>NC_072382.2:14392500-15642500 GCF_028885625.2 Pongo pygmaeus
TTGCCAAAGTTGCAATGCATAGCCAAAGTGAGCAATAAGATAGCAGGGGCCATTATCAGTTGTACAGTTTGTGGAAGGCCTGGAGTCATAATAGATTCAAACAAATGAGCAACTGCATCTTTAGTTTTTTCTCCGGCATGGGGGGGTGGCATGTATTAGGCCTATATAAGTGTCCACAGTAACGTGGAGAGATTTAAAACGTCCAAAGGGTGGATACTGAGTAACATCAGTTTGCCAGATAGCCTTAGGCACCAGACCTCGTGGGTTGCCACCAAGTCCTAAGGAAAAAGGGGAAAGAGAATGCCATTGGCAATCAGGATAAGTTTTAATAATCATGTGAGCTTGAGCAAGTTTTAAATGAAACTGTTGTTTAAGACTGCAGGCGTTCTGATGGGAAAAAAGCATGATCAGCTTGAACTCGCAAAAAAGCAGGAGAGTCTGCAAACCACATCTGTGTGTGTACCAGAGCATTAGCTCGAGCGTTCCCTTCTGATAAGGGACCAGGTAGCCCAGAATGAGAGTGAATATGTGTGATGTAAAGAGGGTGATGATCGAAGGGGGCTTGCCCCTCCACACTGGTGGGTATTTCTCTTCAGGTGGGGACAAGAGACTGAGAAAAGAGATAAGACACAAAGTATAGAGAAAGAACAGTGGGCCCAGGGGACCGGCACACTCAGCATGCGAGGAACTGCACCGGCGCCGGTCTCCGAGTTCCCTCAGGGTTTATTGATTACTATTTTCACTATCTTGGCATGGGGAGTGCGGCAGAAGAACAGGGTGAACAGGGTGATGGTGGGGAGAAGGTCAGCAGGAAAACGTGTGAGTAAGGGAATCTGCGTCATAAATAAGTTCAAGGAAGGTACTGTGCCCAGATGTGCACGTAGGCTAGATTTATGTTTGTCTTTACCCAAACATCTCAGTTAGTAAAGAGTAACAGAGCAGTATTGCTGCCAGCATATCTCACCTCCAGCCACAGGGCAGTTTTCTCCTATCTCAGAATAGAATGAATAGTCGGCTTTACACGGAGACATTCCATTCCCAGGGACATGCGGGCAACAGAGGCCTTCCTCTTATCTCAACCACAATGAGGCCTTCCTCTTTTACTAATCCTCCTCAGCACAGACCCTTTATGGGTGTCGGGCTAGGGGATGGTGGGGTCTTTCCAATCCCACGAGGCCATATCTCAGGCTGTCTCAGTGGGGGGAAACCTTGGACAATACCCAGGCTTTCTTGGGCAGAGGTCCCTGCGGCTTTCCACAGTGCATTGTGTCCCTGGTTAATAGAGAATGGAGAATGGCGATGACGTTTACCAAGCATACGATCTGCAAACATATTGTTAACAAGGGACATCCTGCACAGCCCTAAATCCCTTAAACCTTGATTCAATATAGCACATGTTTCTGTGAGCACAGGGGTTGGGGCTAAAGTTACAGGTTAACAGCATCTCAAAGCATAACAATTTTTCTTTGTACAGATCAAAATGGAGTTTCTTTTGTCTTCCTTTTCTCCATAGGCACAGTAACAGTCTGATCTCTCTTTTCCCCACAATGATGGGCACAGAGGAGCTCTTACGCTGCAAGAAACAAAGCTAGTAGGGGTTCATTAGTAATGCCCTTCACATGTGCAAGATCTAAATGAGTAATACTACACACCGCCTAAGCAGAATCACTAACTATGTTTACGTCTTGGTGAGGAAAAGTTTGTAAGGCCAATATCAGGGCACCTAACTCTGCCTGTTGCGTAGTTTTAAAATGTTCCTGGATTTTGTGCTGCCATTTCTGCATGGCATCTTGCCACACTATAAGCTGCTCTTCCAGTTTTTCCTAAACCATCTGTAAACACAGTAGTGGCATGAAGCAAGGGCTCAGAAACAACAATAGATACAAATTTAACAGGCACAGTTTGTAAAAAGTTCAGGAGCTTAGAGGCTAGTAAATGAAAGCTGATATTACCAATAAAGTCAGCTATTGCGACTTGCCAATCAAGAGCACAAACTAGAAGAGTATGAAATTGTTTTTTGGTTAAAGGTAGGAAAACAGTAGCAGGGTTATTTATATGCCTGGTTAGGTCACAATTATAATATGTGGTTCCGGTCATTATTGCAGCAAAAGTTTGAGTCAGATGAGTTGTAGTGCCTATATTTTAGCATGCTTTAATAAACACACTGATTTCAGTGGCAGTGGCTTAGACTGGAGTTATTGCTGTCTGACAATCCTTATTTGCATTTTCAAAAGCCAATTGTAACATAAGAAGTTTGGTAGCTTTAGGATGGGGTACCTGTTTTTCAATTGCAGCTTGCAGTCTGTTGATAAATTTAATGTATGTTTCGGTGGCACCCTGTTTAACTGTTATAAAGGAATCCTGGGATTGTCTTATGGGGTATTTTTTTTTTTTTTTAATATTTGTATTTCTAGCTGTGAGCGTTAAGGAAATAGATGGCCATCTGCTTGACCCTGAGTCCGAGCTGAAGCAAAAGGCCCTGTTCCCAATAGCATATCAAGTTTTATCGGGGTATTATTACCCAAATTTTGCAAGGACTGCTGCATGGCTAAATCACTGTACTCACTCCACCACACAGTATATTCTGCAGCTGAAACCAAAACTTTTACCAAAGTTTTCCAATCATGTGTAGTCATCTTATAGCCATTTCCCAGAGCCTCAATCACTCCCTTCGTAAATGGTGAATGTACACTGTTTTCCCGGATACTTTTCTTTAACTCTTTAAAGACAGTAAAAGGCAAACTCTCATGCCATCTCCTGTTGTTTTGAACAATAACAGGGAATGCGCCAAAAAGCGACTCGGAGTCTCCCTTCCTAAGTCCCTCTTGGAGGCACTCCTCTACTAAGGAAGTTTGACAAGGAGTCGGCGTTGAGGACGCGGCCACACGATCATATAGATATTCACTGACTGGAGGTCTTATCCAAGAACCATCTCTTGGGCGGCCTCCAATCTCCTCCAGGGGGATGGGAGGCGCCATTGCCTGAACGGGGCCAACGAATACAGGTCCCTTTAAGGGTGGAGGAAAAGAGGGCAATGGCTTTTCTATAGGGGGAGGAAAAGGCTCCCGTCCGTCCTCATCATCACTAGAAAAAAAATATCCTCCTTATGCCCTACAGAAGGGAAGGAAGTAGAGAGAGGACCCCCACCCGCCTCCCGCTGTTCTGGTTCCTGTTCTTCTTTCTCCTTTAAACCTCCTGAATTCCCTTCAGGCAGAGAAGATGGGCGGTCTGACCCACGGCAATCTGGCAGATAAAGAGGATACAACACCGAGTGTACCAGCGCCCGGGTGGTCAAAACAATAACCTTAATAAAATGACCTTGCTCGTATCCTCTTTTCAGGCAGTGACCTACCTGCTCCCATAACTCAAGTCTAAGGTTCCTTGATCAGGAAACCAAGGGCATTCCTGCCGAATTAAAATCATAGCCTTGTGTAGAGCTCCAGGTTCTACAGTGCACTGGTTAGCCTTAAGCAGCTGTCGCACTGTTTTTAAAAAACACTTTCTGTTCTTTGGTCATTTCTTGACCCGTGATAATCCAACCCCTGATATTTTACGCGTGGGTCCCATCCTCCTGACGGGAGTCAGGACTGTCCCTTACCGGGATTCCCCGAAAATTGATGAGTTTTCCTCCTTCACGCGTATCTTCAAGGCGATCACGTCGGGGTCACCATTTGCAGAGCTTATAGCTTGCAGTGAACGCCAAGAATGAGTTCTTAGACAATTTCAGCTGAAGGGGGCTGGGGAAGGGGGTGGGGGCAGCTCTTCTGAGGGAGTCCGCCCCAGCATCCGTCCGCCAAGTATTTATTGAAAGGGCTTGTTAAACCACAAACATCCACTAGATGGCTTTTTGAGGTGGGGTCATGAGACACCTGTGACCTTGTAAAAGCTCTCAAACCACATTCTTAGGAGGCTGTTTTCAGCGTTCCTTATGACACACTTCACTCCTTGTCCTGTTTTTAGGGCCAAGGAGTTACATTCTTATGCACAAATAACATACACACAGTGCCTCCTTATTTTTCCATGCCCCGACCTCAAATGCCATGTACATAAGCTTGGATATGTTGCCATGTACCCCAACACTTTAGGTGTGGCTGACCTGGGCAAACACTTTGGGAAAAAACACCCATTACCCAGGTGTCAGGAGACGAGCTTACCAGGAAACAACAGAGTGATGAATCTGCCAGATTATACAATGAGATCGAAAACAGTCGTCCTTCTTGTTGGCATGGGTGGGTGAGGAGTTTACCACTTCACTGTAAGGGTCTGAGATAGAAGCCAGGGTTTGAATTCTGGCTCCATTGGTTACTGTGAGGCACGGGAGCAAGACGGTCACCCTTCTGCCTCAGTTTCCTTACCTGTGAAATAGGGATAATACCAATCTCGTAGAGTTTGGTGGGAAACACACACCAACTTAATAAAATCCATCCCTTACAATGCGACTTGTTATAACACGATGTGGCTGAGATGTTTTGTTAAATATAACATATCTAAGCCAGTGACTTACAATGGACCGTGGATGTTCATTCCTTCCCGGTGCTCTGAGAGCTACTATACATGCTCGGGAGAGCGCCAGCTTGCAGATTGTGCAGCAGATTCTCTGTGGTTCTGCAAGTGCTCTTGGCTGATAAGGGCTCAGCCTCACTGTTCTGTGCTCAAAATATGTGTGTCTTCGGGAAGCCTCTGTGCCATTTATTTTGTGACAGGTCTGACCTATATTGGTGAACAAAGGGGGCAAGGGACAGCATTGGACCCTATGCAGAGAAACAGAGGGAAAAGGACACATAGGCTCTTGAGCAAGGTTTTCAGTGACTGGAGGCACCTCCAAGGAGATGGCTGAGAAAACACAGGATAAAAATCTGCTGGCATTAAGGGGTGGGGGAAGCCATTTGACATTTTTAAGGGCTTACTAACATGGTTCCCTTCAGCCTAGGAGGTGTGACCAACACGTGATGCTCAGAGTGGATCTCCAGAGGGATTATGCTGTGACTTCCCAAATAGCACCATCTCCATTGAGTCTCTCATTTCCAGGATCTGACACTAGACATGACAGCTACTCAGAACAGGGTTGGCAAACTTTTGCTGTCAAGAATCCTGTAGTAGGCTGGGCGCGGTGGCTCACGCCTGTAATCCCAGCACTTTGGGAGGCCGAGACGGGCGGATCATGAGGTCAGGAGATCAAGACCATCCTGGCTAATACAGTGAAACGCTGTCTCTACCAAAAATACAAAAAATTAGCCGGGCGTGTTGGCGGGTGCCTGTAGTCCCAGCTACTTGGGAGGCTGATGAAGGAGAATGGTGTGAACCTGGGAGGCAGAGCTTGTGGTGAGCCGAGATCGCGCCACTGCACTCCAGCCTGGGTGACAGAGTGAGACTCCATCTCAAAAGAAAAAAAAAAAGAGAGAGAATCAGATGGTAAATATTTTGGGCTTTGGGGACCCATATAACTTTGATTGCAACCACGTGACTCTTCCATTGTAGTGCAAAGCAGACATAGGCAATATATACCCAAATGGGTGTGGCTGTGTCCCAATAAAACTTTATTTATGCCTGGGTACAGTGGCTCATGTCTGTAATCCCAGCACTTTGGCAGGCTGAGGTGGGCAGATTGGTTGAGCTCAGGAGTTTGAGACCAGCCTGGGCAACATGGTGAAACCTCATCCCTACCAAAAAATACAAAAAAATAGCCAGGTGTGGTGGCACACACATGTCCCAGCTACTCATGAGGCTGAGGTGAGAGGATCTCTTGAGCCCTGGAGGTCAAGGCTGCAGTAAGCTGAGACTGCGCCCCTACACTCCAGCCTGAGTGACAGAGTGAGACCTTGTCTCAGACAAAACAAAACAAAAACTTATTTACAGAAACAGATGGTGACCCAGGTCTGATCTGTGGACTGTAGTCTGCCAACCCCATTCTTAGAACACTGTCTGGCACATAGTAAACACTCAGTAAATTTTAGCTATTGCTTCAACTTGCGTGTCTCAGCCTCCAGAACTGTGAGGCATAAATTTCTGTTCTTTAAATTACCCAGTCTCAGGTGTTCTGTTATAGCAGCACAAAATGGACATATTTGGAAAGACTATATGGTTTCTGAGGACATTGCTAAAGATTGCCTAGCCTGCTTGTTTATTTTGATTATTTGCTGTGATTTTGGGCAAAATGTGAAATGGCACTGAGCTACTCTACATTTCCATAAAATAAAGATACTGAAGGCTGCTCACTATGTCTCAATTTATTGTGATGTTCGAAAATGGATAAGAAAGTCCTTAAAAACTGGCAAGGTGCTGTGGATGTGTTGGGGTTCACTTTTGGGTGAGGGTTTGAAGATGATGTTGCTAATGATCCTATCTCATCACTCACCTCCCTGGAACTTCCTTTTTTTTTTTTTTTTTGAGACAGAGTCTGGCTCTGTCACCCAGGCTGGAGTGGAATGGCGCAATCTTGGCTCACAGCAACCACCCAATTGCAAGCAATTCTCCTGCCTTAGCCTCCCAAGTAGCTGGGACTATAGGTGTCACCAACACGCCCAGTTAATTTTTGTATTTTTAGTAGAAACAGGATTTGGCTATGTTGGCCAGGCTGGTCTTGAACTCCTGACCTCAGGTGATCCACCCACCTTGACCTCCCAAAGTGCTGGGATTACAGGTGTAAGCCACCGCGGTCGGCCCTCTCTGGAACTTTCTAAACTAATTCACAGTGATAGAGCCCCACACTGTTTGTGTACTGGTGCCAGGTTAATAAGAGCTTATCATAAACATTTGTTGAAGACTTACTCTTTTCTAGGCACTTCAAATAAGTTATTTCTTATCCTCACAATGGTCCTTTGATAATTCCTGAAAGTTTGTTTTACAGATGTGATAACCTTGGTTCAGGGCAGTGAAAAGACTTGCTCAAGCTGACATGGCCATGAAATGGCTGAGCTGAGATTCAAGTCCAAGTTTGGCCATCCCCAAAGTCTGCATCTGTGCCCCTATTGCTGCCTCCAATGCCAGACACAACTGTTTTCTCCCCATTGTTCCAGCCCTTACATTCTGGGTGCCTTCAAGTTTGGCATGGCCACGTGACTTGTTTTGGTTGAACCAATGCAAGTGGAAGTAAACGCATAGCTTCTGGGTGGAGCATTTAGGTGTCAGCACGTGACTCTGCAGGGCTCTTTTTCCCTTTGTCACAGTGACTATCAGTGTTCCAGGCAAAGGCTGCCTTATCGATCTGCGTCCCTGAGTGAGCAGAGCCTCCAGGAGACATAGAACAGAAGGAAGAAATAAACTTTTGTTGTGTTAAGCCACTGAGCTGTTTGTTATAGCAGCATAACTTAGTTGCTCCTGATTGTTACATTTTCCCAGAATGAATCCATACAGGAGTAAAACACAAAGTCCATGTCCTCAAAGGACTTAGAGTTTAGTAGGAGGAGCAAGAGCAGTTTGCAATTCAGTCTAACAAACAATTGTTGAGTGTTTACTATGAGCACCAAGCTCAGGGACTGGGAATGCAACGATGAATTAAGGCTGGATGTCCTGCTCTCAGAGACTAGCAAGGTAGAGGAGGCTCGGTGGGGGGAGGGAGAAGCGTTCCTGATTGTGGAACTCAGGGATGTTTTCAGGGAGGATGTGGTCCCAAAACAAGAGTCCTCTGCCTGCTCCCCTGCTGTCCCCATCTCCCTTGCCCCACGCTCCTTCTCTTTCCTTTTTCTCTCTTCTTCAATCTCTTTCTCCTCCCCTACCTTCTGCGGTTTGAATGTGTCCCCTCCAAAATTCATGTTGAAACTTAATCTCCATCGTGATGGCATTAGGAGGTGGGGCCTTTTGGAAAATGGTTAAGTCATGAGGGCTCTGCCTTATTAATAGATTCATGCCTTATAAAAGGCAGAGAGGGAACTAGTTTACGTCCTTTTGCCCTTATGCCTTCCACCATGTGAAGACACAGCATTTGTCCCCCACGGAAGATGCTGCAACAAAGCGCCACCTCGGAAGTAAGTGAGGAATGGGGCTCTCACCAGACACCAAATCTGCTGGCACCTTAATCTTGGACGTCTCAGGCTCTAGAGCTGTGAGGCATACATTTCTGATATTTATAAATTACCCAGTCTTGCGTATTCTGTGATAGCAGCACAAAATGGACATATTTGGGGAGACTCTACAGTTTCTGAGGACATTGCTAAAGATTGCCTTGGCTGGGAGTCCATGAACACTGGACAAGAGAAACAGATGGCAGAACGATGAAGAACTCGGGGTGAGGGGGGACCCACCCCTCCCATCGGTCTCTCCCTTCCTCAGATGTAATAATGAACATTTACAGCCGGCATCTCACTCTAAGGGAGAGGCAGGCATAGATTATTAGGTATGATTTAGAGATAAGGAAACAGAAGTTCAGAGAGGACGAGTATTTTCCTTCCAGTTGCACAGCACCTCAGCGGCAGAACAGGAATGGACCCAGACTCCCATCTCTCAGTAGGAAGAGTGCTGACGTTATGGAATTCCTATACTTTTGGGTTTGAGTCCTGGCTTTGTCAGATGAAGGAACAAATGTTTGACTTCACTCCTGGGAGTAATAGTTCTGAAATGCTTGTTCACAGATCAGCAAATGAGAAACAAATTGGGACCAAATGAGTCTGCCAGTTTTCTACTTCCCCAAGTAAGTTCATGCAAAAAGTCATCCATGTTTTCACCATCATCTAGAAAAGATATTTTAACACCAAAGAAGTAGAAAGGACATAATTTTAAGATACAGGCTGGGTGCGGTGGCTCACGCCTGTAATCCCAGGACTTTGGGAGGCCGAGGCGGGTGGATCATGAGGTCAGGAGATTGAGACCATCCTGGCCAACATGGTAAAACCCCATCTCTACTAAAAATACAAAAATTAGCTGGGCATGGTGGCACATGCCTGTAATCCCAGCTACTCGGGAGGCTGAGACAGGAGAATCGCTTGAACCCAGGAGATGGAGGTGAGCCAAGATCGTGCCACTGCACTTCAGCCTGGGCGATAGAGCAAGACTCCATCTCAGAAAAAAAAAAAAGATACAAACACAAAACCTTA
Organism: Pongo pygmaeus; assembly: GCF_028885625.2. NCBI lineage: Eukaryota > Metazoa > Chordata > Mammalia > Primates > Hominidae > Pongo > Pongo pygmaeus. The sequence continues at coordinate 14,401,530 of NC_072382.2, forward strand.
AAATTTAAATGAAACAATTTTAACCTGGTGAGCCCATCACCACTTTGCCCGTATAGTTGTCATTTCACCAAGGACAGGTGAACACTGCATCTGAGACCCACAGTGGTGTGTGGCAAGTTTGTGGACCTTCTGGGGTGGGGAAGGACCAGCCCCCTGTGGTTCAGCTGGGCTCTTCCTGGTCTTTCAGATCAGATTGGGCCTGCGCAGCCCCAGAAGGGAGCACATGTGTAATTAACAACATCTCTCCTGGGCAAGTGGTGAGAAATTTGAGAAAATGGAGACCTTGTGATCCTCAGGAGAAAACACCTACAAAAATAGGCTCCCTGTCAACAAGCAGGTTAAGTGAAATCATGAGCATGAAAGTGTCACATAGTTCCTGAGATTGCAAATTCCTCTCTCTTCCTAGCCCTCTGCAGCCACCACCAGCACCTCTGCACCCTGGGGCCAGGGACTAACCCATCCGCCACATTCCAGAGGCTACCTGGCTCATGCCCCGACTCTGTGCCACCCAGAAGGAGGACTCTCTTTTTCTTACTAACCAATCAGTCAGCATGCCCAAAACACAAATGCATGTATGTCAGGGACCGACAGGTGGAGGAGGGAAAGCCACTGTCCCCCGCCTCTAGGAATCTGCAAGATACCCACCAGAGGAACAGCTGCCTGTAGCAGAGACACAGAAAATACCTAGACATCACCAAAATGCGTGTCATCACCCAATGAATGAGCAGTGGTAGTAACAGCCCCTCATATACACAGCCTTTCACAGTTTATAAAGAGCCGTCACCTGTATGAGACCACAGAACCATCCAATAGCCCTGTAAGGTAAGTGTTATTCAGCCCATTTTGCAGACCAGTAAACCAAAGGCTAGAAATAGCAGTGTGGGAGAATGGGACAGGCTGTGGGCCTTGAAGGCTGATGTATTTATCAGAGATGTTAAAGGGAGGTTTCAGCTGAGACCAGGTACTGAAGTGAGCTGTGCTGTAGACGGCCCAGTGGGACGTGCGGAAAGCAGGTGGCTGAGAACCTGCTAGATGCCTTTCATACCTCCCCCATGGGGTTGGGAGTGGGGATTGAAAGCGGGTTTTGGGAGAGAACTTATAGAATCATCTGAGCTCTGTATATGGGGGAGGAGGATGCGTCCTTCTTCATCTTTTTTTTTTATTATTATTATACTTTAAGTTTTAGGGTACATGTGCACAATGTGCAGGTTTGTTACATATGTATACATGTGCCATGTTGGTGTACTGCACCCATTAACTCATCATTTAGCATTAGGTGTATCTCCTAATGCTATCCCTCCCCCCTCCCCCTACCCCACAACTGTCCCCAGAGAGTGATGTTCCCCTTCCTGTGTCCAAGTGTTCTCGTTGTTCAATTCCCACCTATGAGTGAGAATATGCAGTGTTTGGTTTTTTGTCCTTGCGATAGTTTGCTGAGAATGATGATTTCCAGTTTCATCCATGTCCCTACAAAGGACATGAACTCATCATTTTTTATGGCTGCATAGTATCCCATGGTGTACATGTGCCACATTTTCTTAATAGAGGCTGGCTTTAAGGAGACTCCTGGGAGACATTTCAATGTACAGCCTGCATAGTGGACCTGCCAGATTCCTCCTGAGTTGAGGGAGGAATTTTGTGGGGGGGACACAGGAGAGAGATCCCAAGTGTGGGGGGCATCTCTGTAGAACCCATGAAAACACCTGCAGAGAAGTCAGCTTTTCCTCTGCCAGTCTCAAGGAGGTGACGCTAGCTTCCAACAGTATCAGGCAAGTACACATTCCTACCCCGTTCCCCTCTTTCCCCATTATTCAGCCTTGGAGAGGGCTGAAGCCACAGTTAGCTGGCTGGCTGGGGAGGAGGAGGGAAATCCAGTGGGAAAAGGGAGAGGAAGCCCACCAGACACCGTTTCTCACCTGCCATGTGCCCGGGCTGAGAACCGAGGGGCCCCAAATCAAGTCGTGACATAACACAAGATTGAACACTTTAATTACTAGATCACAGCTGTTTGTCTTGTCTGAGTGTAGTCAGAAAAGCCACTGGACTGCCCCAGTTTCAGCCTTCTGTGGTTGCTGTGAGTTTTAAAAGAGTTAATACCCAACCTTGTGCCTAGCACAGTGCCTGGTACACAGGAGGCATGCCATTGCCATGCCTTTTAGCTTCTATTATTTTAAAAACCTTATGAGGTTGGTACTATTAGTATTCCCATTTTGCAGATGAGGAAACTGAGCTCACGACATTCAGTGACAGGCTGCCCCAGAATCCTAGGCTGAGCCGCCCTGAGCAGCCAGGACTTGTCTTGTGAGCATGTTTATCACCTTTATACACGAAGAGCCCAAAGCAGCTTTGTTCACGGGCTGCAGCTGCTGCCTGGAATGGGGCATTACCAGCTGAAAGAGAGGGTGTCTTGGACAAAATTTACAAGAGCACATCTGGGTGGGGAGGCCCTGTACATCTGCACATCTGAGAGGAGGCAGTTTTGCTGAGTGGTTAAGCTATAGGCCTTGGGATCAGCTTGGTAAGAATCCACCCTACTATTCAATGAGCTTAACCAGCTGCATGACTTTGGGCAAGTTGCTTAGGCTCTCTGGGCCTCAGTTTCCCCATCTGCCAGATGGGTGGCTGTGAGGGTGGTGGGTGCTCCAGGCTCCTGAGGATGCTCCATCTACTTTGCCCATTGGTCACTGTGGCCCCACCACTTTGTGGATCAGGCAGGAATTCAGCCCTTCTGTCTAAGTCTGACCCCATGGCATCTATCTGGATGCCAGAGCCGGGAGGCTGGGCCCAGGTTCCTCCAATCTCAGCCCTTCCAGGACAGCCTAGACCTGCCCCACAGGCCTAGAAAGGATGCCAACAGATGCAAACACACCATGGTGGACGCAGGCCTCCCCTCCCTTCCCACTCCCCAAGCTTGGCCCCTTGGCAGGGTTCTGCTCTACGCCACTGTGCTCTCCATCATCACTAAGGGCCAGGTGCAGGGACAACCCCTTTCCTGCCCTGGGGTTTCGTTTCTTCATCTATAAATGAGAGGTGAAACAATTTGCCCCTTGGCTCCTTTCCAGCTAAGAAGCCCTGCCGGGTCCTTCTCTTTTTCTTGCAAGGTGGCTGCATCTCAGCAGGAATCACCTTTCTGCCCAGTCCGGGGCTGGGGTGGAGTGGGGACCTACACTCCATTTCCCTGGGAGAATGGTTAGGGCCCCAGGGTCTCTAGGGGATGCCTGAGTCATCTCAGCCACTGGCTTTGAGGAGAGAAGACAGAGGCCCCTCCTTTGCCCTGCTCACCTGTGCAATGGGGCCCATGGGCTCTAGGCTGGTGGTTCCCTGTCTGGTGGGAGGCAACGAGTTCAGAGGGCCCCGGGAGCCGTCCAGCCCCTTAGTGCCAGGTGGGGGATGAGACGCACAGGGAGGGCCGCACCCTCCTCTGATGAGCAGCTCTACCTCTTTCCTTTCCTGGGGATCCCAGGTGCTCCTGCGCCAGTTCCCCTGCTACGCCTCCGGGCTGGGCAGCCTGGACTGTGCCCCTGGAAGGGCGGAGGGTACTCACCGGGCTGCCACTGCTGCTTGCTGCCGCTCGCTCCCGGCTGCCTCTGCTCTCCTGCCGCCAACTCTCCTGAGTTCACACATATTCATGTGAAATCCTTGCTATTCGCGTGGGGCTTGGAAATCCACTCTGCTTGCGAGCTGCCGCCTCTTGGAAGTTCTCAGGTCCCTCCTGGCACAGAGGCCTCTGCCCGTATGGCCCAACTGAGGGAGAGGAGGAAGCCGCTCGTGGAATCATCGGCCGCCAGGCCGCAAGGGCCCAGGGAGAGCATCTGGATCCCTTCCTACAATCTACAAAAGGGGAAACCGAGGCTCAGAGAGGCAGGTTGCCTGCTGGGGTTCCCCAGTTAGCATCAGAGCTGGGATGGGGATCCACACTGGCCTTCAGCCTCCTGCCGCTGAGAGGGGGAAACTGAGTAATCAGACGCCAACTGTCTTTCTTCCAGTGGACTTGTCCAATGTTAGATTGGGGGCCAGGGAGCCAACAACTTCCCAATGGCAGGAGCATAGGGGTGTGTGAGCATAGGGGTGAGTGTGTGTGAGGGTGTGAGCTTGCACACACGTGTGCGTGAACATGTGAGCATGGGTGTGCATGTGAGTGTGATGTGTGTGAATGTGTGTGGATGTGAGTGTGTGAGTGCGTGGATGTGTGTGTCGGTGTGTGAATGTGTGAGGGTGGGCGTGAATGTGTGTGCACATACACATGCGTGTGTAAATACATGTGCTGATGTGAGTGTGAATGTGTGTGCACACGTGCTTGGGCACATAAGCATGTGGGTGTGTGTGCATACATGTGAGAGTAAGGTGTGTGCACACATGTGAGTGTGAGTGTGCACACACGTGTGGAGAACACATATGGGTGAGTGTGCACACACATGTGTAAGTCTGTGTGCACCCATGTGCATGATGCACACGTGTGCATATGTGTACAAATGAGTGTGTGTGCATACAAGTGTGTGTGAATGTGTGCACACGTGTGTGTGTGCACGCGTTAGTGTGAGTGTGTACATGGAGTGATACTGGAGTGGCACATGCAAGTGGAGCAAATTGTTCATCAGTTTCTGGGTTCAAGTTCTCACCAAAATTGCTCCTGATGCCCCCACACAAAGTCAGGGAGATGACACAGGACCTGAGGGCTCAAGATGGCACAGGGAATGGTCTGGATGCCCATGGCTGGGCCAGCTCTCAGTTGAACCAGCACCACACCCCTTGAAGCTAGAGATGGAGTCTGTTTTGCCAAATCCTTGAAACTGAGCTGCCTTGTGGCTTCCTTTGCCAATAGAACAAGGCAGAAGTGGCCATGTGTCAGGTCTGAGCTGCTTCTGTTCTCCCTTAGAGCTCTGCAACCACCACGGATCACTCCTGGACCAGCCTGCTGGAGGATGAGACATATGGAGCGCAGCCAAGCTGGCCCAGTTGTCCCCGCTGAGGCCCCACATATGCAGTCAAGGTCAGCGGGGCCACCTAGCTTACCCTCAGCTGAACACAAGCACATGGATGAGTCCTGCCAAGCCCAGATCAGATCAGGAAGGCTGCCCAGCCAACCAACAGACTCATGAGCAAAAATAAACGCTTCTTGTGGGATGCCTCTGAGGTTTTACAGAAATTTTGTGGCAATAGCTAAGTGCAACCGTCCGTTTCTTTATGGTGGCCTGATCATTGCTCATATCAGCAACCCTGTAGGCCCAGACCAAGCAAGGCATGCTGAAATTTAAGAACTAGGAACAGCAGGAAAAAATGGAAATGTCCAGATTCTAAGCCCAGCACTAAGCCCTACCCTCTCATTGCCCAGTGCTGTGCTATCCCAGCTGATGACCTATTTACCTTCCTTGGTGCTGCTATAGGCTGAGTGATTCTTTCCTTGCTTTTGCTTTTGGGAATGCTCGATTCTTTCCTGTTATTTACAAGTTTTTAGAATAATAGGTGTGCCCTAGCAATCTCCAAAGATGATCACAGATTTTTTTTTTTCTCTAACATGATGAGCCATGTGTTTCAATCCATTGCAGGTGTTGTTGCTAGTATTATTATTATTGCGATTGCTCTTCTTCTTCTTCTTCCTCCTCCTCGTTTTCCTTTTCTTCTTCTTCTTCTTTCTTTTTTCTTCTTCTTCTTCTTCTTCTTCTTCTTCTTCTTCTTCTTCTTCTTCTTCTTCTTCTTCCTCTTCTTCCTCTTCTTCTTCCTCTTCTTCTTCTTCTTCTTCTTCTTCTTCTCCTTCTCCTTCTTCTTCTTCTTCTCCTCCTTCTCCTTCTCCTTCTTCTTCTTTTCTTCTTCTTCCTCCTCCTCTTCCTCTTCCTCTTCTTCTTCTTCAACAGGGTTTCACTCTTGTCACCCAGGCTGGAGTGTAATGGTGCTATCTCAGCTCACCGCAACCTCCGCCTCCTGAGTTCAAGCAATTCTTCTGCCTCAGCCTCCCGAGTAGCTGGGATTACAGGCGTACACCACCACACCCAGCTAATTTTTGTATTATTAGTAGAGACAGGGTTTCACCATGTCGGCCAGGCTGGTTTCAAATTCCTGACCTCAGGTGATCCGCCCCCCGTCGGCCTCCCAAAGTGCTGGGATTACAAGCGTGAGCCACCGTGCCCGGCCATTGCTATTATTCTTGATGTTCTAATTCGTTCCTTTTTTGGCTATAATTTTGTCATTATGAGAATATTATATATGTGGAGTCATGCAGTATGCAATACTTTGAGATTGAGTTTTTCACTCATGTCCTTGAAATCTAAATTGTTGTGTGTATTGAAGGAAACCAGATTATGTCACCCCCAAATATGCCTCTTTGACGTAAAAAGTATTTCAAGCTGAAGGCAATTAAGAAGAAGCAAATGCAGGAGAATTCCCTCTATCTTCTTCCTTTTCTGCCTAAAGGCAGGATGTAAATTCTCCTTTGCTGAAGAAGACTCTAAACTCTTATTAGCCCAGAAATGGCTCCAGAGGAAACTGTAAGCAAACCTTACTCCATTAGTTTCTTTACATATATTTAACTTCCCACCGTTTCCTGCCTTTGGAAGCCTAAAGCTGCTTTCCTTTGTCCTGTCATTTCTCTACAAATCCATTGTTCTTTGGGGAAGATGCTATGTAAGCAGAGTCTAAGCCACTGCCCTGAGTTACTTCTCCTTGAGGTTTTTCCCAGGTGATGTGTGCTGTATGGGCTAATTAAACTGCTTTTCTCTTGTGAACCTGTCTTTTTGTTAAACAGCCTCAGCTGAAAACCTATTTTGGCTTGATTTAGAACTGGCTTAGAACTGGTTTTTCAACAGTGAACACACATTAGGGACCATGGAACAAAAATGCACCCTGCCCTTTGCCAGGTTAAAAGATACTGAGAGCCAAAGGAAAATTATTATGAATGAAAAAAAAAAGACATCAATAACAAACAAAAATGAAGATAGGTAGAGGTAAAGTTTTGCTTCCTCCACAGCCATCAATAGCTTGTTCCTTTTTACTGCTGAGAAGTATTCTGTTGTATGGATGTAGCACAGTTTGCTTTTCCATTATTTACCCAGTGAAGAACACTCAGGTTGTTTCCAGTTTTTGTTCATTACAAATAAAGCTGCTATTTGCATTTCGTGTGGAAGTAAGTTTTATTTTCTCTAGGATAAATACCCAGGAGCAAGATTGCTGAGTCATATGGTAAGTGTATACTTTGCTTTATAATAATCAGCCAGGTTGTTTTCCAGAGTAGCAGTGCCATTTACATCCTAACAACATCTGAGACCTCCAGTTGCTCTGTTTTCACCAGCACTTGGTATTATCAGTATCTTTAATTTCAGCCATTCTAATAGGTGTGTAGTGTTATTTCATTATACTTAATGGCTAATAACATTGAACATCTTTTCATACGCTTATTTGCAACCCTATATTCTCTTTGTTAGAGCCTCTGTTCAAACCTTTTGTCCATTTTGTGATTAGATTTTTTTTTATATTGTTGAGTTTAGAGAGTTCTTTATATATTGTGGAAACATGTCCTTTGTCAGATATATGATTTGCAAATATTTTCTTCCAGCCTGTGACTTTTTATCTTACCAAGATCTTTCACAGAGCAACTGTTTTTAATTCTAAGTCCAACTTATTGATTTTTTTCCTTTTGTGAATTGTATTTTTGGTGTCTTGTTTAAAAACTCTTCACCTAACTCTAGGTCACAAAGATTTTCCTCCTCCTACACCTGGGAATACTGAACACACTCCACATTGCTCCCCCTCCTCTGTGGGGGAGAACCGTGTTAGAGTTAGAGCTGGGGACTGGGAAGAAGTTGGACCTACAAGAATTCCATGGCTGAGGCACCGATTTAGAACTGGTTTTTCAACAGTGAGCATACATCAGGAACCATGGAACCAAAATGCACCCTGCACTTTGCCAAGGTTAAAAGATACTGAGAGCCAAAGGAAAATTATTTATGAATGAAAAAAAAAGACATCAATAACAAACAAAAATGAAGCTTAGGAGTGAAGAGGAGAGAAAATGCTTGTTCATTTCAGTCTGGCAACAAGGCTAGGGTCATGGTCATGGAAGTTTCAGGGAGAAGGAAAGATACTGCTACAGTGTATCCCCTTGTCATTGAGACAGGCATCCCATGTCATCTATCTCTGCGCAAATCAGCTATTTCTTGGTATGAGGGTTCGGGGGTACATTGCTGGTATGGATAGCATTGACATAACTGGTGGTAGCTTTGGCAGGGGCAGTGGTAGTGTTAACGGGGCCAGTTGTCACATTGACAGGGCCAATGTTAGCATTGACAGGACCAGTGGTAATATTGACAGGGCTGGTGGTGGTGTTGACAGGGTGAATGGTAGTATTGACAGGACCATTGGTAGCACTGACAGGGCCGGTGGTAGCATTGACAGGACCAGTGGTAGCGTTCACAGGGCTGGTGGTGGTATTGGCTGGGTTGAAACTGAATACGGTTGGAATCACTGTCACATTCTGAAAGACAAAGGACATGTGGTCATCATCTTCTTCTGTAGTAAACAACAACAATGGCCATAAATTTTTTCTTCCTCCTGTTTCCATACCCTTAGGTAGACCCTCTCTCCCTGATGCTGGGCTTGGTCATGTGACTTTCTTTGGCCAAGGGAGCAACAGTAAATGGGATCTGTACAGTGTCTGCCCATTGGAGCTTGCTTTCTCTTGTTGCTCTTTGGAACACTGAACATAAAGACTGGGCTGCCTGCTGGATAATGCGAGACAAGTGGCCCAGTTGTCCCTGTTGATTGCCAGCTTGCAAAGAGCCAGACACCCATGTGGGACTGCCCAATATTATCCAGCCACCAGGCAACTCACCGACTGCAGACTCATGGCAAGCCCAGCAGAGGTCAGAAGAACTGCCCAGCAGACCCAGGAAATCAGGAGCTAAATAAGTGGTTGTTGAGTAAGCTATTAAGTTTTGGGGTTGTTCGATATGGGGCAAAAGCTAATTGATGTAGAAATTGGTAGCTAGAAGTAAGATAACAATAATCCAACACATGCATTGGGTTTGGGACTAGGTGGCAGGTGGGGCTGGAGAAGCTGTGAGTAAGCCTCTAGCAAAGGCTGGAAAAGTGGTGATCTCACTGCTGGAGGAATCTGGAAAACGGGAGAGGAAACTGCCACAGCAGACTGGAGAAATGATTTCCCATGTTATGTAGTGGTGGAGTGCTGTTGTACTTTAGAAGACAAAAATATGCATCTAATAACTTTTGGATTTGGCTAAGGAGATCATCAGGCAGAATAATGAAAATGTCATTTGGGTGCTTCTGGTTGCATATGGTAAAGTGCTGTGAGAAAGTGAGAGGATAAAGAAGGAATGATTTAGTTTGCAAGCAGTATTTAGAGGCAAAATAGAGAGCCCAGGACTTGAAGAGTTAGAAAACAAGATTGTCTCTAATTTCCAAGGTCCTCAATGGATAAATAACATTCAAAGTAAAACTAGGCCAAAGAACAAAGATCAAACAAGGATGTGTCTACACAGCCCTTTGTTAAGACCTTTGAAAGACTTAATCTGTGCTTATTAGACCCTTTCAGCTAGACAGAAATGCTTCTAAGAATCTAAAGGTATTGGTCTCACAGAAGCCTAATCCCAAAATAGACATTGGTAGATTTAGAGAGAGAAGTGTGTCTAAAACACAGTCTTAGGTGTGGCTCTTATCAGATGGTGAAAGCCATAATCTGATACATAAAACACCCTTGGAGTTTTTAAGGGAATTGTATTAGTAACAGGATTACCAACTTGGACCAAATCCGACTGAAATTGCTCAAACTGCAAAAAGACCTTTGGGGCTCACTCTTAATATGGGAAGAAGATTGAGAAAGCAAGGTGGAAAATATAGGCCTTTTCTTATGAAAACAGAAAACATGTTTCTGAGGGTAGAGCCAAGAGTCTGGAGGGTGGAGTCAAGGTCCTGGAAAACAATAGATTAGAAAGCTCCTCTCAGGAAGCAATAGAAAACAATGGCATGGGCAGAGTCTTCCAGAGAGTCAAATTGACTCCTAATCAAGAAACATTCTCTGCCCCCAGGGTAGGACAATACGTGCCCCATAGGATTTCAGAATTATTATGGAGCAGTGACAATCTTGTGCTTCTGTTGTTTCCTTTATTGAATGGGGAAATAACAGAATTCTATTTATCCTATTTTTCTTTCACTAAAGTATGTTGGATATATGGGGACAGAACTTGCTTTTAGTTCATGGTTTCTAGATCAAGAAGAGTGATACACCCAAATCCTCAGTCACATCTAGATCTGATTTGGATCCTAGACTTCAAGCCTGATGCCATGATTAGATGGGACGTATGGGCATCCAAAATATGGGTTGAGCATACTTTGCATCTTGGACAGCTGTGAGTAATTTGTGGCCAGAGGAAAGAGTGTTGTAGACTGCAATACTGGTTACAAATCCTTATATTCATTAACCTTTGCTGGGTGACTTTGTAGCTCCTCTTATCAAGAGGTAGAGCTGTTGCTCCACTCGTGGAATCTGGGTTCGGCTATGTGACTGACTGTGACCAGTGGGACATTAGCAAATGTGATGCAAGCAGGGACTTAAAGTGCTTGCCTGTGGGAGCTTGCTGTGTCTTGCTACTCTTGGAACCCAGCTCCCCATGAAGAAGCTCAGGTGAGCGTACTGGAGGATGAGATAACATGAGCAGAAGTGAGCTATTTCACAAAGATCCCTGGAGACCAACCATCCCCAAGCTAAGATACAAGTGTGAGTTCATCTGAGGCCAACAGAAGAGCTGCCTACTGATCATAGCCCAAGCTGATGATGCACAGAATAAAGAGCTAAATAACCGCAAGTCACTAAGTTCTGGGGTAGGTAACTATGCAGCAAAACTTAAGTTATACACCCTCTCTTAGGCCTCATTTCTCCAGATCTCTGGTTACCTCTTGCTATAGCCCAAGCCCAACTCCAGAGCATGCTCTGATTCCTGGAACAGAGTCCAATGCTTACCTCAAATTGTCTGCAGCAGGTAGCCTGGCACCCAAAATGTGAGACCACACAAGTGAGGATGAACTCCAGGAGGGCAAAGGGGAGAAGACTGCCAGAAACTGCCTTTGTATATGTCTAAAGGCAAAGAGAAATGGAAGGCATTTAGTCCTTCAGGTTAATGGCCTAGGTGACAGTCCACATTTGAAGTGCCACACACCTCACCTGGAAGGCCTGAGACCCTCTCTGCATGTGGCCCTTTGGAGCAGATGCTTGGGTCACCCATTTTATATGCCCTTGCCTTACCCTCTTAGTCACTGGCCTGACTTCCAACTGCCAGCACCTGCATTCCTTTGCCTCAGGGCTCTCTCTGCCCTCTGGAGCCTACTTTGCTGTTTGCACAGGCTCAAAGTTCCAGGAAATGAGTGCCTCTTGAGAATAGCCCTCTCTCCATGACTGTCAGCGTCTGGTGTATAAATACCCCAGCTCTCTTACCCCTTAGGTTGGTGTTTGCTTCCTCTCCCAGATAAACTACTTGTCTCAAATTCTGCTCCTGGGAGGAACCCAAACTGAGACATTTCAACAAGTGCACTGGCTAGGAAACCCTGTATGAGGGTCTGGGCTCCTTGCCTGGGGCCAGGGGATAGACACCAGCTTGGTCAGGGTTATTAGCTCTGTCTGGCTCCTGGCTTTCTCAGCCGTCTTCCAGTATCCCTGCCTCATACTGCCCTTGACAGGTTGGGATGGGACCTCAGAGCTTCAAGGGATTCTGTCAAGACAGAAACTAAGGCAGGATAGAAGGGGCCCCAGAGAGCTCAGTGTGCTCTGGGCCTGGTCCCTGCCCACAGTAGGGTGGGAGGGATCACTGAGCTCCTTTCATCCTTACACACTCTTTCTCTGGAGCAGAGGGTGGGGAGCCCAGGGCTCGGAATGCCTGTTGGAATCCAGTGCCATTGTGCTACACTGCACTAGCATGCTCCTTGATGACAGAGGTCCTGATTGCCAAATGACCACCTTTAGGATTTGTAGCTGTTGTGCTCTTGGTTCCGCATGACCACAATCCACTCCCTTGTTGGGACATCCTGTTGCATCCTGTTGGACTCCAGAGGCCAGCACCTTGCTGCCACATCCCCTAGATACCAAGTTACACCCTGTGCATCAGGCTTCTTCCTGGGGCCTTCAGGGAACTCTCCCCTTAGGAACTGCCCTCACCCCTGTAGACACGTCTGGTTTAAGACCCTGTGTCCTGCCAGCCTTCCCTTGCCCATTTGGTTAGTCCCGAGAGAGGATCAGATTGCAGCCAGCTGTGGAACTAGCTACTGTAGATCTTGTTCTTGAGGCCTCCTCAAGTACTGTGTCAATGTTATTGATGTCCTTCCCATATTTCCATGCCTGCTGCCTGACTTTCATTTGCATGGCTTCACTTGAGGGCTTCCTTTGGCCACAAGAAACTCCTTTGCCCATGAGCATGGCAGACTGGAAGCACTAGGGAATTGATGACCCTCAGGGGCAGTTTTTGATCAATGATTGAGGGGAGTTGGTGGATAAATACACCCTCACTCCAGGACAGGGTGTAGCTAAGGCGCATATCATTCCCTGGCTACCAGGGCCCCGGCAGGTCCATCTCCAGGGGTCCTTGCCGGATAATATGTTTATAGTGCAGCTTCCTCTCCTTGTTTGTCTTACTTCTTCCCTCCTCTAGCGAGATTTCCTAGAATAACCTCTGAAATACACGATTTGCACCTGAATCCTTCTCTTTGCATCTGCATCTGGAGGTCCCCGCACCAAAAGACCAGAACTAGCATCAGCACCTCCTGTTTGTGTGAAAGCCTATCCCTCGAGACACCCCTAGGGGCAGGTGATCTTAGGAGTCTGAGTGTGGCAGCCACCTAGGCTGCTTACCTGGTCACCTGCTACCTCCAAGTAGAGAATAGGATAGATATGAGGAGGAGTCAAGTGGCTATACCTCTCTGAGTCTCAGTGTCCTCACTGTGAAATGGAGTTTATCATGGCTACCTCAGAGGGCACAGGGTTTTGGTGAGGGTTAAATAGCTTATGGATGTAGTGGTTGTCATACTAGGATGGAATTCTGGGGCAATTCCATTCTGCTCTGGAGGCAACCTCAGAAGCCCTCCTGGTCCTTTGGCAGCATGGGGCCCTGGCAGTCAAATGCTCACCGTCACATGGTAAAGGATCAGATCTGTAATGATAATGAAGATCCCGGCAAAGGCGAAGAGTGCGCTGATGATGTTCAAGCTGAGGCTGCTGTTCACCTGCAGGAGAGGAGGGAGAGGAGAGAGGGAGCCGAGTCTGAAGAGTCTGAGGCCCAGCTTGTGGGGACTCTTGGGAAGTCAGAGAAAAGAGAAGGCAGGGCAGAAAAGAGATGGCCAGGCAGGGTGGAGAAGCATTTATTTTAGCGATAGTGAGGTGAGAAAAATCATTGCTTTTTTTAAAAACTTTTATTTTAAGTTCATGGGTACAAGTCCAGGTTTGTTTCATGGGTAAACTTGTGGCATGGGGGTTTGTTGTAGAGATTATTTCATCACCCAGGTATTAAGCCTAGTACCTGTTAGTTGTTTTACCTGATCCTTTCTTTCCTCCAAACCTTCGCTCAAAATCCTTCGTTAATCAATGTGCAGCATCCTTCTATGGCAGGGACGGGATTTGTTTGGGAAAATTTCTTGCAAAGCAGCAGACAGTAGGCAATGAGATTCAGAAAGAGATAAGGCAAAGATGCACAACTGCTCTGCAGAAGAAGTGAGCAGAGATCCCAAGCTTGAATTGAGGGAAGGGAGTTGGGGAGACTTGGTCCCTGTGGTGGAAGGCTGGGGCCAGCATGCTGGCAGGATTGGCTGGGGAAGGTTTTCAGAACCAGAAAGTCTCACATTCAACTTTGAGGGGTCTGCTGCTCAGTGTTGAGAGGCTGAAATCCTCTAATTATTCATTATCCATCCCCTACTCAAGCTGCTTCCCTTTAAGAGGGTTATGCGGATGAAGAGAGAAAGGTGAAAGAGAAAGGGACCATGTTCTACATTTGGGCTGAGGCCAGGACAGCTGTAAGATGTATAAAGTAGAAACGGAAGTTGACATTTCAATAGAAAGTCAGATGTCAGAGCAAGAGAGGACTAGGAGACCCCCACGAGTCAGCAGACACCTTAGGGAGAGCATTTGACTTCCCAGGGGATAAGGAACTTCCCAGTCCTGTTGGGATATGAACAGGCGGTGTGAGCTTGGCTGAAGCTGGGGTGTCTGGAGGTCTCTGCTCTTCCTAAAGGGGGTGAAGCAAGGCAGACTGTAGGGCCACAGGAGTTTACCTTGTAGACTGGAGATTGGTAATTGGGAAACCCTCCGTTAGACACCCAGCCCCTAGCTGACCTACTGCTTTCCCATCAAAAGGCAGAAGAAAGATGACAAGCCATGCCGAGAAAGTGGAGAGGGGAAGGAGGACCTGAGAAGGAAGGAGATGAGAGAAGGGCCATTGTGGGGCTCTAAATTTATCCCTAAGCTTCTTAGAGGCTGCAACAAAAATGAAAACATGACCAAATACTTTGCTGGTTGCTGAGACAGAGAATAAATGCCCCAGAGGTGCAAGGGAATTCTGGGCCCTGTGCTCTGGTTGGGACTTTAAATTGTTCAAGGCAGGCATTGCTGTCACTTTTCTAGGTCCACACAGAGGATGGTGGAAAATATCTTAAAGAGATGGCCGAAATGCACACACATTTTCGTTTGGCTCAGGCCTGGCTTTCTGCTTACTTCAGAGCACCCATAAGGCACTGCGTGTAAATACTCATGAGTTTCCTGAAGAGCTAAGTTTTTGAATAGTAAAACGCAATAGTTAAAAAAGAACAGCTTCGGAATCAGAGGGCTCTGGGGTCAAATCCCAGCTCTTCCATGTACTCACTGTGTGATCTTAGGCAAGCCACCTGAGCTCTCTGCTCCTCAATTTTCTCCTCTGAAAAATGGGGATAATACAGCTTCACAGAGTGATGGGGATTGACTGGAATAAGGTATGGAAATGCACTGTACTCAGGGCCAGGGCCAGGCCACACCACTACTGTGAGTCTCCTTTTTTCATGTTTGGTAGAGAGTCAAATTCTAACATTCAAGGATCATCAAAGACAGCACAGTGACTTACCACAAGGACTGGGGTCCTTTGCAGCCCATACTGAAAGGGATCCAGATACAATATACTACGCAGACAAAAAAAAAAAAAAAAAAAAGAAGAATGACCAAATGTGCAGCATGTTAAAAAAGTCAGCTGTCCACTCAGGGACGCATTTCTCAATCTTTATGTTCTATGCACCTTGTTTCACAAAATGTGCAAATCCGTTTATTTCCTCCCAACATTTTTACTATCCCAATGGTTAGGCACCAAATATACTAAATACCATGATACTCAAACTCCTGTGGGTCTAGGCTAACACCTTCCTTTCCCCTAAAAACCTGAATTTTGTCCCAGGATGCTGTAAATCTCATTATTATTATTTTTTGACTGATTCTCCTTGAGTCCATTGTCTGGACATATCATCGCCCAAATGCATTAATTGCTCATTTGGCCTCATGCTGCCCTATCATCGACTGTGATCTTGGAAAACTAGGGGTTGAGTAGTGTGGTGGGTGGAGCCTTGGGGCTGGGAGATAGGAGACCTGGGCTGTGGCCTCATCTGCTGTGGTCCTGGACCCAGCTGGAGGGTCCTCTTTAGCACTTGATGCTGCTAGGCAGGTGATGGAAACATGAGCATCAGAAGCAGTAAGAGCTCTGTTCAGTTATGAGAGCCATGAACTGAAGGGGCCTGGGCTCAGGACGTTCCTCCAGCACTTTCTGGCTATGAGGATGTGGTGGTGTCATCCTCATAGCCAGAAAGTGCTAGAGGAAGATCTTGAGCTTCAGTCTCCTCATCTGGCAAATGGGCATAGATAATGATTCCAGCCCTCTCTATGTACAAGTGGGTCATGCAGTTCAAGGGAGAGAACAAGGGTGGGATTATTGATGGGGGAGAATAGGGGCACTCAGGGGTTTTGCTAGCTCTCTTGAAGCTACCCCTCAAAGGAACTCACTTCTTCCCAAACAAAATGCCCAGTGGGGGAAAAGAGCCAGCTGCATGCAGATACAGGATTATTCCATGTATATGCGTTTGTAAACATGCAAAGCCAAGCCACTCGTTGCTTAGGCATATAGGTAAATATGATCGGACCATAAAGAAAAGCAAGGGAGGCTGGACGTGGTGGCTCACGCCTGTAATCCCAGCACTTTGGGAGGCCGAGGTGGGCGGATCATGAGACCAGGAGTTCAAGACCAGCCTGGCTAACATGGTGAAATCCTGTCTCTACTGAAAATACAAAAATTAGCTGGGAGTGGTGGCGCACGCCTGTAATCCCAGTTACTCAGGAGGCTGAGGCAGGACAATCGCTTGAACCTAGGAGGCAGAGGTTGCAGTGAGCCAAGATTGTGCCACTGTGTCTCAGCCTGGGTGACAGAGTGACTCCGTCTCAAAAAAAAAAAAAAAAAAAGCAAGGGAATGAAACACATTAAATTGGCTGGATGCGGTGGCTCACGCTTGTAATCCCAGCACTTTGGGAAGCCGAGGCGGGTGGATCACGAGGTCAGGAGATCGAGACCACGGTGAAACCCCGTCTTTACTAAAAATACAAAAAAAAAAAAAATTAGCCAGGCACGGTGGCAGGCGCCTGTGGTCCCAGCTACTCCGGAGGCTGAGGCAGGAGAATGGCGTGAACCCGGGAGGCAGAGCTTGCAGTGAGCCAAGATCGCACCACTGCACTCCAGCCTGGGCGACAGAGCGAGACTCCGTCTCAAAAAAAAAAAAAAAAAAAAAAGAAAAACATTAAATTGAAAATAGTGGTTACGTCTCAGGGCATAGAGGGGATACTCATAGGGATTTAAAAATTTAAAAACCACGGGTGATACTTTGTTTTTTAAGTTAGGTGGTAGACACGTAGGTGTTCATTTTTTAAAACTTTAATTTATTATTTTTAATCGTGGTAAAATACACACAACTTAAAACATACCATTCAAACCCCTTCAAGTGTTTGGTTTACTAGCACCAAGAAAATTCATATCGTTAGGCTGGGTGGGATGGCTCATGCCTGTAATCCCAGCGCTTTAGGAAGCCAAGGTAGGCAGATCACCTGAGGTCAGGAGTTCGAGACCAGGCTGGCCAACATGGCAAAACCCCGTCTCTACTAAAAATACAAAAAATTAGCTGGGCATGGTGGCGCATGGCTGTAATCCCAGCTACTCGGGAGGCCGACAAGGAGAATTTCTTGAACCCAGGAGGCAGAGGTTGCAGTGAGCTGAGATGGCACTACTGCACTCCAGCCTGGGCAACAGAGTGAGACTCCACCTCAAAAAAAAAAAAAAAAGAAAAGAAAAGAAAATTCATATTGCTGTGCAACCACCACCCCAAGATCTCCTTTTATCATCCCAAATTGAAACTCTGTCCCCATAAAACACTAACTCCCCATTACCCCCTTACCCCGGCCCCTGGCAATCACCATGCTGCTTTTTCTATCTTTATGAATTTGACTACCCTAGACCTCATCTAAGTGGAATCGTACACATGGGTGTTCAATTTATTAATATTATTTAAGCTCTGCAAGATGAAATACACTGAATGGCCTGCTGGTAAATGATTAACATCTGCCTTATGAGGTGGCAGCAGTGCAGGGAAGGGCCCTGATTTGGAGCACGTGTTGATTTCCATGTCGTATGTATACCCAATATGGCCAACTTCCTGCTACCAAATGGTTTGACAATCATTTTACATAATTCCTGGAAATTTTGTTGTCGGCACCCATAACTGGTATGGTAGGTAGATGCTGTCTACAGCACACAACTTTACGTACTCTGAGTTACATATGAGATATTTCTTTTTTTTCCTTCGAGACAGGCTCTCACTCTGTTACCCAGGCTGGAGTGCAGTGGTGCGATCATGGCTCACTGAAGCCTCCACCTTCTGGGCTCAGGTGGTCCTCCCACCTCAGCATCCCAAGTAGCTGGGACTACAAGCGCACACCACCACACCCAGCTAATTTTTTGTATTTTTGTAGAGATGGGGGAGGGTCTTGCCATGTTGCCCAGGCTGGTCTCAAACTCCTGACCCCAAGTGATTTACCTACCTCGGCCTCCCAAAGTGCTGGGATTACCTGCGTGAGCCACCCTGCCTGGCCTTATCAGATAAATATCTCATAAAAGAGAACTCAGAGAGGGTGGAAGAGGTAAAGAACATGATAATGAGTGTTTGTAGCCAATAGTTCCCTAGAGGCTGGGTGTGGGGTATGGGAGATGGGGAGGGTGGTGGTGGGAGGGAGTGTTGCTGGGGCAGGGAGTTGATACAACCCTTTGCTGTATCTGCAAGTTGGAGGCTGGCTCTAGTCTACAGAGTCACATTGCTGGGAATGGGATTCCATGCTCCTTCTTCTTCCACTTCCTTCTTGTCCCAGTCTGGTGACCCAGGAAGGAGACCATATGGCCTTGTACTCACGGATAATCCTCCCCAGAGCGGGTACCCTGTTAACCAGGTCACAGAAGAATAGTGATACAGCACAGGGTTAATTGCAGAGAAAATGTGCGTCAGGCCGTTGAGGATCTGGATGGCCTGCAGGGAGAACAAGTCACTGTGAGAGAGCAGAACTCGGGGCCTGTGGGCTGTGGAGCTGTGCTTTGCACCCTGGCTGTGCCCCAGAATCACCCCAGGTGTGACTGGTGTTAGGGCTCATCCCAGACCAACTGGATACAAATCTTTGAGGGTGGGGTCCATGCCTGGGTGTTTTTTAAAAACTTCACGGGTGATGCGAATTTGTATTCAGGCTGAGAATCACAGGCATAAAGGAAAGGTAAGATGGCCTATAACAGAGCAAGAAATGTGTTCCCTTTAGACTGAGCGTACAAGTGTGCAGAGACCCGGGCCGAGCCTGGGTTGTGGCTGAAAAACACCTGGGCTCCTGTCCTGGCTGCAGCACTAGCCGGCTGTGTGGTCTCCAGCAAATATCTTCTCTGCTTCAGGTTTTCCTTATTTGCAGGGAAACCAAAAATGTCAAATCCTAGAAAAAGTAGCATTCCTACGCGTGATGTTAAACATCGTTCTCGAACAGTTGTTGGCCAGAATTCATGTGATGAATCCGATTTTTCCAAAATAGATGATTCTGATGATTCAGACCATTCGATGTTACTTCTGTTTAGAAATAACTCAAAGAATATATTGAAATATATATGAAATAAATTTTATTTCATATATATTGAAATAAAATATATGAAAAGATATTTTATTTTCATTCTGAAAATCAGCCAGATTTGCTTCAGCCTCAAGAGCATGTTTGAGAGGCTACATATTTGCAAGATGGGGGTAACAGTATCCAGCTTTCAGGGCTGTGGTAGAGATTAAAAGTGCCTATGAAACTTGTAGCCCAGTTCCTAGCATGCAGTAGGTGTTTCTTTTTCTTTTTTTTTTTTTTTTTTTTGAGACGGAGTCTTGCCCTGTTGCCCAGGCTGGAGTGCAATGTCGTGATCTTGGCTCACTGCAAGCTGTGCCTCCCGGGTTCACGCGATTCTCCTGCCTCAGCCTCCCGAGTAGCTGGGACTACATGTGCCGACCACCCCGCCCAGCCAATTTTTTTAAATATTTTTAGTAGAGACGGGGTTTCACCATGTTAGCCAGGATGGTCTCGATCTCCTGACCTCGTGATCTGCCCGCCTCGGCCTCCTAAAGTGCTGGGATTACAGGCGTGAGCCACCGCGCCTGGCCTGAATGCAGTAAGTATTTCAATGCCCTCTGCTGATTCCATTCATCTTCCCGGTACCGATATTCTCTTTGTGGCCTCCCCTATGACGTCCCCACAGTTCCCCTCAGCAACGTACACATGGGGAGATCCTCTGTCCCCTGCAATTCCTGTGTTTTTCCCCTTCCTCCCTGCTTTTCCTCCACTGTTGCCACTGTCTGAAATCTGCTTGCTTTACTCTCCTCTTACTGAAATCCTATCCTTCCCTTAAGGATCAGAGAGATTCTTTTTCTGACCCCCCATCCAGGATGAATGCCCTCTCATTTGGGGCTCCGACAGCGTTTACCACTGGCTTCTCTGGGCCTCAGTTTCCTCAGGGATCAAATGACCAGCGTAGAGCAGCCACTTTCTGCCCTTCTGGTCCATGAGTCTATGAATTGGTGACAGACCTGGGTTTCATATGAACATCCCTTTCTAATACGACATGCTTGGGTCTATCTACAGGCCCACTTTATCAGTATATTAATGAACCCCTTTCCCGTTTAGAAAAAAAATAGTGCCACTGGCTGCCAGCACTCATTTAATTTTACTTAAACACACTCTTGAGGATGAAGCAAATCTGGCTGATTTTCAGTGTGAAAATAAATGATAAAAACGGGTTTTTGAGTGATTTCTAAACAGAACTAACATCAGAATTGTCTACTTTGGAAACATTGGATTCATCAAATGAATCTTCGGCCAACAACTGTTCGAGAACAATGTTAACACCATGCGTAG
Source organism: Pongo pygmaeus (assembly GCF_028885625.2). Classification (NCBI taxonomy): domain Eukaryota; kingdom Metazoa; phylum Chordata; class Mammalia; order Primates; family Hominidae; genus Pongo; species Pongo pygmaeus. The sequence continues at coordinate 14,421,985 of NC_072382.2, forward strand.
AAATGCTACGTTTTCTAGGATTTGACATTTTTAGCAATCGAGAATTACTGTATTTTGTAAATGGGAATACTACTACTAAAAACAGAATGCTATAAATAGAATGACGTCTCTTGTTTCCAAGGTCGATATGCTAGAGCAATGCGAAAGTTATAATAAAAGGGAGATATTGGCAAAGTTATCTCAGGCTAAATACTGCAGCTGCAAGTTCTGCTGGCGAATATTCTTGGGGCAGTCGGGAAAAGGGCTAAGAGGCACTCATAGTTTCCTTCCCAAAACAAAATTGTAATTGATTAAAGATAGTCTACAGTTTTGGCTTTTTGGCTTTTCATTTTGTTTGGCCAGGTTCCCCAGACATTTGCTCTGACTTAATTCTGTTTTGACAAATTTTGAAATCCTTCCAAAATATCTTAGAACAATTGGGAGCCAAAGTTAACAAGGCCTTTACCCAGTATTAATTAATAATAAGGATAGTCATTGTAATACAAGATGATCATTACTACGCAATATCATAGACTAGCTTTACCTTTTGGAGGATTTCCACACACATTTATAATCTCACTTGATGCTCATGACCAGGATTTCTTTTTTTTTTTTTTGAGATGGAGTCTTGCTCTGTCCCCCAGGCTGGAGTGCAGTGGCGCTATCTTGGCTCACTGCAAGCTCCGCCCCCCGGGTTCACGCCATTCTCCTGCCTCAGCCTCCGGAGTAGCTGGGACTACAGGCGCCTGCCACCACACCTGGCTAATTTTTTGTATTTTTAGTAGAGACAGGGTTTCACCATGTTAGCCAGGATGGTCTCCATCTCCTGACCTTGTGATCTGCCTGCCTTGGCCTCCCAAAGTGCTGGGATTACAGGCGTGAGCCACCGTGCCCGGCCTGACCAGGATTTCTATTCCTGATTGCTGTTTTATAGAATTTAGTTCAGGATTTGATTTTGATTTGTTTGGGAGGCAAACAACGCCATGTTCCTGGTACAATCTACTTGTCTACCCAGGTTTAAATAAGGAGGAATGGGTCCCCTTCCTGCACCTGTCCTTGTCTTCCTGCCTCCAGGAGGCAGTTTGTAACTTCTCAAAGAAGCCAGACAATTTGCACTTTGGGCAGCCACAATAACTTATGCATGTCTCACGGCAGTTGCCAGAAGGTATTGTAATTATGACAGCCGCCTCGAACAAAGACCCTCCTTCGTCTTCATGGATGATGTCTTGGTTATCTCTGAGTCCCCAGCTCCTTGCAGGGCACCTGCCGTGTTGAATGGATGAGTGCATAGAGTATGGGCATCTGTGACATGCCAGTCTCCATACTAGGAGTTGGCTGGGCATCCAGTGGGATCTGGCTTCTGCCTCAAAAACAGAATTGAATTGAGCTTTGCAAGGTGCTAAATGAAACTGGAGGAGGCAGGAAAGAGGCAGGGGCCCCCTTGATTGAAGAGGAAATCACAAAACCTTGGAGCTGGAAGGAATTTAAGAAAGCTGAATCTTCTTATTCTAAAGATGAGGAAATGGAGGCCCAGAGTGAGGAAGAGATGTCTGCAAGGCCACTCAGCAAATCTAGCTGGCCTGAGACCTGGATTGCCTGGCTCCCCGCTCAGTGGTCTTTTTAGTGGAACTGTTGCTGACCTGTGCCCCTGATAGATAGCTGGGTGAGGTGGGGAAGTTCACTGATTATTCAGCCTCCCCCAAACCATGGGTCTCCTTGGGGAGTGGAAGGAAGACAAGGGAGAGGGTCCAGCATCTGGGTGATTGTACTGGGTCCAGCCTCCCGAAACCACCCCCCACACCCACTCCATTTCCCCTTTACCCTCTGAACACATTCCCTTCCTCATCCCAGAGCACTACACGAGGGCTTATGAAGTGACCCAAATCGGAGAAAAGGAGAAATCACACTCACCCCTAATGTTCTGACCTCCTCATTTATGAATTTCTTGGGATTGAATGAAGTAAATGATGCAAATGACGTGTTCCACTGGGATGAGTTTGAGGTGTGTGTCAGCCCAGGGTTAGCATTCAGAGGATTCTGAAGGTCTCCAGGCTGTGTCTGGAGATTCGTCATTCCCTGTGTGTATTGGATCACTCCAGGCACAGTCTGCAAACTGGCTGTTCCCGCTGGATACTGTCGCTGATACCCAATAGGTTGACTCTGTACACCTGCTACTGAGTTCTGGTTCACCACAAGTAGATTCTGTAAGTTTGCTCTTCCTGTGTCACACTGGATTACTTTTGGTGACATTGGGTAAGTGGTCACCTCTGAAGGCTGCAGATGACTTCCAGAGGCCACAGGTTAGCTGGGCTGGATGACATGAACATTACCTGGGGCAATAATGCCAGGTACACTGTTGGCGCCAATCACCTGTTCGGTCATGGTGTACAACTGCTGCAAAACACATAAGAAGGTGCATTTCCCTCTTCTGACAAAATGAATAATGCATCTTATCTCATTCTTATCTTTAGTTTCATCTTCATTAAAATAAGAATCACCTAGCATGGTACCAGACAAAATAAACTTCTTGCCTTTCTTGGCAAGAACACACCATTTTCCTTTTACAGGTTTGGATTTGCAAGACTAGGTTTCCCGAGGCTACTTAGCTCCTTGTAGCCCTTTTGTTCACAGTCTGGATGGTGGCTTTGCTTAGCCCCCTGCAGTTGGCATTTTAATCTGCATGCCTCGAGTTTGTTGAGTGGGCACGGGCTACCTCCCCATCTTGCCCCCTGCCCTGGCAACAGCTGATTGATATGGGGGTGAACAACTGACCCCAAATGCTCTGGTAACTTCTTTCTCCTGGGAATTTGGAATTGGACCCAAGGACTACTGTGGGATGGGAGGCTATGCAGAGTTGGAGGGATCACATGTATGTTGTGTGCAGGGGGAGCAGAGAACACCAGTTAGCAGAGTGAAGAGAATAAAGCTGAGAAGCGTTGGGGGAGGGAGAGATAAAAGAAGAGGAGAGAAGGAGAGAGAGAGGGAAAGGAGAAGGGGGAAGGAGAGAAAGAGAGAGCAAGAGGGAAGGAGAAAGGAAGACACATACGCAGACACAGACAGACAGACAGACACACACACACACAGAGAGAGGGAAGGAGGGAGGAAGACACAGACATAGACAGACAGACACACACACACATACACAGAGAGGGAAGGAGGGAGGAAGACAGATACACAGACACACACACACACATACACACAGACAGAGAGAGGGAAGGAGGGAGGAAGACAGATACGCAGACATAGACACAGACACACAGACACACACACACAGATACACACACAGACACACACACACATACATACACACATACACACAGATACTACCTTAGTCCTTGATGTCCTTTTGACTCTTGGTTCTAGGTTCTCATTTGCCCCAGCTGTACTTCTGTCCTTGAAGTCTATAACTAGTTAACTCATTTATGGGTTTAATTTAATTAAGGCATTTCGTGTATGATTTTTCAACATTAAGTGGTTTCAGAGCAAAAAAACAGACTGTCTTTCCCAGGCTTCTTGGGTTCCCTTGACATCCCAGGAGGAACAATGGACCAAGTGGCCTGGGAATGATCATCCCTTTCACTCTCTTCATGGGTCTTGTCCATGTTGGTGTTGGGATTGGGACCAGGTAGAAATTTTGCTGCATTTTCCTTGTGTTTAAACCATTATGGTCCAGGGTCCTAGAGATTATGACAGTGATCAATCCCTCAGTAGCCTGCAGTTTCTACTGAATCCTGAGTGTTAGAAAAAGTTGAGAAGGGAATCACCTGGGGGGAGACCTGGGCTATTGTCCTGATTTGATGAGGACTGATAAGCTGGACTTAGAGAATTGCTTAATTTTTTGATGCTGGTGAGCAAGTGTGCAATGGGAGGAGGTAGGCACGTAGCCCTCAGAACATTAAAGATATTATTAGATGCAAAGATATCCCATTCAGATGAGAGATAATGTTACTAGTGTACTTTACTTGTTAATTGTTGTGGCTGGTGGGCTTATCCCTTTACTTAAATTATACAGTCCTTACTGGCAAGACACCAAATCCTATGGCACAAAATAATGTGTGCAGGACCCCAGAAGTATGTCCTCAGGAGGCTTTCTGTTCTCTCTAAATCACAAGTATAAATTGATCCCCCTGTCCCAGCTGCATCCTGAGTAAGAGAAACACTCCAAATTGTCAATGATCATCTTGAGTTTGGTACTAGCTGATGAATTGGCATTATTTAATATTAATCATCTATAAAATAAACTTGAAAGCAAGACAGTATCAGGGTTAAGAGCTCAGACAGCCCTAAGTCCACTTCTCAGTTCCTTCATTTATTAGTTGCACGACCTTGAGCAAGTTGCATACGCTGTCAGTTTCTTATCTACAAAAGGTGCATAATAATGGCACCTTCTCCAAAGGGTGTTTTGAAGATTGAGAAAACTGCCAGCATAGAACCTGGCACAGAGGGAGCAGTTAATATTTGTTCTTTGTTGAAAGGTAGAGACCACTCATAAGAGAAGGGCCATTGTTCAGCAAAGTCTTGGAACCAACCCAAATGCCCCTCAACAATAGACTGGATAAAGAAAACGTGGCACATATACACCATGGAATACTATGCAGCCATAAAAAAGAATGAGTTCATGTCCTTTGCAGGGATGTGGATGAAGCTGGAAACCATCATTCTCAGCAAACCAACACAGGAACAGAAAACCAAACATAAGTGGGAGTTAAACAATGAGAACAGATGGACACAGGGAGGGGAACATCACACACTGGGGCCTGTCAGAGGGTGGGGGCAAGGGGAGGGAGAGCATTAGGACAAATACCTAATGCATGTGGGGCTTAAAACCTAGATGACAGGTTGATAGATGCAGCAAACCACCATGGCACATGTATACCTATGTAAGAAACCTGCACGTTCTGCACACGTATCCCAGAACTTAGAGTAAAAATAAAATAAAATAAAAGTGTTACCTCAATCTTAAAAAAGAGAAGGGCCATTGTTTTGAATATTTTCCCTAATTGACCCCAAACTATTTGATTTAGTATTAATAGCAGAGGATCTCAAATTATGGTCTCTGGACTAGCAGTATCAGTATCACTGGGAACTTGTTGGAAAGTCAAATTCTTGGTCCCCTCCCCAGAACTACCAGAAAATCCAGGGGCAAGGATCAGCCACCTGTGTTTCAACACACCCTCCAGGTGATTCTCATGCTACTGAAGTTTGAGAACCACCTCCATGCAGAAATGCCCTACGCTTCTTATCTGTGGTTTCACTTCTCTTTCCTTGGATCCCAACAGTTCAAAATATTGGTTATATCAAGCCTCAGGAAATTCCTAGCTTTTTCCTTATTTTAAAATCTAGCAGGTCTCTGAGGCCCCTTTCCATGCTACTCTAACACAGGAAAAACAACTGTCACTGGTCTGTCACCTGATGGCTAAGGCACTCACCCCTGTCTTCTCACTCATTTTGATCCGACCCGCCTCTTTGCAAAGTAGGGAGACCAAGGCTCTGAAAGTGGAATAACTTGTCTACAATTATGCAACCCACAGGAATAGACCTGAGACTCAAATTTATTTTTTTCTGATTGCTATTTGCATTTCACCATGTTTTCACTTCCCAGAAGAAACGCTATTTGTATTTCACCATGTTTTCATTTCCCAGAAGAAATGTTCTACCAGTGACATATGGATGGCAGAATGTTCAGCTGCATGAATGGAGGCTGTGCAGGCAGTGTGAGCCACTTCTGCCTTAGACCTTGATATTCCTTGCTTTCTTGAAGAATAACAGATTTCCCAGGAGGGTGGTTTAGAATAACAACTACAGCATCCTTGGATGTTGATGCCTCATAACCCTGTAGATATAAGGCAGTTCCCCCAGCAATATATTATTGTTATGACCATTTTTTCGGACAAACTCTCTAAGGCTCAGAGAGGTTAAGTACCTTGACTATAGTCACACAGCTAGGAAATGCTGAAGTTGAGATTTGAAATACAAGAATTGAAAGTCTGCCTGCCTTCAATTTTCATAATGAATACTGTGCTAAATGTTATACTCTGCTTCATGATATTAAAAAATGAATCATTTCTCTCTTCCTTTTTTTCAGAGGACTCCTTTAATGTGTGAAAAACAATACAACCGTAGACCTGACAATTGGCACAAACAGTTGGGCCCTGTGAGGGATGTTCCTGGGACCCCTGAGATTCTACCTCCTGTCAGGAAAATGTCAGGAACAAAGCGAGTGGTTCCGCCTGTAATCCCAGCACTTTGGGAGGCCAAGGCGGGCAGATCACGAGGTCAGGAGATCGAGACCATGCTGGTTAACACGGTGAAACCCCGTCTCTACTAAAAACACAAAAAATTAGCCAGGCGTGGTGGCGGGCGCCTGTAGTCCCAGCTACTCCGGAGGCTGAGGCAGGAGAATGGCGTGAAACAGGAAGGCGGAACTTGCAGCGAGCCGAGATTGCGCCACTGCACTCCAGCCTGGGCGACAGAGCAAGACTCCGTCTCAAAAAAAAAAAAAAAAAAAAAAAAAAAAAAAAAAAAAAGAGTGGTTCCATCAGAAGCCATTCCACCAGTTCTAGATTGAGGTCCTAAGTAGACCCGATCACAGTGTGCCTACAGCTGGGCTCAGGGAGCAGGGCAGCCAGAAAATGCCTAGCAGAGTCTCCAGCCTTCTATCTTAAGATTGCTGTGTGTCCATGCAGAGACAAGAGCTCGATTTAAGAACCTGTTGTGACTCTTCAGTTACTTCCCAGCCTCCCAGCACCTCCAAGGATGGGTGGCTGCATGCCTGTCTCGCTGGAGGGCACTACTCTATGTCTGAACCCCTGATTCCTTGTGGTTCCCAAGAGACACTTCCCAGGGATTGCCTAGGTCCACGTCTCTGCTGGTGCTATCCAGGCTCTGTCAGAGTCTCGCGGAAGAATTCACAGAAGTCTTACCTTGTGCTCCTGGGAAGTCTTTGGATGACCTTTCTTCAGGCTTTGTGGGTTTCTGCAGCCTGATCTAGAAATTCTGGTGCTAGCTGATGGATTGGCACTATTTAATGTTAATCATCTAGAAAATAAACTCAAATTAGGTTTCTCTTTCAAGCTCCAAAGTCCTCTTTGCAGTTTCATTTGGAGTCAATACGTCTATTCTCTGGCATCCACGCTGAGTTTATTTGCCCCTCAGAGTATTTATGGCCTTGGCTAAAGTAGGATTCCATGGGATCTCCTTCCAAAGTTTCTCTTTGAGAAAGTGAGAAATCCAGAAGTGGGTCATTAAGATTTTGTGAGCCAATAGATTTCCCTTATAAGCAATTAGTGAGCATTTATTGAGTGTCTAGTGTGTGCTGGGTGGTATGCTAGGATACGAGGTGCTCTAGAATTTGCAAGGAGTTGATGAGACAGAATATAACCACGGTTGGGATAATTCTAGTGCAAGTATGGATAGGAACAAACAAATATTCAGTCAGACCATCAGTGATGACGTAGCTGGGAGATGTGTCAAAGGGATGGGCTGGTCCTAGGAGGTTTGTTGAGTGGCTGGACATGGAATTGGACATCTAACTCAAGTTGGACATTGAAAGAAGGATTGGATCAAAGCTGCACAGAAGGCACAGTGTATTCCAGAAGAGTGTGAACCAGAGGTGTAGGGGCATGTCCAAATTCACCCCATCCTCCAACACTCATCATGAAGCCTGTTCCTCCAAAAAGCCTTCCCTGAACTTTCCAGTCAAACTAAATCTCTTTGGAACCCACATGCCCCAAATGTGAGCTGCCTGTGATGTTTGTGTGTGTGTGTGTCTCCAATTTTTCCAGCCTTATAGAATCACCCTTTCCTTTAGTTTACATGAACCGGCTAAAGCCACCATCCTATATATTGTGGCTCCATTCCCGGTAAGTTGGAGGATTTCTTCATGTAGATTACGCTTTCCTTGCTCAATTTCCTTGTTCAATTTCCTTGCTCAATTCCTTGTTCAATTCCTTGTTCAAATTCCAAGTCAATTTCCTTGCTCAATTTCCTATACACTGCTGATCTCCCTCACATCTCCCCTTTTACGGCTGTTTGTCCACCCCACATGAATTCAGTCCTGGAACACATCTCCTGCTGTGGGTTGAAATGGAACCCTCCAAAAAGATATACTGAAGTCTTAACCCCTTATCTAGTATCTCGGAATGTGACTTTATTCGGAGATAGTTTCATGGCAAAAGTAATTAGGTTAAAAGGGGCCCTAATTTATTATGACTGGTGTTTTTGTAAAAAGGGGATATTGCACAGACTTGCACACAGGGAGAAGCCTGCATGAACATGAAGGCAGACTCTGGGGTGATGCATCTACCGGCCAAGGAGTGCCCAAGATGCCCACGGACCACCAGAAGCCTGCAGGGAGGCCTGGAACGGAGTCCTTCACAGCCCCAGAAGGAGCCCGCCCTGCTGACACCTTGATCTCAGACTTCCAGTCTCCAGATCTGTGAGACGATACGTTGAATTAACAAGCCACCCAGTTTGTAGTCCTTTGTTATGGCAGCACTAGAAAACTCTCCCTTCCTTGATTTTCCTACAGCTTTACTCACACAAAGTGGTTCGGTGTAGCAGAATTTTACTAAAGTGTAGGGGGTGGGAAAGGTGCCAATGTCCCAAAACAGAGCAATGAACTAAACATCAAGTGCTGGATGTCTCTGATCTTAGTCCCTTGCTCGTTCCTGTCACAGAGAACTTCAGCTGGGCCCTTTCTTCTCCAGGACCCTGGCCTTCCTCCATGCTTCTAGGCCCCATCCTCTTCCTCTCCGCTCTTTCCTTTTCTTCCCATCCTAGAGCCTCGTCCTCCGGCCCCTGCAGAGCTGCCCTCAGAATCTCCAGACGCTCCCTGCAATATTGTGTAGAACTATTCTCTATTTTACCCTCCCCGACCTGGCCATTCCTTGGGATGGGAGGAGGGCCTCATTTCCCATACCCCAAAAGAGCCAAAAACAGTTATTCCCTAAGGAAACCTGCCGCCACTTGAAAAAAATAAGTGCTTAGTCCCTTGACAGCATCCTACTCCAAACTCCCATAGCTCTTCTTTTTTGAGACGGAGCTTCATTCGCCCTCATTCAGCTTCATGTCACCCAGGCTGGAGTGCAGTGGCACAATCTCGGTTCACTGCAACCTCCGCCTCCTGGGTTCAAACGATTTTCCTGCCTGAGCCTCCCAGGTAGCTGGGATTACAGGTGGCTGCCACCACACCAGACCCATTTTTGTACTTTTGGTAGAGACCAGGTTTCACCATGTCGGCCAGGCTGACCTCAGACTATCCACCTGCCTTGGCCTCCCAAAGCGCTGGGATTACAGGCTCCCATAGCGTTTTGTCGGAACCTCTCCTGCATCCTTGCCCCACTGTTATCCGAGTATGTGTGTATCCTTCCTTATGAGCTTCTGACCTCCTAAGGGGTGGGATGTGGTTCTTACCTGCAGAGGCAGTTGCTTGGCATTTGATGAATGAGTGAATGGATGCCTGAATTTGGTGAGTTCAAGGCAGGAGCCATTGACAGAGAGGCTGGACGACTGGGATTTGGACATTGTGGGAAGAGGGATTGAAGGGCAGCTGAATAGGGTCTTGAATGCCGTGGTCAGGAATTTATTCTGTGGTTGCTAGGAACTCTTGCAGGGCTTTGAGGAGGAGAATAACAGCATAAACTCTGGTCTCAGGACCCACACTCTTTGGTCTCAGGAGTCCTTTGCATTTTTAAAAGTTATTAAGTACTCTCGAAGAACACTTGTTTATGTGGGTTAAATTTGTTGATATTTATACCATATTAGAAATTAAAATGGAGATACTTAAAATGATTTACTAATCTATTTTAAAATAAAAATATTTATTACATATTAACATAAATAAATGTTTTTAAATAAAAAATAATTCTATTTTCCAAAATGAAAAAAAATTAGTGAGAAGAATGGTATTGTTTTATAGGTACATAGGAGAGGAGAAATACCTTTTCTTCACCCATCACTACATTTATGGCCAAGGGCCTTTTGACAAAAGACAGATTAACAAGAGAAAAGCATACGCATTTATTTAATATAAGTTTTGCTTGATGTGATGGTCTTTATAAGGAAATAAAGACCTGAAGAAACAGATAAACTTGTGTACTTTTTATGCTAGGTTTGATGAGGATGTGAATAATTGTGCAATATGATTAAATAAAAAACCATGGCTCAATGGTAATAAACTGGGATGAAATTAGCAAGGCCTATTTGTTTAATATCATTTTGTAACCACATTTATTCAGAGATAAGGATGTTCCTTTCCTCTCGGTGTAGGGAGGGCATTTTTCTTTTCTACTTTTTTTTTTTTGTCTTTGAGCTCCCATTCTGTCATTTAGGCTGTAGTGTAGTGGTGCAATCATAGCTCACTGCAGCCTCGAACTCCTGGCCTCAGGTGATCCTCCTGCCTCAGCCTCCCAAAGTGTTGGGAGAGTACCTTTCGAATTAGGGTCTTATGAGTTGCTTCAGGGAAGAAGTGGTGGGGAAAGGTGAGCGTGACCTTCCTGTTTCTGCTGTTTTCGCCAATGCTAGGATGCCACATTTTGTGGCTGTGTGACCTGAACCATATCAGGTATGTATACCTCTTTCCTATTTGGATTACTGGAAGAGAGCTAGATTTTCACATCTGCTTATATATTGCTTGTTTTGGTATGTTGTTTTGGTTGAAGTATATGAAGAAAATCAGACAGGTAGTTAGAAAAGTGAGTATTTTAATAGCCTTTTCAGATAATTACTGGTAGTCTTCTTTCTCAGCCCTCAACATTATTGCCACTTTGGGCTAGACAATTCTTTGATGAAGGGGCTGTCCTGTGCATTGTAGAATGTTCAGCATTATCCTTGGCTTCTACCCACTAGATGCCAGTAGCACCCTTTCCCTCAACTCCAGTTGTGGCAACAAAAAATACATCCAGACGTTACCAAATTCACCTCTTCCTGCTTCTTAAGAACCCCTGATATACCAAACTCAAGTGTTAGTTCCCGAAAGGTTACTTGCAGTATGGAATCTGAAGCTGTATCAATAAGCTTTTTGTACTCTGTGCTATAGACTGAACGTTTTTGTCATCCTAAAATTCATATGTTAAAACCTAGTCCTCAATGTAATGATATTTGGATGTGGGTTTTTTGGGAGGTGATTAGGTCATGAGGGGCTCATGAATAAGATTAGTGGCTTTATATAATAAAAGAGAGACTCCAGAGAGCTCCCTTGGCCCCTCTGCCATGTGAGGACGTAGTGAGAGCACCGCTATCTATGAACCAGGAAGCAGCCCCTCACCAGACACCAAATCTGCTGGTACTTTGGTCTTGGACTTCCCAGCCTCCAGAACTGTGAGAGATAGATTTTGCAGTGGCAAAAGAGCATGGGATTTGGAGTGAGGAGACGTGAATCAAGATCCAGCTCTATCATTCACTAGCAGTGCAGACTTGGGCAAATTACTTAACCTCTCTGAGCCCCAGATTTTTCATATTTCTCTTTCCTAAAGCATAGATAATGCCACTCTGTATTTTTGCAATACAAAATGAGATCATGCAGCTGAAAGGTGTTAAAGCAAACTAAATATGGCCTGAGAAGGACCTGTACTTCTATATTTGAGTCCTTGTGGATGAACTGTAACCCAGCTTAATAGTCAGACAAAATCGAAAACCTAACTTAATAGTATGCATCAGTAACAATAGCTGAGCGTTGGCCAATCCCAGCGGCCATACTTCAACCATTCATAGACCGCTGAGTATTCAAGCTGCCTTCAAATAGGGCAAATGCGGAGCTATAACCAATCTCGCTGTTTCTGTACCTCACTTCCAATTCCAGTACATCACACTTCCTTTTTGTCTATAAATTTGTTCTGACCACGAGGCACTCATGGAGTCTCTGTGAATCTGCTGTGATTCTGGGGGCTGCCCGATCTGTGAATTGTTCATTGCTCAGTTAAACTCCTTTAAATTTAATTCGGCTGAAGTTTTTCTTTTATCAAAGGGCGTTGAACAGAATAAGTTGTCAGACATTAAAGACTCCATACATGTTAATTACTTCCATTTTCATAACACTGTGTTCATTTGACAGACATTTATTGAGCACTACCAGCCCTGTGGCCAGCACACTGGCAGTGTTCAGTAGTGGAGGTGGGGAGTGTTCAATTGCCTGATGCTTCTGGCAGTCTGTGGATTGGCCCACTGGGTTGTCCTTTATGGAATTTTATTACCCTCTTACCTGGGTGAAGTTGAATGTTGCTGCTTCTGCCTTTATTGCCCTCTGTATCTATATAGTTTCTATTGACTCCTGGTTGTTGATTTATCTTTATGAGACATAAAAAGTGTACCTGATACTAGCCTTGCTGGGGTGAGAAGGGGGAGAAGGTTGACTAAAGGGAACATGGGGGACGTAATCTACCAGAGACTGTCAGCAAGTGGATGGGCTGAGACAGAGTCTTATCTAATACTCTGATTCCGCAAGTCTAAAGGTGAAGGGTCATCTTTTTTTTTAATCTCCCACGTGAAAACTTGACATAATTCATTCCGTTTTGACATAGTTTATTCTTAAGAAGAGCCTCTCAGTACAATTGTCTACAGATGGCATGGGCTGCCTCTGTAAACACCATCATAACATACGCCATCACGTTAGAAGTTACTCAAAATGAGAAAAACAGTCATTTGAGAAGATGCTGTGGAGCAGTGGTTCTCAAACCTGGGAGGGTGCATCAGAATCACCCAGCAGGCTTGTTCAAAAACAGATTGCTGGATCGTGTCCCCAGAGTGTTAATTCAGTAAGTCTGGGATGGGGCCAAAGAGTTTGCAAGTCTAACAGTCTCCCAGAAGATGTTAATATTATAAATCCAGGGGAAATTATAGAGGATACTCAAGCACTAAATGGAGGTTACAGTATGTTATCTTTAAGTTTCTGGCCACCTTTGAAATTCTATGTTACTATAAGTTGTGAACCAAAATATCTGAGACAGGCCTCAGATATTTAGAAAGTTTATTTTGCCAAGGTTAAGGACGTGCCTGTGACATAGCCTCTGAAGGTAAGGTCCTGAGGACATGTGCCCAGGGTGGTCAGGGCACAGCTTGGTTTTATACATTTTAGGGGTACAGGAGACATCAGTCAATACATGTGAAACATACATTGGTTTGGTCCTAAAAGGCAGGACAACTCGAGGCAGGGGCTTCCAAGTCATAGGTAGATAAGAGACAAATGGTTGCATTTTTTTTTTTTTTTTTCCCAAGACGGAGTCTTGTTCTGTCGCTCAGGCTGGAGTGTAGTGGCATGATCTCGGTTCACTGCAATCTCCACCTCCCAGGTTCAAGCAATTCTCCTGCCTCTCAGCCTCCTGAGTAACTGGGATTACAGGTGCACACCACCATGCCCAGCTAATTTTTGTATTTTTAGTAGAGACAGGGTTTTACCATGTTGGCCAGGCTGGTCTTGAACTCCTGACCTCATGATCTGCCTGCCTCAGCCTTCCAAAGTGCTGGGATTATAGATGTGAGCCATTGCACCTGGCCAAATGGTTGCATTCTTTTGAGTCTCTGATTAGACTTTCACTGAATACACAGTTTAGGGTAGAGGAAATAGTCACTTATGCCTTAGTCTGGCTTAGTGAATACACAGTTTAGGGTAGAGGAAATAGTCACTTATGCCTTAGTCTGGCTTAGTGAAACAATAGGGCAGAGGAAGCCATCAGATGTGCTTTTTTCTCAGGTGAACAGAGGCATGACTTTGAATTCTGTCTGTCCTTTGTCCAAGAGGAACTTCCCTGTGGGCAAATTGTGAAGGAGGTATATAGCTTTTTAATCTTTGTAGCTATCTTATTTAGGAATAAAACAGATGGCAGGTTTGCCTGACTCAGTTCGCAGCTCGACTCTTCCCTTGGCTTAGTGATTTTGGAGTCCCAAGACTTATTTTCCTTTCACAAAGTTCTTGAGGGACATATTACTAAAATCTTGGTTTCTATATTTCAGTCTTCTCCATCTCGGTAAAGGACCATCACCCAGTTACCTGAGCCAGAAAACTTGTCCTCAATTTTCCTCTCTTTCTCAGCTTTCTCTGTACCGTCCAATCTATCCATGAGCCCTAGGATTGTCAGCTCCAAACCATGTCCCAAAGCTGCCTCCTTGTGTCCACTGTCACTTCCTAGTCCAGATGTTCAGCACCTATGTCCTGAGTTCCACCTCCCTGAACCATGATCATGTGGGTACAGAGTCCATCTTAACTGCTTTCACCAGGGGAGCCTCTGAGTGTCAAGGGCAGGAGGGGCTGTGGGTCATGGTATTTCATCCCCACCGTGAGCGAGTGACATGGGACATCACAATTCTGATACACCAAGGACAGCGACTTTATCATCATCATGATCATCAGTCTCCAGGGTTGGAAAATGTTGTTTCGTAAAGGGCCAGATAGAAAATGTTTTTAGGCTTTGAGAGCTGTGTGGTCTCTGTCATGTGATGTAGTGCAAGAGCATGGAACAGTTTTCTTTTTTTACTTTATTATTATTATTTTTTGAGACAGGGTGTCACTCTGTTACTGAGAGTGCAGTGGCACAATCACAGCTTACCACAGCCTTGACCTCCCTGGTTCAGGTGATCCTCCTGCCTCAGCCTACTGAGTAGCTAGGACTACCATGCCTGGCTAATTTTTGTATTTTTTATAGAGATGGGGTTTCACCATGTTGCCCGGGCTGGTTTTGAACTCACCATGCCTGGCTAATTTTTGTATTTTTTGTAGAGATGGGGTTTCACCATTTTGCCCAGGCTGGTTTTGAACTCCTGGGCTCAAGCGATCCACCCTCCTTGGCCTCCCAAAGTGTTAGGATTACAGGTGTGAGCCACCATGCCCGGCCCATGGAATGGTTTTCACTGTACTTCCGGTGTGGCTAGCTAGCCTTTATCCTCCAGACTGCAATTTAAATGCCTTTGTTTAGAGAGGCCTTCCAGTCTAAAACTCTGTCCCACTTTTCCTCTCCCCAATAACATCTACATGAGCATCCTGTTCATTTCCCTCATCTCACTTTTCTTCACTTAAGTGACATGCGGCTTGCCTGTCACACACTGGCACGCAATCTCTAGGAGGGCAAAAACTGCATCTGTTTTATTCCCTGCTGTATGCCTCACACCAGCCACAGAGTAGGTACCTCATATTGCCAAATGACTGAGGGCATGGATATGTAAGGGTTTCTCTTCTGGAAGTAAGAGACTACTTTTTATTCTACCAAATATTCAGTGAGTAGCTGCTATGTGCCAAACCTTATCCTGGGCCTTGCAGGAAAGCTAGGAGCTATTGAAGACATCATGTCAGCACCTTGGAAGACTGAAATTACCGTCAGCAGCCAGTGCAGCAACATGAATGCTATACACTGTGGCCAGAGAGTCCTGGGAAGGGAAAGTCAGGGTTGTGTGGGTCACAGCATGGTATTGGGGCTGGGGCTTCTGGGAATCTTGTGTCTTTCTTTGGCATGACATACCTATAACATTGAAATGCACCTTTCCAAGACTAAGCATACCTTTCCAATGTGATGTGCCAATGTTCTTAGGGGGGTTGGAAAGAGCTATAAATGCTGCAAGTGTGAATTAGCTACTGTGAAACATAAAGTCACGGTTCTATTTTTTTTTAGCCATAATACAAAAACCAGAATTTTTTTCAGTCAAGACCAAAAAACAATCCTCCAGGTTGCACTTGGCGTCAACAATGGTGGATCACGTTGTGCCCCCAACCTCACTCCACCACAGGTCTGCTTTACCCTGGATGCTTCTGACTATGGGAACCTATATTATAATAATAGTATATATGTGTTCTCTGCCCCTGACTCCTGGCTCAGAGCTCCTAAAACTCTTGCAATTTCCTGAGCAATAGGGGTGCTAGGACAATCTTTTGTTCTAATATTTGGTCTTTGACTCTGGTTCCTGACACAGAGCTCCTAATCCCTAGGAATTTCCTGGGTGACGAGAGTGCCTTTGTTCTTATGGGGTGACTCTTGTTGTGCTCCTGGATGCAGGTTGGTCACCAGAAGAACCAAGCCATGGTTAGAAGCTTGGAACATTCAGCCTTACTCCCATTCTCTGGGAAGGGAAGAGGGGCTGGAAATTGAGTTAATAATCCAACATGTCTATGTGATAAAGCCTCCACAAAAAATTCTGAACTACAGAGTTTGGATAACTCCTGGGTTGTTAAACACATGGAGGTGGTATTCCTGGAGAGATAATGGAAGCTCCACATCCCTTCCCCTATGCCTTGCCCTATGTATGTTTCCATTTGGCTGGTTACCTGTATCCTTTATAATGAAAAAGTAAACGTAAGTAAAGACTTTCCTGAGTTCTGTGAGCTGCTGTAGCACAGTCAAACCCAGGAGGGAGTGGTGGCAACCCATAATTTACAGCCAGTCGGTCAGAAGGTCTAGTGATCCAGACTCGTGACTGGCATTTGAAGTAGGTGTAGTTTTGTGAGACTGAACCCTTGAGCTGCGAGATCTGATGCTAACTCCAGTTAGATAATGTCAGAAGTGAACTGAATTATAGGACAGCCAGTCGATGTCCACCAGAGAAAAGGTCAGCATGGGAAAAATCCCCACACATTTTGTTGAGTGTGAGACATGCTGAATGTGAGATTAGGAAAAACACACATTGAAACTTGCACATGTTGAGTTTAAGATAGGACCATCAACTTGTTTTTTTTTCCTGTCTTATACAGACTCTTAGCTTCCCTGTGGAAGTGGCACTTGAACTTGCACAAGAAAATAGCATGGCTTCCTTCATAAATAATCCAAAACTGGAGGATGGTGAGGCTTAGGTTTGATTGATATAATCTCTCTGCAGTATTTTCATGCACTTACTAGCACATTTGAGACTCACAACAGCTCTGAGAGATAGGGTTGAGTACACTGGCTGAGAAGCAGGCCAAGGGCAGTGCCATATTGGAGGCATAAAAGAAGAAATAGTTATTCATGCAGGAGAATGAAGAGGACACCTGGAGAAGCCAGACCAGTACCAGGAGACAGTGTTCTAAGAAGTGGTTTGCTGAGTCAAATGCTGTAGATGTCAGTAAGGTAGGAAACAGAATTACTGGGCTTGGGAACATGAAGGGCATTGGTGACTTTCGTGAGAATGGTATCTTCAGTGAATGGGAAATTGGGAGTGAAAGCCAGTTGAGAGTGGTGTTGATAGCTGCAGGAGGCAGACAAATTCCTAAGCAGAGAGGGGTGGGTCCTCAGTGAAACCTGACCTTCAAGCCAAAGAGCCTGAAGCCTGAAAACTGGGCTGCCAGTTTTCCAGGTAAAGTCCATGACCTGGAGTGAGAACTTCCTTGATGTCTTTTAGCCAATCAAGTGGTGCTTTTACCAGGCCTGCCCTGGACCAATGAGCACACACTCGCTCATTCTGAGCCCATAAAACCTCTGGACTCAGCCACGTGGGACTACCGACCTCTGGGTAGGGGCTACCCGCTTTGGGGCCCTTCTCCACTAAGAGCTGTTTTATTGCTCAGTAAAACTCTTCTCTGCCTTGCTCACTCTCTGGTCGTCCATGTAACCTCATTCTTCCTGGACACAGGACAAAAACCCAGCACCCGCAGAATGGCGGCTGCGAAAGGAGCTGCAACATTGTATCCCTCCTGCCTTCTACTGACGCTGGGCAGCTGCTCTGCATGATGGGAAGCAGGGCAGGGCCAGGCCAGCCCAGGAGCTGTGGGCTGGAGCAGGGCAGCAGGACCAAGCAAGCTGTAAAACAACCAAGCTGAAACACGTTTCTGGCCAGATTGCCAAGCTATGGGTGGTGACATGCTCTCGTTCGCCAGACTATGAGAGAAGAGCTGTGACCCTTCTGGGAGCCCAGATCTTGGTACTCCCTGAGCCAGAGCTGTGACATGCTATAACACCCACTTGGGGCTCTGCAGTTGCTGGCGTCTCTAAGTGTTCAGGCACCATGCATTCCCTTTGTCCAGATGCCAATGCTCAAGGTGGAAGCCACTTAAGGCATGCCTTGTCCAGTCATAGCCTTGCACAGAGCTTGTGCCTGTGCTGGCCCCTGGAGCTGCCTGCCCCACCACAGCAGCCAGCACAGGTGTACCATGGCCAGACCCCACTCAGCTTGCTTGCTCACACACCCCTTTCTGCTCCATGCCTAACTTGCCCATGGTGGATGTGAGATCCGGGCCGGTAGCATGAGCTGAGCACAGCCTGCTGGGCCAAGTGGGAGGAGCCAGCTCAGCAGTCGTGAGCAAAACTCTAGCAGAGGTGCTGCTGGCTGCAGAAGTCTCTGGCTGGTGAAGTGGCACCCGAAGGATCCTGTGTCATTTCAAGCTAAGGAAGTGAAGATAGTGTCTTAATCTTAATCACCCTGATTTCTTTTTACCACATGCTCCTCCTTCTGCAAGGAGTCCTGAACAAGCCACCTGAAGTTCTGGTTCTGGACCTGGCTATACCTCTAGCTGGGTTGATGACCTTGGGCAGATTTCCATCTCTACGTGTCTTAGTCTGTTTTACATTGCTATAACAGAATACCAGAGACTGGGTAATTCGTAAAGAAAAGAAATTTATTTCTCACAGTTCTGGAGGCTGGGAAGTCCGAGAGCATGGTGCCAGTATCTGCTGAGGGCCCTGATGCATCATAACATGGCTGAAAGGCAAATGAGCACATGAGGTGGAGAGAGGACAGGGGCCAAAATTTATCCTTCTATCAGGAGCCCACTCCTGTGATAACTAACCCACACCCAAAATAATGGCATTACTCCATTCATGAGGGCAGAGGCCTTATGATCTAATCATCTTTTAAAGACTCCACTTTTAAATGCCATTACAACGGCAATTAAATTGCAACATGAGTTTTGGAGGGGAGATTTAAACCATTGCACTGCCACGGTGCTATGGTTAAATAGTTGGGTGGGCCACAGATCTCTGAGATCTCTTCCGGGTTTTATGCTCCAATGGAGTGGATAGGGAGGGGATGGAGCCCTGTGGATGGAGGGCTTGTGGAGTGGTGCAGAGAATGCATAAAATTTTATGCAATGAGCTGTCACCCCAGGTTGGCAATTGGTCCCCCCAGGACAAGGGCCTAGAACACAGGACTAATATAGTACGTGATAGATAGGAAAGAATCTGTTCCAACAAGCACCATGGTGATTTCAGGAGGGCAGGGTCAGGTGCCTCTATTTGGAGAGGCACCTCTATTTGGAGAAGCACCAGATGTATTAGAAAGTGCTTTCTCTGGGATGACCCACACTGCAGGAAGTGAGTTATGTTAGCAATATCTGAATTAACTCATAGATCAGAAATGTCAGGAAGGAGGCTCTGTGAACAGAATGGAGGGTCAGGGTTGAGGGGTAGAGTTCTGCAGAATGAGAAGGAGGTATGGAGTTAGATGGGGCAGCAAGAGGCAGTAATAAGAAAGGAGGTGGTGAGAGGGGCAGGCTTGCTCTGTTTACCCAGATGTGCATGCGATGCCAAACTCCAGGTGCAAACAGGTGGGTCCCTTTTGGGGAGCTCAATGTCCTAACCTCCTGGCTTACAAAACAGGTGTGTGAAGGACTGATCTAGAACCAGGATATTACATGCCTCATATTCCACTTGAAAAAATCAATTTTTTGGTAGGTCTGTAATTCCTAAGGCCCGTTTAGTTCTAGCAAATGAAAACCCTCCTGTTCCTGGCTAACTGATGGGCATCAGAAGGATCCCTGATCAGAGAAAATGAGAAGATGCAGGTGCACAGGCGACAGACCTCTAACTGCGTGCCATTTAGAAGAAACTTCTTAGATAACCCCAAGAACAAAGAACCCCAAGAACTCTTGTTTACAAGAGCAAAATCACATTTTGTATTTAGTAATCAAAACAAACAACAAACAAACAAATCCTTGCAGTGCTTCTGTAGCTAAGGAAAGCTTGACAACAGCTGGACTTTAGAGATGATTGCTATAACCCCTCAGAACGCAACTTCTTGGATGCCCATTGGTTATCATACATAACAGTATTTAAATTTTGCCTGGTTCAGGAAGCAACATCTAAATGGGTCATTAAAGGACAGTGAGGGATTTTCAGTATGAGGGACGATGCTGTTTGGGAGACCTTTGGAGAGAGCGAGTCGTCTGCTGAAAGGATTAGTCCTTTTAGATGCTGTTACCACTGTAAATACACAAGTGGTAACTGTAATGACATGACCATTTCTCTTTGGAATTAGTCCTTTTACAGATAATGATGTACTGGCCTTATGTCTCTGGAAGATTCCTTCTACATTCCTGCGCATTCGTGAATTTGGTTGCCTCATTGGTAACAGAATCTAAAAGGACAGATCATTCTCTCCAAAGGCCTCCCAAACCATGTGGTCCCTTATTACACTGAAAATCCTTACTGTCCTTTAGTGCCCCATTCAGATGTTGCTCCCCCAGCCAGATCTGTCCTCTGCTCTCCTTATTGCTTTCTGCATCACAGCCAGAATAAATCATACTTCACTCTGGGCTCCTTCTGCCTCTCCCCCATGTTGCCCTTTGTGAGTGAAAATTGCTCCCGTGATGTCCTGGTGTCCTCTCTCCTGAGGCCAGAAGTTCCTTGAGGTCCAAAACCGTGTGTCATGTCAATGTCCAGCCCCCTCCTGCCGTGAAGAGAGCCTTGAACACATTGAATGCTCAGTATCTATTTATTAAATGAATGCACAATTGAAAGAGTGAAGATTGAGTGTCCAGATATTTGTTCCTCTAACCCACAAGCTCACATGCAGCAGAGCACATGGATGTGTGTGTGCCAAGGCCCCAGGCTGGATGCCCACATACACGCAGATGCATGTGCCCTAGGGAGTCCCTCTTCGTTAACACCCATTTAAAATCTCTGTCTTCTTCTTGATAGAGGAACAGCATGATTTCCTAGACTGAATTGAAGAATGAAGGTGAGAGTACAAACAGTGGGAGAGATGTTTCCTCAGCTGTCAGAACAGGAACGACCTGGGTTATGGAAGCCCAGAAAGGGAGGATGACTTCTTTTGGTCCCAGTGAAAGATGCTTCCAGAATCTGTAGCTTTACTTATTTGCTTGGATCTCACTGGAATAACTTGGTGGTGAGGTCACTGGTTCTGGGGTGATCACTGGGTTTGCTGCATAGATGTTTGGATAGATGACACTCACCTGGAAAACACAGGCACACAGGGGGCATGCTAAGAAGGATGGGCCATGCACCAAAGGCCTCAGACACCGAGGAAATACTCCTGCTTGTGAGCAGGCAGTGGAAAGCACAAAGAGCTCCCTTGTCTCCACCTTTTTGGGGGCATCTTTCCACCCACTGAGGAGCCCTGGGACTCACATTGCTTGATTGACAGCAGACCAGCTGGCAGCCAAAGTGGGAAGATGCACATGCGATGCCAAACTCCAGGAGGCAGAAGACCAGCAGCACGCCAGAAATCGCCATTCCAGGGTTCTGTAGGCAGAGTGGATGGGGAGGACAGGAGCACGGGACTGGGAGTCCAAACTGACCCCTCACTGGGGCCCTGCCATGGACTCTTTGTTGCTTTGCGGAAGTCCCCTATCCTCTCTCAGCCTCGTGGGGGGAAATTTCCCACCGGGTTTTTGTAAGGATCAAGTGTGGGGGTAAAAGAATTGTTATTGCGACATTGACTTGGTAGTGTACCTCTGAGAAAAAAGATGACCATGTTTAGGGAAGCCCCTTGATAGGCTGCTTTGGGTGTGGAGACCTGAGGGTGTGCTCTGGAGTCAGAGAGGGGAGCAGTGACACTGCTCTGGAGAGGCCGTGGGTAGGAATTGGAGGGTATGGACAAGCCACAGAGAGAACAGGGAGATGGTTAGACGAAAAAGAAGGAGTTGAGCGCCACAGGAAAAGGCCTCCTGTGAAAAATGAAGACTTCCCAAAGCAAGGATGTCTAATCTTCAGTAATCAGTGGTTTGCTGGGCTCTGATGTAAACCTCCACCATTCCTCTGAATGTGGGGAAAAGAAAGAGAGATCAGATTGTTACTATGTCTGTGTAGAAAGAAGTAGACATAGGAGACTCCATTTTGCTCTGTATTAAGAAAAATTCTTCTCCCTTGAGCTGCTGTTAATCTGTAACCCTACCCCCAACCCTGTGCTCCCTGAAACATGTGCTGTGTCAAGTCAGGGTTAAATGGATTAAGGGTTGTGCAGGGTGTGCTTTGTTAAACAAATGCTTGAAGGCAGGATGCTTGTTAAGAGTCATCACCACTCCCTAATCTCAAACCTCTCCCTAATCTCAAGTACCCAGAGACACAAAACACTGCTGAAGGCCGCAGAGACCTCTGCCTAGGAAAGCCAGGTATTGTCCAAGGTTTCTCCCCATGTGATAGTCTGAAATATGGCCTCATGGGAAGGGAAAGACCTGACCGTCCCCCAGCCCAACACCCGTAAAGGGTCTGTGCTGAGGAGGATTAGTAAAAGAAGAAGGAATGCCTCTTTGCAGTTGAGGTAAGAGGAAAGCTTCTGTCTCCTGCTCGTCCCTGGGCAATGGAATGTCTCCGTGTAAAGTCCATTGTATATTCCATTTACTGAGATACGGGAAAACTGCCTTAGGGCTGGAGGTGGGACATGCTGGCAGCAATACTGCTCCTTAAGGCATTGAGATGTTTATGTATATGCACATCAGAAGCACAGCACTTTTTTCTTTACCTTGTTTATGATGCAGAGACATTTGTTCACGTGTTTATCTTCTGACCTTCTCTCCACTATTATCCTATTATCCTGCCATGCCCGATAATGATCAATAAATACTAAGGGAACTCAGAGGCCGGTGCCTGCGTGGATCCTCCGTATGCTGAACGCCGGTCCTCTGGGCCCCCTTTTTCTTTCTCTATACTTTGCCTCTGTGTCTCTTTCTTTTCCAAGTCTCTCGTTCCACCTAATGAGAAACGCCCACAGGTGTGGAGGGGCAGCCCACCCCTTCATCTGAACCTTTGGGAAAAAGTCAGCCTCTGAAAAGACTTTCTTGGCTTGTGACAGTGGTGTTTTGTGGAGGGGAGGAATTGGGGCTGTTTCTCTGGCTTGGGAAGAAGAGTCAGTGAAAGGATCCCCAAAATGAACTAAATTAACCGTAGCAGGAGGTAACCAGGAGAAATAGAAACCCTCCATTTGCTGTTACCCAAGAATACCCAGGAGTATGGAGTTTTCCAGAGTATCTGGGAAGCGAGTTTCAATCTAAAAAGTCCATCCAGGAGACTCCCATTGCCATTTGGGTTCCAATTATGTGACATGAGAACATTTCATAGTGAAGGTTGATGGCATGCAGTAGGTACCAAAGAAATGCCTCTCAATTATGATTTTTTAATTTTTTTTTGAGACAGAGTGTTGCTGTGCCACTCAGGTTGGAGAGCAGTGGCATGAGCTCAGCATTGTGAGCTCCGCCTCCTGGGTTCAAGTGATTCTCGTGCCTCAGCCTCCCAAGTAGCTGGGATTACAGGCATGTGCTACCATGCCTGGTTAATTTTTGTATATTTTGTATAGATGGGATTTCGCCATGTTGCCCAGGCTGGTCTTGAACTCCTGAGCTCAAGGGATCCACCTGCCTCGGTCTCCCAAAGTGCTGGGATTACAGGTGTGAGCCACCACGTCCGGCCTCAATTATCTCAATTATGATTTTTAAAAACAGCATTGGTGACAGCCAGATGCTTGGATAATTCTCTCTTTTGGAGAGGCCTCTCCTTAGCCCCTTTTCTTCTCCTTCCTCTCCATTTAGCAAGTGATTATTAAACATCTACTTGGTAGAAGTGGCTAAGAAATGCATCCTGAGCGGCACAATCTAGTAGGAAAACAGATGCAGATGATAATTATAATTCACATCAGATAGGGTAAGAGCTACACAACAGCAAAAAGGTATCCCAGAGCACTGAGGAGGGAGAGGTTCATTCTCATGAAGGGATTTAGAGAGGGTGTGGGTAGAGGCAGTTGTCTCAGGAAAGGGGGAGTGCAGGATGTCTTAAGTCAACGGATCACAGAGACTTAGAGTAGAATGGCCCGGGCAAAGTATGCTGGTCTTTTTCAATTTTTTTTAAATAAAATTTTTTTACACATAAAATATTTCATGGAAAAGGGGTCCCTCAAGCAGCTGAGATATTTGTTATTTGATGAAAAATAATTCCTGCTGTGGAAACCCCAGAGTCTCTCCATTCCTTGGGTCATTATTTGCAAAGCTCAGATGCAGTCCGACCCTCCACGTTCAGATGGGATGACTGAGGTGGAATGGGTAGTGGGCATGGGGCGAGTTCTCATTCCAAGATCAATCATTGGCAGAACTAAGATTAAAAGCCAAGTTTTCTGAATCAAAAATTGCCGCTCCCTCTAGTCCAGGGCACCTGGCTGTGCTGCTTGTGGTTTAGTCTTTCCTAAACTCTTCTCCCATCTTCCTTTCCCTTAGTTCCTCCACCAGCATTTGCTTCTTAATTTCTTGTATTGGGCAGTCCATGCCTCCCTGATTGGTTCTTTCCCAGCAGGAAAATTCCCAAGTACTCGGTTGTGCCTGCCTCTCCCAGTGGATGGGAGTAGCTGGGGTTCAGGGTGAGTGAGAGATTCGAAAGGAGGTGAACTGTAGGACACAGTGAGATAGAGCCAGATACCCCAGGGAGGGCAAATACCTGGCTGAGGAATTTGGACTTTAATCCTAAAGTATCTGGGAGCCATAAAATGTTTCTGGGAGGGGAGAAACTCAAGGTACTTTTGATAAATGACACAGACTTGGTCCATAGGGTCTCTAGGGAGAGGCTTTGGCTAAGAATCTTGGAAAGGTAAGTCTTTAAGTCTCTTGCAGATAAAAGGATCTGATCGAACACAAACAACAGTTAATGGCTGTTGATGTTTACTGAGTAGGCATCACAGCTGGCACATTCATTTATTCCTTGACAAATGCTTATGGAGTGTCAATCGTGTGCCAGACACAGTTCTAGGTATTTGAGGTATGACAGTGAATGAAACCAAAAACATCCCTGTCCTTAAGAATCTCATTCTAGGGACAGGCAGTAAGCATGAAATGTAACAAATAAGTCAGTTGTAGAGGGTGTTAGGTGCATAGACTACAGGAAAGATAGATAAGGGGAAGGGAAGCGGGTTACTGGGAGATCGTGGGTGTTGGGTTGTTCAGGTGGGCCTCATTGGGAAGGTGGTTGCAGAGTAGTGATCTGAAGGAGGTGAGGAAGGGATGGAGGAAGCTGTGGGAACATCTGAGGGAAGAGTTCCCCAGTCAGAGGGAACATTGCAGGCCCAAAGGTGGAAACATGCCTGGAGTGCTGGAGAAAACATCACGGAGGTTCCTGTGATTCAGCAGCAGAACCAGAGGATGGCAGCAGAGCCTGGGGCGGGGGGCACCAGAGGGCCAGCATCTTCAGGCTGCTGGAAGGACATTGGCTTTTTTTCTGAGTAAGATGCCAGCAGAGAAGTGATGGGATCTTATGTTTCCAAAGGATCCCTCTGGCGGCCATGCTATCAACAGCTGCAGCGAGGCCAGAGTGGGAGAACGGGAGCAGTCAGGAGGCTGTTTCCATGACTAGATGAGAGATGCGGTGGCTCAGGCCAGTGTGGGAGTAGACGGGCTGGGGGAAAATGGTGGGATTCTGCATGCATTTTGAAAGTAGAACCAACAGGATTGCCTGAGGGATTGGCTGTGAGGTGTAAGAGAAAGACAGGGTCAATGACGACTCCAAGGTTTTGTCCCGAGCAACAGGAAGGATGGAGTTGCCATCAACTGGAATCAGGAAAACTGAGTAGAGAAGGTTTGGGAAGTGAAATCTGGAGATCAGACTTGGACGTATGAACTTTGAGCTGTTGAGTTGATTATTGGACATGCTAGACTGGTGTGAAGGGGAGAAGATTTGGCTGGAGCCACGTATTCTAGAACAATTGTCATAGACAAGGTGTTTCAAGTTGCCAGACTAAATGAGATAGACAAATGAGTAGAGAAAGAAAACCAGAGAACCAATTATTGAGCCTAAGAGATTGGGAAAAAGAGAACTAGCAGAGGAGACAGAGAAGAGGGCAACCAGTGAGGGTGGAGCCTGGAAACCAAGCAAAGTCCCTCCGAGAAGAAGGATCAATCACCCCATTGGGGATCTGGAGAAGAGCAGGTGTTTAGGGAAGCGAGGCTAAAAGTCTAATTGGAGCAGGTTCAGAGAGAATATGAGAGAAGAGGATTGGACTCACTAAGTGCAGACAATTCTTTTAAGAATTTGTCTGCAAAGAGGGCCAGAGAGATACAGCGGTAGTAGATAAAGGAAGTAGAACGAAGAGGAGGTTGGTTGGTTTGTTTTTTAAGAAACAAAAGCATGCTTAATGCTGATGCAAAAGCCCCAGTAAAGGGGGAAAGACTGATGATGTAGAGGAGAGACGGGATGAGGGAGAGGGGAGGAGAACTTGAGCAGGTAGGAGAGGATGGACTCAGTTGCGCAGACAGAGGATTGAATTTACGTGGGACACAGGTAGCTCATCTGTAGCTGCCCTGTTCTATTCAGCAGCCACAATTCCCATGTGGCTTTTAAACACTTGAGATGCAGCTGGTTCCAAATCGAGGTGTGCCATAAGTGCAAAATATACACTGGATTTCAAAGATTTAGTTCCCCAAATGCAAAATAGCAAACCAAGTTTTTATACTGATTACATGTTGAAATGACAATATTTTGGATATACGGGGTTAAATAAAATAGATTATTAAAATCAATTTCACCTGTTGCTTTCACTCTCTCTCTCTTTTAAATGTAGCAACTAGAAAATTTAAAATAACATATGTGGCTTGCATATTTCTATTGGACAGTGCTAGTGTATAGTAGAGGTGGGCGAATTATGATCCATGGGTCAAATCCTGCCTGCTACCTGTTTTGTAAATAAAGTTTTATCAGAACACAGTCATATTCATTTGTTTAGTGTTTTCTGTGGCTGCTATAAGGCAGCTATAGCTGCATGACAGAGACTGTAGGCCTGCAAAACCTTAACTGCTTACTATTGGCTCTTTAGAGAATAAGTTTTTTAACCTCTTGCTTATAGTAATAGGCAAGAAGGCAGAGAATGTGAGGAGAGGTGCTGGTTGGTGGGCACATATGCATTCTTTGTAAAATTGCATTTAATTCTCTCAACATTGCCGCAAGGTAGGTATTGTTTTACAAAGGCAGAAACCCAAACTGAGAAAGGTCATGTGCTTAAAGCTATGGGTCAAGGACTTTAAAATTTGTTCCTATTCTGAAAGCACCTCCTTTTCCTACCGTGTTCAATGAGGAAGCTTGGTTGTCAGGCCCTTTCTGGGAGTTTTCTAAATGTAGTTAATTCTGAACTTAGAGGATCTTTGGTTGAGAGGGATACTCACCACACCCCAGGCGTAAGTATAATAGTTGGGGTAGGCATATGGGTGGGGAATACTTAGATCTGTGATGAAGAGTATGACTCCAACTGCAGAGCAGATTGCACTGACGATGTTCAAGCCCAAACTGCCAGACAGCTGAAGAAAACACAGAGGGTCAGGGTGGGCGAGAAAAACTGTTATAGCTGAGATGAATGGAGACCCAACAAATGTTTCTTTTTCCCCCCAGTTTCTAAAATTGTGTTAACATATATGCAACATAAAATTTAACATCCTAATCATTTTCAAGTGTTACAGTTCAGTAGCATTAAATACATCTACAATGCTGGGCAACCATTGCCACCATCCATCTCTATAACTCTTTTCATCAAAAAGTGTTTCTTAATGTGAATCCCAGGAGCCCTATTTCCACTGCAAGTAAAGAGGTGTTCTGTGCAAGAAAGGTTTTGGGGTAAGTTAGCTTTGAAAATAGTTGGGTTGGGCAAAGGTAAACATCATCGTGGTAGGACTTCTCAGAGCCTTTAATGAGGATTTTAGATCTTTCAGAGAGGAAACAATACATAGAGATTTTCCCAAGTTCATGTAACTATCTTCATTGAGCATATCATGGGAGAAGTGTTCTCAAGAATAATCTTTGGGGCTGGACGCGGTTGCTCACACCTGTAATCCCAGCATTTTGGGAGGCTGAGGCAGGCGGATCACCTGAGGTCAGAAGTTCAAGACCAGCCTGGCCAAAATGGCAAAACTCCATCTCTACCAAAATACCAAAAAATACAATAATTAGCTGGGCATGGTGGTGTGTACCTGTCATCCCAGCTACTAGGGAGGCTGAGGCAGGAGAATTGCTTGAACCCAGGAGGCGGACGCTGCAGTGAGTTGAGATCAAACCACTGTACTCCAGCCTGGGGGACAGAGTGAGACTCTGTCTCACAAAAAAAAAAAAAAAAAGAAAGAAAGAAAGAAAGAAAAAAGAATAATCTCTGGGAAACGCTTGACCTATTTGTCCCATAGGATATATAGAGTCTCAGCCTAAGTGTCTTGGGATGTGATAAGCTCAGATGCTCCATGATTCTGGGCCATGTGCAGAAAGATATGCTTCCATATTTTGAGCTTTCTTTTGAAGACTTTCAAATAGATCTCATCTGGTTGTAGGGACCTGGTCACCCTTTACCCTTCGTAACCTGATTATGAGACAAATGAAGGTACTTTCTTGGTCTGTTGCTAGGGGAGCACAAAGCTTTGTCCATGTTGATTATCAGAGTTCTGTTGGCTGGATTCCTTAGGAAAGTGAGTGACCGAGCCTCCTTCGGCTTCCCCGGAGGCCTCTTCTGTGTACTGGAGGTACTCTTGGCTCCTTGCCCTGCTAGAGGGCAGCCCTGGGCCCCTGGGAGCTCTGTGCCTCTCCGTGGCAGGGCTTCTTAGGAAAGCTGTTATCTCTCTCTCTCTCTCTCGCTCTCCATACTCTGATGCCTTAACTAAGGTGACCGTATTGCCCCTTCTCACTTCTGCATCCTCTTGGGACTTTTCCACATGTGACTCCACGGCCAGGCTCCTGTGGCTGGTCTGTATGAGTGGGAATGTGTGTGAGCACCCTGTGTCTGGTTATAGTAGGTGCAAGGCTGGGGGAGGAATCGTATGTGACCTTATTTTCCCCTTTGTGACACCATTCTATAGGTCTCCAGTTGGAAGAGCTGGTCTCAGAGTGTAACTTACCAGGCAATAAGAATATGGCTGATTTTCTGCTGCCACGGAGAGAGATCCTGAAATGATAAACTGGTGCAGAACAGAGTGGGTTTAGAAAGAGGTCAGGGGCTAGGGTGCCCTTCCCCAGGCTTCTGTGATTCTGGTCACACACAGTGGGTACCTTTGCTGGAACCATCAGCTCAACATGGGGAACAGAAAAAATGAGCTGTTTTGCACTGCATGAAAGGGCACTGGGGTGGGATAAATATATATGCTAGGATCCAGCAAACCTGGTTTTAAATTCTGGCTAGAAACTCTTGACCTTGGGTAAGTCACTAACTTCTCTAAATCTTTATTTCCTCATCTACCAAATGGAAAACTTTATAGCTCTTCCCAAGCGTCATTGTCATGAGACAACTTATGCCCTACATCTGGCATTTAGTATATCTTTGCACATAGTAGATGCTCAATAAATGTTGGACTATATCCTTGTATTTTATTTTCCCACATGTACACCCTATTGTTTTCCAATCTTTATATCAAGATTCAGTTAGGTTTGGGGGCTCTGGAGGGGAGAAGGAAGGGGTTACCAGCGTCTTCTCTGCTGCTTTTAGATAGAAGCCTGACATCAATCCTTGCCTGTCTGCATATCTGGACAAATAACTTTTAGTTACTCAGATAAACATTGTGTCGCTATGATGCTGAACATCAAATATGAGGATGATGATGTCAATTGCGTGCATTTCATCCAACACTGGTATTCTGCAGGCACTGTGGCTGATGGGATTGCCTGCCATCATTTGCCCAATGGGCCAGCAACAGTGGTATGAGAGGGCATGAGCTATATTTAATAGGAACTACCATTTGTGGGGCACTATGGAAAATGCTTTTTTAAAAAAGGCTTTATTGACATATAATTCATATATCATATAATTCACCCACTTAAAGTATATGATGCAATTATTTTTAGTATATTTATAGAGTTGTGCAATCATCACTACAATCTAAGTTAGCACATTTGCATCAGCCCCAAAAGAAGCCACGTACCGACTAGCAACCCATCACTGCCCTCCTCCCAACAGATGAAGTACTTATTTAACCTCGCCTCATTTAACCGCATGGTGGCCCATCAAGCACTATTACTTTTGCCATTTTATCAATGAAGAGACTAAGGCTTAGAGATTTGAAACTCACACAACATCATCCAGCGGAGTTTTCATTGTAAATAAGTGTTTCCACTCTATGGTACATGCATTTGAGAATCAAATCCAGGCAGCTTGATTTCAGACTCCATGTTCCTAACCCTCACTCCATACTCCCTCCCACCCAGGGCAGATGCATGAGCCGTAGAGTGGAAATAGTTATTTACAATGAAAACTTATTCCAGCTGTTTCCGCCTTCCAAGGCCAAAGCCATATTTTCCTATGAGTGGAAAAACAAATCTCAGGCTCACACTCTTCTGTTTACAGAGATTTGATGGGGAGGAAAGGCTGGACTTTCGGTGTCCCTCTCAGTCCTTCTGAGGTGCCAGAGGAGATGACCGTTTGTTTCAGAAGAGGATATTGATGATCTTTGGGAAATAGACAGTCCTGGGATCAAGAAGGCAGCAAAGAGCACAACTGAGGGCCGAAGGGACTCAGCAGCTTGGTGGGACAGGGCGTGGTCAGTGAGGCATTTGAGACGCCAGGACAACTGCCTGCTGCTCACTGGCACTTGGTGGAATCCAGTGCTCCATGGTAGGCATTGTGTGCTCAATGGTAGGCCTGAGTGGCGGTGATGCTAGCCCCCTCCATAGCCCCACATTCCACGAAGGTTGGAGATACAGGAACAGGTATCTTGTGAGTGGTTCTGGGAGAGAAAGGGGCTGAGTTCTGAGTTTGGGTGTGTGCAGAGCCTCGCTAGAGAAGCCCTGCTCATTTGCAGACCTTATGTGGCTGTGGGGGATGGAGATAGCTCTAGGCTATTTTATTTAACTGTTATGAGGTAGCGTGACTTGGGCTGGCACCTAGGTTACTCTGGAGTTGTGACATTTATGAGGAAAGTTGCACTAGTGTCACAGGTAGGTGTGTAAGTCAGGAGAAAGACTGTAACAGAAGGGAGAGAAAGGAGAAAGGAAGGTGGAGAGGGGAGGAGAAGGAGTGTGTGTGTGTGTGTGTGTGTGTGTGTGTGTGTGGGCAGGGGGACACTGCAAAGGAATCATAAAGGTAATAAACTGATGTGGAAGAAGGACTGTAGTTCTTAACATTTTATGGAGTCACAGATCACGCTGATAATCTGACCAAAGTTATGGACTCTTCCAGAAAAATAATACACATTTAACATATTAGGTATTTTGCCAAAATGGAGCCGCCAAAGCCCATCTGCAGATCTAGATTGAGTCCTCACTGCTCAAGCACTCAAACCCTTGCTGTTCTACAGCTGGGAAGCCACTCTTCACCTTTTCTGAGTGTTTTTCTCCTGGAGCTCAGGCTTGTGGGCCTATGTTCAACAATGCCAGGGGCTAGTCCCAGTGTATTTTTCACATGTGGATGTTTTCTTTGTGAATTAAGAAAACACATCCCTTTTGGCCGGGTGTGGTGGCTCACACCTGTAATCCCAGCACTTTGGGAGGCTGAGGCAGGTGGACCACCTGAAGTCAGGAGTTTGACACAAGCCTGGCCAACATGGTAAAACCTTTTCTCTACTAAAAATACAAAAATCAGCCGGGCGTGGTGGTGCGCGTCTGTAATCCCAGCTACTAGGGAGGCTGAGACAGGAGAATTGCTTGAATCCGGGAGGGGAAGGTTGCGGTGAGCCGAGATTGCACCACTGTGCTCCAGCTTGGGCAACAGAGTGAGACTCCATCTCCAAAAAAAAAGAAAAAAAAGTAAAAAGAAAATACATCCCTTTTGAGGGGATGTCACCTTGCAGGGTTGTAGCTTGATATTATGGGCTGAATTGTGTCCACACCCTCTATCCCCCACCAAATTTCATAGATTGAAGCCCTAATCTGTAGTGCTCCAGAATCTGACTGTGTTTGGAGATAGGGTTGTTAAAACCGTCATTCAGGTTAAATGAGGTCATCGGGGGGACCCTAATCCAATATGACTGGTGTCCTCATAGGAAGAGGAGACTAGGACACAGGCATGGAGGAAAGGCCGTGGAAACGCTCAGGGAGAAGATGACCTGCAAGCCAAGGAGAGAGACCTTAGGGGAAAACATCTGCTAACATCTCCATCGCAGACTTTCAGCCGCCAGAACTGTGAGATAACAAATTTCTGTTGTTTAAGCCACCCAACCTGTGGGGCTATACTCTGTTGGGGCGGCCCTACCAAACTAATATGCTTGCGGAACAAGGCCAGGGCTGGCTAGGTTCCTATCCCCCACATTTGGGTGGCTGGGAACCTTCTGCAGGGCACAGCTGCACAACTTGGCAAGGTGGCCTTGAGTGCCTTGACACCTTCTGGGAACTCATCTGCAGGAGGACTTGAATTACTCACCCACAAGCCTCCCCAGAAGGGAAAGCCTCCGTAGAATGAAATAGACAGGTATTCCCCTACGAGAACCGTCGCCATGATGGAGCCGAGGCCGATGTGAGCCAGGCCAATGATGATCTGGATGGCCTGTCAGGAGAGCCACAAGCTGAAGTCTTGTTTCTGAGACTGGGTCCTGCCTCCCCTATGGGCCTCCTTTTAATTTTAATAAATGTTTTATTTTCATGGTCTAAAAAGTAATATGGGAAATATAAAAATGAAATAAAAACTACCTATAATCTCCCCCCCCCGCCTGGAGAAAACAACTGTTTACATTTTGGTGTATTCTCCCATTATTCTTTTCAAATATATACCTTGATAGCACAACATGGCCCTGAATTTTATTAACTTAATAGTTCATCATGAATGCTTCCTCATGGCATTAAGTATTCTTGGAACATATGTTTTTTTCAGGGCTGCTCAGATCCCGTTATGGATGGTCTGTGAAGCAGTTGAGACAGAGTTATTGAACAGGTGAGATTATTTCTACTTTTTTCTATTATATGTAACATTGTGATAAACATCCTTGTGTGTAAATCTTTGCCTTCATCTCTTATTTCTTTAGGATATTGTTATGTGTTGAATTATGCTCCCCTCCCCCAACCCTCCTCCAAATTCACATGTTGAAATTCTAATGCTGAGTGCCTCAGAATGTAACTCTATTTGAAAACAGGGTTGTTGCAGATGTAATCAGCCAGGATGAGG
The DNA here is from genome assembly GCF_028885625.2 of Pongo pygmaeus. Lineage (NCBI taxonomy): Eukaryota > Metazoa > Chordata > Mammalia > Primates > Hominidae > Pongo > Pongo pygmaeus. The sequence goes on from NC_072382.2 coordinate 14,455,117, forward strand.
TCACACTGGAGTAGAGCGGGTCTCCAATCCAATATGACTGGTGTCCTTATAAAAAATGCCATGTGGGCCAGGCGCAGTGGCTCACACCTGTAATCTCAGCACTTTGGGAAGCTGAGATGGGCGGAGGTCAGGAGTTCAAGACCAGCCTGGCCAGCATGGTGAAACCCTGTCTCTACAAAAATACAAAAACTAGCTAGGCATGATGGCGGGTGCCTGTAATCCCAGCTACTTGGGAGGCTGAGGCAGGAGAATCGCTTAAACCTGGGAGGCAGAGGTTGCAGTGAGCCAAGATCGCGCCACTGCGCTCCAGCCTGGGTGACAGAGTGAGACTCTGTCTCAAAAGAACAAAAAAATTTTCAACTTTATTATGGTGTGAAAGTGACATGAATTCAGTAGAGACCGTATTTGGAGTACCCATACAACCATTCTGCTTTTCACTTTCAGTCCAGTATTCAATAAACTACATTAGATATTCAATATCATTATTAAATAGGCTTTGTGTTAGATGATTTTGCCCAACTGTAGGCTAACCTAAGTGTTCTGAACATGTTTAAGGTAGGTGAGGCTAAGCTATGACGTTTGGTAGGCTACATGTATTAATTGTATTTTTGACTTGTGATATTTTTAATTTATGATGGGTACACTGGGACATAATCCCATTGTAAATGAAAGAACATCTGTGTATGTTTGTATATTACACACGTGGTAGCAAATACAAATATATTACTTCCTTAAATTCACATAAATGTAAGCAAATTATACACAGTGTCTGCCCCTTACTTTCTTCCATTAACTTCATATCTTGGGGTGTGTCCCTATCATTACACAAAGAGCTTTCTTGTTCTTTTTATAGCTCCACTACATTTTATTCTTTGGATGCACTGACTTAACCAGTATATTACACTGACTTAACCAATATACTGACTTAACCAGTGTTATATTGATGGATATTACAATTTTTTTGTTATCACAAACCACGCTGCAATGAATAAGCTCATACACATCACAGTTTTTGTGGGCACAGGCATATCTGGAGGATGAAGTTCCAGCAATGGAATTATTGGATATTTTGTAAATTTGGCAGATACAAATTTCCCTCCCTAAGGGTTGTATCAATTTATGTTCCCATGAGCACTATTTGAGGGTGGAGCTAGGGTTGGAGCTCGGGCAGTCTGCATCCAAATTCATGCTCGTCATCATTCAGCTACACAGTGAAATGGGCCTTTCCTTGTCCTGCGCAGGACAGCCTTTCAGGGGTTGCGGTGACCATTTATGTTGTTGGTTGCCTAACCTGCTTTGTTTCCTGTTGGGCAAATATTTGATTCGATCTTATTGGATTCTGACTCCACCTTGTGGTCTACTTTGGTCTTGCTGGGACCCCTTTCTTCAGAGGCCACAGGGCTGGGCGTGGATCCTGGCAACAGGCTCAACCTTCAAGCGCTCTGCTTTTTTGTTGCTTTCCTTTCTCTTTCCTAAAATGCCTAAATCAGAAAATACAAGGTCTGCGCAGAGGCTGCCTGTGATGTTGCGCAGCTGAGCTTTCTAACAGACCTGTGTTTGGCAAGGCGCGATCAACTCAGCCCCACTTGCGGGATGTAGTGTTTGTGTATTTCCCAGGCCTTCCCTTCCCCCTGCCATCACTCCAGCTGTGCAGTCTGTGGCCTGCAAAGGCAAATCTCACTTACCCCCAAGGTTTTGCCTTCTTTCAAAGCTTTCTGCACAGGCTGCCCGTTCACATTCGACACGAAACTAGGTGAGTTCCCAGGAACTAGGTGGACTTGCGGCTGGTTGTTTGGATACAGGGGCACCTGAGACATAATTCCTGGGGTCACAGGGTAACCATTGTGGGGTCCCAACACCAACACAGAATTGGCCACCGGAACTGCTGAAGCCATCGAACTCATGCTGCCAAGAAATAAATGCGACAGAATTGTCCCTCACATACGGACTCGTACTTACATTTAAAAAGGACTTTTGCTTCTTCTAGCTCATTGGGTCATCTTAACCCTCTACAAGTTTATGAATCCCATGTTACAAATAATAGATATCAGTTATAGGGTACTTAAGAGGTGCTTTACAAATACATTTCCTTTCATCCTCTCACCCGCCCAGTTTTACGCATGAGAAAACTAAGACTCAAAGAGGGTAAAGGCTACCAGAGGGCAAGGAGTCCATCTTTTCCATCTTTGTGTCCATCATAGTGTTTTTTTTATTATTTTTTTTGAGACAGAGTCTCGCTCTGTCACCCAGGCTGGAGGGCACTGGCATGATCTTGGATCACTGCAAGCTCTGCCTCCCAGGTTCAAGCAATTCTCCTGCTTCAGCTTCCTGAGTAGCTGGGAGTACAGGCGCCCACCACCACACCCAGCTAATTTTTGTATTTTTAGTAGAGATGGGGTTTCACCCTGTTGGCCAGGCTCGTCTTGAACTCCTGACCTCAGGTGATCTGCTCGCCTCGGCCTCTGAAAGTGCTGGGATTACAGAAGTGAACCACTGCACCCGGCCTCTCATAGTGTTTAGAGTGCTGCTTTGCATATGTTAGTACTGGCTGAAAGGAAAAGTTCAGAACTAGAAAATCTCTTGGACAACATTGAGTTCAATTCTCTCATTTTCTGGAAAAGGAAACAGGGTGAGAGAGTGGACAAGAATCCTCCAAGGTCCCAGGTATGTCAATATTAGTTAAATGGAGATTATGCTTCTCAAGGGAAGCCCCATTGCCAAGGCAGTGTCTGTTCATTGGGTGGCTTCCACTGCTCAATTTTCTAGGCTACTTAGACATTCTAACGTGGTTTTAAAAATTCTTTTTCTTTTTGTTTCTCCCATCCCCCTCCATCTCCTGTCTTTCTCTTTCTTTTTCTTGGAGCAGACCCAATAAAGCTAGTACAATACACTCTGCCTATCCTTTACCCACACCAGTTCGCTGTAAGTCTCATTTGGTAGAAAAACCTTATCACCGACTCCCAGTTACCAACCACCAGATTAAGCAGACTCACCTTGCTCTGCCAGCAGCCACGTATCTCTTTATCCTATTCCCTTTTCTTTGCTGTGGGGACCTTGTTTTTTTTTCCTGAGAGAACGAATGTACTGGGGCCAGTTGGGTGGTAGGGTTAGAAGGATCCGAAGTCCTCTATTTCCTGGATGCAGGCCAGGTTATGTGCTGCTTAGAGCTCAGTTTCATTCATATTTATTTCCTGTTGTGGTTAATGAGCCAGTTAAATATGGTTTGATTTGACAAGAGTCTATGGTATAATCTCCATGGAGAAGAAAGTGTTGGGCTGGTTGCTCTGGGAGACACAGAAATGAACTGGGCACCCAGGGTGCGCTGTATTTAGCTGTAACATGAGACAGGATGAAATAACCACCACAGTAGAGAGATAAATGTCCCCACAGGAGAACAGAGGAGAAAATGATTTGATGGACTTGAAGAGGTTAGGGAAGACTTCAAACAGAAGGTGGCATTTGAAATCAGTAAACTGCAGTCAAGAAAGGGGTAGAGTCACAGCGAGTGAAAAGAGACTTGTAATCAACTTAGATCTATTTTCATCCAAGTCAGAGCCAATAGAAAATCAGAAGCCATCCATGGGAGGGCATTCCACATATCTATGACATACATCATGTGAATTGCACAGTACAAAAACAGCTGCATGGAATAGTCCATGACACATTTACCGTTGAAGAAGGTGAACAATGAAGAACAAATGAAGTTGATGGGATGGCTAGAACATTGTAAGATGGTCGAAACAAAAAGAACACCGTTGAGGGTATGGAAAGGGAAAAGTCTTGGGGAAGAGAAGGTAGAGATACGTTGGGAATGGCTCACAGTGAAGGATATTGAATGTAATAAAGATGAAAAGGTAGCTGGAGTCAGACTTCACTTTTTTGTTGTTGTTTGTATTTTTTAGAGACAGGGTCTTGCTCAGGCTGGAGTGCAGTGACGTGATCATAGTTCACTGCAGCCTCAAACTCCCAGGCTCAAGCAATCCACCTGCCTCAGCCTCCTGAATAGCTGGGACTGCAGGCACGCACTACCGTGCCCAGCTAAATTTTAAAATTTTTTGTAGCAACAGGATTTCGCTATGCTGCCCAGACTGGTCTTGAATTCCTGGCCTCAAGTGATTCTCCTGCCTCAGCCTCCCAAAGTGCAGGGATTACAGGAGTGAGCCACCATGCCTAGCCCGAATTTTACTTCTTTACCCATTTTTGCTATCAGATTCCTGGACCTTTGTCCCTTAATTTTTAAAGAGTTCTTTATATACTAGGGATTTTAGGTCTTTGTCTTTGGTATATCCTCCAAGTTTGACAAGTGTCTTTTGATTTTGTTTAGGGTGGTTTTCTGTCAAGAAAAATTTAAAAAATTTTTGTAGTAAAATTTATCAATCTTATCTTTTATTACCTATGAATTTGAGTCATTGTTTGAAAGCCTTTTCTAACACTAAGATTAAATAGGAATTTAGCTGTGTTTTCTTCTAATACTTGTATTGTTTTACTTTTTACATTTTTATTCTTAATACATGTAAAATGTATTTTTTTGTGAATGCTATGAGATATGGGTCTAATTTTATATTTTTCCAAAAGTCTACCTGGTTGCCCCAGGGCAATTTATTAAATAGTTCATCTTGTCTTCAGTGGCATTTGAAATGCCATCTTTGCCACAGCCTAGATTTCTATATGCATTTGGTTCTAATTCTGGTCTTTCTCTTACTTTCTATTGGTCTATTTGTCTATTCATGTGTTATTTCAACAATGTTTTAATTATAGAGGGTTTACAGTGTACTTTAATGTCCTGTAGGGTTAGTCTCCCATGTAATTTTTCCTTTTTCATTATATTTTATGGCTATTCTTGCCTGTTTGTTTTTCCAAATGAACTTTAGCATTTGTCTAACTCTATAAAGTAACTCAATAGCTTTTTGTAAATACGAATAACATGAACCAAACTGTATTGACAGAAATAATAAGAGGCATCTGAATGAGGACATGTAGGTGGCTAAGCCCTAGTGCACGTGGGACATTTGGGACCAGGTTTAACCAGATATTGTAGAAGATGAAATTTGCCACCTTTTAATTGAGTTTATAGAAGTGGTGCCAACTTTCTAGAAGGGACCAGAGACATACAAGGGAGATTATTATTGTCCAAACCTACTTCAGCAAATGCTGTTGATGCAGCAGCTATATCCCCTTTATCCACTCTGGAGGTCTTGAGACAGGGTCTTGCTCAAGCTGGACTACAGTGATGTGATCATAGCTCACTGCAGCCTCAAACTCCCAGCAAACTCTGCAGCAAATGCTGTTGATGCTGCATCTTCAGGCAGTCTCCACATCTATGGACAACTCCTTTCTTTTCTGAGAATGCATAGGTATGGGGCAGGCCATAGGTGCTGGGAAGTTAATCCCACAAGAATTTTTCCTATCCAGTGTAATGTGCATATGCTGGATAACTACCCTAGCTTCTCTGTCCCCTAAGATAAGTAATTTTGAAGTGTGTTTCATCTGTCTCTTAGAGAGTCTCCAACAGGATTAAGCACCAGTTCCCTATAACAGAACTCACTCATTAATACATAGTCTATTGACTTTCTTCCTTTTTTTGTATCACTTTTCCATTTTTTTTCACAGTGAGTCTTGGGTCACTTCCCAAGTAAGCACCCAAATCCTTATGTCAGAGCCTTTTGTATTGCTGTGGTATCAATTGTAATGTCTTCATTTTCAATTCTGATTGTGTTTATTTGAATCTTCTCTCCCTTTTATTAGTCTAGCTAGTGGTTTATCAATTTTATCTTTTCAAAGACCAAACTTTTCGTTTCGTTGATCCTTTTTATTCTTTTTTGTTTTCCGATTTATTTAGTCCTGCCTTGATCTTTTTTTTTTCTTCTGCCAATTTTGGGTTTGATTTCTCCTTGTTTCTCTATGTCCTTGAGGTACATTGTTAAGCTGTTAATTTGTCATCTTTCTGCTTTTTTTTATGTAGGCATTTAATGCTATAAATTTCCCTCATAGAACTACTTTCACTGTATCCCACAGGTTTTGGTATGATGTGTTTTTGTTTTCATTTCATAAAAATTTTAAATTTCTGTCTTAATTTCATTGACCCAGTGATTGTTCAGGAGCATGCTGTTTAATTTCCATGTATTTGTATACTTTCTGAAATTTCTCTTGGTACTGATTTTTAGCTTTATTGTATTGTCATCTGAGAAGATAGTTGATATGATTTCAATTTTTAAAAATGTCTTAAGGCTAGTTTTGTGGCCTAACATATAGTCTATCTTGGGGAATGGTCCATATGCTGATAAAAATAATGCATATTCTGGGCCAGGTGCAGTGACTCATGCCTGTAAACCCAGCATTTTAGGAGGCCGAGGAGGGTGGATCGTCTGTGGTCAGGAGTTTGAGACTAGCCTGACCAACATGCTGAAACCTCATCTCTACTAAAAATACAAAAAATAGCCGGGCATGCTGGTGCATGCCTGTAGTCCCAGCTACTTGGGAGGCTGAGGCAGGAGAATCACTTGAACCCAGGAAGTGGAGGTTGCAGTGAGCCAAGATTGCACCACTGCACAAATACCTGTTAGTCCATTTGGTCTAAAGTCCAATTTAAGGCCAATGTTTCTTCGTTAACTTTTTCTCCCTATGATCTGTCTAGTGCTGCAAGTGGGGTGGTTAAGTCCCCCACTATTATTGTGTTGCTGTCTTTCTTGTCTTTCTCTTTCTTTAGGTCTAGTAATATTTGTGTGTGTTTTTTTAGGTTTGGGGGTACATATGAAGGTTTATTACATAGGTAAATTTATGTCATGGGGGTTCGTTGTACAGATTATTTCATCACCCAGGTATTAAGCCCAGTACCCAATAGTTATGTTTCTGCTCTTCTTCCTCCTCCCTCCCTTCACCCTCAAATAGATCTCAGCGTCTATTGTTCCCTTTGTGTTGATGAGTTTTCATCATTTAGCGCCCACTTATAAGTGAGAACATGTGGTATTTGGTTTTCTGCGGTAATATTTGTTTTGTAAATTTGGGTGCTCCAATGTTGGGTTCATATATATATTTAAGATTGTTACATCTTCTTGCTGAATTGATCACTTTATCATTATATAATGTCCTTCTTTGTTCTTTGTTACTGTTTTTTGATTTATAGTCTATTTTATCTGATGTAAGTATAACTACTCCTGTTTGCTTTTATTTCTGTTTGCTTGGAATATCTTTTCCACCTCTTTACTTTCAACCTATATGTGTTTTTGTGGGTAAGGTGAGTTTCTTGTAGGCAGCATATACTTGGATTATTTTTTAAACCCATTCTGCCAATCTGCGTCTTTTCAGTGGAGAATTTTGTCCATTTACTTTCGGGGTTAATATTGATATGTGAAGCTTTGTTCCTGTCATATTGTTGATCGATTTCAAGTTGTTTTATAGATTCTTTGTTTCTGTCTTTTTGTCTTTGTGGTTTAGTAAAATTTTGTCATGTTGCCATTTGATTCCTTTCTTTTCCTCCTTTGTGTGATTGTTTTATACAAACTGTAAGTTTTATATTTCCATGGGTTTTAATGATGATGAATATAGATTTTTCATTTCCATGTTTAAGACCTCTTTGAGCATTTCCTGTAGGGTGACCATTTGTAGGGGTGACAAATTCCCTCAGTGTTTGCTTGCCTGGAAAGGACTTTATTTATGAAGCCTATTTTGGCAGGACACAAAATTCTTGGCTGACAGTTCTTTGGCTGACAGTGTTTAAGCACTTTGAAAATACCATTCCATTCTCTTCTGGCCTGTAAGATTTCTGCTGAAAAGTCTGCTGTTAGTCTAATGGAGTTTTCTTTAGAGGTGACTAGAAACTTTTGTATTGTTACTGACAAAATTCTTTCTCATTGACTTTAGACATTCTGAATATAATATTGCCATGGTGAGATCCTTTTTGCAATGTGTTTGCCTAGGTATCACTGGACTTCCTGTATCTTTATGTCTAACTCTCTTGATATTCTTGGGACATTTTTGTTGATTATTTCCTCAAATATGTTTTGTAAGCTTTTGTTTTGTTTTGTTTCACTCTGTCACCCAGGTTGGAGTGCAGTGGCACAATCATGGCCCGTTGCAACCTCAAACTCCTGGGCTCAAGCAATCCTCCCACCTTAGCCTCCCAAGTAGCTGGGATGACACACATGAGCCACCATGCCTGGCTAATTTAAAAAAAAATGTAAATGCAGAGTCTTGTTTTCTTGCCTAGGCTAGTCTCGAACTGCTGATCTCAAGCAGTCCTCCCACTTTGGCCTCCCAAATTGCTGGGTTTATAGGCATGAGCCACTACACCTGGCCATTTCTAAACTTTTGGATCTCTCTTCCCCCTTGAGTGTACTGATAATTTGTAAGTTTGGTTGTTTTATATCATCTCAGATATCTTAGAGGCTTTGTTTATCCTTTATACTCATTTTTCCTTATTTTTGTCTGGCTGAATTACTTCAAAAGACATGTCTTCAGGTACTGAGATTTTATTTTCTTTCATTTTCTGAATTCATTTACTGATTTTCTTGTATTAGTTTATATTTTTTTGTGTGTTTTTAGTAGAAAGACAGGGTTTCAGCATGGTGCCCGGGCTGGTCTCAAACTCCTGGCCTCAAGTGATCTGTCTGCCGCGGCCTCCCAAAGTGCTGGGATTACAGTGGGATTACAGGCACGAGACACTATTCGTGGCCTGATTTTCAGATATCCTTTGCATCTCATTAAGCTTCTTTAAAAATCAATATTTTAAATTATTTATCTGGCATTTCAAGGAATTCATTTGGTTGGAATCTGTTGCTGGACAATTATGGTCCTTTGATGATGTCCCATTTCCCTGCTTTCTCATGCTTCCTGTGTTTTTCCATTGATGTCTTTGCATCTAGTGCAGCAGTCGCTTGTTCCAATTTTTTGAAATTGCTTTGGTAGAGGAATTTTTTTTTTTCTGAGGTTGTGTACATGTTGTTGATTAACAGACTTTGACTTTGATTTTGTGTGCTGGCAGTAGTATGATCTTTGTATGATTTCTTTTGCAGTACACAAAGTCAGTGGTCTCTGGGATTGCCTCAGTGACTTATGGTACAGTTATTAGTTAAGGTTGTGGTGACTTTTAGCTGGGGACTTAGATGCCAACTGATATGCTTTTGGTCTGTGTCCCTGCCCAAATCTCATGTTGAATTGTAATCCCCAGTATCGGAGATGGGGCCTGGTGGGAGGCGACTGAATCATGGGGGCAGATTTTCCCCTTGGTACTGTGTCACAATAGTGAGTGAGTTTGTGTGATATCCGGTTGTTTAAAAGTGTGGGGCACCACCTCTCTCTCTCTCGGTCCTGCTCCTACCATGTAAGATGCCTGCTCCCACGTCGCCTTCTGCCATGACGAAAAGCTCCCTGAGGCCTCTGCAGAAGCATATGCTGCCGTGCTTCCTGTACAGTCTGTGGAACCACCAGGCAATTAAACCTATTTTCTTTATAAGTTACACAGTCTTAGGTATTTCTTTCTTTTTCTTTTCCTTTTTTTTTTTTTTTTGAGACAGGGTCTCACTCTGTCACCCAGGCTGGAGTGCAGTGGTACGATCTCAGCTCACTGTAGCCTCCGCTTTCCGGGTTCAAGTGATTCTCATGCCTCAGCCTCCCAAGTAGCTGGAATTACAGGTGTGCACCACCACACCCATCTAATTTTTGTATTTTAATAGAGACAGGGTTTCACCATGTTGTCCAGGCTGGTCTCGAACTCCTGGCCTCAAGTGATCTGTCTGCCTCACCCTCCCAAAGTGCTGGGATTATAGGCGTGAGCCACTGTGCCTGGCCATCAGGTATTTCTCTATAGCAGTGTGAGAACAAACTAATACACCAACTGAGCCAGTCTTTGGGCCCTAGTAGTGGCAGCATTGGGGTGAGTGAGCCTGTTTTAAGGCTCCAGAGTGGCTTATACTGGCCCTTGTGTTAGTGGTCCTAGAGGGCTCATTCTTGGGCCTCCAAGCTGCTTGCTTAGAAGTGGGCAGTGGGAGCAGTGGGCCTGGTGTGTGAGTGGAGTCTCAGGCTCCTGGGAAGCTGGTGTGGTGTGGCAGTAGCAGTGGTGGAGGAAACCACAGTGACCCATGCCATCTGTATTGGTGTTGCTGGAAGCTGCAATGGATTTGGTGGGTTACTCCCTGGTCCCACAGCTGCCTGTAGCAGGGCAGTGGGTATTGTCCTAAGTGTTCTTTGGAGACCTTGGTCTTCCTTGTCTCTCTCTCAGTTGGGTGGCGACTGCTGTTGTGTCACCTTCACCTTGGCCCAAGAGCAGGGAACAGCTTAGTGTTAAACTCTCAAAATGGTGCCAGCTGTGGGCTTGTGACCAGAGAGGGTCAGGCCCTTCTCAGGCGAACAGTATGGGCAAGACTGTGTGAGAAGTGTGGTTCACTTGAGTGTTGGTCTTGCAGCAGCCTATGGCAGGGCATTGAATATTGTCCTAGGTATACATCAGAAAGCCTGGCTGCCCTATCCTTCCTTGACTGGGCAGTAGCTGCAGCCATGTCAACTTGAATTTGGCCTGACCATGGGGCATAGCCCAGCATTAAACTCTCAAAATGGCACCTTGGGCCTGTGGCCAGGGAGGGTGGGGTCCCTCCTAGGCAAGAAGCATGTGTAAGAAGCTGTGAGGAGTGTCATCCCCTCACGTCTCAGTCTCACAGCAGCCTGTTGCAGATCAGTGGGTACTGTCCTATATTTGCATGAGATAGCCTGGTTTCCCCGTCACTCCTTGCCTAGGCAGCAGCTGTAATTGTGTTAGTTTGACCTCAGCCCAAGGGCAGGGCACAGTCCAGCATTCAACTCTTAAGATGGTGCCTTGGGGTTAAGACCAGAGAGGGTGGGGCATCTCCCAGGAAAGCAGTGTGAGCAAGAAGCTATGGGGAACGTGGCTCATTTATGTCTCAGTCTCAACTGCAGCCCATAGCAGGGCGGCAGGTACCCTCTCATTGGTGCATGGGAGCACCTGTTCTTCCCTCTCTGTCTTTGGAGCTGCTCAGTGGCAGCAGCTGTGTCTGTAGATCCCCAGTATCCAGGCTTTCAAAATGGCTCCCAGCTGAGGCTGCTCTGGGTGCTGAAGCTTGTGGGATTCTGTGTGGGTTCCCTTTCTGGGGCAACATCTTTGTGCAATCTTTAGGAAGCTCCATATGCCAGGCCTGATGCTGTCGCGAATCCACTACAGGGTTTCTCCCATAGCCAAGATCACAAAAGCCCATTTTGGAGTTCTAGGGGTTTCTCTCTTCCTGTTTCCCTAGGTCCAGGAGCCTCTCTTGGCTCTCGGTTGGTTCCTGGCTGGGCAAGCTTCCTCACACCATGTCCTTTCTTATTGCTGGTGTTTCTTGTCTGTTCTCTGCTGTATCCAAGTGTTCTTTCCTAGATGATCTGTTCAAAATGTGAGGATCTGGGTACCATTCTCTTTCCTCTCCTTGGAGGAGGCACACCAGCAATTACATTTTTGCAGATCATCTTGCATCCTGATTTTAGGCTTTGTTATGGTGCGTCTTTTTCTCCCTTTTTCTTATTCCAAGGTGTAGCCTGTACTCCTAGTTCATCGTTCTTAATTAGAAGCTGTAGCATCTCTGGAGTATCCTTTGAATGTCAGGGATGATCAAGAAGGTTTCTCTCTTTTTGGCTGCGCCTGCACTTCACCACTCACCACACTGTGTAGGATCAAGAATCTATGCTCAGCAATCAGTCTCCTTGGAATTTACTTCCTTTTTTTTTTTTTTTTTTTTTTTTTTTAAGACAGGGTCTCGCTCTGTCGCCCAGGCTGGACTGCAGTGGCAGGATCTCGGCTCACTGCAACCTCTGCCTCCTGTTTCAAGTGATTCTCCCACCTCAGCCACCTGAGTAGCTGGGACTACAGGCGCTCACCACCATGCCCGAGTAATTTTTGTGTTTTTAGTAGAGATGGGGTTTTACCATGTTGGCCAGGCTGGTCTCAAACCCCTGACCTCAAGTGATCTGCCCTCTTCGGCTTCCCTCACAAAGTGCTGTGATTACAGGCGTGAGCCACCACACCCGGCCAGAAATTTACTTTCTGTTAGGCCTTCTGAAGTTGTATTAAAGGATATGGCCAGGATTCAGCTAAGGACCTAAGGAAAATTTCTTTGTAGACTTCTGAGGTATCTGTTCCATAGCTTCCCTATCTCTGTAGGTATGCCCATCAAATTCCAGCTACATTAGCAGTTTCAAACTTAATCTCTGCTTCCATCCAGCAACACCACTGTAACTATTTGGGTTCTACGTTCCTACCACATGGCCTAGAAAATGTTTCCAAGGGGAAGTCTGGGTGAATGTGGGGGCTCACCTTGTATGTTTCCCATTTCCAAAGAATGGAAACCTTCTGTTGGTTTTTGTACAGTGCTTAAAAATTGATGTTTTATGCATTTTCCCCAGTTTTCATAGCTGGTTTTAGTAAATCTGATATCAGTTATTTCACATCGGATGGAATTAGAAGTCTGTACTGAGACTTTTAGTCAAAATCCAGATGGTTTAAAAATTTCTCAGTAAAATAAATGTAGGGTTAATATTTTTCATATCCTGAGATATAAACCACAAATAATGAGATCTACATAAGAGATCAATATAATGCTTAACTGTAATATAAAGGGCAACTAAATTTATTATAAAATATCCATTTTATTATATAAAATTTCAGACCTGAATATACTGAAATACATAATAATTAGATATGCCTGTACATTTTTATAATAATACTTTGTATGTAAGAGAAAAAGATCAGAAGTCATATGTACAAAAAATATATAAAAAGCAGAGGTATTAGTGGGAATTACTATTGTAAATAATAAAGAATAGAATGAGATAATAAAAGAACAGACTTATTCATCTAATATAGGAGAAAGGAGGATACAATGTTAATCTGTGTAGGCAGAACAGGCTGAGGCCAATTACAGAGTGCTGAAGTAGAAAAAGTGAGAAATAGTATCATAATTGACCGGGGCAAATACAGTATTAATTTCTTTTGTTATTTCATGGAATGGGGAATTAGAAAAGTATCCCATACAAAGTTTGAACTGTGAGAGATCCCACTGCTTGTAGAGATATATGTTCAGTCTCTAGGACTTAACATGATCTTGGGTAAGGATGGATTGGAAGAAGATAGTTGTAACAGAGGCTCTGGAGAAATTGTATGGTGGACTCCTGGAGATAACATCAGAGTAAGACTGAAAAACAACAGGCAACCCAAATATATACATTCAATATGTAATGTTAACAGCAGAGACTTTAAAAATTATGTTACAAAATATGCATATTTAAAATATGCATATAAATTATACAATTATGATATAAATTAAAATACGCATATTTAAAATACACCTATAAAATGACAAATTTTATACATATAAAAACAACCTTTATTTAAAAAAAATTAAATGAAATTAATGAGCTCCCATGTCAGAATATAGTTCTCTTTCTGTGGATTATATTCCTAACCTAGGCGGGTATGTGGAAGCTTCTACCGGCCACAGTTAAGAGCCACTCAATTCTGAGAAGCTCTCTCCTAGGCATTAGTAGCTTCTTTGGTAATTTGGTTACACCTTCGTACTGACCCTCCATTGGCAGCATTTTGCTGAAGTGCTTTCATATGCCTTGCTCTCCCCATGCTACAGCAATTCTCAGGTAACCTGAGGCTTCCAGTCTCATCTCCCTCTAGTGTTCCAGGGTTGGGGTCTGCAAGCAGTGGTAATAGGTATCTTTCTTTTTTACCTCTTGCAAGCTCTGACTTTTAGGAGTGGTCCATGGTCCCTCTCTGCAGGCTCCTATACCATGCTTTCTTTTTAACATTGCTGGCTTTTGCTCTGGTTTTTCTAGATCAGGTCAGCAAGTCCCACCTGGGTCCCAAAGACTATCAGTGGGGAGAGGGATGCTTCCTGTAAACAGCCACACACTTTACAGCTGCTTCTTCTCTCCCCGAGCTTCAGAGAGTAGAGCCGTTCGAATGCTGCTCTCCTACTGTGGAATGCTGAGGTGAGAGGATAACCTTCTTTCATAAACACCTAACATGTTCCATGGGGTGGGGGAAATCTAGTGCCCCTTATAATGAAAAGGCATCTGCATTAGTTTCCCCGAGCTAATGTAACAAGGTGTTAAAATGAGCGGTTAAACAAGGTGTTAAAATGAGAAATTTATTATCTCACTGTTCTGGAGGTTGGAGGTCCAAAATCAAGGTGCTGTCAGGGTCATGCTCCCTCAGAAACCTGGAGGAGAAGGATCCTTCTTGACCTCCTCCTGGTTTGCTAGAAATCTTTGGCTCTTCTTGGCTTGTTGATGCATCACCCAATCCTGCATCTTTACATGGTTTTCTCCTTGTGTGTCTTCACATCGTTTTCCCTCTGTGCATATCTGTGTCTAATTTTCCCTTTTCTTTGTTTTGAGATGAGTCTCACTCTGTCGCCCAGGCTGGAGTGCAATGGCGCGATCTAGTCTCATCACAATCTCTGCCTCCTGGGTTCAAGCGATTCTCCTGCCTCAGCCTCCCGAGTAGGTGGGATTACAGGTGTGCACCACTATGCCCGGCTAATTTTTGTATTTTTAGTAGAGACAGGGTTTCATCATGTTGGTCAGGCTAGTCTTGAACTCCTGACCTCAAGCAGTCCACCTGCCTCGGCCTCCCAAAGTGCTGGGATTACAGGTGTGAGCCACTGTGCCAGGCCCAATTTTCCCTTTTTATAAGGAAACCAGTGATATTGGATTAGGCTGTCTCCTAATGACTTCATTTTAATTTGATTGGTTATTTAAAGACCCTACTTCTAAATTAGGTCATATTCTGAGTAATGGGGATTAGGACTTCAATATTTTTTTTGAGAGGGACACAACTTAATACATAACATTTTCATCAAGATTTTAAGTGGTTTTCTGGCCATATTTGAGTACATCTGCTTTCAGAGGGAAGTTCTAGTCACCAATTCTTGGAAAACAGGAAAAATTCAATCTGGCTTCATATATCATTATGCTACTGATATAATGATAAGAGCTGATAAATAATAAATAATAAAAACTTATTGAGGGACAACTGTGAGTTAGGAGCTGTTGTAAGCTCTTTTAATGATATATTGTCATTTAATCCTCCCATCTACTCTGTGGGTTAGAGACTATTATTTCTGTTTTACAGATGAGAAAACAAAAATACAGAGAGAGCAAGAGTATTGACATTATCACATGAACATTATGCCAACTTCCAAAATCAGAGTATTTTCTCCTCTTGGATGAACGAGTTCCTTAATTCAAGCCAGTCTCCTCCAACCTAAGATAAAGTGGGCATTCAACACTACTCTCCTACATCCGCTCAACCACAGGGATTGCAGGGGCTGTATTTATCCATGTTAACCCATACTGGCTTTTAAAAAGGGAAGAGTCAATTTGTGATCAAATCTCATGCTTTATTGAAGAACTAAGAAAAAAGAGCAATGGAAAGGACTTCATTAGAATGCGTTTTCCATGTGGCCTCTTGAAAAAATTAGAGTTCTTTGCTAATTCACAATTAATCTTTTGTTCTTGACTGGAGTCACACTGGTTCTTTGCAAATTATGAAGAAATAGAAGTTGTGCGTGGTGTGATTTCCAAGGATTCTGACAGTGAGATTTCTGAGGGTGAAGTGCCTGAGATGAATTGAGATAGCAAATTGATCATTATTATAGTCTAAAATAAGAGCCTTATCCTGAGACATTGAGTTAAAATAAGACAAAACAACAACAAAAAACGAACAAATATGTAAACCTGGAACGTGGTTAGTTAAAAGTGTACTGAGAAGACAGTACCTACTCGGTTCTGGGGGGCCTAGCCAAAGGCATGTCAGACCTATAACTCCTCAGATATCAGAGGTTTCAATGAACTACAACAACCATATTAAACTAAATTATTCTTCTTAAAATGATTTTAACTGGACTCTGGTGAGTCCTGATTCCTCTTGGGTACTCTACTTCATGTTCTAGATCAGAAGAGAAATATCTGAACAACCATTGGAGTGGAGAGCCATCTGGCTCATACTACAGGATTTTTGAGAGCCACTGTAGAAGGTATTCTAATGGGAACAGTGTCATTCTTTTCTTGAGTAAACCTCTGTTTTTCTATTTTGTTTTTAAGTTCACAGCAGAATATTATATTGTATAAGCACATACACAGAAAACTGAAAATACGTGATTTAAAAAATAGTTTCCTAATCAAGTAAAATACAGGTTAGTATTTAAAGTTATGTTCAGTAGTTATTGAGCAGTATGGGAAATAGAAATAAGGGATAAGCAGTTTATTAAACTGATTTTATTTAATCTCAGATTTAACATTGAGTGTGAAACGAACATACAAGACATTAATAAGCCTCCTAAATATCTTTCAAATTTATCATCTTCTCTTTATTCTTCATTGTTTAGGTTTAGGTACTCATTGTTTGGCTTGCCTGTTGGGGCAACCAGCTAATTATATTCATCTCTAGCTTTGTTCTTCTTTTTCCTATCTCTATCTCTATTTTCCTCCCAGAATGACTGAGGACACTCTGGTTGACTCCCTCAAAATTATCCTACTACAAATGATTTGTCTGAATCCTTCATGGTAATCCTATTCCCTTTGCTATTACTCAATTCAGAGATTAGCAGACCTGAGGTAATTAAGCCAAGTAAAGTAAAGAGAGGTCTCCTTGTAACTTCTGAGAAAGGCCAGTTTCTCCTGCTGGATGTGAACCAAAAATTATGCTGCCTAAGCCATTTTATGATCATGAGATGATTCCTGATTGATTTAGCAGTTTGAGTTGGGGTTAGGGGGGAAGGGCTATAATTTGCTGCAGGAAATATTCTAATGAAAATAATTATATAAATGAAAAATTTGATCAAGAAACACTGTTGTTAAAAACCCTGCAAGAGCACCCTTGGTATCTATAGACTAAATTCAAAATTCTTTAATAAGGTGTAGTTAAGCCCCATTAAGATCTGGTCTCAATGTACTTCTACAGCCTCATTTCCTGCCATGATCCCCCACATATTATCTTACAGGAATTCCACAAACATGCCATTCCTTTGGCTCCTGGCAGAGTTTTAGGTTGACACCAAACTACAGATTTTTGTTTTTGGAATTAATTATCTATTTTGAAAGGATTTAGGGAAAATAGATAAGTAAGGAGATAAAATCATCAGCCATTACAATCTATTTCCTTTCATCACTTTGTTTAGTGAGCATGTTTTTGCCCTTTATTATTTTAATGAAATCTATTGCATTGATTGATTTGGTATGTTAAACTAACTTTGAATTCCTACAATAAATCTCACTTGGCCCTGTTGTATAATCATATTTATATGTTGCTGGATTAGTTTTGCTAGTTTTTTGTTGAAGATTTTTGTATCTGTAGTCATCAGACATGTTGGTCTGTAGTTTTCTTCCCTTGGTCAATTTATCTATGATTTTTCTTTTGTTAAATGTGCTTTTGGTGTGATAGCTAATATACCATTACCTAATTCAGGCCACAAATAATTATGCCTGTATTTTCTTCTGAGAGTTTTATAATGTTAGCTCTTAAATCTAGGTCTATGCATTTTGAGTTAATTTGTGTATATTCTGTGAGGTGGTGGTCTAACTTCATTCTTTTGTATGCAGATATCCAGTTGTCCTGGCACCATTTGTTGAAAAGACCACTATTTCTCCATTGAATTGTCTTGTCATGCTAGTCAAAAATCAAGTAGCTACGTAAGAACTTATTTTTGGGTTTTTGATCCTGTTCTACTGATTTTTATGTCTATCATTATGGCAGTACCACTGAGAGAAGAGAGAAAGAGACCTCCCCATATTGTTCTATACTGTTTTATACTCAGTACCTGTTTTAAGAAGAAACAAGGAAGCGAAACCAAAGGCAGGCAGCCCGGCGCCAGGCACCAGACCCAAACCAGACCCAAAACCAGTCCTGGGCCTGCCTGACCTTAGCCTGATAGTTAAAATTCAGCCCATGACCTAGCAACTGATGTTATCCGTAGATTGCAGACATCGTATGGAAGGACATACAACAAACTTTCCATTCTGTTCTGTTTCACTCTGATTACTGGTGCATGTAGCCCCTGTCATGTACCCCCCCTAGATTGCTCAATCAATTACAACCCTCTCATGTGAAACCTTTAGCGTTGTGGGCCCTTAAAAGGGACAGAAATTGTGCACTCAACAAGCTCAGATTTTAAGATGCTAGTCTGCCGATGCTTCCAGCTGATTAAAGCTACTTCCTTCACTATCTCAGTGTCTGTGGAGTTTTGTCCACGGCTCATCCTGCTACACCACAATTTCTTGATTACTGTAATTTTTTAGTAACTTTTGAAACTAGGAAGTGCGAGCCTTCCTGTTAGTCCAAACTGCACCATTTTGTAAATTCCCTGCTATTTTGCAGACCTTGGTCAAAGTGAAACATTTCACAGGAGTTCGGGCTGTGAGAAACATTCTGCCTAACCACCTGACCACAAGGCAGACAAAGGCCCAACTAAAGAAACATCCCTATTATATCTTGCTGGGCAAAGGTCCAAGGAACACCATGATGACATTCTGCCAAACCAAGGGCCAGAACCACCTCATCATGGGAACATCTTATCAATATCCTGCCGGGTAGCAAGCCATACTGCCTAGACCCCTCCCACCCATACCTATAAGTACCCCCAGGCTATAAGCAGCGGTGGGCTCTGGCATTACACTGGTTCCCCACTTCTGTAGGTTTTATGCTGGATGTAAAGCCTGCATTTGCTGTTGAGCTGCCCTCTGTGTGTGTGTGTGTGTGTGTGTGTGTGTGTGTGTGTGTGTGTGTATATCTTTCTTTAACCCTTACCTTCCCTTCAAAACCTAACACCTCCTACTTTGTTTTTCTTTTTTAATATTGATTTGACTATTTTGGGTCTTTTCCATGTTCATATGAATGTTAGGATAAGCTTGTCAATTTCTGAAAAATGCCAACTGTAATTTAACAGGGGTTGTGTTAAATTGTATATTAAGTTGGGGAGTATTACCATCGTAATATTGTCTTCAAATATTGTCTTTTATCCATGAACATGGGATGTCTTTTCATTTGTTTGTATCTTCTTAAATTTCTTTCAATAATGTTTTAGAGTTTGTGGTAGACAAGTCTCACACTTCTTTTTAAAAATTTATTCCTAAATGTGAAGTATATGTATATTTATTCCTTTTGATGTTACTGTAACTGTGTTTTTGTATACAAAAATACAATTGGTTTCTGTATATTGGCCATGTATTCTGCCATTTTGTTAAACTTATTTATTAGTTCGACTAGATTTTTGTGGACTTTTTAGCATTTTATACAAGATCAGATAATGTTATTTGTAAAAAGTGTTAGTTTCAATTTTTCCTTGATTAAACTAAATTCTTTTGTTTATTTTTTATTGCCTGATTTTCCTCGATAGAACCTACAATACAATGTTGAATATAAGTGACAAGATATCTTGTTTCTTATCTTAACAAGAAAATGATTCAGTGTCTCTTTATCAAGTATTATGTTAACTATAAATTTTTAATAAATGCCCATATTTAGGTTGAGAAAATTCCATTCTATTCCTAGTTTTTCAACTTTTTTAATCATAAAAGGGTGTTCAATTTTCTTAAATGCTTTTTCTATGTCTTTTGAGGTGATCATGTGGTTTCTGGCTTTTATTCTATTAGTAAGGTGGCATACATTGATTAGTTTTCATATATTGAACCAGCTCTGTACTCTTAGGATAAATCCTAACTGGTCATGATATATAATACTTTTTGTATGTTGCTAGATTCCATTTGTTAATAGTTTTTGAGGATTTATGCATCTATATTCATAATGGATATTAGTCTATAGTTTCCTTTTATTATAATGTCTTTGTTTTATTTTAGTACCAAACTAGTGCTAACCTTATAAAATGAGTTAGGAAGTATTTATTCCTCCTCTTTTTTTTGGGAAAAAGTTTGTGAATAACTAGTATTAATGCTTTAAATCTTTGGTAGAGTTCACAGTGTAGCTATCTGAGACTGGGCTATTCTTTATGGAAAGTTTTTGATTATTAATTTGATTCTTTAACTTGTGATAGGTGTATTTAGATTTCTATTTCTTCTTGAGTCAGTTTCAGTCATTTGTGTATTTCTAGAAATTTGTCCATTTTATGTAGGTTATCTAATTTGTTGGCATAAGATTGTTCAATATTTTTACTTCTGTAACACTGTCAGTAATGTTTTTTCTTTGTAATTATAGTAAATTAAGTCTTCTTTTTTCTTGGTCAGTGTGTTTAATGGTTTGTTATTTTGGGATTTTTTTAAAGAAGGAACTTTTGGTTTTATTGTTTTTCTCTATTGTTTTCCTATCTTCTATTTCATTTAGTTCTACTGTAGTCTTTATTATTTTCACTTCAGGTTTAGTTTTCTTTTCCCGATTTTTTAAGGGGGAAAGTTGGGTTTTTGATTTGAGATACTTATTCAAAATATAGTCTTTACAGCTATATATTTTCCAATATTTCTTCACAAACTCACTGTGCCATTTTTTTTTTCTTTGTCTCTTCTTTCCTTATGTGTTCACCATTATGTACATTTTGGTATGCTTGCTGATGTTTCAAAGGTGTCTGAAGCTCTGTTCATTTTTCTTCATTCTGTTTCATAGATTAGGTAATTTCAATTGACCTACTGTCAAGTTTGTGGATGGCTAGCTCAAATTTTCTGTTGAGACCCTTAAGTAAAATTTTCATTTTAGTTATTATAATTTTCTGCCCTACAATTTCTATTTGGTTCTTTTGGAAAAATAGTTTCTATTTTATGTCATTATTAATATTCTCTTTTTGGTGAGACATTGCGTTCATACTTTTAGTTTTTTTAGACATGGTTTTTAAAAGTTCTTTGTGCTTATTTATACTTGCTGACTTAAAATACCTTTTTTTTCTAGTAACCTCAACATTTAGACTTTTTTGGGGAAAATTTTTATTAACTGTTTTTTCTCCTGTATTTAAGCCATACTTCTCTGTTTCCTTGCATATTTTATATTTTTACTTGTTAAAAATTGAACATTTAAAATAATATAGTGTGGCAACATTGTAAATCATAGCCCTCTAGGAGATGGTTTTATCATTGTCTTTGTTATTCGCTTTGTTAACTTAGTGGTCAGCTAGTGATTGGACAAAGATTTCCTTAATTCTTTTGAACCAGTAAGTTTCCTAGACTTTGCTGAGAGATTGTGTGTGTGCGTGTTTGCATGTGTTTGTGTTGGGGTAAAGTTTTAAAGCTCTGGGAGAGTTTGCAACTCTGCCTTAGCTATCACTTCCTGCTTTTATCATAAAAGCAGGAGATGGGTTGTGAGGGATGGGAATAGGACAAGTTACAATACCACAAAGCTCACTGTTCTTACCATGATTCGGCCATTTAACTTGAATGGTTGAATTGGATTTTCTTTAGGTCAGCCAGAGGTGGGAGGTTAGGCCATTTTTTAGGTCTTTTCTTGGCATGTACACATCCCTGCATATGCATGTGACCTTTTATGTTTCCAGATATTGTCATAATTTCAAAATATTCTATGGACATCTTACTGCTCAGATTTTTTTAAAAATGTGAACTTTTGTTTGGCACAACTGTTATCTCTGCCTCAGGCAGCTGTGATGTTAAATGCTATTGATTGTTCTATCCCAGAAAGAAAAGCTGTTTACAGTGACTGAGTTCTGAATGAAATCAAATTAAAGAGTCTTGCCAGTGGGGATGTCTGGGGAGCTGCCAGACAAGTTAACAACAATTCTCTGAGAATGGGGTTTTTTGGGGCACTTAAATCCCATTTTGTCCTTTCCTATGGTTGTTAGGCTGTTTTTTTTCCACAGGTACTATGGTTGCAAGGTTGTTACTTTTAAAGGCTACTGAGGAGATAGGGTAAGACGATGGGAATAGGGCACGCTGCAATACCATAGAGCTCACTGTTCTTACCATGATTTGGCCATTTAACTTGAATAAATGCTTATTGGATTGTCGTAGGTCTTTGACTAATTTCCAAAGTTCTGAAAAAGTTGATTTTGACAACTTTTTCAGTATTCTCATTGCTTTTATTGAGGGATGGGTTTTTGGAGGTTCTTACTGTTCTATTCTAGAAGCACTCTTTTCAGTGTCCCCTAAAATGTTTATTTTCTGAAGGCATTTGATATTCCAAATGTTGGAAACCAACATTTCAGAACTAAATTTGAATTTTTGGGTTTATAGCAGTCAGTATCCCCATATCACAAGCATGATCTCTGAAACCCTTTTAGCCTATATATTTCCTCTGTTAATCTCCTGGGAGATGTAAGTCTAAAAGACTTCTACATAGTTTTGCCAGGGCAAGTTGTTTGACTTCAATTCCACACAATATCAAGCAGAAGATATTTCATCATGTTTTTTTAGATACTCTTGACCTTACTTTTGAAGCAACACTCTTGTTCACCAAGTCTAAACTTTGAACTCTCAGAGAAGGCCCTCATTATAAACTGGCTTTATCTTGACTGGACTTCCAGAAACAAAGTTACTCACTTTCTTCAGTGTGTTTTTCATGATGAAATGCTCTTGTAACCCACTGGATGATTATGATTACAATGGTCATCTCTAAGATGGTGCAGAATAGTAAATATTGTAAAAGCAGCATACCAACCATCTGAATAAAAAAAAAATCTTCATATTAATTCACCATTTAAAATTATATAAGATCAACATTTAGAAAATCAGGAGTAAATATTCATCCTAGCAGTCTCACACAATTATGATTATTTTGGGGTATTTTCATAACAACTAAGTATGTTTTAAATTTATTGAGTACTTACATATTGTCCTCGTGTATTCATTTTCTAGGGCAACATAATGAAGTACCACAAACTGGTGGCTTAACACAACAGAAATTTATTGTCTTATGGGTCTGCATGCCAAAAGTTCAAAATAAATGTATTGGCAGGATCATGCTCTTTCTAAGGCATATAGGAGAGAATCCTCCCTTGTCTCATCCAGGTTCTGGTAGCCCCAGGTGTTCCTTGACTTGTAATAATATAACTCCTATCTCTGCCTCTATGTTCAGATGGTGATATGGTTCATCTCTGTGTCCCCACTCAAATCTCATTTCAAACTGTAATCCCCCTGTGTTGAGGGGGGATCTGGTGGGAGGTGATTAGATCATGGGGGAGGTTTCACCCATGCTGTTCTCATGATAGTGAGTGAGTTCTCATGAGATTTGATGGTTGAAATGTCTGTGGAAGTTCCCCCTTTACTCTATCTCTCTTGCCTCCTTGTGAAGAAGGTACTTGTTTCTCCTTTGCCTTCCACCGTGATTGTACATTTCCTGAGGCTTCCCCAGCCATGTGAAACTGTGAGCCAATTAACCCTCTTTACTTTATAAATTACCCAGTCTCAGGCAGTGCTTTATAGCAGTGTGAAAATGGACTAACACAGGAAATTGGTACCAGGAGTGGGGTACTGGTATAAAGATAACCTGAAAATGTGGAAGCAAATTTGGAACTGGGAAATAGGCAGAAGTTGGAAGAGTTTGAAGGGCTTAAAAGAAGACAAGAAGATGTGGGAAAGTTTGGAACTTCCTAGAGACTTGTTGAATCTTTTGACTAAAATGCTGATAGTGATATGGACAATGAAGTCCAGGCTGAGGTGGTCTCAGATGGAGATGAGGAACTTTTTGGGAACTGGAGCAAAGGTCAGTCTTGCTATGCTTTAGCAAAGAGACTGGTGGCATTTTGCCCTGCCTTCGAGATTTGTGGAACTTTGAACTTGAGAGAGATGATTTAGGGTATCTGGTGGAAGAAATTTCTAAGCAGCAAAGTGTTTAAGAGGTGACCTGTTTTTTTCTAGAAGTGTATTCACATATGTGTGAACAAAGAGATTATCTGAAACTGGAAGTTGTGTTTAAAAGGGAAGTAAAGCAAAGAAATTTGGAAAATTTGCAGCCTGATACATGGTACAAAAGAAAAACTCATTTTCTGGGGATAAATTCAAGCCAGCTGTAGAAATTTGCATAAGTAACAAGGAACCAAATATTAATAGCCAAGAAAATGGGGAAAATATCTCCAGGGCATGTCAAACATCTTCACTGCAGCCCCTCCCATCACAGGCCTGGAGGCCTAGGAGGAAAAAATGGTTTTGTGGGCCAGGTGCAGGGCCCCTGCTGCTGCTCTGTGCAGTCTCAGGACTTGGGGCCCTGCTTCCCAGCTGCACCAGCTCCAGCTGTGGCTAAAAGGGGCCAAGGCACAGCTTGGGCTGTTGCTTCAGAGGGAGCAAGCCCCAAGCCTTGGTGGCTTTCACATGGTGTTGGGCCTATGGGTGCACAGAGGTCAGGAGTTGAGGCTTGATGGGCTCCACCTAGATTTTAGAGGATGTATGAAAATGCCTGGATGTCCAGGAAGAAGCCTGTGACAGGGGTGGAGCCCTCATGGAGAACCTCTACTAGGGCACTGCAGAGGGGAAATGTGGGGTTGAGGCCCCCACAGAGTCCCCACTGGGGCACTGCCCACTAGACCCGTGATAAGAGGGCCACCATTCTCCAGACCCAAGAATGGTAAATCCACTGACAGCTTCTACAATGCACCTGGAAAAGCTGCAGGCACTCAGCATCAGCCTCTGAAAGCAGCTGCAGAGGCTTTACCCTGCAGAGCCACAGGGGTGGAGCTGCCCAAGGCCTTGGGAGCCCACCTCTTGCATCTGTGTACCCTGGATGTGAGACATGGAGCCAAAGGAGATCATTTTGAAGCTTTAGGATTTAATGACTGCCCTGCTGGGTTTCAGACTTGTATGGGACCTGTGGCCCCTTTGTTTTGGCCAATTTGTCCCATTTGGAATGGGAACATTTACCTAATGCTTGTACCTCCATTGTATCTTGGAAGTAACTAACTTGTTTTTTATTTTACAGGCTTAGTGGAAGGAAATTTCCTTGTGTCAGATGAGACTTTGAACTTAGACTTTTGAGTTAATGCTGGAATGAGTTAAGACTTTGGGGGACTGCTGGAAGGGCATGATTGTGTTTTGAAATGTGAGAAGGAGATGAAGTTTGGGAGGGGCCAGGGATGGAATAATATGGTTTGACTCCGTGTCCCCACCCAAATCTCATCTCAAATTGTAATCCCCACGTGTTGAGGGAGGGATCTGGTGGGAGGTAATTGGATCATGGGAGTGGCTCCCTCATGCTGTTTCATGATAGTGAGTGAGTTCTCATGAGATATGATGGTTTAAAAGTCTGTAGCTGTTCCCCTTTTGCTCTCTCTCCTGCCTCCTTTTGAAGAAGGTACTTGCTTCTCCTTTGCCTTCTGTCATGATTATAAGTTTTCTGAGGCCTCCCGAGCCATGCAAAACTGTGAGTCAATTAAACCTCTTTCCTTTATAAATTACGCTGTCTCAGTCAATTCTTTATAGCAGTGTAAAAATGGACTAATACACAGTGCCATCTTCCTTATGTACCTATGTCCAAATTTCTCTCTTATAAGAATACCAATCATACTGGATTAATGATCTACCTACCCCTGTATGACCTCATCTTAATTTAGCTTATTATACCTGGAATAATCCCATTCCCCCAAAATGTCACATTCTGAGGTGCCATGGGTTAGGACTGCAACATATATGTTTTGGTGACACAATTCAACCCATAACAGTCTGCCTCTAGTTCCCCTCAATTTATGTCCTTCCCACGTGCAAAATATATTCAGCTAATTTCAACATCTCCAAAAGTTGTAACCCACTCCAGAATCAACTCTATGTCTAAACTTGTCCTAAATATTATAAAATCAAAAATCCTCAAATCTCATCATCTAAATCAGTTATAGCATCTAGATTCATGCTATAAATCATCACTTATAGCATGATTCATCTTGGGGCAAAATTCCTCACTGTCTGTGGACTTGTGAAGCCAGAAAACTAGTAATCTACTTCTAAAATACAATGGTGGGACTGGCAGAGGATAGTCATTTCAATTTCCAGTAGAGAAAATAAGAAAGAAAGAAGTGGGCAGCAGACCTAAGCAAGTCCAAAACCCAACAGAGAAAATTTTGTTAGATTTTTAAGGCCTGAGGATAATCCTCTGTGGTTCTGTCTTCTGGGTCTGCTAGGGGGCAGCCCTATTCTTTGTCACCCTGGGGTGGGGACCCCACTCCCTCAGCCCACTGGGGCAGTATTTTAACTCTTTAGGCTATTGTTGTCTCAGCCTGTATTGTATAAAAAATGCAAATATTTGTGACATAAAATGTCTTTCTATCTTTCCTCTTTCTTGGTTTTCTCTCTTGCTTATGTAAATAATATATTGGTTCTATATTTTATGCTAATTTTAATGGCTTTTATGTACACATACTTAATCTGTGATTTATTTTTATATGTGGTACAAAGTAGGTGTCCATTATTATTTTCTTGGAAATTGATAGCTTATTGATTTAATACTGTTTTTTTCCAATTTCATCTTTTCTCTATTGACTGGTAATGTTATCACCTATAAAATAATATGTGTTCACTTATACTTAGATTTATTTTCCAACTCTCTGTTCTTTGTTAAATTTTCCTTTTAGTGTGTAAATACTGTACTATTTTTATTATAATAATAGCCTAATAACAAGTTTTAATATCTAGTGCAGCAAATTATCTGATCCTCCTCAATCATTACGTAACTTCTAGACTTTCTTGGCATTTTTATGCAATTATTCATCTCTCCATATGCATTGTAGAGTAATTTTATTGCATTACTTCCAAAATGCTGTTGAAATTCTAAATGGAATTGCATCACAATTATGTGTTAATTTGCAGAAACTTGCAATTTTATGATTTTGTAAATTTGCATTCAAGAACATAATTTTTCAAAGTATTCAGTCCTTTTTAAAAGCTTCTTATTAAACATTTATAGTTTTGCTGTTTTTTTGATTGTTTTTTAAATTTCAATGTTTAAGTGGTTATTTCTAGTGTGAAGACAATCTATTAATTTTTGCAGGTTTTTCTTTTATCCAGCCACCTTTCTAAACTGTTTGACTTCTACAGTTGTTTTTCAGGTAGGTCTTTGGGGTTTCTAAGTATTCTATCATTTTATCTTAATGATAATTTTAATCTCTCTTTGAGGTTTACAGTGCATCAAAATTTTTGAGAAAAACTGATTTTTCAATATGCTTATAGCAAGAACGTAGAGAAAATACAGTTTATCTTTACATTTCTATGCCAAAGATAATTGACACATTTGGTGGCCTTTTCTATGCCTTACTCACTTCAACATACATCATTCACCATAATTTTTCATTTATATTAAAATTTTGATCTAATTATTATTAAAATTGGTACTTACGTTTGACCAATTGTATGTAGTTGCATTTAATGCAAAAGTTGCAATCTCAGTGCTTAATAGAATTATACCAAGTGTAGTCACACAAATAGTTATGCTGTTCATTACAATTGCTAAAGTAAGCTGTAATAGACATACGAAGAAAAATTGGTTATGGACAGCATAAACAGATGTTGCTGAAGCAATCAGTCTGTCCTACTGGCTAGAACATTCAAGTTAAAGTTTTAAAAAATCTGACTTTCTTTGATCGTCACAGAGGTTGATATCAGGACTCCACCTCAAATTTGTCTAGGAGCTAGTAGGATAATTTTTTTTTCAGAGGGAATATTTATTTGTTCATTAATTATACAATGCCTACAATGTACTAAACCTCAGGTTTCTACTCAAGGAGCTTTTAATCTAATGGGGGAGACATAATTACAAGCACAATTTCATTTAATAAAATTTCATTTAATAAAGTTGAATACATTTAATACAGGTCATGTATTAATACATGTATGTATTAGTCATGTATAAATAATGCATTTAATACATGACATACTAAATGATGAATAATCTAGCATACTGTGATTAGGATTTTCAATTTTAGCTTTGTGAATATCTAGAACTATGCTGCTGGAGTTGTCAACTAAAAAGATTCATCCTTAGTTCAAAGTCAGATTGTGGTATGCTTAGAGTGCCTCTGCACACTTATCCTATGTCCATTAATGAGGATAGAGAGGCTTATGAACCAGGATCACCTAAGAAGGTATCTATGTTCCTAAAAATTCTAATAAATTATTTATAGAATTAAGTGTACAACATTATTATTTTTGGAGAGTCCCACTTCCAGCATAAGAATGGGAGGAACTCTGAACCAGCTCCCCAGCCAAATTTGTAAAAATTATTTCAAAAATCTTAATCATTTAAAACCTCTGTACTCTGTAAACCTTTTTAATGGAATATAGCAAATAAAGGAACATTTATTCAAGAAAATCTACTCAGTAAACGCTGTAAGAGTTTCTGGTATGGTATCTGAACCAAGACCTGAACCCTCCCTCCCTACTCTCAGATCAGCAAGACCACTCTAGTTTGGAATAGCCAAAAACACGGGGCTCCCTTTCCTCAAAGATCCCAGTCAGAGTGCTATACTATCTTCTCAGGAGGGGTAGGCCATCTAATTAGCCTTTCTGGTCCCGCCCAAATAATTATGCTGAAGCTAAGTACCAAGTGAATGCAGCCAAGAGATGGGTGATCTCTTCTACCTAGCTTTTACTCATGGGATGGAGACTCTATCTTAGATGTGGCACTACTGAGAATACTGGGCTCTAATTGACCTTTTTCTGGCTTTGGGGTAAGGGTTTCACATCATGAGATGCAAGTTGAGAGGAACTGGGGCTTCTGTCCCCTCCCCCATTCACCAAACCCTTATCTCTTAAAGAGAAAGACTCCATTGTCCCTGCCCACTTCCTCACCCCTGCACCAGATCCTTAGCTGAGAGATTTTGGGAGAGAAATATGCTATAGAATAGAAATCTCCACTCTGTTCCCAAAGGAGGTGACTTCATTTATAGCATGTGGAGAAGTTTAGGCTTACAAGTACTCTCAAAAACAGTGAAAGTTGTGGTAAAAGGCACTTGGTAGGTGTTCACAGATACATTTTAGATACAGGCTAAACTGTAGGCCCATGAGTTTCCCAGAGAGAAATGGGAAAAAGGAAAGCTACGAAAAGCCCTTTTGGAGTCGGAACAAATCTCAAACACCGATTTTGGGAGCTATCCCCTCAAAGGAGCTCAAATTTGTTTGGGTTATTCTGTGAAGCAGTTTTTGCCTCAGAACAACCAGCAAGCACTAGTAGAGCTTAACAGCTGGGTATGGTTAGGGAAAGAGACAAAGAGAGCCTTTCCAAGATAAATGTCATCCCAGGGTGACTGTGGGCATCACAAGCCTGCACCCTATAAGGGGCAACGTCAGAGCTTAACAGTGAGGAGGGAGAAATAGACTTCACTGAAACAACCCAGACAGTTTTTTTCTAATCAAGTAAATAACAATAAGTCCTGGTGTGGGGGATGAGTACCCAGAGTTGCTATAATGTATTATCTAAAATGCCCAGTTTCCAACAAAACAATTATATAATAGGCAACAATATAAAACAGGCAATGAAACAGTCAAGTTTGACCCATAGATGATATAAACTGTAGGCAACAAAAACTGTGAGAGACCAGATATAATATTTAATAAACAAATGTTTCAAAATAGTCATTATAAAGATGTTTGAGCACTTAAGTGAGCCACGATTAAGGAAGTAAAGGAAGGTGTGATAACAATATTGCATCAAATAGAGAATATCAATAAAGATATATAAATCATTTTTAAAACACCAAATGGAAATTCTGGAGTTGAAAATTATAACAGCTAAAATAAAAAATTCATTAGAGTGGCACAACAGTAGATTTGAAGTGGCAGAAGAAAGAATTAGTGAATTTCAAGATAGATTGATAGAGATTATGCAACCTGAAAGACAGAGAGAAAAGTGAATGAAGAAATATGAATAGAGACTTAGAGAGATGTGAAATACCATTAAGGACAACAACATATACATAATGAAAGTACCAGACAAGCAGAGAAAGAGAAAGAAGCAGAAAATATATTCAAAGAAATAATGCCTGAAAACTTTCCACATTTATTCAAAGCCATTAATCTATACCCCCTAGGAATCTCAACAAATCCCAAGGAAGAAACTCACAAAGAAATCCACAAGTAGACATATCACAGAAAAATGCTGAAAGCCAACAAAGAGAAAATCTCGAAAGCAGCAAGAGAAAAATGACTTGAGACGTACAAGGGAACTCCAATAAGATTAACAGCTGACTTCTAATCAGAAACACTGAAATCCAGAAGGTAGTGGAATAACAAATTCAAAGGGTTCAAAGAAAAAAAAAAACCTGTCAACCAAGAATCCTACTTCTAGCAAAGCTATCTTTCAAAAATGAAAACAAGAAAAAGACATTTCTTGTTTTGTTCAGATTTTGTTCTGAACAAAAATCTGAAAGAATTTGTTGCTAGCATGACTTACAAAAAATACTAAACAAAATTCTTCAGACTGAAAGCAAGTGACTACAGATAGTAATTTGAATCTCATGAAAATATAAAGATCACTGACAAAAGAAGATTATACAAATATAAAAGAAAGTGTAAATGCAAATTTATCCTCTTTCTTCTACTAACTTATTTAAAAAGCAATCATATGAAACAATATGTATATAATGTATTGTTGGGTCTATAACATAGGGAAATGCAATATATTTGCCAATAACAGCAAAAGTGGGGGGAGGGGAGCAAATGTATTTTAAGCTAAGGAATTTACTCTAGATGTTAAACTTGAACCCACAGGAACAAATGAGGAGAACAAGAAATTATAAATAAAAAATTTATCATAAATAATAAATTGTAATGGTAAATAAATGGTAAATAACAAAAGCTGTAAATGTATACTTGTTCCTTTTCTTCTCTTTGCTTCTTTAAAAGAGATAGAATTATATAAAGTAATAATGATAATGTTATCTTGTGTTTGTAACATTCAGAGATGTAATACATCAATAATATCACATAAAGAGGTATTGAAATAGAGCTATATAGGGATAATGTTTCTATATTTCACCAGAATTAAATTAGTATAAATATGATGCAGATTTTGATAAGTTAAAATATGATGAGCCTTAGAGCGACAGTTAATGAAATAATTGAAATATACAGTAAAAAATTATTAAAAATTAAAATATTACATTAGAAAATATCCACTTAGCAAAAAAATAAAGCAGTCAAGGCAGAATAGAGAAACAAAAAACATAAAACATGGAGAAAAAGTAAAATGTCAAATGCAAACCTAACTATTTCAATATAAGATTAAATGTGAATTAATAAAACCATTCAATCAAAGGCAGAGATTGTCAGACTGGATACAAAAACCACATCCAACTATGTGCTGTCTATGGGAGACACACTTTAGATTCAAAGACACAAAAAGAATGAAAACAAAAAAACAGAAAAATATTTGTAATCCAAAGAACAAACACAAGAAAGCTACAATGGCTATACTAATACCAGACAAAATAAAATGTTGGCCGGGCACGGTGGCTCACGCCTGTAATCCCAGCACTTTGGGAGGCCGAGGTGGGTGGATCATGAGGTCAGGAGGTGGAGACCATCCTGGCTAACACGGTGAAACCCTGTCTCTACTAAAAATACAAAAAATTAGCTGGGCGTGGTGGTGGGTGCCTGTGGTCCCAGCTACTCGGGAGGCTGAGGCAGGAGAATGGTGTGAACCCAGGAGGCAGAACTGGCAGTGAGCAGAGATCGCACCACTGCACTCCAGCCTGGGTGACAGAGTGAGACTCTGTCTCAAAAAAAAAAAAAAGTGCTACTAGAGATAGAGAGGAACATTTTATAATGGTGAAAGGTCAGCTCATCAGGAAGATAAGAATTATAAACATACATTTTCTAAGAACAGAGGCTTGAAATACACAAAGCAGAACCAGACAGAAACAAAGAAAGAAATAGACAATTTAACAATCGTAGTTAAGGACTTCAATGACCCACTTTTAATGATGAGTAGAGCAACAAGGCAGAACATAAACAAGGAAATAGAAGATTTGAACAACGTTATAAACCAACTAGACCTAACAGACATCTGTAGAACATTTCACCCAACAACAGAAGAATACATGGTTTTCTGAACTGCACATGGGACATTCTTTGGAATAGACCGGAGTTTAGGGCATAACACATTTTAATAAATTTAAAAGGCTAGAAATAGTAAAGTATTTTCTCTAAGTACAATGGAACAAAATTAAAATTAATAACAGAAATTTGGGAAACCCCAAATATGTGGAAATTAACAACACACTCCTAAATAACCAAGGGATTAAAGAAGAAATAAGAAAATTAGAAAATACTTTGAGATGAATGAAAATGAAGATACAGCATATCAATACTTATAGGATGCAGACAAATTAGTGTTTAGATAGAAATTTATAGCTGTAAATGCCTATACTAAAAAAGAAGGACCCCAAATCAAAAACCTAACTTTCCATCTTAAGATAATGAAAATAAAAAAAAAAATCAAACCTGAAGAAAGCAGAAGGAAATAAAGTAGTAAAGATTAAAGCAAAAATTATTTACAAGCAAAATAGAAAAACAATAGATAAAATCAATGGACACAAAAGTTGATTCTTTGAAAGATGAACAAAATTGAAAAGCCTTTAATGAGACTAAAGAAAAATAGAGAAGTCTCAAATTAGTACAATCAGAAATGAATGTGGAAACATTACTACAAACCTTATAGAAATAAATGTGATTATAAAAGGATACTATGAGCAATTATATGCCAACAAATTAGATAACCTGCTGAAACATGCAAACTATTAAAACTGACTAAGGAAGAAATAGAAAATCTTAATAGACTATAAAAAATTAAGATATTTATATTTATAATCAAATCTTCTATGAAGAAAAGTGCAGACCCAGATTACTTCAGTGGTGACTTCTACCAAATATTTAAAGAATCACCTTCTTCACAAACTCTCCTAAGAATAGAAGAGGAGGGAACACTTCCTAACTCATTCTATGAGGCCACTATTACCCTGAGATCAAAATCAGACTAATGCATCACAACAAAAGAAAACTAAAAACCATGATCTCTTATGAACATGGACACAAAAATCTTCAACAAAATGTTAGTAAACTTAATACAGCAACACAGAAAAAGAAATATGCAGGCATAACTTGGAGATTCAGGCCACTGCAATAAAATGAATATTTTAATAAAGTAACAGATGAATTTTTTAGTTTCCCAATGCATATAAAAGTTAGGCTGGCTGGGTGCAGTGGCTCACGCCTGTAATCCCAGCACTTTGGGAGGCCGAGGCAGGTGGATCACAAGGTCAGGAGATCAAGACCATCCTGGCTGACACAGCGAAACCCCGTCTCTACTAAAAATACAAAAAAATTAGCCGGGCGTGGTGGCAGGTGCCTGTAATCCCAGCTACTTGGGAGGCTGAGGCAGGAGAATGGCATGAACCCGGGAGATGGAGCTTGCAGTGAGCCGAGATTGTGCCACTGCACTCCAGCCTGGGGAACACAGAGAGACTCCGCCTAAAAAAAAAAAAAGTTATGCTACAGTTTACAGTTTATTGTAGGCTATTAAGTGTGCAAGTGTGCAATAGCTTTATGTCTAAAAATGTACTTAATTTAAGAATATTTTATTGCTAAAAAAAAGCTAATGATCACCTAAGCCTCAGTGAGTTGTAATGTGTTGGCTGGTGGAGGGTCTTGCCTTGATGTTGCTGGCTGCTGACTGATCAGGGTGGTGTTTACTGAAGGTTGGGGTGCCTGTGGCAATTTCTTAAGATTAGATAACATGAAGTTTGCTGCACCCATCAACTCTTCTTTTCCCAAAAGTTTCCTCTGTTGTATGCAATGTTTTTTGATAGCATTTTATCCACCATAAAACTTCTTCTAAAATTGGAATCAATCCTCTCAAACCTTGACAGTGCTTTATCAACTATGCTTATGTAATATTCTAAATTCTTCACTGTCATTTCAGCAATGTTCATAGCATCTTCACTGGAGTAGCATCCACCTGAAGAAAGCACTTTCTTTACTCATCCATAAGGAGCAACTCTTTATCCATTAAAGTTTTATCAGGAGATTACAGCAATTCAGTCACATCCTATTTCCATCCCATCTGCAGTGATTTCCTCCAGCGAGGTCTTGAACCCCTCAAAGTTATTCATGAGAGGTAGTATCAACTTTTTCCAAAGTCCTGCTAATGTTGCTATCTTGACCTCCTCGTGTATGTCATTAATGCTCTTAATGTCATCTAGAATGGCGAATCTTCCAGAAGCTCTTCAATTTACTTTGCCGAGATCTATCAGAGGAATCACTAGCTATGACAGCTGTAGTCTTACAAAATGTATTTCTTAAATAACAAGACTTGAAAGTAAAAATTACTCCTTGATTCATCCCTGGAAATTGGATGTTATGTTAACTGACATGAAAACACAACATTAATCTTATACATCTCCACTAGAGCTCTTGTGTGACCAGGTGCACTGTCAATGAGCAGTAATATTTTAAAAGGAAGCTTTTTTCCCTGAGCAGTAGTTCTTAATATTGAACTTAAAATATTCTGTAAATCATGCTGTAAACAGATGTGCTGTTATCCATGCTTTCTTATGCCATTTACAGACCATAAGCAGAGTAGATTAATTCTTAAGGGCCCTAGAATTTTCAGAATAGTAAATGAGCATTAGCTTCAACTTACAGTCATCAGCTGCATTAGCCTCTAACAAGAGAGTCAGCCTGTCCTTTGAAGCTTTGAGCCCAACCATTGTCTGTTTGTCTCTAGCTGGGAAAGTCCTATAAGACGTCTTCTTCCAATATAAGGCTGTTTTATCTACATTGAAAATCTGTTGTTTAATACAGCCACCTTCATCAATTATTTTAGCTAGATCTTCTGGATAACTTGCTACAGCTCCTACATTATTACTTGCTGTTTCACCTTGTATTTTTATGTTATGGAGACAACTTCTTTCCTTAAACCTCATGAATCAACCTTGCTAGCTTCAAACTCTTCTTCTGAAGCTTCTTCATCTCTCTCGGTCTTCACTGAATTGAAAAGAGCCAATTAGGGCCTTGCTAGGGATTAGGCTTTGGCTTAAGAGAATGCTGGAGTTGGTTTGATCTATCCAGACCACTAAAACTTTCTCCACATCAGCAACAAGCTTGTTTTGTTTTCCTATCATTTGTGTGTTAACTCAAGCAGCACTTTTAATTTCCTTCAAGAATTTTTCCTTTACATTCACACCTATGTTAATGGTTGGGTGCAAGAGGATTAACTTTGGCCTATCTCAGCTTTCTATATGCCTTCCTCATAAGCTTAATCATTTATAACTTTGGACAAGAGAGAGATGTGTGGTTCTTCTTTTCACTTAACACTTACAGGCCATTGTATGGTTATTAATTGGCCTAATTTCAATGTTGTATCTCAGAAAATAGAGAAGCCCAAGGAGATGGAGAGGGACAAGGGTAAGGATGGTTGGTAGAGCAGTCAGAACGCACATATTTATCAATTAAATTTGTTATCTTATATAGACACAGTTTATGGTATGCCAAAACAATAACAATGTTAATATCAAAGGTCACCGATCACAGATCACTATGACAAATATAATAATCATAAAGGTCACTGATCACAGATCACCATGACAAATATAATAATCATAAAAAATTTGAAATATTGTGAGAATTACCAAAAGGTGACACGGAGACATGAAGTGAGCACGTGATGTTGAAGAAACAGCTTTGCTTGATGCAGTGTCGTTATAAACCTTCAGTTAGTAAAAAACCTCATTATCTGTGAGGTGCAATAAAGCAAAGCACAATAAAATGAGGTATGCTTGTACACTGTAAGCAAGTGTGATTTATTCCACAAATGCAAGGTTGGTTTTATCTTATACAATTAATTTCATATGCCATATCAATAAAATAGAAAAACACACATATGATCATCTCAATTGATATAGACAAAGCATTTGGTGAAAATCCTTCACTGTTTTATGATAAAAACACTCAAAATACTGGGAATAGATGGGATCTTTCTCAACCTGATAAGGAGCATCTGATAAAAATCCACACCTAACACACCTATTGGCGAAAGACTCAATGCTTTCATGAGGAATAAGACAGTGAGATATGCTTTCATTATATCTATTCAACCTTGTAATAGAAGTTCTAACCAGGGCAGTTTGGCAGTAAAGAAAATCCAAAAGGCATTCAGAGGGTCCGGTTTTATTATTCTGTATATGGATGGCCAGTGATCCCAGCACCATTATTGAATAGGGACTCCTTACCCCATTGTTTATTTTTGTTGACTTTGTTGAATACCAGTTGGTGTGGGTGTGCAGATTTATTTCTGAATAAACTATAGAAATAAAACAATATCTATTCCCATGTTCTTAAAAAAATTCAACTTTCATTTTAGATTCAGGGGGCACATGTACAGGTGTTATTTGGGTGCATTTTATAATGCTGAGGTTTGGGGTATGATTGATCCCATCACCCAGTTAGTACCCAAGAGGTAGTTTTTAAAACTTTCTTCCCTCCTGCCTTCCCCCTGTAGCATTCATCAATGTCTATTTTCTTATCTTTATGTACATATGTACCCAACGTTTTGCTCCCACTTATTATAACTCCACTAGCATTTGGTTTTCTGTTTCTGCGTTAATTCAGCTAGGACAATGGCCTCCAGCTGCATCCATATTGCTGCAAAGGACATGACTTCACTCTTTTTTATGGCTGTGTAGTATTCCATGGTATGTGTATATATATGTATATATATATCTCTCTCACATTTTCTTTACTCAATTCACCATTGATGGGCACCTGGATTTATCCCATGTCCTTGCTATTGTGAATAGTGCTGTGATGTACATGTAAATGCATATGCCTTTTTGGTAAAATGATTTATTTTCCTTTGGGTGTATATGCAGTAATGGGATTGCTGGGTCAAGTGGTAGTTTTATTTTTAGTTCTTTAGAAATTTCCAAACGCTTTCCACAGGGACTGAGCTAATTTACTTTTCCACCAATAGTGTATAAGTGTTCCCTTTGTCCTCATTCTCACCAACATCTATTTTTTGACTTTTTAGTAATAGCCATTCTGACTGGTGTGAGATGGTATCTCATTTGGTTTTGGTTTACATTTTCCTGACAATTAGTGATATTAAGCATTTTTCATGCTTGTTGGCTGCTTGTATGTCTTCTTTTTAAGAAGTGACTGTTCATGTCATTTGCCCACTTTTTAATTTGGTTATTTGTCTTTTGCTTGTTGAATTGTTTAAGTTACTTATAGATTCTGAGTATTCGTCCTTTGTAGGATGTATAGTTTGCAAATATTTTCTCCCATTCTGCAGGCTGTCTGTTTAGTTTAATAGTTTCTTTTTTTTTGCTGTGCAGAAAGTCTTTAGTTTAATTAGGTCCCATTTGTCAATTTTTGTTTTTGTTGCAATTGCTTTTGAGGGTTCGGTTTTATTATTCTGTATATGGATGGCCAGTTATCCCAGCACCATTACTGAATGGGGAATCCTTACCCAATTGCTTATTTTTGTTGACTTTGTTGAATATAAGTTGGTTTTGGGTGTGCAGATGTATTTCCAAATTCTCTGTTTGGTTCCACTGATCTATGTGCCAGTTTTTGCACTAGTACCATGCTGCTTTAGTTACTATACCCTTGTAGTATACTTTGAAGTCAGGTAATGTGGATGCTTCTGGCTTTATTCTTTTTGCTTAAGATTGCTTTTGCTATTTGGGTTCTTTTTTGATTCCATATGAATTTTAGAAATACTTTTTCTAATTCTGCTAAAAATGATAATTGGTGATTTGATAGAAATAGCATTGAATCTGTAGATTGCTTTGGGCAGTATGGCCATTTTAATTATTTTGATTCTTCTAATCCATGAGTATAAAATGTTTTTCCATTTGTTTGTGTCATATATGATTTCTTTAAGCAATATTTTGTATTAACTAGTTTTCCTTGTAGAGATCTTTCACCTTCTTGGTTAGATGTATTTCCAGATATTTTATTACTTTTGTGGCTATTGTAAATGCAATTGCATTTTTGATTTGACTCTCAGCTTGAATGTTATGGTGTATAGAAATGTTTAGTCATAAAAAGAATAAAGTACTGATATATGCTACAACATGAGTGAACTTTTACAACAATATATTGAGTGAAATAAGCCAGTTAACAAGAGATTACATATTATGTGATTCATTTTTAATGAAATGTCTGGAGTAGGAAAATAAATGGAGACCCTGTGTGGATTAGTGGTTGCCTAAGGTTGGGGAGAATGGGAAGTTGGGGATGAGAGTGATAGCCAAGGGGTACAGAGTTGCTTTTTGAGGTGACGAAGATGTTTTTGAATGGACTGTGTTAATAATTGCACATATCAGTGAATATACTAAAAACTATTGAGTTGTATGCTTAAAAAAAGAATCAATTAAGATAATACTTACATAGACAGCTAAAGACTTTCCCAGGTTTACATGAAAATAAATATATATGTTTTCAGAAAAAAGTTCCTGAACTCAAATATCTGCACCCCAAAAGGGAGTCACTTAATGCATATTATTTGAAAAAACAATTTAAAAATTATGGTACAAAAGACATATATTCTGGTGGGGCACAGTGGCTAATGACTGTAATTCCAGCATTTTGGGATGCTGAAGTGGGTAGATCACTTGAGGTCAGGAGTTCGAGACCAGCCTGGCCTACATGATGAAACACCGTCTCCACTAAAAATACAAAAATTAGCAGGGCGTGGTGGTGGGTGCCTGTAGTCCCAGCTACTTGGGAGGCTGAGTTGGGAGGATTGCTTGTACCTGGGAGGCGGAGGTTGCAGTGAGCTGAGATTGCACCACTGCACTCCAGCCTGGGTAACAGAGCAAGATTCTGTCTCAAAAAACAAACAAACAAGCAAAAAACAAACAAAAAAAAACTCAAACAAAAACATATATTCTACATTTATTTTCTGCTTTAACTTGAAAACATGAATAAGATATAATATTTTACTCTTTAGAACATGATTAAACCAAGAAACTTTTCAAGTAAAAAAATTATTGTTTTCTCCTCTTTTTTCTATTTTTCATGTTGGAGTGCCCTAGGGCTCAGTTCTTGTTTCTCTTTTTGTCTTTGTTGTGTTCTTTCCATTGGAGATCTCAGCAAGACTCCTGGCTTTAAATATCTTCATGTCTAAGATTCTCAGTTGAATCCATCCAAATGCTCAAGACAAAACCATGGCAGCCCTTATTACGTTTTCTTTTTTTCATCACACCTATCACCTTCTAACATACCATATTATTTCCCTGTTTGTCCTGTTTATTGTTATTGCTTTTATCCTGCTATTAGAATGTAAGCTCCCTAAGGGTAATAAATTTTCATCTGTTTGTTCACTGATGCATCCTACATACATAGAACATGCCTGACACGCAGCAAATTATATATACACACACACACACACACACACACACACACACATATATATGTATATGTATAGATAGATTGATTGATTGAGGTGGAGTGGGGAGATGGAAAAAAAAGGGCAGAAGACAGTGATGGGGATTAGGGAGAGAGTTACAAAGGGATCTAGGTCGTGACTGGAACTTGGAAATTACAATCATAATCTTCCCCCACCAATCCTCAAGTAAAAAAACCCAAAACTTCTTGTGAGTTTTTGTGAAAATCAGTCAAGGGGCTGAGTTTATTCACACCTGTTTCTTTGGGTGTTGTGGAGCAAATTTGGGACAGTATGCACCAATACAGAAACTAAACTATGAGAATGCCAGTTCTGGGAGTTTACAAAATCACATGGGGGCTTTATGGGCTTTGATGTCATCTGTACTTATATCTCTGGGGATGTAAGGTTTTCCGTGGAAAAGCAACACAAGATGACTTCTAAGTCACATGTTCACTCTGCTTGCAAACAAATTACAAAAAAAAAAAAAAAAGCTTAGAAAAAGGACTAGAATGAAAAATGATATTAACAGTGGCTACCTTGGGAATAGAAGTTAAAAAAAGTGTAATAGCTTAATGCCCATAATTATAGCTTCCAATCTGGGGCTGAGAAAAATGGCCTCTGACACCACTCTGACCGCCTCCTGAGTAGCTGGGATTACAGACGTGCGCCATCACACCCAGCTAATTTTTGTATTTTTAGTAGAGACGGGGTTTCGCCATGTTGACCAGGCTGGTCTCGAACTCCCGACTTCAGCTGATCCGCCTGCCTTTGGCTTCCCAAAGGACTGAGATTATAGGCATGAGCCACCATATGTAGCCCCAGGTACTGTTCTTTATGCTTACTTACTAATTTAATCCTCACAGCAACTCTTTGAGGTAGTTACTATTATTAACCACATTTTATTTTTTAGATGAGCAGAGTGAGGCACAGAGTAAAGTAATTTGCTCAGGGTTACACAGGCACTAGTAAGGCAGTCAGAATTGGAAAATTCAGGCCATCTGCCTCCAGAGCTGTGATCCTAATCACAAGGGGGCTGTGGGAGGCAGGAGGGAAGTTCTAAAAGCAAAAGGACCATCCTTTTTGTTAGATGTGTTGTCATGATATCTGGTTTGCGTTCTAACTGATGTTTCCTAGACCTGGTTTTGCTGAAGGCAATTCTCTTTTCACACATTATTTTCTCTTATCCATTCTCCTTAACTAGACACTAATTTTCTAATCTTATCCTAATTACATTTCTTCCCTTCCCAACGCTTTGACTCTCAGGGTCGAAGTTTTATTTGGTGGCTAGGTCTAGTGGCTCATGTCTATAATCCCTG
Organism: Pongo pygmaeus; assembly: GCF_028885625.2. Lineage (NCBI taxonomy): Eukaryota > Metazoa > Chordata > Mammalia > Primates > Hominidae > Pongo > Pongo pygmaeus. The sequence goes on from NC_072382.2 coordinate 14,495,737, forward strand.
CACTTTTGGAGACCAAGGCAGGAGTATGCCTTGAGGCCAGGAGTTCAAAACCAGCCTGGGAAACATAGCAAGACCCTTATCTCTGCAAAAAATGAAAAAATTAACCAGGTGTGGTGGCACACACCTGAAGTCCCAGCTATTTGGGAGGCTGAGGCTGGAGGATCACTTGAGCCCAGGAGCTCCAGGTTGCATTGAGCTGTGATCACCCACTGCACACCAGCCTGGGTGACAGAGTAAGACCTTGTCTTGAGTTTTATTTGGTTATGTATGCTCGTTGAGATAGCTTGAAATGATTTATTTCATGGAAACTCTCACGTCTGTCTCTGTATACAATATTATTGCTCACACTGTATCCTCCTCCAACACTCATGCACAGAGGATGCACTGGAGGATATCTTTACAAAAATTAAATATTTTTTTTTCATTTAAACATTTGGAAAAGTTTTTTTTTCCCCAAAAAAGTTGGCCCAGCAATAATTTCTTTTTTTGTTTGTTTGCACCAAGTAACATTTTAATCTTTAGAGTTGCTCCAAATATTCTGACATACCTTATATCTTGTAACAGGCTTCTGTATTACACTACTGGATCCTGAGTTGATGAACTGGGGATAGAAATAAGCATTTATAAACACACAATGCCTTATGATAATCCCCTCAATAGCTTCTTTCCCTAGAGCCAGTGGCATTCCTAATATCCAAAGTAGTACTGAATGAATTTCTGAAGAAAGTGATTTTAACATGAAAAACCCCCTTCGATGTCTGTAGTGACTGCTAGTACAATTTCTAAAGCATAGATTCACTCTTTCTCTATTATAGGGATGAAAAATGTTTTAAAGTCTCTGGTCATTAATGAGACCTTTGCATAGGTGATGGGACTTAGGGAGCTCACAATGATTTTATGAGGACAAGTTGTAGGCACTTCACTTGTTTTAATTGTCATTTATTGATCCCTTGAAGTGAATTATTAGAAAATATTCCTAGTGGCTAGTGTCATGGCTCTCACTTGCAAGAAGTACGTTTCTCCCATAATGTTATAAAAAAAATTTCATCAGTGGGAACAGTTTCAGAAAACATTAGATCTGAAGATTTATAGGTTGCCTTCCACAAATGTCATACCCTAAGTGCTATCATCACCTTCTGGCACTAATTGAAAGGATTGTTGTTTCTGGTATACCAAGAATTAATTTTTTTCCAGTAAATCATATACCTGTCTTCAATCTGCCTGCAGCAATAACAAAAGATGATTCAAACATACTAAGAAGGGGACTGGGGATCCTTCAGCCCAGGAAAATGAAATCCTGTCATGAAGGCAGAATCATCTTAGCTTGTGTTTGTTTGTTTTTACCTCTGACACTTTATTGCTGTGTCACTCTGTGAGAGTCACTTAAGTTCTCCAAGCCTCAGTTTCCCTGTTTGTCAAATGGCGATGAACGATAGCTATCTCATGGGGTTGTTGTGGCAATTAAGGTAAAACGAACTTGAAGTGCCTTTTGGAGGTGCCTGATACACAATAGATATAAAATCGAATAATTATTATCTACGGCTAAATATCTGTCATATGCTCCTCTTCCATATCTTGGGCTGAGGATTCTTTCTAGATGATTTGCAATAGGTGATTCATTGTATTATTTTAGTTTAAATGATTTGTCTTTATTACATACACTCTTTCCAGAAAGTTCTCAGTGTTGGTAAATGTCTTCTTCCACTTGAGGACTCCCACTATAGGAAAGCCTTAGAGAAAATAATGTCTTTTATCCAGAGCAAAGATCACCAGGCCCTTCTCTGGGTGAAATGACTGTACAGGGATGCCTCAGAGGCCTTTTCACAAAGCAAAAGGGACTGGGTTATACTAAATCTTCTCTCCCTTGAAGCCCTGTTTTTGCTTGAAAAGTACAAAGTTGTGGGTAAGGAGGTAATAAAACTCTCTTCTATGGAGAAATTTAACCTTGGGTAAACTTTCTGCTTCTGTAATTGGGCGTGCCCTTGGTGGGAATTTTGGCAACTGCTACCATGGAGTTATTATAATACCCTTATTCAAAACATCTACTTTAGAAATCTCTGTTTAATTTCCCCAAATTCCTCCTGTGCCCCTAGGTCTCCTTTTTTTCCCTCTCTTTCTGTATACAATCTCTCCAAAAATTGCCTCTGTAGCCCCAGGCATTAAGCTAAGGCCTTTGGATTTTTCACTCTGCAAAAGATAAGCCTTATAGTTACCCAAATAGCCAGTCTCTTTATTATTCTTCAAGCATACTCCTTTAATATATTTTCCTTATAGGCACCTCACACTCTCAAGAAAATTATTAAAACATGCAACAAACATAAGGCGTTTCTAAGTCTGTCACACAAAAATGGGCTCCTTTAAGTTAGAGATTGGGTCTTTAGCCCATTTCTAGACACCTGAATTCAGTAGAAAAAAATAAATGAATTGAAAGCAATAATACCATGGTTTACTCACAAAAAATGACGACAAAAATGAGTAAATTACTACAGCAATTATAGGGATAGGACCAGAACCACTTGAATCCTCTCTTAGCAAAATCCAATGAATCCAGAGAGTTCCCAGTGCACTGTGAATCAGGCCAATCATTATTTGCACAGCCTGTGAGAAGAGAGAGCCAACATTATTACTCAAGTCAAATCTATCACAGATGATTACAGTTTGGGTGACTGAGAGGTTAGGAGAATGTTTGCTTTACCCTGGTACTTCTGAAGCAGTAGTGAAAGAATTATGTGTCAGAGAGAAAGCAGGCTGAGTAGAGAAATGGCAGCCACAGTTAGGTGGTGCAGTCTCCTCATGTATTTAAACAGGGAGTATTTGCTTTTGTTTCATAGCAACCTTTAGAGATAACTAATATTTATTTTTCTAGTTGGTTCTAGTTAAGTAAAAAGCAGAGGCCTATTTGTTTGGCCCAGGACACACAACAAAAGGAGAGCTGTTGGCTCTGAGGACCCTTAAGGTTCTTCTTGATATTTGTCTCCGTCCCATGGTTGGTTCTCTGAGGCCAGCTCCAGCCTGTAGACTCAGCTCTTGTTCTCCACTGCGAATCCCAAATAGGAAATTTTGATCTTGCCTTACTTCCCTCATCCTCTCTTGTTTGTGACTTGGACCTCAGTTTCTCTCTGCTCTGCCTGCTCCTGCAACCAGTGCTGACCTTTGTAACCAATCTGGATCACAGCTCTAGACCTTGTTCAAAAAACAGGCAAGCAGGCCCTCTAGTGACTCCTGGTTTTCTATAGCTCTTATGTGAAGTGGTTCTCTGGGGCCTGCTTGGAGCTGGGCTGTATTCTCCAGCCGGAGTAGAGCCACCTGCACACACCAGTGACTAGGATATGTGCAACCACCGAAGGGGCCGTATTGGAGATTAAAACCCAACATCACCTGCCCTGCAACTAGTTTACCCCCTGGTGCCCATTCTTTCTCTCTCATCCATTTAGGTAGTTTTAAGTGAATTAAAGCTACTTCAATCAGATTACCTTAAAATTCATGTTCATAGGGAATATATGGGTTTCTGTTCTGGTATTGAGATTATGTAAAAGTATTATCCAGAGTTCTTCAGAGAAACAGACCCTATATATTTTATATATACATATATGTGTGTATAATATATATTATATGTTAGTAAAAGGAAAATAAATCTCAGGACCTTATCTTCATAGGTATGGGACAAAGGACAGAACTCAAAGTCATCCCTTTGCTCACCTGAGACAAATGCATATCTGATTGCTTCCTCTACCCTATGTTTATCTTATGTAAAAATGTAGATTTATTGGACTAGCCAAATGTATATGTAACTATTCCTGTATCCCCCTCTCGTGTAAATTGTGTATTCAGGGAATGGCTGATGAAACACTCAAGAGGATGCAACTGCTTGCCTCTTATCTAGTCACACCGTTTAAAAAATTTCTTCCTCTTTCCTCAATACCTGCACTTTTGCCTTTGAATACTGAGGTCTCCAGACCCTTTTCAGAAAAAGTATGGGTCACAATTTTCCCCGTTCTTTCCCCGGGTTCTTTCTCAGGCATGTCCTTAACCTTGGCAAACAAACATCTTAAAATGATTTAGACTTGCCTCAGTCGTTTTGATTTACTATGTATCTGTACATGTACTCTGTAAATTTTGGCTGGCAAGTCCAAAATTTATAGTGTGGGCCAGCAGGCTGGAGATACGGAAGAGCTGATGGTGCAGATGAAGCTTGAAGGCAGTCTTCTGGAAAATTCCTCTTGCTCCATGAGGGGAGGGATGAGGGAAATGGAGGGGGGAAGGTCAGCCTTTTGTTTCACTCAGACCTTCAACTGATGGAATAAAATCTACCCACATTATGAAGGGCAATCTGCTTTACTCAAAGACCAGTGACTTAAATGTTAATGTCATCCACAAACACCCTCACAGGAACAGCCAGAATAATGTTTGAACAACTATCTAGGCACATTTTGACAGAGATAAGTTGACACATAAAATTACCCATCACAAGTCAGCTTCGTGTCCACTTAGCAGTCCACTTACACATCTTGTGAAACCATACTTAATCTCCAAAGAAAGATATACTTTTGCCTAACAGCTGTCATGAATACAACAAAAAATGCACTAACACTTTTCCAGAAGAGGATGCAAAATTCTTGAGTGACGTTTACTCTTCTGTTGAAATACCACAACTTAAAAACTATATCATAAAGACAACACATCTTATGTTACATGATAAGGGGATAAGAGAGGGAAGAAAACAAAGGTATGTAATATACACAAACATGTTCATAACAAAATAAGGAAAAATACTCATGACAATTACAGTCCTTATTTCTGTAACTGGCCACATGGCTATAGCTGGTATTTATAATTATTTTCTCCCACTACCCATTCCATATTTCCTTTGCTTTCAGCAAGCACCTCAACAGGCTGTGATTATTTACTTGGTGGGTTGACCCAAACCATCACTCCTGAAGAGTCTGGGCCATCAGTAGTCCTGTTCTAATTGAGTTGTTGTAGTTTTCCATTGACCTTAATCACAGGACATGGTAATATGGAGATGCCCTAGGGGGCTTCCTGTATTACTAATATATACTTCCTTAACTGTGAAGAAATAGGCCAAATTTCTTCATGGTAGTCAGTATCGATAAACCCTTCTAGCACAATAACTCCCTTCTTCGCCAACTGATTCAGAGATAAAAAGTCCAAAATGGCTAGTTGGGAGTCCTAACTTCCAGTTCAATGAAATCATTATTATGTCTCCTGGTAGAAGCATTCTTCCATTGGAATAAAGACATCTGACAAGCAGAGTATAAGGTTTCAGGACAGGAAACAAATTTTTACTAGTAGGTAACTATGGGTAATAGCGAGTGGTGTCACTCGCATTTTCACTCCCTGATTTCTGGACCTGTGAATCCTAGCTGTGGGAGAAACACTCTGCTAGTGAACCTTCCCCCAGTTATGCAGGGTATTGCCAGCTAGCTGGTGCTGTAATTGTCTTCAAAAGTTCATTCCATCATCCTGTCAAACCAGCTGCTTCACAATGGTGGGGAACATGGTAAGACCAGCAAATTACATGAACTTGAGTTTATTGTTGTACTTCATTTGCTCTGAAGTGAGTTCGCTGATCAAAAACAATGCTGTGTGGCATTACCATGGCAATAGATATGGCATTCTGTAAGTCCACGGATGGTAGTTTTTGCAGAGGCATTGAATGCAGGGAAGGTAAAACCATATCCAGAATAAGTATCTATTCTAGTAAGAAGAAAACACTGCCCTCTCCATGATAGAAATAGTCCAATGTAGTCATTCTGCCACCAGGCTAATCACCCCAGGGAATAGCACCATATCAGGAACCCAGTGTTCATCTCTGCTCCTGGCATTTTGGGCACTTATCAGTGACTGTAGCCAAGTCAGCCTTGGTGAGTGGAAGTCCATGTGGCTGAGCTCATGCATAACCTCCATCCCTGCCACTGCCACCATGGCCACTTTGTTAATGGGCCCATTGGACAATGATGGGGTGGCTGAGGAAAGAGGCTGAGTGGTATCCACAGAACGGGCCATCCTATCTACTTGATTATTAAAATCGTCCTCTGCTGGCTGGGCGTGGTGGCTCACGCCTGTAATCCCAGCACTCTGGGAGGCCGAGGCGGGTGGATTACCTGAAGTCAGGAGTTCAAGACCAGCCTGGCCAACACGGTGAAACCCCGTCTCTAGTAAAAATACAAAAATTTGCTGGGCGTGGTGGTGCGCGCCTGTAATCCCAGCTACTTGGGAGGCTGAGGCAGGAGAATCACTTGAACTGGGGAGGCAGAGGTTGCAGTGAGCCCAGATTGCACCACTGCCCTCCAGCCTGGGTGACAAAAAGAGACTCCGTCTCCCCGTCTAAAAAAAAAAAAAAAAAAAAGAAATCTTCCTCTGCTGAGGTTGCTCTTTGGTGGACATTAACATGGGGCACAAATATCTTTATGTGTTTTGCCTATTCGGAAGTCTATCCACAAACCTGTTCTCCAGACTCCTGTGCCACCACTTTTCTAATCATATTCATTTCAAGTCCCTGACATTCCAGCCACAACACTGGCCACAGCCCATGAATTAGTACACAGTCACATACCCAGCTATTTCTCCTTCCAAGCAAAATATACAATCAGGTGTACTGCTTGAAGCTCTGTCCACTGGGAAGATTTTTCTTCATTATTTTCTTCAGGAATGCCCCCAGAAAGGGGCTATAGTGCTACAGCTGTCTACATTTGGGTTGTGCCTGGGTATAATGCAACCTTGGCTGGTCATGTTTCTTTACCTGACAGGATAACCCAAACCTTTAATCCTGAAGAGTGTGGGCCATTCATAGGCTTGCCTGGATTGAGTTGTTGTAATTTCCCATTGACCTTAATCATGGGGCATGACAGTACTAAGAGACACCCTAAGGGATCTCCTGTATTCCAGACATATTCATTTTTACCTCTATTCATTGTGAAGTAGTGGTCCAATTTACCCTTGGCATCCTGGATTGATCACCCTAGCTAACATCGTTAACTCTCATTTTTGCCTGTTGACTCAGAGGCATGAGGAGCCCAAAGTGGCTGGGGGGCAGCTTTAACTTTGAGTTAAAGAAATCATTGTTGTTGCTCCTGGTAGAAGCACTCTTCTCTCTGGAACTAAGACTTCTATACCAGACATCTTGTTAGTTTGACAAAAATAGAGCATGAAGTCACAGGGACAGGAAGCAAAAATTTTGCTAGTGGGTCACTGGGGTAATGGTGAGTGGTGCCACTCCTGCTTTTATCCCTTGATTCCTGGACTTGTGAATCCTGGCTATGAGAGAAAGGGTACTAGATATTGGATGCTGATTTAGAGCATATACAGGCTTCTAGAGAAACTTGTCCCAGCCCTGTAAAGTACTGTCACCAAGCTGGCACTGTAACTATAACTTCAAAAGGTCATTCCACCATTCTAGTAAGCTGGCTGCTTCAGGATAATGGCAAACATGACAAGACAGTGAATTCCATGAGCATGAGCCCACTGCTAAACTTCTTTGGCTATAAAGTAAATTCCTTGGTCAGAAGCAATGTTGCATGGAATACCATGATGGTGAATAAGGCATTCTGCAAATCCATGGATGGCAGTTTTGACAGAAGAATTGCATACAGGAAAGACAAATCTATGTCCAGAATAAGCATCTTTCAGTAACGACAAAATGCTGCCCCTTTCATGATGGAAGTGGTCCAATATAATCAACCTGCCTCCAAGTAGCACCTTGGGGAATGGTGCCATAGTGGGGGCTCAGTGTTGGTCTCTGCTGCTAGCAGATTGGGCCCTCAGTGGTGGCCATATCCAGGTCACCCTTGGTGAGTAGAAGTACATATTGCTGAGCCCATGCATAATCTCCATATCCGTCACCGTGGACACTTTTTCAATGAGCTCAATGGTCAATAACAAGGGCGGCTAGGGAAACAAGCTAACTAGTGTCCACTCAATGGGTCTTATCCTATCCATTTGATTACTAAAAGCCTCCTCTGCTGAGGTCACCCTTTGGTGAGCATGCATGTGGGACACAAATATCTTCACATCCTTTGCCTACTCAGAGGTCTAGTCACATACCTCTTCTCCATTTTTTTTTCACTAATTTTCCAATCATGTTCCTTCCAAGTCTCTGTGCATCCAAACCATTAGCTGCAGCCCATGAATCAGTATATAATCTCGCATCAGGCCATTTCTCCTTCCAAGAAGAGTTCATAACCAGGTGCACTGCTTGAAGTTCTGCCCATTGAAAAGATGTCCCTTCACCACTGTCCTTCGGGAATGTACCAGAAAGGGGCGGTAAGTGCTATAGCTGTCTACTTTTGGCTTTTGCCTGGATCATGGGGTACTCCTTATGAGGCCGTAAGTGAAGACTGCAAGAGAGAAGGCAACATAGCAGGAGTAGGAACCATGGGCATTTGGGCCACTTCTTCATGTAGTTTACTTGTGCCTTCAGGACCTGCTCAGGCCTGATCATATATGTACCACTTTCATTTGATGATGGAGTGTTGTTGTGCATGCCCAGCCTTATGGCTTAGTGGGTCAGGCAACATCTATTTTATAATGGGCAGATAAGGTTGTATTGTTACTTGATGGACCCTGGTCAAACATTCAGTTTCTACTAAGGCCCAGTTGGAGGCTAAGAGCTGTCTTTCAAAAGCAGAGCAGTTATCTGTGGAACATGGCAGGGCCTTGCTCTAAAATCCCAAGGTCATTCACTGTATCTTATCTATAGAGGCCTCCCTCTCTGTCACTGTTACCTCAAGTGCCATTGAGTTTGTTGAGTCATAAGGCCCCACTGGCAGAGCAGGTTGCACGGCTACCTGGATCTATTTCAGAGCCTTTTCCTATTCTGAGGCCCACTCTAAATTAGCATCTTTTTGTGTCACTTGGTGGATAACCTAGACACTCAAGTGAGGAATGTGTTGCCTCCAAAATTAAAATAGGCCGACTAGGCATTGTGCCTCTTTCTTGGTTCTAGGGAGCATCAGGTGAAACATCTTGGCCTTTAGAACAAATATCTTGTCATGACCCACACCATGAGAGCCCTGGAAATTTTATTGAGATAGAAGGATTTACCCTGGGTTTTACTCATCTTTCCCCCCATTCTCTGACATGCAAATGTCTTACCAATAAGTCCATAGTAGTTACTGGTAATTACCATAATGTCATTAATATAATGGACCAATGTGATATCTTGTGGAAGAGAAAGGCAATCAAAATCCCTGCAGGCTGAGTTATGACGTAAGTTTGGAGGGTTAATATACTCCTGGGGTAGGACAGTAAAGGTGTATAACTGGCCTTTCCAGATGAAGGCAAACTGTATCTGGTAGGACTTGTAGACAGGGATGGAGAAAAAGGCATCTGCCAGATCAATAGCTGCATACCATGTACCAGGAGATGTGTTAATTTGCTGAAGCAAGTAAACCAGATATGGTACAGCAGCTGTAACTGGAGTCACCACTTAGTTAAGCTTGCAATAATCCACTGTCCTTCTCCAGGATTCATCTGTCTTCTGCACAGGCCAAACAGGAGAGTTGAATGCAAATGTGGTGGGCATCACCACCTCTGCATCTTTCAAGTTCTTGATGGTGACGCTAATCTTTGCATTGTCTCCAGGAATGCAGTATTGGTTTTGAGTTACTATTTTCCTAGGTAGAGGCAGCTCTAAAGGCTTCCATTTATCTTTTCTCACTATACTCCACAGGTTAAGAAACCAATGTAGGGAGTCTGCCAGCTGCAAAGTATGTCTATTTTAATTGTGTATTCTGGAACTGGGGAAATGACCACTGAATGGGTTTGGGGACCAGCTTGACCCACTGTGAGTTAGGCCTGGGCTAAAACTCCATTAATAACCTGCCTTCATAAGCCTCTACTCTAAATGGAGGGCCACAGTGATGGTATGCATCTCCTGGAATCAATGTCAGTTCAGAGCCAGTGTCCAGTACTCCCCAAAAGTTCTGATTATTTCCCTTTCCTCAATGTATAGTTCTGCTGGTAAAAGGCCATAGGTCCCATTGGAGAAGTATGGGAGAAAGAGTACCAGTATAAATTTTAGGTAGTATATCAGGGTCCTTTCTTGGTGGGGACATGGCCTATTTTCATTCAATGGGTGTGGATCTGTAAACTGGCTCAAGTCTGGGAATTGATTGAGGGGTCATAATTCTCTGTTTTTATGTTTTGAGGTAGACTTTTGTTCACTTGACCAGAAAGTTTTCTGCTTGTACAGATCAAGTAAGAATTTAGTAGTCTTCCTATCTATTTCATATCTAGGAACACTGTGATTAACTACCCAATACCCTAGATCTACAGAAGTCAGACTGTTCTGATTCTTGTTTTGACTCTGCTTTCTGTTGTGCTGACTGCACCCACCTTGCCTTTGATGGTTGAGTGCTGCCATTTGGCATCTGCTACCTCAGAATCTAATTATTCTTCTCACATTTAAGTTTTCCAACGGGCTGACTGCAGTTTGTTCTTCTCTGGAGGCTGTGCCCATTGGAAAACTTAAATGTGAGAAGAATAATTAGATTCTGAGGTAGCAGATGTCAAATGACAGCACTCAACCATCAAAGGCAAGGTGGGTGCAGTTACCACAATAGAAAGCAGAGTCAAAACAAGAATCAGAACAGTCTGACTTCTGTAGATCTATGGTGTTGGCTAGTTAGCCATAACATATTTTTCTCAAGGTATTGGTGAAAAGCATGTCTCTGAACCCTCCTAGTGTGGGTGAGGAGGTTTTACATGACAAATTCACTCTAGCATTCCCATATAAGCCTTTGAATCCCTTTCAGGTAAAACAAGGGAGATCAGGCACCTCATACTCTCTCACTTTAGGTCATCTCTTGATCCATGTTTCAGCTAACCAACCAACCAATCAACCAACGAACAAAACTGTTAGCACCTTTCTTAACTCCTTGAGCTGCAATATTAAAGGCAGAATATGGGCTTAGTGGGCCCATATCAACAAATTCAATCTGATCATATTTTATGTTCCTTCCACCATTATTCCACACCTTTAATATCAATTCCCACACATGTATACACTAGAAAACATGAGCTGTTTTTTTGAGGTATAGTACATCTCCTCATTGATCATACTTTGTACCACAACTTTAGAGTACTTGAGTCTAGTTATAGGCCTAGAAGCAAAGAAGGTTGAAGGTGGGTCCTAAATAGAATTAGTAGTGTCTTGCTGGGCAACTGCCTCAGCAAGACAAGAATTAGTATTGTCTTGCTGGGCAACTGCCTCAGGGGAGGCCATTACTATTTGCTTAAGCAATGCAGAGCTAATTCCCGCAGACAGAGGTGGAAAGGTTAATACTACTGTGGGTAGGGGGGCAGACCACTTCTGTTGGCAAACAAGGCTCATCAGAATTTAGGAGCTTAATGTCCCCAGTTTCATCAAGGTCTTTCCACATATCTCCATCCCAACTTACAGGATCCCATCAAATTATAATTCAGCCAATTGCATGATGAGGAATTGTATTTTATTTCTGACAATTTCAGTCCTGTGGCTGCAGGAGAGAAGATTCTGACCCCAGGGCACACTTAGAAAGTCTTAGGTCATGTATGTGGAGCTGGAGCTGAGAAACTGAATCCCTGAGTTCATCCTTTTCTTTTGTCACTTTGTCCAGCAATGATAAGAGCAACCAACTGAGGTCATTATGTTTCTTGGTTTTCCACAAATGTTCAAAAGTATTATGTATAGAGTGACTAAATTTCTTGCCTCTTATAAGTGGTGAATTAGGAGTATCAAATGCATTCATTTTGTGTATATTTATAAAAAGTTCATACCATGAACTATCAGTGCTCTCTGTACTACTGGAAGTAAAGCCCTCTGTACTTTCAGGTCTAACCAGATTAGAGAGCTGATTCCAGAAACCCCCAAATCAATTAAGTACACTAATTCTTAAAATTCTGCCCCTCTAGAACCACTCCTAGTACCAAAATCTCTATTAGTCAGGGTTCTCCAGAGAGACAGAACTCAATAGAATGTATACATACATTAGTGAAATTGGCTTATGGAACTGTGGAGACTGAGAAGTCCCATGAGAGGTCATCTGTAAGCTGGAGACCCTGGCATGCTAGTAGCATGGCTCAGTTCAAAAGTTAGAAGACCTCAGAACCAAGGAAGCCAGTGATGTTACTCTCAGTCCAAGGCCAAAGGCCGGAGAACCTGGGGGGGCCACTGGTTTAAGTCCTGGAGTCCAAAGGCCATAGAGCCTGAAGTTGTTGTCAAAAGACAGGAGAAGAAGAGTATGTCCTAGTTCCAGCAGTAAGCTGACATATTTGCCTTTTCTGTTATTGTTCTCTTCAGATTACTAGCAGATTCGATGGTGTCTACCCATATTGAGGATGGATCTTCCCCACCTGGTCCATTCAGACTCACATGCTAGTCTCTCCTGGAAACACTCTTGCAGCAAACACACCCTAAAATAACGCATTATCAGGTTTCTAGGTATTCCTTAATCCAGTCAAGTTGATATCTAAAATTAACCATCACAGATCCTAAACCCTTCATCTTCTCTTAGGTGGTAGATCTCACTGGTAGGTCAATAGGTGGCCAGTAATAGGCCTATACCTTCTCAAACACATTGTCACCACCATCTTCCAGGCCAGATAAGCAGATGAAAAGCAATCAACCTAGACCTAAAACACCACTGTATTGGGAACACCACCAGTTCCCTGCCCTTCCTGTATATGGGGCTTTACTGCATATAGGTATGCCCTGCATTCTGATAGTGTACTGGGTAGGTCTCAACCAGCTGGAGATAATAATACATTTGATACATTGAGAATTTTCCTAGTGCAAGCTTTAATGTTGCTGACTTAAATGCAAATGTGATTCCAGGTCCCACAAATATTGGTGGATAATACAAAAGGGTATAGTATTCTAAGATTGAGGAGAGCTGAGCGGGAGATCAGTGAAGCAGAATGTGACCCACTTGAGCTGAATGTAAGGGGCACATGTTGACAGTACAGTGCCCCAGGGTCTACAGCCTTTTCTGGTTTTAAGCCCATTGCCTGACCTCTTTATGATTGATGAGCTTTGATTCAAACTGTTTACAGACACAGGCAGAAAATGGACCTCTCATATATCAGCAAACTCAGAATGTATTTGTTAGAATCCTGGGTGGGTTGTGGTAATGTTTAACTATTCCAGAATGTTTTTTTGGGGCCATCACATTTGAGTCTAATTAGCTTTAGGCTAGTTATCATCACCTTAGGACACTTTTGTCAATTCTCCTTCCTTTGGGGAAGATATGGTCAGTGTCTTCTCCTTTTTCTATTAGGAAGAAGCAACACTAGTCATTTATTAACCCAAGTAGCACTTAGTCCTTACCCCCATTGCTTTGGTGCCTTCTTTTAGGATAAATCTTCTCGGCATTTTAACAAAGATATTGTATAGCAGTTATAGAGGATGAGTGGACTCCTTTTCTGTAGAGAAATATAGAGAACAAGTAATACTAATTATTATTTTGAGATAAGGCACTTGAAATGGATGCCTGGGATTTTCCCCTACTTAGCAATTCCTTGCAAAAAGCTTTTTGCATCAACCCACTGATACTATTCTCTGCTAAACAGCAATAACTTCCTGGCAAAAACCAAAAGCTACCTCTTAGATTTTATTCTTCTATAATGACCTTTAAGTGAGACTGAGTAGATACCTTTTGATGTAGCTGACCCACTCTCATTATTTTAATCTTTCCTAGAGATGTAAACTGTAACAGAAAAATGTAAAATGTGGTATGGGGTGTAAAAGTGTAGAGGTTTTGTAAGCAAATGAAATTGAGTTGTCATCAGCTTAAAATAGGTATACCTACAAGATTTTTTATTTAAGCCTCATGGTAAATACAAAAGAAAGCCTATAGCAGCAACCTACAGAATGGGAGAAAATCTTTGCAATCTACCCATCTGACAAAGGGCTAATATCCAGATTCTACAAAGAACTTAAACAAATTTACAAGAAAAAAAACAACCCCATCAAAAAGTGGGCAAAGGATATGAACAGACACTTCTCAAAAGAAGACATTTATGCAGCCAACAGATACATGAAAAAATGCTCATCGTCACTGGTCATCAGAGAAATGCGAATCAAAACCACAATGAGATACCATCTCACACCAGTTAGAATGGCGATCATTAAAAAGTCAGGAAACAACAGGTGCTGGAGAGGATGTGGAGAAATAGGAACACTTTTACACTGTTGGTGGGACCGTAAACTAGTTCAACCATTGTGGAAGACAGTGTGGCGATTCCTCAAGGATCTAGAACTAGAAATACCATTTGACCCAGCAATCCCACTACTGGGTATATACCCAAAGGATTATAAATGATGCTACTATAAAGACACATGCACATGTATGTTTATTGTGGCACTATTCACAATAGCAAAGACTTGGAACCAACCCAAATGTCCATCAATGATAGACTGGATTAAGGAAATGTGGCACATATACACCGTGGAATACTATGCAGCCATAAAAAGGTTAAGTTCATGTCCTTTGCTGGGACATGGATGAAGCTGGAAACCATCATTCTCAGCAAACTATCACAAGGACAGAACACTTCATGTTCTCACTCATAGGTGAGAGTTGAACAACCAGAACACATGGACACAGGGTGGGGAACATCACACACTGGGGCCTGTCAGGGGGCTGGGGGAGGGATAGCATTAGGAGAAATACCTAATGTAAATGATGAGTTGATGGGTGCAGCAAACCAACATGGCACATGTGTACCTATGTAACAAACTTGCACGTTGTGCACATGTACCCTAGAACCTAAAGTATAAAAAAAACACTAAAAAACCAAAACAAAAAAAAGAAAGCCTATAGCAGATATGAAAAAGATAAAAAAAAATCAAAGCATATCACTACAAAAATTCAACAAATCACAAAGGAAGCCAGCAAGATTGGAAGAACAAAGGAACTACAAAACAGTCAGTAAACAAATACCAAAATGGCAATACTAACTCTTCACTTGTCAAACATTACCTTAAATGTAAATAGATTAAATTCTCCAATCAAAAGACAGAGTGGTTGAATGAATAAACAAATAAGACCCAACTCTATGGAACCTATAAGAGACTCACTTCACCTTTAAAGACACTCTTAGACTAAAAGTGAAGGGATGGAAAAAGATATTCCATACAAAGGGAGACCAGAGCATGGGTAGCTATCTTATATGTGTCAAGATAGACTTTAAGTAAAAAAACATAAAAAGAGACAAATAAAGTAATTATATAATGATAAAGGGGTCAATTCATCAAAAGGACATAACAATTGTAAATATATATTTACAATTATTATGTAATTGTAAATTACATAATTGTAATTTACCCAATTGTAAATTGGGTGTTCCAATCCCAACATTGGAACACCACATAAATGTGTGCAAATATATAATATTAATAGATATGAAGGGAGCAATAAACTGCAATTCAGTAATAGTAGGCAACTTCAATATCCCACTTTCAGCAATGGACAGATCATCCAGACAGAAAATTGTTAAGAAAATCCTGGACTTGAACTACACGGTAGACCTAATAGACCTAATATACAAATAAAGAACATTTCTTCTAATAGCAGCAGAATACACATTCTTCTCAAGTACTCATGGAACATTCTCCAGGATACATCATATATTAGGCTCCTGTCAAGTTGTATTTGTCCATTTTGTGCTGTAATAGAATACCACAGACTGTGTAATTTATTGGCTCAAAGTTTTGGAAGCTGGGAAGTCTAAGATTGAGGAGTTGGCATCTGGCAAGGGTCTTACTGTTGTCATCCCATGGTGGAAAGGCAAAGAGATGGTGAGAGATAGAGAGGCAAAAGAGGACCAAACTCTTCCTTTTATAATGAACCTATTCCCTCAATAACAAACCCACTCCAGTGATAAAGGCATTAATCCATTCATGAGAGCAGGGACATCATGGATGAATCACTCTTAAAGGTCTTGCCTCTTAATATTGATAAAACGGCAACTAAATTTCAACATGATTTGGGAGGGGACAAATCTTCAAACCATAGCATTTATCCCATAGCCCCCCAAAACATATGTCCTCACATACAAAATGCAGTCATTCTATCCCTAGAGAACCAGTCTTAACTTGTTCCAGCAACAGCTCAAAAGTCCAAAGTCAAGAGTATCATCTAAATCAGATATACGCATGAGATTCAAGGCACGATTCATCCTGAGATAAATTTCCCTCCAGCTGTGGGCCTGTGAAGTGAATAAGCTTTGTGCTTCCAAAATACAATAGTGTGACAGGCATAGGATAGACATTTTCATTCTAAAAGGGAGAAATAGCAACAAGGAAAAACTCAACTGGGTAAAGAATGTTAAATCTCAAGTCTACAGAATAATCTTGCTTGACTCCATGTTCCACTTCCTGGACACATTGGCATCCAGATAGGAAATGAATCCTATGTATAGAAAACCCCATAGACATGACGACATGATCCTATATATAGAAAATCCAATAGATTCCACCAAAAAACTATTAGAACTAATAAGCAAATTCAGGAAGGTTTCAAGGTTAAAAACCAACATGCGGCTGGATGTGGTGGCTCATGTCTATAATCCCAGCACTTTGGGAGGCCAAGGCAGGTGGATCACTTGAGGTCAGGAGTTCAAGACCAGCCTGGCCAACATGGTGAAACCTTGTCTCTACTAAAAATACGAAAACTAGCTGGGCATGGTGGCACACATCTGTAATCACAGCTACTCAAGAGGCTGAGGCCTAAGGATCACTTGAACTTGGGAGGTGGAGGTTGCAGTGAGCCAAGATCATGCCACTGCATTCTAGCCTGGGGTGACAGAACAAGACTCCATCTCAAAAAAAAAAAAAAAAAAGAAAAAAGAAAAAAAAGAAAAAAAAATCAACATGCAAGAATCAGAAGGGTTTCTTTGTACTAACAATGAACTATCCAAAAAATAAATTAAGGAAACAAACCCAGTTACAGTACTATAAAAAATATGTAGAAACGAATTTAACCAAAGAGTTAAATGATTTATATACTGAAAACTACAAACCATCGATAAAAGGAATGGAAGAAAACACAAATAAATGAAAAGCTATTTCATGTTCATGGATTGGATGAGTTAATATTGTTGAAATATCCATACTACCCAAATCAGTCTATGGATTCAATGCAGTCTCTATCAAAATTCAATCTATTTCTCACAGAAATAGAGAAAAAATCTGAAATTTGTATGGAATCACAAAAGACCCCAACTAGCCAAAGCAATCTTGAGCAAAACGAACAAAGCTGAAGTCATCACACTACATAATCTTGAAATATATTACAAAGCTATAATAATCAAAACAACATGGTATTGCCATGAAAACAGACAGAGTGACCAATGGAACAGACTGAAGAACTCAGAAATAAACTTGCACATTTACGGTCAACAGATTTTTGGCAAAGATGCCAAGAGCACACAATGGAGAAAGGACAGCCTCTTCAATAAATGGTGTTGAGACAACTGGTATCCACATGCAGAATAATGAAATTGGACCCTTTTCTCACACCATATACAAAAATCAACTCAAAATGCATTAAAGACCACTCTGCTTATCCTTTACTTCCTACTTGTGCAGAGTCTGAACATTATCCGAAGGTGAGACCTTAGGATGTTTTCAGGTCTTTTCTGAGCATCTGTCTAGCCCATGGCATGTCTGTGGCCTTCTAGATTATCAGAAATATGTGGGAGTTTGTTACTCAAAGCATCTAATTCCCTGGCCTTTTCTCCCAAACTTTTCAGTTAGTCTATTATTTGTCCCAACCATTATTCCTTGCCTCAGAAATCAATGACTATTATGGTTTTTCCTTTACATGTTTTTGACAAATGCCACCGCTTACCTGAGCTCCGGGATAGTTCTATTTTAGGCGAGGTAAAGGCAGGTTCTCTGAGGAGTTTCTCTATGGAACCACCAGGTAGATCTAACAAGCAGCTGCAGTTCTTTGAGGACAAGATTTGCTTTGCTCCCTCTGTTACTGGGTACCTATACATATAGAGAATGAAGGCTGTTTTATTCAAGGGCACTGACGAGCTGGGGAGTGGGAAATGAGACTAGGATAAATTAAAATGTCACAAAAATCTGTTTCCAACATTTCCTTGTGTTTTCTTGATCAAGCATTTCTTGGTTGCCGCTAGTTTTGGTTAGTTTTCAGAGTTGTGAGAATGTTGCTTCTGAAAGGTTTTTCCAGTTTATTAATTGCTTGGTGTTCCCCACTGTGCCATTTTCACTGATGTCACCTCTAACCATGTCGTTTTAGATTACTTTCACTGACATAAGTCTTATATCTTAGGAATGAGTCTGTTGGGTTCCCACATGCTCACTGCATTGGAGCTCTCCTCTAACCTTCTCCATGAGCTTTCCATATCCTGCACTTGGCTTTTGTCCCATTCCTAATTTAAACTTCTGTTCCTCAGTGGAATTAAAATGGTGCCCAGAAATCCAACTGAAGTATCGTTAAACTTGAATACCTCACTGCTCCCTTCCAACTTCCTCCCCTTTAGTCTTCCCCAAAGCCAGTCCAACCCAGCTGAACCAAATCAACCAACCCATTAAAACATGGAAAACTCCAAATCCAAATCTGTTACTGTATTGAGGGGTGGGTGTAGAGACAGAAATGGTAGACAAAGATCACTAGCTGAGTTCGCAAGGATCTCATTTTTTGCTTGGAGTATTATGAAGATTTCTTATTCGATTGTCTGTCCTCTAACATTAATTATTCATTTCATTGCTCCTTCAGCCTATTCCCCACATCTCAGCCACAGCAATTCTTCATATATCATCATATCATTTAAGAGGCTCCCTACTGACTTTAGAATAGTCTGCAAACATACAAGAGGCTTTCACGATGTGCCCTCTAGCTTCCTTTCCAGGCTAATTTCTCAAACCATACTCCTGCCATTTCTGATCAGTTTCAGTTCCACCAATAAGTCATATTTTTTGTATGTTTTTGTCATATTCGTGTTTGTAACTGTAGATTCTAAGCACTGTGCATGGTACTTTTTTTTTTTTTTTTTGGAGCTCAGTGACTGTCAAATAAATGTATAAGTACAGCAAAGTTTCTGTGTGTTCCTGCAGTTTGCAAACAACTAAACTGTCTGGATTTCATTTCATGCTATTTGAGGTCTTAGTATATGAGCTCATGGCATTCATAAAATTAGTATTAATAGATAATTTAGAAAAGTGTCTAGTATGTAACACTGTGCAATAAATGTAGCCATGATTGTAGTTTTATTACTACCGTCCTAAAGAGCAAGCTGAAACTCCAAATTTGAATGGTAAGTCTGGAATGCAACGACTTAAAATCTAGGCTATGTGAATACACGAAATTCACTTTAGGGACCCTGCAGAACATCTCAAGGTGATAAACAGAGATCTTATAAAATAACTGACACTCAGGCTCAAGAGGATATCTTATGGCCATCTGAACCATTAGAGAAGGGAAAACCAACAGTGGTTTCAAACAGGAGCTCAAATTGGGCATATGCTGAGAACTGCAGGCCTTGGTTTTTCACGGTGCCACAACTCACAAGGCCAACACGCCCGCTGGTGTTTACTTACTTAAATGGATGGAAGATTCTCTCAGGCAATGCCAGGTAAGCCTCCTAGACGCCTGTATTGTGCCGAAATGCGTAGGACAAGAGTGGATCGTCTCAACTATACCACGGTTACTAGTAAAACATTCCTGGCAATGGGAGAACCCAGGACGAGGGAGTCGCGAATGGTAACCAGGCCAGGGCTTCGGGCACTCGCGTTACCCTCTTAGCACAGGGACAGGGGGACGTGGTTCTGCAGGCAGCGCCCTCAGCTGGGGGCCTGGCAGCCTCGGGAGCCCGGTGGGGGCTGCTTCCTCGGTGGCGTCCTTCATCCCCCCTCGCGGGGTTCTAACGCCCAAGAGCGCGGCTGTGCGAGAGACTCGCGCGGATACGTGAGGCGCGGTGGGGCTCCCGTGGCACCGCAGAGCCTGCAGGCTCCCAAGACGAGGGTGAGGTAGGGGCTGACAACGATGCCGCTCTTTCCTGGCTGTGTGAGCATCATCCTCTGTCCTTGGGCCTGGCACACCCAGGGGGAAGAGGCTGTGCTTGATCTGTCGGCGGATTGATCACGTGGTGGCCCCACTGCTAATCCCAGACACACCCCCGCTTAGAAGCAGCATCATTGTCAGCAGCTCCTTGCCACTTAGAATCCTCTGCAAGATGTGGTGGGTACAGCACTGCACTTAACTCCTTTGGTCCTCAGTTTATTCTTTTGTAGAGTGGAGATGATACCTGCTCAGGTACCTCATATGCTCATGCTGCAGAACTTTGAAAACCAAAGATGTTTTACAAACATATTCCACTGCAATTACAAACATATTCCACTGCGATAACCAGCTCTTGAACTCCACCAAGAGGCCTGCCCATAAACCCTCAAGAATGACTTGTCTGAGGGCTTCCCAAATAGCCAACACATTCTCCTAGCACCCTGGGAACCCCACCTTGAATAGTACCCCACACATTCCCATGCACAGCTCAGAATGAGCTCCCACAGACAGCACTTGGATCTCAACAGCAGCTGTGGATCTTAGCAACCGGCTTGACACTGCTGCTTTGAAAGAAGATGAGGCAGGGCGTGGTGGCTCATGCCTGTAATCCCAGCACTTTGGGAGCCTAGGAGGGCGGATCACCTGAGGTCAGGAGACGGAGACCATCCTGGCTAACATGGTGAAACCCTATCTCTACTAAAAATACAAAAAAATTAGCCGGGCATGGTGGCATGTGCCTGTAGCCCTAGCTACTTGGGAGGCTGAGGCAGGAGAATCGCTTGAACCTGGGAGGCAGAGGTTGCAGTGAGCCGAGATCGCACCACTGCACTCCAGTCTGGGTGACAGAGTGAGACTCTATCTCAAAAAAAAAAAAAAAAAGATGCACAACCTTTAAAACTTCAGGACATTGCCTTAGGGAAAATAAATGGCAGGCTGTCAGCATCAGGCCTGACTTTGGATTGAAAGAAGGCACACAATCCTGAGACTTGCCCACTAAGAAGGAACAAGAGAAATAGAGTGTGCACATTATAGAAAAAGTACATGAGGCCCTCAGAATCTCTGGCTGGGCTCACTGTGAAGGTCTTTCTCTACTGAAGAAAACCAGTAAAGATTAGAAACACTGACTGCTTCTTCAATGTGAAGACAGTAATGCAAAGCTTTGAGGAATACAAAGTATCAAGGAAACAGGACACCACCAAAAGAACCAAGTGAAGCTCTTGTGGTTGACCTTTAAAATTGGATATCTATGAACTGCATGACAAAGAATTCAAAATAATCATCTTAAAGAACATCAGTGAGCTGCAAGAGAACACAGAGACAATTCAACAAAACCAGGAAACCAATAAACACACACAAAATGATGTTTAACAGAGAAAAATTGTGAAAACACTGGCATACATTTAACCAAGGAAATGCAAAAGCTGTACACTGAAAACTATAAAATGTTGATGAAAGAAATTAAAGTAGACACAAATAAATGGAAAGATATCCCATGTTCATAGATTGGAAGAACTAATATTGTTAAAATGTCTATTCTATCAAAAGCAGTATACTTCACAGAAATAGAAAAAACAATCTTAAAATTTGTATGGACTCACAAAAGACTCTGAATAGCCATAGCAATCTTGAGCAAGAACAAAGCTGGAGGCATCACACTTCCTGATTTCAAACTATATTACAAAGCTATAGTAAAGAAAGCAGAGTGGTACTGACATAAAAACAGATATAGAGACTAATGGAACAGAATAGAGAGAACAGAAATAAACCCATGCATAGATGGCCAGCTAATTTTCAGCAAAGGCAGAAAGACTACATAATGGGGAAAGGGTAGTCTCTTCAATAAATGGTGTTAGTAAAACTGGATATTAACATGGAAAAGGATGAATTGGAGACTTATTTTACACCAAACACAGAAATGAAGTAAAAATGAATAAAGTAATTTATTTTAAAATCTTAAACCCTAAGACTCCTAGAAGAAAACACAGAGAGAAAGCTCCTTGACATTTGTCTTTGCAATGATGTCTTTTAGATATGACCTGTAAAGCATAGGCAACAAAGCAAAAATAAACAAGTGGGACTACATCAAACTAAAAAGCTTCCACACAGTAAGAAAAACAATGAAAAAGCAACCTATGGAATGAGAGAAAATATTTGCAAACCATATATCTGATAAGGGATTTAATATCCAAAATATACAAAGGACACATACAACTGAATAGCTAAAAAAAAAATAAAGCAGCCAAATTTAAAAATGGGCAATTTTAAAAAATAGATTTATGGGGTACAGGTGCAGTTCTGTTGCATGAACATATTGTATGGTGGTGAAGTCCGGACCCAGGCTTTTAGTGTACTCATCACCCAAATAGTGTGCACTGTACCCAATAGGTAGTATTTCATTCCTCAACTCCCTCCCACACTCTCACCTTTTGGAGTCTCCAGTGTGTATTATTCTACCTTGTATGTCCGTGTGTAACAACTTTTTTGCTCCCACTTTTTTTTTTTTTTTTTTTTGAGACGGAGTCTGGCTCTGTCCCCCAGGCTGGAGTGCAGTGGCGCAATCTCTGCTCACTGCAAGCTCCGCCTCCCGGGTTCACGCCATTCTCCTGCCTCAGAGTCCCGAGTAGCTGGGACTACAGGCGCACGCCGCTACGCCCGGCTAATTTTTTTTTGTATTTTTAGTAGAGGCGGGGTTTCACCGTGTTAGCCAGGATGGTTTTGATCTCCTGACCTCGTGATCCGCCCGCTCCCCTCGGCCTCCCAAAGTGCTGGGATTACAGGCGTGAGCCATCGCGCCCGGCTTTTGCTCCCACTTATAAATGAGAATGTGTGGTTTTTGACTTTCTGTTTCTGAGTCATTTCATTTAGGATAATGGCCGCAGTTTCATTCATGTTGCTGAAAAGACATGATTTAATTCTTTTCCACAGCAAAGTAGTATTCCACAGTATGTATATACACACCACATTTTAAAAATCCAGTCATTTATTGATGGACACAAGTTTATTCCATGACTTTCTAAATAGGCATTTCTTAAAAGAGGTCATAGAAATGGCCAAGAAGTATATGAAAATGTGCTTAACATCACTAATAATCAGGGAAATGTACATCAAGACCATAGTGAGATAGCATCTTACATTTGTTAGGATGACTATTATTAAAAATCAAAAGATAACAAGTGCTGGTGAGGATGTGGTGAATAGGGAACACTTACACACTGTTGGTGAGAATGTAAATTAGTATAGCTGTTATGGAAAACAATATGGAGGTCCCTAGAAAAGTTAAAAATAGAACTGACGTATGATCAAACAATCTCACTTTTGGATATATAGCCAAGGGATTTGAAATTTGGCACTTCCATTTTCATTGCAGCATTATTCGTAATAGTCAGATATGGAAACAAGCTAAATGTTACCAATGGATGAGTGAATAAATTGTGGTGTGTGTGTGTGTGTGTGTGTGTGGGTGTAATTTGGCCTTAGAAAAGAAAGAAATCCTTTCATTTGTGAGAACATGAATGGATCTGGAGGATATTATCTTAAGTGAAATAAGCCAGACACAGAAAGACAAATACCTGTACTGTATGATCTCACTATGTGGAATCTAAACTCTTAAAATTTTTTCCATTTTATTTATTTATTTTTCCATCTCAGCAATATATTTTTTTTAATTTTTGTATTTATTTTATTTTATTTTTATTTATGAAGTATTTATTGCTCATTCTTGGGTGTTTCTCGGAGAGGGGGATATGGCAGGGTCATAGGATAATAGTGGAGAGAAGGTCAGAAGATAAACACATGAACAAAGGTCTCTGGTTTTCCTAGGCAGAGGACCCTGCGGCCTTCTGCAGTGTTTGTGCCCCTGGGTACTTGAGATTAGGGAGTGGTGATGACTCTTAAAGAGCATGCTGCCTTCAAGCATCTGTTTAACAAAGCACGTCTTGCACCGCCCTTAATCCATTTAACCCTGAGTTGACACAGCACATGTTTCAGAGAGCACAGGGCTGGGGGAAAGGCCATAGATCAACAGCATCCCAAGGCAGAAGAATGTCTCCTAGTCAGAACAAAATGGAGTCTCCTATGCCCACCTCTTTCTACACAGACACAGCAACAATCTGATCTCTCCTTCCTTTCCCCACACTTCCCCCCCTTCTTTTCAACAAAACCGCCATCATCCTCATGGCCCGCTCCCGATGGTCGCTGTCTCTTCGGAGCTGTTGGGTACACCTCCCAGACAGGGCGGCCGGGCAGAGGCGCTCCTCACCTCCCAGACAGGGCGGCTGGGCAGAGGCGCTCCTCAGCAATATTTTTTTAAGTTATATAATTTTATTTTTTATAATTTCAAATTTTATTTTAGATTCAGGGGTACACACGCAGGTTTGAAACATGGGTATATTGCGTGATGCTGAGGTTTGGGGTATGATTGAGTCCATCACCCAGGTAGTGAGCATTGTACCCAATAGTTAGTTTTCCAACCCTTTCCCCCTTTCTTCCTCTCCCTTTTGATAGTCTTAGTGTCTATTGTTGCAATCTTTATGTCCATGTATGCACAATGTTTAACTCCCACTTACAAGTGAGAACATGCAGCATTTGGTTTTCTGTTTCTGTGCTAATTTGCCTAGGATAATGGTCTCCAGCTGCATCCATGTTGCTGCAAAGGACATGATTTCACCCTCTTTTATGCCTGTGTAGTATTCCATGGTATATATATTACGTTTTCTTTATGCAATCCACCATTAATGGGCACTTGGATTGATTTCACGTCTTTGCTATTGTGAATAGTGCTGTGATGGAACTTGTGAATGCATACATCTTTTTGGTGGAATGATTTATTTTCTTTTGGATATATACTCAGTAATGGGATTGCTGAGTTGAATGGTAGTTCTGTTTAAAGTTCTTTGAGAAATCTCCAAACTGCTTTGCACAGTGGCTGAACTAATTTACATTCTCACCAACGGTGTAGAAGTGTTCCCTTTTCTCCTCAACCTCACCAGCATCTGTTGTATTTTTCTTTTAAATAATAGCCTAAAATCGCCAAACTCTTAAAAGCAGAGAGTGGAATAGTAGCTGTCAGTGGCTTGTGGGAGGGATAAATGGGAAGATGATGGTTAAAAGTCACAACATTTTAGTTATGCAAAATAACTAAGCTCTGGAGATCTACTCTATAGCATAGTGCCTATGGTGAATAAAACTGTATTGTGTGCTTAAAATTGCTAAGGGGGTAGCGGTGTGTTAAATGTTAATACCCAAAGAAAAAGTAAAAAGCAGTAATAATAAAGGGTGTGGGAAGAAACTTTGGGACGTGATAAATGTGTTTATGGCCTTGATGGTGGTGATAGTTTCATAGGTGTATACCTATCCCCAAGCTCACTGAGATCTATGCATTACATATGTATAAATTTTTATGTATTAATCATATAAAGTAGCTTAAAATTAAAAAGTGGTTTTAAAAAACCATTTATATTAAATACAAAGGAATGGTTCCTCATGAGGGAGATATTTGAGAGTCAAGTGTAGAGATAAAGGAAATAAAAATAGGGTAGAGATTTAACAGATCTAATGAGATAATCTCAGTAAAATGTTTCATAAAATTCATACTGTGAAAAAACTATACAGTATCATTATTTGTATCTAAGACATCAGGCATAAGGAATGCTATAATTTTTGGAAACTGGACCTTCTAGAAAACTGAAGGCTGAGCTGTTGTTAAAACATTTCGTGTTAACCTAGTGGGCATTAGTTTATGCAGTCTCAACTTTATAAGAATATGAATAACCTGCCTTCTCGCTACTGGCAGGTTATACAAATTTCAAGTGTTCATTGAGGAGAAATTACTCAGAAATAATGTGGTTAGAGTACAGTATGTTTAGAACTATTATTGATCTAGAGAAGACTATCTAGGCTATGGGGGTGCTTATACTTCATGCTAATTTTACTCTTAGTAATGAAATAATGATTTCCTTGAGTCAGCATTTAAAATATTACCCTATCAACCTATGCTTCCTCCTGGCATCCATCTTGCTTATTATGCCTACTTTGGAGAATCTGTCACCACTCCTGGAAGTTTTCTTGGGTGAAATAATTCCTTAACTCAAGACAACCAGATCCAGAATGAGAATGCTCAGTATCTCCAAACAGAAAATATAACCAGAGTTACATATTCTAATTTTTTTTTTTTGAGATGGAGTCTTGCTCTGTCACCCAGGCTGTAGTGCAGTGGCCCGATCTCGGCTCACTGCAAGCTCCGCCTCCTGGGTTCACGCCATTCTCCTGCCTCAACCTCCCGAGCAGCTGGGACTACAGGTGCCCGTCACCACGCCCGGCTAATTTTTTGTATTTTTAGTAGAGACAGGGTTTCACCGTGTTAGCCAGGATGGTCTCAATCTCCTGACCTCGTGATCCACTTTCCTCAGCCTCCCAAAGTGTTGGGATTGCAGGCATGAGCCACCATGCCCGGCCATGTATTCTAATTTTTAATTATAGAATAGGGGAAAGAAACTTTGGGACAAACTTCACTGTATGTTTTCTAGAAAGTCACTTGAGCAAAATGACCATTTATTCACCATTAAACCTTTTCATCCTGGCCTGAGGTCATGAACAAAATGATGATTCATTCACCATGAAACTTTTTAATCCTGGACTGAGGTTATGATGATTCTGTTCTTTAATATGTAAGAAAGAATCTCCTTGTGCCAATGAACCTGAGGTAAGTTAAGTGTTAGAAGTTGATCATTAATATATCCTGAGTGGTCTTATTCTAAGTCATTGAAGTATCCTAATAAATGACTCTCCAAATTCTTCCCAATTAAATTCCTTTTCTGAATTAGACCTGATAGGTGATTCAGAGACACAACTTGCAGGGATTCAGAGGAAGGACGCAATCATATGAAAATAAACACTCCAGACTGGGTGCAGTGGCTCACACCTGTAATCCCAGCACTTTGGGAGGCCGAAGCGGGCGGATCACGAGGTCGGGTTATAAAGACTATCCTGGCTAACACGGTGAAACTCCGTCTCTACTAAAAATACAAAAAATTAGCCGGGTGTGGTGGCAGGCGCCTGTAGTCCTAGCTACTCCGGAGGCTGAGGCAGGAGAATGGCGTGAACCCGGGAGGCGGAGCTTGCAATGAGCCGAGATGCGCCACTGCACTCCAGCCTGGGCGACAGAGCCAGACCCCGTCTCAAAATCAATAAACAAACAAACAAACAAACAAATACTCCTTTTCTCCATATATTCTCTTCTCTACTTTTTCAGCTCATTCTTTAATAAGAAGATTAATTCCTACTTGGACTCTGAGAGACCCCGAGCCTCTTCTTGAGTCATCTACTTCAAGTTTCTCTGGGCAGATGAATCAAATCTGAAAAGCTGATGAGTGAGGACTGTCTGTGTCAGACCACAAAATTTTGGGTGGCCATTTTGGAAGGGATGTTAATGGGATTATTCTCACCATTTAGGATTTTTTTTTACCCCCAGGAAAGGGTACATATGCTTTTGATGTTTTCATTTTAGATTAGAAATGAATGGCCATGCATTATAAACACTAAAAATCTAAAGAGAACATACATGAGTATTTAGTTTCAAGTTAAATTAATCAAATTAAACCGTTAAGAGTATAGTGCTATGCTTGATATTTACTATGTGATGAAAGAATTTAGAATAAATGGAAGGTGATTTATTAATGTCATTATAGTTAACATAAGGTTGTATTTTATTCAGTGTTATTTGTATGGTGTAACTGTAAACAGTATACAAAACATAATTTAACATTAAAAAGTTTCTTGATAACTCTCTTCTCTCATTTCCCAACATTCTGTTTTCTGTGAGTTTTTCCTTTCATAAGGCCAACTCTCTTCAGGTCCTGCAGAAGAGGGTCAAGACTTAGGAACCCAGGGACTGGAATTTGCTTATAGACATCAATAGTTTTTTGTTTTGTAGATGTTTGTTTTGCTTTTAGCTACAACCGTGATTTCAGTTTTTAATTGTTGTATGCCTTTTCTTATGACTTGGGCTACTTTACCACTTGGCTACTACTTCCTGTAGTATCACAAACCTGACCCTTTACCCAAGTCTTAATCTCATATTCTTACAATGTTTAGGTCATTATACCATTATGTCCCCTGAGTTTTTCAGCTGAGATTGTTTAGTCACACACCTCCTCCAATGCTGTGTTTCAGGCTTGTCAAGCTCCTCACTCTTACACTTTCCTGTCATTATGAGGATTTCTAAATTAATTATTTCCATGTTCTTGGGCTAGAACTCAGCTATTTCCCCCTTTTCCTTGGTGTTCTGAGGCTTCATCATTATTTACATAGCAAGAATATTTTCTTTCCTTAAAACATGTGGATTGCATTTTATTCCAGAGAATATGGAGCTTTGAGAACCAGATCTCATGGTCACTGGTGGCTTTTAAATTAAGTTACCTGAATCTTTCTCTTCGAAACTGATAGTTTTTCCAATCATATGGCCAATGTCCATTTGAGAAGTTTTCCTTTATTTCAGGTTACTTTAATACATAACCCATCACTTACATGTTGAAGGTCCAGGATAGGGTTTGGAAAATGCAGAGTAACTAGGGGTTTACTCCTTCTGTTCCAGCCTAGTCCACAGCTATGACCCGATGTTCTCTTGTATTTCCCTCACTTCCTCATACTATTTGGATTCTTCATTTTCATTCCTTCTCTCCGATCAGATCTGAGGTTGATTCACTTTCAGGCAGTTGTGGATGGGTTTGAATGTCAAGGTTGCTGTTTGCCTATTTCCAGGAGATGCTTGGAGAAGAGAAATACATTATTTGTGTATCGCTGGTGTCACCTAAGACCAGCAGTGTCTGATAGTAGGACATGTTCTCTCTCTTCTCCCAACATGTTTTATCTTCCTTCTGCTCCAAGGCTCCCAGGTGCCAGGGACCTAAACTGTATTTGTTAATTATAGGCCACAGACCTAGTAGACTGATCTCCATGCAATTATCTTTCAAATGAAATAGACGTGAGCCAGAAAATGATACATCTCCTACTACATTTTCTCATGGGGATATGGACACACACCCCTTTGATCCTAAAAATGTATCTAGGAGAATTGTTTATCTTCATTTGTACACAGATAAATTTAGTCCAGACTGCTTCAGCTCATGTTCAGTGTTTTGTGGAAACATTAAGCAGAAAAAGCTTCTACTGCAATCTTAATCCCTTAGCATGGGTTCATAACAGACTACTACTTCCTAATTAGTCAGAGAAATGAAACACTCACATTACGTGGTATTGTTGTCATGATGATTTGCTTTTTTTATCCATCTGGTCACTGTATTTGCCAAGATCAACTCCAAGGTGGAGAATACCCACAAATACATTGAAAGCATGATTCCACTTTTCTAAATAAAAAAGAAGAAAATCTATATTCCTTAGAGATCTTCACATTTCTGAAATTTCTAGAAACATATAGATAACATAAAATTGCAATAAATTTAGAAAATAGAAAACTCATCTGTAATACTAGTACCATCACCTTAATACAATGTGATGATTTTGCCTGTATATAAGGTAATACTATAATAACAAACATTTGTTGAGTACTTATTAGATGGTTAGGAATTTGTGTTAAATGCTTTATATGCATTATTTCATTGAGTTCACTCAATAATCCTTTGTGGTAGGTAGCATTATTATTCTCACCTTAGAGTAGAAGAAAATGAGACTTGGATAAGTTAAAATAGCAAAATTAGTACTATTGGATGTTGGAGTTGCTTAGAACTTGGTTCCAGTCCCCTTTTCTTCCCTTACTCTACTCTCTCTCTCGGGTGCCTTCCATCCTAGTTCTGGCAGACTTACAAAATTGTGATTTCTGTTTTCTCATTTATGTGTTTCTATAACATTGTTATAGTTGAAAATAGTGTATCTCATTTTTTATTAAAATTATGCCACAAGAAGTTTATATTTATATAGAAGCTTAACAATACTTAATATTTATAGAATATTTAAGTGGAAATACAGTATTTAAGTTTGCTACACATTTTGGTTCATCCAAGGTTTTCTATCTTTTGAATGATTAAAATGGATTTCAAAAAAGGTGTTTTATGGTAAATACTGCCAAAATGCTTTCCACATGCATTTCTCTAGCTCACTCTGTTAGTATCAACATTTGAGAAGACTATTTATGGCCTTCTTTTCATTTTCTTCCATTTCAAGTTGGAACAAATGATATAAATTTATTGTACTATAAATATATTGATATTGTTTGGCTGTGCCCCGACCCAAACCGCTACTTGAATTTTATCTCCCAGAATTCCCACGTGTTGTGAGAGGGACCCAGTGGAAGGTAATTGAATCATGGGGGCCGGCCTTTGCGGTGCTATTCTTGTGATAGTGATTAAGTCTCACGAGATCTAATGGGCTTATCAGGGGTTTCTGCTTTGCTTCTTCCTCATTCTTTCTTGCCACTGCCATGTAAGAAGTGCTTTTTGCCCTCTGCCATGATTGTGAGACCTTCCCCAGCCACATGGAACTGTAAGTCCAATTAAACCTATTTTTCTTCCTAGTTTTGGGTATGTCTTTATCAGCAGTGTGAAAATGGACTAATACATATGTTATAGTCATAGCATATGTATATTATATTCATAGTATAGAATATACTATATGTATAAAATTCTAATAATTTCTAATAAAATCATAGCCTTCAAGGAGTTTATTTTCACGAGTCTACCTAATGATGCAATGTCTACTATACTGAACTCTACATGAGCAAATTGTTTTAGAGTAAAGTACTATTACAGAAATCTTTTTATCCATGATGGACTGAAAGATTTCTGCCTAATAGGCAATTTAATCACATTATATATTATATTCTATACTATGAATATAGTATTATATATATTATAGTATTATATATTGTATTAACTATAATAGTATATATTATACTATTATATATTATATTAACTATAATAGTATAATAATATATATTATTGTATATAATATAATCCATTCATATTATATCTAGTCATATTGTATAATCACTAATTATAATACATCCATTTAGTATAATCATATTAATAGATTATACTAATCATATTAATAGATTATACTAAATGAATATATTATAATCTATTAATATTAATTATAATATAGTCATATGAATACATTATACTAAATGAATGTATAATTAATGATTATACAATATGAATAGATTGAATATGAATAGATTATACTAAATGAATTTATTATAATGAATGGTTCTTATGAGACTCTTTCATTTGAACATGACTGAGGATTAGGGTGAGCAGAAATTGCTCTTCTGACTATTGGTAATAAAGATCTGACAGACAGTGAGACAAAAATGATCGTATTTGGTCTCTCTTGAATCTTAAATGATATTCTAGAAATTGGAATGCCTTTCAAAAGAGCTTCAGGCATATTTTACTTAGAGAAGAGGACAGACATCTTCCTAAATGCTAATGACATTATTTAATTGTCACAAAGTAGGAGTGGCCACCGGAGACAATTGATTACGTTAAATAATAATTTCCACTAAAAATATTTGCTATCAATTATTTTAAAGCAAGAAAATTAATTTGGATGCATATTTTGTAATTTTATTGTTTTTATCTAATAATGTCATATATTTTCTAAGTTTCAATTTCTTTGGTTATTTTTATTAATCTTATAAATAATTTTTCTAATGAGATGACTATGAAGTTATAATCCTTGAATCCAGATTTTTTTCCAAGAGTATTATTAAGTAATTCTTTAAGGCTGGTTTGAGTGACATACTTTTCACCAAAATATTCCAGTTAATATATTTAAAAACATGATTTATGGCATAAAATATGGGAAACCTGATTTATGTGCTGGAATGGATTAAGAAAAGTCCCAGTTATAATAATAACTCTGTCAGAATGAATGAGAGCTCATCTATTGAAAACCTTACTTTTCAAATTCTATTAGAGAACATAAATCTTCTTATTTACTATCTGCTTGCTTAATTTTAACAACCCTAATGTCATTACAAATATCTTCATGTTGTAATAATTCCAGAATAATATACACCTGAAAATGGTCTGATACTCAGTTCTTATCATGGGTCCATGATTTATTTATGAAATAGTTTGAAGTATGTAATCTCATGAACTCCCCATCTCTCAAGGTTTTATCTCTTGATCAAAACAGGCCATTAGGAAGCAACATTGTTAGTCCACAATTTCTTGACTCTACAGTTTTCCTAGTATTTCCTTAGAAGTTTTTTTTTTTTTTTTTTTTTTTAATAAGAAATAGCTTTTTGGAAGCTACTCTAGACTTTGCTATAGGAATGTTCACACATAAAATTAGTGCCTCTTTTGTGCCAAGTCCTGTCTAAGATGCTGGGGATGCAGCAGTATCTGAAGCAGACAAAATCATAGCCTTCAAGGAGTTTATTTTCGCTGGTCTACCTCATGACACAATGTCTATTATACTGAACTATACACGAATAAATGATTGTAAAGTACTATTACAGGAATCATTTTATTCATAATGAACTGAAGCATTTCTGCCTAATAGATCATTTATTCACATGATGATTGAATTTCATTTTCACTTTGCCTATCAGGAAACTTAGTACAAAAACTGTGTCAATATTGGTAATTCACAGTATTCTAAAACCTATATATCTACGTTATTATTTTCCTCTTGATTTCACAAGGATCACATTCCAAATTGCATATATTGGAATAGTCTAATACATTGGATTGGATCATACAATACTGACAATTTTGTAGATTAAAAATGGTCTGATATCAGCAATTTCAAATGGTTCAATCTAATACAAGGGGTCTTCAAAAAGTTTATGGGAAATGCATACTATGGAAAAACTATGCACGGATTTCAAAAATTTTTTGCACCAAAATAAACTCACACCAAGTTGTTGTAACATGTTTTAACAGGATTTAGTTTGAGGCACTTAGAAGGATAAGAAGTCAGTTTGAAAAGAGCCCCTACCAGAGAAACATGAATTCTGCTAAAATTGAAGAAAGAACAAACATAAAATTGATGTCAAAGCCTGGGTGGAAGACTAATGAATTCATAAACTATTGATGCTTTACAAAAAGTTTATGAGGGGCCAGGTGTGGTAGCTCACACCTGTAATCCCAGCACTTTGGGAGGCTGAGGTGGGCAGATCACTCGAGCCCAGGAATTTGAAACCAGCCTGGGCAATATGATGAAACGGCACCTCTAAAAAAAAAATTAGCTAGACCTGGTGGTGTGCACCTATAAGTCCCAGCTACTAAGAAGGCTGATGTGGGAGGATCAATTGAGGCCAGGAGGTCCAGGCTACAGTGAGCCATGATCACGCCACTGTGCTTCAGCCTGGGCATCAGAGCAAGACCCTGTCTCAAAAGCAAAACAAAACAAACAAAACAAAACAAAACACAAGAAAACCAAAAAGTTTATGAAGGGAATGCTCCAGAGAAATAGGCAGTTTACAAATGGAATTTTTTTTTAAAGATTTTAAAAGCATCACTTTTATATTTAAATTAAATCAAATTTTAAAATTTCAATAGATTTAGGGGTACAAATGGTTTTTGTTTATGTGACTGAATTACATAGGGGTGATGTTTGGGCTTTTAGTATACCTATCACTTGAATAGTGTACATTGTATCCAATAGGTAATTTTTCATCCCTCACTCCCCTTCCACCCTCCCCCTTCTGAGTCTCCACTGTCCATTATAACCCTCTATATGGCCTTGAGTACCCATAACTTAGCCACATTTATAAGTGGGAACATGTATATTTGGCTTTCTGTTCTCTTTTATTGCTGGTGAATATATATTCCATGGTGTATATATACGTATCTCCCATATTTTCTTTATCCACTCATCAGTTGATGGGCACTTAGGTACATTCCATATCTGTATTAGTCAGGGTTCTCTAGAGGCACAGAACTAATAGGGTTATATATATAATATATATATAATATATATATAATATACATAATATATATATTATATATAATATACATTATATATATATATAAAATATACATATATATATGAGAGTTTATTAAGTAGTATTAACTCGCATGGTCACAAGGTCCCACAATAGTCTGTCTGCAATCTGAGGAGCAAGGAAGCCAGTTCGAGTCCCAAAAATGAAGAACTTGGAGTCTGATGTTCGAGGGCAAGAAGCATCCAGCATGGGAGAAAGATGTAGGTTGGGAGGCTAAGCCAGTCTCTGGCCTTTTCACGTTTTTCTGCCTGTTTTATATCCGAGCTGCATTGGCAGCTGATTAAATGGTGCCCAGCCCACTGACTCAAATGTTAATCTCCTTTGGCAACACCCTCACAGACACACTGAGGTGCAATACTTTGCATCCTTCAATCCAAAAGAAGTTGACATTCAGTATTAACTATCACAGTATCTTTGCAATTGTGAATTGTGCTGTGATAAACATATGAGTACAGGTATCTTTTTGATATGACTTCTATTCCTTTGGATAGATACCCAGTAGTGGGATTGTTGGATTGAATGGTAGACTTACTTGTAGTTCTTTGAGAAATCGCCATACTGTTTTCCATAGAGGTTGTTCTAATTTACTTCCCATCAATAGTGCATAAGCATTTCCATTTAACCACATCCTCACCAACAGCTATGGGTTTTTGACTTTTCAATAATGGTCATTGTTACTGGGGTAAATTCTGTGAAAAATGACGGTGGTTTCTTGATAGGAATTTCATTCAGTCTGTAGACTTCTTTGAACAGTCTGGTCATTTTCACAATATTGGTTCTTTGAATCCACGAGCATGGGATGTTTTTCCATTTGTGTCGTCTGTGATTTCTTTTTACCAGTGTTTTGTAATTCTCCTTGTAGAGATCCTTCACCTCCTTGGTTAAGTATATTTTTAGGTGTTTTTTTCTGTAGTTATTGTAAATGGGATTGAGTTCCTGATTTGATTCTCAGCTTAGTTGTTATTAGTATATAGCAGTGCTACTGATTTGTGTATGTTGATTTTGTAACCTGAGACTTTACTGAATTCATTTATCAAATCTGGAAGTCTTTTGGAGGAGTCTTTAGGGTTTTTAAGGCATAAGGTCATATTACTAGCAAAGATAAATAATTTGACTTCCTCTTTTTCAATTTGGATGCGCCTTATTTTTTTATTTTTCTTTTGCCTGATTGCTCTGGCCAGGACTTTGAGTACTATGTTGAATAGGAGTAGTAAAAGTGGGCATCCTTGTCTTGCTCCAGTTATGAAGGGGAATGCTTTTAATTTTTTCCCATTCAGTATGATGTTGGCTGTGGGTTTGTCACATATAGCTTTTATCATTATTTAATTTTTTTTTTGAGACAAGGTTTCTCTCCCTTCGCCCAGGCTGGAGTGCAGTGGCGTGCTCTCAGCTCACTGCAGCCTCTGCCTCCTGGCTTCAAGCGATTCTCCTGCCTCAGCCTCCCGAGTAGCTGGGAGCTCAACTCCCGAGTAGCTGGGAGTACAGGTGTGCATCACCAAACCTGGCTAATTTTTTATTTTTAGTAAAGATAAAAATTAGCCAAGTTTGGTGGAGGGGGTTTCACCATGTTGGCCATGCTAGTCTCTAACTCTTGACCTCAAGTGATCTGCCTGCCTCAGCCTCCCAAAATGCTGGGATTACAGGCTTGAGCCACTGCGCCCAACCTCTTTTATTATTTTGAGGTATGTTTCTTCTATGCCTAGTTTGTTAAGGGTTTTTTATCATGAAGAGATGCTGACTTTTATCAAAAGCTTTTTCTGTACCCTTTGAGTCTATCATATAGTTTTTGTTTTAAGTTCCTTTTATGAGGTGAATACATTTATTGACTTGCATATGTTAAACTATCATTGTGTCCCTGGGATGAAATCCACCTGATCTTGGTGAATTAATTTTTTGATGTGCTGTTGGATTCAGTTTGCTAGTATTTTGCTGAGGATTTTTACATTTAATTTTATCAGGGATTTAGGTCTGTAGTTTTCCTTTTTTTGTTGTGTCCTTTCCTGGCTTTGGTATCAGGGTGCTACTGGCTTTGTAGAATGAGTAAGAGAGAATTCCCTTTTTCTTGGTTTTTTGGAATATTTTAAGTATGTCAGTTATTTGAAGGTCTGGTAGAATTTGGCTGTGAATCTGTCTTGCCCTGGGCTCTTTTTATGTTCTTGTTGGGAGATTTTTTTAAAATTACCGATTCAATCTCAGTACTTATTATTGGTTTGTTCAGGATTTCTATTTCTTCTTGATTCAAGCTTGGAGATTGCATGTTTTCCAGAAATTGTCAATTTCCTCTAGAGTTTCTAGTTTGTGTGCATAGAAATGTTCATAGCAGTCTTGGATGATCTTCTGTATTTCCGTCTAATCACTTGTGATGTCTCTATTTTCATTTCTGATTGGGCTTATTTGAATCCTCTCTCTTCTTTTTTTTTTTTTTTTTTGAGGCGGAGTCTTGCTCTGTCCCCCAGGCTGGAGTGCAGTGGTGCGATCTTGGCTTACTGCAAGCTCCGCCTCCCGGGTTCACGCCATTCTCCTGCCTCAGCCTTTTGAGTAGCTGGGACTACAGGCGCCCGCCACCACGCCTGGCTAATTTTTTTTTTTTTTTTGTATTTTTAGTAGAGACGGGGTTTCACCATGTTAGCCAGGCTGGTCTTGATCTCTTGACCTTGTGATCCGCCCGTGTCGGCCTCCCAAAGTGCTGGAATTACAGGCGTGAGCCACTGCGCCCGGCCTTCTTTTCTTGGTTAATCTAGATATTTGTCTGTCAATTTTGTTTATCTTTTCAAAGAATCAGCTTTTCATTTCATTGATCCTTTGTATTTTTTTTTTAGTTTCAATTTCATTATTCTGCTCTGATCTTAGTGATTTCTTTTCTTCTAGCTTTGGTTTTGGTTTGCTCTTATTTTTCTAGTTCCTTCAGGCATGTTTCTAGGCTCTCAATTTGTGATCTTTCTGTCTTTTTGATGTAGACATTTAGGACTACAAACTTTCATCTTTTTTTTTTTTTTTTTTTTTTTTTTTAGAGATGGAGTCTAGCTCTGTTACCCAGCCTGGAGTGCAGTGGCGCGACCTCGGCTCACTGCAACCTCCGCCTCCCCGATTCAAGCGATTCTTCTGCCTCAGCCTCCTGAGTAGCTGGGACTACAGATGCCCACCACCACGCCCAGCTAACTTTCGTATTTTTAGTAGAGATGGGGTTTCACCATGTTGGCCAGGCTGGTCTTGAACTCCTGACCTCAAATGATTCACCTGCCTTGGCCTCCCGAAATGCTGGGATTGCAGGTGTGAGCCACTGTGCCTGGCCCAAACTTCCCACTTAGCACTACTTTTGTGATATCCCAGAGATTTTGATAACTTGTGCCATTGTTATCAATAATTTCAAAAAATCTTTAAATTTCCATTTTTATTTCATCATTGATCCAAAGCTCATTCAGGTGCAGGTTGTTTAATTTCCATGTATTTGTATGATTTTGAGAGTCATCTTGGAATTGATTTCTGGTTTTATTTTGCTGTGGTCTGAGAAGATATGTAATATAATTTCAATCTTTTAAAAAGCATTGAAGCTTTTTTGTGGCCTATCATGTGATGTATCTTGGAAAATATTCCATGTGCCGATGAGAAGAATGTATATTATGCAATTTTTTTTTGGTAGAATGTTCTGTAAATGTCTGTTAGGTCCAGTGTTTCTTTGTTGACTTTCTGCCTTGATGATCTGCTTAGTGCTGTCAGTGGACTGTTGAAGTCCCCCACTATTATTATATTGGTGTCTTCCCTTTTCTTAGATCTAGCAGTTTTATGAATCTGGTAACTCTGATATTAGGTGCATATATATTTAGTATTTTTATGTCGTTGGGTCTATAAGACTCTTTACTAGTCTCTTGAAGGCAGTAGATATTTGGATTGTGTTTTCAAAATCCATTCTACCATTGATATCTTTCAAGTGGGGCATTTATATCATTTACATTCAAAGTTGATATTGATATGTAAGGTACTGTTCCAGTCATCATGTTGATTGTTACCTAGTTGCTTTTATTTTCCATTGTGCTACTGTTTTATAATCCCTGTGAGTTTTATACTTTTAAGTGTTTTTATACTGGTGCATATGGATATTTCATTTTGATGTTTAGAACTCTTTTGAGTATTTTTTGCAAGACTGATCTAATGGTGGCAAATTCCCTTAGTGTTTGCTTATCTGGGAAGGACTTCATTTATGAACCAGTTTTGCAAGATACAAAGTTCTTGGATGACAGTTATTTTGTTTAAGAAGAGTAAAGCTAGGACCCCAATCCCTTCTGGATTGTCAGGTTTCTACTGAAAAATCTGCTGTTAGTCTGATAGATTTTTCTTTTTAAGTTATTTGATGGTTTTGTCTCACTATTCTTAGAATTCTTTCTTCATGTTGCCTTTAGGTAGCTTGATGACTGTATGCCTTCCTAATGTCCTTTCTGCAATGCATCTTCCAGAAGTTCTTGAGATTCTTGAATCTGGATGTCTAAGTCTCTGGCAAGACTAGGGAAGTTTTCCTTAATCATTCTCTCAAAAATAGGTTTCCAAACTTTTTGCTTTTTCTTCTTCTTTCTCAGGAATATCTGTGAGTAATATCTATGATTCTCTTTTTTCTTCTTTCTTTCTTTTGAGACAGAGTCTCACCCTGTCACCCAGGCTGGAGTGCAGTGGCATGATCTTGGCTCACTGCAACCTCCACTTCCTGGGTTTAAGTGATTCTTGTGCCTCAGCCTCCCAAGTAGCTGGGTTTATAGGCACACGCCACCATGCCTTGCTAATTTTTGTATATTTTGTAGAGACTAGGTTTTGCCATGTTGCCCAAGCTGGCCTCAAAGTCCTGAGCTCAAGCAATCTGCATGCCTTGGCCTCCCAAAGTTCTGGGATTACAGATGTGAGCCACTGAGCCTGGCCAGGAATATCTATGATTCTTAGGTTTGGAACTTTTGCATAATCCCATATTTTTTGGAAACTTTGTTTATTTCTTTATTTTTATATGATTGAATTAATTCAAAAGCCATGTCTTCAAGCTCTGAAATGCTTTTTTTCTGCTTGGTACAGTTCATTGTTAATACTTTCCACTGCATTTTGTAATTCCCTAAATTAGTCTTTCATTTGTAGGTGTTCTCTGTTTTATTTAAAAAAGTATTTATCTCTTTAGAAAATTTTACATTCATATCCTGAATTTATTTTTGATTTCTTTTTGTTAGATTTAAAATTTTTCTTGGATCTCATTGAGCAAATTTACAATCAATATTTTGAATTCTTTACCTGGTATTTCAAATATTTCATTTTGGTTTGGATCCACTGCTGAAGAGTTAATATGATCCTTTCAGGGTGTTGCAAGATTCTGCTTTTCCATGTTGCCAGAATTATTTTTCTGGCTTCTTCTCATCTGGAGAGACTATTTCTTTTCATTATTTTTGAATTTATTTTTTGACTGGACTAAGTTTTCCTTTTATACCTTGAGGATGTGACAATAATGTATAGTTTATGATGACCTAGCTTCAGCTCTGGGTGGTGCTTTCAGTGGCAAAGACACTGTATAAGTTCCTTGGTTATAGAGAATCTTTATATTATAGCTTTCTCAGATGTTGCTCATAGTAGTGATGTACTGGGTGTATGAGCAGGCTTATTGTCTCCTTTGGGGTCAGAATGGCAGAGTTCTCAGGAAACTTATCTTGTTCCCCAGTGGTGTGCATTCCATTTTTTTTTTTTTTTAAACTGGGTTCAGCAGTTTAGCCTTCAGGCCAGTAGGAGGCACCTGTGGGTAAGAATTGGCTGTGGCTGAAGCAGGTGGGTATATTCAATACCCCATTGGTGAGCAAAAGCCCTATCCCTGATGAGGTGGCTGGGGGAGCTCCTGGTGAAATTCACTGATGCCTTTGCAGTTGGGGGACGGAAAGAGCCACTTCATTTCCACTACCAGGCCAGGAGGAAAGTGATCAAACTCCCTGTCACACCCTTGTCCTAGTGCTCTGGATATTCAGATCAGACAGGGACCTCGTCCATCTGCAGAAATGCTGATGTTTCTTGTATAGAGGGAGTGGGACTCCACTCCTCATGCAATCCTGAACCCAGAGGGCACACCTCCTATGGTGATGCTATCACCTCAGAATGTTCCATAAAGGCCGCCTACAGGTGCACTCTTGCCAAGCTCCCATGGGAGAAGCTCTGGTGGTGTCTTCAGTGGTGGGTGAGAGAGATAAAAAGTCTCTTTATGCAAAATGGTGAGAGGTATGAAAAGTCCCTTTATAAGCACCAGGGCTATTCAACTGCTAGGGCAGAACCAGTCTTCCCCTACTAAGCCCAAGACTGCACCCGTGCCTTTGTTGAAGGAGGTGCAGGTGCTTCCTGCCCACAGTGGGAAGATCTGGGACACAGAAAAGCCCACATTCTAGTTTCTTTTGTTTCCCAGAGTGCTCCCTTGATGTGGTACACTCCTCCTTCCCCCAGGAGTGGCAATCTTGGAGAGCAAGACTACTGTGAATCCTGATGCTCCTCTGGCTCTAGCCATCATCTTGTGGGTCTGCCGCAATCCAGGCTGATGATGGGAAATGTCGGCAAGTGATCTGGTGATGTGAAGACACAAGGGTTGAAAGTCCCATAGCAGAACAATGTCCCATAATGATTGCACATCCAGTATGGCACTTGCTTCTATAGCTCAGGTCTAGGGGGAAAGGAAGGAACCTGCACAAGCTGGTAGCCCAGTGTAATGCCCTTGAGAAGTCCCCAAATCACAGGCCAATCCAATACTTGGGCTTACAAGTCCAAATAAGCTCTCCTTGAGTTTGGATACCAGCAGGCTGCCACAAGGGCTACAGAGGCTGAAAGCATTCCATTCACTTTCCACAGAATACTGTTGTCTCTTGGGGTTTAAGTTCTACCAGCTTCTTGTTCCTTTCTTTTTTTGTGTATCATAGATTTTTCCAGTGGACTCTCCAAAAAGCTCCAGCACTCTCCCCTTAATATTCCATTTGCGCTGTGATCATCCAAGTGTAATTTTGGTTTTTCCTTCCGAGAATTTGTCACTGAAAATCTCTAGTCAGCCATCTG
This sequence comes from Pongo pygmaeus, assembly GCF_028885625.2. Taxonomy (NCBI): domain Eukaryota; kingdom Metazoa; phylum Chordata; class Mammalia; order Primates; family Hominidae; genus Pongo; species Pongo pygmaeus. Next base: position 14,536,783 of record NC_072382.2, read on the forward strand.
GAGAAGCTCTCTGATGCTTCAGGCTATGGACTGGTCTGTGAGATGTGCAGTAGCCTAGACTCCACTCTTAGCTCCAGAGGTGATGTTGAGTGGAGCTGGACCAGGCTGACCCATCCTATGGTTTCCCAGTGGCAGGTGCAAGTACCAGCTCTAATGATGGTGGCACGGGAGTGGCTTACACTCTGTAAGATTTCCTTGGTTATAAATATCCTTGGCATTGTGGCTTTCTCCACTGTTAGATTTTTAGTAATGTGTTGGGCATATGAATGGGCTCAAGGCCTCCTGAGTAACTGTGGTGGTGCAGTCAATAGTGTTAGCTGAGATCATGAGAAAGCCTTCTTCTTCTTGAGTGCTGTTATTGTGCCATCAGATATTGTAATGGGCTAGGCCAGTTGACCTCTGGCCAGGATGTGGTGCATGCAGTAGAGAGCCAGCTGCAGTGGCAGCTGTGGAATTTATGCTTGGTCTGTATTACCCAGGGTAAATACTCAGATATCCTAGGCAATGGGTGAGCCCATGGAACTTTCAAAAATTCCTGTCCATGTTCTGCTACCAAAGCAAGTGGAAGGGCAAAGCCGGGTGAGGGTTGGATCAGGCAAGTCAGTGCTCTAGCTCCCCAAGTGTGGGTACAAATGGTGGCCCTGATGGGGGTCAGAGGGCAGCTCCCTGGCCACTGGGACAATGTTGCAGGGAGGGGTATAACCACTTTCGCTGCACAAAAGTGTCTGTATGGGGAAAAGGGGTAGCAGGTGGCAGTAAGACCCACCCAGCTCCCATGCCTTTGGCACAGTTGGTCTCATATACACAAACTTCTGCTGGCAGAAAGCTGAAACAGCCAGCTGAGTTCCAGACAGTTCATGCTCAGAATGCAAAACTTCCCAACCAAGACAGAAACAGAAGGATGTGGCTTTCAGGCCACATCCGTCCCAATATGATCTACAAAACAGGGGTGCCCAGTTTTGGACCTGTAGCAAGAGCATGCTTTCTTCTTGCCTCTTGGTTCTGGCCTTGAGATTATTGAGATTACGTCTCATTCTTACTTGAGATGAGATCACACATCTCAGTTTGTAGCTTCTCTCAACCTATGACCACTGCCTGAGTTAGCTGGCAGGTTTCTGAAAGATTCCCTGTGAGTTAGGATCAGGAATGCCTTCTTTCTGTCCTCACTGACATCTGGGAGTTCATGCAAAGCACATCCTGATGCCATTCCTTCTCATATACTCCTCACTTCTCACCAAATTAGCTCCAGCTCCTGGTGGGGTTAAGTGACTCCCTCATGGCCTGGATTGCCCAGCTCCCAAGTGGGAATTTGTATCATGGAGAAAGTCTGTCTCCCTTTCATGCTCTCAAGACTCACAGTTTTCCAACGGACTCATAGTGCAAGTTGCTGTCTGCCACTCCTTTCAAGGTATTCAAAGTTTGTTTCAGTTTTTCTGTTGAGTTCCTGTGCTCCTTCTCGGATAAAAGTTCATAGCATGAATCTACACACTATATTGCTCTTATCAAGTGGGTGCAGTGTGCTAACAAAGACTCCAGTCTATCATTTTGAAAAACAAACAAAAAATAGATAACTTGTTTTAAGAAGTGATGAGACGATGTTGAAGATGAAACGTGCAGTCGCAGACCATCCACATCAATTAACATCTTGTTCATGCCCTAATTGAAGAGGACCCATGATTAACAGTTGGAACAATAGCCAGAACCATAGATATCTCAGTTTGTTCTGCTTACACAATTCTGGCTGAAAAATTAAAGTTGAGCAAACTTTCCGCTTGATAGGTCCCCAAACTGTTGTGCCTAGATTAGCTGCAGACAAGAGAAGAACTTTCAATAAAAATTTTAAACAAGAGGAATCAAGATCCTGAAGCATTTCTTGGAATAATTTTAATAGGGGGTGAAACATGGCTTTTCCAGTATGATCCTGAAGACAATGCACAGTCAAAGTAATGGTTACCAAGAGGTGGAAGTGGTCCAGTCATAGCAAGTTGGAATCAGTCAAAACCAAATATTATGGCAACAGTTCTTTGGTATGCTCAAGGCATTTTGCTTGTTGACTTTCTGGAGGGCCAAGGAACAGTAACACCTGCTTATTATAAGAGTGTTTTGAGAAAGTTAGCTAAAGTTTTAGCAGAAAAATGCTTGGGAAGGTTTCACCAGAGAGCCCTTCTCCACCACAACAATGCTTCTGCTCATTCCTCTTGGCAAACAAGGGCAATTTTGTGAGAACTTGGATGGGGAATCATTAGGCATCCACCTCGCAGTCCTGATTTGGCTCCCTTGGATTTATTTTGTTTTCTAATCTTAAAAAATCTTTGAAGGGCACCCATTTCTCTTCAGTTAATAATGTAAAAAAAAATGCTTTACCGACATGGTTAAAATACCAGGACCCTCAGTCCTTTAGAGATGGACTAAATGGCTGGTATTGCTTACAAAAGTGTCTTGACCTTGGTGGATCTTATGTTGAGAAATAAAGTTCATATTTTTAATCTTTTAACTCCATTTTCCACAAACTTTTTGAAGTCTCCTCACATATATCACTATACTATATACTTATAACAATTTATGCTAATAAACATTTTTAAAGTATTTACTCATTTTAGATATATTTTAATTATATTACTACAGGTATTCCTTAAGCTCTTTCAAATCCTATGTGAAATGAAATAGAATATTAAAAAGTAATTTATAATTAATTATATACTTATCTTTGATCAATAATTATACAAATAAATTTATTATAAAATAAATGTGGCTGTGTGCCTGTGGAGAAAGAAGAGAAATTGAACCTGTTGTTAGCAAGAGAAGCTGCTAGCCATTTCTCTGTCTTGAAAGATTTAGAAAGTTACTTGGGGCAGATATTTTCTGATTCTTTCCTGAACACTTGAGTGGTTTCTTTAGAAGAATGGTTGTGGAATGCCTGAGAAAGGCTGCTCATCCTGGTAGCTTTTGGTAAACAAAGATTCTTGTTGGCAATAATATAGGCAAATTTTCACAGATGCCAAGAGCCTCCTGGGAGGAAAGGAACTGATATCCTGTAATTTCCAAATTGGTCTGCCATAAGGAAAGGCCTCAGAGCTTGCTGTGTCTGACCCCTCAGCCAGAACAGCATATTTACTAATCCTCAGACTTCTTGCATTTGGGAGTGAATCTGTTATGTACAAACGACAATGCTAGCAACTGAGATTGTAGAGCATGAGTTCTAGTATGGCATATTTCAGTAATGGTGTTGAAGAAAAACTTTTAGGAACTGAAATAAAAAAAAAAACTCATATAGAGGTTTTTTTCATACTCTATCTTCCCCTATAGGGCTTTAGTTCTTATTTGACCTCTATAGTAGCTTTAGGTATGGAAAGCCATCATACTTCAACCTCCTTGTCATTAAATTTGCTTGATAGGGTTCTGCCCATGATGTGTGACAAAATAAACTTCCAGGGAGTAGGGCAGGCTGACCTTTGAATATACTGTGATGTCTTAGGCCTTGCTCTATATCTTTTGTGTTTGTGCATATGAGTGATATCCTCTAAGACCTACCAGCTAGTTACTCAATCAAGTATTTAAAGTATTCTTATTTACTCCTATAGCCTATAAAAACAAAACTTCCAGATATGTACTGAGCTGTCACATCAATAAAGCAGAAGCAGGATTTGAAATAGAGATATGAACACTTGATAGGCCTCAGAATTCTTAAGACCTTCCTTCTGCATAAGGCATGCAGTACACATGGTGTCATAAAATATTAAGGGTAGTCCTAAAATGACCAAAATGCCAATAATGCTTATGAGTGTAAAAATTCTGAACTGCAGATATCTGTCCTAACTATCCTGTCATTTTTAAAATTTGAAAAAAGTGGGACTTCCTTTCTTTGTCCTAATTCTATCAGGTCTTTGACATCCTGAAGTATTAGTGTATCGTCTCCCCCGTTCCGATATATATAGGTTTCTAACTTTAAGCGACCAGGAATCCCATGCACATTTAGCCAATGACCATATGTTCATCTTTTTTTTTCCATTTCAATTTTCATATCCATAATATTTACCTTCAAATCAAATGGTTAGTGCCATGTGAAAAAAAGGTGAATTTACAGCATATTCAGGGGACTTGGGACTTAACCTGCCTATTGCGTACAGAGAATTTCTGATTACTGATTTTCAGGAGTATTTTGCTGGGAATACTTTCAGAGAGGATAGTAAAATAAAAAGTATTTACATTCACTCAACAAACACTTATTAGACATCTATTAAGTTCTGGGCACTGCAAATAAGGATTGGGGAGACAGATAACTAGAATGTATGTAGTACATTGTGTCAGTGAGCATGCCAACTTCCAATATATCCTTATTTTGAAGAGATATCTATATTTATTTAAGGTTTTTATATCTTTACCATCATCCTTCATCTGAATCTCAATAATCTACATTTTAGTTATTTTATTTTATGTAACACCATTTGATTTCTTGAGGTTTGTTTTGGTCCCAGTTTTAAAGGTCTATTCAGTGGTTTGGATCCTTACTTGTCATGCCAAATGTGAATTGTTAATTTTGATCACCTCTGCATTTGTCCAACACCAAAATAGGCTCTGCTCATTTACAAACAAATTTAAAGTGTAAGTTTCTGTGAAAAAAATATTGTAAAACCTTGTACTTACATGTGGCCACTGAATATTTTCATCTTTCGTTAAAAAGAGTATAATTTCACATGCAATTAGAAGTAAACCAATTATTGCACAGCCAAAACTGTTTAAATTCATCCATATGGCATACATCAACTGGAATAGATACAAAATGTCAACTAGTTATATGTGGAACAAACAAGCTGACATGAAGTTATTAGTTTGCATTACTGATAAACATGTTAAAGCTGAGGATTTGTTATAACTTCTGAATTTTTTCTGAATCAAAGTTCACTCTAAGGGTTCCCAACCTCCAAATGTGTCAGGATTCCAATAATACACATGGTTTTCTGATACTGCATGCAGATATTTCATTTCCTCATTAAATATAAAATTCTTATGGGCCCTGTGTTGAGGCAAAAAAGAAAGTGCTACATTCTAATGGGAGAGAAAAACTAGTAACAGTAAATGTGAAGAGAATGCAATAAATACTGACATCATGAATAAACCCAATGTTCTCTGCAGGGGCAGATCACAATGAAGCTAAAGGCACTTGTCTCTGAGCTTCTCAAACGCACAGGTCTTTTCCAAGGCCCCAGGAGAAGCCATGCCTACCTTCTTAAAATAGTGAGTTTTGGCTCTTCCTTTCCAATATTTATATTTCTGACTTTTTTTGGTCTTATTTCATTAACCAGGATGTCAAATTTCTATACTGAGTAGTAACAATGAAAGTGTTTATTCTTGTCTTGTGCCTCGTTTTAATAGGAATGCTTCTAAAGTTGCATTATCAAGTATGATATTTGCTGTAAATTTTTAATAAATATTTTTGTCATCAAAAGGACATTCCTAGATATTCCTAATAGCTTTTTACCATGAATGATTACAGATTTTGTTGAATTATTTTTTGACATCTTTTAAGATGATCAAATATTTTCTTATCCTTTAATGTGGTAAATTACATTGAAATCGTTTTAAAAATAAACATTGATGCATAACATGCATTCTAAAGTATGCAGCTTAGAGAATTATTACAAAGTGTAAGCATTCATGTAGCCACCACCCATATGAAGACACTAAACATATTCAGCAACCCAGAAATCACTTATATCTCTTTTCATTCTCTATTCCCATCCTCCTCCATAAGAGAAACCACTAGCTGACTTCCAATACCATTGATTCGTTTTGTCTATTTTTGAACTTTATATAAATGTAATCATGCAGTATGTACTGTTTTGTGCCTTGTTGCTTTCACTCAAAATTATGTTTGTATGAAATCCATCAATGTTGTTATGTTTAGTAGTAGTTTTGTTCATTTTCATTGCTATGTTATTTTCCATTCTATCAGAGTGCTATAATTTGTCTATCCATATTTTTACCAATGCACATTTGGGTTATTTCCAGTTTTGGCCACTGTGAAAAAGGAGGCTATAAACTTGTATTTCCTTTCATAAAACATATGTAAGCATTTCTGATAGGCCTATATCTAGAAGTAGAATTACTCAGTCATAGGGTAAACATATGTTCAACTCTGGAAGATATGGTCAAATTTCCAGTGGTTGTAGAAATTTAAACTTCCACTAGTAGTTGTTTTACATTCTTGCCAATAAGTTAACCATTCTGGCAAGTTTGCTGTAGTATTTCATTGTGGTTTTAATTTTTATTTTCCTAATTTTTAATGAGCTTAAGCGTATCACTTTTATTTTTTTCTATTTTTATTGTTTTTGCCAAACTGTCTTACAAAACAGCTGTACCATTTTGCAATGGATTTGTTATACAGTATAATGTTTTGATACACATATACCTAGTATAATGATTACTACTGTCACACAAAAGATCATGTCCATCACATCACATAATTACTTTTTTTGTGGTAAGACCACTTAAAATCTACTCACTGAGCAAATTTTAAATATATGTTATCACCTATAGTCCTCATGCTGTACGTTAGATCTCTAGGCTTATTCTTCCTGCATCACTGCAAGTTTGTACCTTTTGATCTACTTCTCCCCATTTCTTCCCCTCTCTGCCTCTGATTACCACTGTCCTACTCTCTGTTTCAATGTATTTGGTGTTTATTAGATTCCACATATAAGTGAGATCATACATTCTTTTTATTTTTGTGTATAGCTTATTTCACTTAGCACAGTGTTCCTCAGGTTCATCCATGTTGTTGCAAATGGCAGTATTTCCTTTTTTTTTTTTTTTAAGGTTTAACAGTATTCCATTGTGTGTGTGTGTGTGTGTGTATGTGTGTGTGTGTGTGTACCAGTTTATCCATTCATCATTGATGGACACAGGTTGTTTCCAAATATACGCTATAGTGAATAATGCTGCAATGAAAATGAGAGTACAGATATGTCTATGATTTGCTGATTTCATTTCCTTTGGTAAAAGAGGGATTGCTGGATTATATGGTAGTTTCATTTGTAATTTCTTGAGGAATCCCCATACTGTCTTCCATAATGGCTGTACCAATTTACATTCCCAAAAAGAGCGTATAAGGGTTCCCTTTTCAGGTTAATTATATTTTAATGAATTTATTGGCCATTTGAATATCATTTTGTATAAGGTGGCTGCTCAAGGATGTTGTCTATTTTTATTGGGCTATTCGCACTTTTTATTGATTTTTAGAAGTTCTTGATATATTGTGGATACAAGTCTTTTACCGGTGATAATTGTAAAATTAACTTTCCCTGTGTGGCTTACCTAGTTTTTGTGAATAGTGCCAATTGGTGAATCAAAGTTTCTAATTTTAATGTATTTTGCTGTTTATATCTGGTTTAGGAAATTTTTACCCACCACAAAATCATGAAAATATACACTTATCATTTAGAAGCATTTAATTTTGCTTTTCACATTTATATCTGAAATCTTCTTGAAACTGACTTTTTTGAGTGTGTATGGTGTACGGTAGCACTAAAGTTTCATTCTTTTCACATGAGTCACGTTCAGATGGCTCTAATTACTGAAAAGGCTGCTTGGTTCCCATTGCTCTGCAGCGCCACCTTGGTCAGAAATCAAATGTCTATGTAAGCATGTGTCTGTTTCTGGAAACTATTCTGTTCTATTTATTGGTCTATTTGAGTGATAATATCATACTGTCTTTTTAAAGTTTTAATAAGTCTTAAAATTTGAGAGAGTACATCCACACTGTTTTTCTTCAAGATTATCGCAGCCTTTTTTATTTACACATATATTTTGCGATCAAGTTGACTTTCTAAAAATAGTTTTTGTTTTTTTTTTTTTAGATGGAGTCTCACTCTGTTGCCAGGCTAGAGTGCGGTGGTGCGATCCTGGCTTACTGCAACCTCTGCCTCCCGGGTTCAAGCGATTCTCCTGCCTCAGCCTCCAAAGTAGCTGGGACTACAGGCATGTGCCACCATACCCAGCTAATTTTTTTATTTTTAGTAGAGACGGGGTTTCACCATGTTGGCCAGGATGGTCTCGATCTCTTGACCTCGTGATCTGCCCACCTCGGCCTCCCAAAGTGCTGGGATTACAGGCGTCAGCCACCGTGGCTGGCCAAAATAGGTAATTTTTTAAGAGCAGTTTTAGGTTAATGGAAAAGTTGAGCAGAAATTTTCCATATACCTCCTGACCTCCCCTTTATCATTATGTAATGCCCTACTTTGTCTATTTTGATCTTTGTTGGTTTAAAGTCTGTTTTGCCAGACAGTAGGATTGCAACCCCTGGTTTTTTCTGTTTACCATTTGTTTGGTAGATTTTTCTCCATCTGTTTATTTTGAGCCTGTGTATGTCATTGTATGTGAGATGGATCTCTTGAAGACCGCATACTGGTGGGTCTTGGTTCCTTACCCAGCTTGTCACTTTTACATTTAAGATTAATATTGATATGTGTGTATTTGATCCTGTCATCATGATGTTAGCTGGTTATTTTGCCGACTTATTTATGTGGTTGCTTTATAGTGTCACTGGTTTGTGTACTTCAGTGTGTTTTTGTAGTGGCTGGTAATGGTCTTTCTTGTCCATATTTAGTGCCTTCTTCAGGAGCTCTTGTTAGGCAGGTCTGGTGGTAACAAATTTCCTCAGCATTTGCTTGTCTAAAAAGAATCGTGTTTCTCTTTCACTTATGAAGCTTAGTTTGGCTGGACATAAAATTCTGATTTGGAATTTCTTTTCTTTATGAATATTGAATATTGTCCTCCAGTCTCTTCTGGCTTGTTGGATTTCATCTGAGAGGTCTGTTGTTAGTCTGATGGGCTTCCCTTTGTACATGACTTGGCCTTTCTCTCTCACTGCCTTTAATATTTTTTTTCTCCTCATATTGGTGTTGGAAGAGTCTGATGATTGTGTGTCTTGTGGATGATCTTCTTGTAGAGTATTTTACTGGAGTTCTCTGCATTTCCTGAATTTGGATGTTGGTCTCCCTCATTATATTGAGGAAGTTCTCATGGATGATATCATGATACATGTTTTCCAAATTGGTTCTGTTCTCTGCATAGAACCAACCATATCTTTTAGGTACATCAATCAATCATAGATCCAGTCTCTACATTATCCCTTATTTCTCGGAAGTTTTGTTCATTCCTTTTCATTCTTTTCTCTCTATTCTTGTCTGCCTTTCTTTTTTCAGAAAGCCAGTCTTCAAGCTCTAAGATTCTTTCCTCTGCTCAGTTTATTTTGTTATTAATACTTGTGATTACATTGTGAAATTCTTATAGTGTCTATTTCTTCTGTCAGCTCCTGCAATGTTTTATTATGATTTTTAGCTTCCTTGCATTGAGTTATAACATATTCTTGTAGCTTAATGAACTTTGTTTCTATCCATATTCTGAATTACATTTCTGTCATTTCAGCCTCAGCCCAGTTCTGAACCCTTGCTAGAGAGGTAATGTGGTCCTCTGGAGGAAAGAAGGCACACTGGCTTTTTGAGTTTTCAGCATTCTTGCACTGGTTCTGTTTCATCTTTAAGGGATTATCTACCTTCAGTCTTAGAGGTTGCTGACCTTTGGATTTTTTTTTTCTTTTATCCTATTTGATGACCTTGAGGGTTTGATTGTGGTATAAGGTGGATTCAGCTGACTGGGTTCATTTCTGGGAGATTTTAGGGGGCCAGTGCTCAGCTCTCAACCCATGAACTGCCTGCTCTAACTCTGGAGGACTTGTATTGGGCCCCAACTTTGTTCTCTGGCTCCTTGAGGTTTGGATTCCACTGTGCTGGGGGGACTGAGGTGCGGCATCTGTAGCAGAGTGTTAGTAGATGCAGGGTGTCTGCCTCCCTGTGGGCATTCACAACAGTGGCAGAGGCAAGGCAGCTGGGGTCCCCTGCTGGAGACTGTGTGCCCTGTTGCAATGGAGGTGGTGTTGGCTTGGGACAGGGTGCTGGCCAGTGCAGGTCTGAGTGCCTTCTCTGTGCTCTGCAAGCAGGAGTGATTGCTTAGGGTGTGGGAGGATCCCCTGTTCTCTGTGCAGTGTTAGTGCAAGGGTTGGGTGCTTGTTGGAGTGGGGCTTACTGACCCTTTGCCCTTCAAGGCTTTATCTGCAATTATGGTCGGCAAGGATGGGAAAGCATACTGCACTCCTGCATGCTGGTGGGGCCAGTAAAGCAAAACCCGCCTTCGCAGACATGTGCCATCAAAGTGATGTGGGGAGTTGCCATGGGCTTGTGGGAAGCTGTAGTATGAGGAGGGAATGTGTGGGCTGGTGCACGGCTATAGGGGCCACCTCACTGGAGCTCTCCACCAGTCAGGCACAGTCCACTGGTGCAGAAGCTATGGTGTGGGTCCCCCAGGGCATCCAAGACTGCTCTGTAAGCAGGCATGGCCAGACTGGGGCCCTGGGAGAGGCCATCAAACCAAGGAGGGCCCAAGTCAGACCAGCTTTGTCTGATGTGGAAGACCACAGGGTCTGACAGTTCCCCTAGGACTAAAGTCTCTTATGGAAGCAAATTGAGCCTAGAGGGATGGGTGTCTTTGACTTTTAACAGTTTGACTCTAACGTTCCTTGGAGTGGACATTTCTGAGTTGTTTATTGGAGACACTCAAGCTTCCTGGACTCTGGATGTTCGTATTTCTCCCAAGACTTGGGAAGTGATAAGCTACTATTTCATTACACAGGTTTTCTATGCTTTTCCTAATCTGTTTTTCCTTCCAAAAACCCCATAGTGCAAATATTTGTTTGCTTAAGAGTGTTCCATAAGTCTCATAGGCTTTCTTCATTTCTTTACATTGTTTTTTCTTTTTATTTAGTCTGATTGGATTATTTCAAAATACCTGTTTTCAAGTTTGGAAATTCTTTCTTCAGCTTGAGTTAGTCTATTGTTGAAGTTCTCAATTGTATTTTTTAAATCATTCATTGAATTCTTCAGCTTTAAGATTTCTCTTTGCTTTTTTATGATATCTATCTCTGTTGAATTTGTCATTTAGTTCATAATTTTTTTTATTTCACTGAATTGTCTATCTGTATTCCATTGTATCTCACTGAGTGCCTTAAAGTTATTATTTTGAATTGCTTTTCATGCATTTCATAGATTGCCTTTTACTTGGGTTCTGCTACTGGAGAATTATTGTATTCTTTGAAGATTTCAGGTTTACTTGCTTTTTCATGGTTTTTGTGTGTGTGTGCGTGTGTGTCTGTACTTTGATATCTGTGCATCTTGTGGAAAAGTGCCTCTTCCAATTATATGGAATAGCTTTTTTATAGGAGAAATCTTTTTCTTCTAGATGTGTTCTACAGTATTGTGTGAGTAGGGTGCTTTGGTGGTTCTGGGTGATTTCTTTCTGTGTGATTTAATTTTCTTTCAGTAGTGGTCTCTGTGTGATTTCTTTGACTGTAACCAATGTCAATGGCGTCTGTGTGTGCACAGAGACTGCAGGTATTTATGAGTTTAGTGGTGCAGTTTTTCTGGGCCATCAGGTGAGCCAGTCTTTGGACTCCAGGAGTACATGTGGCACCTGGTTGCTCTGCAGGTTAATTGAGCAAGGTCACTGGTGATGGTGGGTGATGGACAGTCTTATCCTTGGACCCTGGGGAATGTTCATGGTGCATATTTTCTCCGGTGGTTGAGTCGGTAGAATCATTAGTGGTGGTGGGTCCCAGGAGGGCTGGTCCTTGTTTTATGGGAGGGTATGCTTAGTGCATAGTGGCTCTGCTGGGCAAGTGGGAGGGGTTGCTGGTGACAGCAGATATTGTACATTCTGGTTCTTAGTCCTGGGGGGTGCCACGTGGGATGCAGATGTTCCTTTCAATATGTTATTGAAATTGTTTTGCTAGAATTTTGTCCAAGATTTTTGCATCTATGTTCACTAGGGATACTGGCCTTTGATTTTCTTTTCTCACAGTGTTTTTTTCTGGCTTTGGTATCTGGGTAATGCTGGCCTTGTAAAATCAGTTTGAAATTATTCTCCTTCAATTTTTAAAAAATATTTGAAGAAGGATTGTTATTAGTTCTTTAAATGTTTGATATATTTCAGCAGTGAAGCAATCAGGTTCTGGAATTTTCTCTGATAAGAGACTTTTTATTGCTGACTCTATCTCCTTACTCATTATTGGTCTATTCAGATTTTCTATTTATTTAGGAGTCAGTCTTGCTTGGCTTTACATTTCTAGTAGTGCATTCATTTCTTCTAGGTTATCCAATTTGTTCATGTATAGTTATTCATAGTAGTGTCTTATGATTCTTTTTATTTCTGTGGTATCAGTTGCAATGTCTCTTTCATTTCAAATTTTATGTCTTTTTTTTAGTCTAGCTAAAGGTTTTTTAGTCTAGCTAAAGGTTTTTTAGTCTAGCTAAAGTCTTAGCTAAAGGTTTGTTGATTTTATGTATCTTTTAATGAAAACAAATCTTCATTTGGTTATCTTTTATTTTTCTAGTCTCTTATTTATTTCTGTTTTGATCTTTATTATTTCCTTACTTCTACAAACTTTGTGCTGAGTCCCTTACTATTGTATTGCATTCTATTTTTATCTTCTCTTCAGATATATTAATATTCCCTTTTGTACATTTAGGTGCTCTGATATTGGATGCATATATATGTACAATTGTTATATTATCTTGATAAATTGACCCCTTTGTTATTTTATAATTGCCTTCTTTGGCTCATTTTACAGTGTTTGTCTTTGAGTCTATTTTGTCTGATATAAGCATAGCTATTCTTGGTCTTTTTTGGTTATTATTTGCAAGGAATTTTTTTTTTCCATTTATTCACTTTTAGTTCATGTGTGTCCTCAATGCTAAAATGAGTCTCTTGTATGCAGCAGATAATTAATTAGGTCTTGTTTTTATTCATCCAGTCACTCTATGTGTTTTGATGGAGAATTTAATCCATTACATTTAAAGTAATTATTCACTGGAAAGGACTTACTATTGTCACTTTGTTAATTATTTATTGATTATTTTGTAGTTCCTTTGTTTTTTCCTTCCAATCTTGTTTTCTTCCTCTGTGATTTGTTTTTTTTTTTTTTTTTTTATTATTATTATTATTATTATTATTATTATTATTATACTTTAGGCTCTATGGTACATGTGCGCAACGTGCAGGTAAGTTACATATGTATACATGTGCCATGCTGGTGTGCTGCACCCATTAACTCGTCATCTAGCATTAGGTATATCTCCTAATGCTATCCCTCCCCCCTCCCCCCACCCCACAACAGTCCCCGAAGTGTGATGTTCCCCTTCCTGTGTCCATGTGTTCTCATTGTTCAATTCTCACCTATGAGTGAGAATATGCGGTGTTTGGTTTTTTGTTCTTGCGATAGTTTACTGAGAATGATGATTTCCAATTTCATCCATGTCCCTACAAAGGACGTGAACTCATCATTTTTTATGGCTGCATAGTATTCCATGGTGTATATGTGCCACATTTTCTTAATCCAGTCTATCATTGTTGGACATTTGGGTTGGTTCCAAGTCTTTGCTATTGTGAATAATGCCGCAATAAACATACGTGTGCATGTGTCTTTATAGCAGCATGATTTATAGTCCTTTGGGTATATACCCAGTAATGGGATGGCTGGGTCAAATGGTATTTCCAGTTCTAGATCCCTGAGGAATCGCCACACTGACTTCCACAAGGGTTGAACTAGTTTACAGTCCTACCAACAGTGTAAAAGTGTTCCTATTTCTCCACATCCTCTCCAGCACCTGTTGTTTCCTGACTTTTTAATGATTGCCATTCTAACTGGTGTGAGATGGTATCTCATTGTGGTTTTGATTTGCATTTCTCTGATGGCCAGTGATGGTGAGCATTTTTTCATGTGTTTTTTGGCTGCATAAATGTCTTCTTTTGAGAAGTGTCTGTTCATGTCCTTTGCCCACTTTTTGATGGGGTTGTTTGTTTTTTTCTTGTAAATTTGTTGGAGTTCATTGTAGATTCTGGATATTAGCCCTTTGTCAGATGAGTAGGTTGCGAAAATTTTCTCCCATTTTGTAGGTTGCCTGTTCACTCTGATGGTAGTTTCCTTTGCTGTGCAGAAGCTCTTTAGTTTAATTAGATCCCATTTGTCAATTTTGGCTTTTGTTGCCATTGCTTTTGGAGTTTTAGACATGAAGTCCTTGCCCATGCCTATGTCCTGAATGGTATTGCCTAGGTTTTCTTCTAGGGTTTTTATGGTTTTAGGTCTAACATTTAAGTCTTTAATCCATCTTGAATTAATTTTTGTATAAGGTGTAAGGAAGGGATCCAGTTTCAGCTTTCTACATATGGCTAGCCAGTTTTCCCAGCACCATTTATTAAATAGGGAATCCTTTCCCCATTTCTTGTTTTTGTCAGGTTTGTCAAAGATCAGATAGTTGTAGATATTCCCAAGGTAATTTACAGATTCAATGCCATCCCCATCAAGTTACCAATGACTTTCTTCACAGAATTGGAAAAAACTACTTTAAAGTTCATATGGAACCAAAAAAGAGCCCGCATCGCCAAGTCAATCCTAAGCCAAAAGAACAAAGCTGGAGGCATCACGCTACCTGACTTCAAACTATACTACAAGGCTACAGTAACCAAAACAGCATGGTACTGGTACCAAAACAGAGATATAGATCAATGGAACAGAACAGAGCCCTCAGAAATAACGCCACATATCCTCTGTGATTTGTTAATTTTTGTAGTGATACACTTTAACTTAAAAAGCAATCTCATGTGTATCTTCTGTGTTGTTTTTCTTTGTGATTATCATTGGGCCTAAGTGAACCATCTTGGTACTGGCATTTTTGTTTTATTCCTGATTAAAGAGAAAGCTCTTATTGTTTTAGCATGACATATAATGTTTGATTTACATTTTTCTACACCTAGCTTTCTAAGATTTAAAAACAGTATGAATGATTTTAAATTTTATCAACTGCATTTGCACTATCTACTGAGATGCTGATATGTGTTTTCTATTCTACTAATGTAACAACTTACATTTTTTAATTTTTAATATTATATCAACCTTACATCCTGTAATAAAAATAACTTTTTATATCATATTATCTTCTCTATATAATAATTAATTTGATTTATTCATATTTTGTTTAGAATTTTTGCTTATATGTACATGTATACATGATATTTGCCTTTATTTTCTATTTCTCATCATGTCTCTGCCTGATCTTGACTTCAAGGCTTACTGACTTCATAATATATGCTGAGAAGTCCACTTTCTTTTATATTCTCTGAAATAATTTAAGACTGATGTTATAAGTATTTGATAGAATTTGTTTGTGAAGCCATCACAGCTTAAATTTATCTTGTGTGGGAATTTTGCTAACTACAGATTTAATTCATTTAATAGTTATAGGACTATCAATATATTCTATTTCCTCTTATGTCTTCTTTCAGTACACTGTAGTTTTCAAAGGCATACATTTATAGGTTAATTTATAGGGTTTTTTGCATTTCGTTTATCCTTGGTGTGACTAACCAAGACAAAGCAAGCACACAAATAATCAATATCAGAAAGAAAACAATGAGATCCAATAGGCATAAAAACATTGACAAAACTTGTGCTTCTGGTATGATAAAAAAGGTATGGCAGACTAGTGTTGCCTCTGAAAGCAACTAGAAAAGCATGATATAGTACAAAAGGTATTTCATCTATATAAAAGCATCAGAAAACTTCTAAAACATTCAGGAATATAAAGGGATTGTGAATCCTAAGAAAGACACAGAAAGGTGAGAAGATGTTGGTTCTACAGGTAATTTTTCTTTTCTTTTCTCTCTCTTTTTTTTTTCTTTTGAGACAGAGTTTCACTCTTGTTGTCTAGGTTGGAGTGCAATGGCATGATCTTGGCACTCTGCAACCTCCACCTCCTGGGTTCAAGTGATTCTCCTGCCTCAGCCTCCCAAGTAGCTGGGATTACAGGTGCCTGCTACCACACCCAGCTAATTTTTGTACTTTTAGTAGAGATGGGGTTTCACCATGTAGGCCTTTGGGAGCATTTGCCAGGACAAGAGGCTGAGGTTTCAGATTATGTCTAAGTAGGAGTTGCTAGGGGAGAGAGGAATCACTATAGGGTTTTTGTGTTCTTTCAGGTCTGGAAAGAAAACGTAAACCTGAGGAGATAAGCTCCTGAGTAGAAGAAGTGGTCAGAGAAATGAGTAAGCTTCATAACAAATTTTTCTATTAACATGCTAGCCAGATTTTGATGCCTTTCTGGTCAGTAGGAGAAGGAATTAAGAAGAAAGCAGCTGAGAAACAGAACATAGTTTTTGGCCATGTAATTGTGCTGAGAAAACATGGTTCAGGACTGCAAGAGAGAAGTTACTTGAAGACATACCATGTTCTCAGTTGAAAACCTTGGAGGGTTATATGCTATAATTAGAAGATAAATTAGAAGTATATGAACTAACTGCCATTCAGCCTTGGTTCTGGTTTATGAACCTTGGGGAGAGATGAGTGAGCTCACTCTGGAAGAACTAAGCATCAGCTGACATTGCTGTACTTTTTAATACATATTTTTGAGTACTTAATAAAAAATTACTAGACATGTTAAAAGACATGACCATATTTTTAAAAAAACACTAGGGAAACAAAAATAATAGAAACAGTGTCATAAGTGATCCATTTAACAGACTTAAAACTAATAACGACTTTAAGATAACTCCTATTAATATGTTCAAGAAAATAGAAAAAATGGATAAAATAGATGAACAGACAGAAAGTTTCACAGAATAATTAGAAACTAGAAATGGAATCAAGCGGAAGTTCTAGAATTGAAAAATACATTAGATTCAATGCCATCCCCATCAAGCTACCAATGACTTTCCTCACAGAATTGGAAAAAACTACTTTAAAGTTCATATGGAACCATAAAAGAACCCGCATTGCCAAGTCAATCCTAAGCCAAAAGAACAAAGCTGGAGGCATCATGCTACCTGACTTCAAACTATACTACAAGGCTACAGTAACCAAAACAGCATGGTACTGGTACAAAAACAGAGATATAGACCAATGGAACAGAACAGAGCCCTCAAAAATAATGCTGCATATCTACAACTGTCTGATCTTTGACAGACCTGACAAAAACAAGAAATGGGGAAAGGATTCCCTATTTAATAAATGGTGCTGGGAAAACTGGCTAGCCATATATAGAAAGCTGAAACTGGATCCCTTCCTTACATCTTATGCAAAAATTAATTCAAGATGGATTAGAGACTTAAATGTTAGACTTAAAACCATAAAAACCCTAGAAGAAAACCTAGGCAATACCATTCAGGACATAGGCATGGGCAAGGACTTCATGTCTAAAACACCAAAAGCAATGGCAACAAAAGCCAAAATTAACAAATGGGATCTAATTAAACTAAAGAGCTTCTGCACAGCAAAAGAAACTACCATCAGAGTGAACAGGCAACCAACAGAATGGGAGAAAATTTTTGCAATCTACTCATCAACAAATGGCTAATATCCAGAATCTACAATGAACTCCAACAAATTTACAAGAAAAAAACAAACAACCCCATCAAAAAGTGGGCAAAGGATATGAACAGACACTTCTCAAAAGAAGACATTTATGCGGCCAAAAGACACATGAAGAAATGCTCATCATCACTGGCCATCAGAGAAATGCAAATCAAAACCACAATGAGATACCATCTCACACCAGTTAGAATGGTGATCATTACAAAGTCAGGAAACAATGGGTGCTGGAGAGGATGTGGAGAAATAGGAACACTTGTACACTGTTGGTGGGACTGTAAACTAGTTCAACCATTGTGGAAGTCAGTGTGGCGATTCCTCAGGGATCTAGAACTGGAAATACCATTTGACCCAGCCATCCCATTACTGGGTATATACCCAAAGGATTGTGAATCATGCTGCTATAAAGACACATGCACACGTATGTTTATTGCGGCACTATTAACAATAGCAAAGACTTGGAACCAAGCCAAATGTCCAACAATGATAGACTGGGTTAAGAAAATATGGTACATATACACCATGGAATACTATGCAGCCATAAAAAATGATGAGTTCATGTCGTTTGTAGGGACATGGATGAAACTGTAAACCATCATTCTCAGCAAAGTATCTCAAGGACAAAAAACCAAACACTGCATGTTCTCACTCATAGGTGGGAATTGAACAATGAGAACACATGGACACAGGAAGGGGAACATCACACACTGGGTCCTGTTGTGGAGTGGGTGGAGTGGGGAGGGATAGCATTAGGAGATATACCTAATGTTAAATGACGAGTTCATGGGTGTAGCACACAAACACGGCACATGTATACATATGTAACTAACCTGCACGTTGTGCACATGTACCCTAAAATTTAAAGTATGATAAAAAAATTAAAAAAAAAGAAAAATACATTCACTGAAATGGAGAACTGAGTTTAACAGCGTATTAGACACAGTAGCAAACAGCATTAATGACCCGAAGCAAAGGGCAAGAGAGAAATGTTGAAATTGAAGTAAAGAGAAGAAGAATAAAAGAAAAAGAAAAAAGTGTAAGAGATATGTCTATACAGTGAAAATATCTAACATACATATAATTGGAATCCTGGAGGTAGGGGGAATTAGAAAGGCAATTTTGAAAAAGCAATATTTGAAGAGAAAATGGGTGACAATATTCAGAATTTGATGAAAAATGTCAACCCAGATAGTCAACCCATGTAGATACATGTATTTGGCAAATTCCAAATGAGGTAAATATAAAGCAAACCGTATTTAAGTACATCATAGTAAATCTTTTAGAAACTAAAAGAGAAAACTGTAAAAGTAGTCTGAGAAGCTAAGACAAACATAAACTTCACAATGGCAAAGATGTAAGCCACAACGCAACAGAATGACATCTTTAAAGTGAAGTAAAATAAAATAATTGCCAACCTAGAATGCTATATACAGCTAAAGAACCTTTCAAAACAAAGACAATATAAGGTGGTTTTCAAACTACCAAAAGCTGAGAGAATTTATTGCCAGGATTTTTGTGCAAAAACAAGTTGAAGGGAATATCTCAGCTAGAGAGAAAGTAATCCCAATTTGAAATGCTGAAATACAGAAATAAATAAAGAGAAACAAAAGATAGATATGTGAATAAATGTAAATAAATACCATGCATCACTTTACTTTGTTTTGCTGAGCTCACAGAGAACTTGGATCCTATCTTATTCTTAACCAAGACTTCCTGTTCAGCCCTATCTGATTCTTCCCACCCAAAGCCTTCTTAGTCTAAGCATTTATTCCTTCTGCCATATTCCCTAAGCAATGATTACGTGTTTGAATTCTTAACCTAAGGTTATTTGATTCAAAGTTCAGCTCCATCCCTTACAAAATCTAGATCTATTAATTAATATACATCTAGGGATAGTTGCATATGCTCTTGGTATCTCAGTTTCCTTACCTATAAAATAGGTATATAATATTATCAACCTGATAGGGTTTGCTGTGCTGTGAGCTATTATCCCAAAACTTTGTAAGGCATCTCGCACATAGAAGCCATCCAATAAATCTTAACATTATTATTCTAATCATGTTTTTCTCTCCTACTGTTTCAATGTATCTATATACATTTGTTCTATCATACTTGATATCTTAATTTGAAAAAAATAATATATTTTATTTAAATTTCCATATCTGACTTTCTAGTTTGCTTCATGCATCCTGTATTCTTTTGGTGTTTTATAAAATTAGCAACTAATTCTGTTGTAGTATACCCATTTAAAAATAACGTAAAGTATTGTAAAGCAGTATTTTAGATAGACTTGCACTGTTTCAGAAACTATGATATGTGCTCCTTACAGATATCGTTGTTTTTGATAAATTTAATTTTTTCTCTGAAATGAGGAGGGTGAAGACCACCTGGTGACCATTAAGCCGGTCATCTGAGACAAAAAATTCCTTATTTGAGTAATTTAGAAGTAATTAGATTTCCCTGTTATCTAAAGTCAGCACCTAGTTCCAGGCCTCTTTTCAACTTAAAATTTATAAGTAACTAGAATTTCTAGATATCTCTGGAACGCATGCATGCCTAAACTCATGCTACCCTTCCTGACATTAAGGCACCAAAATGTCTGCAAATGTAATCGTTTAACATGCATATCACCCTTAAGCTCCCGCTTTAAGGTCCATAAATACCCCTAAGGAAAAATCCACTGTGGCATGCTCAGTCCT
Source organism: Pongo pygmaeus (assembly GCF_028885625.2). Lineage (NCBI taxonomy): Eukaryota > Metazoa > Chordata > Mammalia > Primates > Hominidae > Pongo > Pongo pygmaeus. The sequence goes on from NC_072382.2 coordinate 14,556,952, forward strand.
CTCCTGCTGAGATGCCCTGCTGCACTCTTCTGCAGCATTCTTTCTTTGTAATAAAACTTTATTTTTAAAAGCCTATACTGTTGTTGCTAAATTTTTCTAACCAACCCATGAGTTGACCACTTTCTGAGGCCAGGGTTCTTACACTTAACACAGCATGAAATTGTTTTAATCATTTTGACTTACCAACCTTGGTGAACGTTTCTTCTCTGCTGCTATTGCAAAAATTCCTGATATAACATACTGAGAACAAAAAGAGGCATACATAAGAATATTTTCATTATCATACAAGAGATTCTCAGAACTTTAATAACATTCATGAAGCCCATCCAAAGAATAGTTGAAACTTAAGAGGAATTAGGCTGAAATACCAAAATTGCTGTTGTAGTTTTGTGGTAGCCCCTGGAAAAATCACCCAGCTATAAATCCAATGGTTCTTTAGTACATACAGAATCATTACTGGATTACTGTGATGCTTGTATTTGGCATAAAATACAGGGATTTTTTAACATGATTTTATAGCATGGAGGGTAAATAAAAACTTACCTGGTTTTATTTAATAACTTCTTACCGAATATATGAGTTTTATTGCTAGAAAATATATGTTGTTATAATTTGGTGAGTTCATGTTCACAGATGTTCAATATAATGTTATTGAAAAATATTTTACTAACCGGAAACAGCATTGAAAATAGTTCATCTGCAGTTTAATTTTTGAAATGCAAGTGTCATGTATTAGCTTCCAAATGTAGCTTATACTGAATATTCTATTATTTTCTGGCATGGTTGGAAGGACAATAGTTTTCAGTGTATCAATAATTGATTTTTTTTCCATTGGTGTAAACTGCATGTGTGTATGCAGTTTTTAAATGACATTATATGATTATCTAGTCTGTAATGAGGGGAGCAGAGCATGTTCCTTTCTCAGAAAATGGGGCCTCTGAAAATTCACAGTAAATAGTGTTAGAGACAGATAATAAACAAATGAACAACATATAGAGAAGAGATTTTCATGTCATATTAAAATATGAAGTAAATAAAACAGAATGATATGATAAAGGATACACTGAAGGTGAAATTCAAGAGGTTTTTCAAAAAGGTTTCTCAGAAAAGATGACATTTAAGCTGTGATTTGCATGACAATAAGCATCAAGCTTGAGGCTGCAGCAGCATCTTAAGGAGAGAAAACAGCTACTGCAAAGGATCTAAGCCTCTGTGCAAGAGTATCTGCCTCAGGGAAGCCTCCCTCCTTTCTTCCAATTGTGGTGACCATCTGAGTCAAGCATCTATGATCTGTGTTTCTATAGTAACACTCAAATATGTTGAAAAAAATTATACACACATTTGTTTGCCTCTTTATATCCTTAGTTCAAAATGGAATTTAGATGACTTGCAGAAGTGCATATACTAGGTTTAAAAATTAGTGAATAGAAGTAACTAATATGTAAAGACACTAGGGATAAGGGTAAATAACTGGCTGAGGTTGGGGGTAATTTTAACCAGTGAAATTGTACTGTGGGTCCCTGAATAATCAATAAGGCTAGATAAAACTAATCTTCACTTTTGACTCTGTGATGACTGCTGGCTTCCTTACTGCGTGGTCACATAAAAATAATATGACATAAAAATGTATTTAACCCATGTGTGGCTTATCCACACTGGGTAACCAATGCTCTCAACGTATTAGATTCCCATCATAACTTTGAGGCCATACCCAGTTAATCACTGTCAGAATGAAAACACACACTGCACTTGCTCTGCCAGCTACTGCCATATTGTTATTATTCTTTATGCAGGAAAATTCAATGAAGAGTTATCTAAACTTGCTATCTTGTCTTCCAATTATTTCTTAAGCCCACTCCAATCAGGTTTTCAATTCTACCTTGCCAATGAACCCCTTTTTGTCAAGATCATTCATTACCTCAATGTTATAAAATCTAATAACAATTTTAGACCTTGTCTTATCTAACTTGGCCTAATCTGTAGTCTTCAAGAGTTGATTGCTCCTTTTTTCTTGATCTACTTTCCTCAGTTGACTTTCAATATAGCATACTCTCTTATTTTTCTCTTTTTCAATTGTCTTTGCCCTTCCCTTCTCTTCAATCTGAATTCCTGATGCTGTAGGTACACCAGGTCTCAAGTGTTGGTCCTTTACTCTATCCCATCTACACAGTTGAGATCCCTTCTTGATAATTTCTTGTTTTCTTAAAGTACTAAATACCATGAATATGACAATAATCTCGCACTTATATTTCTCTCTCAAACTCCAGACTCATATACAGATAGGCACTTGACATCTCTACCTGGTGTCTAAAAAAAGATTTCAAACCCAATGTGTCCCAAATTGAACACTTGAAATTCTCCCCTCTTCGAACCACCTCTACTCATAGTCTTACTCATTTTAGACAATGTCAAATCCATTCTTCTAGTTACTTGAGGAAATATTTTGGGGTCTTATTTATTTCTCTTTTTCCCCTTTCACATCTCAGATACAATCCATTATGAAATTTTATGGTCTCTATTATCAAAGTATATCCTAAACAAACTACTTTTTGTTTTGCTACCTCCCTGGTTTGAGCCACTATCATCTCTCATGGATAACTGTAATCAGATTTTAGGAGGTCTCCTTGCTTTGACCTTTGCTCCATTATAATTTCTTAATGATCTTTAAACTTAAGTCAGATCATGTCGTTCCTCTGTTCAGGATCATACAATGGCTGTCAATGATATTCATACATGCAATGATCACAGATCCTTAGATTATCATGTCTTCTATCATATAGCTGACCTCCTTTTCTACCACTTTTCCCTTAGCTGAATTTGCTCCATCCAAACTGGCCTCTTCTTCAGTAAACACTCTAGGATTGTTCTTAGCCTAAGACCTGTTCTCCTTCTCACTCTTCCTCCAGATATCCAGTGGCTTATTACTTCACTCCTTCAAGTCTTAGCTCAAATGTTTTCTTTTCAATGAGGCTTGGACATTCTATAAAAATTGTAACCTGCCGGGCATGGTGGCTTACACCTGTAATCCCAGCACTTTGGGAGGCTGAGGCAGGTGGATCACTTGAGACCAGGAGTTTGAGACCAGCCCGGCCACCATGGTGAAGCCCCGTCTCTACTAAAAATATAAAAATTAGCTGGGCCTAGTGGTGGCACCTGTAATTCCAGCTACTCGGGAGGCTAAGGCAGGAGAATCACTTGAACCTGGGAGGTGGAGTTGCAGTGAGCTGAGATCAGGCCACTGCACTCCAGCCTGGATGACAGAGCAAGACTCTGTCTCAAAAAAAAAAAAAAAAAAAAATTGTAACCTGCACTAACCTCATGCTTCTTTACCCTCCCCTATATTTTATTATTTTTCCACAGTACTTTTAAATATTTATGATGTATAACATGATGTTTTGATATATGTATATTTTGTGAAATGATTACCATAATCAAACCAACATATACATCAACTCACATAGTATTTTTTTGGGGGGTGAGAACATTTAAGATCTACTCTCTTAGCATTTTTAAAGTATATAATACCTTATTAACTGTAGTCATAATGGTGTACAATAGATGTCTAGAGCTTATTCTTCCTGTTTAGCTGAAACTTCTTACATTTTGACCAATATGTCCCCTAAGTGCCAGACCCTGACAACCACCATTCTACTTCATGCTTTTATGAATCTGACTTCTTTAGATTCCATATATAAGTGAGACCATACGGTGATATGGTTTGGCTGTGTCCCCACCCATATCTCATCTTGAATTGTAGTTCCCATGATCCCCATGTATGGTAGATAATGGAATCATGGGGCAGTTACCCTCATGCTGTTCTCGTGATAGTGAGTGAGTTCTCCCAACATCTGCTGGTTTTATAAGGGGCATTCCCCTTTGCTCAGCACTCACTTCTCTCACCTGCTGCCATGTAAGATGTGCCAGTTTTGCCTTCTGTCATAATTGTAAGTTTGCTGAAGCCTCCCTAGCCATGAGGAACTCTGTCAATTAAACCTCTTTTCTCTATAAATTACTCAGTCTTGGGTATTGTATTAGTTCATTTTCTCACTGCTGATAAAGACATACCTGAGACTGGGCAATTTACAAAAGAAAGAGGTTTAATCCACTTACAGTTCCATGTGGCGGGGGAGGCCTCACAATCATGGCAGAAGGCAAGAAGGAGCAAGTCACATCTTACATGGATGACAGCAGGTAAAGAGAGAGATTGGGCAGGGAAACTCCCCCTTATAATACCATCAGGTCTTGTGAGACTTACTTGCTATCATGAGAACAGCACAGGAAAGACTTGCCCTCATGATTCAATTACCTCCCACCAGGTCCCTACCACAACACATGGGAATTCAAGATGAGATTTGGATGGGGACACAGCCAAACCATATCATTCCACCCTGGTCCCTCCAAAAGCTCCTGTCCTTACATTTCAAAACTAATCATGCCTTTGCAACAGACACTCAAAGTCTTAACTCATTTCAGCATTAACTCAAACGTCCACAGTCCAATGTCTCATCTAAGACAAGGCAAATCCTTTCTGCCTATGAGTCTATAAAATCAAAATCAAGTTAGTTACTTCCTAGATACAATGGAGGTACAGGCATTGAGTAAATACAGCCATTCCAAGTGGGAGAAATTGGCCAAAACAAAGGGGCTACAGGCCCCATGCAAGTCCAAAATCCAGTAGGGCAGTCAAATCTTAAAGCTCCAAAATGATCTCCTTTAAGTCTATGTCTCACATCCAGGTCATACTGAAACAGGAGGTGGGTTCCCATGGTCTTGGGCAGCCCTGCCTGTGTGACTTTGCAGGTTAAAGCCTCGCTCCTGGCTGCTTTCACAGGCTGGTGTTGAGTGTCTCTGTCTTTTCCAAGTGCACAGTGCAAGCTGTCAGTGGATCTACCATACTGGGTCTGGAGGACAGTGGACCACTTCTCACAGCTCCACTAGATGGTATCCCAGTAGGGACCCTGAGTGGGGGCTCCCACCCCATATTACCCTTCTGCATTGCCCTAGCAGATGTTCTCCAAGAGTGCCTCGCCACTGCAGCAAACTTCTGCCTGGACATCCAGGCATTTTGATACATTTTCTGAAATCTAGGCAGAGGTTTCCAAACCTCAGTTCTTGACTTCTGTGCACTCACAGAAGGCTTGGGGCTTGCACTCTCTGAAGCCATTGCTCAAGCTCTACGTTGGCCCCTTTCAAACACAGCTGGAATGGCTGGGATGCAGGACACCAAGTCTTTAGGCTGTACACAGCACGGGGACCCTGGGCCTTGCCCATGAAGCCATTTTCTCTTAGGTCTCCAGGCCTGTGATGGGAGGGGCTGCTATGAAGACCTCTGACATGGCCCTGAGACATTTTCCCATTGTCTTGGGGATTAACACTTGGTTCCTCATTACTTAGCAAATTTATGCAGCTGGCTTGAATTTCTCCTCAGAAAATGGATTTTTGTTTTCTATTGCATTGTCAGGCTGCACATTTTCTGAACTTTTATGCTCTGCTTCTCTTATAAAACTGAATGCCTTTAACAGCACCCATGTCACATCTTGAATGCTTTGCTGCTTTGGAATTTCTTTTGCCAGTTACCCTAAATCATCACTCTCAAGCTTAAAGTTCCACAAATCTCTTGGGCAAGGGCAAAATGCCACCAGTCTCTTTGTTAAAACATAACAAGAGTCACCTTTGCTCCAGTTCCCAAGAAGTTCCTCATCTCCATCTGAGACCACCACAGCCTGGACCTTATTGTCCATATCACTATCAGGCTTTTGGTCAAAGTCATTCAACAAGTCTCTAGGAAGTTCCAAACTTTCCCACATTTTCCTTGCTTCTTCTGAGACCCCCAAATTGTTTCAACCTCTTCCTGTTAACCAGTTCCAAAGTGGCTTCCACATTTTTGGGTATATTTTCAGCAGTGCCCACTCTACTGGTACCAATTTACTGTATTAGTCCATTTTCATGCTGCTGATAAAGATACCTGAGACTGGGCAATTTACAAAAGAAAGAGGTTAAATCGACTTACAGTTCCACGTGGCTGGAGAGGACTCACCATCATGGTAGAAGACAAGGAGGAGCAAGTCACATCTTACGTGGATGGCAGCAGGCAAAGAGAGAGATAGGGCAGGGAAACTCCCTCTTATAATACCATCAGATCTTGTGAGACTTATTCGCTCTCATGAGACCAGCACGGGAAAGACCTGCCTCCATGTTTCAATTACTTCCCACTGGGTCCCTCTTACAATGCATGGGAATTCAAGATGAGATCTGAGTGGGGACACAGCCAAACCCTATCAGGTATGTCTTCATAGCAGTGTGAAAACACACTAATACATACAATATTTGTTTTTCTGTACTTGGCTTATTTCACTTAACATAATATGCTCTAGGTTCATCCATATTGTCGCAGATGACAGGATTTTCTTCTTTTTTAAAGGCTGAATAATATTCCATTGTGTATATATATGTATGAATGCCACATTTTCTTAATCTATTCATACATCCATGAACACTTAGGTCGATTCCATATTTTTCCATATTTTGGCTATTGTGAATAATGCTGCAATAAACATGGGAGTGCAGATACCCTTTCACGTACTGATTTCATCTCCTTTGGATATTTTCCCAGAACAGAAACTGCTGGATCATATGGTAGTTCTCATTGTAATTTTCTGAGGGCCCTTCATACTATTTTCCATGATGGCTGTACTAATTTGCATTCCTACCAACAGCATACAAATATTCTCCTTTCTCCACACCCTCACCAACACTTTTATATTTTGCCTTTTTGATAAATGTCATTGTAACAGATGTGAGATAATATCTCATTGTGGTTTTAACTTACATTTTTCTAATGATTAGTGATGTTGAGCATTTTTAAATATACCTGTTGACATAGCGTATGTGTTCTTTTGAGAAATTTTTATTTAGTCTCTTGCCCATTTAAAAATCAGGTTATTTGTTTTCTTGCTTTAAGTTGCTTGAGTTCCTTATACATTTTGTATACTAGTCTCTTATCAGATATGTAGTTTGCGCATATTTTCTCCCATTCTGCAGGTTGTCTGTATACTCTGTTGATTACTTCCTTTGCTGTGCAGAAGCTTTTTAGTTTGATGCAAACCCATGTGTCTATTTTTGCTTTTGCTGCCTGTGATTTTGGAGTCATATCCAAAATGTCATTGCCCAGACTGATGTCAAGAAGCATTTTTTTGCTGTTTTATTCTAGTAGTTTTATAGTTTCAGTCCTACATTTGAGTCTTTTATGTATTTTGAGTTGGTTTTTATATGTGGCATGAGATAAGGGTCCAATTTTATTCTTTTACATGTGGATATCCAGCTGTCCCCAAATCATTTATTGAAGAGTCTGTCTTGACCACATTGTGTGATCTCAGCAGTTTTGTCAAAGATCAATTGAAGATAAATGTATAGATTTTTTTCTGGATTCTCTGTTCTGCTCCATTGATCCATATGTCAGTTTTTGTGCCAGTAATATGCTGTTTTGATTACTATAGCTTAATAATTGATTTTGGTATCAAGTAATGTGATGCCTGCAGCTTTGTTCTTTTGGCTCAAGATTGATTTGGTTATTTAGGATCTTTTGTGGTTTCATATGAATTCCAGGATTTTAAAAATATATTTTTGTGAAAAATGTTATTGGAATTTTGGTAGGGATTGCATTATATCTATATATCACTTTGCATAGTATGGACCATTTTACAATATCCATCTTTCTTATTTATAAACACAGGATATCTTTCCATTTATTTGTGTTTCCTTCAATTTCTTTCATTGTTGTTTTATAGATTTCAGTGTACAGATATTTTACCTCCTTGTTAAAACTTATTCATATTTTATTTATTTATTTTGATGCTATTTTAAGTGGAATTGTTTCCTTGTGTCTTTTTTCAGATTGTTCATTGTTAGTATATAGAAACACTACTGATTTTTGCGTGTTCATTTTGTATCTGCCATTTTACTGAATTCAGTTACTGAATTCTAACAGTTCTAACAGATTTTGGTGGAGTCTTCAGGGTTTTTTGTATACAAGATTATGTCATCTGCAAGCAGAAACAATTTTACTTCTTTCTAATTTATATGGATTTTATTTTTCTTGCTTCATTGCTTCAGCTAGAACCTCCAGTAATATATTGAATATAAGTGGTGAGAGTGGGTGTTCTTTTCTTATTCCTGATATTAGAAGAAAAGCTTTGAGCTTTTCCCCATTGACTGTGATGTTAGCTGTGGGACTGTCACGTAGAGGATCTATAGTGTTGAACTGCATTTCGTCTAGACTTAATTTATTGAGAGTTTTTATCATGAAAGAATTTTGTCAAATGCTTTTTCTGCATCTACTGAGATGATCATATGGTTTGCATCCTTCATCATTTTAATGTGGCATATCACATTTATAGATTTGCATATGCAGAATCATCCTTGCATCCCTGGTACAAATCACACTTTATCATGATGTATGATCTTTTTAATGCACTGTTGAAGTTGGTTTGTAGTATTTTGTTGAGGATTTTTGCATCTATATTTATCAGGGATATTGGCCTATAATTTTCTTTTCTTGTAGTGTTTTGTTTAAATTTGATGTCTGGCTAATGTTGGCCTCATAAGATGAGTTTGGAAGTATTTCCTCCTCTTCAATTTTTGGGAAGAGTTTGAGGGTGGGTATTAATTCTTTAAATATTTAGTAGAATTCACCAATGAAACCATAAAGTCCTGGGATTTTCTTTATTGGGAGGGTTTTTTAAATTTTTATTTCAATAGATTTTTGGGGAATAAGAGATGTTTGGTTATATGAATAAGTTCTTTACTGGTGATTTCTGAGATTTCGGTGCACACACCAACTGAGCAGTGTACACTGTATCCAATGTGTAGTCTTTTGTCCCTCACCATATCCCACCCTTTCTCTCGAGTCCCTAAAGTCCAATGCCTTTGTGTCCTCATAGCTTAGCTTCCACATATGAGTGAGAACACATGATGTTTGGTTTTCCATTCGTGAGTTACTTCACTTGGAATAATAGACTCCAATTCCATCCACATTACTGCAAATGCCATTATTTTGTTCCTTTTTATGGCTGAGTAGTATTCCATGGTATATACATACCACATTTTCTTTATCCACTTGCTGATTGATGGGCACTTGGGCTGGTTCCATATTTTTGCAATTGCAAATTGTGCTACTAAAAACATGCATGTTCAAGTATCTTTTGTGTATAATGACTTATTTTCCTCTGGGTAGATACCCAGTAGTGGGATTGCTGGATCAAATGGTAGATCACTTTTAGTTCTTTAAGGAATCTCTACACTGTTTTCCATAGCGGTTGTACTATTTTATATTCCTACCAACAGTGTAAAAGTGTTCCCTTTTCACCACATCCAGGCAAACATCTATTATTTTTTTATTATGGTCATTCTTGCAGGTGTGAGGTGGTATCACATTGCAGTTTTGATTTGCATTTCCCTGGTAATTAGTGATATTGAGCATTTTTCCATATGCTTGTTGGCCATTTGTATATCTTCTTTTGAGAATTATCTATTCATGTCCTTAGCCCACTTTTTGATGGGACTGTTTTTTTTTTCTTGCTGATTTGTTGGTGTTATTTGTAGATTCTAGATATTAGTCCTTCATTGGATATATAGATTGTGAAGATTTCTCCCACTCTGTAGGTTGTTTGTTAACTCTGCTGATGATTTCTTTTGCTGTGCAGAAACTTTTCAGTTTAATTAAGTCCCATCTATTTTTCTTTGTTTTTGTTGCATTTGCTTTTGGGTTCTCGGTCACGAAGTCTTTCCCCAAGCCGATGTCTAGAAGAGTTTTTTCCGATGTATTTTCTAGAATCTTTATGGTTTCTGGTCTTATATTTGAGTCTTTGATTCATCTTGAGTTGATTTTTGTAGCAGATGAGAGACAAGGATCCAGTTTAATTCTTCTACATGTGGCTTGTCAATTATCCCAGCACCATTTGTTGAATACAGTGTCCTTTCCCCACTTTATGTTTTTGTTTGCTTCATGGAAAATCAGCTGGCTGTAAGTATTTAGGTTTATTTCTGGGTTCTCTGTTCTGTTCAATCAGTCTATGTGCCTATTTTTATACTAGTAGTATGCTGTTTTGTACCAGTACTATGCTGTTTTGGTAACTATGGCCTTATAGTTTAGTTTGAAGTCAGGTAGTGTGCTGCCTCCAGATTTGTTCTTTTTGCTTGTCTTGCTTTGTCTATGCAGTTTCTTTTTGGTTCCATATGAATTTTAGGATTGTTTTTTCTAGTTCTGTGAAGAATGATGGTGGTATTTTGATGGTAATTGCTTTGAATTTTTAGATTACTTTTGGCAGTATGAACATTTTCACAATATTGATTCTACCTGTCCCTGAGCGTGGGATGTGTTTCCATTTGTTTGTGTCATCTACAATTTCTTTCAGTAGTGTTTTGTAGTTTTCCTGTAGAGGTCTTTCACCTCCTTGGTTAGGTATATTCCTAAGTATTTTATTTTTATTTTTTTGCAGCTATTGTAAAAGAGGCGGAGTTCTTGATTTGATTCTCAGCTTGGTAGCTGTTGGTGTATAGCAGAGCTACTCATTTGTGTACATTAATTTTATATCCTGAAATTTTGCTGAATTCATTTACCAGTTCTAGGAGGTTTTTGGAAGGGTCTTTAGCATTTTCTAGGTATACGGTCATGTCACCAGCAAACAGCAACCGTTTGATTTCCTCTTTACTGATTTGGATGCCCTTTATTTCTTTCTCTTGTCTGATTGCTCTGGCTAGGACTTCCAGTACTATATTGAATAGAAGTAACAAAAGTGGGCATCCCTGTCTTGTTCCAGTTCTCAGAGGGAAGAATTTCAAGTTTTACACTTTCAGCATAATGTTGACTGTGGGTTGGTTGTAGATGGCTTTATTGCCTTTATATCCCTTCTATGCGAATTTTGCTGAGGGTTTTAATCATAAACTGATGCTGAATTTTATCAAATTCTTTTTATGAATCTATTGAGATGATCATGTGATTTTTGTTTTTAATTCTGTTTATGTGGTGTATTCCATTTATTGACTTGCATATGTTAAACTATCCCTGCCTCCCTGATATAAAACCCACTTGATTATGGTGGATTATCTTTTTGATATGCTGTTGGATTCTAGTTTGCTAGTATTTTTTTTGCTAGTATATATTTGGGGATTTTTAAATCTATGTTCATCAAGGATATTGGTCTGTAGTTTTCTTTTTTTGTTATATTCTTCTCTGGTTTTGATATTAGGGTGATACTGGCTTCATAAAATAATTTAGGGAGGATTCCTTCTTTCTCTGTCTTTTGGAATAATGTCAATAGGATTGGTACCAATTCTTCTTTGAATGTCCAACAGAATTAAGCTGTGAATCTGTATAGTCCTGGACTTTATTTTGTTGGCAGTTTTTAAAAATTATCATTTCCAATCTTGTTGCTTGTTATTGGTATGTTCAAAGATTCTATATCTTCCTGGTTTAATCTAGGAGGGCTGTATGCTTCCAGGAATTTATCCATCTCCTTTAGGTTTTCTAGTTTATGCATGTAAAGGTGTTCATAGTAGCCTTGAATAATCTTTTGCATTTCTGTGGTATCAGTTGTAATTTCTCCCTTTTTGTTTCTAATTGAGCTTACTTGGATCTTCTCTCTTGTTTTCTTGGTTAATTTGGCTAATGTTCTATCAATTTTATTATTGTTTTCAAAGAATCAGCTTTTTTGTTTTGTTTTGTTTCAATTTCATTTAGTTCTGCTCTGATCTTTATTATTATTTTTTCTTCTGCTGGGTTTGGGTTTGGATTGTTCTTGTTTCTCCAGTTCCCTGAGGTAGGACCTTAGGTTGTCTATTTGTGCTCTTTCAGACTTTTTAATGTAGGCATTTAAGGCTATTGATTTTTTTTTAGCACTGTCTTTGCTGTATCCCAGAGGTTTTGATAGGTCATGTCACTATTATTGTTCAGTTGAAAGAATTTTTACATTACCATCTTGATTTCATTGTTGACCCAATGATCATTCAGAAGCAGGTTATTTAACTTCCAAGGATTTGCATGGCTTTGAGAGTTCCTTTTGGAGTTGATTTCCAATTTTATTCTGCTGTGGTCTGAGAGAGTATTTAATATTATTTCAGTTTTCTTAAATTTATTGAGACTTGTTTAGTGGCCTATCATATGGTCTATCTTGGAGAAAGTTCCATAAGCTGATGAATAGAATGTATATTTTGCAGTTGTTGGGTAGAATTGCTCTGTAAATATCTGTTAAATCCATTTAACCAGGGTTTAGTTTAAATCCATTGTTTCTTTGTTGACTTTCTGTCTTGATGACCTGTCTAGTGTTGTCAATGGAGTATTGAAGTACCCCATTATTATTGTGTTGCTGTCTATCTAATTTCTTAGGTCTAAAAGTAATTGTTTTATAAGTTTGGGAGCTCCATTGTTAGGTGCGTATATATTTAGGATTGTGATATTTTCCCATTGGACTGGTTCTTTTATCATTGTATAATGTCCCTCTTTGTCTTTGTTAACTGCTGTTGCCTTAAAGTCTGTTTTGTCTGCTGAAAGAATAACTATTCCTGCTCACTTTTGGTGCCCATTTGCATGGAATATCTTGTTCCACCCCTTTACCTTAAGCTTATGTGAGTCCTATGTGTCAGGTGGGTCTCCTGAAGACAGCAGGAGCTTGGTTGGTGAATTCTTATATATACTGCCATCCTACATCTTTTAAGTGGAGCATTTAGACCATTTACATTCAATGTTAGTATTGAGGTGTGAGGTACTGTTCCATTCGTGGTGCTATTTGTTGCCTGAAAACCTTGTTTTTTTCATTGTATTATTGCTATATAGGTCCTGTAAGATTCATGCTTCAAGGAGGTTCTATTTTTGTGATTTTGAAGATTTGTTTCAAAATTTAGAGCTCCTCTTAGCAGTTCTTGTAGTGCTGGCTTGGTAGTGAATTCTCTCAGCATTTGTTTGTCTGGAAAAGGCTGTATCTTTCCTTCATTTATGAAGCTTAGTTTTGCTGGATACAAAATTCTTGGCTGATAATTGTTTTGTTTAAGGAGGCTAAATATAGGACCCAAATCCCTTCTAGCTGGTAGAGTTTCTGCTGAAAAATCTGCTATCAATCTGATAGGTTTTCCTTTATAGGTTACCTGGTGCTTTTTCCTCACAGCTCTTAAGATTCTTTCCTTTGTCTTGACTTTAAATAACCTGATGACTATGTGCCTAGGCAATGATCTTTTTGCAATGAATTTCCCAGGTGTTCTTTGAGGTTCTTATATTGGATGTCTAGATCTCTAGCAAGGCTGGGGAAGTTTTCCTTGATTATTCCCTCAAATATGTTTTCCAAACCTTTAGATTTCTCTTCTTCCTTAAGAACACCAATTATTCTTAGGTTTGAAGATTCAACATAGTTCCAAACTTCTTAGAGGTTTTGTTCATTTTTTAAAATTCTTTTTATTTGTCTTTGATGGATTGGGTTAATTTGAAACCTTGTCTTTAAGCTCTGAAGTTCTTTCTTCTGCTTTTTCAATTCTATTGCAGAGAATTTCCAGTGCATTTTGCAGTTCTCTAAGTGTGTCCTTGATTTCCAGAAGTTGGAATTGTTTTTCATTTATGCTCTCCATTTCACTGAAGAATTTTCCTTTCATATTCTGTATCATGTTCTTGACTTCTTTAAGTTGAACTTCACCTTTCTCTGGCACTTCCTTGATTAGCTTAATAGCTGACCTTCTGAATTGTTTTTCTGGCAATTTGGATCTTTCATCTTGGTTTGGATCCATTGCTGGTGAGCTGATATGATCTTTTGGGGATGTTAAAGAACTTTGTTTCGTCATATTACCAGAATTGTTTTTCTGGTTCCTTCTCGTTTGGGTAGACTATGTCAGAGGGAAGATCTGGGATTCAAAGGCTGCTGTTCAGATTCTTGTGTCCCACAGGGTGCTCCCTTGATGTAGTTTTCTCTCTCTTCCCCTAGGAATGGGGCTTCCTAACAGCCAAATTTTAGTGATTGTTTTTGCTCTTCTGGGTCTAGCCATCCAGAAGTACTGCTGGGCTCCAGGCTGGTACTGGGGAGTGTCTGCAAAGAGTCCTGTGATGTGATATGTCTTCAGGTCTTGCAGCCATGGGTACCAGCATCTGCTCTGGTGGAGGTAGCAGGAGAGTGAAGTGGACTCTGTGAGGGTCCTTGGTTGTGTTTTTGTTTAGTGCACTGGTTTTGTTTTGGTTGGTCTCCAGCCAGGAGGTGATTCTTTCAAGAGTCTATCAGCGGTGGTCTTATAGAGAGGATGCAAACTTGCCCTAGGAACATCTGATAAAGTATTCAGTTTTTTCAGGCAGTGGACAGTGTCATAGAGCTCCCAAGAGATTATGACCTTTATCTTTGGCTACCATGGCATGTAGAGAAAGACCATCAGGTGGGAGCAGGGATAGGAGTGTCTGAGTTCAGCCTCTTTTTGGGCAGGGTTTGCTGTGGCTGCTATGTGGGCTGGGGGCGTGGTTCCCAGTCCAATGGAGTTATATTCCCAGGGAGATTATGGCTGCCTCTGCTGAGTCATATAGGTCACCAGGGAAGTAGGGGAAAGCTGGTAGTCACAGGCCTCACCTTGCTCCCATGCAACCCACAGTCCTAAAGGACAGTCTCACTTGGGGGGGGGGGGTTTGATTATTGATTCAATCTTTACTAATATTGTTCTGCTCAGATTTTCTATTTCTTCAAGAGTCAGTGTTGGTAGGTTATATGTTTCTAATCTTGGTCTATTGTATCCACTGCTGTAAGTGAAGCACTTAGAACAAAGCCTGGTCTATAGTAGGTATTCAGTAAATTTTTACTGAGTGAATGAACTAAAATATTTTTGGGAGATAGATATTACTGAGAAGTGTGTGGGAAAATGGAAGGAGGAATATTTTACTCTGCGCTGTAAGACATAATATAAATTCCTTAGAAATCCCTACTGAGGCCGGGTGTGGTGGCTCACGCCTGTAATCCCAGCGCTTTGGGAGGCCGAGGCAGGCGGATCACAAGGTCAGGAGTTCAAGACCAGCCTGTTCCAACATGGTGAAACCCTGTCCCTACTAAAAATAGAAAAAATTAGCCAGGTATGGTGGCATGCGCCTGTAATCCCAGCTACTCGGGAGGCTGAGGGAGGAGAATTGCTTGAACCTGGGAAGTGGATGTTGCAGTGAGCTGAGATTGTGCCATTGCACTCCAGCCTGGGCAACAAAGTGAGACTCCAGCTCAAAAAAAAAAAAAAAAAAAAGGAAATCCCTGTTGAATTCTTTCAAATTCCTCTTGGGCCAATAATGCCCTGATCGCTCTTCTTTTCTCCTTTGTGGAACTACTTTTAATAGTTCCTTCTATTGCCCCAGAAATGAAGTTCTGGCTCTCAGATTGCCTATATTATTAGGAAACATGAGCTTTATAAGTAAGCTGAGCACTCATTAACCACTTACTATTTGTCTAAAATACCCTTTTGGAACCTTACCATTCTTTGACCCCCAATGTTTACTCAACTAAATAAACTCTTTGTATGAAAGAATTTTATAAATAAATTTACCACTTTAAAATATCTTCAAAGATACAAGACTGAATTCTTTGACAGCAGGGATTATACATTTTCACAAATGGCATCTCTAGCACATTGCCTGGCCACAGAAGCAGTCATTAAATATATTGAATGAATAAATAAATGCTCATCAGAAAAAGAATTTACTCACAAGTGAGGATGCCAAAAATGGGAATCCTGACATAAAGACTATAGGCAAGTAGATTGTTGAAAATGAAGTAGATTGATTAATATATAAATGTATCCAGGTTTTTCCCAGAGCACAGTGGATCAGACCAATAATTATTTGAGCAGCCTATAAGAAAAGAATGTCAGAATCAATGACACAATACATATATTTTAAGAGAGTTACAAATTAGGTGATAGAAAGGGAAGGGAGGGAGTATATCTTCCATGTTTCTGAATCTCAGGAGTCTCTGCTACTATTCTTGTTCAGCCCTCAAAATTGTCCAAAAACTGAGGAGAAGCCAAGGTGATAGAAGAAGGTAGCAGCCATAAAAGTGCTTAGAATTGCTACATGTAGCTCACATAGGGATTATTCATGAGGGTTTTTGTAACTAGCAGATGTATGGTGGCTTTCAGGCAAATGAAGGTGTTCTAGTGGCATGTTTATGGGCCAAGTCAGCAAAATACATGGATCCAGATCCTTTCTCTGATGCATATTTTACCATACCTATCAATCAGTTAATATAAAAATGGTTTTTTTGTGATAGCAATTTTGATTTTAATACCATGGGGTGGGAGGAACACTTGCAATCAGTCCTGCTGAATCCCAAGATTCTGGCCCCTGTGATCTTAGGCACTTTCTTGAACCATACTATCTTACAGTTTGGTTTTTGAGCTCACTCAAATCCCCAATAATTAGGCTGTATTATGCAAAAATATGTAGCATATTAGGTTTGGTTGGGGGAAAAGAGTAGATAGTGCTCCAAAATATCAACTTCCTTGAGATAAATGTAGAGAAAGAGCACTGAGAGCATCATTCTATGAGATGATCAGTGTCCACAAAGCCCTATGATCTAGATTATCTCTTGACTACGACCCCGACCTTGCCATCTCCTTTAGGACCCAGTTTCAGCTTTATTTCAAACTCTTTATAGATACACACAGACAAAGAGAAAATCGCAGCATTAGGATTGCTGGGACTCAGTTTATCAACTCTCTCCCATTGGGTAACTGAGATAGAGGAATCAATGTCTCTTTCCTTAAATATTTGGGATCTGCAACACCAAAATCATTTATCCACTCAAGTAGCACTGAATCTTACCCCCAACATTCTGGTTTCTTCTTTCAACACAATGTGAGATGATGGCATGTTATCCAAAATATGGTGTAGACATTAGAAAGGATGAATGGAATCTATCTCTAAAAGGCAACATAGAAAAAATAAACATAGTGATTTTAAAAATAGTGATGTCAGATAAGCACTTAAAGGTCATTGAGAAACCTATTATTGTTGTCTTTAATTTTTAAATAATGAAACCGTTCCCTGAAATAGGTATTTAAAATTAATCAACTAATATGCTCTCTTGGACATAGCTAACCTCTTGGCAATTCTAATTGTCCTATTAGATTTTATACATTTTTACCAATTTTAAATGACATCCTGTGGGTCCTTAGGAAGCTAAGATGCAGACAGCATAATTTAATATGGCTTGTTTATGCAACATAGAACATGAGTGAGCTCACATAATCACTGGGAAGGGTAGGCTTTTCAAAAAATGCCCAGAGACAAATTGCTGATCAAAACTGAGGAGGAAGTGCTCTTGCCATTTCCTGCCCCAGAACTCTGTTGTAGAACTGGCATCATGATAAAACCTTCCCTGTCTCCTGGGCCATCATCTGTCCAGTTGATGCCTACTGTAGGGTCTCTTTTGTTGTTCTCTCCTAAATCAAACTTTAGTGCAAGAATATGTAATTGGCAGAACCTAGATCAAATGCCTGCACTTTGATTTCAAGGGAGGCAAGGGAATATAATTTTTTGGATTCCATTTTGGGAAAGGTAGCTTTTACAACTTAGTGACCAATAAAAAAGTAGGGAAGATGTTTAACACATGGCAGCCATGAATGTTTAAAAGATGGCAGCCATAAATTATCTCTATGATTTCACTATTGTGGACACCATTTTGGGTATGTGGCCCACTCACCTCAGTTTCATGCTTGTCATCTGTAGGAATTATTCCCTTATTGTACTAACTGGAAGAGAGGTGGGGAATGTGTCTCATGTTGGATCCATCAGTGTCACTTTCCCAGGAATTGTATATTTAGAACTTAGATATTATAACCTTAGTTTGGGTTTGCCTCTAGATAAGATTATATAAACTCTTGAAATGAAGAACATTAATGTGTTCTACCATATAAGCTGAGAAGACATCCAGAAAAATCAAAAATAAAAAATAGACCAAGAGAACTACTGGAGTTCCTACTAACTTTCAATTTCCTAGTTATAGTCCTTTTCTGAAGCTGAGATGTCTTCCTGCCCTTGGAAAATACATGTTTCTTTGTTTTGCTTAAGCTAGCAAGAGTTGTTTTCTGTTACTTGCAGCCAAAGTATTTTTAAATTATTGATTTGTCTTTCTTATAACTCTTGCCCTATGGCTTTGAGAATTTACTCTTTAGATTTTACAATATCTGATGGATCTTTGTTCGTTACCTAGTTCAGATTTTTTCTCAATATTTTGCCAATAGCCAACTCTGAAGTCTAAGATCTTGGTTTCAAAATCTTCACTTATATTATTTTTCTTTCTGATTTACATCATCCACTAATTCCTAAGGATCGGTTACCAAATAGATGTACCAATGACACATGAAACTAAGAAAATGGAACATAGTGTTGTGAAACAAGTTGATACAGACTTGAGTTCAAATCTTGTCTATATTGACTGCTAACTGTATAATTGGTACAACTACTTTTAGACTAATAACAGTTGTCTATATTAATTACTAATTTTAAGTTCTACTTAATATTTCAGAGAATAAGTTTTCTAATCCCACAGAGTTGTTTTGGGAAGCAAATAATAGGAACTGGCACAAAGTCAAATGCCATAATGCTTTTTTCCTGTTTCCCTTCAACCTCTCTCCAATTACTTGTATCAGATTCCCGATTCCCCTATAGTTTTGGACACTACTTTTGCTTTCTTTTCCAGATTTTATTAGAAACAACCTCGCTGGTTATTTGTGGGCAGCAAGCCACCCAGGTGCCGAGGCAAGAGACTGAAGGCAAAAGCTGTTCCAGTATAACAAAGAAAATACTTACAATAAGAATAGTTATATTAGACATAGAATATAGATATGATTATCTATGAATATTACTAATCATTAGTTTATAGCATTATTCTTTATTCCAATATTATAATAATCTTTGTTCTACAATTATAACCTAGGAAAAAACAGGCTATACAGAGATAGGAGATGAAGGGACACGGTGAGAAGTGACCAGCAGAGGGTGAGCCCTCTGTCATACCTGGACAGGGCCCCTAGAGGGCTCCCTGGTCTAGCGGTAATGCCAGTGCCTGGGAGGGCTCCCATTAACCGACCTTGGTCTAGCGGTAGCGCCAGTGCGTTGGAAGGCACCCCCTTTTTTTTTTTTTTTTTTTTAGTGAGATCTTCTTTTTTTTTAAATTTATTTATTTTTTTCATTTATTTGACTTCACTGCAACCACTCCCTCTTAGTCATAGATAAGGCTCTATGCAGGTGACCCCGATCTCTCCGCTCCATGACAATGTTGTGTACTTAAAACATAATATTATAAATTCTATTTGTCAGGATATTTCTGTCAGCATTTGCAACCTTTGTAAAACAAAATCAAAATTATTCAATTCAAACATTACATAATTCCATCAATCCCCTCCCCAAAATAAAACAACAATTAGTACTGTAGCTATTACAATTTGCTATTCTTTTCAAAATATGTTCCAGAACAAAATTTTAAAAATAATGAAAATCACATATTTTAGTAAAGTGTAATCTATTTAGGACTTATTTTATAATAAAACCTGCATTTTAGATGAATGTGTGGGGTCTGCATTTTTTTCTTTTTCTTTTTCTTTTTTATTTATTTTATTATTATTATACTTTAAGTTTTAGGGTACATGTGCACAATGTGCAGGTTAGTTACATATGTACACATGTGCCATGCTGGTGTGCTGCACCCATTAACTCGTCATTTAGCATTAGGTATATCTCCTAATGCTATCCCTCCCCCCTCCCCCCACCCCACAACAATCCCCAGAGTGTGATGTTCCCCTTCCTGTGTCCATGTGTTCTCATTGTTCAATTCCCACCTATGAGTGAGAATATGAGGTGTTTGGTTTTTTGTCCTTGCGATAGTTTACTGAGAATGATGATTTCCAATTTCATCCATGTCCCTACAAAGGACATGAACTCATCATTTTTTATGGCTGCATAGTATTCCCATGGTGTATATGTGCCACATTTTCTTAATCCAGTCTAGCATTGTTGGACATTTGGGTTGGTTCCAAGTCTTTGCTATTGTGAATAGTGCCACAATAAACATGTGTGCATGTGTCTTTATAGTAGCATGATTTATAGTCCTTTGGGTATATACCCAGTAATGGGATGGCTGGGTCAAATGATATTTCTAGTTCTAGATCCCTGAGGAATCGCCACACTGACTTCCACAATGGTTGAACTAATTTACAGTCCCACCAACAGTGTAAAAGTGTTCCTATTTCTCCACATCCTCTCCAGCACCTGTTGTTTCCTGACTTTTTAATGATCGCCATTCTAACTGGTGTGAGATGGTATCTCATTGTGGTTTTGATTTGCATGTCTCTGATGGCCAGTGATGGTGAGCATTTTTTCATGTGTTTTTTGGCTGCATAAATGTCTTCTTTTGAAAAGTGTCTGTTCATGTCCTTCGCCTACTTTTTGATGGGGTTGTTTGTTTTTTTCTTGTAAATTTGTTGGAGTTCATTGTAGATTCTGGATATTAGCCCTTTGTCAGATGGGTAGGTTGTGAAAATTTTCTCCCATTTTGTAGGTTGCCTGTTCACTCTGATGGTAGTTTCTTTTGCTGTGCAGAAGCTCTTTAGTTTAATTAGATCCCATTTGTTAATTTTGGCTTTTGTTGCCATTGCTTTTGGTGTTTTAGACATGAAGTCTTTGCCCATGCCTATGTCCTGAATGGTAATGCCTAGGTTTTCTTCCAGGGTTTTTATGGTTTTAGGTCTGACATTTAAGTCTTTAATCCATCTTGAATTAATTTTTGTATAAGGTGTAAGGAAGGGATCCAGTTTCAGCTTTCCACATATGGCTAGCCAGTTTTCCCAGCACCATTTATTAAATAGGGAATCCTTTCCCCATTTCTTGTTTTTCTCAGGTTTGTCAAAGATCAGATAGTTGTAGATATGCGGCATTATTTCTGAGGGCTCTGTTCTGTTCCATTGATCTATATCTCTCTTTTGGTACCAATACCATGGTGTTTTGGTTACTGTAGCCTTGTAGTATAGTTTGAAGTCAGGTAGCGTGATGCCTCCAGCTTTATTCTTTTGGCTTAGGATTGACTTGGCGATGCAGGCTCTTTTTTGGTTCCATATGAACTTTAAAGTAGTTTTTTCCAATTCTGTGAAGAAAGTCATTGGTACTTTGATGGGGATGGCATTGAATCTATAAATTACCTTGGACAAAATTCAACAACCCTTCATGCTAAAAACTCTCAAGAAATTAGGTATTGATGGGACGTATCTCAAAATAATAAGAGCTATCTATGACAAACCCACAGCCAATATCATACTGAATGGGCAAAAACTGGAAGCATTTCCTTTGAAAACTGGCACAAGACAGGGATGCCCTCTCTCACCACTCCTATTCAACATAGTGTTGGAAGTTCTGGCCAGGGCAATTAGGCAGGAGAAGGAAATAAAGGTTATTCAATTAGGAAAAGAGGAAGTCAAATTGTCCCTGTTTGCAGATGACATGATTGTATATCTAGAAAACCCCATTGTCTCAGCCCAAAATCTCCTTAAGCTGATAAGCAACTTCAGCAAAGTCTCAGGATACAAAATCAATGTACAAAAATCACAAGCATTCTTATACACCAATAACAGACAAACAGAGAGCCAAATCATGAGTGAACTGCCATTCACAATTGCTTCAAAGAGAATAAAATACCTAGGAATCCAACTTACAAGGGACGTGAAGGACCTCTTCAAGGAGAACTACAAATCACTGCTCAATGAAATAAAAGAGGATACAAACAAATGGAAGAACATTCCATGCTCATGGGTAGGAAGAATCAATATTGTGAAAATGGCACCCGTTACTTAGCAGACCTGGAAAGGGAGTCTCCCTTTCCCGGAGGGGAGTTAAAGAAGACTCTGCTCCACCACCTCTTGGGGAAGGCCTGACATCAGTCAGGCCCGCCCACAGCCATGTGGAGGCCTAACCATCTCCCTGTGATGCTGTGCTTCAGCGGTCACGCTCCTGGTCCACTTTCATGTTCCACCCTGTACACCTGGCTCTGCCTTCTAGATAGCAGTAGCAGAATTAGTGAGAGTATTTGATCTTTCTGAGAAGAGCATAGAAGAAATAATGGCATAAGCTGTCCTCTCTCTCTCTGCCTCGGCTACCTAAAAGGGAAAGGCCCCCTGTCTGGTGGACACATGACTCACGTGACCTTATCGATCACTGGAGTTGACTCACACTCCTTACCCTGCCCCTTTTGCCTTGTATCCAATAAATAGCGCGGTCAGGCATTCGGGGCCAATACCGGTCTCCGCGCCTTGGTGGTAGTGGTCCGCCAGGCCCAGCTGTCTTTTCTGCTGTCTCTTTGTCTTGTGTCTTTATTTCTACAGTCTCTTGTCTCTGCACATGAAGAGAAAAACCCACAGGCCCTGTAGGGCTGGACCCTACAGGTTATTTCACACCATTCCTTTGAATTATTCCCTTGAGTTACAATTTGCTACAAAATAGCAAAATATGAAACAACCCAATCACCACAGCAAAGGAACCTAAAAGCTTAAATCCAGCCTCTACAATGTGACCACAGTGGCATTTCTAAAACAGAAATCACATGTAGAAATCACTTGCTTAAATCATTCTACCACAAACACACATGCACTTGTATGTTCATTGCCATGCTATTCACAATGGCAAAGACACGGAATCAACCTAAAGACCCATCAAAAGTGGACTAGATAAATATGACACATATGCACCATGGAATACTACGTGGCCATAAAAAAGAACAAAATCATGTCCTTTGCAGCAACATGAATGGAGTTGGAAGTCATTATCCTAAGTAAATTAATGCAGGAACAGAAAACCAAATACTGCATGTTCTTACTTATGTGAGCTAAACATTGAGTACACATGAACATGAAGAAGGTAACAATAGACACTAGGCCCTAAGTGATGGTGGATGGTGGGAGGAGGTGAAGATAGAAAATCTACCTATTGGGCTGGGCGCAGTGGCTCACTCCTGTAATCCCAGCACTTTGGGCGACCGAGGCAGGCAAATCATGAGGACAGGAGTTCAAGACCAGCCTGGCCAACATGGTGAAACACCATCTCTATTAAAAATATAAAAAGTTAGTTGGGCATGGTGGCAGGCACCTGTAATCCCAGCTACTTGGGAGGCTGAGGCAGGAGAATCGCTTGAACCCAGGAGGTGAAGGTTGCAGTGAGCTGAGATTGTGCCACTGCACTCCAGCTGGGGTGACAGTGTGAGATTCTGTCTCAAAAAAAAAAAAAAAAAATGGAAATCTACCTTTCAAGTACTATGCTTATTACCTGGGTAATAAAATAATCTATACACCAAACCCCTATGACATGCAGTTTACCCATGTAACAAACCCGGACATGTACCCCTTGAACTTAAAATAAAAGTTGGAAAGAAAAAAAAACTTTCAATGGCTCCTTGTTGTCTTTGGGCCACAGTACACATTCTTTGTGTGGCACATTGGAGCCAGGTATATTTGGCCTACACTTCTTTTTCCCACACGGCACTCCATCCATTCCTGACCGCTGACATTTCCACTACCATGTGATATTTAAGTACCTTATGGTTTTTAAGCGTCTTCCCATATACATCATCGCTGCTGCAAAATCTCACAGTGTCACAGTATCTGGCTCTAGCAATGAGTTTGCACATTGTCGGAATACAATAATTGCTTGCAGAATCCTTTCTACCCATTTCGCGTATCTTGTGCCTTGAGTTTTGCACTAGAGATTATATAAACAGAAACTCATATTTTGGATGATAGGAATGGCTGATTTCCAAGAACAGTGATTTAAGAGTTTCCCTGATTGTGTATTCCCTTTCTAGGCTGATGTGTTACCAGGAAATATATGATACATTACCACATTACGTATAAATGGGTAGATTTGTTTATGCCAGTCATGAAACATGTTTGGGAAGTTCAGCCTTAGAGCATAGGTTCTCTGGCATTTATTGAATTAGTTTTGGGCAGCCTTGGAAGGTTACCCCAAAGACACATACTGTCTTTCTCCATAGCAGATGAACCCAAGGAGATAGAACAGACTTGACTGAGACATGCGGCAGGTACTAAAAGGTCTTGAGAAAGCAAACTTCGGTTTCAATGTTAAGGATCAAATTGAATTTATACACGCAGACAATATGAATTTCAGGAGGTGATTCTCAGAAGAGCCACTTTTCACACGAGGACTCTGTGGCCTGCTCCAGAGGAGCAGCAGCAGAATCTACTTATATAATCCTGGTTAAGGATTCTCCCTACTAAAGCTTTGTAGGTCAGCCAGGAAAGGGAATACACAATCAGGGAAACTCTTAAGTTACTGTTCTTGGAAATCAACCATTCCTATCATCCAAAATATGAGTTTCTGTTTATATGATCTCAGTGCAAAACCCAAGGTGCATCTCCTAAGCTAAAAAGAATATAGAAATATGGTGAAAGATGGAAAGTAAGAGTCATTATTGCCACAACCATGACCCTGGGATCCCGAATTCACTACACTATCTCCATATTCTCCTCCTGTGAATTAGCCAATTTATTTTTACATGAGAGGATGCTGGGTGTGTCAAACAGGTCACTTATTGAAAACACACATTGGAAGAAAAGGTATTGAAAGAAATACGTGAAAAGTGCCACAGCGTATTAATTAAGGCTCTTTCCAACTGGAAGTGGTTTGGAAAACACTGGGACTGTGGGGTCGTGGGGAACACCTGACCCTCAGCAGGTGCTAGTTTTATTCCCAGCGCCAGTGAAAATCCAACCAGGGATCCCTACACTCACGCGTGGGCCAAGAGAGTGTGATCTGGCAGTCAACTTCCTCAATTCGGGGCCTGGCAGCCCCGGGAGCCCAATGGGCGCTTCCTCGGTGGCGCCCCTCACCCTGCCTCGCGGGGTTCTAACGTCCAAGAGCGCGGCTGTCCGAGAGACCCTCGCGGACACCTGAAGCGCGGTGGGGCTCCCGTGGCTCCGCGGAGCCTGCAGGCTCCCAAGACGAGGGTGGAGTGGCGGCTGACAACAATGCCGCCCTTTCCTGGCTGTGTGGGCATCATCCTCTGTCCTTGGGCCTGACCCACCGAGGAGGAAGAGGCTATGCTTGATCTGTCGGCGGACTGATCACGTGGTGGCCCCACTGCTAACCCCAGACACATCCCCGCTTAGAAACAGCATCGTTGTCAGAAGCTCCTTGCCACTTAGAATCCTCTGCAAGATGTGGTGGGTACAGCACTGCCCTTAACTCCTTTGGTCCTCAGTTTATTATTTTGTAGAGTGGAGATGATACCCGCTCAGGTACCTCATACGCTCATGCTGCAGAACTTTGAAAACTAAAGATGTTTTACAAACACATTCCACTGCGATTACAAACATATTCCACTGCGATAACCGGGTGCATATATGTCCTTCATGCTGAACCTGACAGTTTGAGTTGTATATTCAGTGTTTAACAACTATCCTCAACACATAGTAGGAACAAATGAATGATTGCAAGGTTTTGTCTAATTTATTAAAGTGTTAGCATCAGCTGGCTAATTATGAGTAAAAGATGACAGTCATGTTTGTTGAACTCTTTTATGTTTGCCGTTGTTATGATTAATGAATTTAGCAAATTTCCACTGAGTGCCAGTATCTGCTAGGCATTGTTCTCAATGCTGGGGATACAGTAGTGAACAAAACAGATGAAATTCTAATAATAAGGAAAACAATAATAAGATTCATAAGGAAAATTTATAGCATGTTAAGAATAATGAGAGCTAAGGAGAATGATAAAGTATGAAAGGGAGGTGGGATCAATGTAAATGTAAATGAGGGGAGTCAGGAAAGTCCTCATTACAAAAAAACTTGCACACAAATGTACATAGGAGCATTCTTACATATTCCTAATAGCCAAAAATGAAAACAACCCAAATCCCTATCAACTAATGAATGAACAAACAATATTTGGTATATCCATATAATGTATTATTTGACAATGAAACACAACAAAGTTCTAGTTTATGCTACAGCATGAATAAGCCTTGAAATCATTATGGTAAGTGAAAGAAGCAAGTCACAAAAGACGTTCATATAAAATAGCCCTGGTAGGCAAATCCACAGAGACAGAAAGTAGACCAGTGATTTGCTAATACTGAGGTAAGTGGGTGGAGAATAAGAATTACTCCTAATGGGTTTGGGTCCAAAATTAGGTGGTGTTACTTACACAACTCTGTGAATATACTAAAAGCCACTAAACTATACACTTTAAATAGGTAAATTTTAGGCTAGGCGCAGTGGCTCACGCCTGTAATCCCAGCACTTTGGGAGGCCGAGGCGGGCAGATCACGAGGTCAGGAGATCGAGACCATCCTGGCTTTACTAAAAATACAAAAAATTAGCCAGGCGTGGTGGTGGGTGCTTGTAGTCCCAGCTACTCGGGAGGCTGAGGCAGGAGAATGGTGTGAACCCAGGAGGCATAGCTTTCACTGAGCTGAGATTGCACCACTGCACTCCAGCCTGGGCAACAGAGTGAGACCCCACCTCAAAAAAAAAAAAACAAAGAAACAAACAAAGAAAAAAACCCACAAATAAATAGGTAAATTTGATAATATGTGAATTATATCTCAATGAAACTGTTATAAAAATGAAAGGCAAGATGTATGCTTTATCTCTTTACTTATGAAATTTTGAAATAATGAACACCCTCCAAGGGTGACTATGATTCTTTTTCTTTTTTTTATGGGGAGAGATTGGCCTTTTAAATTTTTATGTATTTGCTTTGTTGACCAGTGCATGATCCATATAGTGTCACTGACTTCCTTTCCCTAGAATATAAGCTCCCTGAAGGCAGGATCTTGTCTCTTTTGTTTAAATCTGTTGCCAGAAGCAAGAATTACGCCTGGTGCAAAGTAGATTGTCAAAAAGTAGTTTATGATGAATGTATGCATAAATGGAGCAGCTACCCTATATTTACATTTGCAGCTCATTCTTTCCAGTATCTCAATTGTGATATCCTACTCTGTGATCAAAAACAAATATCTTTCAGATTTGCCATGTCATGACTCCCTATCTAGAGCTATTCTTTGTGTTAAACTAGCTCAGGCTCTGAAGCTGGGACCTTGTTCAAGGATGCATGTCAATGGGGTCAAAGATTGGGGCTGCAGTTGCACCTGGTCTCCACTTGCAGGGCAGACTCCCTTGGTGCTGCCTTGATCAGCTAGGAGGAAAGGGCCTCAATTTCTAATTGTACTGTTCAGAGGAGACTCACCTTCTATTTCATTTTCCCAGAGGAGCTGTTATTGAGCAATCTGTCCTTTTGAACGGGGTACTTTTGTCTAGTTTGCACAAAGCCATCTTAGGTGTTAGCAGCCGCTTTTCAGATTATTGGCCCCCGATCTCTACATTTCTTTCAAAATTTCTGGCATCATATCCTTCCTCATTCAGCCTGGATCCCACAGATCCACTAATTATCATCTTATTAAAACCCACAAATGCAAGTTTGCCACCTTGTAATGCCACCTTTCCTGTGTAGGATATTTTAGGGAAACTCTCACAATGGCATGGATAGACACCCAACAAAGATGTCATCTGAAAGTCCAGTGTCTTCATCTGTGCTTCTAATTAAATCGTTGCGTATAATTTGGCCAATTTTGCCACTGATTCCTGGCAACTCTTAATCCAAACAAGTACTTTATTCATTACCACTTCTCACTCCTAAATGACTGCCTTGTCAATTTTTTCAAAGGAAAGATGAATGTTCTCATGTTCTTTCTTATCCTTCTCATATGGAGGAATGGATAAAGAACATTTACATTAAAGCTAATTTTTCACTATTTTCTTACTTGATCAGAATTAGGTATTTTTCCTCTGTTCTAAAGTGCAATCTGTTCCTGTGCTATAATCTCATGTCCTTCAAAGGGCTTATAAACCTTAATCCATCAATTATCTTTTTCTCCCCAGTATATTCAAATATTACTCCCTGCTTTGTATTTCTTCTCAACCTGTACATTTATGCAAGTCTCTCTCACAGTTGTGGTTTCTAGTTCATGAAGGTAGACCAAACAGATGCTACTTATTCTTCATATGAACTCCAATTCCAAGGAGCACCCTTACAAAAAAAATTCCATTGCCACATTGAAAAATAAGAAGCAACTCTCTTGGTGAACCAGAATCTGTGAATTCCTAAGAGAACAAAAGTATACAGGCTAGACTGAAGAAAAAGTACACAATAATAAAGGACCTGCAACAGAAGGCTGTTCTAAATGGTAGAAATTTTTGCGCTTCATAAACAAATGGCATATACATAAATAACATAGATACTCTAATCTTGAATTTGTATCCCCCCAAATTACTTAAGGGCAAGACGGGGGGAACCCAGTTGCCCATTCCTGGGACAGCAAAAGTATAAATGTGCTGGGTGCATGGCACAGACTTTAGGCAGCACTTAAAATCAACTGATAGAGGTACTGATAGACACATGGATAGATCTTTAAAACTTACTGTTAGGAGGAGCAAAGTTTGTGCGTGTAATTTATGCGTGGGTATGATCTTCATGGATTCCAAATATATTCCTACAATAGAATGCCATACATTTTTGGGGAGATACTGACAAATAAAATATGCATGTTTTATAAAGTGGAACAATTGCTGATGGAGGGAGGGAAGGGGGAGTGGGGTGTGGAGATCAAAGAAAATTTAAAAAATAGGAAGCATCCTTATAGACACAATAAAACATTTCTAAGATAATTTACTTAAAATTTGAGTGTGATAAGCCACAGTGTAAAATTATGGGCAAAAATATGTAACGTTTTGGGAGCTGGACTTTCTAGACAAACTAAATCCAGTAGCTATTAATTCATGTAGTCTCAATAACATAAAGATATGGCTAATTGTAATATACCTTCTTCACTATAGGTAAGCTATGCATGTTTTAATAATATCCAGTGAGAAAGAAATAATTAGAAGTAGTATTTAGAGCTAATCAGCAAAGAAGCCTTCACAAGCAATGGGATTATTTATCATTTATGCGAAGTCTCCTTCTCACAATGAAATAATTTTCTCGAGTTAGCATTTATTACATCATTATCAATTTTAGGTATAGATTCTACTCTAGAAACATGTGCCCATTCATAGAATTTCTCTTGTATGGAAGAATCCCTTAACTCAGGCTGACCATATTCAAACTGAGATAAATTCATGCACAGTTCCTCACATAGACAAAAATAACCATATTCATCAATTTTAATTTTTATTAATGAAATAGGTGGAAGAGAATACTGAGATGGATTTAATGAAATTACATTTTCCAAGAAGCCTCTTGAACAGAATGAAGTTCTTCATTTGCCACTAAACTTTCCTCCTTGACTGAGCTCACCAATGGTTTCTTTAATATGTAGAGAAAGGATCTCCTTCTGCCATGAACCTGAGGTAAGTTAGATATCAGTAAATTGATCATTAGCACACTCTAAAATAAAGAACTATAGAATCTGGGGTAGAATTTTGGAAATAATTCTAATAGAAGTATTCTCCTCATTGAGATTTTTATTTTATTTATTTTTTTAGAGATGAGGTCTCTCTCTGTCACCCAGCCTGGAATACAGTGACACTATCATTGCTCACTGTAACCCTGAATTCCTGGGCAAAAGCCCTCCTTCCACCTCCCCCTCCTTAGTAGCTATAGGACTGCAGGGATGTGCCACCACTCCTGGGTAATTTTTTCAAATATGCATTTTATTTATTTTATTTTATTATTTTATTTTATTTTTGTAGAGATGGGGTCTCATTGTGTTGCCCAGGCTGGTCTCAAAATCCTGAGCTCAAGCAATTCCCCTGCCTTAGCCTCTCAAAGTGCTGAAATTACGGGTGTGAACCACCCCACCAGGCGAGATTTTTGAATTAAACCACGTGCTTTTGATACTTTTTAGTTTCTTTCTTTGTCCTCTCTCCCTTTCTCCCTGGTTTCCATCCTCCCTTCTTTTTTGTTTCTATAGATTGAAAGCCAAAGACAATGCTATATGAAAAGACAGTCCCCAAGACAATGATTGATCATAAAGGACATACTGTTTTCTACTCAAACTTGATTGCATTATTAAGTATAGCATTGAATACCTGTCAGTTTAAATTCTATTTAGTTGGAGTAGAAATCTATATGTTCTTATATACCCAATCCATGTTTGTTCTCTTTTCACTTTATTCAGAGAAGAATTAAGACTGTGTGTGTGTGTGTGTGTGTGTGTGTGTGTGTTTGGTGTGTTTTTGTTTACTTTGCTTTTAGGTAGAGCCATATTTTTTTGAGATTTCGAGTTTGAATACCTTTAGATGGAACTTCAGCTCCCCATTTTAATACCTTACTTAAAGAAAATTCATTGAAAGGCAATCAGTGATCCAGATAACAGGTTTTCAATACCCTAATTCATCTGGAATTATAGCTAATTCACATGTTTTGAAAAGCAAGTGACTTTTGCAGTACAAATGAAGATGTAGCCTCTGAGTGTCAAGAGAAAGTGGGAAATACAATAAAAGAAATCTATATGATAAATTCCTCTCCCTCCTAATTCATTTTATCAGGTTAATTCAAAATAGAGATTCCTAAACAAAGCTGTTTATAAATTAAGATGGTAAACTTAACAAGGCATATTTATGGAATGATAAGTAAATTGGTGAGGCTGGAGCACAGCATTTATGGGGGTGAGTGGTAGGAAATGAAGTCAAGAAAGTAGATTGGGCTAAATTATTACAGAAATGAATGTTGTGCTAGAATATCAGGCTTTCGTGTGGTAAGTGTTTCCTGTTTAAACTTTCATTTGGGGAGATGAAGAAACAGAGGACAGAATTGAAATACATTTAGGGGATCATATAAAAAGGATTGTCAGATTGTTTCAATTTGAGAGTATTTCTCAGCTCCCTGGCCAGGACAGGCAGGTAGATAGATGGTGGTGCTCTTAAATGTTTGAAAAGACAAGGTAATGACTTTGTGGGTGAGATGATTAGTTCAGTTTTAGATATGTTTTATTTGAGGTGCTTTGGAATCATTTGAATCAAACTCTCTAGAGAGAAGTTGGCAATATGAGCCTAGAGCTCAGTAGAAAGGTCTAGGGTGGAGACTCAACATTTGGATTATTATAAATTTATAGGTGGTACACATCTACCAAGCTGTAGGTATATATGGTGTTGCCTATACAAAAACTATAGAGGTACAGTTGGAAAAGTCAAGGGACAGAACAGCAACCTGAAGAGATTAAGACCCAGGTAAGAAGGCAGGTCAAAGGGTCAAACAGATGAGATTAGAAAGTGGTAAAATGGGGAGGAAGCTTAAATTTCCTAAACCTTTCTACACATGTGTTCTAGGATATATGGACAACTCACTTTCTTCTTTGTGTTAACTGTGGTCTCCTCAGTTGTTTTTATGATCTCATAGATCTCTAAGCCTCGGCCTGTTGAGTGGGTACTGGGGAAAAAGGGCAGGCATATCTTTCACTGAAGTTCTCTGATTTAGTGAGATTGAGGTCAAATGGGGGTTAAGTTTTCCTTTAGACGTGAAGTAGTTGATATGGAGAAAGTAGGAAAATAGCTTTATTGAAAAAAGGCTTTACCATCTTTTTCAACTTCTCCATTACTCCCAAATCTTGGTTTCTGAAGACACTAAAGTTCTACACTTAGATATTCAACTTGTTCTCCCAAATTTTGAGAAATAAAGGCTTCAGACTTCAGTAGTCCCATATCCCCATGCCTGGTAACAACTTCTACAAAACTTTTTGTTTCCAGGGTAATGTCTGTAGAATTAGACAGACCTGAGCCAGAAAATCACATATCTTCTACCTTATTCTCTCATATGGTATGGACATAAAAGCATCCTGTAATGCAAAACACCTTTATAAAAGGGAAAATTATTTATTCAGTTGTGGAGGGACCCATATAAGTGCACGACAGTTAGTGCTGAGTGTTTTCAGCTATCTACAATCACAGCTTAGTGATGGCATTATTTATACTTAATTCATATCAAAACCTTAGTTATTCAAATAGTGTTCATAACAGAAGACAACATCTTCTGATTTACTAAGGGAAAAATGGGATACTCACTGCATCTTTATCTTCCTCTCTTTTTTGCTTGGGATGCCCAGTGGCTGACTATACTTGCCACAAACAACTCCAAGATGGTTAATATGAACAGATATTCTGAAAGGAGTTTGCCACTTTTCTGTATCCAAAAAGAAAATGTACATTCCTTACAGATCTTTCTATATGAGCACTTTAGAAATAATAAAGGTATCTTAAAATTGAAGAAGAAAAATAGAAGAGAAAAACTACCCACCCTATCCTCCACCCTCAACAATAGAATTTTAAATATTTTTTAATTGTAATTACAACTGATAATTATTGAGGATGATGATATACTGATATATTTCTGCCAAATGGATGATGAGAATCATTGATTGTGTTTTCCTGTTTATTGTTGTGGATAATAACAGGAAATTTTCATTGAGGCCAATAAATCTCTGGGGAAGATGGAATTGTGACACCCTTGAGGTTTAGTGTTATAGAACTTATTTAATAGAGAAACTTATATAAATTTGCCCTGTTGATAGGAAAGGACACTAAAGAGAAACAATGAAACAAAAGAATGTTTGGACTTGTAACCTGGACTCAACACAAGGGCTGATGTGACCTGGGGGTAGGAATTTCCTCCTGGGATTGTGCCTCTGTCTATAAGCCCCAATAGACCCATATCCTGACAGTATAGCTGGGTTGGAGACAAGAATACAGAATCTGTAATATTGGAAGCCCAAGCCTCTTCAGTACTCAATGCACTTTTATGACAAGGTCACCATGGGCTACTCAAATCAGTGTTAAATAATGGTGTCATTTAATAGTAACTGAACCATGGCAGTGGAAATTAAGGGCACACTGGGAGACTGATGAGATACTACATGACTCTGTTAACTAAGGGCTTGGAGTCAATATCAAACCTTTGGATCCCAGTGGTTTTGAGTAACTTGAGAGGGTCAACAGGGAGGGGCCCTCAGAAGGAAGATTCTGGATTTCCTACTAATATGAATATTGATAGTTTAAGAGATAAATTAGAAAAATGAAAGAGTTAAGATCATAATTAAATATCAATCCAATAAAATGAGCCATTTTTGTTATACAAATATAATCTTAAGCAACATCTTTATGTTTCTATTTATTTAAGATACCACTTTAAGGTATCCATCAGGGTATGTATCATAAAATATTAGCATTCTCTGCAGCAGCAAAATGATTCTTTGATGTGCCACTGAATTGATTTTTGTAAAAGCTCAATTTTGTGGGGTAAGATAATTTAGAATTTAAAACCATTCTGCATTAGAAAAAATGATCTGTAAGCGACTAGCCACGTGACTCTGAGCAAGCAGTTTAAAATTTCTAAACTCATTTCTTTATTGAATCAGAGACATAAATCGTTCCTAAGGAGGTATACCATTGCACTCACTGTAAAATCACTTTCAAAGCTACATAGAAATAAGAAAAATCCAGCAAAATGCAAACTGGTGTAATCTTTGCAACTAGATAATTAACCAAGAGTTTTGGATGTTGAAGTAAGGAGAATTTACTTAATTAGTTAGGAATTTAAATACAGGCAATATCCAATGGGTTCAATTCAGAAAAGCTGATTTCTAAGTATTGGTAAAACTTCCCACTATTTTGCCCTTCATCAAGCCCTGGGCAGATGGGATAGAGCAGAAGGACCGAAATCCTAGAGAAGACTTTGGCCCTTATAGCTTCAATTTCTACACAACTTGCTTAGCACTGACTTCTACCTTCTTGCCCTCCTAGCCCCTTCTCTCTACACCAACAAACGTATACAGATAAATGCACATATGTCCACAGTTCCACATGAATGGGAACACAGATATACACAGATATTGAAATGCAAATGTGAACACAGTTAGACTCCCACAGACCTGCTGAACAACTGACAGACTCAAAGCAGGCAGTGCAAAAATGTCCACATAGTCATGAATGATATAGAACTGACTACATGCATTCAAAATTACATACATGTACAGAGTTCAGCTTTATTCTGTCTGTAAACTACAGCCCTGACATTGAACATAAGCCCTTGGGTATCACAGGTACATGAGTATGCCAATTCCTTCTTGGAAGACCAAGTCTTGCTATAACAAACTTGATCTTTTAAGGCCTGGGAGAACTGACCTCAGAGATGCAGGTACCTGGAATGAACTGAGCTGCCCATCATAAAAATATCATGGCTATCAGGTGGGTCCAGAATTGAATATAATGCTTAGTTACTCAAAATGCATCTATTAATATGTATAATAGCTTTCATTTGTTTACTTGAGGTTTTGGGTGGTCTTAGGTTTAGAAATATAACTTGTAGTTTGATTCACATTTTTAATAGATGCATATACCATGAGGTAGACTAATGGTGAGGGTCACCTCCATGACTTGCATTGTACTTAAGTACTCTGATCACTTAGTAAATATTTAACACATAATTCTAAAATTGTGATGAGATTCTCACAGAAACCTGGTACTTACATGTGGCCAAAGAGAATTTTTTGAACTTTTACTATGTATTATAAACTCAATTGATAGTAAAAGCAGACCAATCACTGAAATACAGGCACTTACGATGTTTGCTACTAAAGTATAAGACACCTGCAATAGAGAAAAATAATCATTTGGTCATTGGAAATTATCCATATGCATCATTGACAAGTATATTAAAGTAAAAGTTTTTTTAAAAGTAAAAGGTTTATATAAATTCTGATCTTTTCAGCATAGTAGGATCATTACAAAGACTGTCAGAACTGCAGATCTGTCAGGATCCCAATAGGAATAAACAATTTTGGAGATGATAAAACTTTTGATACAATAAACAAGTTTATTTATCCACTGACTATTTATTGAATGCCTATTCTATACTCTGCAATCTATGCCCTGCATTAGTCGATAAAAAGAAAAGAAATGGTCTCTGCACTCAAGGAATTTTCAGACTATTGAGGAAGACAAACAAGTGCATGTTAAATGTGAATAGAATGTAAAAAATTGTAATAATGTAGGCAAATTCATAGTGCCATACAGTTTCAGAATATCAGAGAACTAACATTTCAGGAGTTTGTTATGGTTCATTTTGGAGTGGAAGAAGGAGAGCTGTAGAAAATTTTGTTGGAAAGATAGGTGCTATCTAGCTAGATATTTAGGATTTTATCTTGAAGATGGTAGAGAACTTCATGCATATGTATAACGCTGCTGCATAATTGCACTTTGTCCATGTATAGGATCAGAGAGGTGATATGATATTAAGAAGATCCTTATTTATTATATTTATTTCTTTGTCTACATTTATAGACAAAGAATATAGAATATATAATAATAATAATTATATAATATATAATATATGATATATAATATGATATATATGATATACAATATATATGATATATGCGATATATGGTATATAGTATAGAATATAAAATATACTATATTTTATTTCTTTGTCTACATTTATAGACAAAGAATATAGAATATATATTATATAGTATATAATATTATAATAATATAATATAATATATAATAATAAAATAATATAATAATATAATATATATGATATATACCATATATAATCATTTGATCATTGGAAATTATCTAGTATTATCTAGTTTGTACAGGATATATAATATATGATATATCATATATCTCATATATATAATTATATATGATATATGATTATACATCATTATATATTATATAATTATATATAATTATGTATATGATATGTATGATATGTATGATATCATATATATAACATATCCTGTACAAACTAGATAATACCATTCTGGATATAGAAACCGGCAAAGGTTTCATGACAAAGACACCAAAAGCAATTGCAACAAAAACAAAATTTGAAAATTGAAAAATGGGATCTAATTAAACCAAGCAACTTCTGCACACAGCAAAAGAAACCATCAACAGAGTGAGCAGACAACCTACAGAATGAGAGAAAATTTTTGCAAACTATGCATCTGACAAAGGTCTAATATCCAGCATCTGTAACAAACTTAAACAAATTTACAAAGATAAAACCAAACATCCCCATTAAAAAGCAGGCAAAGGACAGGAACAGACATCTTTCAAAAGAAGACATAGATGTGGCCAACCAGCATATGAAAAAAAGCTCAACATCACTGATCATTAGAGAAATGAAATCAAAACCACAATGGGATACCATCTCACACCAGTTAGAATGGCTATTACTAAGAAGTCAAAAAATGACAGATGCTGATAAGGTTTTAGAGAAAAAGTAACACTTATACACTGTGGGTGGGAGTGTAAATTAGTTCAATTAGTGTGGAAGACAGTGTGGTGATTCCTCAAAGACATAAAAATAGAACTACAGTTTGACCCAGCAGTCCCATTACTGGGAATACATCCAAGGGAATATAAATCATTCTGTCATAGAGACACATGCATGTGTATGTTCACTGCAGCATGATTCACAATAACAAAGACATGGATTCCACCTAAATGTCTGTCAATGGTAGACTGGATAAATAAAATATGGTACATATACACCATGGAATACTATGCAGCAATAAAAAGGAGAAGATCATTTTCTTTGCAGGAACATGGAAGGAGCTGGAGGCCATTATCCTTAGCAAACTAATGCAGGAACAGAAAACCAAATACTGCCTGTTCTCACTTGTAAATGGGAGCTAAATGATGAGAACACATGAACACATAGAAGGAAACAACGCACTGGAGCCTATTGGAGGGTGAGGGTGAGAGAAGGGAGAGGATGAGAAAAAATAACTAATGGGTACTAGGCTTAATACCTGGGTGATGAAATAATCTGTAAAACAAACCCCCATGACACAGGTTTACCTATATAACAAACCTGCACATGTACCCCTGAACTTAAAATAAAAGTTAAATTTAAAAAGATATGTATATTTCCTTCTATCTAATATGAATTAGATAATAATTAAACGACTGAATTCTGAAACCAATTTCACTGGATAAAGGATATGTTTATCGAAGTTGCTGTTGTATGTTGTATAGTGATCTCAACTAATTTATTCTTTTGGAACAAATCTCCCTTAAAGAAAGACAAATTAAAATAAAATGTTTATTATTATGTAAACATACAACTGTATTGCTTAGTAAATTTTGGTATGTTGACATAATCCAGTCTTTAAAATGAAGTATATTTGGTAAATATTTCATTTTCTCAACTATACAATAGGCAATAGTTATGTCAAAATAATCTGTTTTTATTTAGAAAAGAGCCATCTTGTTGAGGAAATGCATCAATAAGGCCCCATGGAGCAGATGTTCTTCTCTGGAGCATGAAGATGTTCTGGGAAAAACTTATCTGAATAAAACAAGCAGAAACACTTGTTTTGATTCCCGCTCTCGGTTGGGGTGGTATTGGACATATTCAAAGTATACAATTTGATAAATCATTAATACAAAAAGGTATACAATAAGTGCACTGTAAGAAGAGAGTGAAAGTATGGAGGAACTGGAATACTCAGCCTGTGGGTGGAAATGTAATATGCTACAACCACTTTGGAAAACAGGTTAGCAGTTTCTTGAAAAGTTAAACATGCATATACCCTATGATTCAGGTATTTACTAAAGAGAAATGAGGGCATAAGTCTGTACAAAGACTTGTAAATGTTCATAGTAGCTTTATTTGTAAAAGCTCAAAACTGGAAACAATGCAAGCTCCATCAATAGGTGAATGGATAAATGAATTTTGATATATCCATAAAATTGAATATCACTTAGAAATAAAAAGGGATTGATAATTTATATACATGAGTGAATCTCAGGATAATTATGCTGAATGAAATAAGTCAAACAAGAAAGCATATATACTGTATTATTCCATGTGTATAAAACTCTAGAGAATGCAAATTAATCTGTAGTGATAAAAAGCAGATAAGTAGATGCCTGGGGGAGGGAGGGTTTTGAGGAGGGATAAGCAAGAGGGATGACAAAGGGGCAGAGAAAACTGTTGGGGGTGACATATGCACTGTCTTATTGTATTAATGGCTTACCAACTTGCGTACTTTAAATATGTACAGTTTATTGATTATTATATGTCAATTATGCCTCAATAAAGCTATTAAAAATTAAGAAAGAGGAGCATGAAGGGGCACTATGAGAGCCAGATGCAGTAAAAAAGTGTGAGGCATGGGATAAACTACCCTCTATGACCCTGCCATCTACTATGAAGTTTCGTTTTGTTTTTTAGTAATTTTTGAAAATAGAGACCATATAAACATTTTTTTTTTTTTTTGAGACAGAGTATCGCTCTGTCACCTGGGCTGGAGTGCAGTAATGGGATCTCGGCTCACTGCAACCTCTACCTCCCAGGTTCAAGCAATTCTCATGCCTCAGCCTCCCAAGTAGCTGGGATTACATGCACACGCCATCACGCCTGGTTAATTTTTGTATTTTTAGTAGACACAGGGTTTCACTATGTTGGCCAGGCTGGTCTTGATCTCCTGACCTCAAATGATCTGCCCATCTTGGTCTCCCAAAGTGCTGGGATTACAGGCATGAGCCACCATGCCCAGTGAGATGCTATAAAGAATATTTTAAGAAACATTTTTATACTTTTATTGCAGCCAGAGAAAATCATGAATTATTAACCTTTATTTAAAAAAACCTAGGCTTTATTTCTAAAATAACTAAAACATTTCAGATAAAAGTTTTCTTGCCTAGTTCAATTTCAGGTTTTGGCTATTGTGAATAAACTCCTATAAACATGTGGGCAAGTTTTTGTTTTCTGGTTTTGACATATGTTTTTATTTCTCAGAGGTAAGTGCCTAGCAAGGAATTGCTGGGTCATATGGCAGGTGTATATTTAAATTTTGAATGAATGACCACATATTTTTACAAGGTCATGGTGTCATTTGACACTTCCAATGACAATATGAAGGGCTTGTTTTCTTCACATACTTGTTGACATTTGGTGTTAAGTATGCTATTTCTTCTCTTTTTGGCATCTATTTTCAGGAAATATCTTTTTTTTCTGTTTTTAAAATTCTTTTTGTTTTTAATTATACTTTAAGTTCTAGGGTACATGTGCGCAACGTGCAAGTTTGTTACATAGGTATACATGTGCCATGTTGGTGTGCTGCACCCATTAACTCGTCATTTACATTAGGTATGTCTCCTAATGCTTTCCCTCCCCCCTTCCCTCGCCCCATGACAGGCTCCGTTGTGTGATGTTCCCCTTCCTGTGTCCAAGTGTTCTCATTGTTTATTTCCCACCTATGAGTGAGAACACACAGTGTTTGTTTTTTTGTTCTTGCGATAGTTTGCTGAGAATGATGGTTTCCAGCTTCATCCATGTCCCTACAAAGGACATAAACTCATCCTTTTTTATGGCTGCATAGTATTCCATGGTGTATATTTGCCACATTTTCTTAATCCAGTCTATCATTGATGGACATTTGGGTTGGTTCCAAGTCTTTGCTATTGTGAATAGTGCCGCAATAAACATATGTGTGCATGTGTCTTTACAGCAGCATGATTCATAATCCTTTGGGTATATACCCAGTAATGGGATGGCTGGGTCAAATGGTATTTCTAGTTCTAGATCCTTGAGGAATCATCACACTGTCTTCCACAATGGTTGAACTAGTTTACAGTCCCACTAACAGTGTAAAAGTGTTCCTGTTTCTCCACATCCTCTCCAGCACCTGTTGTTTCCTGACTTTTTAATGATCGCCATTCTAACTGGTGTGAGATGGTATCTCATTGTGGTTTTGATCTGCATTTCTCTGATGGCCAGTGATGATGAGCATTTCTTCATGTGTCTGTTGGCTGCATAAATGTCTTCTTTTGAGAAGTGTCTGTTCATATCCTTCACCCACTTTTTGAAATACCTTTCTTCACCCCGTCACTTTCAGCCTATATGTGTCCTTAAAGGTGAAGTGAGCGTCTTGTAGGCAGCATATAGTTGCATTTTGTTTTTAAGTCCATTTAGTTACTTAATTTTTTTATTGGAGAATTTAATCAATTTACATTCCAGGTAATTATTAATATATAAGAACTCTTATTGCTGTTTTGTGGTTTATTTTCTTTTTAAACCATCCTTTGTTTCTTTCCTCCTCTCTTACCGTCTTTTCTGATTTGATGATTTTCCGTGATGGTATGATTTGATTTCTTAGTTTTTATATTTTGTGCAACTATTATAAGTTTTTGTATCGTGGTTACCATGAGGCACAAATAAAATATTTTGTAGTTGTACCCGGCTTTTAAAGCTGACAACAACTTAACTTTCAATACA
This sequence comes from Pongo pygmaeus, assembly GCF_028885625.2. Classification (NCBI taxonomy): domain Eukaryota; kingdom Metazoa; phylum Chordata; class Mammalia; order Primates; family Hominidae; genus Pongo; species Pongo pygmaeus. The sequence goes on from NC_072382.2 coordinate 14,597,234, forward strand.
AAATGTCTACATTTTACTTTTTCCCCTATTTGTTATTTGGATATCAAAATGTATATCTTTTGTAATTTGTATCCCTTAGTTTATTGTAGTTATAGTTGTTTTAATAGTTTTGTCTTTTAACACTCATATTAGAGATAAAATTGCTTTGTGTACTACCATTACAGTACTAGAATATTCTGAATATGACTGTATTATTTATACCACCAAGTTTTATACTTTTATATGTTTTTTGTTATGAATTTGTGTCGTCGTTTTTTTGGTTTCAGCTTAAATAGCTCCCTTTCATGATTCCTGTAAGGCATGTGTAGTGATGATGAGCCCCCTTAGCTTTTTTTTTTTTTTTGTCTGGGAAAATTTTAATTTTTCCCTTATTTCCTTAGAATAGCTTTGCAAGGGCCGGGCACAGTGGCTCACGCATGCAATCCCAGCACTTTGGGAGGCTGAGGTGGGTAGATCGCCTGAGATCAGGAGTTTGAGACCAGACTGGCCAACATGGTGAAACCCGTCTCTACTAGAAATACAAAAATTAGCCAGGCATGATGGCAGGTGCCTGTAATCCCAGCTACTCAGGAGGCTGAGGCAGGAGAATCGCTTGAACCCGGGAGGCGAGGTTGCAGTGAGCCGAGATCATGCCATTGCCCTCCATCCTGGGTGACAAAAGTGAGACTTTGTGTCAAAAAAAAAAAAAAAAAAGAAAAAGAAAAAAGAAAAAAAAATCAAAAAAACGAATGGCTTTGCAAGGCAAAATATTCTTGGTTGACTTTTTTTTGTTGTTGTTGCTGTTGTTGTTTTTTACAGCACTTTAAGTACATTATTCACTCTCTCCTGGCCTGCATGATATCTGCTGAGAAGTCTGCTGATAGCTGTATTGGAACCCTCTTGAATATGATATGTTTCTTATCTCTTGCTACTTTCAGAATTCTTTGTCTTTGATTTTTGTTAGTTTGAACATGATATGTCTCGGTTAACCCTTCTTTGGGTTTAATTTGGTTGAAGACTTCTGAGCTTCCTGTATCTGCATGTTGCCATCTTTTTCCAGATTTGAAAAGTTTTCAGCCATTATTTTCTTAAATATGCTTGCTCTTCCCTTCTCTCTTTTCCTTCTGTAAATTCAATTATGGAAATGTTATTTGAAATGGTTAGGGTCAGAGACTATATTCCACAGATATGTGTAGTCATAGGATTCCCTCCCCGCCTGGGTCTGGACAGAACCTCCGACTGGGCTCTGAAGACTGATGGGGCCTCTGCTCAACTGCTAGTGTCAGGCAGAGCCAGAGGCTTTGCTTCATAGATACGCTCATATATTGGCTTGCCTCCCAGCCTGATAAATCCTTATGCAGGTCTCTGAGGCTGGGTTACTGCTTAGCTAATCATGTTGAGCTGGGCCAGAAGGTACACTCTGTAGTAATGTCCAAATGCAGACTTGCTTCTCAGCCTGAGAGAGCCTTATGCAGAGCTCTGATGCTGGGTGTCAAAGCTAGACAAAGACTTGAGCCTGGCAAATCTCTCAACTGTGCTTCCTGCAGAGAGATGCTTTTGGCTAATCTCTCTGGTCGGGTGCCTCCGCTGACCAGAATACAGAGCCGTAGCCAAGATTCACATGCTGGTTGCTGTGGGCCCCAGCTTTTTATTTCGAGCTGACACCACATAGTCTACCCCTGCTGATACTTCTAATGTTCCCCATTTGGCAAGTGGGCCTCCTGCAAAACATCCAAGAATGCTGAGGAAGCTGGATGTCCACCATGGGCTCCCTCTTTATTCCCTTGTAGAAATCTTGGGACTGAGGAAATCCTTTCTGTGTGGTGGGTGCTATGCCATTGTTGTGGAGAGGTGACATAGTCAAAGTGAAATCATTTCTCTTACCTTTCTAATGTGGCTTTTATTTTCATCACAGTGTGATCTGAGAGCATAAATTGTACAATATTTATTTTTAAAAATCGACTAGCATGTATTTTACGACTCAGAACATGGTCTATCTTAGGGGCTGTTATAAGTGTCCTTGAGAAAAATGTATTATTTTATTGTATGAGTATTGCATTGGTGTCAATCATATCCAGATGATTGACAGTGCTGTTGAGTTCAACTCTGTATATACTGATTTTCTGCTTGCAGAATGTCTTTATTAATCATAGGAGTTAAAGTCTTCAACTCTAATAGTGGATCCATATATGTTTCCTTGTAGTTCTATCAGCTATTGCCTCATGTATTTTATTACTTTGCTGTTGGCCACATACATTGACCCCTTTATCATTATGTAATGCCTCTCTTTATTCCTGATAATTTTCCTTGCTCTGATGTCTGCTCTGTCTGAAGTTAATATAGTTACTCCTACTTTCTTTCAATTAGTGTTCACATGTACTACACTTGATCTTAGCCTAAAAGCCGAGAAGCGATAATTAGTGTTAACATGTGATATCTTTTACTTTTCAATCTATATGTGTCTATATTTAGAGCAGGTTTCCTATAGACAACATATTGTTGAATACTGTTTTTTGTTCCACTCTTCAAAAATCTCTGTCTTTTGATAGGTGCATTTAGATCACTGGTGTTTATAGTAATTATTGATAGAGGTGGATTAATATCTGTCATATATTTATGACTGGTCTCTATTCATTTCCCTTGTCCTTGCTTGTTTTTTTCAGATTATACTGTTTTTCTACCTTTTTCTTTGGCTTAAATGAACATTTTATGTGATTCTATTTTCTCTTCTTTATTAGCAAATCAAGTATTTAAGAAAACTTCTTAAAGTGATTACCACAGTGTTTTCAATATACATTTACAACTAATCCAACTCTATTTGTCAAATAACAATATACTACCTTCACAGATAGTACAAGTATCTTATATTAACAAAGTACTCCTAATTCCTTCCTCTCATCTTTTGTATCATTGCTTTCTTTCATTACACTTATTCATAGGTATGATCATTGAATACATTGCTGCTATCATCATTTTGAGCAAACTGTTAGGTTAAATATAAGAAAAATAAAAGTTTTAATTTTTTACCTTCACTTTTTCTTTCTCTAATTCTCTTTTTTCTTTATTAAGTTCTGAGTCTGACAAATATCATTGTTTTTTGGTTCCTGAAAAAACTTATTTTAACATTTCTTGCAAGGCAGGTTTACTCTCATCAAATTTCTTCAAATTTGCTTGTCTGAGAAAATCTTTGTTTCTCCTTCACTTCTGAAGTATAATTTCATAGAGTGCAGAATTCTAGGTTGGCACTTCTCCAAATACTTTAAATATTTAACTCCACTCTTTTTACTTGCATGGTGCATGAGGAGAAGTCCTATGTAATTCTTATCCTTGATCCTCTATAGGTAATTTTTTTTTTTGGCTTCTGACATGGTTTGGATCTGTGTCACTGCCCAAATCTCATGTTGAATTGTAATCTCTCATTTTGGAGGTAGGGACTGGTGAGAGGTGATTAGATCAAAAGGGTGGATTTCCCCCTCTGTTCTCATGATAGTGAATGAGTTATCATGAGAGCTGGTTATTTAAAAATGTGTGGCACCTCCCCCCACCTTGGTCATGCTCCTGTCATGTAAGATGTGCCTGTTTCCCTTTCACCTTCTACCATGATTGTAAGTTTCCTGAGGCCTCTTCAGAAGCCGAGCAGATGCTATCCTGCTTCCTATACAGCCTGAGGAACTGTGAGTCAATTACACCTCTTTTCTTTATAAATACTCAGTCTCAGGTATTTCTGTATAGCAGTGCAAGAACAAACTAATACAACTTCTTTCAAGATTTTTTTAAATATTTGATTTTCTGCGGTTTAAATATAATTTTCCTAAGTGTATGTCTTTGGCATTTATTCTGCTTAGTGTCCTTTAAGTTTCTGGATCTGTGGTTTGGTCTGATATTAATTTTATGAAATTCTCAGTCATTATTGCTACAAACATTTCTTCCGTTCCCTCTTGTTCTTTTTTTTTTGGCAGTTCCATTATGCACGTTACTTCTTTTGTCTTTATCTCACAGTTCTTGGATTTTTGTCCTGTTTTCTTTTTTTCATTTTTTTTCCCTTTACTTTTTAGTTTTGGATACTTCTATTTACTGATCCTTAAAACTCACTAATTCTTTCCTCAGACATGTCCAGACTACTAATGAGCCCATCAAAGGCATGATTCATTTCTGTTATAAGGTTTTTTATTTCTAGCATTTCCTTTTTATTACTTCTTAGAATTTCTGTTTCTCTGATTACATTACTTACCTGTTCTTGCATGTTGCCCACTTTTTTCCATTATGTTTCTTAGCATATTAATCATAGCTTTTCTAAGTCACAGTATGATAATTCCAACACCTCTGTTACATCTGGTGTTTTTAACTACAGTCATCATGTTGCACCATAAGGTCTCTTGAACTTATTACTCCTATCTAACGAAAATTTTGTAAGCTTTGACCCTTCCATCACAGGATAATACACTCTCTCAGCTTTTGTTTGTCTGAGAAAGTCTTCATTCTTAATTTTTGAAGAACAGCTTTCCTGGGTTATTTGTTGACAGTATTTTTCTTTCACCACTTTGAATATATCATCCTATTCTGTCCAGGTCTGTTAGGTTTCTGCTGAGGAATCTCCTACTAGCCTTATTGAAACTTTCTTATACATTAGTTACGTCTTTTTTTCTTGTTGCTTTCAGGAGCCTCTCTTTGTCTTTGATTTTTGACAGTTTGATTATATCTTGGTGTAATCTTGCTTGGATTGATCTAATTGGAGACCTTTGGACCTTCCTGTACCTGGATATTTATATCTTTTCCCAGATTTAGAAAGCTTTCTTATGTTATTTTAATAATATTCCTACCCATTTGTCTTTGTCTCCTCCTTCTTGAACTCCTATATTTTGAATATTTCCTCTCTTGATCTTGTCCCACAAATCCTATAGACTTTTTGTCCTTTTCATTTTTTTCTCCTATGACTGTATATTTTCAAATGCCTTGTCTTCAATGTCACAGTCTTTCTTCTCCTTGATGAATTCTGTTGTTGCTGCTTTCTATTGTATTTTTAATTTCATTCATTATTTTCCAGCTTCAGAATTTATTTAATTTTTCAAAATAATTTTATTCACTCTGTTAAATTTCTCATTTTGGTCATTTATTGTTTTCCTGATTTTATAAAATTATCTGCATTTTCTTGAAGTTCCTTGAGCCTTTCAATAACAATTATTTTGAATTATTGATGATGAAGTTCATATATTTCCATTTCTTTGGGGTCAGCTACTGGGAGCACATTGTGTTCTTTTGGTGGTATGTCTTCTTGTTTTCTCATCTTTTTTTGCCTTATATTAATATCTGTCCATTTGAAGTAGGAGCCTTATTCCAGTTTTTTCATACTGGCTTTGTCTGGAAAAGACTTTCACCAGTGAGCTCATTCAAAGATTCTGGGCAGGATATCTGGTATGGCTGGCTTGCTGCTGGAGTCCTCAGGCAAGATGGCCTGATACCAGGTTAGCAGGTAGGTAGGCCTGAATCCTGGTTCTGTGGAGTTGTGCCTGTAGCCTTGATCTACCTTGGTGGACTTGTTGATTGGCATATGGGGAAGGGCCGGGAGCCTGTATCCACGGGGGCCAGCCTGAAGCCTGAGTCTACAAGAGCTGAGCTGATACTGGTGTGAACCTTGAGCCTGACTCTTTAGAGGTCACTCAGATGTTGTGATGGACCTGGCACCTGGGACCACTGATATGGGTCTGCATTTTGAGTCCATGGGGCTGGCCTGGTGCTGGGGCTAGTCTAAACCAAGTCTGTAGGGATGAGTCTGGGTCCTGAGTCCATGGGCATTGGAATGGGTCTTCAAGGCTGGTCATGGTGCCTCATTCCATGTGACTCATTTTGGCAATGGGGTGCACTGGGGTGGGCCTGGACCTTGGGTCTGCTGGAGCAGGCCTAGACCCCGGGTCCTCTGGAGACTTGGGCTACAGGGACTGGCCTGCAGCTTAGGGTTGGCCTGGTGCTAGGGCAGGTGTAGAGTCTGGGTCCGTAGGACTAGTCTGGAGTCTAGGATGGTTTGAGCTGAACTTGTGCCTGGCATCACTGGAGATGGCCTTATTTCTTGTTGTGCATATTTTCAGTCATGTTTTAAAGTGATTTCTATGGGAAATCCAATTAACGTATTAATTTTTTAAAATCTATAATTTCTATCTCTTTATTGATATTCTATATTTGGTGACATATCACTTTCATGCTTTCTTTTAATTCTTTTAACAATTTTTTTTTGGTTCTCTGACCATATTTAAAAGATCTAATTTAAAGTCTTTGAGTAGTTAAAGTACCAAATTTTGGCCCCCATAGCAATATTTTTCTGTTGGTTGCTTTTTTTCTCCTGTGTATGTAAAATATGTTTCAGTTTCCTTGCATGTTTTCTTTTTAGAAAAATTGACATTTTACATAATACATTGTAGCATATTTGGTATTTAATTGCTTCCCCACCCCCAGGGTTTGCTATTTTTGCTTTTGTTGTTGTTTTTCTTATTCCTTTTTCTTTGTTAAGTTTCCTGGATTAATTCTGTAAATATTTTATTCCCTCAATGTCAAGCCCATGGGTTATCTGCTTCCTAGGAGCCATCCCTGGCTCAGTGTAATTTAATGTCAGTCAATAATCCTTTGCCAAGGAGAGTGTGTATGAGAATATATGCTTAAAACTTCAGTTAGTTTATAAGACAGCTTCAGCTTTCACTTCTTCCTTGCCTAGGGCCCCATAGTCAGCCAGAGGTAAATGAGTGGTGGGCTTTTTTTCTTTCTTTGTTGCTTCCTGGGCATGCACATAGCTTTCCATATTTGTGAGGGACTTTAGATCTCCAAGAATATGTCAGAGCTTTTCAAAGCTCCTTATGATTATCTAGTTATTCAAGATCGTCTTTTAAATTTCTGACCAAGCCCTTATTTACCTGAATTCATAGCCTTATTAAGCTGTGCTACTGCTAGCAGATTGATAGTGTTTAAGCCATCTAGTGGTAGGACTTTGTTGTCACTGAGCTGAAATCTTTATCCAAAAAATAGCCAAAATATCCTGGGAACAGAGGTGCAATTTCAGACAAAATATTGACTGTGCTCAGATGATGGCACTTTAGAGCATCGCATGATGTCGGTCCTCTCAGCTGCTTGCTATACTGCTGGCTTTTCATACATACTCTGCCAAGGAGCTTGAAGGGAGAGGGGATGGAAATTAGCCTCAAATTAAAACATTATAGATCTCTCCGTTTTTCTGAGGTTTACTAGTATCTCTTAGATAATTTTCTGTTTTAGCTGTGTCTTTGATTAATTTCCAATGCTCTGAAATCATTACTTTTGGTTGTTTTGCCAGTGGTTTCTCTGTTTTTGTTAAGGAACGATTTCATGGAGTTCTCAGTCTGCCATTCCAGAAGTCAATCTCCTAGCATTTACGTACATAATTATTCTAATTTCTTGTTCTTTCACCTCACTTCCTATCAATGCAAAATGCAATATTCACTAAAGGAAATCAACATGATCCAGACTCTTTAAAACACCACATACACAGTAGCCCCCATACAATTAAAAGTTTCTAGACATGTGAAGAAAGAAGCAAGAGAAAAAGAAGGTAATAACAGAAACTGGGTCATTTCAAGATAGCTGTATTTACATCTTAATTGAATTTTAATTTGCATTAAATGATCTGTCATGTAGAAATTTAGTTTCTTGATTAACTTCATACATCCTGAGTTATTTTTATAACTAATGAAATATAACAATGACTTCAGTAACAGGCATGTATTCTGTTTTTGTTTGAAAATGCAATGGAAACTTACATTTCTTACATTTTAAAAATCTATTCTTCAATTATATATAGGTTTCTAGTGACACACAGACAATGCTGCCTACCCACTGACTTTCCTTCTTTTGGCAAATAAAACTTTAGAGCTGCTATAAGCATTCTGACTTACCAAGAATGGTGAACGTATCTTTTCTAATGATACTGTAAAGGCCCCCGTGAAGATAAACTGGAAACAAAGATCACATTTATTAATACCCAGTCATTATGTTTATGTATAAACTTAAAAAGCAAGAGAATTCCAGAATGTTTTAACATAAAGAATATGGGACCATTGAGAAAATCATTCAGGATATAATTCAAGGGTTTTTTTTTTTTATTTGTGGAGATGGGAGAAAGCCATGAAATCTCTGGCTACTAATTTAATATATGTATTGGAAATAGAATCTAAGGGCATTCTGAAGTGACTTTATGGAAAAAGGAGTATCAATGTTTCCTTAGTTTTTGTCAATCATAATTTATTAAGCCAATATGTGACTTACCAGAAAATGCACCCAATTAATGAATTTACTACTGGGAAGTGTTATATCTTGGTGACTTCATATGAAAATACTTTGAATATAATGCTTAAATACTTTATTAATAGAAAATATCATTCATAAAATATTGATGCTTCAGTTTACATATTTAAATAGAAGAATTATACAGTGTCTTCCATGAGTAGTTTTTTCTGAGATCTTCCATCATTTCGTGACACTTGTTAGAAAGATGGCAGTTATGGTGTATCAGAAATTTATTTTCCTCACAGATACAACATTTATGAACGCATAAAACTTTCCACAGCATTAAGAAATGAACAGGTCAGTTAGTAGTATGGGAGAGGGATGTTGTTTTCCCAGAAAAATCTGGAAACTCACACGTCAATACTAAATAGAATTTTGAAGTAAGAAGGATCTGAGGTTGAGTTCTTTGCTCTTTGCTTTCTCTGTGACTCAGGAAAATTACTTAACCTATAACTGAGTTTTGCTTTTTTCATTGGTAAAATGAGGATAGTCTGTTACACTGTGTTATTGTTGTAGTGTAATAGTTACATATAATGTTTCGATTTTTTTTCCAAGATGGCAGGTTAGGGGCTTTTAGCATACGTTAGCAACTTGGAAATAAAAAAAATAGTGCATAAAGATCAACTCTGTGAGCTTTAATTCAAAAAGGAAAACAGAAACTCACTGGTGTTGTTAAGGACACCCAGATCCTGGAGAAGAAAGCATGGGCAAACAGTCCCCGTGATGATGTCTGGCTGATAAAAGTGAGTGAAGTCCCACTGTGTGAGAGAAGCAGAAAGCCTCCCTCTGTGACTCATCCTTCCACTGGAAATCCAAGCAACCCAGGCTGAGGGGGAGCATTTTATTTCTCCCAAGCCCTGGAGCTAACTTAGGGAGAAGCTTGGAGACATTGACAGGGAAAGGCGCTAGGAAAAGCTGCAGACATTTTCCCAAACCCAGGACCAATAGCAGGACATCATTTTTAATCTGGATGCATACAAAGTCAGTCATTCTATGGTGAGCCTGCAGCATGGCCACGTAAGGATTATAGTCTTGGGCCAGAGATGGCAGTGCTTGCCCTGGAGTGGGCTAGGAGCCTCCACAGCTAGAATTGTGGAAAGTGTCTCAGCAGTGAGCACTGGAATTGTGCTCTCCTGTGTTGCAGACCTGAGGTGGGAGCAGAGCTGTTACAGTTGTGGATCTCATTCTTTTGTATGGTTGAATAGTACTCCATTGTGTATACGTACCACATTTTCTTTATTCATCTGCTTATGTACACTTAGGTTGCTTCCAAATCTTAGCTATTGTAAATAGTGCTGCAATAAATATAGGAGTGCAGATATCTCTTCAATACACTGATTTCCCTTCCTTTGTGTATATATGTAGCAGTGGGATTGCTGGATCATATAGTAGCTGAATTTTTAGTTGTCCGAGGAACCTCCAAACTATTCTGCATAGTGGGTGTAATAATTTACATTCCCATGAACAGTGTACAAAGGTTCCCTTTCCTCCACATCGTCACCAGTATTTGTTAGTGCCTATCTTTTGGATATAAGCCATTTTAACTGGGGTGAGATGATATTTCATTGTAGTTTTGATTTGCATTTCTCTGATGATCAGTGATGTTGAGCACCTTTTCATATGCCTGTTTGTCATTTGTATGTCTTCTTTTGAGAAATGTCTACTGAAATCTTTTGCCCATTTTTTTAATCGGACTATTAGATTTTTTTCCTTATAGAGTTGTTTGAGCTCCTTATATATTCTGGCTATGAATCCCTTCTCAGATGGGTAGTTTGCAAACATTTTCTCCCATTCTGTGGGTTGTGTCTTCACTTTGTTGATTGTGTCCCTTGCTGTGCAGAAGCTTTTTAACTTGATGTGATCCCATTTGTCCATGTTTGCTCTGATTGCCTGTGCTTGTGAGGTATTGCTCAAGAAATTTTTGCCCAAACCAATGTCCTGGAGATTTTCCTCATGTTTTCTTGTAGTTGTTTCATAGTTTGAGGTCTTAGATTTGTCTTTAATCCATTTTGATTTGATTTTTGTGTATGGTGAGAGATATTCATTCTTCTGCATATGGATATCCAGTTTTCCCATCACCATTTATTGAAGAGACTGTCTTTTCCCCAGCATATGTTCTTGGCACCTTTGTTGAATATGTGTTCACTCTAGGTGTGTGGATTTGTTTCCTGGTTCCCTAGTTAATTTCTAGGTATTTAATTTTATGTGTGGCTGTTACAAATTAGATTAATTTTTAAATTTCTTTTCCAGATTGTTTACTGTTGGCATATAGAAATGCTACTGATTTTTGTATGTTGGTGTTGCATCCTGCAAACTTTACTGAGTTTATCAGTTTTAATAATTTTCTAGTGGAGTCTTTAGGTTTTTCCAAATATAAGACAATATGATGTGCAAACAAGAATAATTTGACTTTTTTCTTTTCAATTTGGATGGCCTTCATAGCTTTCTCTTGTCTGATTGCTCTAGCTGGGACTTTCAGTACTATGTTAAATAACAGTGGTGGCAGTAGGCATCCTTCTTGTGTTCCAGATCTTAGAGGAAAGGCTTTCCATTTTTCCCCATTCAGTATGCTAGCTGTAGGTCTGCCATAAATGACTTTTATTATATTGAGGTATGTCCCTTTTATCCTCAGTTTTTTGAGAGTTTTTATCATGAAGAGATATTGGGTTTTATCATCTGACTTTTCAGCATCAATTGAAGTGATCTTATAGTTTTTACTTTTCATTTTGTTGATATAATGTATTATGTTGATTTATTTGGGTATGTTTATTCATCCTTGCATCCCAGGGGTAAATCCCACTTGGTCATGATGAATGATCTTTCTGATGTATTGTTGAATTTGGTTTGCTATTATTTTGTTGAGGATTTTTGCATCAATATTCATCAGATTGGCCTGTAGTTTTTTTTTTCTTTTTATTTTTTTGATGTGTCCTCGTCTGGTTTTGGTATTACGGTTTTACTAGCCTTATAGAATGACTTTGGAAGTATTCCCTTCTCCTCTATTTTTTTGAAACAGTTTGAGTAGAATTACTACTAGTTCTTTAAATGTTTGGCAGAATTCATCAGTTAATCTATCGGTCCCAGGTTTTTCTTTACTGAGAGACTTTTTACTATGGCTTTGACCTCATTACTTGTTATTGGTCTGTTCAGGTTTTGGGTTTCTTTATGGTTCAATCTTGGTAGGTTGTAGGTATCTTGGAATTTGTTCATTTCTTCTAGATTTTCCAATTTATTGGCATATAGTTGCTCATAGTGGTCACTAATGATCTTTTGAATTTCTGCAACATCAGTTGTAATGTCTCTTTTTTAATTTCAGATTTTACTTATTTGAATCTTCTCTCTTTTTTTCCTGGTTAGTATGGCTAAACGTTTGTCAATTTTGTTAAACTTTGCAAAATACCAACTACCTGTTTTGTTGATTATTTTTTTTTTCCCCCGAGATGGAGTCTCGCTCTGTGGCCCAGGCTGGAGTGCAGTGGCATGATCTCAGCTCAGCCTCCCGAGTAGCTGGGACTACAGGTGCCCGCCACAGTGCCTGGCTAATTTTTTGTATTTTTAGTAGAGACAAGGTTTCACCATGGTAGCCAGGATGGTCTTGATCTCCTGACCTCGTGATCTACCCGCCTCAGCCTCCCAAAGTGCTGGGATTACAGACGTGAGCCACCGCACCTGGCCTGCCCTTAGACTTTCCATCATGAGATGATGCAGCCTGAAGGCCCTCACAAGATGCCAGCATCTTGATATTAGAGTCCCTAGCCCCAAGAACTGTGAGAAGTACATTTGTTTTCTTTTATAAATTACTTAGCCTATGGTGTTCTATTACAGCAACACAAAATGGACTAAGACAGAACCTATATTTTTGGCACCTCTAAATTGAATTAAGGCCCCGTTTTTCTTGTCTGAATCACTGCAGTAGCCTCTTCTAACTTCTCTAACATTCTTAAATCTAATCTCTTATTACTCATAGAGTGATAGTATTAAAACAAACCTAATCATAGCACTGTCCTCAGTCACAATATTGTCTAGGGCTGTCCAATAGAAATATAATGCAAGCAACATATGTAATTGTAAGTTTCCAAGTGCCATATTAAGAAAACTAAAAAGAAATATATACAACTTATTTTAATAATATATTTTCTATAAGTTCACATATCCAAAATTATTTCGAGATAGAATCAATATAAAATAATTATATATTTTACATTTTAAAATGTATACTAAGTTTTGAAATCTTATATGTATTTTATCTTTACACCACTTCTCAGGGCAGTTTAGTTGCATTTTCGAGGTTCAGTAGGTACATGTGACTATTGTATTGGACAGTGCTGCTCTAGTCCTTAGTTATCTCTTCTTTTCTATGTTTATTTATTCTTTGGTGATCTCATCTAGTCTCATTACTAGATGCCAATGACTCTTTATTCTATTTTTTTAAGATTTCTTACTTTTTTAAGCTTCTTTTTTGTCATTACATTTATTATTTTTTTAAAATTTTATAGGTTTTTGGGAACAGGTGGTATTTGGTTACATGAGTAAATTCTTTAGTGGTGACTTGTGAGATTTTGGTGCACCCATCACCTGAGCAGTATACACTGAACCCAATTTGTAGTCTTTTATCCCTCACCCTCTCCCACCCTTTCCCCTGAGTCCCCAAAGTCCACTGTATCATTCTTATGCCCTTGCAGCCTCATAGCTTAGCTCCCACTTATGGGTGAGAATATACAATGTTTGCTTTTTCATTCCTGAGTTACTTCACTTAAAATAGTAGTCTCCAATTCCATCCAGGTTGTCATGAATGCCATTAATTTGTTGCTTTTTATGGTTGAGTAGTATTCCATTGTAAATGTATACCACAGCTTTTTTATCTACTTGTAGATTGATGGACATTTGGGCTGGTTCCATATTTTTGCAATTGCAAATTGTGCTGCTATAAACATGTGGGTGGAAGTACCTTTTTTGTATGACCTTTTTTTTCCTCTGAGTAGATACCCAGCAGTGGGATTGCTGGATCAAATGGTAGTTCTACTTTTAGTTCTTTAAGAACTCTCCACACTGTTTTCCATAATGGTTGTATTAGTTTACATTCCCCCACCAGCATAGAAGTGTTCCCTTTTCACCGCATCCATGCCAACATCTTTTTTTTTTAAATTTTTTGATTATGGCCATTCTTGCAGGAGTAAGGTGGTATCACATTGTGGTTTTGATTTGCATTTCCCTGATCATTAGTGATGTTGAGCATTTTTTCATATGTTTATTGGCCATTTATATATCTTCTTTTGAGAATTGTGTATTCATGTCCTTAGCCCACTTTTTGATGGGACTGTTTGATTTTTTCTTGCTAATTTGTTTGAGTTCCTTGTAGATTCTGGATATTAGTCCTGTGTCAGATGTGTAGATTGTGAAGATTTTCTCCCACTCTGTGGGTTGTCTGTTTACTCTGCTGACTGTTCCTTTTGCTGTGCAGAAGCTCTTTAGTTTAATTAAGTCCCACCTATTTATCTTTGTTTTTGTTGCATTTGCTTTTGGGTTCTTGGTCATGAAGTTTTTGCCCAGGCCAATGTCTAGAAGGGTTCTTCCGATGTTATCGTCTATATATTTTTTTTTAGATTTAAGTCCTTGATCCATGTTGAGTTGATTTTTGAATAAGGTGAGAGATGAGGGTCCAGTTTCATTCTCCTATATGTGGCTTGCCAATTATCCCCACACCATTTGTTAAATAGGGTGTCCTTTCCCCACTTTATGTTTTTGTTTGCTTTGTCAAAGATACACCAACTGTAAGTATTTGGCTTTATTTCTGGGTTCTCTATTCTGTTCCACTGGTCTATGTGCCTATTTTTATACCAGTGCCATGCTCTTTGGGTGACTATGGCTTTATAGTATAGTTTGAAGTTGGGTAATATGATGCCTCCAGATTTGTTGTTTTTGCTTAATCTTGCTTTAGCTATGTAGGCTTTTTTTTTTTTTTTTTTTTTGGTTCCATATGAACTGTAGGATCTTTTTTCCAGTTCTGTGAGGAACGATGGTAGTATTTTGATGGGAATTGTGCTGAATTTGTAGATTGCTTTTGGCAGTATGGCCATTTTCGCAATACTGATTCTACCCAGCAAATGAGCATGGGATGTGTTTCTATTTATTTCTGTCATAGGTCTTTCAACTCTTTGGTTAGGTATGCTCCTAAATATTTTATTTTTTTGCAGCTGTTGTGAAAGGGGTTGAGTTCTTCATTTGTTTCTCAGCTTGGTCGCTGTTTGTGTATAGCAGAGCTACTGATTTGTGTACATTAATTTTATATCCTGAAACTTTGCTGAATTCATTTACCAGTTTTAAGAGTTTTTTGGATGAGTCATTAGGGTTTTCTGGATATACAACTGTATCATTAGGAAACACCAAGGGTTTGACTTCCTCTTTATTGATTTGGATGCCTTTTATTTCTTTATCTTGTCTGATTGCTCTGGCTAGGACCTCCAGCACTATGTTGAATAGAAGTGGTGAGAGTGAGCATCCTTGTCTTGTTCCAGTTCTCAGAGGGAATGCTTTCAACTTTTCCCCATTCAGTATTATGTTGGCTGTAGATTTGTTAGATGGCTTTTATTACATTGAGGTATGTCCCTTGTATACCAATTTTGCTGAGGGTTTTAATCATAAAGTGATGCTGGATTTTGTCAAATGCTTTTTCTGCATCTATTGAGATGATTATGTGATTTTTGTTTTTAATTCTGTTTATGTGGTGTATCACATTTATTGACTTGAGTATGTTAAAACACCCCTGCATTCCTGGTGTGAAACCCACTTGATCATGGTGGATTACTTTTTTGATATGCTGTTGGATTCGGTTAGCTAGTATTTTGTTAAGGATTTTTGCATTTATGTTCATCAGGGATATTGGTCTGTAGTTTTCTTTTTTTGTTATGTCCTTTTCCTGGTTTTGGTATGGGGGTGATACTGGCCTCACAGAATGATTTAGGGAGGATTCCCTCTTTCTCTGTCTTTTGGAGTTGTGTAAGTAGGATTGGTACCAATTCTTCTTTGAAGGTCTGATAGAATTCTGCTGTGAATCCATTTGGTCCTGAGCTTTTTTTTTGTTAGCAATTTTTTATTACCATTTTAATCTTGCTGCTTGTTTTTGGTATGTTCAGAGCTTCTATATCTTCCTGGTTTAATCTAAGAGGGTAGTAAATTTCCAGAAATTTTTCCATCTCCTCTAGGTTTTCTAATTTGTGTGCACAAGGTGTTCATAGTAGCCTTGAGTTATCTTTTGTATTTCTGTGGTTTCAGCTGTAATATCTCCCATTTCATTTCTAATTGAGTTTATTTGGATCATCTCTCTTTTCTTGGTTACTCTTACTAATGGTCTATCAATTTTATTTATCTTTTCAAAGAGCCAGCTCTTTGTTTCATTTATCTTTTGTATTGCTTTTTCCCCCCAATTTCATTTTGTTCTGCTCTAATCTTGGTTATTTCTTGTCTTCTGCTGGGTTTGTGTTGGGTTTGTTCTTGTTTCTCTAGTTCCTTGAGGTGTGACCTTAGATTGTCTATTTGTGCCCTTTCAGACTTTTTGATGTAGGCATGTAAGGGTATGAACTTTTTTCTTAGTACTGCCTTTGCTGTATCCCAGAGGTTTTGATAGGTTGTGTCATTATTATTCAGTTCAAAGAATTTTGTAATTTCCATTGTGATTTCATTGTTGACCCAATGATCATTCAGGAGCAGGTTATTTAATTTCCATGTATTTGCATGGTTTTGAAGGTCCCTTTCAGAGTTGATTTCCAATTTTATTCCACTGTGGTCTGAGAGAATATTTGATATTATTTCAGTTTTCCTAAATTTATTGAGACCTGTTTTGTGGCCTATCATTTGGTCTATCTTGGAGAAAGTTCCATGTGCTGATGAATAGAATGTATATTCTGCAGTTGTTGGGTACAATGGTTTTGTAAATATCTGTTAAGTCAATTTGTTCCAGGGTATAGTTTAAATCAATAGTTTCTCTGTCGATTTTCTGTCTTGATGGCCTGTCTAGTGCTGCCAGTGGAGTATTGAAGTCCCCCCTATTATTGTGTTGCTATCTCATTTCTTAGGTCTAGTAGTAATTGTTTTATAAATTTGGGAGCTCCAGCGTTAGGTGCGTATATATTTAGGACTGTGATATTTTCTTGTTGGACAAGGCCTTTTATTATTATATAAGGTCTCTCTTTGTCTTTTTTAACTGTTGTTCCTTTAAAGTTTGTTTTGTCTCATAGAGGAATAGTTACTCCTGCTAGCTTTTGGTGTCCATTTGCATGGAACATCTTTTTCTACCCCTTTCCCTCAAGTTTATGTGATTCCTTATGTATTAGGTGAGTCTCTTGAAGGCAGCAGATACTTGGTTGATGAAGTCTTGTCCTTTCTGCAAGTCTGTATCTTTTATTCTAATTCTGTCTTCTAAACTCTACATTCCATGTCCAACAGGCTACTTGACATCTCCAGTTGAATATTAAATAAATATTTCAAACTCAACATTTTCAAAGCAAACTCATTGTCTTCCTCTGAAAACCAGTTCTGTACACAGTCTTCCCCATATTAGTTGATGTCAAGTCATTCCTTCTATTAGCTTGAATAAAAACCCTGGCATTATCTTTAACTTCTTTCACACTCCATACCCAATCCATCAAGATATTAAATTGGCTCTACCTCAACTTATATCTACATCATTACTTTCACCACCTTCACTACTAACGATTTTGTTTGAGTCTCACCTGGACTTTTGAAGTAGCTTTCTAAAAAGTCTCTTTGGACCCCTTCATTCTCTTTTCAACACAGAAACCAAAGTGATTCTTTTAAAACCTAAGCCAGATTATTTAACTCTGTTTATGAAACACTATAATAACTCCAATTTCACTTACAGTAAAAGCTAAAATCTTTACAATGGCTTACATAGCCCTATATTAACAGGCACCCCATTATTTTTTCTAACTTGTTTTCTACTACTATTGTGCTTGCTCACTCTGTTCCAGAAATACTGACTACATTTTTCTAGGAACCCTTCAGTGAAGACTTCATTCTGAATGTTCTCCTGAGATGTTCTTTTCCAGCATATCCTTGCGGTCAAAACCATCACTTTTTCAAGTCTTTGCTCAAATGTCACTATGGTAGTTTGAACTGTTGGTCACAATTTTTTACTTTTATGTAATAGTAATATATTTTCATACTCTTGCCATGATCTCATGGTGCTTGGATTATGCTTCCCTGCTCTTTAATTTAGGACTTGATCATTTTATTTGTTTTAGCTGGGACTTTAACAAACATGACCCAAGCCAAAGCTTGAAATGGTCTTGTGTGATTAGGATTGTCCTCTTGTGTTCTTGCTTTTCATTGTGAGAAGAATATGCCTCTAGTAGTCACTAGTCTAAAGGCAATAAGATACATATGGAGTGGATCTGGACCTGTCCTACGGCTTGAAACCAGGCCAAGAGCAGCTGAATCTCTGCCAAGTCTGCATGAGTAAAAAATAAATGCTTGTAATTGTATGCCACTGGGTTTTTGGTGGTTTATTATATAACAATAGATCAGTAATAGAGTCACTTTTTCAATGAGCCGTACCTCAACCATCCAATTTTAGATGATAACATATATCCCTTTGCCACTTTCCCAAAAAATTCCAGTCCCCCTTAGCCTACTCTTTTTCTTTTTGCTTCTATAGCCTTATCATCTTCTAATATACTACACCATGCTAGAATAAAAGCTCCATAAGAAGTGGGATCTTTGTTTTGTTTGCTAATGTATCTCAGGCACCTAAAACGGTGCCTGACACATCATAGTACTCAATAAGTACTGGTTGAATGATCAAACTACAAATGTGATATTACAATAAACTTCACTCAGGATTTTGTGGGAAACATGGCACATCAACTACCATAATATCTTCTTCATGATATCCCCTTTAAAGACAATGGCACATCACTCATCATACTATCAGTCACAATAAAATTCAATTTCAAAATCTCTGTTCAATTTTACCAAATACTTCTCGAATACAACACAAAGATTTTATGTTTCTTTCCCTACACAAATTGTATATACCCCACTATTTCCTCAGCAGTTATGCTCTCTCATTTTTTATTTGCCCCACTGGCAAAATAAATACCATATGGGCAGTTGAATAGTCACCAACCATTTTCTGTTTTCCCAAAATGCCCCTTGGGCATCTTATCATTTTTCTCCATATCCTAGAAGAATGTAAAAGGTAGACTTTTAACAAAATAGACTCTTATTATTAAAGAATGTCACTGATAAGAATCTAAGTTTTTTCATATTGGTATATTATTTTCAACCAGGTAAAATGAGTTCCTTGAGAATAGAGATTGTGCATTTTTAGTGTTCAGTCTCTGGCACACTGCTTGACTGATAAACAGTCTTTAAATGTAATGAATAAATTAATGAATAACAATCAGAAATTTGATTATTTACTCACAAGCAAGGATGACCAAAATGGGTATGCCGTTAGTAATGCAAGAGGAATATATGTGGCTTCAAATGCAATAGTTTGTGTCAATAACAAATACATCCAGAGCAGTCCCAGGCAGTGAAGAAATATGCCAGTCATTATTTGTATGGCCTGGAAGAAAATAACACTATCACTAATTATTATTTTAGTTCAGCCTTTGAAAGGAATACACATCAAGAAAAAGCCGAGATGAAGACAGAAGGTGATGACCTAACAGAATTTTAAATTTCTCAACATTCAACTCAGACAAGGAAAGTTTATTATTTCAGAGCAGTTTGTAGATATGATGACTATGTACCTGTATGGTCAAGAATTCTTGACCTAGGTCAACAATCTTATCCTGCATATACAGCTTTTATGTTCTACAGGCAACTAGACTTGGTATTTCTGACCTTCCCTGGATTTCTCTTATTTTACCAAAGCTGATTTTTGGACTTTGGTTCCTTTTGTTCTTTCCACCTGCATAACATCTATAACTGATAGTCCTGGGTCCTTTATAAGAGGGTCCTTTTAAAAGGATAGTGAGCCTTTGGGATCCTTGGTTTTCTGTCACTCTTCCAAGGGGCTATTTCCTGATGTGGAGGTCTCAGATAATTTGTACCCACTGAAGTTACAGGCCAGCTATGACAGTTTCTGAGCCACAGGAGGAGGACAATTCTAAGTTGTATGAAGAGCCCTCTAACGTATCACTGTAAGGCCTTTCAGTTGGTTTTCAGGTAGATATTTCTCAGGGGTGCTTTTGTTCTGCCACAACTGAATGAACCAACATTCTGACTCTCCCTACCTACACCCCCAGGTAAGCGCAGTGGTTAAGTTTGAAAAAGCTGAAGGAGCAGGATTGGAGTTCGTAACTTAGCATCTTTTGCCATACTGCACCCATATTTTCACAATGTCTGGGGATTCCTGACATATTTTTCTCACAGATTTTCTTAAAACGCTGGACACCTCTACTTGAAGTTTGCAATGAGCTTCTGTTCTGGTGTGTGATTCTGGGGAGAGCCAAGAAGTGGCTAATTAATGAAAATACTATTTTCACTTACAGATTAACCCCTAGGCAACACAAAACTATGCATTTAGAGGTACTTCAGGCAGGCTGTGGCAGGAAGCAAGGGGAAACTGGAATGGATAGGACATTTCCCAGTGACTGACATGCTGTGCACATTTCATCTCCTTGCTTGGCATGGAACACGGTGACTTTCTCTGAAGTCTGAGTTTAGTGAAGCATGTAGAATTTAAAAAAAAACTTTATTTTTAAGTAATTATAAATTCATAGGAATTTTCAAAACTAGTATGGACAGGTCCTTGTGTCCTGAATCTAGATTTTCAGAATGGTACCATCTTACATAACTATATGACGATATCAAAATTAGGAAATTAACCTTGATATAGTGTGTGTGTATAGTTATGTGTCATTTTAGCACATAAGCATATTTGCATAATCACAACACAGAACTATTCTATTACCATGAAGATATCCCTCATGCTATATCTTTATTGTTCCAACAATGCTAAACTTCTGGTGGTCACTAATTTGTTTTTCATATCCTCACTATTATCATTTTGATAATGTCAAATAAATGGAATAATTCAGTATGTTCCTTTCGTAATTGGCTTTTTTGTTATTGTCCAGCAAAATACCTTTGAGATCCATCAAGTTGTTATGTGTAACAATGTAGTTCACTCCTTTTTAATTTCTGAGTAGTAGTCTACGGTATGAACAACTAGAGTTTATTCACCTCTTGAGGGGGTATTTTGATAGTTTCCAGTTTTGGACCTATTACAAATAAAGATGCTATGAATAGTCATGTGTAAATTCTGCAGACATCAGTTTTCAGTTGTCCAAGATAAATACCCTGGAGCTCACTTGCTAAATTTAATGGTAAGTGTATGTTTAGTATTTAAATAAGATGTCAAACTATTTTCGAGAGTGATTGTATCATTTTTATATTCTCATTGGCAATGTAAGAGAGATCCAGTTTCTCTGCATCATCTCCAGCATTTGATATTGTCACAATTTCTTATTTTAGTTGTTGTAATAGGTTTGTAGTGATATCCCATTGTGGTCTTAATTTGCATTTCTTTGGTGGCTAATGATGTTGAGCATCTTTCTATATGCTTATGCCATCTGTATATCTTCTTCAGTGAAATGTCTTTTCACGTCTTTTGCTGGTTTTAAAGTTGGATCATTTGTGTATTTTCTGCTGTTGAGTTTTAAGGATTTTAAGAAGGATATTCTTAGATACAAATCCTTTGTCAGAGATGTGGTTAGCAAGTATTTTCTCCTACTCTGTAGCTTGTCATTTCATCTTCCTAACAAGGGTATTTCACAAAACAAAACTTAATTTTGGCGAAGTAAAATGTATTGATTTGTGTTTTTTATGGATGGATCATGTTTTTAAGGTCATGTTAAAGAGCTCTAGAGTCCTAGGTACTAAATATTTTCTCCTATGCTTTCTTCTAAAAGTGTTATAGTTTTATATTTTATATTTAAACATATTATTCATTTTGAGTTAATTTTTGTATAAGGTAGGAGACTTTAGTTTGAGGTTCTTTTCTTTTATTTTTTGCCACTGGTTATCCAGTTAGTCCAACACTATTTTTAGAGATGACTATACTTCCTCTGTTGAATTACTTTTTTTTTTTTTAGTTTTGACAATTTAATAACCATTGAAAAAGTTATCTTTTAAATTCACATTATATATAAGAATAATATACAGATTTATTAAATGTTTTAAAAACAAAATTTAGAAAGCATTATAATAAATATAGAAAAATAGTTTTCTTTTTTTTTCTTTTTATTATTATTATACTTTAAGTTTTAGGGTACATGTGCACAATGTGCAGGTTAGTTACATATGTATACATGTGCCATGCTGGTGTGCTGCACCTATTAACTCGTCATTTAGCATTAGGTATATTTCCTAATGCTATCCCTCCCCCCTCCCCCCACCCCACAACAGTCCCCAGAGTGTGATGTTCCCCTTCCTGTGTCCATGTGTTCTCATTGTTCAATTCCCAACTATGAGTGAGAACATGCAGTGTTTGGTTTTTTGTCCTTGCGATAGTTTACTGAGAATGATGATTTCCATTTTCATCCATGTCCCTACAAAGGACATGAACTCATCATTTTTTATGGCTGGATAGTATTCCATGGTGTATATGTGCCACATTTTCTTAATCCAGTCTATCATTGTTGGACATTTGGATGCTGCTATAAAGACACATGCACACGTATGTTTATTGTGGCACTATTCACAATAGCAAAGACTTGGAATTACTTTTATAAAAAATCAGTCAGCCATACTTCTATGAGTCTACTTATGGATTGTGTGTTCTGTTCCATTTATCCATGTATCTGTTGCTACACCAATACCACACAGTCTTAATATCTGTAGTTATATGTATTAAAATCAGGTAGTATGATTCCTTTCACTTTATTCTTCTTTAAAAAATTTTTAGCCATTCTAGCTTCTCAACCTTTCCATAGAAATTTTAGATAATCTTATTTAAATCTACAAAAAATGTTTCCGGGATTTTGATAGGAATTTGCTAAATCTATATGTCAATTTTGGGACAATTAATCTTTTTACTATGTTGAGATTTTCAGCCACAACAATAAATGGCTTTTCATTTATGTAACCTACTTGGAATTCTTTTATATTATTTATTTTTTTCCGGAGGTGAAGTTTCGCTCTTGTCAGCCAGGCTGGAATTCAGTGGCATGATCTCTGCTCACTGCAACCTTTGCCTCCCAGATTCAAGCAATCCTCCTGCCTCAGCCTCCTGAGTAGCTGGGATTACAGGCACATGCCACCACACCAGGCTAATTTTTGTATTTTTAGTAGAGATGGGGTTTTGCCAGGTTGGTCAGGCTTGTCTTGAACACCTGACCTCAGGTGATCCACCCACCTCAGCCTCCTGAATTCTTTTATTAGTATTAGATAATTTTCAAAATATAAGTCCTGTACATATTTTGCTAAATTTATACCTAAGTATTTAATTGTTTGAACAATTTTAAATAGTATTGTGTTTTAAATTTTGTTGTCCATATGTTCACTGCTATTATATAAAAATATAATTAATTTTGTATGTTGATCATTAATCTTGTATCCTGTGACCTTGCTGAACTCACTTTTTCTCCTTTACAATCTGTATGCTTTTTATTTTTCTTTTTTTATCTTATTGATCTGTGCTAAGACTTCTAGTACTGTGCTAGTAAGCATGGTGAGAGATGATATCTTTGCACTGTTACCAATCTTAGGGGAAAATAATTCAATTTTTAAAGATGAAATATAATGTTAGCTGTAAGTTTTTTTGTAGGTGTTCTTTATCAGGTTGTGGAAGTTCTCCTACATTTCTGTTATTCTAAGAGCTTTCTAAAATATCATGAATGGGTGTTAAATTTTGTCAAATGTGGTTTATTTTGCATCAACTGACATGATCATGTGATTTTTCTTCTTTAGCCTATTAATATGATGGGTTACATTGATTGCTTCTTGAGTACTAAACCGGCTGTGTATATCTGGAATAAGTCATGGTGGAAAATTATTTTTAAGTATTGCTGAATTGTATTTGCTAATACTTTGTAAATGATTTTTGTGTCTATATTCTGAAGGATATGTATCTATAGTTTTCTTCTTTTGTACTATCTTTGTCTTATTTGATTTTGGTATCAGAATAATATTGGCTTCTTCAAATAAGTTGGGAAATGTTTCATTCTCTTCTGCTTTTTTGAAAAATATTGAGAAAAACTGGTGTTGAATATTCTAAGAACATCTGGTAGAATTCTTCAGTGAAATCAGGCCTGGAGATGTCTTTTTCAGGAGTTTCAAAATTACAAATTTAATTTTCCTAACAATTATAGGGCCATTAAAATGATCTATTTCATATTGAGTTGTAGTTTGTGCTTTTTGGGAAAATTTGTTCATTTTATCAAAGTTGTCAAATTTTTGTCTATAGAGTTATTGATAGTAGTCTCTTAATATTATTTTGAGATATAAATTATCTGTAGTAATATACTTTATTTCTGAGTTTGATAATTTTTGTCTTCTCTTTCTTTTTATTGATCAGTCTTGCTAGATGTTTGTTGATTTTGATGATCTTTTAAAAGAATCAACTATTTGTTGTACTGATTTTCTCTACTTTTTAAATTTTAATTTTATTGACTTATTTTCTTATCTTTATTATTTTCTCCTGATTTATTTGGGTTTATTTTGCTCTTCTTTTTCTAGTTTTTTTAGGTGAGAGTTTGGAGTATTTATTTGACAATTTTCTTGTTTTCTGTAAGCATTTAGTGTTATACATTTTGATATCATGTATTTTCATTATAATTTAATTGAATTTTAAAAATTTTTCATTGAAATGTCCTCCTTAAAGCATTAATTATTTAAAAGTGTCTTAGTTTTCAATTTTGGAGCTTTTTTGTTATCTTTCTCTTAATTGGTTTCTAGTATGATTCTATTTTAGTGAGAGAACACATTCCATATGATTTCAATTCTTTTAAATATTTCAAAGTTTGTCTTATGGCCCAAAATATAGCTTATTTGGTTAATGTTCCATGGACACTTAAAAAGAATGTGTATTCTTAAGAGGAAAGACATAGAATCAACCTAAATGCTCATCAACGGTAGACTAGATAAAGAAAATATGGTACATATACACTATGGAATACTATGCAGCCATAAAAAAGAATGAAATCATGTCCTTTGCTGCAACATGAATAGAGCTGGAGGCCATTATCCTAAGCAAACTAACACACGAACAGAAAACTAAATACTGCATGTTCTGACTTATAAGTGGGAGCTAAATGTCCAGCACACATGAACACAAAGAAGGTAACAACAGATATCAGGACCTGCTTGAGGGTAGAAGTTTGGAGCAGGGTGAGGATTGAAAAACTACCCATGAGGTACTATGCTTAGGACCTGGGTGATTAAATAATCTGTACAATAAACCCCCATAATAACAATTTACTATATAACAAACCCACACATATACCCCTGAACCTAAAAGTAAAAAAAAAAAAAAAAAAAGAGTATATATTCTGATGTTAGATATTCTATAAATATTAATTACATCTTACTGGTTGGTGGTGGTGTTGAGTTCTTTTATATATTTGTTTTTCTTGTTTAGTTATATCAATCAAATTTTTATTTTTAAAATTTATTTTTTAGTGATATAATATTTGTACATATTTGTGGGGTACATGTAATATTTTGCTACATTTATTGAATGTGTAATGATCAAGTTAGGGATGTTAGGATATTTCTACGTGTTGAAAATGTCTCAAGTCCCTCTCTTCTAAGTATTTTGGATTGCTTTGGCTATTTGAAAACTTTTTTTGATTCCATACAAATTTTAGGATTCTTTTTTCTAGTTCTATGAAAAATGACATTGGTATTTGGATTTGGAATACATTGAAATTGTAGATTTCTTTGGTTAGTATCATCATTTTTCCAACCCATGAGCATGGGATGTCTTTCTATTTGTTTGTGCCCTCTTCAGTTTCTTTTATCAGTCTTCTGTAGTTTTACTTATAGTTTTCCTTTCACCTTCTTGGTTAAATTTATTCCTAGGTATTTGAAATTGCAGGCTTCAAAACATTAGTAGGTATATCTCAACTGAGAACCCAGTTTGAGATATATGCAATAAAAAGAAAACTCAGGAAATTCACTAACATATCATTCTTTGGGTTCAAAGGTCCCTAAATCTTATTCTTCCTTATCTGTACTTTTCCAGATCTTCTTGTATTTATCCAAAGTTTTAGATATAGTTAGTGGTAAGAATAGGGAGAAATGGCCATTGGAATGTCTTAATGCATGCAATAAAACCAGAGCTCTGTGTCTTCTTAGATAATGGTAGATCTCATTAGAAAGACAGTAATATGGACAATAACAAATTTATTTATTCTCAAATACATTTCAACTATTTTTTCCCCAATATCAAGACCAGATAAATGGATAAGGGGGTTAGGAATCCACATCTTTAATATCACAACCTTGAAAATGAGGAGAGAAAATATTGGGTTCATTGCTTGTTTTATGTAAGGCTCTTAGTATAATTCTTGCAAAGGATCAGGCAGTTCTTAAATAAGTGGAAGTAATAATAGACTTGTGATGTTGGGAATTTTCCTGAACCAAACTTTAATCCTGCTGGTTTAATCCTAATCTGGTTCCATCATCCAACAATGAGTGGATAATGCAAAATCATACAGCAATATGGGTGAATACCTGCCATATTTGATGAAGTTGACTGGGAAAAGAGTCATGTGTTTTGGGGGTAATCTTGAAAGCACAGTGTTACTGTGATCACTGACCATAAAACTCTGTGGCCTGCAGCTTCTCCTGAATGTAGTTTCCACAATCTGGTTATCTCATTTAGAATCACGTCATCAGCTTAGCTTGAAATAATTTATAGATGCCAAAAAGAGATTTCTTTACCCATTTCCAGAGTCAGGGTTTTCTGAGAGCATGAGTGGTTTTAGACGTTGTTGGGTCATTTACATGTAGCTGATAAATTCATAATTTCTGCTTTATTTAATGTGAGCCTGATAAATAGCTTATGTGTTGAGGCTGAATGTGGAAAATGCAGATGCTACATAACAATTTCAGGACACTTCTATTAACATTCCTCCATTTGAGGAGTTCATAATAGAGGTCTCTTCCCTCTATTATACATAATACATATTACAGTCTATTATACATAATACAGTCTCTTCCCTTTTATATTTAGAAATCGCAGCACTATAATCATTTATTCACTCAATTGGTATTTAGTTCTTACCCCCAACATTCTTGTTTCCTCTCTTATCCACAGACGATTTCGTGGCATTTTTCACTAAGATACAATAGAGATATGAAAGAATAAGTGTGTTCCTTTTCTGTAGGAAAATATGAAAACAAATTAATGTTAATTTGCAGGGGGGATAAGAAACTTAAACTTTAGAGGGAAATCCAACCAACAGCTGCCTGTTTTTTACTACTTTGTTGTTCCCTGAGAGGGTTTTGCATGAAACCACCAATATTACCATCTTAAGAAATCCATTAGTTACCTCTCAAATTGTTTGTTCACTTACAAACCTTAAATTAGGATTTAGTAAATAGAATATGGTGACTGTCCCAATAACATCAATCCCTCTAGAAATTACCCATATCCCCACATTTACAGGGTCAGAAAAATTGGGCTTTTGGTTGCCATGGTTTATTCTCTTACTCATTGTTGTTTCCCTCTAAAGTAAAGTCTGGTTCAGGGGCACCTGACTGGAAGAACCCATGTCATATACCTACACCAGATGCAGGGGAGGCTGGAAAATAGAGTGATATGTTATATTTTGGAAAGGTGGGCTTCATAAGTTAGGAACCAATAAAAATATAGAGAGGGTGTTCAATAGATAAGAAAATTACAACTCACAGATAGCTATCATTAGATTGTATATAACCTGTGTTCTCCCTAGCATCCATATTTAATATCCATAATTATTTTTTTATCCTAGCTGATTGGGTCAAAGGTAAACATCTAAAGCAAGGCGAGTTCATGATATACTCTTTCCAAGATTGTGCAGGCTGGTCTCTTGTTGAGAAGATGTAAAAATTTAGGAGAAGTGGCATTGCCATGCTCTTCTCTAATGGACAAAATTGTAGAAAAAAGTAAGTTTTGAGAGTGAGAGGATAGAGAAGACACCCAGAGAAAAGCAGAGATGGAGGAACAGAACTTCCCGAGATTATGATGGCTTTCCATTTTCTAGTTCCACTTCCTTTCGGAAACCTGGCTGATTTCTGGTCCTTATATTATGTAAAATACCTGTCCATATATTATAACAAATATATCTTAATTTTGCTAAAACTAGTAAGAGATAGCTTTTGTTTCCTGCAACCAATTTTTTTTTTAAATCGATTTGTCTTGTAACTTTTCTCATGTGGTTTTGACAATCTCCCCAGTCTCCAAGGGGAGATTGTCCAAGTCTAAGATCTTGTCTTTACATTTTTCATTTATAAACATTTCCTTTCACTTATATAAACCATGAACTCTTAAGGCTTAAATTGCCTTTGAGATGGCCCATTAAGCTTGAAATTGAAAGGTATAGTGGAAAGAGTCAAACTTGAGTTCATATCTTACCAGTTGTGAGTTCAAATCTTACCTTATGTGACCTTGTTCTTATCATTTACTCTTTCAAAGTCTGTTTCCTCAGCGCCAAACAAAACAAAACAAAACAAAACCCTCCTGTAGCACTGTGTTGGGGAGCAAACAAGAGAAACGTACAAAATTGAAACTCGAAGAAGAAGAACTTATGGTCCAAACCGGACCATGCCCTACACTGACTTGACTACAAGGCCAGAGAGGCGTGATCCTGCAGTTGGTGCCCTTAGTTCCGGATCTTCGGCTTCAGAGTTCCGGAGGCAGCACCTGCCTGATGGGCGATGTTTCCTCGGCGGTGACCCTCATCTCCTCTCGCGAGGTTCCAACGCAGCCGTTATGGTCTAGAGCGGCCGCCAGGGGACTCCACGTGGAGAACCCGCGCCGACACAGGCGCCCTGGGGGCTTCGAAACTGTTCTGAGCATGCTGGCTCTCAGGACAGCAGTGAAAGATGAGGTGTGGGATGGGGTCTGACACAGACGAACCCTTTCCGGCCCATGTTAGCGTCATACTCGCTGCGCCTGACTCCAGCCGCAGGCCGATTTTCTGGCTGCCTCTGCAGAGACTTCGTTAGCAAGCAAATGCCCTCTTCATCACTTTTGTAATAGGTTAGTATTAACAAGTCTTTTTATTTTTAATCCCCACAAGGTCGAGGGGGAAGGGAAGGGTACTAATCAATAAACCTGGGCTCTGGTCCTTAACTCTCCTTTTTATTTGGTAGTTGCCTGTTTGAGCAAACTACTGATCTTCTCCGTTCTTTACGTTGTTTTTCTGTACAGTTAAGGTGTGCATTTTGGGGTAAAGTAAATTATAAAATAGAGAGACCACAGATTTCAATGTGCCCTTAATCCTTTTCTTTTTCTTTTCTTTTTTTTGAGACGGAGTCTCGCTCTGTCGCCCAGGCTGGAGTGTAGTGGCGCTATCTCGGCTCACTGCAAGCTCCGCCTCCCGGATTCACGCCATTCTCCTGCCTCAGCCTCCTGAGTAGCTCGGACTACAGGCGCCCGCCACCACGCCCGGCTAATTTTTTTGTATTTTTAGTAGAGACGGGGTTTCACCGTGTTAGCCAGGATGGTTTTGATCTCCTGACCTCGTGATCCCCCCGCCTCGGCCTCCCAATCAATGTGCACTTAATCCTGTGCCTGGTGATGACCTGCCAAATGTCAGGCAAACAGCCAAAAGACAAGCAAACAAACAACAACAACAACAACAACAAACCCAAAAACCAAAACCAAAGTGCACAGTCACTGCAGACTTTTTCAGCTTCCTACAAAAACTCTTTAGAGATAATATTTTATGCCCAGTGAGACTCTGTGCTTAATTCAAGTTGCTAAATATAGATAAAATACCTTTCCATAGCCTGAAAATAAAATGTGTAATATGTGATACGATCTATAATTATTATGTACATGTATTTTATATGTCAGGAAGTTTATAAAAGAGAAAAAACACCCATCATAGCATGATGATTTTATGAATTATTAATATCCTTGTCAGTTGATATTATTTATAGACCCTCTATATTATATGCAATTTAAACTTAAAAAATATGTCACAAAGTGCTTGGTGTATCGGAACTGAAAATCCTTTTTTTTTTTTTTTTTTTTTGAGATGAAGTCTCACTCTGTCATCCAGGCTGGAGTGCAGTGGCATGATCTCGGCTCACTACAACCTCTGCCTCCCAGGTTCAAGCGATTCTTCTGCCTCAGCCTCCTGAGTAGCTGGGATTATAGGCACATGCCACCCCACCTGGCTAATTTTTGTATTTTTAGTAGAGACAGGGTTTCACCATGTTGGTCAGGCTGGTCTCGAACTCCTGACCTTGTGATCCGCCTGCCTCGGCCTCCCAAAGTGCTGGGATTGCAGGCATGAGCCACCGTGCCTGTCCCTGAAAATACTTTTCAGCAGAGTGAGCTGTTTGCCATTTCTCTGTGTAAGTGAATATTGAATGTTATTTTGGAGTGCATCTTTTTGAATTCTTTCCTGACCACATGTGCAGCTATACAAATTTAAGGAGATTAGCACCTAAAGTAAAAAAGGGAAAAATGTTTGTGGAGGAATTGGAGGCTTGATAAAAGATGCTTTTCCTAGTTCTTGTTGGTATATAGAGGTGATTTTTGAAGTTAAAGTGAGATCATTTGTATAGAGGGCAAGAGGAGAAAGAAACTGATGAGGTCATGACACATTTTCTTTGAGTTAGTTATTAGAACTTCCCTGATGAACTGACATGGTTTCAAATTAGATATGCTGTAAAGAAAAGGTACTATAGGTGTGAGATGGTATCTCATTGTGGTTTTGATTTGCATGTCTCTGATGGCCAGTGATGATGAACATTTTTTCATGTGTCTTTTGGCTGCATAAATGTCTTCTTTTCAGAAGTGTCTGTTCATATCCTTTGCCCACTTTTTGATGGGGTTGTTTTTTTCTTTTTTTTTTTTTTTTTTTTATTTTATTTTATTTATTTATTTTTTCTTTTATTATTATTATTATTATACTTTAGGTTTTATGGAACATGTGCGCAATGTGCAGGTAAGTTACATATGTATACATGTGCCATGCTGGTGCGCTGCACCCACCAACTCGTCATCTAGCATTAGGTATATCTCCCAATGCTATCCCTCCCCCCTCCCCCCACCCCACAACAGTGCCCAGAGTGTGATGTTCCCCTTCCTGTGTCCATGTGTTCTCATTGTTCAATTCCCACCTATGAGTGAGAATATGCGGTGTTTGGTTTTTTGTTCTTGCGATAGTTTACTGAGAATGATGATTTCCAATTTCATCCATGTCCCTACAAAGGACGTGAACTCATCATTTTTTATGGCTGCATAGTATTCCATGGTGTATATGTGCCACATTTTCTTAATCCAGTCTATCATTGTTGGACATTTGGGTTGGTTCCAAGTCTTTGCTATTGTGAATAATGCCGCAATAAACATACGTGTGCATGTGTCTTTATAGCAGCATGATTTATAGTCCTTTGGGTATATACCCAGTAATGGGATGGCTGGGTCGAATGGAATTTCTAGTTCTAGATCCCTGAGGAATCGCCACACTGACTTCCACAAGGGTTGAACTAGTTTACAGTCCCACCAACAGTGTAAAAGTGTTCCTATTTCTCCACATCCTCTCCAGCACCTGTTGTTTCCTGACTTTTTAATGATTGCCATTCTAACTGGTGTGAGATGGTATCTCATTGTGGTTTTGATTTGCATTTCTCTGATGGCCAGTGATGGTGAGCATTTTTTCATGTGTTTTTTGGCTGCATAAATGTCTTCTTTTGAGAAGTGTCTGTTCATGTCCTTCGCCCACTTTTTGATGGGGTTGTTTGTTTTTTTCTTGTAAATTTGTTGGAGTTCATTGTAGATTCTGGATATTAGCCCTTTGTCAGATGAGTAGGTTGCGAAAATTTTCTCCCATTTTGTAGGTTGCCTGTTCACTCTGATGGTAGTTTCTTTTGCTGTGCAGAAGCTCTTTAGTTTAATTAGATCCCATTTGTCAATTTTGGCTTTTGTTGCCATTGCTTTTGGTGTTTTAGACATGAAGTCCTTGCCCATGCCTATGTCCTGAATGGTAATGCCTAGGTTTTCTTCTAGGGTTTTTATGGTTTTAGGTCTAACATTTAAGTCTTTAATCCATCTTGAATTGATTTTTGTATAAGGTGTAAGGAAGGGATCCAGTTTCAGCTTTCTACATATGGCTAGCCAGTTTTCCCAGCACCATTTATTAAATAGGGAATCCTTTCCCCATTTCTTGTTTTTGTCAGGTTTGTCAAAGATCAGATACTTGTAGATATGTGGCATTATTTCTGATGGCTCTGTTCTGTTCCATTGATCTATATCTCTGTTTTGGTACCAGTACCATGCTGTTTTGGTTACTGTAGCCTTGTAGTATAGTTTGAAGTCAGGTAGTGTGATGCCTCCAGCTTTGTTCTTTTGGCTTAGGATTGACTTGGCGATGCGGGCTCTTTTTTGGTTCCATATGAACTTTAAAGTAGTTTTTTCCAATTCTGTGAAGAAAGTCATTGGTAGCTTGATGGGGATGGCATTGAATCTGTAAATTACCTTGGGAAGGATGGCCATTTTCATGATATTGATTCTTCCTACCCATGAGCATGGAATGTTCTTCCATTTGTTTGTATCCTCTTTTATTTCCCTGAGCAGTGGTTTGTAGTTCTCCTTGAAGAGGTCTTTCACATCCCTTGTAAGTTGGATTCCTAGGTATTTGATTCTCTTTGAAGCAATTGTGAGTGGGAGTTCACTCATGATTTGGCTCTCTGTTTGTCTGTTATTGATGTATAAGAATGCTTGTGATTTTTGCACATTGATTTTGTATCCTGAGACTTTGCTGAAGTTGCTTATCAGCTTAAGGAGATTTTGGGCTGAGACAATGGGGTTTTCTAGATATACTATCATGTCATCTGCAAACAGGGACAATTTGACTTCCTCTTTTCCTAATTGAATACCCTTGATTTCCTTCTCCTGCCTAATTGCCCTGGCCAGAACTTCCAACACTATGTTGAATAGAAGTGGTGAGAGAGGGCATCCCTGTCTTGTGCCAGTTTTCAAAGGGAATGCTTCCAGTTTTTGCCCATTCAGTATGATATTGGCTGTGGGTTTGTCATAAATAGCTCTTATTATTTGGAGATACGTCCCATCAATTCCTAATTTATTGAGAGTTTTTAGCATGAAGGGTTGTTGAATTTTGTCAAAGGCCTTTTCTGCATCTATTGAGATAATCATGTGGTTTTTCTCTTTGGTTCTGTTTATATGCTGGATTACATTTATTGATTTGCGTATATTGAACCAGCCTTGCATCCCAGGGATGAAGCCCACTTGATCATGGTGGATAAGCTTTTTGATGTGCTGCTGGATTCTGTTTGCCAGTATTTTATTGAGGATTTTTGCATCAATGTTCATCAAGGATATTGGTCTAAAATTCTCTTTTTTTGTTGTGTCTCTGCCAGGCTTTGGTATCAGGATGATGCTGGCCTCATAAAATGAGTTAGGGAGGATTCCCTCTTTTTCTATTGATTGGAATAGTTTCAGAAGGAATGGTACCAGCTCCTCCTTGTACCTCTGGTAGAATTCGGCTGTGAATCCATCTGGTCCTGGACTTTTTTTGGTTGGTAAGCTATTGATTATTGCCACAATTTCAGCTCCTGTTATTGGTCTATTCAGAGATTCAACTTCTTCCTGGTTTAGTCTTGGGAGGGTGTATGTGTTGAGGAATTTATCCATTTCTTCTAGATTTTCTAGTTTATTTGCATAGAGGTGTTTGTAATATTCTCTGATGGTAGTTTGTATTTCTGTGGGATCGGTGGTGATATCCCCTTTATCATTTTTTATTGCATCTATTTGATTCTTCTCTCTTTTTTTCTTTATTAATCTTGCTAGCGGTCTATCAATTTTGTTGATCCTTTCAAAAAACCAGCTCCTGGATTCATTTATTTTTTGAAGGGTTTTTTGTGTCTCTATTTCCTTCAGTTCTGCTCTGATTTTAGTTATTTCTTGCCTTCTGCTAGCTTTTGAATGTGTTTGCTCTTGCTTTTCTAGTTCTTTTAATTGTGATGTTAGGGTGTCAATTTTGGATCTTTCCTGCTTTCTCTTGTGGGCATTTAGTGCTATAAATTTCCCTCTACACACTGCTTTGAATGCATCCCAGAGATTCTGGTATGTTGTGTCTTGGTTCTCGTTGGTTTCAAAGAACATCTTTATTTCTGCCTTCATTTCGTTATGTACCCAGTAGTCATTCAGGAGCAGGTTGTTCAGTTTCCACGTAGTTGAGCGGTTTTGAGTGAGATTCTTAATCCTGAGTTCTAGCTTGATTGCACTGTGATCTGAGAGACAGTTTGTTACAATTTCTGTTCTTTTACATTTATTGAGGAGAGCTTTACTTCCAAGTATATGGTCAATTTTGGAATAGGTGTGGTGTGGTGCTGAAAAAAATGTATATTCTGTTGATTTGGGGTGGAGAGTTCTGTAGATGTCTATTAGGTCCGCTTGGTGCAGAGCTGAGTTCAATTCCTGGGTATCCTTGTTGACTTTCTGTCTCGTTGATCTGTCTAATGTTGATAGTGGGGTGTTAAAGTCTCCCATTATTAATGTGTGGGAGTCTAAGTCTCTTTGTAGGTCACTCAGGACTTGCTTTATGAATCTGGGTGCTCCTGTATTGGGTGCATATATATTTAGGATAGTTAGCTCTTCTTGTTGAATTAATCCCTTTACCATTATGTAATGGCCTTCTTTGTCTCTTTTGATCTTTGTTGGTTTAAAGTCTGTTTTATCAGAGACTAGGATTGCAACCCCTGCCTTTTTTTGTTTTCCATTTGCTTGGTAGATCTTCCTCCATCCTTTTATTTTGAGCCTATGTGTGTCTCTGCACGTGAGATGGGTTTCCTGAATACAGCACACTGATGGGTCTTGAGTCTTTATCCAGTTTGCCAGTCTGTGTCTTTTAATTGGAGCATTTAGTCCATTTACATTTAAAGTTAATATTGTTATGTGTGAATTTGATCCTGTCATTATGATGTTAGCTGGATATTTTGCTCGTTAGTTGATGCAGTCTCTTCCTAGTCTCGATGTTCTTTACATTTCGGTATGATTTTGCAGTGGCTGGTACCGGTTGTGCCTTTCCATGTTTAGCGCTTCCTTCAGGAGCTCTTTTAGGGCAGGCCTGGTGGTGACAAAATCTCTCAGCATTTGCTTGTCTGTAAAGTATTTTATTTCTCCTTCACTTATGAAGCTTAGTTTGGCAGGATATGAAATTCTGGGTTGAAAATTCTTTTCTTTAAGAATGTTGAAT
Source organism: Pongo pygmaeus (assembly GCF_028885625.2). Classification (NCBI taxonomy): domain Eukaryota; kingdom Metazoa; phylum Chordata; class Mammalia; order Primates; family Hominidae; genus Pongo; species Pongo pygmaeus. Next base: position 14,631,928 of record NC_072382.2, read on the forward strand.
ATTGGCCCCCACTCTCTTCTGGCTTGTAGGGTTTCTGCCGAGAGATCCGCTGTTAGTCTGATGGGCTTCCCTTTGATGGTAACCCGACCTTTCTCTCTGGCTGCCCTTAACATTTTTTCCTTCATTTCAACTTTGGTGAATCTGACAATTATGTGTCTTGGAGTTGCTCTTCTCGAGGAGTATCTTTGTGGCGTTCTCTGTATTTCCTGAATCTGAATGTTGGCCTGCCTTGCTAGATTGGGGAAGTTCTCCTGGATAATATCCTGCAGAGTGTTTTCCAACTTGTTTCCATTCTCCCCGTCACTTTCAGGTACACCAATCAGACGTAGATTTGGTCTTTTCACATAGTCCCACATTTCTTGGAGGCTTTGCTCGTTTCTTTTTATTCTTTTTTCTCTAAACTTCCCTTCTCGCTTCATTTCATTCATTTCATCTTCCAGGGCTGATACCCTTTCTTCCATTTGATCGCATCGGCTCCTGAGGCTTCTGCATTCTTCACGTAGTTCTCGAGCCTTGGTTTTCAGCTCCATTAGCTCCTTTAAGCACTTCTCTGTATTGGTTATTCTAGTTATACATTCTTCTAAATTTTTTTCAAAGTTTTCAACTTCTTTGCCTTTGGTTTGAATATCCTCCCGTAGCTCGGAGTAATTTGATCGTCTGAAGCCTTCTTCTCTCAGCTCGTCAAAGTCATTTTCCGTCCAGCTTTGTTCCGTTGCTGGTGAGGAACTGCGTTCCTTTGGAGGAGGAGAGGTACTCTGGTTTTTAGAGTTTCCAGTTTTTCTGCTCTGTTTTTTCCCCATCTTTGTGGTTTTATCTACTTTTGGTCTTTGATGATGGTGATGTACAGATGGGTTTTTGGTGTGGATGTCCTTTCTGTTAGTTTTCCTTCTAACAGACAGAACCCTCAGCTGCAGGTCTGTTGGAGTACCTGGCCGGCCGTGTGAGGTGTCAGTCTGCCCCTGCTGGGGGGTGCCTCCCAGTTAGGCTGCTCGGGGGTCAGGGGTCAGGGACCCACTTGAGGAGGCAGTCAGCCCGTTCTCAGATCTCCAGCTGCGTGCTGGGAGAACCACTGCTCTCCTCACAGCTGTCAGACAGGGACATTTAAGTCTGCAGAGGTTACTGCTGTCTTTTTGTTTGTCTGTGTCCTGCCCCCAGAGGTGGAGCCTACAGAGGCAGGCAGGCCTCCTTGAGCTGTGGTGGGCTCCACCCAGTTCAAGCTTCCAGGCTGCTTTGTTTACCTAAGCGAGCCTGGGCAATGGCGGGCGCCCCTCCCCCAGCCTCGCTGCTGACTTGCTGTTTGATCTCAGACTGCTGTGCTAGCAATCAGCGAGACTCCGTGGGCGTAGGACCCTCTGAGCCAGGTGCAGGCTATACTCTCCTGGGGCACCGTTTCCTAAGCCCGTTGGAAAAGCACAGTATTCGGGTGGGAGTGGCCCGATTTTCCAGGTGCCGTCTGTCACCCCTGGAAGGGGAACTCCCTGACCCCTTGCGCTTCCCGAGTGAGGCAATGCCTCGCCCCTGCTTCGGCTGGCGCACGGTGCGCTCACCCACTGACCTGCGCCCACTGTCTGGCACTCCCTAGTGAGATGAACACGGTACCTCAGATGGAAATGCAGAAATCACCCGTCTTCTGCGTCGCTCGCGCTGGGAGCTGTAGACCGGAGCTGTTCCTATTCGGCCATCTTGGCTCCTCCCCGTCTTTCTGGCTCCTTCGGGGCGGCTTCGATGGGCATGGCTCAGGGGCCCGGGGAGGAACTGACTCCCCGGGGAAGGGCCGTCTATTCCGACGCGGAACTGGTGAGAGCGGAAGGCCGGCTGCTCACAGCCCTGTCAGCGCAGCAGCACCATGGACGCCCACCCGGAGTTTCACCGCTGCCACGGGACCCCCATCCCACTACCCTCCGCCCTCTTCCGCCGCCGCCGCCTCCTCCACCTCCTCCACGGAGACCCCCCGCCCACTCCACCGGGGTTGTTTTTTTCTTGTAAATTTGTTTGAGTTCATTGTAGATTCTGGATATTAGCTCTTTGTCAGATGAGTAGATTGCAAAAATTTTCTCCCATTCTGTAGGTTGCCTGTTCACACTGATGGTAGTTTCTTTTGCTGTGCAGAAGCTCTTGAGTTTAATTAGATCCTTTTTGTTAATTTTGGCTTTTGTTGCCATTGCTTTTGGTGTTTTAGACATGAAGTCCTTGCCCACGCCTATGTCCTGAATGGTATTGCCTAGGTTTTCTTCTAGGGTTTTTATGGTTTCAGGTCTAACATTTAAGTCTTTAATCCATCTTGAATTAATTTTAGTATAAGGTGTAAGGAAAGGATCCAGTTTCAGCTTTCTACATATGGCTAGCCAGTTTTCCCAGCACCATTTATTAAATAGGGAATCCTTTCCCCATTTCTTGTTTTTGTCAGGTTTGTCAAAGATCAGATGGTAGTAGATATGTGACATTATATCTGAGGGCTCTATTCTGTTCCATTGGTCTATATCTCTGTTTTGGTACCAGTACCATGCTGTTTTGGTTACTGTAGCCTTGTAGTATAGTTTGAAGTCAGGTAGCATGATGCCTCCAGCTTTGTTCTTTTGGCTTAGGATTGACTTGGCAATGCAGGCTCTTTTTTTACTGGGTATATACCCAAAGGATTATAAATCATGCTGCTATAAAGACACATGCACACGTATGTTTATTGTGGCACTATTCACAGTAGCAAAGACTTGGAACCAAGCCAAATGTCCAACAATGATAGACTGGATTAAGAAAATGTGGCACATACACACTGTGGAATACTATGCAGCCATAAAAAATGATGAGTTCATGTCCTTTGTAGGGACATGGATGAAGCTGGAAACCATCATTCTCAGCAAACTATGGCAAGGACAAAAAACCAAACACCTCATGTGAGAACATAGGTGGGAACTGAACAATGAGAACACGTGGACACAGGAAGGGGAACATCACACACCGGGGCCTGTTGTGGGGTGGGGGGAGGGGGGAGGGATAGCATTAGGAGATATACCTAATGTTAAATGACGAGTTAATGGGTGCAGCACACCAACATGGCACATGTATACATATGTAACTAACCTGCACATTGTGCACATGTACCCTAAAACTTAAAGTATAATAATAATAAAAAAAAAAGTAAAGGTACTATAGGAAAACTCATCAAGAAGGATGAAGAGATCTGGATGGGGCTTTGGGGCTCAATAGAAAGACATAGGGGTTCTTGGAGACCTCCCTGTGCTATGTGGCACTGGTTTTTTCATGTTCACCAAACTGACTCTATAGAAAAAAATTTCCATCTTCAGAGTGACTGAAATGAAAAATGGACATTAAATTGTATTATTAAAAATTCATAAAACTAAATACATGTAAAATAAATTTAAGTAATTAAATGATAAAATGATTTGTTTGATTTTGTACTTTTGAAGTTACCAAAACTTGAAAGTAAACCTTTTAGGATACTGTATACTTTGAAATACCTTCTCCTAGTCTGTGGCTTGCCTTTTCACTTTCTAAATAGTGTCCTTTAATAGATGTTCCTGATTTTAATGTACACCATTTTATCAATATTTTCCCCCATGATCAGTGCTCTCTGTATCTATTTTAGGAAATCTTTAGCTGCTCCAAGATGATGATGATAATCACCTATGCTAAAATCTAGAAGCCTATTGTATTATCCTTTTTAATTTTGGTAAGATATACTTAGCATATTATTTATTATTTAAACCATTTGTATGTATACAATTCAGTGGTATTAATACATTCACAGTGCTGCGTACCAGTCATCACTATCTATAACCAAAACTTTTTCATCATCCCAACAAGAACTCTCTCCCCATTAGGCAGTATCTTCCCTTCTCTTCTTCCGTCTCCTTGTAACCTCTATTTTGCTTTCTGGCTGTGTGAATTTCCCTATTCTAGATACCTCATGTAAGTGGAATTATACAATATTTGTCTTTCTGTGCCTAGCATATTTAACTAAGCATAACATTTTCAAGGTTTGCTTTCAAGGTGTTGAATGCATTAGAATTTCATTCATTTGTAAGACAATAATATTTTATTGCATACATATATAACACATTTTGTTTATTCATTCATCTGATGATGGCCATTTGGATTGTTTCTATTTTTTGGCTATCATGAATAATGTTGACATTGACTTAGTATACCAATATCTGTTTGAGTCCCTGCTTTTGGTTCTTTGGAGGCATATACCTAGAAGTGGAATTGCTGGAAGATATGGTAATATTATGTATAAGTTTTTTGGGAACCGCCATACTGTTTTCCACAGAGGTTATAACATTTTACATTCCCACCGGCAGACGCAAGTTTCCAGTTTCTCCACATCCTCACCAACACTTGTTTCCTTCTTTCCTTCCTTCCTTCCTTTCTTCTTTCTTTCCTTCCTCCCTCCCTCCTTTCCTTTTTTAGTGATGGCTGTCCCAATGGGTATGAAGTGGTATCTCATTGTGGTTTTGATTTTTCAGTTCCCTAATGGTTAGTGATGCTGAACATCTTTTCATGTGGTTATTAGCCATTGTCTGTGTTCTTTAGAGAAATGTCTATTCAAGTTCTTTGCCCACTTTGAAAATTTTTTGTTATTAAGTTATAGGAGTTCTTTATATATGCTGGATATTAATTCCTTGTCAGATATATGATTTGCAACTATTTTGCCACTCTGTAGATTGTCTTTTCACTCTTTTGAGTGTTTTTTGATGCACAGAAGTTCTTAATTTTGATTAAGTCAAATTTATCTCTTTTTGCTTTTGCTGCTTTGTGCCTTTGGTGTCATATCTATGAAATTGTTGCCAAATCCAGTCTTATAAATATTTTCCACACTCTTTTCTTCTAAGCATTTTATAGTTTTGTCTTTTGTTTAAGTTTAGATGTTGAGTTTCTCTTCAGTTAATTTTTGTATATGGTATAAAGTAAGGGTCCAACTTGATTCTTTTGCATATACATATCCAATTTTCCCACAGCATTTGTTGAGAAGACTGTCCCTTCCCCATTCAGTGGTCCTGACATTCTTGACAAAAATCTATTGACCATATATGCAAGACTTTATTTCTGGGCTCTCAATTTTTTTCAGTATGTCTGTATGTCTGTCTTCATGCCATTACCATACTTTCAATAACTGTAGCTTTGCTACAGTTCTTGGAGTCAGGAAGTGTGAGTCCTCCAACATTATTGTTCTTTCCCAAGATCATTTTGGCCTGTAATTCCAAATGAATTTGAAGAACTTATTTTCCATTCTTGCAAAAAGGCTGTTGGGATTTTGATAGAGATTGCATTGAATCTATATATTGCTTTGGGTAACAGTATTAATGTCTTAGCAATGTGAAGACTTTCTATCCATGAACACATATGTCTTTATATTTATTTAGATCTCCTTTAATTACTTTCAGCAATATTTTCTAGTTTTTAGCATACAAATCTTTCACCTCCTTGGTTAGTTTTATTCCTAAGTATTTAGTTTTTTAGATGCTATTGTAAATGGTATTGCTTTCTTGATTTCCTTTTTGGATTGTTCATTACTGGTATATAAAAACATAACTAATTTTTGCGTGTTGATCTTATACCTTGCTACTTTGATAAATGCTTTTACTAGCTGTTATATGGATTCTTTTTTATTTTCTATGTAGAAGATAATGTTATCTGCTGACAGAGAGAGCTTTGCCACTTTCTTTTCAGTTTAGATGCCTTTTGTTTCTTTCTTTCTTTCTTTTTTTTTTTTTGTCTAACTACTCTAGCTAGAATTTCCAGTACAGTGTCAAATAGCAGAGGTGGAAGAGGGCATCCTTGTCTTGTTCCTGATCTTAGAGAGAAGTCTTTCAGTCTTTTACCATAGATAATCATGTTATCTGTATTCATTCATAAATATCCTTTATAATGTTCAGAAATTTTTCCTCTATTCCTAGTTTTCTGAGCTTTTATCATGCAAGGTGTTGCATTTTGTTATATGCTTTTCCTGCAACAATTGAGATAATCATATCATTTTATTCCCGTTTTATTAATTTGATATATTACACTGATTGATTTTCTTATGTTGAACCACCCTTGCGTTTCTAGGATAAATCTAACTTGGTCATTTTAAATAATTCTGTTTCTTTGTAAATAATATGCTGTTGGGTTTGACTTGCTAATATTTTGTTGATTGTATTGTCTTTAACAATTAGATCTATAATCTGCCTGGAACTAATTCATTTTTATAAATTTATTAAAAGTTATAAGTATATTTTATCCCAATGTAAGACAATTTATTGAAAACTATACTTTATACAGCTCTGAACTGTTCTTGTTATAAATTGTCTAAAAATGTGTGCATCTATTTTTGAACTCTATTCTGTTTTGTTGGCATATTTTACACATAAAGTGTCTTAATAACTGGGACAGTTATTAAAAGTAAATATCTCAATTGCTAGGACTCTGACAACAGGCTCTATAGGTGGCTTCTCCAGTTCTGCAGTCTCAGTGTAGTTATGCTTCTAATATGGCCCCTCAGGGCTCCCCCAGAAAGAGAGTGTCTCAAGAAACTAGTAGCTTTAGAATAAGTCTTGATATTTGGTAGCATGAGTTCTCCAACTTTATTCTTCTTCAACATAAACTTGGACATTCTTGTCTCATTTAATTTCCACATAAATTTAGAATCAGTTTTGTGTCTAAACTCTTATTTTAAGTTCAGGAGTACCTGTGCAGATTTGTTATATAGGTAAACTTGTGTCATGGGGGTTTGTTGAACAGATTATTTCATCATGCAGGTATTAAAGGTATTAAACCTGATCCTCATTAGTTATTTTTCCTGATCCTGTCTCTACTCCCACCCTTCACCCTTGGATAGGCCCCAGTGTCTGTCATTCCCATCTATGTGTCCATGTATTCTCTCAGCTTGTTAATTTTGGTGATATTCAGTTGATGGATAGGTTGGTCTGAAGGGTCTGAGAGGACCTCACTCATGCCTGATATACTGGCAAGTAAAGCTGGCTGAACTGAGACTCTGATGAAAGCCACTGCAGGTGGCTTCTACAGCAGGGCAGTGTCAATGTAGCTGGACTTCCTGTATAGCAGCTCAGGGGTCCCAGAGAGAGTGCTCTAAGGTATAGAGAATGGAAGCTGTTGTCCTCTTAAAGCCTGGGCCCAGAAAGTCACAGTATCATTTCTCCTATATTCTGTGAGTCAAAATGTTCAAAGTCCACTTAGATTCAAGAGAAAGGGACCTAGACTTGACTTTTTCTGTGGTCAAGGAGTGTCAAAGAGTTTATGATCACCTCTAATTTACCACAGGAAGGATTGATACCTTTAAAATTTGAGCCATCTAATTTGTAATATGACTTGCCCCTATATTAGATCTTTGAATTATTTTAATATTATGTATACATAAATACAGACACACCTTGGAGATATTGTGGGTGTAGTTCTAGGTCACCACAATAAAGCAAATATTGCAATAAAGTGAATCACAGTAATTTTTTGGTTTTTCCATGCATATAAAAGTTATTAGGGCTGGGGGCAATGGCTCACACCTGTAACCCCAGCACTTTGGGAGGCTGAGGTGGGCAGATCACCTGATGTCAGGAGTTCGAGACCAGCCTGGCCAACATGGTGAAACCCGTCTCTACTAAAAATAGAAAAAAATTAGCTGGGTGTGGAAGTGTGCACCTGTAGTCCCAGCTACTAGGGAGGCTGAGGCAGGAGAATCGCTGAAACCCAAGAGGCAGAGGTTGCAGTGAGCCAAGATTGTGCCACTGCACTCCAGCCTGGGTGACAAAGTGAGGCTCCATCTGAAAAAAAGTTATTAGACTATTAGACTGTAGTCTATTCAGTGTACAACAGTATTGTATTTAAAACTTGACATATCTTAATTAAAATACTTTATTGTTAAAAATGCCAATGATCATCTGAGACTTTAGTGAGTCATAATCTTTTGTTGGTAGAGGGTCTTGCCTTGATGTTAATGGCTGCTGACTTCTCAGGATGGTGGTTGCTAAAGGTTGGGATGGCTGTAGTGATTTCCTAAAATAATACAAGGAAGTTTGTCATGATGATTGACTCTTCCTTTCTTGAAAGACTTCTCTGTAGCATGTGATGCTATTTGATAGCATTTTACTCACAGAACTTGTTTCAAAATTGAAGTCAATCCTCTTCAGCTCTGCCACCACTTTATCAACTAAGTATGTGTAGTATTCTAAATCCTTTGTTGTCATTTCAACAGTGCTCATAGCATCTGCAGCAGGAGTAGATTTCATCTCAGGAAACCACTTTCTTTGCTCATTCATAAGAAGCAACTCCTCCTGTAATCCCAGCACTTTGGGATGCCGAGGTGGGCGGATCATGAGGTCAGGAGATCAAGATCAGCCCGACTAACACGGTGAAACCCCATCTCTACTAAAAATACAAAAAATTAGCCTGGTGTGGTGGTGGGCGCCTGTAGTCCCAGCTACTCGGGAAGCTGAGGCAGGAGAATCGCTTGAACCTGGGAGGCGGAGGTTGCAGTGAACCGAGATTGCGCCACTGCACTCCAGACTGGGTGACAGAACAAGACTCCACCTCAAAAAAAAAAAAAAAAAAAAGAAAGAAAAAGAAAAAAGCAACTCCTTATGCAATCAAGTTTTATGAGATTGCAGCAATTCTGTTACATTCAGGCTCCACTTGTAATTCTAGTTTGCTTGCTATCTCCACCGCATCTACAGTTACTTCCTATACTGAAGTCTTAAACCTCTCAAACTCATCCATGAGGCTTGGTCTTCATTTCTTCTAAATTCTTCTTAATGTTGATATTTTGACCTCTTTCCATGAATCAAAAATGTTCTTAATGGCATCTAGAAGGGTGAATTCTTTCCAGAAGGTTTTCCCGGATTCACTTTGCCCAGGCCCATTAGAAGAATCACCATCTATGGCAACTATAGTCCTAAAAAAGTATTTCTTAAATAATAAGACTTGAAAGTCAGAATTACTCCTTGCTCCATTGGCTGCAGAATAGATATTGTGTTAAAAGTCATGAAATGGTTAATATCCTATAGAGCAATAAACTCATAACCTCAGGAGGAAAAAAAAAAGTCATGAAAAAACTTTATCTCCTTGTATATCTCCGTCAGAACTCTTGGGTGAGTAGGTGCATTGTCAATAAGCAGTAATATTTTTAAAGTGTTTTTTTTTTTTGGTACAGTAGATTTCAACACTGGGCTCAAAATATTTAGTAAACATGCTGTAAACAGAAGTGCTGTTATCCAGGTGTTATTCATATGCTGTTCCATTTATAGGGCGCAGGCAGAGTAGACTTAGCATTATTCTCAAAGGCTTAGGATTTTTGCATGGTAAATGAGCATTAAAGAGCACTCAACTTAATTAAAAGTGGATATCCAAGTTATAGGTATATTTAAAAAGGCCTTTATGTTTTTCTTTTCTTGGATCTTGTTTTGCTGGAAAAAGGTTTTGTTCTCAGTTGTCTAAATTCTTTTTCTCCATTTTTGTCTTTCCACTCGATACACACATGTGAGGCCTTAAGATAACTCCTGGGGTCATTGGACTCCTTGGGAAAAACAGCGAAGGCACCACTCACCCTGTTTTGGGAAGAAATAGGTTTTTGTCATGGAACCCCAGGAATTAAAAGTGGATGGATCTCTCTCAAAATCTATTTTGCCTCCCAGTTGTGCCTGTTTATTAGACCCTAGAAGCTGCATGTTTTCCTAGCCCTGTCTCTTAAAGGGCTCCACCCAGAGACCAATAATCCAATTAGGAGATTAGCAAATGAAAAATCTTATGGCTGCTGGATTTCTTCTGCCTGTCTGTGTAGTTATGTATGTATTGTATGTGTTATGTCTATTAAAAAAGGTGCTAATTAATTGGCCTAAAGGAAGATAAGCACTTGGATCAAATATTTTTTAAAAAGGAAGATAAAAGCTGTGGTACCTTTTAGTTCACATGACTTTAATCTTTGAGAAATAAAAGCAGCCTTAAAGATTTTTGGTGAAATGCAGATGTAGTCAAAATATAAATAGGCAAACTAAATTATTCAGGTCAGATATGAGGTTTGCTTCCCATTTCATGGATAAGGTCATGCTAGTATCCATGGTGCAAAACGAGGACTAGGGAATTCAAAGGCTACTGACAGCAGAGGAGATAGGGTAAGAGCAAATATTCCCTTCCCCATCCCCTCCCCATTAACATGGGTAAAAGCTACTTTGACACCTATGGATGGCACCCTATCACGGTTGCCAGGACTTGGGGATACAAGGACAGAGGAAAGAAAGAGGAATGTCTCACTTTCCCTCCCTGATATACCTTGGGTATTGTCTAGGAAGAGAAAGTAACCAGGGACACCTGCTCCCCTCTTTCTAGATGAGTAGTCATTCATCTTCAGTCTGTACCCCTTTCGAATGCATCCTGAACCTGTAGGACTCCTCTGAAAAATATGCCTTATTTTTTCCTTTTTCCTTCCCTTCCTCTCTTCACTGATACATAATTGTGTCTCCATGTGTCTGGAATTTATTCTTTCTGGTGGGTTCTTGGTCTCACTGACTTCAAGAATGAAGCCATGGATCCTCACGGTAACTGTTACAGCTCTTAAAGATGGTGTGTCCAGAGTTTTCTCCTTCAGATGTTCAGAGGTGTCCATAGTTTCTTCCTTCCAGTGGATTTGTGGTCTCACTGACTTCAGGAGTGAAGCTGGAGACCTTCACAGTGAGTGTGACAGCTCTTAAAGGTGGCATGTCCAGAGTTTTTTGTTCCTCCCCATGGGTTCGTGGTCTCACTGACTTCAGGAATGAAGCCACAGACCCTCACAGTGAGTGTTACAGCTCATAAAGGTAGTGCAGACCCAAAGAGTGAGCAGCAGCAAGATTTATTGCGAAAGAACAAAGCTTCCACAGCATGGAGGGGGACCCAAGCATGTTGCCACTGCTGGCTGGAGTGGCCAGCTTTTATTCCCTTATTTTTCCCCACCCACATCCTGCTGATTGGTCCATTTTACAGAGTGCTGATTGATGCGTTCACAGTCCTTTAGCTAGACACAGAGTGCTGATTGGTGCATTTTTACAGAGTGCTGATTGGTGCGTTAACAATCCTTTAGACACAGAGTGCTGATTGGTGCGTTTACAATCCTCTAGCTAGACAGAAAAGTTCTCTAAGTCCCCATGCGACCCAGGAAGTCCAGCTGGCTTCACCTCTCATCCATACTATGGAACACTCCCCTCAGATGCATTCTCCAAACTGGGAAGAATTAATTTCTCAAACCTTAAACTGGTTGGCTTAGGATTGGGCTCAGGGGAAGGGACCCAGAAGCCTCACATGCTAGCAAAAGGGCAAAAATTTTTTTTTCTTTTTTCTTTTTTTTACCAGTCAGGTTTTTGGCCTCCCTCTCCCTGTGCAAACTAATAAAAGGCCTCAGGATCTCTGAGCTGTCCTTACCCACCCCTTGTTTCATTTTGATATGTGTTTTCTAATAACCCTGTTTGTCTCTTCTCACCTTCAGGCCATCAATCTCCAAATGGTCATGCAACCAGAACCTCCATCAATGGCCCCTTTACTAATGACCCTTAGATAGGCCTCTGAGGGAGAGCTGACTGCCATTTTCCCGAACAGCACCCTCTGTTAGGAGAAGCAGTTAAGATTGGTCTTCATCCTTACCTGTATCCTTATTCTAATGACAGTTAGATGTACTTCATTAAAGAGGATAATGAGACAGCCAAATGCTTAGGCAGATTAAAAAAAAAAAGGTCCCTGGAGAATCTCCCACCTGCCCCACAAGTGTTTACATCAGATGCTTTTGTGCAGATGGGGAAACCTGCCCAGGGCTTGTCTGGGCATGCCCACAGCAGACTGGAGGCTGACATGTACACTGGGGGAAGTAGGTAGAGCCAGGGGGAGTTCAGGCCTTACGCAGGAGAGGAGCCTGCTCTCTTCAGTTCCTGTATGGTGGCCCAGGATCCAATCTGTGAGGTCAGGGGCCTGTTAGCAGTACTCCATCTCACTTTGCTGAGTTTTTTTTTTTCTTTTTTTTCTCTTTTCACCCAGTAAAATCTTGTTCTACTCACCCTTCAATGTGTTTGCATGCCTAAATTTTCCTGGTTTAGTGACAAGAACCCAGTTTTAGCTGAACTAAAGAGCAAGATTCTTGAACACTTTTTACAGTTGATGGATGATTCAATTTTTTCCAGTTTTCTATTTTTGAATAAAGTTACTAGAAACATTCTAAACATTTTTTTGTTCAAATATGGACTAATTTCTGTTATACCTAGGAATATATACCTAGGAATGTGATTGTTGAGTCATAGGGCATACTTTTAATTGGCTATAGTTGATTCTGCTAAACAGCTTCCTAAAAATATCAATTTATGCTTCCCTCATACACAATATGAGACTTGCACATGTCACTAATACTTGATGTTTTTATTTTTTGTAATTTTATATTTTAGCATTTTTGTAGTAGAGTTGTAGTTGAGGTTTTTCATTTCCTTTAATGCTAATGATGTTGAGCACATTCTTATATGCCTATTGGATACTTGGTGATCCTCATTTGAGAAGTACCTATTCACATTTTATATCCAATTTTATATTAGTCTATTTCTTAGTACTTAGTAGGATTTCTTTATATATTCCTTTTTTTTTTTTTTTTTGAGAGAGGGTCTCATTCTGTTGTCCAGGCTAGAGTGTAGTGGTGCAATCCTGGATCACTTTAGATTCAACCTCCTGGGCTCAAGAGATCCTCTCACTTCAGCCTCCAGAGTAGCTGGGGCTACAGGCATGAGCCATCATGCCCAGCTAATTTTTTATTATTTTGTAGAGATAGGGTTTGGCCATGTTGCCCAGGCTTGTCTCCAACTCCTGGACTCAAGTGATATGCCCACCTTGGCCTCCCAAAGTGCTGGGATTACAGGTATGGGCCACTGCACCCAGCCTATATATTCTTAATATGAGTCTTTTGCCAGGAATATGTATTCAAATTATCTTCTGTCATTCATTTGAAGATGTCTATTGATGATAAATTTCAAATTTTAATGTAATCTAATTTATTAATGTTATCTTTCTGGGTAATCTTTAGTGTGTCCTGTTAAAATTTTTTTTCTTATCCAAAGTTAATAAAGATATACTCCTATGTTATATTCTAAATGTTTTATTGTTCTGTTTACATTTTGAGCCATCTGAAATTGATTTTATATGGTATAAGGTAGAGGTCAAAATCTTTGTGGTTCTTTTTCTGGTTTCTATATTCTATTTCAGTTTCTGTCTATCTTTATGCCAACACCAAACAATTTCAATTCCAGTAGCTTTATAGTAAATCTTGATACCGCAAATTTAAAATTTTTCAACTTCTTCCATCAGGAACCACTCCCAGGCAGTAAAAGAGAACAATGGACTGGGAAGCCTCATGTCCCCACAGGATCCCTTTCTGAAAAGCATTATCTATTGCAATTTTCCTGTTCTTGCCTGACCATTATAAGTTGGGTATGTAGGGTGAAGATGATCTGCATTTTAGTTAATATTTATTCATACTTGGCTACTTTCTCACCTAATTTAGATACAAGATCCTGAAATCTTAGCCATAATTAAATTGAGCACCTTTTGGTGCTCTAGAAAGGGAGTAGGTATACTTTGCTTGTGGAATAGATACGAACATTTGTAACCATATGGCAGACTACAATGGATTTGCAAACATAACCACAATTCTTCCCCTGTCCATATGCTTTCCTAAACCCCACCCAACTTGCCCTGTAATAATTTTCTCTTCCCCTCAGCTTTATTGAGATATAATTGATAACTTTCTCCCTATCTTGCCAACACTTGTAATCTTTTGACTTTTTCATAATAACCATACTAACAGGTGCGAGATCGTATCTCCTTGTGGTTTGATTTAAATTAAATGATGATTAGTGATGTTAACCACCTTTTTATGTACCTTTTGGTCATTTGCTTATCTTCTTTAGAAACATGTATATTCAGTCATTTGTACATTTTAAAATTGGGTTCTTTGAGTTTTTTTTTTTTTTGCCATTAGCTGTAGGCGTTTCTTTATAGTTTAGATACTAACCCTTTATCAGATATATGGTCTGTAAATATTTTTCTCCATTCTGTATGCTGCCTCTTCACTCTGTTGTTTCTTTTGCTGAGCAAGAACTTTTTAGTTTGGTGTAAATCCATTTGTCTAGTTTTGCTTTTGCTGCCTGTACTTCCAGTGAAATAAAAAAAAAAAAATTATTGCCAAGACCAATGTCATGAGCTTTTCCCCTATATATTTTCTGGTAGCGGTTTTATAATTTCAGGTCTTACATTCAGGTCTTTAATCCATTTTGAACTGATTTTTCTTATGGTGTAAGATAAGAATTCGATTTTATTCTTCTGTATGAGGATATTCAGATTTCCCATTTGTTATGCAGTTACATCATTTATTGAAGAGACTGTCCTTCCCTCATTGCATATTCTTGCACGTTTGTAGAAGATTAGTTGACTGTATATGTGTGAATTTATTTCTGGGCTTTCTATTATATAACATGTAAATGTTATATATGTTTCATAAATCCTATAAGCTTTATTTCTTTTTATTCTTTTTTCTCCTCTGAATATATATGTATTAGTTTGTTTTCACATTGCAATAAAGATACTTTCCAAGACTGGATAATTTATAAACAAAGCAGGTTTAATTGACTCACAGTTCTGTATGGCTTGGGAGACCTCAGGAAACTTATAATCATGATGGAAGGGGAAAGGGAAGCAAGGCACCTTCTTCACAAGGCAGCAGGAGGGATGTGCAAGCAGGGGAAATGCCAGATGCTTATAAAACCATCAGATCTCATGAGAACTCACTGTCTTGAGGATAGCATGGGGGAGACTGCCTCCATAATCCAGCCAACTCCCTCCCTTGACACATGGGGATTACAATTCAAGATGAGATTTGGGTGGGGACACAGAGCCAAGCCATATCAGCATATTTTAAAATACTCTTTTACTTCCCAGATGGGTTTGATCAGTTTTGCTGTTGATGCTCTCTATTAAATTTTTGGGTTTGTTTTTTCAGCTTTTAAATTCTGGGTTACATGTGCAGGTTTGTAGGTTTTTTGTTTTGTTTTGTTTTGTTTTGTGATGGAGTCTCGCTCTCTAGCCAGGCTGGAGTGCAGTGGTGTGATCTCGGCTCACTGCAACTCTTCCTCCTGGGTTCAAGCGATTCTCCCACCTCAGACTCCTGAGTAGCCGGGACCACAGGCGTGTGCTACCATGCTCGGCTAATTTTTTGTATTTTAGTAGAGACAGGGTGTCACCATGTTGGCCAGGATGGTCTTGATCTCCTGACCTCGTGATCCACCAACCTCGGCCTCCCAAAGTGCTGGGATTTCAGGTGTGAGCCACCACAATGTAGGTTTGTTATAGAGGTAAACATGTGCCATGGTGGTTTGCTGCACAGATCAACCCATCCCCTAGGTATTAAGTCCAAGATCCATTAACTATTCTTCCTGATGCTCTCCCACCCCACCCCTGACAGGCCGCAGTGTGTGTTGTTCCCCTCAGTGTGTCCATATGTTCTCTTTGTTCAGCTCCCACTTATAAGTGAGAACATGTGGTGTTTGGTTTTCTGTTTCTGTATTAGTTCACTGAGGCTAATTACTTCCAGCACCATCCATGTCCCTGCAAAGGACATGATCTCCTTCCTTTTTATGATTGCATAGTATTCCATGGTGTATATGTACCATATTTTCATTACCGAATCTATCATTGATGGGCATTTGGGTTGATTCCATGTTTTTGCTATTGTGAATAGTGCTGCAGTGAACATAAGTGTGCATGTATCTTTATGATAGGATGATTTATATTCCTTTGGATATATACCCAGTAATGGGATCCAGCAGCAGCACATCAAAAAGATTATCCACCGTGATCAAGTTGGCTTCATCCCTGGATGCAAAGTTGGTTCAACATATGCAAATCAATAAATGTAATTCATCACATAAATAGAACTAAAGACAAGAACCACATGATTATCTCAATAGATGCAGAAGAGGCCTTTGATAAAATTCAACATTCCTTCATGTTAAAAACTCTCAATAAACTAGGTATTGAAGGAACATACCTCAAAATAATCGACAGACTCAGCCAACATCATACTGAATGGGCAAAAGCTGGAAGCATTCCCTTTGAAAACCAACAAAAGACAAGGATGACCTCTCTCACCACTCCTGTTCAACATTGTATTGGAAGTTCTGGCCAGGGCAATCAGGCAAGAGAAAGAAACAAAGGTATTCAAATAGGGTGAGAGGAAGTCAAATTATCTTTATTTGCAGATGACATGATTGTATATCTAGAAAACTCCATCTCTCAGCCCAAAAGCTTCTTCAGCTGATAAGCAATTTCAGCAAAGTCTCAGGATATAAAATCAGCCTAAAAAAATTGCTAGCATTCCTATACACCAACATGGAGAAGCAGAGAGTCAAATCATGAATGAACTTCCATTTGCAATTGCTACAAAGAGAATAAAATACCTAGGAATACAGCTAACAAGGGAAGTGAAGAATGTCTTCAAGGGGAGCTACAAACTACTGCTCAAGGAAGTTAGAGAGGACACAAACAAATGAGAAAACATTCCATGCTCATGGATAGGAAGAATCAATATCATGAAAATGATCATACTGCTCAAAGTAATTTACAGATTCAATGCTATTTCAGTTAAACTACCATTGACATTCTTCACAGGATTAGAAAAAAACTATTTTAAAATTTTTGCTAAGCAACAAGAACACAACTGGAGATGTCATGGTACCTGACTTCAAACTATACTACAAGGCTACAGTAGCCAAAACACTATGGTACTGGTACAAAAACAGACATGTAGAGCAATGGAACAAAATAGAGAATTCAGAAATAAGACTGCACACCTAGGACCATCTGATCTTCAACAAACCTGACACAAATAAGCAATGGGGAAAACATTCCCTCTTTAATAAATGGTGCTAGGAGAACTGCCTAGCCATATGCAGAAAATTGAAACAGGACCCCTTCCTTAGACCTTATAGAAAAATTAACTCAAGATGGATTAAAGACTTAAATGTAAAATCCAAAGCTGTAAAGGTCCTAGAAGAGACTCTAGGCAATACCATTCAGGACATAGGCAAGTGCAAAAATTTTATGATGAAAATGCCAAAAGCAATTGCAACAAAAGCAAAAATGGACAAAACAGACCTAGTTAAACTAAAGAACTTCTTTCTGCACAGCAAAAGAAGCTATCATCAGGCCAGGTGTGGTGGCTTATGCCTGTAATCCCAGCTCTTGGGAGGCTGAGGCAGGTGGATCATGAGGTCAGGAGTTCAAGACCAACATGGCCAAGATGGTGAAACACTGTCTTTACTAAAAATACAAAAATTATCTGGGCGTGGTGGTGGGCACCTGTAATCCCAGCTACTTGGGTGGCTGAGGCAGACAATTACTTGAACCCAGGAGGTAGAGGTTGCAGTTAGCTGAGATCACACCACTGCACTACACTACAGCCAGGATGACAGAGACTCTGTCTCCCAAAAAAAAAAAAAAAGAAAAAAAAAGAAAGAAACTATGATCAGAGTGAACAGACAACCTACAGAATGGGAGAAGATTTTTGCAATCTACCCATCTGACAAAGATCTAATATTCAGAGTCTACCATGAACTTAAACAAATTTACAAGAAAAAAAACAGGCAATGCCATTAAAAACTGGGCAAAGGACATGAACAGACAGTTCTCAAAAGAAGACATTCATGTGGCCAACAAGCATATGAAAAAAGCTCAACTTCACTGATTATTAGAGAAATGCAAGCGAAACCACAGGAAGATACCATCTCATGCAAGTCAGAATGGCAATTATTTAAAAAATCAAGAAATAACAGATGCTGGAGAGGATGCAGAGAAAAGAAATGCTTTTACAATTTTGGTGGGAGTATAAATTAGTTCAACCATTGTGGAAGACTGTGGCAAATCCTCAAAGATATAGAAGCAGAAATACCATTTGACTCAGCAATCGCATTACTGGGTCTATTGCATTTTTTACTTCATTTATTGTATTTTTCAGCTCCAAAATTTGTTGTTTTAAAATAATTTTAATCTCTCTGTTAAGTGTATTCATTTGATCATTTATTATTTTTCTTATTTCATTGAACTGTTTATCTGTTTTTTCTTGAAGTTTGCTGAGCTTTCTTAAAGCAATTATTTTAAATGGTCTGTGAGGCAGTTTATACATCTTTATTTCTTTGGGGTCAGCTACTGGGAGACTGTGTTATTTTGGTAGTATGTCTCCTTAGTTGTTCATGTTCCTTACTGCCTTATGTTGATTTCTGTGCATTTGTAGAGCAGTCACCTATACTAGAATTTACAGACTAGTTTTTGTTGTATAAACAACTTTTCCTATGGGTAAAAAGGAGGTACAAGAGTGTTTGCTAGGTGGGATGCAGCAGCAGTTCTGGCATCACTGAGTGCACAGCTGTGCAGTCTCTTTGCAGCTCTGTCAGCTGGGTTTGGTACTGACAAAGATTACATGGATCCTCAGCATGCAACAGTGTGGATGTTTGTTGCAGTAGTGTGAGTTGTTGGGGTTTATGGTGGTAGTAGCTGCTAAGGTCTTGATCCTGATGTTGTAGTGATGGAAGTTCTCTTGACACTGGATCCTACTTGCAAGCCCAAATGGCATTGGCACTGATGTGTGCTGAGTGGTACCTGTGGAGTGGCCATAGAAATGAAGCCTGAAATGTTGGGATTCACTCAGGATGGTGGCAGAAATATTAAAGGGAAATATTAGGAAAAGTTATAAGAAATAGTTACAAACCTTTTGGAAGGCCGAAAGGTTACATAGCTTGTAATACTTGAACAGGCTGAAGGCAGCCAGTTCTTATCTTAGAGCATTAGGTCATAGGGTAAATACTAGGGACAATAGAGGCTTCCCCAGTTAAGTCTGTTTACCCTACCTCCATTAACTAACCTTTGAGCCAGATGACCCTCTTGGAGGGAGGCTGACCAGGGATATTGCCCCCTAATGGTGTTTAGATGGCAGTACCTGAGCTTTAATTATTCCTAGAACTACTCTCTTAACCATGTTAATTATCCACATGTGTGTTGACTCAGAGCTTTTGTTGTTTATTGTATACTAAATAAATGCCTGGAGTGCGAACTGCTCAGGGCTGGTCGCAGTGACAAACCCCTGGTGTGCAGGCGGTCGGACACTCAGCAGGACTGGCAAAAGAGATTATCTGTGTATCAGTGTAGGTTTTATTCATCTGTCGTTTGGGTCAGGGTCTGCGGGTGGACCCCCACAGCTAATGCCCTTCAGTGAGGAGCAATATCTCACTGAAGCACTGGTACTTGTGGAGGGTCTATGAATCCTGAATCTGAGGTGGTACTGGCATTGGTGGCTTGGGCACTGGCACCCTTGCTGTCTTGTTGGTAACAGTATGCAATGCATAGGTGCTTGTGAAGCAACTGTGGAGCTGAGCAGAGACATATGCAGAGATACAGGGCTCAGGTGCCCAGTTCTCTATGGTGGCTGTTGCCTGGAATATGGTCATATTCAAAGAGACCCTGGCTTCAGGGTCTGGAATATGAACTAGATTGCTATGTCAATGGCTTTGGTGTCTGATATGTGGGTATGTGCAGTGCAGCCCTAGATCCCAAGTCTGGAATGTGGGCACTTGCAGGGCGGCTGCTACTCAAGGGTTGAGGGTTGGGAAAGATAGTGGTTCTATTCCTTTAGGGGCTCAACAGAGGCTGCCTTTGGAGGGGAAAGTGGTGTACAGCTGCATCTTTCTCTCTGAGGTTCCCCTGCAGGAATGACTGTTGGTTGTCTCTTGGATGTAAAAAGTAAAAAAGTAAAAGATGCCAGTGTTGTCTGTGGAGCAGGCCACTGGGGATGATGGTGGTTCCTGTACGTGGCTGATACTAATAGTCTCTGCATTTCATTTTTGTTCCTAGCCATCTCCAGTTATCACAAACATGCTGATCTCACCAGCAATCCTTTCTGTGTGAATATTCTCCATTTTTTGTGCTCTATTGCGTTGCTGCAGATTTTTTCTTGCTCCCTTGAGTCTTCTCAGGGTGATTTTGGTTTGTGGATAGCCATCTATATATGTTTTTTGTGTATGTATGTGTGTTTGCGGTAGGGCAGGTCAGTGCCGATGAAGGCCGGTATCTCCTACTCTGTCATCTTGATGACATTACTCAGTCATTTCTTGTTTTACTTTGACAGAATTTCAGACATTGTGTGTGAAAATTTGTAGTGATAACTGAATGCTCTGGGTGATATTATATTCCTCCTGAAATGATTTATTTTTGTTTTTGGTAGAATGTTAGTTTTGGTGAAGCTCACTTTAATATCATGTGATTGACCTGATTTGAGTCTGAGTATCCTTCTATTAGAGGTATAGCCTATTTTCGTTCAACTTTACTGTTAGGATATAGCCCTTTTAAGGATCACAACAGTAAGTCCTGGGTGTTTATGGTTACTCTTTACAATCTTTTGAGAGTAATGAAAGCTCTTCTCTACTTCTTAACCTCTAATTTGATGTTTGTGATTTAGAAAATGCCTCTGGGCAAAATGTTGTACCAAAAGCCTGGGTTATCTCTTGGTTCCACTCTGGAAGCATGTCTCCTTAAATCTCAGATCTCCAGCCTTCAAACAAATGATATTTTTAAAAATCGGCTTCCTTTTGTTGTTCTTTGTAGGAGGCTTTGATTGCAGGAAGCTAGTCCTTAACTGCTGGAAATTGACACCCTTTTATTTCCATTTTTTAAAATTAAAACATTTAAAAACATTTTTAATGTTGTGTCATAGTTGTACATATTTTTGAAGTACATGTGATATTTTGATACATGTATACAGTGTGTATTAAAATCAGGGTAATTAGGATGTTCATACATCAATAATTTATCTTTTCTTTATGTTAGGAACATTACATTTCTTCTCTTCTAGCTATTTGAAATATATAGTAAACTATTGTTCACTATAATTTCCCTACTGTACTATCAAATACTAGGACTTATTCCTTCTGTCTAATTGTATTTTTTACCTATTAATGAAACTCTTCATCACCCCCTCCTCCCTTCTTTTTCCAGCCTCTGCTGAACACTATTCTATTCTCTACCTCAATGAGAGAAACTTTTTTAGCTCCCACATATGAGTGAAAACATTCAGTATTTGTTTTTTTGTGCCTGGCTTATTTCTCTTAACGTAATGACCTCCAGTTCTTCCCTGTTGTTGCAAGTGACAAAACTTCACTCTTTTTTATAGCTGAATAATATTCCATTTTGTATACATACCACATTTTAAAATTCATTTATCCATTAATGGACACTTTAGTTGATTCCATATCTTTGCTATTATGAAAAGTGCTGCACACATATGTTTATTGCGGCATTATTCACAATAGCAAAGACTTGGAACCAACCCAAATGTCCAACAATGATAGACTGGATTAAGAAAATGTGGCACATATACACCATGGAATACTATGCAGCCATAAAAAATGATGAGTTCACGTCCTTTGTAGGGACATGGATGAAATTGGAAATCATCATTCTCAGTAAACTATCGCAAGAACAAAAAACCAAACACCGCATATTCTCACTCATAGGTGGGAATTGAACAATGAGAACACATGGACACAGGAAGGGGAACATCACACTTCGGGGACTGTTGTGGGGTGGGGGGAGGGGGGAGGGATAGCATTGGGAGATATACATAATGCTAGATGACGAGTTGGTGGGTGCAGCGCACCAGCATGGCACATGTATACATATGTAACTTACCTGCACGTTGCGCACATGTACCATAGAGCCTAAAGTATAATAATAATAATAATAATAATAATAATAATAATAAAAAGAAAAAAAAAAAAGAAAAGTGCTGCAGTAAAGATGAGAGAATAGATATTTCTTTCATACACTGATTTCCTTTCTTTCGGATATATACCCAGCAGTGGGATTGCTGGATCATATGGTAGTTTTATTTTTAGTTTTTTGAGGAATTTCCAGAATGTTTTCCATAATGGCTGTATTATTTCACATTCTTTCCAATGATGTACAGGCATTCCCCTTTCTCTGCATTCCCACCAACATTTGTTATTTTTTTGTGTTTTTGATAATAGCCATTCTAACTAGGGTGAGATGATAGCTCATTGTGATTTTGACTTTTATTTTCCCGATTATTAGTAATGTTGAGCATTTTAAAAATATGCCTGTTGAGTATTTGTATGTCTTCTCTTGAGGAATGTCTATTTAGGTCTTTTAACCATTTTTAAATTAGATTAGTTGGGCTTTCTGCTATTGAGTTGCTCAAGTTCCTTATATATTCTGGTTATTAATCCCCTGTGTGGATGAAGAGATTGTGAATATTTTCTCCTAGTGTGCAGGTTGTTGATTGTTTCATGTGTTGTACAGAAGCTTTTTAGTTTGATGTAATCTTATTTGTCTATTTTTGCTTTGGTTGTCTGTGCTTTTGAAGTCTTACCCAAAATCTTTGCCCAGACCAAGGTCCTGAAGTGTTTTCCCAATGTTTTCTTCTACTAGTTTCAGTTTGAGGACTTACATTTAAATATTTAATCTATTTTGAGTTGCTTTTTTGTACATGGTGAGAGGCGGATCTAGTTTCATTCCTCTGCATATGGATATTGATTTTTCTGAGCATCATTTATTTTTTTAAAATTTTTTTTCTTTTTATTATTAATTATTATTATTATTATTATTATTATTATACTTTAGGCTCTATGATACATGTGCGCAACGTGCAGGTAAGTTACATATGTATACATGTGCCATGCTGGTGCGCTGCACCCACCAACTCGTCATCTAGCATTCATTTATTAAAGAGAATGTCCTCTTCCCATTGTGTATTCTTGGCATCCTGGTTGAAAATGAGTTGGCTGTAAGTGTGTGGATTTATTTCTGGATTCACTATTTTGTTCCATTGGTCTCTGTATCTATTTTCATGCCAGTACGATGCTGTTTTGGTTACTATACTTTTGTAGTAGAATTTAAAATCATGTTGTGTGATGCCTCCAGCTCTGTTCTTTTTGCTCAGGATTACTTTAGCTATTCAGGATATTTTGTAGTTTCATATGAATTTTTGGATTTTTTTCTATTTATGTGAAAAATGTCATTGGTATTTTCTTAGGGATTGTATTGAGTCTGTAGATTTCTTTGGGTAGTATAGATGTCTTAACAATATTAATCATTTTAATCCATGATTATGAGATATCTTATTATCTTTTGTGTTCTCTTACATTTCTTTCAACAGAGTTTTATAGTTTTCCTTGTACAGATCTTTCACTTCTTTGGTTAAATTTATTCCTAGGTATTTTTTTTAAATTGTAGCTATTGTAAATGGGATTGCTTTCTCTTTTTTTAAATTATTTTATTTTATTATTATTATACTTTAAGTTTTAAGATACATGTGCACAATGTGCAGGTTAGTTACATATGTATATATGTGCCATGCTGGTGTGCTGCACCCATTAACTCGTCATTTAGCATTAGGTATATTTCCTAATGCTATCCCTCCCCCCTCCCCCCACCCCACAACAATCCCCAGAGTGTGATGTTCCCCTTCCTGTGTCCATGTGTTCTCATTGTTCAATTCCCACCTATGAGTGAGAATATGCGGTGTTTGGTTTTTTGTTCTTGAGATAGTTTACTGAGAATGATGATTTCCAAATGAGCACAACGTGCAGCTTTGTTACATATGTATGCATGTGCCATGTTGGTGTGCTACACCCATTAACTCATCATTTATATTAGATATTTCTGCTAATGCTATCCCTTCCCAAGCCCCCCACCCCATGACAGGCCCCGGTGTGTGATGTTCCCCATCCTGTGTCCATGTGTTCTCATTGTTCAATTCCCAACTATGAGTGAGATCATGGGGTGTTTGGCTTTCTGTCCTTGCGATAGTTTGCTCAGAATGATGCTTTCCAGCTTCATCCATGTTCCTACAAAGGACCGGAACTCATCCTTTTTTATGGCTGCATAGTATTCCATGGCACATATGTGCCACATTTTCTTAATCATCTATCATTGATGGATATTTGGGTTGGTTCCAAGTCTTTGCTATTGTGAATAGTGCTGCAATAAACATATGTGTGCATGTGTCTTTATAGTAGCATCATTTATAATCCAGTAATGGGATGGCTGGGTCAAACGGTATTTCTAGTTCTAGATCCTTGAGGAATCGCCACACTGTCTTCCACAATGGTCGAACTAGTTTATGGTCCCACCAACAGTGTAAAAGTGTTCCTATTTCTCCACATCCTCTCCAGCACCTGT
Source organism: Pongo pygmaeus (assembly GCF_028885625.2). Taxonomy (NCBI): domain Eukaryota; kingdom Metazoa; phylum Chordata; class Mammalia; order Primates; family Hominidae; genus Pongo; species Pongo pygmaeus. The sequence continues at coordinate 14,656,177 of NC_072382.2, forward strand.
TGTTTCCTGACTTTTTAATGATCACCATTCTAACTGGTGTGAGATGGTATCTCATTGTGGTTTTGATTTGCATTTCTCTGATGGCCAGTGATGATGAGCATTTCTTCATGTGTCTTTTGGCTGCATAAATGTCTTCTTTTGAGAAGTGTCTGTTCATATCCTTCACCCACTTTTTGATGGGGTTGTTTCATTTTTTCTTGTAAATTTGTTTAAGTTCTTTGTAGATTCTTATCCATTAGCCCTTTGTCAGATGGGTAGATTGCCAAAATTTTCTCCCATTCTGTAGGTTGCCTGTTCACTTTGATGGTAGTTTCTTTTGCTGTGCAGAAGGTCTTTAGTTTAATTAGATCCCATTTGTCAATTTTGGCTTTTGTTGCCATTGCTTTTGGTGTTTTAGTCATGAAGTCCTTGCCCATGCCTATGTCCTGAATGGTATTGCCTAGGTTTTCTTCTAGGGTTTTTATGGCTTTAGGTCTAATATTTAAGTCTTTAATCCATCTTGAATTAATTTTTGTATAAGGTGTAAGGAAGGGATCCTGTTTCAGCTTTCTACATAATGGCTAGCCAGTTTTCCCAGCACCATTGATTAAATAGGGAATCCTTTCCCCATTTCTTGTTTTTGTCAGGTTTGTTAAAGATCAGATGGTTGTAGATGTGTGGTATTATTTCTGACATCTCTGTTCCATTCCATTGATCTATATCTCTGTTTTGGTACCAGTACCATGCTGTTTTGGTTACTGTAGCCTTGTAGTATAGTTTGAAATCAGGTAGCATGATGCCTCCAGCTTTGTTCTTTGGCTTAGGATTGTCTTGGCAATGCAGGCCCTTTTTTGGTTCCATATGAACTTTAAAGTAGTTTTTTCCAATTCTGTGAAGAAAGTCATTGGTAGCTTGATGGGGATGGCATTGAATCTATAAATTACCTTGGCAGTATGGCCATTTTCACAATATTGATTCTTCCTATCCATCAGCATGGAATGTTTGTCCATTTGTTTGTGTCCTCTTTTATTTTGTTGAGCAGTGGTTTGTAGTTCTCCTTGAAGAGGTCCTTCACATCCCCTGTAAGTTGGATTCCTAGGTATTTTATTCTCTTTGAAGCAATTGTGAAAGGGAGTTCACTCATGATTTGGCTGTCTGTTTGTCTGTTATTGGTGTTAGGAATGCTTGTGATTTTTGCAGGTTGATTTTGTGCCCTGAGACTTTGCTGAAGTTGCTTATCAGCTTAAGGAGATTTTGGGCTGAGATGATGGGGTTTTCTAAATATACAATTATGTCATCTGCAAACAGGGACAATTTGACTTCCTCTTTTCCTAATCGAATACACTTTATTTTTTTCTCCTGCTTGATTGCCCTGGCCAGAACTTCTAACACTATGTTGAATAGGAGTGGTGAGAGAGGGCATCCCTGTGTTGTACCAGTTTTCAAAGGGAATGCTTCCAGTTTTTGCCCATTCAGTATGATACTGGCTGTGGTTTTGTCATAAATAGCTCTTATTATTTTGAGATATGTCCCATCAATATCTAGTTTATTGAGAGTTTTTAGCATGAAGGGCTGTTGAATTTTGTCGAAGGCCTTTTCTGCATGTATTGAGATAATCGTGTGGTTTTTTTGTCTTTGGTTCTGTTTATATGATGGATTACTTTTATTGATTTCCATATGTTGAACCAGTCTTGCATCCCAGGGATGAAGCCAACTTGATCGTGGTGGATAAGCTTTTTGATGTGCTCCTGGATTTGGTTTGCCAGTATTTTATTGAGGATTTCTGCATCGATGTTCATCAGGGCTATTGGTCTAAAATTCTCTTTTTTTGTTGTGTCTCTGCCCGGCTTTGGTATCATGATGATGCTGGCTTCATAAAATGAGTTATGGAGGATTCTCTCTTTTTCTATTGATTGTAATAGTTTCAGAAGGAATGGTACCAGCTCCTCTTTGTACCTCTGATAGAAATCGACTGTGAATCCGTCTGGCCCTGGACTTTTTTTGGTTGGTAGGCTATTAATTATTGCCTCAATTTCAGAGCCTGTTATTAGTCTATTCAGGGATTTAACTTCTTCCTGGTTTAGTGTTGAGAGGGTATGTGTCCAGGAATTTATCCATTTCTTCTAGATTTTCTAGTTTATTTATGTAGAGGTGTTTATAGTATTCTCTGATGGTAGTTTGTATTTCTGTGGGATTGGTGGTGATATCCCATTTACATTTTTTATTGCATTTATTTGATTCTTCTCTCTTTTCCTCTTTATTAGTCTTGCTAGCGTTCTATCAATTTTGTTGATCTTTTCAAACAACCAGCTCCTGGATTCATTGATTTTTTGAAGGGTTTTCTGTGTCTCTATCTCCTTCCGTTCTGTTCTTGTCTCAGTTATTTCTTGCCTTGTGCTAGCTTTTGAATGTGTTTGCTCTTGCTTCTCTAGTTCTTTTAATTGTGATGTTAGGGTGTCAATTTTAGATCTTTCCTGCTTTCTCTTGTGGACACTTAGTACTATAAATTTCCCTCTACATGCTGCTTTAAATGTGTCCCAGAGATTCTGGTATGTTGTGTCTTTGCTCTCTTTGGTTTCAAAGAACCTCTTTATTTCTGCCTTCATTTCGTTGTGTACCCAGTAGTCATTCAGGAGCAGGTTGTTCAGTTTCCATGTAGCTGAGCGATTTTGAGTGAGTTTCTTAATCCTGAGTTCTAGTTTGATTGCACTGTGGTCTGAGAGACAGCTTGTTATAATTTCTGTTCTTTTACATTTGCTGAGGAGTGCTTTACTTCCAACTATGTGGTCAACTTTGGAATAAGTTCAGTGTGGTGCTGAGAAAAATGTATATTCTGTTGATTTAGGGTGGAGAGTTTGGTAGATGTCTATTAGGTCCACTTGGTGCAGAGGTGAGTTCAATTCCTGGGTATCTTTGTTAACTTTCTGTCTTGTGGATTTGTCTAATGTTGACAGTGGGATGTTAAAGTCTCCCATTATTATTGTGTGGGAGTCTAAGTTTCTTTGTAGGTCTCTAAGGACTTGCTTTATGAATCTGGGTGCTCCTGTATTGGGTGCATATATATTTAGGATAGTTAGCTCTTCTTGTTGAATTGATCCCTTTACCATTATGTAATGGCTTTCTTAATCTCTTTTGATCTTTGTTGGTTTAAAGTGTGTTTTATCAGAGACTAGGATTGCAATCCCTGCTTTTTTTGTTTTCCATTTGCTTGGTAGATCTTCCTTCATCCCTTTATTTTGAGCCTGTATATGTCTCTGCACGTGAGATGGGTTTCCTGAATATAGCACATTGACGGGTCTTGACTTTATCCAATTTGCCAGTCTGCATCTTTTAATTGGGGCATTTATCCCATTTACATTTAAGGTTAATATTGTTATGTGGGAATTTGACCCTGTCATTATGATGTTAGCTGGTTATTATGCTCGTTAGTTGATGCAGTTTCTTCCTAGCATCCGTGGTCTTTACAATTTGGCATGTTTTCACAGTGGCTGGTACCGGTTGTTCCTTTCCATGTTTAGTGCTTCCCTCAGGACCTCTTGTAAGGCAGGCCTGGTGGTGAAAAAATCTCTCAGCATTTGCTTGTCTGTAAAGGCTTTTATTTCTCCTTCACTTATGAAGCTTAGTTTGGCTGGATATGAAATTCTGGGTTGAAAATTCTTTTCTTTAAGAATGTTGAATATTGGCCCCCACTCTCTTCTGGCTTGTAGAGTTTCTGCCGAGAGATCCGCTGTTAGTCTGATGGGCTTCTCTTTGTGGGTAACCCGACCTTTCTCTCTGGCTGCCCTTAACATTTTTTCCTTCATTTCAGCCTTGTTGAATCTGACAATTGTGTGTCTTGGGGTTGCTCTTCTTGAGGAATATCTTTGTGGCATTCTCTGTATTTCCTGAATTTGGATGTTGGCCTGCCTTGCTAGATTGGGGAAGTTCTCCTGGATAATATCCTGAAGAGTGTTTTCCAGTTTGGTTCCATTCTCCCCATGACTTTCAGTTACACCAGTCAAACGTAGATTTGGTCTTTTCAGATAGTCCCATATTTCTTGGAGGCTTTGTTTGTTTCTTTTTACTCTTTTTTCTCTCAACTTCTCTTCTCACTTCATTTCATTAATTTGATCTTCAATCACTGATACTCTTTCTTCCACTTGATCGAATTGGCTACGTAATTCTCATGCCATGGTTTTCAGCTCCATCAGGTCATTTAAGGTCTTCTCTACACTGTTTATTCTAATTAGCCATTCGTCTAATCTTTTTTCAAGGTTTTTAGCTTCCTTGCGATGGGTTCGAACATCCTCCTTTAGCTCAGAGAAGTTTAGTATTACTGATCTTCTGAAGCCTACTTCTGTCAACTTTTCAAAGTCATTCTCCGTCCAGGTTTGTTCCGTTGCTGGCAAGGAGCTGCTATCCTTTGGAAGAGAAGAGGCGCTCTGATTCTTAGAATTTTCAGCTTTTCTGCTCTGGTTTCTCCCATCTTTTTGGTTTTATCTACCTTTGGTCTTTGATGATGGTGACCTACAGATGGGGTTTTGGTGTGGATGTCCTTTTTGTTGATGTTATTCCTTTCTGTTTGTTAGTTTTCCTTCTAACAGTCAGGACCCTCAGCTGCAGGTCTGTTGGAGTTTGCTGGAGGTCCACTCCAGATCCTGTTTGCCTGGGCATCACCAGCAGAGGCTGCAGAACAGCAAACGTTGCAGAACAGCAAATGTTGCTGCCTGATCTTTCCTCTGGAAGCTTCATCTCAGAGGGCACCCCACTGTATGAGGTGCCAGTCGGCCCCTACTGGGAGGTGTCTCCCAGTTAGGCTACTCGGGGGTCAGGGACCCACTTGAGGAGGCAGTCTGTTTGTTCTCAGATGTCAAACTCCATTGTGGGAGAACCACTGCTCTCTTCAAAGCTGTCAGACAGCAACATTTAAGTCTGCAGAAGTTTCTGCTGCCTTTTGTTCAGCTGTGCCCTGCCCCCATAAGTGGAGTCTACAGAGGCAGGCAGGCCTTGTTGAGCTGCAGTGGGCTCCACCCAGTTGGAGCTTCCTGGTTGCTTTGTTTACCTAGTCAAGCCTCAGCAATGGTAGATGCCCCTCCCCCAGCCTCACTGCCGCCTCTCAGTTCAATCTCGGACTGCTGTGCTAGCAGTGAGCAAGGATTCATGGGCATGGGACCCGCCAAGCTAGGAGTGGGATATAATGTCCTGTTGTGCTGTTTGTTATGACTGTTGGAAAAGCGCAGTATTAGGGCAGGAGTGTCCAAGTTTTCCAGGTACTGTCTGTCACGGCTTCCCTTGGCTAGGAAAGGGAATTCCCTGACCCCTTGCACTTCCCAGGTGAGGTGATGCCCTGCCCTGCTTTGACTCACACTCCATGGGCTGCACCCACTGTCCAACAAGTCCCGATGAGATGAATCCAGTACCTCAGTTGGAAATGCAGAAATCACCCGTCTTCTGCATCACTCATGCTGGGAGCTGCAGACTGGAGCTCTTCCTATTCGGCCATCTTGGAAAGATCTCGGGATTGCTTTCTTGTTTTATTTTTTGGATTGATTGCTGTTTGCATGTAGAAACACTATTGATTTTGTGTGTGTGTTGATTTTATATCCTGCAAATTTACTGAATTCGTTTATCAGTCCTGTGAGTTTTTTCATGGAGTATTTATATTTTTCTAAATATAGGATCATGTCATCTGGAAAAAAAGATAATTTGACCTCTTCCTTTCCAATCTGGGTGCCCTTTATTTCTTTCTCTTGCCTAATTGCTCTGGCTAGCAATTCCAGTACTATTTTGAATACAAGTGGTGAAAATGGGCATCCTTGCCTTGTTACAGATCTCAGTGGGAAGGCTTTCAGTTTTTCTTTGTTCAGTATGATATTAGCTGTAGGCTTGTCATATGTGTCCTTTATCATGTGCAGGTATGTTCCTTCTATACCAGTTTGTTGAGGGTTTTTATCATGAAGGGATGTTGAATTTTATTGAATGTTTTTTAAGCCTGTATTGAAATAATCATATAGTTTTTGTCCTTTATTCTGTTGATATGACTTATGACATTTACTGATTTGTACATGTTGAACCATTTTTGCATCTCTAGGTTTAATTCCAACAGATCATGATAAATAATCTCTCTTAGTATGTTGTTCAGATTGCTAGTATTTTGTTGAGGATTTTTGCATCTATGTTCATTAGGGATATTGGCCTGTAGTTTTTGTTGTGTTCTTGTTCGGTTTTGGCATCAGAGTAATTCTAGCCTTATAAATGAGTTGAGTACTATTCTCTCCTCTTTAATTTTTTGAAATAGTTTGAGTAGAGTTGATATTAGTTCTTCTTCCAATGTTTGGTAGACTTTAACAGTGAATCTGTGAGATCCTGGGCTTTTCTTTGATGGGAAACTGCTTATAACTGCTTTGATCTTGTTACTCATTATTGGTATGTTCAGATTTTCTATTTCTTCATAGTTCAATCTTGGTAGGTTGTATGTGTCCAGAAATTTATTCATTTCTTCTAGATTATCCAAGTTATTGGCACATAGTTGCTCATAATAGTTTCTAATGATCCTTTGTATTTCTTTGGTTTCAGTTGTAATGTTTCCTTTTTCTTCTCCAATTTTATTCATTTGGGGCTTCTCTTTTTTATTCTCCTTTTTATTCTCCTTTTTATGCCAATTTTGTTTTACCTTTTCAAAATTCAACTTTTCATTTTGCTGATCTTTTGTATTGTTTTTTGGTCTCAATTTCACTTATTTCTGCTCTAATCTTTTAAAAATGTCTTTCTACTAATTTCAGGGTGGTTTATTCTTCCTTTTATAGTTCCTTCAGGTGCACTGTTAGGTTGCTTATTTGAAATTTATTTAATGTAGCTATTTATTGGTATAAACTTCCCTCTTAGTATACTTTTTCCGTATCCCATAGATGCTGGTGTGTTTTGTTTCCATTTTCATTTGTTTCAAAAATATTTAAAATTTCTTCTTAATTTCTTCCTTGACCCATTGGTTGTTTGAGGATATATTGTTTAATTTTCATGTATTTGTACAGTTTCCCAAATTCCACTTGTTCTTGATTTCTAGTTTTATTCCATTGTGGTCCTGATACAATTTTTACTTTTTTGAATTTGTTGAGACTTATTTTGTGGCTAAAATGTGGTCTATCCTGGAGGTTATTCCATTTGCTGATGAGAAGAATGTGTATTCTGCAGCAGTTGGGTAAAGTGTTCCCTAAATGTCTGTTAGGTCCAATTCATGTGTAGTTTAACTATAATATTTCTTTGTTGATATTCTGCATGGATGATCTGTTCACCACCAAAAGTGTGTTGTTGAAGTCCCTTACTATTATTGTATTGTAGTATATCTCTCATTTCAAATCTATTAATATTTGCTGATATATTTGGGTGCTCTGGTGTTGGGTGCATACATATTTACTACTGTTATCTCCTATTGTTGAAGTGACCCTTTTATCAATTATACAATGGCCTTTTTGCCTTTTTGTATAATTTTTCACTTAAAGTCTATTTTATGTTATCTAAGCATAGCTACTCCTGTTCATGTTTGGTTTGCCTTTGCATGGGATATCTTTTTCCATCCCTTCACTTTCGATCTGTGTGCGTCTTTACAAGTGAAGTGAATTTCTTATATGCAGCATATAGTTGGGTTCTGTTTTTAATTCATGCAGCCACTCTATGTCTTTTAATTGGATAATTTAATTTACTTAATAACAGTGTTATTATTGATAGGTAAGTCCTTACTACTGCCATTTTGCTACTTGTTTTATAGTTGTTGTGTAACTTTTCTCTTCCTTTCTTACTGTTTTCCTTTGTATGTAAGTGGTTTTCTCTGGTAGCATGTTTTAATTCATTGCTTTTAATTTTTAGGATATCAATGATAGGTTTTTACTCTGTGGTTTCCATGACACTTATATAAAGCATCTTATAGCCATAGCAAGTTGTTTAAAACTGACACCAACTGAACTGATCACACACAACACAAAGAAGAAAACAACCCTGCATACATTAACTTCCTTCTCTCCCCATATTTTGAATTTTTGAAGTCACAATTTACTTTATAAAAAATAATGCTGGTTTAAAATAGTTGTATTTTATACGTTCAGGATTTCTGTTTGATTTTAATTATTTTAATCTCTCTTAAAATTTCTATGATAAATGTTACCTATTTTAAATAGGCAATATTTTTATTTTTAATAGTTTAAAATATTCTTATTTTTAATAGTTTTGTCTTTTAGTCTTCTTACTAAAGATATAAATGGTTTAAACACCACAATCACAATAACAGTGTAACAGTCACCTTAGCATTCTATTCTTTGGGTTGGAAGAACTTCCATTAGCACTTCTTGTTGGACAGGTCTAGTAACAATATATTTCCTCAGCTTTTGTTTGTCTGTTAAAGCTTTTTCTTTCTCCTTCATTTCTGAAGGATAGCTTTGTTGGGTACAGTGTTCTTGTTTGGCATTTTCTTTAGCACTCTGGATATATTGTTTTACTCCCTCCTGGCCTGTAAAATTTCTGCTAAGAAGTCTGCTGCTGCCACGTGTATTGGATCTCCCTTATATTTTCTTTCTTTTCTCTTCCTGCTTTTTGAATCCTCTCTTTGTCTTTTACCTTTTAGTGTTTGTTTATGTCTTGGGGTGTTCTTATTTGTGTTGAATCTTATTGATGACCTTTAACATTTCTGTACCTGGATATTTATATCTTTCTTCAGGTTTAGAAAGTTTATATCATTGTTTATTCGAATAAGCTTTCTACCCCTTTGTCTTTTTCAATTCCCTCTTTAACTCCAATAACCTGAATATGTTCTCCTTTAACGTTGTCTCATAGGTCCTGTAAGCTTTCTTTATTATTTTTTCATTCTTTTTTATCCTCTGTATTTATATTTTCAAATAATCTGTCTTTGAGCTCACTGATTATACTGTTTGATCACTTCTGCTGTTTATGCTCACTATTGCATTTTTCATTTCATTCATTGTATTTTATACCTTCAGGATTTGTTTGATTTTAATTATTTCAATCTCTCTTAAAATTTCTATGATAAATTTCTAAATGGATTCTCTATGTTACTTAAAGTTCATTGAGCTTCCCTACAGCAGCTTTTTTGAATTCTTTGTATGAGAGATCACACATCTCCATCATTTTAAGTTTGGTCTCTGGTGCCTTATTTTGTCCATTTGTTGAGGTCATATTTCCCTAAATGTTCTTGATGCTTGTGGAAGTGTGACAATATCCATGCATTGAGGGATTAGGTATTTATTTCATTCTTCACAGACTGGCTTTGTTTATGCCTGTCCTTTAGAGGGATTTCCAGGGATTCTAAGCTGACTTACTGTTGTTTTCCCAGAGCCTGTGACCACTGCAGCTGTCTCAGCATTATAAGACACCCTAAGCCTAGGCTTACTGTGAACCTCTTGAAGGCTTCAAGGTTGACACAGCTTTCTGACCCAGATGGACCTGGGAAAGACTCAAGAAGGGTACTGGGGTTTTGTGAAAATGCTGAATGACTGTCCCAGTGGCCCAGATAGGTGCATACCTCCTGGCAAGTCTCTGTACAGGTGGGCTGTGTCCCCAAGTGCAGCAAGAGTAGCAAAAGGCCTGGGCCCTTTTGGGAGCTGCTGTGAGAAGGAGGCTAGTGGGCCCATGTCAGTTCAGATAAGCATGCATCATCCAGCAGATTCCTGCACAAGTGGGCTAGTTTCTTGACTGCTGCAGGAAGGGCCAGAGCTGAGATTGGCCCCCTTCAAGATCTGCTGTGAAACAGAGGCTGGCATGGTGGTATAGCTACCTTACTGTAGCAGGAGGGTTTTGAGCTGAAATTGGGCCCACTTGGGATATTCGGTGAGACAGAGGATGAGGAGGTCAATCTCAGTGTAGAGGGGTACATGCCACCCAGCAAGTTCCTGCACAGATAGGATAGTTCCTCAACTGCAGTAAGCGGGGCCAGAGCTGAGATTGGGCCCCCTCAGTATCTGCTGTGGGATAAAGGTTATAGAGCCCAGTCTTGTTGGCTCAGAGGGCACATGTCTCACAGGAGGACCCTGCAAAAATGCGATAGTTCCTTGACTGCAGCAGAAGGGACTGGAGCTGAGACTGGGCTCCTTTGGGATCTCCTGTGTGATGTAGGATGGAAAGCCCATCTTGTTGGCCCAGACAGGTACTCATTTCCCAGCAGATCTCAGCACAGATGGGATAGTTTCTCAACTGCAGTGAGAGGCCGTGGAGCTGAGAGTGGACCCCCTTGGGATCTGCTGTGGGACAGAGGTTGGCAAGCCCATCATGGAGGCTCAGATTTCTGGGTTACAAGAGATGAGTGAGTCTCCTTTTGGGGTTCTTGTGTGAGTAGCTCTGAGCTGGGATCTCAGCTAAGGAAGGCAGAAGCAGAGCCACAGTGCACTTTTCAGGGTCCCTGCCAAGATCAGTGTCAGCAGGCAGACAAGCCTTTCCACCAAGGCATTGGTGTGCATGATTCCTTCTGGAACCCTTGGCAGATGGTTTTGGTTGTAAGCTCAAAGCCAAATGAGACTTTAAACAAGCCCCTTCAAGGACTAGGACATTACTGGGCTTGAATCTACAAGAAATCTTGGCAAATCAGCCACTTGGGTGTTGGTCTGCACTCTGAAAATGATTCTTCTGGGTCTTGGGCTCCACTGGGTATTTGACAAACTCCTACCTGAATCCCGAGGCTCCTGCAGAGAGACTTTTGACTTGGAAAGGGTGCAGAATTGTTGTTGTTCTGGGAGATATGATTAGGTTATTTTCTAGTCTGCCATCGTGGTGACATCACCCCTCACTATTTTTAATTACCATCAAAATCAATCAGTTTATAGCTGATCTTTCCTCTGTCTCCAGGTTTGTATTTTCAACTGCTTAATTGACATCTCTACTTTGATGTTCTCTAGTTATCTCAAACTCAACTTACCCTAATAGAATTTATCATTTTATCCAATTCTGTTGTGTCTTATATGCTTTATATCACTGTAGGTTTTATCTAATCCAGAAACTAGGGGATTATTTTGGATTCCTTCACACTTCATGTTTAATCAGCCAATCAGGCTAAAACTTACCACTTTTCATTGCTTCTCTGAATCACTACAATAATTATCCATTTTTCCCTCCCACAATCTAGTTGCTTTAATCAAATTTATACTTTCTAATGCATTTTCCCATATTTCATACTTTTTTCAATGTAAATCCAAGCCTATAATTTTCCTATTGAAATACTTTCCAATGGCCTCCTACCGTCTGCAAGATTTAGTTCAACACTTTAGTATTAACTCTTTGATGATTTGACTTCTTTATTATCTGGCCTTCCCCCATCTCTCCAGCTTTCACTCTTGACTTCCTCCTCCTTGTCATTAAATTTTAATATATTTATTTTAGCTGTGATCTCTCCCACATTTCTAATAAGCTAAAGTCTTCTATTCAAAATGTCTTCCTGCCTTTCTGTTTGGTAAACTACTAATCACCTGCTCAGGGGTCTTTCATAAAGCTTTATTCCTCTTATTTCACATCTGAAGGATTATTTCTTTTGTCTCATTTCTACTTTTTTATACTCTGTTTATATGTCATACATAGTCTTAATTTGGTAGCTGTTTGTTTCCTCCCCTATAATAAAGTCTCCTTGTCATCAGATACCTTATTAATTGTTGATACTCCAGAGATTAATATATTATTCATTGGCATACAGTAGACAATCTGAAAAAAAATGAGATAAGTGCTGAAATTCTTAGACTCAAGTAACCTTAGTTTACAGTGTTAGATAACAATTAGTGAAACATCTTTCTGAAGTAATGCTCCATATTAGAAGAGAGGGTGAATTGAATTCAGAACCGATTTCTAGAAAATTCTCCTTATTGTGGACAAACAGTCTGTCTGCTTTGAAAAAGCAGTTGAACAGGTGATCCAAACAATGATAAGAAGAAAGAAGCAAGGGGAAAGAAAGATAAGAAAGATAGCAGATATGTTCAAGGCAGAAAGGAACTTTAAATAAGGAGAAGAGAAGTCAAAGAACAATGAAGGAAATATGAATTAGAGGCCTTTTGATTCATACTTTGGTAGAAGCTAGTTAAAGTAGAAGAACTCAGACTGTAAAATGTGCTTTCTACTTGTGTGGACATAAGTATTTAAAGTTTTCCTGTGAATTATACGGCATCATGGCCCAAGTCTTTATAGCCTTCACTCTAAAGATAATAATGAATCTTTTTTACAGTCTCTTACAAAAGCTTTATTATGGAGAGTTGACAGCTATTCAGCGTACCTAGATAACACATTCATCCTGTAATAATCTCATATTTAAATAGGGAAAAGCTTTCCCTTGCAGCCTAGAAAAATATGAGCAGAGACATTTTTGAATAATGAGGAAAAAAATTCACCTTGTTTGTATTTTATTTTGCACAAAGTCTGTAGGCTTCTTAACTGTTCTGTTATACAGAGATATCATTAGGACCCACACCAGGCATCAGCAACAGCAAAATTCTCACATTTCTAGGGTTTTTGAAGAGTGCTCCCAGCTTCCTCAGCAACAGATGTATGATCATTTTGTCTTCGAAACTGGAAAAAAACCTCTTACAAATCATATCATGTTTCTTAAAATTATACAACTAATAAATAGATTTTTTCTTAAAAAATACAGGTAATACTAATATTTATAGAGTAAAATCTTAAAGTATCCTATTTCTGTCCAATTCCTATTTCAACCTTCTTTCTTTCTTCCTTTCTTTCTTTCTTCCCTTCCTCCCTTTCTTTTCTTTCTTTCTCTCTTTTTTTTCTTTCTTTCCTTCCTTCCTCCTTTCCTTCCTTCCTTCCTTCCTTTCTTCCTTTCTTTCTTTCTTTTCTTTCTTTCTTTCTTTTTCTTTCTCTTTCTTTCTTTCTCTCTCTTTCCTTTCTTTCTTTCTCTTCCCTTCCCTGCCCTTCCCTTCCCCTCCCCTCCCCTCCCCTCCCCTCCCTTCCCTTCCCTTCCTCCCTTTCTTATTTCTTTCTCTCTCTTTTTCCTTCCTTCCTTCCTTGAGTTTTTTTTTTTTTTTTTTCTTCAAGGTCTTGTTCTGTTTTCAAGGTCTTGTCACCCAGGCTGGAGTGCAGTGGTGCGATCTCAGCTCACTGCAACCGCCTGTCTTTCAGGTTCAGACTCAAGCGATTCTCATGCCCCAGCCACCCGAGTAGTTAGGATTACAGGCCTGTGCCACCATGCCTGGCTAATTTTTTTGTATTTTTAGTAGAGACAGGGTTTCACCATGTTGACCAAGCTGATCTTGAACTCCTAGCCTCAAGTGATCATCCTGCTTCAGACTCCCAAAGTGTTAGGATTACAGGTGTGAGCCACCATGCCCAGCCTTCAACCTACTTTCTTAATTTCTGTTGGATCACTTGTATCTTTTGGTATACCTTCAAACTTTTATAATAAAAATAACCATAGTCTTCTTGAACATAAATCTTAATAGATGCCAGCACCCTAGCCTCTCATGACATTTCTCAACTATTACCTATTCCTTCCCTTCAAGGTAATGGTCATTTTGACTTTTAGATAAGGTCATCGATCCTGTCAATTTTTTTTCTAGTTTCATCAACTAAGCTTCATCCTAAACACTATAGGTTAGCTTTAGTTTTACCTGGTTTCAAACTTCATATGAATGGAATTTTTTAAAAGTATGCCTTCTTTTGAGTTTTTATACTCAACATTTTATTCGTAAGATCCATCCATGATGTTAAGTGCAGGTATAGTTCCTTTTAATCACCATGTCAAATTTGAATAAAGTAATACACCTCAACTTGTTCACCACTCACCCACCTGTGTTGTTTCCACTTTGGGGCTACTATGAATAACACTGCTCTCTATATATTCCTGGAAGTTTATCTTAATGCATAAGTGCAAACATTTCTGTTGGTTATATACCAAAGACTTAAATTACTGATCATAGGGTATGCACATTTTAATTTTTAGTGGGTAATGCCCAAAAGGTTTTAAAAATTGTTGCAATAACTTATATTTCATCTAGGAGTGTGAGAGATATTTCTTTTATCTATCATCTTTGCTATCAGTTGGCATTGTCAATATTTTGAAATTCAGTCATTCCAGTAGGTACTTTAAAATATCTGTTATTTTAATGTTATTATTACAATGAATAGATTTATATCTGACATTTTGTTATTTGTTTTATACATGTCTCATGTGTTTTCTTTTCCTTTCCTTTTTTTTTTTTTTTTTTGTGAGATAGGGTTTTACTCTGTTACCCACGCTGGGGTACAGTGGCCTGAATATGGCTCATTGCAGCCTTGACCTCCTGGGTTCCAAGTGATCCTCCCACCTCAGCTGCCTAAGTAGCTGGGACCACAGGCATGTGGCACTATGCATAGTTTGTGTTTTTATTTTTACTTTTTTGTAGAGATGAGGTCTCGTCATGTTGCCCAGGCTGGTCTTGAACTCCTGGGCTCAAATGGTCCTCCCGAGTTGGCCTCCCAAAATGCTGGGAATATGGGTGTTAACCAACCAAGCCTGGCCATTGTGTTCTTTCTTTATTTTTTAAAAATTAAACATACTTTGTGTACGTTAATTCCCTTATTTTTAAGCTATTATATTTTTAGCTTGCTTAATCACTAAATAAGCACCCTAATTTATCACAGTCTACTTCAGATGAATGCTAATTCAATTCCAGTAAAATACAGCAACTTTATTCCCATATAACTCATTCCCTTTCCTTTTCTTTGTGCTATTATTGTCATCTATTCTATCTATATTATGTAACTACCAATATGGTGTTATAATTACTGCTTTTATAATCTTATCTTTTAAAATTTAAGAGAAAAATTGAGAAACTGTCTATTGAAGAAGGGTTGGCAAGCTATGATACATGGACCAAATCTAGCCCACTCCTGTTTTTATAAATAAAGTTTTGCTGGAACAAGCCATATCCATTCCTTTATGTATTGTCTATGAATACTTTCATGCTAAAAAGTGGAGCTGAGTAGTTATGACAGATGGAATTAATGTTACTAATAACACGACCTTAAATTAAGGTCATCATCCTGGATTACCTGGGTGAGCCCAATGCAATTAATGCAACTGTCTTTTAAATCAGTTAACAGAAGAAAACACAAAAGATGTATTTATACTGATTTTCATAACCACCTACATAATTACTTTTACTGGTACTTTTTTATTTATTCATGTGCATTTGAGTTTCATCTGATGTCACTTCTTTTCAGTCTAAAGAACTTCCTTTAGTGTTTCTCATGAGGAATTTCTGCTAGCAACACATTATTCATCTGCGTATGTCTCTATTTCACCTTCATTTTTGAGGGATAGTTTTAAAGGATAAAGAATTCCTGCCTGACTGTTTTTCCCCCTGCACTTTAATATCCCATTCCACTACCTTTGGGCCTGCATTGTTGTGGATGAGAACCCCGCTGTTAATATTATTGTGGTTCCCTTATATATGAAGAGTCTTGTTTTTATTTTTTTTTTGGCTGCTTTCAAGATTTTCTTTTTTATCAGTTTGACATGGAGGTGTCTAGGAGGCTCTCTTTGTGTTTATTTTACTTGAAGATCCTTGAGCTTTTTGGATGTATTGAATGTTTTCCATGAAATTAGGGGAATTTGGGAGCCATTATTTCTTAATTTTTTTCTGGTACTCCCCATTTTTATGGGACTCCCATTATACATGTGATGGTATCTCAAAGGATTTTGAGGTTCTGTACAGTTTTCTTCATTTTCTATTTTTCCTGTTCTTCGGACTGGGCAATATCTTTTTTGCTATCTTTATGTCTATTTATTTTGTTTTTTGTCAGCTCACCTCTGCTCTTGAGTTCCTCTAGTGGCTTTTCATTTCAGTTCTTGTATTTTTAAACTCTAGAACCTTCATTGGGTTTTTTATAATTTCTGTCTCTTTTATTGACTTTTATTTGATGAATCATTGTTGCCATCTTATAATTCTTCAAACATATTTACTTTACTATTTTTTGAAGCCTTTCTTTGTTAAGTCCAACATTTATTCTTCCCTTGCTCAAAGACACTATGTCTATTAAGTGTTGTTTTGAACTCTATGGGTAACTATTTCCTATTATTTGCATACTTTTTGTTGTTGAAAACTGGACATTTTAGGTAATACATGGTAGCAATTTTAGATTCTGATTGCCTCATTTCCCAGGAGTGGTGGTTATTGCTAACCACCAGTATCTTGGAATACTGGAAGTCCTAACTCACAGTACCTTGGAATGTGACTGTATTTGGAAATAGGGTCTTTTAAGTGGCAATGAAGTTATAATAAGGTAATTAGAATGAGCCCTAATCCAATATGACTGGTGAGCTTAGAAGAGACTAGGACACAGACAAATAAAGAGAGAAGACCATGTGAAGACACAGGGAGAAGACAGCCAAGTGAAGGCCAAGGAGAGAGGCCTCAGAAGAAACTAACCCTGCCAACACCTTGATCTTGAACTTCTAGCCTCTAGAATTGTAAGAACATAAGTTTGTTGTTTAAGCTACAGTCTGTGGTGCTTTGTTATAGAAGCTCTAGGAAAGTATTAGACACCTTGAGCCAGTAAGACTTCTACCCTTTCCCAATGAATCAGTGTAGCTTGAGCAATATAGTCAAAGTTGAGGCTGCCCCAGCTTTTACTTTATTTTTGCAAGGCCTCTTGTTCAACCAAGGGCTCACTAGGACCTTCTCCTGTCTCCTTAGTATGTGTATAGCTTTGCACATATTTATATTCTTCCAGACTACAGGGGAAGAGTAGGAAGTTATCAACATCCACTGTGGCTGTCCTGTTCTTCAAATTTCTCTGTTGAGTTTCTGGTTGGTTGCTAGTAAATTTTTTGCCCCAACAAGTATTGTGATCTTAGTCAGTCTAGGAGTGACCTTGGCCTTATCTGCTTGTTTGCCACTGGGATTACTGTTGTTTTAATAATGCTCTTTGTCATGGAACTTTCTGAGCTCTGTTCCAAATAAAACTAGTCATCTCAAGCAATGAGGCTGCTGGGCCTCACAGTCTGACCCACCAAGATTCCATAAACTTCTGCGTAATGGAATCTGAGGGTGGGGTGGTATATTAGTCTGTTTTCACACTGCTATGACAAACTTGCCAAGACTGGGTAATTTATAAAGGAAAGAGGTTTAATTGACTTACAGTTCCACATGGCTGGGGAGACCTCAGGAAACTTACAATGATGGCATAAGGCAAAGGGGAACCAAGGACCTTTTTCACATGGCAGCAGGAGAAAGAAGACTGAGTGAATGAGGAACTTGCTAAACACTTATAAAACTATCAGATCTCATGAGAACTCACTCACTATCATGAGAATAGCATGGGGAAAACTGCCCCCATGATCCAATTTCCTCCCATCAGGTTCCTCCCTCAACACCTGGGGATTACAATTCAAGATGAGATTTGGGTGGGGACACAAAGCCTAACCATATCAGGTGGGAAGAGTGGGAACAGTCCCAAGCTAACATGCCACAGACATCCACTGTTCTTACTGAGGTCCAGTAGATTTTCTTAAATAAACACTTCTCAAGTTCTTGTATGCTTGGTCAACTTCCTGAATCTTTAGAAGGTTGTTCATTGACAATTTTGTTCAGTTTTATAATTTCATTTTTAGGGAGAGTTACCATGTCCTCAATCAGCCATTCCGGAAATGCAACTCATTCCCTCTCTTCAGAGATCCTTTTACCATATAGTCTTATACTTGTTTCTGTATTTCAATCAGTTGTTGATGATAGTAGTCTTCCTTGACCATCCTACATAAAATAATCTTGCCTTATCTCCTTACTTTGCTTTATTTTACTTTATAACATTTTTCAGTTCTTGACATTTTATATTTTTATGTGTTTGTTTATTGCCTTTCTCCCCCAGTGGAATGCAAACTCCCTAATGGAAAGGCCACTGTTTTGTTAATCATTGCATCCTTAGTGCCTATGACAATGCCTAGCAAATAGCATGCTCTCCATAAATATTTGAGAAAGAATGAATGAATGTTAGATATGTAGTCTTTTAAGCTTGTGAGAAAATAATCATTCTCATAAACTTTTGTGAGTTGTTATAGCATTTTGGGATGTTGTTACATTTGATCCTGCAATTACATCTCTAGGAATCAAACACCTAAAGAATTAGTGGTCCTGTATGCAAAAATATTTATACTCAAATGTTCACTGCATCATTGTTTATAATTTAGAAAAAACTGGAAACCAAGCTACATATGCAGTAATTAGGGAATGTTAAATACTAAGAAAAACAATGAAGGCAATAAAAGGCATTATTTAGATATGTTTTGTAATGGAAAGATATTTCTAATCATTGCAAAAAATGCATGTGACAAAACAATGTGAATATAATACATACAATTAGTAAAGAGAATGTGTGTGTATTGGTCTTTTTTTGTATAGAATTGGATGTGTGGGTATGATGAGAACTATATTAAGGAAAAATCACTTTTTACTCTATATGCTTTTTACTTTTAAATGTAGTTTCATGTATTACTTTTATAATTTTATGCTTTCTATTTATAAAATAAAAATAAAAAATAAAGGCAATATCACACATTCCATTTATATTAGTTCTAAATATTTTGTATCAGTGCACTTCATCTCCTCATAGAGTATAGTTACTAGAAATCAACATCTTTTGATTTGCCAGAGAGTGGGTAAACACTTACCAAATCGGAACAGCTGCATATTGAGTGTGTAAGTGCAATAGAAAATTCCAAAGCGTAGAAGAACAGTAAAATACGTGATACTTCCCTCCCAAGTTTCTATAACCAAAAAACAGGGAGAAATCTTAATGCTATTATCTTTAGTGAGTGCAAACATGATCCTGGAAGGAGCTACTGGTATAAGAGTCAAAAAAAAAAGGAAGGAAAATAAGAACAGATAAACCTTTCACCATTTGATTTCCTTAGACATTTCTACTCCTTTGCCCTCTGCTACACTGTCCCTAGCTTTCAGTTCCTCAATTCAGCATCTGTGGCTTCTGCATTTGATCTCCATTGCTTAGCATTCTTGTCTCACTTCTGAGAGCTTTTACAGAGTCGCTGGCACAGCTCACTATCTAAACTCTCCAGTTACTAAGATTTGACTCTCCTGTCTCTAATGATAAGATGGCCACCAACAGATTTATCAAGCAATCCTTTTCTATTAAAACAGCTATTATTAATCACAACCCTTCTTAAATTTACATACATGGTGATAAAACTCTCACATATATATTGCTCTAATAAAAAAATAAATAAAATAAAATGATTAATACATTCAAAAAGAGTTCAAAGAACATTTAACTTGGAAGCATAAGGTGATTGTGACTGCTGGGATAAATAAAACAGAATCCCTTCTGTTGCTATCAGAAAGATATTTTCAACTACAAATCCGATTGGTTAGTTATGTGAATAATATTGGTGCTCATCCTGAAAATGTGGGTTTTGTGCTGGCTGTGGAAAGACAAGAATGATACTCAGAACTAGAAAGAATGACATCATAATTCTCTCCCTTTCAATTCCTTCTCTAACTCTTCCTCCTCCTTCTTTGTTTGGTTTATTTAATATCTTTTATATTCAAGAAACTATCTGGTAGTAGGAATTAGATGATAGGAATGCAATGACACATAACTTCCTGATTTCTTAGAGTTTATAATGAAGTAGAAGAGACGGAAAGATAATATAAGGTACCATATAAAATGGATAAAAACTTGCTCAATCATTATAGGGGACAGGAGGGACAGGAGGTTCACTCCGAGCTATTACTCTCTGGGAAGGCTTCATAAAGTGGCAGACCTTTGAAGTAAGGGTAGGACTGAGAAAAACGAAGGAAGGAAGCAGCATTCTAGGCAACTTTGAATTTTTATTTGTTTGTTTCCTTGTAACCTATCTTGTTTCAGAAAGAGTTTAATAGCATAAATTAAAAGTGTGACAAAATAATTTAAAAATTGAGACATAAAATAGAACCAGTAGTAAAGCTAAAATATATATTTGAACAACCTATGGTTTTTAATGTGAGAACAAAACTGAATGTAAGCAATATAACATTTTGAGAAAATGATAAAACAGGTTTTAACTGAATTACAGTGTTCATTCATATATGATATAAACAGGAGGCTAAGGAAAAGATGTAGAAGGTTTGAAATACCAAGGTAAATAATTTTGATTTAATTTTGTTGGCAGAAATGCACAATCATAACAATCATAACATTTTAGCTAGAAAGTACTTGGGACCTCTTAGCTGACAAGACTGTGAAAAGTCATTTTGCCCATATTCCTTATTTTTTTTAATTTTTTAATTTGATTTTTTTTTGAGACTGAGTCTCGCTCTATCACCCAGGCTGGAGTGCAGTGGTGCAATCTCGGCTCACTGCAACCTCTGCCTCCCGGTTTCAAGCGACTCTCATGCCTCAGCCTCCCGAGTAGCTGGGATTACAGGTGCCCACCGCCATGCCCAGCTAACTTTTGTATTTTTAGTGGAGACAGGGTTTCACCTTGTTGGCCAGGCTGGTCTCGAACATCTGATCTCAAGTGATCCACCTGCCTTGGCTTTCCAAAGTGCTGGGATTACAGGCGTGAGCCACCGTGCCTGGCCCCATATTCTTTAATTTATATGAGAATGCTATTCTAAAACCCCCTCCCTGACTGAAAGCGGCAAAAGGTTGGCCAGAGCAGCTCAAATATAAAAACTGAGGAAACAGAAACACACACACACACACACACACACACACACACACACACACACACACACACACACACACACACACACACACACACACACACACACACACAGAGAGAGAGAGAGAGAGAATGAATGAGTCCCTGGCAGATGATGTAAACTGTAAGCTTCTGGACCCAGCTTAAGTAAGTAAGTGACCCTTTTTGCCTTAAGTCAACTGGGTTGTATTTCCTATTACTTAAAACCAAGATAACCCTAATTAATAAATACTTAAATGAAGAATAAGCAATATTTGGTAATTATAAAGACAGTAGAAAGAAAGGTGAGGTATTATGTCAAGGTTTTGTATGTGGGAGATTGAAACGAGGGAGTCTTGCAGTATAGTACTTTTGAGGAGGTAAGTAATTTCCATTTTATATCTGTTGAGTTTGATATGATAGTGATAGAAGCATAGCCAAGTAGAAAAGTCAAACTAGCTTTTAAAACAACAGGCCAGGAGTTTGGAAGAAAGAACAGAGCAGTTAACTAGCAGGCATTTTCTTCATTTTTCACAAAAGAAAACTTGGAAACCGTTAAGTTAAGAAGCTTTTCCAGGGGTTTACACACAGTGAGTACCGAGGATAGTATTTAAATAAGTGCACTCTGATCCTGGAATCTATACCATTAACCATTTTGCTATATGAGGAGTATATTTCAGATGCACGCACTTTTCTGACCCTGCCTGGGAACACTGAAAACTTGATGAATTTGTAGATTTAGCCAAGCCCCTTGCTTATGTTAGAAAAGTTGGCATGTAGAAGTCCTGTAAAATGTTGGCTGCCTTAGCAAGTGTAAGTATATAATTCTGTAATGGCATTAGAAAAAGATGGTGGCTTCGAGATATAAGTCTAATATACAAGTTCATTTTGTGTAACTAATCACAGCAAACTTGTGCTGAAACTTGTGATTTTGAGAGACTATAAAACTGGTCGTTATTATTGAGTTCGGATCAGATAAATACAGACTACAATGGTTTGTTACACTGACTGCAAAAGGCAATCTTTGGCAATTATGCCATATTAAATTGATAATTAAAAGTTTATGAATAAGAATGGTGACATATAACTTGAAACAATTATGCACTTAATAACTTAAGTCCTCCTTTCCTATTCTCTGCCCTCAAAATTAGAACTAAAGATTTCTAGATTGAATGTTCAGGGCAACTGGACAATTTTCTTATAATTTATAGGGAAAATCTGGTCCATGTTTGTTTACATAACCACTCGTTACAGATAATATATTTTGGGGTATTAGTGCATTTTTCTATTATTGTATCACTGTCCTCCAGGGTTTTGTTCTCCAGGTTTGGGTTCTTTCCTCTGATGTCCCCCTTAAAAATATGTCACAGGTATGGAGTGAAAGTGTGTAGGGGAGGAGGAGGAAGTTTATCCTTCACCTGTAATGACGCTTCTACTCATTACTGAAATTGTTATTTGTTCTGTTCTGTTGGTCAAACAAGGTGTTTCACTCCAATTTGTCCTCACTTTAAATGTGAGATTTTGTATTAACTTTGCTAAGGTCTTTTGCCCCACTAATATTTTATGATTCTGAATTTAAAGCCAATATAATTAAAATAAAACTATTGTGTTATCAGTAAAGATCTTCACATTTACTGGACAACTAAATGGAAACAAGTTAGATTTATTTATATTTAGCATTTTTGGCCTTAAAGCAAAATTCATGTAAGATGCAAAGATAGGCTATGTATGAAAAGCTCTATGTTAAGCCAGAAATTATTAGGTGTCTACAATTTGAACCATATGTGTCAGTAGCAGAATTCTTTTGTTTATTTGCAAAATGGTTTTATGGTCCAGGATTATACTTTTCTTGTATTAAGAGAATAATTAAGTGGCTCTGTGCCTAATACATAGACACTTGCCACTGAAGCTTTCAAATTTTTACTCACTTTAATTCAGCAAGTCAAGAATTCAAACATTCTCTTAATATTTACTAAAACTCACAGCCTAGAATTATTTTTGATTTAAAATTTTCAATCAAGAGCTCACTACTAAATCAAAGAATTTCATGAGGACCAATAAAAGCCTCATCTTACCTCCTAAGATTTCAAAATTATTAAAAAGAATAATTTTAAAATTAATATGTTCCCATAGAATTGGTCACTTACCGCTTGCCCATAATTCCTGTATGACACAGAATTAAAATGAGACAACTCTATTATTGTTAGAGTTACTGCAGTAATTGTAGTAATTATGCAGATGATGTTTATGATTAAAGTACATATAATCTGAAAAGGAGACAGAGGGCAAATTTATTATATTCAGAATAAACATTTTGGTGTAATAGTTTGCATTGCTGAAAAAAGTCATCTAGTTAAAACTTTGATCTAGTTTCTGAAGTCTTAGAAGTATTAAGTCTTAGAAGTATTAAATATTAAGAAAATATTTTTCTGATTTATATGAAGCCCAGTTAATCTGGAGGATACATTAACACCATCAGTCCATTAATCATTAATCTTCCATTTAGGCTAAAATGTATTATATTTTTTGGGGCTGGGCGCAGTGGCTCACGCCTGTAATCCCAGCACTTTGGGAGGCCGAGATGGGTGGATCACGAGGTCAGGAGATCGAGACCATCCTGGCTAACACGGTGAAACCCCATCTCTACTAAAAATACAAAAAAATTAGCCGGGCATGGTGGCGGGCGCCTGTAGTCCCAGCTACTCGGGAGGCTGAGGCAGAATGGTGTGAACCCAGGAGGCGGAGCTTGCAGTGAGCCGAGATTGTGCCACTGCACTCCAGCCTGGGCGACAGAGAGAGACTCCATCTCAAAAAAAAAAAAAAAGTATTGTGTTTTTCAATGTTATAGGTCATTTGGAAGAAAGCATATAAGATATGATTTGGACAAAAGTGGTTCCACTGTAAGAAAAAAAAGAAAATGGAAAATGACTGCTTGTAGAAATAGGAGTCAGTTGATAAAATTTTAATCCTGGGTTTTCATTATCTAAGGAAATCTATCAGTATCTTCAGACATCATTTTTTATCTGTAAAATTATGAGGGCAGACTAATTTCTAAGGTATGTTTTAGCTCTAAGATTCTGAAGTGTTCTTCCCAATTCTGTCCACCTATACCATGCATGGATCTTTAATCTGGACCAATTCCATACTTTGTTACAAGACACAATCTTGTTCCCACACTGGATAGTTCAGAAAATGAAGTTTTACAGTAGTATAATGTCTATATCTAAAGGCATTAGGTCCTATTAAAATTTTTTAATTATAAAGTTTACACAATGTTAAAAGGCAGAACATCAAACAAAACAAAAACTATATATACATTTAGAAACCTATACATAAAGTAATCATGATTTTAACCAATACAGTATATTTGTCTACATTAAATTATGTTCTTCTAGATTCATTCTTAATTCCTTCATTTATTTTACAGGTAGGGTAGATTCCTTCATTGTTTAGACGTTATATTTTCATTAAAACTTAATATTTAGCTTTGTGATAAGTGATTTCTAGAGATAACTCAAACATTTCAACTTACTCCAGATCGAGTCGGATACTTTGTTACTCTTATTAGGAAGACTCCTGCAATGATAAACTGGATATAAAAACATATTTGTAAATACTCATTGATAATGCTTGCCAATTTAGAATGTACTTTTAATAACTCTCTTGTAAGTCGATTATTTTAAGAATGCTAATAGTAACAAAATATACAGAACTTTTAGTAGTTAGGTCAGGACAAATTTACATCATGTAGTAATACATTGAAAGGTAATAGTAGAGTCACTCATAACAGAAACACATAGGGGACAGTGGGCAGATTCACACTGTGATAATATGCCAGACAGCCTCAGCAGTCCTGACCAGGAACCAAGTTTGCTTTTATGTGTATGAGATACATCATATATAACTCATTTGATTATTGCTTTTAATGTTATCCTTCCTAATGAGAAGATGACACTAATTATGATTACTATGTACATATCCAAATATGGAAAAAGTGGTTCAAGAATCTATTCCATATTGTGATGGTACAAAATATGCAGTCTCTTTTATGAGATTGTAGTTATTATTAAGGTAATGGCAGAAATTCATGCCTTTGCCTTTGTTTTTTAAAACAGAGGTTCCATTATTTCATGTCAGGAAGTCTATCTACTTTCAAGAAGTATAAAACTATGCCATATTGTTTGAAGATGGGTTGCACAATTTCCTCAAAGTATTCCTTGTCTTATTTGTTTTAGTGATAAGACACTAAAGATCCAAGTCAAAGGCTATTTTTGTCATGCTATACACTATATGTAGGAAGCCCAAACCTGAAGCTTACAAACTTCCCATGGATAATTTAAAATCTATTTGTTCAGCACTTCATTCCACAACAAAAGCTGAGATTTCTAAGGAGGTACAACACAGTGAACGTAAGAACTAGCTCAGAATTTAAAGTGAAAATATCTTGTGAATTTTGAATTAGAGTGCTCTCTAATGAGATTAGATTACTATGTGTTTTATGAAATGCCTTTCAAAGTTTAGGCTTAAGTGAGAAGTTTAGTATTAAATTACATTTAGTTGAAATTTTAGATAAGTTATCCTAGGAGTTTAATATACTATTTTTATAATGTGAATGGTCAAACACTAAGGAAAATGCATCATTTATTTGGATTTTGTTGGAAAATCCACAGTTTTCCTCCTATTTTTTAAGATAGTGCTTTGACACTTGTGACCCAGTGCATCATTTATCATTTATCACCTATGAACCAGTGCATTATTTATGAGCCATGCATCTTTTATGAACCATGTATCATTTATCTGGATTTTGTGCAAAAATTCAATATTTTTCTCCTATTTTTTCAAGGCAATCCATTGACACTTATGAACTAGTATATGTATAAAAGTGGGAGACCTCCTAGAGATCATTGTTTCTTCTAGTGATTAACTGCTGTCTCAATGGGCAGCCATATTGTATCCTACAGCCCTCATTCCATCTGTTCGAAGTGTGGGATAAGTGGTTTCCTTGCTCATTATTGCTATCCAACCATTCTTTCTCCTCCACCTTTGAGTCACATGTCAGTTTCTATAACTCACTATCCTTCATGGTTTAAGTAATCTATTGACCCCTTGGCCATTCCTCTTTTGGAATGAGTTGAAATTTTGACTCTCTGATTCTCTCTCCAACATCACTTAATATTTGGTGATTTTTACACACACACAAACACACACATACATATATATGTGTATATATACACATATATACATATATAGTTATATATATACATCTATCTATCTATCTATCTAATCTTTTGATATGGTTTGGCTCTGTGTCCCCACCCAAATCTCATCTTGTAGCTTCCATAATTCCCATGTGTTGTGGGTGGGACCCAGTGGGAGATAATAGAATCATGGGAGCGGGTCCTTCTCATGCTGTTCTTGTGATAGTGAATAAGTCCTATGAGATCTGATGGTTTTAAAAATGGGAGTTTCCCTGCACAAGCCCTCTCTCTTTGCCTGCTGCCATCCATGTAAGATGTGACTTGCTCCTCCTTGCCTTCTGCCACAATTGTGAGGCCTTCCCAGCCATGAGAAACTGTAAGTCCAACAAACCTCTATCTTTTGTAAATTGCCCAGTCTCAGGTATGTCTTTATTAGCAGCATAAAAATGGACTATTACAGTAAATTGGTACCAGGAGTCGGGTGCTGCTGAAAAGATACCCAAAAATGTGGAAGTGACTTTGGAACTGGGTAACAGGCAGATGTTGGAACAGTTTGGAGGACTTAGAAGAAGACAGGAAAATGTGGGAAAGTTTGGAACTCCCTAGAGACTTGTCAAATGGCTTTGACCAAAATGCCAATAATTATATGAAAAATGAAATCAAGGCTGAGGTGGTCTCAGATGGAAGATGAGGAATTTGTTGGGAATTAGAGCAAGGTGACTCTTGTTATATTTTAGCAAAGAGACTGGTGGCATTTTTCCCTAGAGATCTGTGGAACTTTGAACTTGAGAGAGATGATTTAAGGTATCTGGCAGAAGAAATGATCTAAGCAGCAAAACTTTCAAGAGGTGACTTGGATGCTGTTAAGGGCATTCAGTTTTATAAGGGAAGCAGAGCATAAAAGTTCAAAAAATTTGCAGCCTGACAATGTGACAGAAAAGAAAAACCCATTTTCTGGGGAGAAATTTAAGCCAGCTGCAGAAATTTGCATAAGAAATGAGGAGCTGAATGTTAATTCTCAAGACAATGGGGAAAATGTCTCCAGGGCATGTCTGAGATCTTCATGGCAGCCCCTCTCATCACAGGCCCTGAAGCCTAGGAGGAAAAAGTGGTTTCATGGTCCGGGCCCAGAGCCCCTGTGTTATGTGCAGCCTAGGGACTTGGTGCCCTGCATCCTAGCTGCTTCATCTGTGGCTGAAAGGGGCCAATGTAGAGCTTGGGCCATGGTCTCAGAGGGTGCAAGCCCCAAGCCTTGGCAGTTTCCATGTGGTGTTGAGCCTGCAGGTACACAGAAGTCAAGAATTGAGGTTTTGGGACCTCTGCCTAGATTTCAGAGGATATATGGAACTGCTTGGATGCCCAGCAGAAGTTTGCTGCAGGGGCGGGGCCCTCATGGAGAACCTCTGCTAGGGCAGTGCAGAAGGGAAATGTGGGGTTGGAGCTGCCACACAGAGTCCCTACTGAGGCACTGCCTAGTGGAGCTGTGAGAAGAAGGCCACCATCCTCCAGACCCCAGAATGGTAGATCCTCTGACAGCTTGCACCATGTGCCTGCAAAAGCTGCAGACAACGCCAGCCTGTGAAAACAGCCAGATCAGGGCTACACCATGTGAAGCCACAGGGGTAGAGCAGCCCAAGGCCATGGGAGCCCACCTCTTGCATCAGCATAACCTGGATGTGAGACATGGAGTCAAAGGAGATCATTTTTGAGCTTTAAGATTTGACTGCCCCACTGGATTTTAGACTTGCATGGGGCCTGTAGCCTTTGTTTCAACCAATTTCTCGCATTTGCAACAGCTGTATTTACTCAAGCCTGTACCCCCATTGTATCTAGGAAGGAACTAACTTGCTATTGATTTTATAGGCTCATAGGTGGAGAGGACCTTGCCTTGTCTCAGATGAGACTTTGGACTGTGGACTTTTGAGTTAATGCTGAAATGAGTTAAGACTTTGGGGGACAGTTGGGAAGGCATGATTGGTTTTGAAATATGAAGACATGAAATTTAGGAGGGGCCAGGGGCAGAAAAACTCCCATTTTTTAAAACCATTAGATCTTGTGAGACTTATTCACTATCATGAGAACAGCATGGGAATGACTCACCACCCCCCCAGCCCCATGATTCAGTTATCTTCCACCAGGTCCCTCCCACAACACTTGGGAATTATGGGAGCTATAAGATGAGATTTGGGTGGGGATGCACAGCCAAACCATATCATCTTTCTAGTACCTTGGGCTTGTGGTTCTTGTTCTCTCCTTCAATCCCTGACTCCAAACTATCTTAGTCACTCACTCCCATAATCATTCTCCTGTCCTTGTTGTACCTTTCAAATCTTAATTTCAAGTATTCCACCTGATCACCACCTGCTATCTTTCTAGCTCATGCCCTCTGGTATTAAAATTCTAACAACCCTTTGACCCCACCTGGGTCTATAATCTGAGAACTTCAACTCTGTTAAATTCTTCTTTCCATCACTAACTTAAATTTCATGGCCAACCATTACAAACACTGCCCTATATCCACTTGCAACTGCTTTGCACCTTTCTTGTTTTATTATAGTTGCACAGCTAAACAAAGATACTGATTGTTTTTATCCTACTGCATGGTTGCACTCATGCAGCTGAACATGGCCTGAGGAAGGCATACAACCCATATTCATATCCTGTTCCTAAACCTCAAGTGTGTCCTTAATGCTGTATGAAAATAAAACCACCTCTCCATAATCTATGGACTCTCACTTTTCCTCGATGATTATTTCATATTCTCTTGCCTTTCCTCAAACAACCAAACCACTTCCCCATACTCAGTCTCAGCTCATAATCTTGCTTCCTAATTCATTGAGCTATTTGAAGCTACTGGAAAAAAAAAAAAAAACTTCCACAGGCTTCCAACATCCTATCAAAGAAAACTCTCCTTTCTCTGCCTTTCCCTTCTGTTTTTGTACTTTGAAACCATTTATAATTAGACTGGATAATTCTTTGTTGTGAGGAGCTGTCCTGTGGATCACAGGCTATTTAGCAGCATCTTTTGCCCCTGCCCACCTGATGTACACCTCCAGCGGTGAAAATCCAAAATATCTCCAGATATTATAAAATGTTATCAGGGGCAAAATTGCCTCTAGCTGAGAACCATGCCCTAGATAAACTTTCTATGCTCCTAGCTATTTGTGCATCAAAATCCATCACCTCTTGCCTATACAAATACTTGATCCCAATACCCACCCCCATTTACTCATATCATCAATTTTCTTTCTTTTGGTTCAGTCCTCCCAACAAAGGATATGATGCTGTTTCTTTCAACTCACAGAAACTAATAAGCAAACCCTCTCTTGAGCCAAATTTCCCCAGCTATCACCCAATTTCTTTATACCACATTACAGTAAAGTCCTTAAAGAAGCTGCCTGTTTGTTGTCTGTAATTCCTCTCTTCCTATTTTTTTCTTAAATCAACTCCTACCAGGTTTTTGCTTCACAATTCCACTGAAACTACTTGTAAAATTTACTACTGACTTCCATATTGCTAAATCCAATGGTCAGTTCGTAGTCCTCATTTTATTTGACAAAACAACAAAATATAATATAGTTGATCCTTCCTCATTTCTTCTAACAATTTCTTCACTTGGCTTCCAGGATGTCATGCTCTCCAGGTTTTCCTCTACCTAATGGCTATCTAGAAACCACAGGAGAGTGTCAGTAATGAAAAATTTAGAAAATGAGTACTGACTCATTGGGTGAGGAGACTGAAGTGAAGATAATAAACACGCAAGTTAATCATGCTAATGGATATTATAGTTAAGATTATTTGCCTTTCACATATCTAGGGACAAACTGCCCTATGGTTGTCATTGTGTACTCCTGTATCCATATCTCTTGAAACAGCACTTGTAAATTAAAGGTGCTCAATATATATTTGTTGAAAAAAGGAATTTGACTTTGAATAAATTATCAACATGGGATTTAGTTACATAATTCTCCTGAAAACCTTGTTCAGAAACCGTTTGCTACCTTCTACTATTGGCATGAATATTATTTATTGTATGATTAAAGCAATATATATGTATTCTACTTACAAAAATTCCCCATAAAGTACATCCTGTTTTGTAAGTTATAGGTTCATACGTTCCAAAGACTCCTTTAATTTGTCCCATATACAAAACCAATAGAAAGTACCACATGAAAACATGAAAGATGCCAATCATAATCTGGATAGTCTGTGAGAAGAGAATTCTGTTAGTACCGAAATAATGTAATTTAAAACACAATTCCAATAAGTGTTAACTATAAGAAGCATTTAACACCTTTACAAATACAAAAGTAAAACAGCAATGCACTTAATGATGTATTTCCTGGATTGGTTATCCCAGAAAAAAGGACCAATCAGGAAGGACTGAGATTTACCAAATAGGAATCAGTCATACTGAAAGCAACAGGCTGTTCAATAATAGTAGCTCTGGCCAATTCTCCTGTAAGTTAACAGTTTGATTCTATCACTGGATAGTCTCCCTACCTATCAAGTAATGGTATGAGAGGAGAATATTGGGGTTACTTCAGAGAAAATGTGGTTACTAATCTACTATAATGCAGGAAGCCACAAATCCAACATTTTCTTCTACATTAGTAATTTATTAAAGATGAATCACTTTTTGAATTTTATAAACGTTTGATTTATCTTTTCCTTCAAGGAGTATTTGGTATGATTTTTTTCACAAGTATGCTGGAGTGAGGCATAATCCAACACAGCAATACAGAAAATATCCAAAATGGACTCGCTTGAGCTCGGTTTTCCCATTGGAGAGGGGAAGGATTTTGAATAGGGGAGAATTATTACTCAACTCTAATATGTAAGAAGATAATTATAATCCCAGCAAATTTATTTCTGAATTTATATGTGAACTGATATTTCATATATTTAATCACATTTTTGATTACTCTTTAAAAATGACAGAGGACACATAAATTTTATTTTCATATAAACTTTAACAGAAAGCTATTTAATGTTTTAAGAGTTCCAGCTCTTTGCAAAGCAGGCAGTCTATGAAATATATAAGTGCAATTGGCTAACTTTAAAAAATACATTTCGGAGAAGTTTTTTTTTTTTTTAAGAAAATGTCTCTTTTTTGGTAACGATCATGCATTTTTATAGATTTAGAATTTAAGGTTTCCCCTTGCATCAAATTTGCAAGAATGGTAATATTTCCAGAAATTCTTTGGATTTGCCTGGAGAAATATCTCCCACTAGACTGCAAAATCCCATAGGGCCTGGAGTTTGTTTTGTTATTGTTTTATCACCAGCCTCTAATATGGTGCCCAGAATAGAGAAGGCATCCAGCAAATACCTCTTATATAAGCATACTGGTGTCAAGAATAGTGATTCCATGTGACTTTCCCAACTGTTAAAAAAGTAAGTGAGCTTGAAAAGTACTATCTCTTTTTAAATGATTGACTATTGTTTTATATAAAACTATGAAATATCTAATTAGCCAAAGCTTGTTAAGAACTGCCAGTGTGTGGAGAAGGACAAGATAGGTTTTCTTATTTAAAAATGATTATTTATCTAGAGCCAATATGAGTTCCAGGAGGTCAGACCCGCCTACCCCCTGCCCCCAGGAAAAAAAAATGCGAAGGATTGCGACATGTACATAATCCTGGGAAGAAGATTCAGAGCTTTCATTCTATGCCAAAACGGTCTGTGACCCCAAAGAGGTTAAGAACCTCTGCTGAACAGTCATATAGGTGACTTAGATAATTGATCTATGCAACATTCAAATTCAGAAGAAAAGTTCACGAGTGGAAAAGTTTTCTCCCCTTTGGATGTAAAAAAGCATGATACTCATAATTCCTTGGTGTTTATTAAGAAAGCTAAACTGTAACTTCACATGTTTATAACTTAATAGACGAGACAAATTTATAATCATCCTACTGCATAAATGTAAGTGCAGTACTCTCTTTTTTCCTTTTAAACCTTACTTGGATTTCTCTATTATCCTGTGTGTGTTGGTTTAGTCTGTATACCCATATCTCAGCACATGAAGGAACATGAAATCAGTCAAAATTTTTAGAAGACAATCAACATTTGAAAAAAAAAAAACTTTTACCCCTTTGATTTAACCAAGTCTGCCCCCCTTTAGATCCAATATATCCTTTTAAAAAAGAAATAGTTAATGATCTTAAATTTAGTTAGTCAAAGTGAAATCTTACCCCTAAAACGAGAGAATCTGCTGTAGAGATTTGTAAAAGAACACATGCCATACTGCCAGCATTTCCTCTAGATGATTTTCTCTCTAACCTTTGGTGATGTCTTTATTAGCAAACTTCTACAAAACAGTACAAAGCACATATACATTATTTTCTTAGAAGAAAATACGTAAGTTTGATCCTTTCCTTATTGTTCAGTCACCACCTCCCCAAATTCAGAAGCAATAGCCTTCTTCTTTCTAGGCCTTAATATTAGAGGCATCAACTTTCATCCACCTGTTCTGAATAACAGCCTTCACAACGGAAAAGTCTCTCTCTATGACTAAAACATATCGGCATTTTACAGCTATCATCTCTGAATAGTAAATAGTGCCTACTGTTTACAGAGTATGATAGGGAGAGGAGCACCGTAATCAGCCTCCGTGTCCCTTTATGGCTTTTGACACGAAAGCACTCCAGCAAAGCGACATCACTACCTTGCATTTTACTTGTTCAAGGTTCCAAGGAGTTTCGGGGGGCGCTCGTCCAGGACCCAGTCCGAGTTCTCACGCCAGCGCCCAGGCCTAGATGAAGAGGAAGATCCTGGCTGGCAACGCGCTCAGCGCCAGGTCCCCAAATCTCGCTGAGCTACCATCACAGGGATAGCCAGGAGCCCAGCACCCAGCCGGCCCTCAGGCTCCTCAGGGAGTGACGATCTGCAATGGCAACGGTGTGCTCCTCCTGCGCCTGCGCACCCACTCAGGAACGGCAGGGGCGGAGGGAGTGCGTGTGCGCAGACTCACTAGGCCCCTGGCAGCCACGTGGTCAGACAACCGGTTAACTACGTTTTGGTGTCTCTAGGAACGGTTTCTGCAAACCTCTATTCTGGGATTGCCCGTATTGGTACGTTTCTTATACACGCACCTGCTGCACAGTGACCAGGATCACTGAGGAAAAGTCCGCCCTTCACCTTTTCTTCAAAGAAAAATTTTGACCACAAGAGCACTTTGGAAGGTGCACTTTCGAGTGAAGTGGCTGAGTCAATGGCTCACTTTTTTTTTCTTTAAA
Organism: Pongo pygmaeus; assembly: GCF_028885625.2. Classification (NCBI taxonomy): domain Eukaryota; kingdom Metazoa; phylum Chordata; class Mammalia; order Primates; family Hominidae; genus Pongo; species Pongo pygmaeus. Next base: position 14,689,221 of record NC_072382.2, read on the forward strand.
CATAAGAACCGAAGAAGGATATTAGTGATGAGAGTAATACTTAACAAGACACCAGAATGACTTTTTGATCCACTTGCTGAGGTGGGTTTACCTTTTAGGTGATACGTGGTGTTAGTTTTCTATTTGAGGTGTAGACAGTAGTTAAAACAGTGTTTATGAAGAGGTGCTTTAGATGAGGAGTACAGACCATCCTCTTAGGCAGCTATCATGACTTACTGAGGCGTTTAAAGTACCTGGAGAACAGCCATTCAATGGCATTTTTCATTTATTCATGGAAAATTTAAATTGACATTGTGGAAAAATTAAAATTCCAGCTTGTAATGTAAATTTTTAGTTAATGATAGCCAGTGAGTAAAACATGCAGAAAACAAGACAGATTTTTCTTCCATAAGGAAATTTTCTGTGCTTCCAACACCTTTATTTGCAAAAAGCTAAATCATGAGTGTGTCTAAAAGCCATCAAGATCTTTTATAGTCTGAAAAATCAACTGTAAATTGAGAATCTTTATTTTTAGTCTCACAGCTAGCTTCCTTACATTGAGACTCCAAAGTCCCCTCAAATCAAAGGGAAAAAAAAAGCCCAGACTCTTTTAAAGTCTTTACTTTCTGTATTGGTCAGTATGTCATTGAAGGTAATAGTTTTATTCTTAAGTAATATACCACTTAAATTTCTAGCATTATTATTATTTTGTGAGTTTCTTGTCTATGAGCAGAGAGGGCTCCGATAATATTAAGCATTCTCTTTGCCGTAGAAAGAGGAACTGTGTCTTCAACCTCAGGGTTATGGATTTTTTAGAATCCGTAGTAGAAAGAGCCAATTCTGATGAGATGAACCCCCATTGTAACTTGCTGCCAAGACTGATTGATTATTTGTGAGAGAAGTGACATATTTATTTAAGCTTTGGCCAACAGTCTCTGGAAATTATCATGGAGTTGATCATTTTTTTGGACTGGGGCCAAAATGTGTATTCAGTATAAACATAGGCAAAAATAGAAGAGTGAGCCAAACTATGAGACAGGCATGGTTCCTTGGCACATCTTATTTCTTCTGCTAATATCACAGATCAGTAAAAGCAACATTGATTTTCTCAGTACCTATAAACTGGATTTGGAAATTCAGAATTCACTTTAATTTTTTATCCTTTGGTTGTTAAAAACTGTATTCTTCAGCAATGAAGAGGCATTCAATCAGTCATGGTTTGACATCCAATATGACTTTTGTTTCTCCATGTGGATCATATTGTTAATTTCTCTTGAATTCGTTCCCGGTATACAAAAGACATTAGTGAAAATGTGCTGGAACCACAATGCCTATATAATGTTGTTAAAACCATTGTTGGGGATTATTACAAGGACCCTGTTGGCTGTGAGCCCTGATAAAATAACTTGTCCAGATTTCTTTGAGGAATTTTATTTATTTATACACTAGAGAAAACAGATGTTTCCTCTGTGTAAACACTAGGGTGTTCTAGTAAAGTAAAATGGAAATCTATGCAAACTGGGGAAACTAAACAATTGAATTCATTGTAGAAATGCAATGTCCATACATATGTATATTTATGTAAAGTATAATCTATATGTATATAAGTATATATATATATATATGCTGGTACACATATATATAGTAGATTTCAGTTTTCATATGTTTACTATATCACTTATATACTATTCTTTAGTAAAATGCTAATTAATAGCTTAAACTTATCTTGCTTTTTTCCCTTTCATTTACTATGTTGAGGCAATATGTTAAGTGCCTTATATTGCTTATTTAAACTTCACCACATGCCAATGATGTACATACCATTGTTATTTTCATTTTAACAGATGAGTATGCTAAGGTTTGGCGAAGTTAAGAGTCACGCAGCTTATAAATGTTAAGAGTTGAGATTCTAACTCCAGCAGTGTAAGTCTAGCTCCAGAATTTGTAGCCCTTCCTCCTACCCACTTTTTTTCCTCTAAGCCTCCTTCAGAAAGAGCTCTGTGTTGTGACTGTCATGGAATTGCATAAAGAATATTGTTGAAGAAATCACAAGGTCTAGGGATGGTTTCCAGCTCCAGTTCTGGCTGTGTGTACTCCACTCCTCTACTCTTTGAATTCATTTCTCATCTGTAAAATTAGGGTCTTGACGTACACATTGTAGCATTGTATGAATATGTGAAATGACATTTGGCCTAAAAGTCCATACCATGTCCTTAAGCTTTGCCAAATACTTGGGAGAGTAGGAAAAGTTGTGAAATATAAAGTGAAATTGTGCGTGAGACCTAAATGGAATAGAGACCCCCGCGGTGTGTGTGTGGAGAAAGAGATTGAATGAAGCCCATTGACCACTGCTAGGCTGCTAGAATTTAGTAACAACGATTTGTTTTTAAGAGTGAAACTAGAGAACTGAGGGAGAGGAGGAGAGCTAGGAGAAAAGAGAGAACAGTTATAAATTATAAATTTGCTTGGTTTGTTTTAAATGCAAAATGAAGCGAAAAAGGCAGAAATCAGCAAGTTTTAGTAAAACTTATATTCAAGGCCTCTCCAGCCTGTGGGAATTAGCAAGACATAATAGCCTTATGGCCCAGTTGGCCTGGTTTCCACCCCCATCTGTTGAAGAATGACCCCAGTTGTCTGCAAATCCCCATTTCCAGAGCATTTCTGGGAGTCCTCAGAATTTTCACATTTGTTCTCCAGCAGGCCTCGGCTGAGCTGTTGCTGAGTGTATGGGGCTGCCACTTTCCAGATACACTGTAGTCTTCTTAGGCCTTGCTGCAGCTTCTCTGGGAGAAGGCTGCCTTACCCCAGGTGCTGTCTCCCAGGGCTCCCCAAGCATCAGAGCCCTGGAGGTGTTCAAACAGCCTTGCATCTTCTTCAGTCTTCCTTACAGAGAAGGAGCCTGGTTATAGTCCATGCACAAGTGAGGAGCACAGCCCTTTCTCCATAGGGATTAGACGACCTGGTCACCTAGGTGAGGCTGGCAACTGGACTCTGATCTTTCAGCTTGAGTATCAGATACCTGAACTCAAAATTTCTGTGGCATATTTTCCTTGATGCAAATCACCCCTGCAAATAGATGCCTAGGGACTCTGCACCCCACCCCCGGTTGTCCAAACTCAGGGTAGGTTTGGCCAGCATCTGCTCTGTGGGAAAAGGGGACAATTGTGATTGATTATTAGAGGGTTGTGACAAATGCAAACATGTTCTGGGAAAGAGAGCTTTCAGAAATTTTGTTTTGGCCAGGCATGAATCAATGATACATGTGTATCTAAGATATATTTATAGATTCTTGAAAGATCGTTCTTGAGCCCATGTGTTTCATGATGAATGATTGACCTTCTATAAAGCCTTAGAATCTAGAATTAGAAGACACCCTAGAGCCCTAGAGATCTAATAATGATCTGTGCTCTTCTGAGGATGGAAGAGACTAAATATAGGAAGTACTTGAGATGTGTGTGTAATGTGTATGTGTGTGTGTAGCTTAAGTTATATTTCATAGGCAAAGTCTTTGTACGCAAATCCAGCGTTAATTGTGCATGAGAAAAGCATGTGTTCACTGACGTCTAGATAAATCCTACTCCGTTTCATTTTATATTACCCTACATGAAAAAAATATGTAAAGCCTAAATTTTATGGACTAGCAGAATTTTCATCACAAAGTAGTAGTGTAATACTTCTTTTTAAGCAAATAAATGAAAAAAATGAACATTGAAAAAAGATTTTCCAGAATGAAAATACCATAAGGGCTTTAAATAATACCACAGCAGGCATGTGACCTCTATGTTGCAATATCATATTTCTATTCCAGTCTGAGAATAGAAATATTCCATATTTCTATTCCAGACCTTCTAGGGTCTCAGATGGCAGGCCCAGCTGGAGAAATTTGTTCATAGTATAAATTTGCTAAAACCCCCTCAAATGGACCCTCAGTATAGCTTGGTAATCCTGTTTCTCTGATCAGTTTATTCTCCACTTCCATGAGTTTTCCCACATTGAAAAGTGGAGCCACGCAGTTCAAACTCATGTTTTTTAAGTGTCAACTGTATTATTATATTACTAAATCTCCTCTCTCCTATCAGAGAATAAGGCAATTTCTTCCAAATTTATTACAAGCTTACTATAGAGAAACATTTTTGTCTGTTTTGGCATTACAAATGTCTGATTCTATCCAAGACCATAAGAATAGTGGGAATAATGGTTAGGGCAACTGCCTGGACCTGGGAAACATACTGCCTGGGTTCAAATCCGTGCTTCACCATTTGCTAGCTACATACCTTAGGACAAGATTTTTAACTTTTCTGCCAAAGTTTTTTCATCTGAAAATGATCCACCTGCCTCACAGGTGGTTGTTGTGAGCATTGAAACAGTGCTTGGAATATGAGTGGTACAAAGAATGGGCTAAATATATGCTGTTATTATTACTATTATTAAAGCAAATTGAAAAATAGAATATATTTGATAGAAATTTAGTTAAAAAATGAACTTTGCTGGAAATGCTTCTGTTCCCTAAGGTAAGTTACCTTTATATTTGTTTATTTTACATGTATAGATATACAGTATACCATCCCCTCCCCCACATTTTGAGGCACCATTTATTTTCCAGACCCTTAGACCATGAAATCTATGTCTTCACTTTTGCTGAGCTGTTGAGCTTTATGGTGAAGGACACAGCATTTCTAATCACCCAGTTGCTGAATAATTGGGACCTAGGCAGGCCAATGACGTTGAAATTATGTGACTCTCGCCTGACATAATACATCTGCTTTCCCAGATTCAAAAATCCTGTTCTTCTAATCTGCCTCTTCCCTGATTTTGATTTCTCTGCCTACTCTTTTTGTTATATTTTTCCCCTCTGGCTTCTTTAATAATATTAAAATTTCAAAAAGGGACAATACTTTGCCATTTTCAAACCATATTCATATAACATTATTTCATTTGATTGTCACAACGGCTCCTGGAGAAAAGGCAGATTTCTCCATTTATGATCAATCTGTCTTTTTTCTTTATTATTGCTTTTATTATTACTATTATTCCTTCCTTATCCAGTTTGGATTCCACAGTCTATCATTTAAATAATATTTTTTACAATGTCCTAAGCTTTCTTGCCCTTCTGCTATTTTGTCATCTCCTCTAGCAAAATCTTAACCCTGGATAAAATCAAATAGATCGCTTCCTGGGTCCATAGTTTGCCTGGCTCTAGCAGCAAGGCCTTGCAGGAGCAATTTGTTCATACTCTGAATTTGTTACCACATCCTCAAATGTGCCCTCTGTACAGCTTGGCAATCCTGTTTCTCTGACCACTTTATTCTCCAGTTCCATGACTTTTCCCATGTTACCATTCTGTTCAACATTCTGACTCTACCTATGCCCCTGCCTTGGGCATGACGTCACTACTGCTTTGACAGGGATGACATGAGCCATCACATCAGATCCTCACTGCCACTACTGCAAAGCTGTGGATATCTGTGATAATTATACCTTTCTATTTTGTAGAGAAACTGCCCTTTTTCGTGACTTAGGTGATGTTTTCCATCTGTGCTTTTGATTTCTTGAAACTTACACTGTCATTCATCCCTTCTGTCTTACCTTGGTTGTTCTAATTGGCTTATAAATATGCCAACAATTCAAAAACAAAAAGCCACAACTCAAATGAAAACCCCTCGATGCAGCATCCCTGTCTGACTGTTGTCCCATTGCAGGTGAGTTTAATGTACATGAAAATACTCTGTAAATAGCAAAATTTTGTAGATAGTTAAGAGGCAAGATGTTTGATGGTAATTAATGTATAGAATAATATGACCTCCAACAAGGACAACTGGACACTTGCTTTCTGAACAGAAAGATGAGGAGGAGATGAGTTAGGGAACTCCAGTGACTGGACACCTAGAAAAATCATCATTAAAGAAGGTTTATCAATCTTCTTGGAGTATAGGTCAGATCTACTGCTCTACAACCAATATCAAATCAAAATCAATTTTTAAACATACTGAAAAAGGCTTTTGTTTCTAATGACATTTTATTAAGGAAAAAGTAATATGAACAGAAAAATTTCTAACTTTAAGAGAGTTGCAGAATCATTTTTCAGTCCTCTGATCCTTCACCTTTGCCAGCATGTAGTACTGGTAATGTAGGAAGAGACAGTGAAGGGAGATACAGCCATCATTAGCGACCAACCTAAAAACAAATCTCAAACACAGTTTTTAAAGACTAGAAATCATTGTGGACAATAAAAGACATCTTCTTAAGAAGTTTTTGCAAGTAGTTTTTCTCCATGAGATTAGACTGATACCCCTTTTTCTTTTACTATTTAGGGACATTAGCTGAGTAGTTGTTGCATCTGGGAGGAGCTGAAGAAGACGCTGGTGTCACAGGATTGTTTACATACATATTTGGAATAACCAGGACAGACTGGAAAGAATGAATAAAAACAAGCAATATGGTTACTACAATCCTATGCAATTTCCCCTGGTACCATCAGAGTGAAGGACAAAGAGCATTCTGGTAAGCCGATAGTAGGATTTAGCAGACACAAGTCTGTATTTCTCCAGGGCATTTTCAGATTGTTTTACAAAGAAGAGACCCAACTCACCATATTCGTCGTGGTGTTTGCTTGGTTGGCAAAATGGGCTGTGGCACAAGCTATGAAGAACTCCAAGAGGGAGAAGATCGTCAACATGGCTGAAATGCCTTTTCCAGAAAGCTGAAATCATAAATAAATAGTGAAATTTTGGCTAATCAGGAGGGCCTCACATGGGCTTCAAAAAGTTATTGACTCATCAAATGTGCTATTGCTTATACTCAATTCGCTCCATGCTTGTTCTTCCAGTATCATCAAATGCTTGTTCCAGAGGAGTGAGAATTTATTTTGGATTTTCTTTAAAATGCCAGAAGTCTTTCCTTTTGGTAAGTAGGCTATTTTGTTTAGAAATATTAGAAAGAAGGTAGTTTTTTTCCTTTGTGATGGCCTCATTGTTTTTTTTTAATAAAAATGTTACTACTCATTAAAAAAGTCAAGCAATATAGAAACCAACAGATCATTCCAAATGCCAGTGCTTAGAAATAACCAAAATTAATGTTTGATGACTATTATCCTAGCTCTCTGTGTACAGGGAAAAGACAGAAGAATGGATGTGTGGAAAGATGCCGTGAGAGAGAGGGAAAAAAGAGAATAACCAAGAGAGAGGAGCATCATTCTATAAGAATGGAATCATGTTGTTTCTATTTTAAATAAAAGTATTAAGCTCACTTGAACTCTATACAGGCCTTCTATTTGATCAGATACAGTGTAGGTGAATTTTCCTTCATTCACACTTCTGTTTATTTGGGTCCCATTTGTCTTCCTTGCTTCCATTACAACTTGAGCCCTAGCTGTTGTTTTATATCCATGTTTCTGAATGTGAACATATAGCTGTTGCAGGGAGAGAGATAACTTAGCTGGCTTCAAGCACAGTTCTTGCTAGTGAACATGGACTTCGCTTTTTCTGTCTTCTGAGAGCCTGCTAAATGCTTAGTATGGAGGCCTGCACCTTGGCTGGAGGTTTATTTCTGTGCATTCCTGTGCATTTCTGCTCATTCCCTGCTGGTAGTAGGGTACTATGCAGGGTATGGGAAGGTGTTGCCCTTTCTTCTGTCTCGTGAGGTCCTGGGTACTACCCATGGTCTTGTACCACACAGGATTTGCTTTATCCTTTCGCAGAATTGACTGCGTCCACCCCAGCCTTCTCAGCTACAGACTGGAGAGTGTTAGTGAGACTTCTCAGTATTTTTTTTTGGCTTCCCTTCTTTCCTCCGTTTTGTTTCTAGGGAAACAAGGGCCAGGTCTAAAAGCTGTGCTTTTTTTCAGCTTTGAGTAGCATCAGAATGATTTGTTTCTCTACTTGGATGCCAGTTTGAAAGCTGTTTTTTTGAATAATTTCTGTTCTTTTGTTTGGTATTTTGGAGGATGAATTTTGTTCTTGCTTCACTCTGCCTTATTTACCAAGAAGCTTTCTCATCTATTTTTGCCTCCTGATATGGTTTGGCTCTGTGTCCCCACCCAAATCTCATCTTGTAGCTCCCATAATTCCCACTTGTTGTGGGAGGAACCTGGTGGGAGATGATTGAATTATGGGGGCTGGTCTTTCTCATGCTGTTCTTGTGATAGTGCATGGGTCTCATGAGATGATTTTAAAAAACAGGAGTTGCCCTGCACAGGCTCTATTTTTTTTGCCTGCCCCCATCCATATAAGATGTGACTTGCTCCTCCTTGCCTTCTGCCATAATTGTGAGGCCTCCCCAGCCATGTGGAACTGTAAGCTCATTAAACCCCTTTTTCTTCTCAGTCTTTGGTATTCCTTTATCAGCAGTGTGAAAACAAACTAATACACCTTCTTATATAAGCTTTTCCTTACGCTGCAAACAGTGTTGTCCTTTCCAAGCACAAAAGTGATCATTCAAATTCCCGGCCTAAAACTCTCCTATGTTTTTAACAAAGGATTGTCTCAGAGCTTGGTGGAAAAGGAGTGTGCCAGCAATTCAAACTACGGACACTGCAAAGAACATACTCTAGGGGACGCGCATCTGATGGGAGTGCTTAGACAACTTTCAGATTATACCAATTGTTGGAGTCAGGATTTCAGAACCCTTTAGTTGAGAAGCAGATGGCTTCATAAGCCTGCCACTCCGAGATCCAGTGAAACAGAATTACTTACACAGTATTGAGTGAACTGATAAGGGAAATGTTATTGTGGTTATTTGTTCAAAATATTGTGATATTGTCTTAATGTTAATATGTTCTAGATAGATAAGGAAGCCATTCTGTGTCTTTCTTAAGATATATGTAGCCCACAGTAATTTAATAAACTCTGCTTTTTGTAAACTGAAAAGCAAAAGCAAAACCAACCCCAACATAAAATAAAACAAAACCAGTAAAACCACTCTTCTGTGGTTTTCCATTGCTCACAGAATGAAGACCAAAATTGTTAACGTGGCCATTGAGGTAGGATGACAGCTTCCAGCCCAACCTCATTTTATACCATATTGCTCCATTGCTTATAGATGGTAAGCATTCCTGCCCTCGGGCCACCCATTTCCTCCTAAGGTCAGAGTCCATGCTTGGCTATATAAGGCTAATGAATGTGTGATTCTGTTTTGAGCACATACAGAGATACGTGCTTCATTTTGCAATTGCTTCATTCCTTGGGTTTCTCTGTAAAAATCAGATGTTCTTATCCCTGTCATTTCCCTCTCACTTCATACTTTACTCTGAAGTTTAACAAAAACACTCAATAGCTTGACTACGTTATTTATATAGAATTTCAAATGTTGAGAAAATAATTTTTGGACAATTTCAGAAGCCATGGAGGCCTATCCAAACCCTTCCCCATTGTTCATGTGATTAACAGTGAGATGGGCCAATAAAGGATGTCCTTTAAGCCTCGGTCTATCTGTAGAGGTAACCCTCTCACTTTATTCTATAGTCCCAGAGATCATATGACTAGGGGTGGGGCTAGAATAGAAAAAAGATTTTCCACTAGAGCTGGTGTACGGTATTAAGAGATAAAACATAGACCCACTTTACGGGACTGAAAAGAGAGCAGGCACATGGTGGATTATGGGATACTTACCACGGCCCGGTAGTCTTGGTTAGCTACCCCATTGATGCACATATCCACCAGCAGCAGAATCACTCCAATGAAGGCCAAGATAGAACTAACAATGTTCATTCCCAGGCTGCCTTTCACCTAATGGAGATGGCAGGAAAAAATCAATTATATACAGGATCACTGAAGTTAAGTGAAATAAGAATCAATCAAATTTCATGGTTCTTAATGTTTGAACTTTCAAAACAATTTTTCAAGTTTAAATTATTCTGTTTTCTGCCCTTCTGGGTAATTACCATAAACATTATTCTGTATGCAGCCTAGATGTAGGGTACTTCTAAAAAGCTGTAGAAAAATGTAAATCGTATAAAGCAGGCACTCATCTATTGGATTTTACTAAAAGCCTCATGCACAATAACAACTATATTTTCTTTATGAAAAAAATGAAAAAACAAACTTCTAATGAGCATTTTTCTGTGGCAGACACTGTGTTAAATTATTTAAATTACCTCACTTAACTCTTACAGCCTTTGAATGAGGTAGTACAATAGCATCTGATTTTATGGATGGGAAAGTATTTAGACACAACATGTTTGCTGAAAAATTTAGGAATTAATGAAAACCCTAAGTCTCTCTAGGGACTGAATATGAACCCCCGAATTTGGAAGGAGAAACTCTTTAAGCTTTTGTGGGCAGAGGTGTATGGGCGACTACAAAACTTTCCCTAGTTTCTACAATAGGATTTTAACATGCAGAAGAATAATTGTGAAACCAAGTCCAAAGGTGACTTGCTAAGGGTGGCACAGTCGAGTTCTTTAGAACGTGCTTGTGCTGCAGCATGCCTTAGAGCCTCCTGAAGGTCTCTAAAAGCTCTTAGAAAAATTGTCTTAGGTAAGTGTCAGTGGCTGTCTCCTCTAAAAGGATGGAATCTATGCTTGGACAATCTCAATTAGACGGAGGGATCCTTAAAAGTTGCACAGAAAGGGTGCTTTATTTTGTTTTTGGACTGCAACAGGAGTGGTTAATCAGAATTAGGCTTATTTTATTTTATTTTAATTTGATTTAATTATTTTATTCTTCTTTTGTCTGCAAGAGCATGAGCTACACGATCCTGTGTTCCTCTTTCCGCGTTCTTCCCTCTTGTGCTGGATTACATATAATCTTGACACCACCTCTGCTCTGGTTGACTCTAGTTCTTGGTAAATCACTTTCTTTTTCCTGGTTCAATAGTAGACCACGAAATTGGAATAGGTGGGGTGCTGTGACCGACAGAACTCAAAGTCCGGTCTTACTGATCATTTTTATAAACTCTTCTTACAGAACAAGCTAGACTCATTTAATGGCAATTTAAAGAATTGTAAAACACACAATCTGCCTAAGAGTAGGAAATAGCACAAATAAAAAAATAAAAATACAAGACAGAGCTGAGAAGTGGCAAATGAACAGTAGAGACTTGGTAACTGATGTGTCTAGTAGGTATTTCCTGGCTCCTGGATTCTCCTTTGGACTTCCCATAATAGAGTGTGACTGGACTGAACCAGGGAGCTTTTAGGTTAAAGCTTAAACAACCCTGATCTTTACTACTTCTCACCCTTGTGAGTTCAAGAGTCAGGATGTGGAGCTCTGCCCTTTCTTAGTGGCAAACTGTGTGGACCATTCTCCCACCCCAGCGCTCAGACCATGAGGCAACCAATAGATTTTTTTGGGAAAGGTGCTCCCTTTTGCATTTCCCAAACCCAGCTTTTCAATTTTCCTCCCCAATATGTTAAGCTAATCTTTAAAGGGGTTCAAAAAGTAGAAATAGTTTAACTTACCAGACAACGGGAAAGCTCCTTGGATGCTGACACAGAGAGAGAGCCAGAGATAATGAACTGTGGAAATGGACAAATTTATTTGTGAAATGGGTTAACTGGTTGTGCTTGGGAATTTCTCTTTATATGAAAGGTTGGTCTATTTATGTTCATCTAGTTTCCATCTCAAAATTTTCTCTCGCACTTCTGAATTTTCTGGAGTAACTCTCAGTCATTATGTCCTTGACTTCTTTTTTATTTTCTTTTCCTTAATTTCTGGCCTATGAATAACTCATAATGTTTAAGCATTCCTTGTTCTGAGGCTTACTGCTCCATCCCTTCTCATAATCAATTGCATTTTTTTAATTAAAAAATTTTTTTTAGAGATTGAGTCTCACTATATTGCCCAGGCTGGCCTCAATCTCTTGAACTCAAGCAATTCCCCGGCCTCAGCCTCCCAAGTAGATGGGACTACAGTCACACACCACTATGCCTGGCTTACTTGCATATTTTTAATCATGTTTCCAATCACCTTTTCTTTTCTCTCTCTCCACCCAATACATACATTTCCATCTCAAATGTAGTAGGAAACCAAAACTTTGGCTTGCTGATTACGTGATTAAATTTTAAAGAATGGAATAAGCTCCTAGGTAAAATGACGAACAAATTCCCGATTTTTTCATGCTCATTCAGAGCTGTTAATTTTTCTAAATTCTCCAGCCCTCAGATGTAGGTCTTTATCAAGAAATGAGTTGTGAATTGGCTGGAGATAGCAATACTTTATAAACCAAGAGGGAATACTTTATAAACCAAGAAGGAGTGGTGTTCTAGCAATCTACTCACAGAAAGGCCACCCCAGAATGGGTATCCACCAATAACAGCAGTAGAGGCAAAACCGAGTACTCCTTTAAAAGGGAAGCATATTAAACACAAAACAATTCCAAAACCAATGTGTATCAATCCAACCGTGATCTGGATCACCTGAAAAAAGAAAACAGCCATTTTAAAATTACTTCTTCACTTTCAGACGTGTGAAACATTACTGTCATTGCTGCCCCTGCTTATTTATCGTCAATTTTGCTGAGATCCACTGTTGTCATTCAGGCACGCATCTGAAGCAGGAGGTGGGCCGTGAAGATTCTGACATACACGAGAATAACTGGAGTGCAAGGCCCTTAGTGAAATGCCCTGTTTTGAGGTATTTGGGGAGACTTACTGGGGTGGCCCAAGAAGAATTCTTCAGAAAGTATAGCTGCTTAATCATGCATTAGCATCTCTAAGGGCTTCTAAAAAACTATTAGAAAAAAAAAATACTTTAACTGTGATGTCAGTAGCTGCTTTTTCAGATGGATCAGTTATCTGCTTGGGTCATCCCAGTTACAGGTAAAGGAATTGGTGAAGATAAAACCATTTATTAGGCATGAATTATGTGCTTGATCATGTTCTGAACACTTTACATTTATTGTTTCATGTAATCCTCCCACAGCTGGATTTAGTCCCAGAGACATAAAGATATCAGGTATCCAAGGTCACACAATTCCTAAGAGGCAGATCTGGGAATTTACTGCAGCACATTGACTACTGAGCCTGTCTGAATTATTCAGTACTGTCTTCCCCCATGCTCAACTCTGCTCTACCTTTTCCATGAAGTCTTTTTGATTACACCAAATTAATCTTTTTTCTTTCTTTCTAAATTTCTGTTGCATCTCATGACATAAAACACACCTTATTACTTGATTTTGGATTCATTTATATTGTTCTTTTTTTTCTTTTTTGAGACAGAGTCTTGCTCCATCACCCAGGCTGGAGTGCAGTGGCACGATCTCGGCTCACTGCAAGCTCCGCCTCCTGGGTTCACGCCATTCTCCTGCCTCAGCCTCCCGAGTAGCTGGGACTGCAGGCACCCGCCACCACGCCCGGCTAATTTCTTTTTGTATTTTTAGTAGAGACGGGGTTTCACAGTGTTAGCCAGGAAGGTCTCGATCTCCTGACCTCTTGATCTGCCCGCCTTGGCCTCCCAAAGTGTATATTGTTCTTTTTTAAAAAGTTGCAGGTGTGCAATCATTTTCTTACCAATCATTCTTCTTATCAATCATATATTACTAAAAGTAAGGTATACATCTTTTAGCTCCTTGTACCTCTTATTGAACCTTCCTTCATTGTAAATAAAGATAGATTTCTGAGGAATAATCATTTCTAGATTGGTCCAAAAGTTGATTGTAGATTTGTAATTTATTTTTCACCATGTTTACATCTTCTCTATCCAGGGAGACTGCAAATACAAAGACTGCTGTATTTATTTCTTCAATAAATAGCTACTGAACACAAGTAAATTGAATTAAAATTAGAAAAAAACCCAGTTTCATAAACAATGCTAAAAGTTTCTTGAGACTTCAATAAAAACCATGAACCTTTCTCCCTGAAAAATTATTCTTGCACATTCATACACACACATACCATACTTTTGCTTATAGCTTCAGAGAGATGATGGGCCACATTTAGCCTATCTCACTTAAGGAACTCCTGTATTAGACTTTATATTTGGTTTTTACAACTGTTCTTTAGAGCAGCAATTCAGCCATCTGGCCACAAACTTCCCATTCTCATCCTTGCTGTCACCTTGATGAGGGGCAGTTAGATCTGGATTTGTACTGGCCCTCATTTCTCCTCCTGCAGCCCTGCCTGTGCCATTTACTGATCAAAATTGCCTATAGGACAGACTTAAAAATTTGGACATACAATTTGTCTGCATTTTTGGCCACAGAAGCACTTTAAGGTCTGAGTTCACTGGTACAGGTGTGCCACATCCTGCCACCTGTGGCCCCTGCACTGTCATGATGCCCTGGGCCTGCTGATGGCATAGAAATAACAATCTTCGGAGAGAGGAAGTAGCTTCTGCCAACTGGAGATTTTGAAAACAAAACTTCACATTCTTTTAAAGTATTTTTATCACACGCCTCTTCGGTGCCGGGCAGCATGCTTCAGTGGTTCCTCATCCACTCAGTCAAAGCCAAAGCCTTCCGCTCTGCAGGCCTCACCAGCTGTGGCCTCTGCCACTCATCTGCCCTCCTGACAACTGCTCCCTCCCTCACTCATTCTGTTCTATTTTATTGGCGTCCTTCCTGTTCTCAAATACCTCACACATGTTTTCATCTAAAGACTTTTACACTGGTTGTTTTCTCTTTCCCTAATATCTGCAGGGCTCACTCCTAACTTCAGGTTTTTGCTCAAATGTCATGTTCTAAGGAAAGCCCATTCTGACCACCTTGAAATTGCTGCCTCCTCACTGCCTAGTACTTTTTAGCCCTTTTACACTTCTTTGTTTTGTCCATATCATTCGACACCTTCTAACACACTAAGTACTTTACTTCCTTATTATGTGTACAGTTTGATTTCCCCCTCTAGGGCGTAAGTTCTGTAAGGGCAGAGATTGCACCTCCTTTGTGCTCGATGATATTCCAAGCACCTGTGTGGGGTTGGCTGTATGGGGTGTTAGTTTGTCCCATTGGCTTATTAGGAGTGGGGAATTTCCTCTCTCTGGGAGGAGGAGGATCAGAAGGGCCACCTCCACAGCTTAGTAAATAGGCTGCTGCAAGAGAACCTATGCTCATTTTTACTTCCCTAAGACATCACAACTTGAAATAGGTAGTAAGATGGCTAGAAGAGTTTCTGGCACATAATGAGCATTCATTTACAGAATGCTCCAGCAGAGCATTTTGAGCTATTCACAGGGAGAGACTTAATATAATTTGGTGGAATTGTGCTAGCGGGATGAATGACGTATTTGGAAAGTACAGCGAAGGGACTAACAATTCTACCTAGACAGGTGGAATTTTCTTACAAATAGGGCATTTTTGTTTTTACAATGCCTATAGAAACAAGGTAGTCAGTTCAGAGTCTCCTTTGTAGAAGTAAGGTGACAGTTAAGCCGTAGCATCTCTAAGGGTATTGGCGAAAGAGGCACAGCAGATGGAATGTCCCCTAATTCTTTCACACTCAGCCTTTCCCAGACTGCCCATTTGTAGTTTCCTTTTCTGGGGCAGCCATCAATGTTCATTTTTATGTAAATTCACCTTTATGCAAATACCAGACTTGTAACTAATCCAGAGATGGGATTGAGATTGTCCGAAAAGTCCTTTGAAGAAATGAGATCAAGCTAGATGTAATAGTGCTTCCGTCATGTCAATATTACCAAATCCTCCAGCTAGGGAGGCTCCTCTGTCTCCTGTTATATTTTTGCTTGATCTAAAATGAAATGAACTCAAGGGAAAGTCTATAGGCAAACTAAATATTTCTGTCTAAAAGAGATAATTTCAGAATAACATTCAGAACTTTTTAGCAATTGGATGATATTCTCTTCTCCTATAACTTATAAGAAGACCTTGCAAATGTGAAATTAAAATTCTGGTAGTAAATAGACTTACCCCTAGTGCCTTTGCTTCTTCTTTAAAGTTCATTTCTGCTGTTCCCACACTTGGATTTATCATTTGTGTATTTCCTTGACCCAGCTGACGGCTAGCAAAGGTTCCCGGAGATGTGATGCAGTAGGGCTGAGCGTGCTGAGCACCCTGAGCTTGGTTTTCTAAGCTGATTGAACCCAGAGGCTGTTGAAATCCAGGAGCCATAAAGCTGCTTGGTGGGTAAGGGTTGGGTATGGTTTCATTTACTTCAGCATGGCTTGTTGGCTTGGATGACATCATTATGTCCTAAGTATCACAAAACATACCAAAGTGATACGTTTATCCAGAAAAGAAACTAAAGAAAATCTTACCAAATGTCAAATGTCAATTATCTATGCAAATGCAGAGAACAAGCGAGCAGATAACAGGCCATAACAACTGATAGAAACATGATTCTCATAAATCCCCAACCCCCACGCCAAGGACTGGTACCTGTCCATGGTCTGTGGGAAACCTGGCTGCACTACATGAGGTAAGCAGCAGGCAAGCATTACTGCCTGAGCTCTGCCTCCTATCAGATCAGCGTGGCATTGGATTCTCATAGCAGCGTGAACCCTACTGTGAACTGCACGTGCTAGGGATCTAGGTTGCATGCTCCTTATGAGACTCTAATGCCTGATGATCTGAGGTGGAACAGTTTCATCTTGAAACCATCCCTCATTAGAGAGATGCTATGCTGCCAACTGTGAAGATGGAGGAAGGCGTCCATGAACCAAGGTGTATGGGTCACCTCTAGAAGCTGGATGAAACAAGGAAACAGCTTCTTCCCTAGAGTCTCCAGGAAGGAACATGACTCTGCTGACAACTTGAGCTTAGTCTAGTGAGCTGGTATTGGAATTCTGACCTACAGAACTGTCAGATAAAAAAATTATATTGTTTTAAGCCACTACATTTGTGGTAGTTTGTTATATCAACAAATAGAAAACTAATACAGGGGCCAAGTAATACAATACTTGTATAACAAGGAGGGCAGTCCAAGATTAAAATTATTTGCCAGTAATTGGGAAACTAGATAGTTCACATATGCCCACTTAAGATGATTCTTCTGTTCTTTAGGAAAAATGCTTTTATTCATTTCTGTCCTTCTGAAAGCTTAGAGCATCTCAGGCCCCATGTAGGCAAGGGAAATTTTGTTGGAAATAAGCCAGTACAACTGGATATGGACAACAATGACTATTAATTCTTGAAAAAAATTATGACACTTAAAAAATTTGTCTTTAGCCTTAGATTCCTTTTTTTGAGGTCTTCAAAAGCACAACAATTTTCTTGTGCTTACGAATATCAAGAAAGTTAGAGTGATGAATGTCTCATTCTTGGTATGAAGTGTGAATACTATGAATAACCTATTGGTACAATGTATCACTGGTATCTAACAGGGACACATATTCAGACCCTGTGCTCATAGAATCCAGAAATTTTAGAGTAGAAAAGACCCTTTCCATTTATCCTGTCTCATTCCCCTTGATTTACAGATGAGAAATTGAAGCTGAGTCAGGTTAAGTGACATGCTCAAGGTTACACAGAAAACATGTGTCAGAGTTAGGACCCGAAAATGGAATTCTTGGCTGTTGGTTCAGAATACCCCTCCATGCAGCATCACTCTGGAAATTTGCAGCTTGTTTTCCAGGCCAGCCTTGCTGACCGGGGATTGACTCTGCTCCTACAACTACCCAACAATAAAACTTCTGTCTTCTGATGCCATGGAGAGGAGTTTATAAACCAGATTAACTTCTTCGTGATTGAGTAATTAAGTTAGTAAGGATTCTCTTTAGCAAGCTTTAGGTGAGGTGTGTAGAGAGCTAACATTTATTAAAGACTTATTGTAGGCACAGTAGGGTCTGTATAGTGTCATGTTTAGGAACATGAACTTGGGATCTAACCCCAATTTTGTGTCTTTGGCAAGTTTGTTAACCTCTCTTTGCCTTTGTTTTCTGTCTGTAAAATAGAGCTAATAAGACTACCTTCCTTAGAGAGTCAGTTTGAGTATTAAAGAGTTATTCTCTGCAAAGTATGTGGAATTGTGCCGATTACAAGGGTTGGCTCTATTATTATTGCTATGTTAAGTGCATGAGATACATTATCTCTGTACCCTTTACAGAACCCCATGAGATAGGTACTCTACTAATATCCCCATTTCACAATGAGAGAATTTAATCCAGAACCTGCACTCATAACCCTTACTCTCCGATGCTAGATGCAACTGAAAATGGTTGAAAACTCAATGAAAAGGGAGAAAACATCTTTCTGAAATATCTGATTACAAAGGCATTTTTTTTTTCAAAATGGAAACACATCCAGCACTTTAGGAGGCTGAGGTGGGCGGTTCACGAGGTCAGGAGATCGAGACCATCCTGGCTAACATGGTGAAACCCCGTCTCTACTAAAAATCCAAAAAAAAAAAAAAAAAAAATTAGCCGGGCGTGGTGGTGGTCGCCTGTAGTCCCAGCTACTTGGGAGGCTGAGGCAGGAGAATGGTGTGAACCCGGGAGGTGAAGCTTGCAGTAAGCCGAGATCGTGCCACCGCATTCCAGCCTGGGTGACAGAGCGAGACTCCGTCTCAACAAAAAAAGGAAACACATTTTAGCCCACAAAAGTTTATTTTAAACATGGAAAAAGAAACAAGTCCATAGCTGTGACTCTTAGAGTAACACCATGTAACTTTCAATAGCATTTGAGAATGTGAGGTTATACATCCTATGGATCTGGTTTCTGTGGCCAAATATTGCTCAAGCCCTCTATTCTAATCTTCAGTCTGCTACTTCACTAAGTCTGGGGCTTTAAGCAAGTTTCTTAATGAAATCCCTGTTAATTCCTATGTCTCGACTATAAAATGACAGAAGGTACCTAAAGAGCCTAGTCTAAAGATCAAATTATCCTAATTTATGCAAAACTGTTGGAACAGTGCCTGGCACATGGCAAGAGCTTAAAAAGGAACTATTATTTTATTATTAGATCTCAAGGTATTCTATCTTGTTTTAGGCAGTGGATGTGGCCATAGGAAAAGTTTATAAAAGGAATTGAACAGGGTCAATGTCAAGAGCAAGGAAATAGGAGATGGGTACTCAGAGTACAGTAATTAACCAGAACAAGAATTTTTTTGAGCTTTTAAAAAGCAAACAATTAAAGAATTGTCCACGTTTCTGCATGTATATGATTTCATTACATTCTCCTTTGCTGTTGATCATTGCTTTTTTTTTGTCTCGAGAAATTTTATGAGGAAAACTCAATACTTTTCATTTATTTATCAACAGTTTCTCCTTTCATATCTGCTGTTTAGTTTCTGGACTAAGATCTGTAAGTTTCATATAGAACCCAGATTATTAATGGCTAGGTCTATAGTTATTAGGACTCAGAATACATTTTTACTGGGTCAAGTTCTGGTTTTATAAAAAGAATTAAAGACAGAGCCAGCCAATTCTGATTCTTTAATTATTCAACTGAAATGAAGACAATTCTGTAAATGATACCTGAGAAGGGAAACTAATAAATAGACTCCTTTTATAGATTCCACCTATTGACTTAGTAGGATTGTTCTCTTGACAGTCGACAAAATATTTACCCCTAGTTGTCATTTTTTAAAAAATAAGAATTAGAACAACTGCAATTATTTTTAAGAACAAGGAACACATAAAAATATTGGCGCTCTGATGAGATCAAAAGTATAAGACTAGAGCAATTAGAGAAAACCTTAGCAATTTGCTCTGTGATTACATTATTTCAAATAAAATGGGAAAAAATTTATTTTTATAGTTTCTTTCTACCTCATTTTCATGCTAACTTCACTTTTGACAGAGTGAAGATGATTATTATTTTCAAGAGTACTTTACAGCATAAAGCAAAACATGAAACCGAATCATTTCCACAAAATCACCCAGTACATCCACAGGTATACACTTATATCACCTTTCACAAAATGCTGATCTGGTGAAAATGAATGTTCTTTCCCCACCTATTTTAATTTTAATTGTTTTCTTGTCAGAAAGAAGTACCTTAATTAAAATGTGTTACAAAGCCTAGGGCTCCAGTATTACTTCTGTGTTCTATGTTGTCCCTATGGTAGCCATATAATCATCAAGTGCCCAGTGGGGCATGGCCTCGTCCTTTTGGGTCCATGTTCATGGAATGGCATACAGTTGAACCTACTATTCACCTTTCTTAGCATTAGCTTTTTTTTTTTTTTTTTTTTTTTTTTTTAAGATAGAGTTTCACTCTTGTCACCCAGGCTGGAGTGCAATGGAGCTATCTCGGCTCACTGCAACCTCCACCTCCCAGGTTCACGTGATTCTCCTGCCTCAGCCCCCCGAGTAGCTGGGATTACAGGCACCTGCCACTATGCCCAGCTAATTTTTGTGTTTTTAGTGGAGATGGGGTTTCACCATGTTAGGCAGGCTGGTCTTGAACTCCTGACCTGAGGTGATCCTCCTGCCTTGGCCTCCCAAATTGCTGGGTTTACAGGTGTGAGCCACCGTGCCCAGCAAGCATTAGCTTTTTTTTTTTCTTTTTGCAGTCCATTTTATCTCTTGTATAGCAATCAACTTACTTTTTCATTCCTCTTCTATTTTGTTTCTTTCTTGTTTCATTCATGGTTTTATTCTCCCTCATTTTTCAACTGGCCTCAACATAGAGTCAAGAACTTGTCTTCATCCCTCCAATCTAGAGAATAGAACCCACACAGGTAGACCAGCCCCACTTTGTGCCCATTGATTTGGAGGAGAGATAGGCAAGGACGTATCAGTGGACTTACTTTGTTCCTTTGGCACCTCGTGTTTCCTCTTTCTCTGCTTCAACCTGTGTGCCAGTATCAGATATTTACCTGGATTTTATAGGTAGCTTTTACTTCCGTGCTCCAAACCAATTTGCCTTGTATCTTTATGTAGTTCCGAAGTCCTTTTATGGTTATTTCTCTTTCACCTCAAGTGATGTAAATGCAACTGTAAAGTTTGGAATACGCTGTGCTTTCACTTCCTCCTCTAATTTTTACTGGGAAGCCTATTGTGACCCTCCCAAACACTTTAGTATTTATTTTCTCCAGCTTTCTGATGCTTAATCATTGCAATATCATACTGCATTTTAATGCCTTTTAAATTAGATGGACAAAATTGGAAAATGCAGATAATAAAAAAGGGAGAGAAAAAGCACTCAATCTCACCACGCAGACATAATTAATGATAGTATTTGCATTTTGATTTGTAAACTTTTGTGTGCACATATATGTATTTTACATAGTAAAATCAAGTTAGGATCATAATGTATATATACTTCATAACCTGCTTTTAAGCTTAATGTCCTATAAATAGTTTTTCATGTCAATAAACATATTTATCGTAATTCTTTTTTTTTTTTTTTTTTTTTTTTTTTTTTTGAGATGGAGTCTTGCTCTGTCACCCAGGCTGGAGTGCAGTGGCGCGATCTCGGCTCACTGCAAGCTCCGCCTCCCGGGTTCACGCCATTCTCCTGCCTCAGCCTCCGGAGTAGATGGGACTACAGGCGCCCGCCACCACACCCGGCTAATATTTTGTATTTTTAGTAGAGACGGGGTTTCACCATGTTAGCCAGGATGGTCTCGATCTCCTGACCTCGTGATACGCCCGCCTAGGCCTCCCAAAGTGCTGGGATTACAGGTGTGAGCCACCGCACCTGGCCTATTTATTGTAATTCTTAATAGTGGCATGCTATTTTATTTTTTGGAAGTGTCCTATCACATTCCAGTTATTTATTTTAGGTTGTATCTCAGGTACAAATGAGTACCTTGAGACCAGAGATCCTTGGGGCAGGGGCTGATATCTATCCCCACCTCCAACTCCATGTATGGCAGAGTGTCTCACACATGTTAAGGCTCATTAAATATATGTTAAAAGAGTTGGTGGCATGAGTGCAGATTCTTTTTTCTTTTTTTGTGTATTATTGAGGGTTTTCTTTCTCTTGTGGGTTTACATTTTTATGTATTTTTCTAAAATAGAAAAAAGATGCTGAAGATTTATTAATGTTATGAGCTTAAGAAAATGACAATTTCAGGCAATAATATTGCTGAAAGGCTTGAAGGTATTTAAGCCTTGATTACTGTCTGGAATCATGATTACTGTCTGGAAAGGTATAACATGATCAACCTTATTCATGTTATCCAGGCAGCAGGAAGAGAAAGTTGAAAATAAATAATGTCAGGCTGGGCACAGTGGCTCACGCCTGTAATCCCAGCACTTTGGGAGGCCGAGGTGGGTGGATCACTTGAGGTCAGGAGTTTGAGACCAGCCTGGCCAACATGGTGAAACCCCATCTCTACTAACATACAAAAATTAGCTGAGTGTGGTGGAACACGCCTGTAATCCCAGCTACTTGGGAGGCTGAAGCAGGAGAATCACTTGAACCTGGGAGGCGGAGGTTGGAGTGAGCCGAGATTGTGCCATTGCACTCTAGACTGGGTGACACAGCGAGACTCCCTCTCAAAAAAATAAAATAAAATAAAATAAAATAAAAAAAGAAAAAAAAGAAAAAAGAAATAGTGTCTTTTAAACCTAGAATCCCCTTCCTTCTCCTGTTGGCCTTTCAGACCCACCTCCATGCAGCGAATCTTGGTAAGACTTCTTCACTATTCTCTCCTATAATCATGTGGTTAGTGCCATTAACAGTGTGATTCTTCTATGTTGTGTTCTGATTTGTGATTTCTTCAAACATGCTCTAACTTCTAAGGGCAGGAGTTATAGTACCATTTCATAATCTCTTTTGTATCCCTAGCTTATTAACATGCTCGTAAAGCTGAATGCTTTACAAAACAGTCTGTGGAGAAAGGCCATTTTTTCCATTAAAACTTTCAATTTATTGTGGACCAACACATTTGTAAAATATAATAAAAATAAACAACTAGGAAAATAAGATAGACAATAATTCAAGCCCAGCATTTTCATTAGAATCTGTAGGCATAAAATTGTTTTAATAAATGTCACCTCAACATGGGAAAACAGAAAAGAATTACAAATCTGACAACAATCCACAACTATTATAATCACTATTACACATAGCTTTTGGCTCTTCCAAAACTGTAGCTAAACAAAAATTACAAAGGAAATACTGATTTCCTGCATTAAAAGTCTATAATACACACTTGGAATAAACATTGTGTACATCACTCTTTAAATTTCCACTATTTAAATAAACTTGCTTCTTGCTTATTAATTTGTTTAACTTGGATTGATGGCAGTGCTACTTGCAGAGGATAATGCATTTTTAAACTGTTTCTATGTTTTGTTTTAACAATACCCCTAGTAGAGAAATCAGTCTCACAGAGGTATGTTGATAGGAACAGAATAAATTTTGGAATAATTTCAGAAACACATCATTTTTGTTTGTTTGTGTTTTTGAGACAGAGTCTCGCTTTGTTACCCAAGCTGGAGTGCAGTGGCATGATCTCAGCTCACTGCAACCTCTGCCTCCGGGGTTCAAGGGATTCTCATACCTCAGCCTCCTGAGTAGCTGGAATCACAGGCGTGTGCCACCACGCCCAGCTAATTTTTGTATTTTTAGTAGAAACGGGGTTTCACCATGTTGGCCAGGCTGGTCTCGAACTTCTGACCTCAAATGATCCACCCACCTCGGCCTCCCAAAGTGCTGGGATTACAGGTGTGAGCCACAGTGCCTGGCTGGAAACACAGAATATTTATTTAAAATTCTTATATATAACAAAACAAGTGATATCATGTTTTCCAAATACATATTCAATCCATCGGTAGTCACTGCCAACAATTTATCCTGTCTATAATTTTTTTCCTTTTGATCAAAAAATTGATTTTGAGATAATGCGATATATTTTTTTCTGTGTCTGGCTGATTTCTCCTATTGATCCATTTGTCTGTTCTTTCACCAATACCACACTGTCTTCATTACTGTAGCTTTACTGTAAGTCTTGAAGTTGGATAGTGTCAGCCCTCCAACTTGGTTCTTCTCTTTTGATATCATTTTTGCTAAAAAAATTTCAAATATACAGATATAGAGAACAAAATGTTGGTTAGCAGGAGTGGCTGGGGGAGGAAATGGGAGATGTAGATGAGAGGATACAAAGTAGCAGATATGTAGGATGAACAAGTCTAGAGATCTAAGGTACACTATGAGGATGGTAAGTAATAAAATTGTAATGTATATGGAATTCGTGCGAAATGAATAGATTTTGCTTCTCTTGCCACAAGAACAAAACAAAAAAACGGGTAACTGAGATGATGGATTTGTTAATTTGCTTCACTACAGAGGCTTTTTGCTGTCTATATGTATCTCATAACATCATATTGTATATTTAAATATATACAATAAAATTTATTTATGAAAAAGAAAAAAATGCATTCTAGAAAGATTAATTTTCAATTTTTGGACCTCTTCTGAATTTTATATTCCATCAAAAGAAATATAAAATTCATACGGTGATTGGTAATAACTTATTGCAGATGTGGAATATCAAAATCATCAACCACTTTCTTGCTAGTTGTTAAATGCTCTTTTTCTAAGCTTTTAATGTTTGTTTTTGCCCTCTAATCTTACCTGCAGTTTTTCTTTGCATAGAGTTATTATAATGATTAAATTATTAAGATATCACACAAATAAGTGATTCTGGTCATAGGCACATCTTTGAAAAGTTGAGATCAAACAGGCTTCTTGTCTTGATGAAATGCAAACAGTTCACTACCTATTTCAAATGTTTTCAGCAGAGCTTTTCCAATGGAATAATTGGTTATAAATGATGTTTAAATTTTCTCAATTTTTAAATATATTTTTTTGAGTTAGAGTTGACAAACCAACCTTAGCATATTACGTGTTGTAATGTGGTCCTATAGAGCATGACCAATATGAAGCTCATACCACATACAACTTGTTGTGTAAGCTGCATGCATGATGGTCTGTACCCTGTTCAATGAGACGGAAGTCACTACATGCTACTACATACTCCTCTCCATACTTGGTCTCAGCCAAAAGGCTGAGAAGTGATGCAAGCTTTATTCTCATTTTCTGTATTTATATTTTCATGAAATGGCAAGGAAGGAAGGAAGGAAGAAAGGAAGAAAGTAGTCTAGCATTGGTCTGTGGTCAACGGTTTGGGTAACACCAACCTGTCAACCATTATGACTCCATGTTTGCCAGACAGGCTCTATCTGGCAGCTAGAGGTACAGGGAGTCAGGTCTAGTCTTCTGGGACGGGGAATGGTGAGAGCTAGGTCACTCAGGCTGAAAGGGTCAGTAAAGGAACCGAGGCCTAGTGGTATAAACAGGGTCAGAATAAAGATAAGAAGAGGAGAGTTAGCATGCTTAGGGCTCCTGGAAAATGTATAGAAATAAATTCTAAACCTCAGTCACTGGTGGGTAGAGAATGGTAGTATATTCAATATCAGGTTAGGATTGATTTAGACATAATATCATGTGCCATTTAATGGATACTGTTTGGCTTTGCATAAACCTTTATTTAATTCTTCCAACAATGCCATAACAGACTTAACTGCCATTTTACACACAGGAAACTAAGTGGTAGCACGGTGAGCAATATGATTAAGGTCATGTAGTCAGAAAGTGGAAGAGAGTCTGTCCGGGTGTGTCTGAGTCCAAACTCTTTACTTTTTCTACTAAAGCAGGGCACCTTCAGCGACTGGGAGCCTGACTGAGTCTCTAGGTAAACTTGAGCCAATCAGGGAGAGTGGAGTGAGACAGAGGCAGAGTGCACTCATCCAGTTAATGGCTGGGGCTTCCACAGCATGACTTTTCAAAAGGTTTGAAACTCACATGTGTGCAGTATCTGAGCCTCAGCAGTGGCCTCAAGTGGCAAGTGTGGTACGGTACAGAGGAGCAATTGTGACATGATGGTGACAGATTTCACCACCAGGTGTCCTTCATGGTTAATCTTTGCTTAAAAAAAAATTCTTTCTTGTTTTGAACAGTTATTCTTTTATTCTCCTTTTTCTGATATAACAAGAAGTTGGCTCAGAACCTTGGAAAGGCAAGGAGACATATCTCTCTGCTTCTCTCCTAATGCTGTGCAACCTCAGAAAATGACAAGTGGTTGGAAATCTTACAATAATACTTGTACAGTGTGCCCATTTGGGTCAAGTATTTTGAATCTAGAGAAAGTATTTATCTACTAAAGCCCTTGAATTTCACTAATTAGGGATTAATTGGTTCTGTGACTCTGGTTTAAATTAGAAAGCTATAAAAGAATAGAGCACATTTTGAAATTCACCAGATACTTACTGTAGTGACTATTCTAGGCTCTAATAAGTGAATATGGTAGAAAATGCTTATCACATTCCTAGCTTCTGTATCCCTTAGGTACTCTGCTTAGTACTATTCTATCTGCAAGTTTCAATTGGGTGTACAAGCCATGTTTCCTAGGAATAGACTCCTATCATCAGAGTCTTCCAAGTTCATGGATGGTCCAAAGATCTGGCATAAATTTAGGGTGTAAGGGTAAAGCCTACAGACATTGTTAGATTCTTATATCTTGTTCATGCTAGGGTTTAGGGTGTCTCTAAAATACTGATGTCTTTAATTTCACAGATAAGAATCCATTTCTAATAATGCTATGTCATAAGCCACTCATATTTTTAAAAATTGGACATGTATTATTCTAATTAGAAAAGGGTCTGATATCAATACCACTGATTGCCTCTGAAGAATGGAATTTGTGGTTAGAGTGCCAGTTAATCATCACCATTCCTAATTAAAGTGGAAGCAACATAGGTTTCTATTATAGCTTAATGCAATTAAAAAGCAATCAAAGTACACCATCTACATTGAAGTATGTGAACTACAGATATTGTAACACTAGTCCTTACCCTCAGATGTTCAGATTCAATGGACCTCAGACAGGATCTAGAATTCTGCTTTTTAACATTCATGACCAATTGAAGGAAGGCCTCCCTCTGTGTTTTGAGAATCACTGGACTATTCTGGTAGAAGAACTATAGGAGGCTAGAAGAAAATGAAAGGTTGTAGCTAAGCCAACTACATAGCCATTCAACGGACTACTCAAAAACAAAAAGTAATAAACTATTGATACAGGAACTGAATGATCTCAAGGACATTGTGTTAAGTGAAAAAAAGCCGACCTGGAAAGATTACATTCTCTATGATTCCATCTATAGAATATTCTTAAGATGACAGAGTATATGATGATGAACAGAGCAGTGGTTGCCAGGGATTAGGGATGGGGTAGGACTGTAAAGGGGTGACACAAGGAAGTTTCTTTTTGGTGATGGAAACAATCTATACTCTCAAGTGTTTGGTGGATGGTGGAACTGTTCTAAAATCCAATTATGGTAGTGGTTACAAAAATCTCTACATTTGATGAATAAACTGTATGTACACACAAAGCATAGTGAGTGCATTTAAAAACTAGTGACATTCAAATAAGTTCTGAGGTTCAGTTAGTGGTGTTATACAAATGTCAGTTTCCTGGTTTAGGCAGTTATACTATGGTTATATACAATGTGCACACGAGGGAAGCTGGCAGAAGTGTACCTAGGAGCTCCTTGTAGTATTTTAGCAACTTGCATGTGAATGTAACATTATTTCAAAATAAAAAGTAAAAAAAAAAAATCAACAATAACAAGCCTATGTTGAAGTTGCCAATGTAGTAAGGATTAAAGATAGGTCTAAAAAGACAAACGGGGAACCCATGGAGGTTAAGAATATGATAGGATCTAATACAGACACCCTGGGTTCAGATGCCTGTTCTCTGTCTTCCTATTTGTGATCTCGGGCAAATTAGTTAACCTCTCTGTGCTTTAGTCAACTTGTCTTTGAATTTGAGAAATAACAGTATCTATGCCAAAGGGTTATTATGAAGCTGAAGTGAGATATGTGTACAGAACACTTTTATTAGTGTTTGATACATAGGGAGGACTCCAAAACATGTCATTGTTTTGTTAGCAATATGGAGAAAGAATCATCAAGACTTAGGTTAAAGTAAATGTGGGGACTAAAGGCAAGTGAAGGATCCTGGAGCAGAGGACAGAATCATCACTTGGTGCAGGTAGCTGTTTGGAGAAGGAGTGTCGCCTTTTGTGTGGAATACACAAATGGGGCTCACCTGTTGGCTTTTGGGGACAAGGTATTAGCAAAATATAGAAAAGAGAATTAACTAAACATAGTGGAATTGCACTACCTCCTCCTTCTCAAAACATCCGAGCCAAAAGAATAAAAGCTGAAGTGCTTAGAGCTGATCTCTGGAATACTGACAAATGAAAAATTGTATATATTTATGGTATACAACATGCTGTTTTGATATATGTACACCTTGTGGAATGATTAAATCCAGCTAATTAACACATCCATCACCACACATACTTATCATTTGAAGGAAAGTAAAGTTGTGTAGAAGATAAGGCACATATTTACTTTTGTTCTAATTTGAGTGCTTTACAGAGGTAGTGCTGCTAATGGAAATTGTGTTGATGATTTCGCTAAGTTCTTAAAGAACAAAGTCTAACATAGTTATTCAAAGAGAATTGAATGAGCAGGGACTGGGGATGCTGAGGTGAGTAAAAAATGGTTATTACCTTCAAGAAGCTTATATCCTAATGACAGAGTCAGACCCAGTGAAATACACAGTTATTATGAAATCCAATCAGGCCATGAGAGAAGATTTGACAGTGGTTGGTGAGGAAAGGCTTTGCAGAAGAGGTCATCCTTGAACCCGCCTTTGAGCAAGTCTTTCTCTGAGTTGGGAGGGTCTGCGTGGTCTCTGGGGCTAAGAAGCAAACTTTGGTTTAAAAGTAGCAGCATGATAATTTAATTTTGGCCAATACGGGGGGCTAATTGTGGTCTCATCATACTCACTCATAGGGTCTTCCTCAGATCTGGAAATTCCTATGCATTGGAAAGGGTGAGAATCCTGGTGCCTTATTTAATGGTCACCTTTCATAGTATCCCCTGGAGTTGAGAGGATAGGGTGAAGAAATGGAGTTCCTCCATCCTCATATTAGGGAACAGAGGGGAGGGTGTTTGGGGAATGCAGGACTGGCCAGCCCTGATCTCCATCATCAGATACACACCCTGTTCACTTCCTCTTCCCGTCATGAGTTTCTGCCTTCTGGAGTAAAAGGTGAAGGAGGTGCAGTCTGGGCCTAGCCTCTTGGGGGCCAAGTTTGCTCCTTCCTGATCCTTCACTGATTTTACTGGATACCTCCAAACACACCTTAGCTTTTGCATTATTAATGGAAGGTCCTGTTGGTGGGTACTGTCATAAAATGTTTTTGTTTTTCAGAAAAGCAAAGTGAAAGATCTGTAAACAATGATGTTTGCCAAGTGTTGGAAGGTAGAATATTTCAGAATGAAGCACCATCATCTAAGTGTGGAGAACATAGAGCTAAACAAAGAAGCTGCCTCTTAGAGATGTTCTATTCCAGGCCTCTGCTTTCCATCTGAGAGTGGATATTCAAATCTAAACTATTTTATTAATATTGTTCTTTAAATATCTGTGTCAGAATTTCCATCAAAAGTCAGTCATATATCTGAGTAGTTCATTGAATCTATCACATAATTGTTGTTAAAATGTGCCATTATTTTATACAACACCAAGAAAGAAAATTCAGCCACTTAACCTATGATACTGTAAGATCTCAAAGATGTTAAACAGTGGAAAAAAGTAAAGAATTAATGTAATATGTTATGTCTTTAGATGGAAGAGAGAGAGATTTTCCCTTTTAGTCCTAAGACAGTAGGAGAAATAATGAATATTGTATAATTAGGCTGAAGTTTGAATTCCAATTCCTCTATTGTGTGACCTTGGGAAGTGATGTTTCTTTAAACTCTATTTCTTCCTCTGTAAAATGGGATTATACCCACCTTCGCTGGGTTGAGGTGAGGAATAAATAATTTACTGGATGTAATGCTTCTACCCTAATCCCTGTCCTATGGTATACATTTAAAAGAAAATTAGTTTTCCTTCTCCTTATTTTAAACCAATATAGTTCTCGTATTAATTTAAGTCAAGTTCCTCCTGTTTCAGTCCTCTAAAGCATAGGCATAATTCTAAATTGAGATGCCTCATAAGGAGGAGTCTTAGTCATAGTAGAGCATTGCTCTTTCTCACCATCTCTGTCTCCTTACTTTGTCCTCCTTTCTTTCTTGCTGGTTAAAATGTAGACTTCAATGATTAATTCCCTGTATTGCTTTGCACACAGACACAAACATTCCTTGCTTATTGAATAGTCATACATGAACACCAAAAGGAGCAACTCTCATTTTCACTTATTATGGAAAGTGCCTTCTTCCTAGATAATGCTATAGAATGTTGTTAAATATTGCCTCTCTAATTTCTCTAAGATTTTAATCATACCCTCTTTAACTCATTGGATCTCTTCTGTCACCAACTGCCTTGTTTATTAAATTATCTCCTCAGAAGACTTCTTTTAATTCATTTATTCAGTTTAAAACTTTTGTGCATCAAAGGATACTATAAATAAAATGCAAATACAATCCACAGAAGGGGAGAAATATTTGCAAATCATATATCTGATAAGGGTTTAGGATTTAGAATACAGAAAGCAAGCTTACACCTCAACAATAAAAAGATAATCCAATTAAAATTTGGCAAAGGATTTGCATATATAGTTCTCCAAAGAAAATACACATATGGCCAATCAGTATGTGCATGACAGGCATCTGAAAAGATATTCAATGTTATTAGACACTAGCAAAATGCAAATCACCCCAATGAGATACTACTTCACATTCACAAAGACGGCTATCATCAAAAAGAAAGTAACAAGTGTTGGTGAGGATTTAGAGAATTAGAGCCCTCATAATTTGCTGGTGGGGACATAAAATGGTGTGGTTGCTTTGAAAAGTTGTTTTGCAATTCCTCAAAAAGCTAAATATAAAGTTACCATATGACCTAGCAAGTCGACTACTAGGTATATACCCAAGAGAATTGAAAATATATGCTCACACAGAAACTTATATACAAATGTTCATAGCCATAATAACCAAACAGTGGGGACAACTCAAATGTCTATTAACTGATGAATGGATAAAGAAAATGTGGTATATGCATACACTGAAACATTATTCATTCATCAGAAAGAATGAAGTACATGCCACGACATGGATGAACCTTGAAAACATCATGTTAAGTGCAAAAATCCAGATAGAAAAGGCCATATATGTGTGTTACTCCATTCATATGAAATGTCCAGAATAGACAAATTCATAGAAATGGAAAGTAGATTAGTGGTTGCCAGAGACTGGGGGAAGAAGAAAACGGGGAGTGACTGCTAATGAGTCTAGGTTTCATTTTGGGGTGGTGAAAATATTCTAGAATTATATAGTGGTGATGGTTGTACAACTTCCTAATATATTTAAAAACAAAGGGATAATTTTTCAAATTTTATGAATACCTAATAGTTGTACATGTTTATGGCATATATGTGATATTTTAGTACAAGCATACAATGTGTAATGATTAAATCTGGGTAATTAGGATATCCATCATCTTAAATATTTATAATTTCTTTATTTTGGAAATGTTCCACATCTACTCTTCCAGCTGTTTTGTGATATACAATAAATTATTAGCTCTAGTCACCCTGTTGAACACTAGCACTTATTTCTTCTATATAACTATATTTTTGTACCCACTGACCAGCTCCTCTTTATCCCTGCCTCCTCACTACCCTTCCCAGCCTCTGTTAACCACTATTCTATTCACTATCTCCATGAGATCATTTTTTTAGCACCCTCATATTGGTGAGAACATGTGACATTTGTCTTTCTATGTATGGCTTATTCCGTTTAACATAATGTCCTCCAGTTCCATCCATATTGTAGCAAATGGCATGATTTCATTAATTTTTATGGTGGAATAATATTCCTATATATATTATATATTTCCCATTTTCTTTATCCATCCATCTGTTCATGGACACTTGAGTTGATACTATATCTTGGTTGCTGTGAATAGTGCTGCAATAAACATGACAGTGCAGGTCTCTTTTCAATATTCTGATTTCCTTTCTTTTGGATATATACCTAGCAGTCAGATTGCTGGATTAAAGCTTTCAACAACAAAGAAAATAATCAATAAAATAAAATAAAATAAAGAGACCTACAGCATGGGAGAAAGTATTTGCAAACCATTCAACTGACAGAGGATTAATTAACAGAAACGTATAAGGAACTCAAACAACTCAATACAAAAAAAATCTGATTTAAAATGGGCAAAATAGACATTTCTCAAAAGAAGGCATACAAATGGCAACAGGTATATGAAAAAATTTTCAGCATCACTAGTCATCAGAGAAATGCAAATCAAAACTGCGATGAGATATCATCTCACCCCAGTTAAAATAGCTGTCATCAAAGAAAGAAACTAAATGCTGGAGAGGATGTGGAGAGCAGGAAACACTTGCTCACTGTTGGTGGGAATGTAAATGGGTACAGCCACCACGGAAAACAGTATGGGAGCTTCTTCAAAAACCTCCTTAAAAAATTAAAAGAGTAAATTTTATGGTGTGTGAAACAAATCTCAGTACAAATAATTTTACAAGATAACCAGTGATATAAGTCAGCCCAGAAGAGCTAAATAATGGTATAATGTCCTGGTGCATAGGACAAAATAATTGCTCAATAACATAGCACAGGTGGGAGCTCAATAAAATTGGAGTATTAGAAGAAAACCTCATGGAGTAGGAAGGATTTGAGATGAATCTTAGAGAATAGGTAGAACTTAGTAAGAGAGAAAAAAGAGGGGAATATTCCATGTAGGGGAACAATATCTAAACAGGATGAAAACAGAAACATTCTATTTGTGTTTAGAAGCAATAATTGAATAACCAGGCTGGACTGTGGCTAAATTAGGGTGTAATGAGAAGGCAGTAGAGAAAAGTTAAAACAATGCTATGCAGGATCTTAAATGTCCATGGCATCTGGACTTTAATTGGTAAGCACTGGAGAATCATTCAAGATGTCTAAGTAGGGATGTAACAATTCCAATTAATCGTTTATAAAAAAAGTGAAACAGCAGGAGCAAATGAGAAAGTAGACCTAAACTGAAGACTAGAAAGAAGAAAGTTGGATTTTAGAGACATTTTAGAGTAGACAAAACTTAAAGTATGTGAGGAACTTCATTAGATACAAAGAATGAAAAAGGAATAAATCAAATACATCTCTCAGCTGTGAGTGTGGATGATGGGGGAGGATGCGAAGGGAGAGAGACAGGAAGCTGAAAAGGAGGTGCGTGGGAATTGGACCGCAGGCTCAGACTGGAACAGCTCTATAGTTTTACATTGCAGATAGGAGATCATTACGAAATAATTTGCAAATACCCGGACATGCAGGCTTGGAAATCAGATGAGTAAACAGGATTGAAAATGCAATTACATGAATTAGTTACCTAAAATTGATAGACTGAGTTATGGGAATGGATGAGAGTTTTGGGGGGAAGGTGACACTTTGTAAGGAATGTGCACATTTGGTTGTCAGAAAAAATGAAACTAGTGAAGATGAAATTGTGTACGTCTAAGAAAGTAGGAGAGAGAGTTAAGAGTGTCCCATCTTGGAAGCTAAGGAAGGGCATGTGTCTCAAAAGGCAAGGAAGCAAAAGGGCAGTGTTGTTAAATCTCACAGAATGAGAATTGAGTAGAATCCACTGGATTCAACAATTAAGAAGTCATTGGCAGCATTTGGGGAAACAATTCTAGAAAAGTATTAGAAAAAACAGACTGTAATTCACTGAAAAATGAACGCGATATGAAAACATTCAAACTTGAAAGCAGACTCTGCTTTTGAGTTGTTTGGTTGTGAAGGAGAGGAGAGAGAGAATTCAATGGTTTGCAGGAGCATCTAGGCAAGCAGTTACCTCAGAATGGTGGGAGGTCTAGAGCCTACAGGCACAGCTAGATAAAAGGGCTACATTCATTCAGCAAATTCAACAAATTCAGCTTTCCACGTGCTTGGTATTAAGTGCTGTGTATATAGGAGTAAATTATGTTATTTACTTAGGAAGAATTCCTGCCTTTGTGAAGTGTACAGAATTTAGATGAATTAGTCTCCATCTCACTAGTGAGTAGTCAAGAGGATGGTGCAGGTGCAATTTAGACACTTCTATTCACTTAGAGCTAAAGTTCAGTCATATCACTTATAATAACTCATTGACAATTGGGTGTTGTAAAATGTTCTTCAAAGCAATTCTTGCTCATCTTTGATGGAAACAACCACAACAGCCAATACAGTAGCAACAAATCGGTGAGGTGCAGCATCAATGACAAGAACGATACTGCTCCATGAACCAGGTGAGATCAAGGAAACGAGAAGTCCCCAGCCCTAAAGCATCAGAAAGCTCTCATTGCATAAATAGCTCTGGCACCATTTTTCATCAGCTTCTGCAGTAACAGAGTTGCCCAGAGATTTATCCACAACTTTCTGTACTTTTATCTTTATAGGAAATGAAACTTGTTGAAGTTACGCTTTTGCGTTTTGCAGGAAACAGCTGCAGTAAATCAGAATTGATGACAGGAACAATGCATCACGAGATGACAGAAAACTTTATTAAGACATTAAATAAGACACACAATTTTTCTTCTTTTAAATAAACTTGAATTAGGTGCTTGTCAAAAAAAAAAAAAAAAAAAAAAGCTAAGATCCATCTAGGATATACTATTTTGCAGGCCTTTTGTTTGCCAGTGTGGAACTGCAAGAGATTCTCTTAAAGACTTTTTTTTTTTTTTTTAATTATATTTTAGGTTTTATGGTACATGTGCGCAATGTGCAGGTAAGTTACATATGTATACATGTGCCATGCTGGTGCGCTGCACCCACCAACTCGTCATCTAGCATTAGGTATATCTCCCAATGCTATCCCTCCCCCCTCCCCCCACCCCACAACGGTCCCCGAAGTGTGATGTTCCCCTTCCTGTGTCCATGTGTTCTCATTGTTCAGTTCCCACCTATGAGTGAGAATATGCGGTGTTTGGTTTTTTGTTCTTGCGATAGTTTACTGAGAATGATGATTTCCAATTTCATCCATGTCCCTACAAAGGACATGAACTCATCATTTTTTATGGCTGCATAGTATTCCATGGTGTATATGTGCCACATTTTCTTAATCCAGTCTATCATTGTTGGACATTTGGGTTGGTTCCAAGTCTTTGCTATTGTGAATAATGCGGCAATAAACATACGTGTGCATGTGTCTTTATAGCAGCATGATTTATAGTCCTTTGGGTATATACCCAGTAATGGGATGGCTGGGTCGAATGGAATTTCTAGTTCTAGATCCCTGAGGAATTGCCACACTGACTTCCACAAGGGTTGAACTAGTTTACAGTCCCACCAACAGTGTAAAAGTGTTCCTATTTCTCCACATCCTCTCCAGCACCTGTTGTTTCCTGACTTTTTAATGACTTTTTCTTTCCTGAGTTCTCTTGAAAATGTTTAATTAGTAAAGCTCTGAGAAAGACAAATTCAAAAAAAGGCTCTCATTGAACAGGACAAAACGGAGTAGAGTTCAGCAGAATTGAGTTTTCCGCAGGCGTTTAGCATTCTAACCTAGGATGCATGTCATTTTTAAAATCACTAGTTTTCACGGCAGCTGTACTGATAAAAGAAAAACTTCAGCCAAATTAAATTTAAAGGCGTTTAATTGAGCAATGAATGATGCGCGAATCGGGCAGCCCCTTGAGCCGGAGGCTCAGAGACTCCAGCACAGTCACGTGGTGGAAGAAGATTTATGAACAGAAAAGGAAAAGTGACATACAGAAAAGGAAATAAGGTAGAGAAACAGTTGGATTGGTTACAGGTTGGCATTTACCTTATTTGATCACGGTTCGAACGGTTGACTACATTTGATTGATCAAAACTTAGTGACTGGCACAAGGGTAGGCTACGGTCTGTTTACACCTCCACTTGTTATAGTTCACGATGTAAAAAAAAACTTTTAGGCCAACCTTAAAATACGTAGGGAGGCGGGCAGGGCACAGTGGCTCACGCCTGTAATCCCAGCACTTTGGGAGGCGAGGCGGGTAGATCACGAGGTCAGGAGATCGAGACCATCCTGGCTCTACTAAAAATACAAAAAATTAGCCGGGCATGGTGGCGCGCGCCTGTAGTCCCAGCTACTCGGGAGGCTGAGGCCGGAGAATGGCGTGAACCCAAGAGGTGGAGCTTGCAGTGGGCCGAGGTCGCGCCACTGCACTCCAGCCTGGGCGACAGAGAGAGACTCCGTCTCAAAAAAAAAAAAAAAAAAAAAAAAAAAAAAAAAAAAAAAAAAGTAAGGAGGCAACTTTAGGCTAGATTTGATTGAATTGGAATTATCTGGGGACCTTTTAAAAATTCCAATGCCTAATGCTAGCCCAGAGATTCTAATGATTACATGTGGGCTCAGCTTAGGCAGTAGGGCTTTGGAAAACTCTCACTTCATGCTAATGTGCATCCATTTGGTAACCCCTATTTTAAATTCCTTCTGGGGAGGCTAAAGTATACCAAAACTCAAAACCCAAACAGTGTGGAGTAAAGTTGTGTCCCTCTTTATTTCCTTTACTTCCTTTCTTTCTCTTTCTCCTCCTTCCTTCCTTCCTGTTTTTCCTTCTTTCTTTTGTTTGTTTAAGAACAAAGTTATCTATTTTTTCTTTGGTTGCTTGTGCCTCTGGTGTCGTATTTAAGAACTCATTGCCTTTCCAAGGTAACAAAATGTATACCTATGTTTTCTCCTAAGAAGTTTTATAGTTTTAGCTCCTACATTTAGGCCTCCATTTTAATTTTTGTGTATGGTGTGAGGTAGGTATCCGATTTTATTCTTTTGTATATGGCTATCCACTTGTCCTACCACTGTTTGTTGAAAAGATTGTTCTTTTCCCATTGAGTTTTCTTGGACCTTTATTGGTTATCTTTTAATACATATGCTTATATCATTCTCAATTAGGCACTAAGATTTTTGAGATCATGGAGCTTCTCCTATCTTTATCTGTACCCCACCATACTTAACAAAATGCTTTACCCATAACGGGTACCTGATGAACTAATTTCTCTTTCTCCAGCCAGATAGTAAGTTCTAAGGGGAGACAACTTATTTATTCTTGCTCAGCATTTTGCACTGCTGAGTAGGCTGGGGTCAATAGAGGATAATTGTAACTTTGCTTTGATTTTGCCACCACATGATTCTATCATATTCATTTATGACTTGGTACTTTTTAGCTCAGAACACACAACCAAGTTTTCCATAAAAGGAAACTCACTGAAGGATTGAAGACTTAACCTAGGAAAATTTCAGATTTGAACCCCTCCATCAGTGTTTTATGTTATACACCAAGAATTTAAAACAAATCAAATTTCTTAAATGAACTCATGCTAAATGAATCTGAAGTAACTATTTCTGTGTATTGGATCTTTGACTATTCTCTTGTTGATGTGAAATTAAAAATAAATTTTCTGGGTTTTAACAGGTGCTAGTACTTCCTACTGGTCAATGTTGACAAGACTTTAAATGTAAAGCTACATTTTGAATAATAAGAGGAAACGTGTCTTGCTCATGATTTCTGTGCTCCAAAAGTGATTAGTAAAAAGAAAGAAAAGGAAATACCCTACATATCCAATAATAGAGGAATGGTAAATTTATATTGATTCATAAAATCCTAAGTTGAAATTAAGTGATGCTTATGAAATTATGTATCAATAAGGAAAAATCTATGTTACATGTAAAAAGCAAATATTATGCAGTGATTGTAACTGAGTAAAGTTATCCATTACTATGAAGTAGGATAATCAACCATCCTGTTTGCCTGGGACTATCTTGGTTTTAACATTGAAAATCCTGTATCCCAGGAAATCCCTCAGACTCAGACAAACTGGGATGGTTTATCACCTTATTTTAAACAAAGATTATAAGAAAACCAGAAGAAAATGAAAATAAGTTATGTCAGCCTCCTAGTCAATGAGTGCAATTGGGTTTTTAAAGTTTATTTCCTTTGTGGATACAACATTATTTTTACAAAAACGCAAATTGGGAGGAAAAACTAAGGCTAGAGAATAATCTTCCACTTCTTGGCAAAGCATGTTTACTATTGGCCAATGTTATTATTTGACTCTATATTGCCAAAGGGATAATCGGGGAGAAGGTCATAAGAATTTTCATTCTTCTTTAATAGCAGACATTAAAGATGTCTCCTATTATAAGGAGTTACGTGAGGTCAGCTAAAACTAATTATTTGAGGTCATACAAATGACTGAAAATTCTTAGAGAAACCATGGGTTTGGAGAGGAATCCTCATATATGTTTCAGAAGAGGAGAAAAAATAAGATAGAAATAAGATCTTGTATTTTTTTAAAGATTTCTGACTTTCATTTTTTTCTCAGGCCTGCCCCTACCATGTCCTTTTCCTTCTTCTCTCATATATTTCAGTCGTCTGGAGTTCTGAGAATAAGGAATCCATTATCAATGATCTATCCCATGAACATTTTTTTTGAGAACCTGTGTAAGACTATATAGGCATGAATATTTGATGACCTGACACCTCACAGTTCAAACCTAGATTGGGGTTATATAAATATCAACTCAAGGCTGTAAGAGCCTCCCATGGTCTAATGTTTCAAGAGTAAAGAAGAATGGACAAACACCCATGTTGAAATCATCTGCTGCAGAAAAGAACACAAAGATAGTTTTATTAATTTAGAACAAATTTTGAGAACTTTACATAGACAGAAATGTTCTATCTTATTTTTTTCTAATTTTGGGGAATGTCTTCCACTAGTGGTCGCTAAAAATGTAGAAATACCATAGGGAGTGCAAATTACATTGTCTCTTTACCTGCCACAATCTGGCAGCACTCATCATGTAGCAAATGCCCAAATAATAGACTACAGATTATAGTGACTTCACCCTAGGTTAACATTATCTCTAGGTAAGGTACTAGTATATCTGAAATGAAAAGTAGGGAAGCTATTGATTCAGATTTGGCATTTTAATTACATTGTTTCCAAGTATGATATTCTGAGAATGTCTATAGCACTTAATGTCTGCTTTATATAAACTACCAGTTATTATATATTTATGATGCAAGTAGTTTTCCAAATGTGGTGAAAGTCTGAGTCTTTATCCCCATGGGTAAAATCTGATTCTGACTCTCTGTGTCTCTCAGTGCTTGTTTAGTGCTGGTCAGAGAGTAAATTCTTGATAAAAGCTGTTGACTTGGCGCTCACAGTTTATGCAGACATTGGAGAGACAATTTGGTTATTTCAAGCATCACAGGATTTGAATAAGAAGACCTGGTTATGAAACAAGGCTCTCACAATTATTAGTTATGACTGTTGACAAGTTACCTTTTCTTGTTTACAAGTTATTGGGCCTCCTTGAATTACTTGTAAAATAGAGATAGGGATTCTTTCTTGATCATGGAACATCAAATGAAGTTATTTGATAAAATACTTTGTCATCTGGAAATTATAAATACAACTAAATGTTGATTATTATTTGAAATTTGGGCACCTCATTGTGGCATTTTCTATGGTCATTTTTTTCTTTTCTTGCATAAAGGCTAAAAGTAGGTAGACATGCAAACAATAGCCTAGAGTGGGAGTTAGGAAAAGTTAAGGCAGAGACATGTCCATGTATAAGCTATGCTGTTTTTACAAAAAACAGATGGGTGTTGGCCATTTAGAGCTTCCCTCATGGGGTGTGGTAACTCTAAGAATGTGCCACAATGTCAGCCCTGTAGAAAGATAAATGGAATGGGTTCTATATTGTCCCTAGTTGTTATTTTTTAAATCGTCCTTAAAACAGTGATGCAAAAGGGACTCCACCAAAAACGTAGATGTGGAAAAAAAAAAGATAGTTTAGGAATGTCATGAAGCAGTCATATATCTTTTCCATCAGGTGCAGTCTCCCTGGTTGCTGATGGAGAAAATGAAAAAAAAATACTATACTAAAAAGCCTATCCAAGGAACAGGTTAGTAGGAAATCACATTCTGAAGCACTCATTCTGCCTTTCTTCAATGTAAGAAAGTTGCTTAAAAGAAGAATCATGACAACACAAGCTGCTACAACGGCTATATTCTCTACATTCAATGTAAGAGAGAAGGAGCTATCTATGGTCACTCCATGCAAAGGCCAGATAGAGATGTGTTGCGTATGTGCAGAGTACCTCAAGAAATGAAAGTCAGCATGTCTCTTGGAAGCTATGAACACTAATGTTTAAAAAAGGAAACAGAAAATAGAAGAAATCACTTAAGGAGAGCTGTCATTTTCTATTGGTGAGGATTCCTGATCTTGGGGGGGTTCTGGAAAGTTCGTCTCTGTTTCTTCTTCTTCCTCTTCTTGGATTGGAATAATTTCAATATCTTCTTCATTCTTTGGTTGGGAAGAGGTTTCAGTTAGCCCAACCGCTTCTTCTTTTATTTCAATGGTCTGTTCTTTTTTTTCTTCAGCTGACAGGAGAACTATGTTCTAAAACACAAAATTAAACAAACTATTCTTTACTTTTACCACTGACACCTTTGTCAACAATCTCCACAAACATTTATCAAATACCTCCTGGTTTTTATGCTACTTATGTCATTTATTATATGCCTTTAAATGCCAAGATTTATTTTGCAGGTGCTTAAATCCTTATCAAGTCACTTATTAAAACTCGAGTCTGAATAAATCTTCAAGGGTAACAGACATTGACCACAGTGCCTGGAATGACCACGTGGTATTGGGAAAAGAACATTGCAGTAATAGAGGAGTTTAGATTTTCGTTCTGATTTGCCTTTAGTGAATATAACTCTGGGAGAATAATTTTCTCTCTTTGATACTATTTTTCTTTAAATGCAAAATGAAGTAATTAGCGATGATTTCTAAATTCTATTCTTAATCTAACAGTCTGGTTCTGAAGCAGTTAGTAATATATCTATTATTGGTCTCTTTTTATTTCCCATTTGTGGAGCCCTTTAACCTATTGTTTTGGAAGAGGAATTAGGTGAAAAAGAGGGAAGAGGGGAATACTGAAAAATGAAACCAAAGAACTAGTGACTTTAGTCAGCCTTCAACCTTCAACCATCTTGCTTTTACACACTGTATATGGAATCATGAAATCAGGATGGAAGCCTGAAGTCAAGCAGCAGAGAAGGTTAATAAGAAGATGTACAGAGGCGGGGTATGGTGGCTCTGGCTCACACCTGCAATCCCAGCACTTTAGGAGGCTGAGGTGGGGGGATCACCTGAGGTCGGGAGTTCAAGACTGGCCTGGCCAACATGGTGAACCCCCGTCTCTACAAAAATACAAAAATTAGCCAGGCATGATGGTGGGTGCCTGTAATCCCAGCTACTCAGGAGGGTGAGGCAGGAGAATCGCCTGTACCCGGGAGGCGGAGGGTGCACTGAGCCAAGATCGCGCCATTGCACTCCAGCCTGGGCGACAAAGTGAGACTCTGTCTCAAAAAAAAAAAAAAAAAAAAAAAAAGACACACAGAATATAGAACTGTAGGCTCTAACTACAGACTTATTTCAAATTTCAAGACATCTTTCCTTATTATTGATATTATTTGCTTTCTAGAAATATGCCAAGACCAATTGTTTTTTTAAATCAAGCTCCTAGTTTCAACGACTCATCAGATTACATTCTCCATAAGTGATCCTTTGTGGATGTGGATTTTCTAGAGGGAGGTTTTGGCCAGAGGGGCTACTACTTACAGATTTGGGTCTGGAGCACGTTCTTTTCCATTCATTCTCAACGATGCCAGCTATTACAAGTTCCTGGAAGAAGGCAAAGATCAGCATCACTGACAAAATGCCCTGAAAAACAACAGAAGAATGAAGGTGAAAATGTAATAATGGCACAAAGAACATTGTTGGTGTTCAGTAAGTTACTGTTGACTATAATTGAATGATTAAGAGATCAATTCTTTAGACAGGTAATGAATAGCTGTGAGAACTGCTAGTACAGGAGACAGCGTCTTTATAACCCTAACTCTTAACACAACTTTCGGCACACAACAGATGGTTAATGTGTATTGCTGATAGAAAGTAAGGTATGAATAATCAGTTGAAGAATCAATTCTGTATAGGAAAGAATAAGTAATGAGTCTCAAATTAAATTGTATTCAGCCTTAGTTGGTGTGGCATCATGCCTAGGAGACCTCTTCATCCTTGGGAGATGCATTTTTTTTTAATCTCTTTCAAACTCTACATTTAAAAGTCCTTGGGCAAAAGATATTCATAACATCTTAGGAATTTCTTCTATGCTCATCTTAGTTAATATAATGATAAATATTAATGCCATTAATGATGTTGACAATAATTAATGTTAAAGCCAATGCTTACATAGTACTTCTGTGTACCAAACACTGTTCTAAATGCTTTGTATATATTAACTTATTTATTCCTCAGAACAACCCTATTGGATAAATAGTGTTACCATCCCCATTTTACGGTTGAAGAAATTGAGGCACAGTGTGGTTAAAATTCTTTCCCAAAGCCACACAGGCAATAACTAGCAAACTCAGGTGGTCTTGATCCAGAGTTCATGCTCATAATAAACAAGTCATCCTTCCTCCCTGGAGACAAATCCAATCTCACACTTACCAAGAACACTTACCAAGAACAGAGATTGTATGGTGTAACAGTATTGGGTAGATGGAGAGTTTTTCTCAGAGGGATTAGCTGGTTCACAGTTGTATATGTTAATATATGGTGTGTGAGCTCTAATAAAATTCAGACTCTCCATTTTTAAAAAATGGGAAATTTTAATATTAAGTATGTCCATGATTGAAAGAATCATTCCAGAAATGGCAGCAAATAGGCTCAATGAATTCATTATCATTTTTCCTTTGACCTGAAATGGAGACACAGATTTATTAACTGGGTTTGATTTCCCTTTGGAAAACATAATCTGGGAGGGAATTCCAAATGCAACTGCCCTGACTCACAAAGCAACTACAACTAAATATACTGAAGTTCTCTCAGATGTTTTTAGCCTCTTTGTCACTATAAAATAAAATCATGTCTCTATCCTGTTCTTTTCTCAGTCTTCCCTATCTCATTCACCATCCATCTGTTTTATAAAGCAAAAATTCTAAGAGTAACCCTTGATTCTATATCTTGTATCCCTGCATTTCCTTCACTGCCACTGCCACCATCCTAGTAGGCACTCAATAAATATTTGTTGAATAAGTGAAGATAAATATTATCCAGTTTATTATCTGTCTGCATAAATAGGTAGAGGGAAGAGAGTGAAGAAGGTTCCTGTATCACACTTTAGTTGGATGGTATTATGAAGTATGGGTTGGGAAGGTTCAGATAGAACCCTCTAGATCTGTACTATCAAATAAATGGAAATAAAAAAAGCAGAAACAACAACAGTAACAACACCTATTCCTGCTGACATAGGCTGCAATCAGCCCCAGTCAGCCATCTTCCAAAATACAATTAGGGCTGATGTCTTTGGGTAGCATAGGTAAGAGACTATCAGTGTGAATGTTCTACCTTGCAGGGATGATAAAAGGTTGAAACAGGAAAATATAAATAACAAGTACCATAATGATATGGGATTATTGATTATTATTTTATGCTGCACGTATTTCATTACTGGCTCTATGACCTACACATGGCAAGTAAGTAAGTCTGGCTGTATCTAGAGAATAATTTGATGTTCATAAAAAGTTTTCCCCCCAAAACTGAGTTTGTCAGGCCACTTTAAGACAGGAACCATCTCAATCCACCCATTCCCTCATTGATTATGAAAGTAACTCAGTTTAGTAAGAGACAGTGTTAGGGGAGGAATTTTTTGGGAGCGAACTTGCTGGTAAACTCTTTTCATCCATACAGCATCAGCAGCTCTGCAGGCCAGTTTCCTGTGGATCTACATGGGTCCCTAGGGGTTTTATGGGCAAGACCGCAGTGTAGTACCTTATAGCCTTTGAAGCACCATCACACACTCTACTGCCTTTCATCTCCATTGGACGTCACATGGTAGCAAGGACTGTTACCCTTCCTTTCTAGGTGAAAACTCAGGAACATAGAGGTAAACTGACTTGTTCAATGTTACGGCCAAAAAATGGCTTAGCTAGAATTTGAATCAATCATGACATTGATCAGATAATTTTCCTAAATGGTGATCTGGGAGAAAAGGTAGGGTTTTCAGAAAGATCTATTATTTTCACACAGCATTTAACATTCATAAGACTGTAGGTATGGTTTTCATGGATCTGCTTTTAGTTCTGTTCCCATGAACATACTTCAGATAGACCTTGCTTCTAAGTTTTTCATGAATAAAATCACAATAACATTGTGGAGGGTCTTTGCTTTTTAGGGCTGAGAGGCTGTGATACCTTGGCTTTTTAAGGGTCTCAGTTTTTAACTGAAAAAATAGGTACTTCTCTGACACGTGGGAAAGAAGGACATATGGTTACTTGCCAAACACTTCCTGGAGTTTTTCTCCGTTGCTGCCAGGAGTGATCCGGAAATAATATACTATAAAAAAGAGAGGTGGGGGAAATGGAGAGGGAGTGGGCAAGGCAGGAGAAAGAGGAGAGAGGGAGATCACTTTTTAACATTGATAACTGGTCAGAAAGAAGCCTACACTTTCAGCAACTTTCACGCAACCATCCACCCATTTTTATCAGTTTTATTCATTTTTTGGCTGTCATATTTCTCCTTGATTCAGGCTCAGTGACACTAAATTCATGCCTTTCGCTCAATCATCTGGGGATCTGTGACTAGGAATATAGTAAGACCAAAGAGACAGAACTCATATTTCCTCATCAATTAATACTCATACCATGAATTTAAAAGTTTTATTTCTAGTTTTTCTTTGTTTTTAACTTGTGGAACTGCCCTTTGGGGTTCACAGTGACATAAATGACTCTGATGCCCTCTGAAGAGTAAACTGAT
This sequence comes from Pongo pygmaeus, assembly GCF_028885625.2. Taxonomy (NCBI): domain Eukaryota; kingdom Metazoa; phylum Chordata; class Mammalia; order Primates; family Hominidae; genus Pongo; species Pongo pygmaeus. The sequence goes on from NC_072382.2 coordinate 14,733,859, forward strand.
GGAGAAGGACATACTTGACCTGAATGGCACAGGCACTCCATTAAAACATTGGCTGTTACAGGAAGTGATGATGACTATTGCTCATCTTCCTTTTCTCACATTCAGGCTGTAGAATGGAGGAAACTCTTGTTCTAACTCGCCTCTACTTGTTTGGAAAATTTTAATCCTGGACTTATCTTTTATAGTGGCAACTACGAAAAGTATCACAGGGAAATAAACATCACTGTCCTATGTGCCACACCCAGACAGGGTTACAGATTTGGAAAACATGTACATAAAACAGCCAAAAGAGTGCTGCTCTGTTGATAAGCAAAATGAGACTGACTTGTGATGGGACAAATTTCACCAGGTACCATAGTAACCAAACAGAATTGTAAGCAAGAAGGAGTAGATGGGAGAAGTGGATGCTCCTGCTCCCTCTTGCTTTCCAAAACATCTTGCTATCTAGTCTAAATGTCTAGGGCCACCCTCCCCACCAGAACTGACTTTGGAGAGTTCTTGCTTTGGACAGTCCCTGTGAGATCCATGCAGGGCCCCTTTCTCTGAATTCACATGAAATAGGACCACTGACTCTCAACCATGGGATTTATACTCAATTTGGTCAGCCTGTCTTCTTAATTACTTTAACCCAATAATATTTCCTACTCATATATTTCCCTCAACACAGAAATAATCTGGCATATCCCTGTGGAGCCTTTTAACATTTTTGTCTGCACCATTTCCCAAATGGCTGCTATTCTTTTACTCACCATAATGCCTCCCCAGAGAGGGTACCACACAGTCACACAGATGGGTGCATAGATCCCTGCTGGGATCATCAGAAGACCCCCCAGGGCAATGTGGAAGAGTCCATTCATAATCTGGACAGCCTGGGGAGAGAACAGAGGCAGCAATGGATGAGCTGAAATCATCACTGCTAGCAGGCAAAGACAAGGTTGGAAGCTCTGGCTCCTGACTTGGAGCTGTGAGGAATGCCTAAAGGAAGCAGTGGAGGTGCCAAGAATTTTATCTTTTTCTTGTTCGAATCTGTTTCCTCAACCACACAGGGCATTTCCAGGGAGCATATATGCCTGGGATTCTGGCAATGGACTGGGATGGGGGACCCCTGAATATACAAGCCCCAAAACCAAAAGGTGACATAAGATCACCCAGAGGTGATCTAGGTGATAACTTCTCTGATGCACCCCTGATTTGGCCCACTGTGTTAGACATAAAGAACACATAAGGTTGGATCCCAATTCTTCAAATTGGATTGAATTCTGTATGTGGCCTATACAGCATCAGCTTCTGTCGGCCAGAGAATCCCTGCGGCGTGGGATGGAAGGCAACTGACTTACCCCCAAAGCCTTAGATTCCCTCATGAAGAAGCTTTGCGTGGGGCCCACCAGTGAAGACATCTTCCTGAAGAGTGGTTTTGGACCAGGTTGCATAGCAATAGGGCCTTTCATTGGCTCTGCCGGGAAAGTCCCGTTTACTGAATTTCTGGGTGTTGTCATTTTGCTCTCAAAACTCCTAAAAATAAAACAAATAACAAAGTGAGGAGAGCAAGAACAAGATTTTTGGCAATCTTACCTTGTGTCATGCATCTGAATGCTTCTCTCAGCATTTCCTCCATGAGTGTCATTGAGGGTAGACATGGCCTCTTCCGAGTGACCTTGGATCTGAGGCAAGGCCTACTGCTGAGTTCTGAGAAAGGAGATGGAGGGGTTGTTTAGGAAGAGCATGTGGGCCCAGGAGTCCCTGCCGGTGATCTTGGCAACTGGGTTTGGGGCATACTTCATCTTTGTAGAGAACACCTTGCATATATGATTGCATGTCCTCTTTGTTTCTTATTCCTGGATGCTTTTCTTGTGCTTTAATATTGAAAAATGTGTTTTCAATGGACTTGTCCTTGGCCTTTTGCTTATCTGCCTTTGTGCATTACGATGGGCCAGAGGCAACATTGCAGAGTATGGTAAAGACTATCTGTAGAAGCAGGAGGGGTCGATTCCAGGCCTCCCTCTGTCTCTAACTCTGCCACCTTGTGCAAGTCACATCAAGAAGGCTCTCAAGGTCGGGCATGGTGGCTCATGCCTGTAATCCAAGCACTTTGGGAGGCCAAGACAGGCAGATCACCTGAGGTCAGGAGTTTGAGACCAGGCTGGCTAACATGGCAAAACCCCATCTCTACTACAAATACAAAAATTAGCCAGGCGTGTTGGTGTGCACCTGTAATCCCAGCTACTCGGGGGAGGCTAAGGCAGGAGAATTGCTTGAACCCAGGAGGCAGAGGTTGCAGTGAGCTGAGATCATGCCACTGCATTCCAGCCTGGGTAACAGAGTGAGACTTGGTCTCAAAGAAAAAGAAAAGGCTCTCTAAGGCTTTCTAATGCGGTATGTAAGACTGTGGCCTCCTGAGTCAGATTGCCTAGGTTTCAATAGTGATTCCTCTATTTGTTCTGAGATGTTGGGCAAGTTCTTTAAATTCTCTGGGCCTCAGGTTCAACTGTAAAATTGAAATAATAAAAATTCTTATCTCGTGGGCTGCTATAACACTTAACTGGGCTCATGGTCTGTGCATGGCTAGTGTCTTTTTGTTCAGGTGTAGCTCCAATGTCAGCTCCTAGAGGAGCCTACCTTGAACCCGCAATCTATAACACGTACTCCTATTTGCTGTCTTTTACAAAATCCTATCTTATTTGCTTTACGGCATTGATCCCTGCAGGAAATTACCTTATTTATTTAATTGCTTATTGTCAATCTCTTCCCCACAGAATGGAAGTTCCATCAAAGTAGAGATTTTGTTCTCTCCTGTTCAGTATCTAAAATAATTCTTGGATTTAGTTACTTCTTAATAAATATTATTGAAGAAATAAATGTATGCAAAGAACCCATGTTGGAATAAATAGTTATTTTTGTTGCTATTCTTGTTCTTTGCACTTTACTGAGCATTAGTTTTGATTTTATCCTTCTGTAAAGTTGGAACAGTACCCCTCTCTGAGATGTAAGACATAAATAATTTAACATATGTAATCGTGCCTAGGACAAAGGGAGAGTGTAGTAAATGCTATTTATCAGTTTTCATGATTTATTCATTTCTGAAGTGAAAAGGCAATTAATAAGGCCCTTTCCAGCTCAGACATTTTAAGATTCTGTTCAATCTTCATCTTGGGTTTCCTTAGTATTCACTTGTTCACGTTAACCACTTAGCGGACTCCATTGGGTCTTTCCTGGAATCTGAAAATCCCTCTTTTGGGGACACATCTTTGCTCTTGTCTTTATTGATTGTAAATCATGTAAGATGTCTTGGAAATCAAGACTGTCTATCCAGGTCACATATCTTACTGAAGCCAGTGCCACATCCCAGCCATTAGACCACAGCCTGAAGTATATCTTACTGAAGTCAATCAGAGCTGAGTAGCTGCAGGTATGCTGTAAAACAGGCAGCTGACTACTGTCACTCACATTTATACCTACTTTAGGGCTAGAAGTAAATTGGACACATGGCATCTCATCTGAGCCTTATAGAATAGGCAAGGGGTGAATCATCACCTGTGTTTTATAGAAGAGGAAACAAGGGCATGGAGAAGTTAGGTTATTTGTGCCAAGTTACATAATTAGTAAATATTTATTTATTTGTTTGTTTGTTTTCGTGACAGGGCCTCACTCTGTCACCCAGGCTGCAGTGCAGTGGCATGATCACAGCTCACTGCAGCCTCTACCTCCTGGGCTCAGGTGATCCTTCTGCCTCAGCCTCTGGAGTAGCTGGGACCACGGGCAACCACCACCATACTCAGCTAATTTTTATATTTTTTTTAGAGATGGGGTCTTGCCATGTTGCCCAGGCTGGTCTTGAACTCCTGGACTCAAGCAATCTGCCCGCCTCCACCTCCCAAAGTGCTAGGATTACAGCTGTGAGCCACCACACCCAGCCAGTAAAGATTTAAAATGAAGACTTGGATCTCTCAAATGAGACGTCCAGGGTACCAGGCTGCTTTGTCTCCTGTGAGAAATAGGAATTCAGCCTTTCCCTTATGACCCCTCTTTTCTCCTTCCAATATATGCACTATGTGAATGACTATAAATCAATTGAAAATTATTATCTGTCTGGTGCATGGGCTAGAGGGAAGAGAAGAAACTTTGGTTGTTTCTCACTTGATTTTGCCTCTGCCCTAGATAGCCAGATGCCACATGGTCCTGGGGATCTGCTTTGTACAACAAGCCACTCTACAAGACCTCTAACAAAAACGAATATTTTAATATAGCCCACTAAAGAGTTTGCAGACTGATTCTGGTCACTAGGTAGGATTTCTAGAGCTAGTCCAAACCTCAGAAACCATTCTGTTGATTTCACAAATGAGGAAACTGCAGTCTGGGTATAGAATGTGTCTTGGTAAAGACCTCACAGTTAGCAACAGAGCCAAGCTAGAAGGCACTCACCATAGCTCTGATGTTGATGCTTTTTCTGCTGTACCATAGGTGAGTCCAGATAATTATAGTTGTTTACTGAGCACTACTATATACTAGGGATATTGTATATGGCATTGCGAACTCACTCAACACCTTCCTAAGTAGGCATTTTGACTACTTTCTGCAGATGAGGAAATGGAAGTTCAGAGAGGTTATTTTTCTCAGGGTCCTGTGGCAAGTATGGAATGAGCTGGGAGTCACTACACTCCGCCCTAGAGGGGTAATTTTAGCGAAGATAGCTTAAAGTGCAAAGGTCATCAATTGTTTGAACTGAAGGAGATGATTGGACTACCATTGTTTTAATTTCATTTTATTCATCAACTGCTTGATTAAGGCTGTGTCTGTATTAATGGTGAGATAAACCTTTTTTGTAAGCCAATTCTACTTGGGCTATGCCTGTTGTGACTAATGGCAATAATGACCACGAGGGCTGTGTGTGTGTGTGTGTGTGTGTGTGTGTGTGATATTTCTCTGTTAAAATGGTATCTCATGATGGCAGTTATACTTCTACAAACCTTAAACAAATATTTGTATAAAATAGTAGTTTATAAAGAAACACATGAGTGCTTTCTCTGTTTTTTATTTTTTATGGAAACTATCTCATATATATATCTGATATATATATATCTCATATATATGAGAGATAAATATATTAATTGATTCATGGCATTGTGGGCTGACTCTGTAATGAAAAGCTTTCGTTCCATGAGAATTCATAAATACATAAAACTAGCCCACATACTCCTACAGAGATTGGAGATTCTCGCAATTTTGCCTTATCATTAAAATACATTGTTCACAATGACTTAGTGCCCAATGCACAGTTATGCTCAAAGACTAGTTGTTAGATTAGTAGGGGTTATGGACCACATTAGCCAAAATATGGTAACAATAAGATTTTACATTTGCTGGTGTCCAAATCAGCATGAATGTTAAAATCAAGACTCAGGTGATCACTCAGTACCTCATTTAATTACTCACACTAACTCCTGCAAGTATTTTTTTATTTTTAAAAGCACCCCTGTTTTCATGTCCATCCACTGAATAGGATCTCACGGCCTTTATGGGTTTTGGTTTGAATAGACTTTTAAGTCCACTTGTACCATCATATACTGAGAAGTTTAAAAACTGCCTCACTTTTGTTACCTCCCCTTCATTCTTTTCCACTCAAAATAGCTTTGCATTTTTATCCCTTCTGGCCTCCTGTGCACTTATCTCCGAGTAAGAATGCTCTTACTTCCCTTCCCTCTGTGCTTTTCAGCCCATCTCAGTCCAACCAAGCTGTTAGCTCTTCCAAGAAATTATTTCTTCTTTGCACCTTCAGTCTCCCAATTTCTGGCAATATGTAGCAGACAGTTAGTTCCAGCTCTCTTGCTTGCTCCTCTTGTGGTCTCTCTGCAAGTTTAAGGTAATAGTTGCCTTCTCCATTTCAAAGTATCATTTTGAGAATATGAGATAAGTTGCATTTGTTAAGGTGCTAAATACTCCTTTTATGACTAAAATGTACTTTGGTGACCCTGAATCCCAAAGTCCTCTTCTTTTAATCTAGCAATGTCCTTGGCCACTGCCCAGGCTCACATTTTCTTCACCACAGCTGCTTCAGAGCTTTGCTACCCACTCTCTTCCCCCACCTCCTCTCCACCCACTGACTTCTCAGTGCTTGGCAACTAGTTTCCGCCAGTCACTGGACTGAAACTGCTCTTTGAGGACTGTGCTGTGAAGTCAGTGGTCTTTTCTCAGGCCTCATGTCTCAGATTGTTTTATTTGTTTCTCCTGCCACCCAGGCTTAGATAGTTGGGACCACATTTCACTTTAGCTCCATCATCTCTCAGTCTATCTTCATCTTGGCTATTGGTCAGTCAGTGGCCAAGTCATGCCATTTCTACCTCTGCAACACATTTTGCATGTGGGTCTTTTTTCTATATCCAGAGTCACCTGTGAGTTTCTCATTTCCATTCATGCTTTTCTGCCTTTAGTCTTTCTCTTTTCTAATCCATTGTCCACAAGGCTGCTACATCAAGCTCCCGATCACTGCTTTGAGTGATGCTCTTCCTGAGCCTGAACTCCTTTGCTGGCCTGTCATTACCTGCTGGAGAAACCCTTCATCTAACCCCTCAAGGCCTTTGGAATTCAGCTCTGTATGACTTCCCAAGCTCATATCCCACTACCGCTACCAGAGCCACTGGTCTATACATGTCCTCTGCCTTCTTTCCTGAATCTTCTCAACTTTGAAGTGTTCCTTCTCCCTCCCTCTTTACTTTCAATCAAACTCTGCATTAGATATGCACATCACCTGAGGGCGTTCCTGCTCTCCTTGCCTGATTGCAAGGAATTCTTCAGAGCTCCTAGCTCTTTGCTTTCCTTACTAGACATCAACTACTTTCTTCGGAGAATCCTGTATCCTACTAGACTTGCATAGGGAACCTGTTTTCTATGTACTATGAAGTCAGTAACATTAAGCTGAACATCAAACTCAGCTACTTCCTCAAGGAAGCTTAACAAATGCTCACAATGGCCGGGCGTGGTGGCTCACACCTGTAATCCCAGCATTTTGGGAAGCTGAGGCAGGTGGATCCCCTGAGGTCGGGAGCTCGAGACCAGCTTGGCCAACATGGAGAAACCTTGTCTCCACTAAAAACGAACAGACAAACAAAACACACACACACAAATGCTCACAATGCTGGATTAAACATTTCTTTCCACCGGATTCGCAGTAAGATTAAGCCGTTTTATAGGAAACAGGGAAAGGGAATCACTTATATACTGGATTCAGAAAACAGTAATGGCATGATTAAAATTAATCCTTGTTTTCCTTCATTAGAGCTCCCCCACATCTGCAGCGCCCCCTCTTACTCTTGGTTTCCCATGTGATAGATTTGAGGCAGGATTTCGTGCTCAACTTGGTGTCCACAAATCCCCTCCAGAAAATGTTAGCCTGTAAAGCCACCTATACTTCTAGGTGTATTTACATTTAATGTAGACAAAAGCATTTACAGGAAGAGGAATAGAGTTTTTTTTTCATTATGCCTATGACTGATTATTTTCTCATTTGGTATTGGGAAGTCCTAAGGGATTCAGGATTTTAGTTCTAATTTTCATAATGCAATGGGTACCATTGCCCCCATTTTATAGATGAGGAAGCTGAGGCTTTAGAGGTTTATTAATTTGCCCAAGGTTATATGGCTTGTAAGTGGTAGAGCTGCAGTTTGAACCCAATGGTTTAGAAACCATGATTTAATATATATGCTGCAATCTACTACTTTTGTGGAATGATTCACAGTTGACTGCGTAGGGTAATTGTTGAGAGGGAGACTGATTAGAGGAGTGAGTTGGCAGCAAGCCTTGATATCGCTACCCCTCCTTAAGTCATAAAACTATTAGGAAGTCTGACTAGGGAAACTCTAGAATTAAGATCAAGAACCTCCAGTCTTCAAAACCATTCTATACCTTATCCATCACTTCCTTTAAGTCATTTAAAGAAAGCAAATTGATTCCTTACCTGAGTCTCCAAGGCCTCAAATCTCAAGGGCTGATTTGGATGCTAGCTGCGGAGTTCAGTGGGTGCAGTTCGTTTCTCAAGCACACTGGGAGGGTGAGTGAGCTAGTCCAGGCCTGAAGATGAAATCGCTGATAGACATCAGGTGACAGGAAATCAGTAGCTTCTGCTACCTTGGGCTTCGCTCCAATTACTTTGGTTTAACACTTACCATAGCTGAAGGAGGTGCAAAAAAAGTTTCTGCCCTACCAGGTTTCACTTCTTGAAAAAGACCCCAGGGGACTGCCTGGCATGCTCATGCTACCTTAATTAGAAGAACTTCTGCAGCCCCCACCCTATAAGCAGGTGTGGATGGTAGGTCCCTAAGGACAAGAAAGAGTCTAGAAGTTGGCCAAAGATGGGCTGTTAGCACTGACTTTTACCTTCTGGCTTCACTTTTAGGGCTGAGTAGGTGGGGAGGAGGCATCCATGCAGAGATTCAAGAATCACTGAGGCTGTACACTTGGCAGCACTATACTTAGGGGTCCCCAAATATCGTCCTCATTGGCTCACACTTAAGTTTCTTATGAACCATGTATATATCTTGTGTCAGATTTAGCAGAAATGGCCTAAAATTATACTTTAGTGCCATAGTACATGTACCCAGCCACTCAAAGCAAGAATTAGCCTCCATATTTGGAAATATAAATTGAAATAGCACTTTTACCTTTGAACCCACCTTTTTCTTCCATCTATCAAGTTCCCTTGTGTCCCCTCTCTTTTTAGTCTAGTCTGGAGCTGCAGGGTCATCAAGCCCAGTGCTAGATCAAGTAGGGAAATGGAAGAAGTTGGTGGTGTCAAGAGAGTCTGAATATTTGGGATGTGAATCAAAGTTTTGCCCAAAGATAATGTCATCTCTCTCCCCCTACAATATTCAACTTTTATGTTCATATGTGGGATTTTTAATTACATTTTTATTTCCTTGTTCATTGCTTCATTTTATTAGAGACACAGAGCTATAGTTAGGTAATTATTTGTTCATTTAATCTAAAAGGATGAAATATGGCAGGCAGCTCTGTTGCCTAATTCGAGGTTCATTCCTGTCTCTCTCTTTCATCTCTTCTCTCTTTCTCTTTCTGCCTGTCTTTTTAAATTTAAGATAGTTTGGAACCATAGGGTTAGATCCACTGGGTAGAAGTAGTTCTGGGGAGGCTGATTGTGGTGTGATATTTAAAAAGATGCCACTCTAAAAAAAAAAAAAATCGTTGGAGCGGTTCATTAGGGGAACTGGCTACCATTTCAATAGAGAATTTACTTCTTCAAGAATACTCAAGTAAAGCCATGCAGTCACCTCTCAGAGATGCTGTAGAGTGAAGGAGGGTGGGAACAGAAGATCCATCATCCATTTAACATTCTAATTGAGGGTCTATGCATATCTGCTGAAATGCTTGAGTGATTGGTGATGGGAGGACAATTACCTAGGGTCTGAGTTGTGGATGATTGTGAAACCTGAGGTTTGAGTCCTGGATGGTGGGGTGGGTAGAGGCATGTGCCTTCATTTTAGTTGGCATGGGAACAGGGTCAGGACTTGGCAAATGTATGGCAGCAAAGGGGCTTGAGTTGTGGCAGCACAACCTGGTCTTTTGCACCCTTTTCTCTGTTTGAGCCCTGTATTTCTCCAGTCAGTCTCAGGTTATTTGCTACTTTGTGGCCAACGAGATAACTTAGGTGGCTCTATGTATGATTCTTCCCAAATAAACTTGAATTTGAATTTGTATGAATGCATAAACATTTACCTTGTCTTTGCTGATTTGAATGATCAACATTTTAGTGCTTGAGTGTGTTGAAATTCTCACCACAATTTGGATTTGTCAATAGCACCTTATTTGATGTATCACCATCACTCTTCCCCCAAAGTCTGAGAATATTTTATTAGGTTGATAACATATTTAAAATATTTCTCTTTGAATTAAGGCTGTTTTCATTATCTAGTGACCTTGCTTCCAAAAGACAATCTTAAAGTCTACGTAAAATATGCCAACTTTTATTTAGTTAGTATTTTCCTGATGTGAATTTCCTTTTTATTCTCTGCACATCCTAGCACTCCAATTTTTTTAATCATTGCCTTCTATATGAAAACTGTATGCTACATCATAATTATTTGTGTCCTTGCCTTAATCAGCCATTGTCTCCTTGTCCTTTGAAAGCAGGGGCAGTTTTTGTGATTGCTGTGTCCCTAGCAGTGCTGAGAAAGAATAGTTCTGTTTGGCTCTTTCTTTCACCCAGGTAATTGTCCCCAGGCTCCCCAATATTAGGAAGTAACATTATGTCATATTCCCAACTGCTTAGCAAGGCCCTGGCACCCAGAATTATCTGCTGTTGGAGGGTTTTGGTGTCAGAGAATTGGTAAGGGAGACATAGGGCTCATCAGAGGTGAGGCTAAAGATCTAATTGCAAATAGAACTTGGTTACAGGTCAGAAAATCTCGTTGTTGCACTTATAAATAATTCATACTAAGGAAAATGTAAATTAAAGTACTTAAGAACTTTATAGTTTATAGGGTCTTCTTTCTGTTCTAAGGGACTAGTTTACATTTGGAACAGCTAGGAAGGTAATATTAGTTAAATAATTACTTTTATGTCAAGAGTTGTCCGCATATAAGCCTTACCACACATATAATATTGATTCTGTTTTATAATTGTGGAAACTAAATTTCAGGAAATGGAGGAAGCCATTCCCAAGTTGCAAAGCTGGTAAATGGTAAAATAAGTGATGTTTAGCGCAAGGAAATCTCAATTATAAATTTTAAAAACTACCATTTACTAAGTGATTTTTAAGTTCCAGGCACTGATAAACTCCCTTTCCACGTTTCATTTAAGGTTCACAGTAAACCCATTAGGTAGGTATTACTATTATTGCATTCTAGTCTAAAAATTTTAAGCCCACAAAGATTAATTTGTGACACAGCTTTAAATGGCAAAACATTTATTATTATTTGTTTTAAGATATAAAAATGTCTGATGTACTCCCATGTGCAGATTACTGGATCACTCCCTTTGGTTTTGTGATGTGGGAATATAGCTGAAGAAAAGAATGCAATTATATGACCTCATAGTTATTGAAAAGAGTTTTTTCTCTTATGTACCAATAAATATGCTATCATTGGAGATGATATGTTACTGATATGTAACAGTAACATTTTTCTGCAGGTGTTGACTATAAAAATATCATTATGTGATAAAAATTTAATGAAAATAAGATGTTGTTTTGCTTTCTCAATTATATTTCTCAAAAAATTAAATAATATGTATGAAAAAGTACTTATAACAGTGAGACAAAAAACCATGTACCCACAGCCATGATTAGAGATACAAGAGTGTCACTGATACCTTTGAAAGCTCTCAGGTTATCCTTCCCCAAGCCACCCTCTTTATCAGAGCTCACAATTATGCTGAATTTGGTGTTTATCACTCTCTTCCTTTTCATTGTATTTTGTCTTTCCACATATGTTTATATTTCACACGACAGATTGCTTAGTTTTTGTGTTTTCTAATCATTATTTAGGTAGAATTAATAAGATGTTCTTTTGTGACTTGCTTTCTTTGCTCAACATTAAATGTGTAAAATTCATCTTTGTTGATTTGCTTCAAGTAATTTATTTTTACCAGTATGTGGTCCTCCAGTAGGGAATGTGGTACAATTGATCTGTTCTCTGTCCATGTACATTTGAGGTATTGCAGGCAATCCTGCTCTGGAAACATTTGTACGTGTCGTATGTTGCACATGTGCAAGAATTTCTCTTGCGTATATTAACTAGCGGTGGAATTGTTGGGTTATGAAGTATGTGTATCTTTACTTTTACTAGGGAATAGTTTTTAAAGTGGTTGTCTTCATTTACACTCATACCATCGTGGTAGGAGAGTTCCTTTCATTCCACAATTGCTTAAGAAATTGAGTGCTTTTCATATATTAACCTTTGTTTTCATCTCCTGTGAAATGGCTGTGCATGGCTTTGGACTAAGTTTTCATCAAGTTGTATTTTTCTATTAATGTATAGGAGGATTTTATATATTCTATGTCCCATTATTTTTGTTGGTTGTGTTGCTAAAAGGCTTTGATTTGTAGCTGCTCTCGTCACAGTTATGTAACATTCTTAATAATGACTAAATGGGTTGTATCAGTTCTTACTGGTACTATTCATGTTCTGGGATCTGTTTAAGAAATTCTTTACTACCTTGACCTTGTAAAGAAGTCTTCTATCTTTATTTCTAATAATTTTAACATTTCTTCTTTCTTTTGTTTTTTAAATTTTATTTTAGGTTCAGGGGTACATGTGCAGATGTGTTATATAGGTAAGTGGCATGTCATGGGGGTTTGATATATAGGCTACTTTGTCATCCAGGTAATAAGCATAGTACCCAATAGTAGTTTTTTGATCCTCACCCTCCTCCCATCCTCCACCCTCAAGTAGGCCCCAGTGCCTGTTGTTCCCTTCTTTGTGTCCATATGTACTCAATGTTTAGCTCCCACTTATAAGTAAGAACACATGCAGTATTTTCTTTTCAGTTCCTGTGTTAGTTTGCTTAGAATACTGGCCTCCAGCTTCATCAATGTTGCTGCAAAGGACATTATCTCATTCTTTTCTATGGCTATGTAGTATTCCATGGTGTATATGTACCACATTTTCTTTATCCAGTCTACTGTTGATGGGCATTTAGGTTGATTCCACGTTTTTGCTATTGCAAATAGTGCTGCAATGAACATACACGTGCATATGTGTTTATGGTAGAACGATTTATATTCCTTTGGGTATGTACCCAATAATGGGATTGCTGGGTTGAATAGTAATTTTGCTTTGAGTTCTTTGAGAAATTGCCAAACTGCTTTTTTTACAGTGGTAGAACTAATTTACATTCCCCCCAGAAGTGTGTGAGCATTCCCTTTTCTCCACAACTTGGATCTACTATTTTTTGACTTCAAGACAACATTTAAACCTAATTCTGACTTAAAAGCCCAAGACTTTGCACCCTTAAATATATCTCAAGCTTCACACATCCGTACATCATTCAGTTGCCAAGTATTTTTCATCATAACCTAACTTCACTGAAGTAAAAAACTTACTTATTTTTCCTGCCATGTTGTATCCCTCACCTTCACAAATGCACCTATAACCTAAGCTGCTGCCAGCAAATAGTAGAAATAAAAGCCTGTTACTTAGTTTTTTGAGTATGCTGTTTTTTTTTTCTGTATCATAAACAATGTAGGATAATGGGATCTGAAGTTAGGGACCTTGACTCAAATCCTCTTTCTAAATCATACTCCTTTTGTGTTCTCAGAAAAGCTAACCACTTTGAGCTTCAATTTTTATGACTATGACAAAAGACATATGTACCCTGAGGGCTTTCAGGACAAGTGAGATGATACAGGTAAGACCTCTAATACTTAGGAGGTATTCAGCCAGTGAGAGGCAATACTGTATAACGTAGTGGTTCTCAAAGTGTGGTCTGGGATTTCCTGGGGTCCTTGAGACCTTCGTAGGTGCTCTATAAGTTCAAAACTATTTTTATAATAATACTAAGACCTTATTTCTCTTTTCACAAGTTTATAGTGGTATACTCCATAGGCTACAGAACACGAGATATCATAACAGATTGAATGCAAAAGCTGTTAAGAGAATCCAGAGGAAAATAGTCCCTTCCAAACTTTGGTTGGCATGGGAATTAAGACCTTGGATTCTGGAACCAGCTGCCTGTTGATATTATGGCTCTGCCATTGCAAACTTTATGACCTTGAGCAAATTACTTACCCCCTCTGTGCTTCAGTTTCCTTTTTCTGTAAAATGGGTATAATAATACAACTCACCTCCTAGGACTTTTGTGAGATTAAATGAGTAACACCTATATAATACTTAGAATGATGCCTGGAATATAGTAGTGGTTCCACCAATATTTGCCCTCATTATTTTTACTATTGTTACTGTTCTAGTTGATCAGCTCTTTAACATCAATGATCTTGCAGCATTAATGTAGAATTTGTGGGCCAAACCATTCCACCAACCAACTCATCTTTCCACACACCATTGGAATAGGAGCCACTGGGTGGAGTCTCAGTGAAATCAACAGGAGATGTCATCAACCAGAGAAGTTAGATGACTGGGTCACCCCAGGCCTTGGGCTTTGGTTCCTATCTTTGCAACACCACATTGCTGTCCTTTAGTTGAAATAATGCATGACTAACAGAGGTGACAACACTAAGGTGACCATTTGATTTGGGGAGAGGGGCAGATGGCATTGCCAAGAGGCAGAATATGCTTTATCAGTCAAAGTGTCCCCAGAACCCCCTCACTTGAGCCACTCCCCTTTGCTTCAACGAGTTCCCAGCATTAAGATTCTATGTGTCCTTTGGCTTTCCCTTACAAGCAGAAGTCATTGCTAAATAATATTTTAACACATCTTTATTCCCACAGTGCTAGTCAACAACATTGTTCACAATCACAATCCTCTGAATGGCACCCCAAAATTGAGAAGGGCAGAGAAATGAATAATTCAATAATGCTGAAAGTCATCAGTGTAATCAAAATTCCCTGTAATAGAAGAAGAAGAAAAAAAATGAAGAGTCATGATGTTGGCACAGTAATGGTTTTCCTGATTATAATGACGTAGTGATGCCCAGATAATAAAAGCTTCCCCACATATCTCAAGTGTATCTGATGCTTAGGAATCAAATCAGTGAAGGATTATGAGAGTAAAAATCTATTTAAGCATAGGATAGCATAGCATAGAATAGGATAGCATAGCATAGAATAGGATAGCATAGCATAGAATAGGATAGCATAGCATAGCATAGCATAGCATAGCATAGAATAGGATAGCATAGCATAGCATAGCATAGCACAGCATACGATAGCATAGCATAGCATAGCACAGCATAGGATAGCATAGCATTGCATAGCATAGCATAGCATAGCATAGGATAGCATTGGATAGTGTAGCATAGGATAGCATAGCATAGCATAGCACAGCATAGGATAGCATAGCATTGCATAGCATAGCATAGGATAGCATAGGATAGCATAGCATAGCATAGGATAGCATAGCATAGCATAGCATAGCATAGCATAGCATAGCATAGGATAGCATAGCATAGCATAGCATAGCATAGCATAGGATAGCATAGCATAGGATAGCATAGCATAGGATAGCATAGCATAGCATAGCATAGCATAACATAGCACAGGATTGCATAGCATAGCATAGCATAGCATAGGATAGCATAGCATGGCATAGCATAGCATAGCATAGCATAGCATAGCATAGCATAGCATAGCATAGCATAGTATAGCATAGCATAGGATAGCATAGCATAGCATAGGATAGCATAGCATAGCATAGCATAGCATAGCATAGCATAGCATAGCATAGCATAGCATAGGATAGCATAGGCTAGCATAGGATAGCATAGCATATCATAGGAGAGCATAGCATAGCATAGCATAGCATAGGATAGCATAGCATAGCATAGGATAGCATAGGATAGCTAGCATAGCATAGGATAGCTAGCATAGCATAGGATAGCTAGCGTAGCATAGGATAGCATAGCATAGCATAGGATAGGATAGCATAGCGTAACAGCATAGCATAGCATAGCATAGCATAGCATAGCATAGCATAGCATAGCATAGCATAGCACAGCATGGGATAGCATAGCATAGCATAGCATAGCATATTATCTTTTTAGAGAAAGGCATATAAAATAATACATTTTTGATTTATATATGTAGGAAATAGTCCATTTTATAAATGCATAAAATGCAAAGAAATGCATATATAAAAGGTGGTCTAATGAAGGGGAAAGAAAGAAGGTGAAGAAACAGGAAAAAGAATTAAAAATATAAAAGAAAAAGAGGGAAAAAAGAAAACTATTGGCTCAATAAAAGAGAAAGCGAAAGAGACATAAGAAGCATAGGCTAGTAGTTCCACCGTTTTTTTGGTTTCTTTTTTGTCTTTTTTTTTTTTTTTTTTTGAGACGGAGTTTCACTCTTATCAGCCAGGCTGGAGTACAATGGCAGGATGTTGGCTCACTGCAACCTCCAACTCCCAGGTTCAAGCGATTCTCCTGCCTCAGCCTCCCGAGTAGCTGGGATTACAGGTGCCCACCACCAAACCCGGCTAGTTTTTGTATTTTTAGTAGAGACGGGGTTTCACCATGTTGGCAGCGCTGAACTCCTGACCTCAGGTGATCCGCCCACCTCGGCCTCCCAAAGTGCTGGGATTACAGGCATGAGCCACCATGGTCCAGCCCCACCTGTGTTTTTTTCAATCACGGTGAAAGACCTTCAAAATATTTTGTATTTTGGCAACTATGAGCACAAATAGAGATACACATCTTGTCAGTAGCCCAGAGGCTGCACACCTGCACTTACCAGTTAAAGTTTGCAGTCTTCTGAGAGCTTTACTTTATACTTAGGTTGTAAAGGTTAATATGGCTAACATCCTCTCCTAAAGCCTTATTTGTCTACTATATTTTAACTATAGATTGAACAGCTATTTTAGAGCCACATGGTTTTTAATGGCTACATAATATTTCATGGTGTAGTTTGTCATCATTCGTTTATTCTTTTGTGACAGGAACTGATTGATTTCCTCTTTTTTTTCTGTGTTTTTTTGTTTGTTTGTTTTACCCCTCTGAACAATGCTGCAATAGCATTGTTGTACATATACCCTTACATATAAGTGGTTCAATTGCTGTAGAGATAGACATCTGGGTTAAAAGGTCTGTTTATCATTCAGGTAGGTAAATGTTGTATCCTTGCTTCCCAAAATGGCAGTGACATTGCACACTTCTACTCCCGATATACAAGAACGTTGTTTTCACCAGTGATAAGTACCAGCCATAAATTATAACTCATTAATTTTTGCCAGTCTAGTGATGTAAATATTAGTTCATTGTTAAATTAATTGACATTTCCCTATTAGTGAATTGGAGCATTATTGTATGTTTGGCCATTATAGTTTCCTTTTTGTAAATTCCTTCCTCATATTCTTTATCTTTTAAAAAGAAAATTTTTTCTTGACTTCTTGTCAGTTATATGCACTCTGTATATAAACACATGAAAATGTTGCTGTTATCTGCTTTAAAACTATATTTTCCATTTTTAACTATATCAAAGTTTATATATAAAGAAGTGTATTTTGGCCGGTTGCGCCAGCTCATGCCTGTAATCCTAGCACTTTGGGAGGCCGAGGCTGGTGGATTGCCTGAGCTCAGGAGTTTGAGACCAGCCTGGGCAACATGGTGAAACCCCATCTTTACTAAAATACAAAAAATTAGCTGGGCATGGCAGCATGAGCCTGTAATCTCAGCTACTTGGGAGGCTGAGACAGGAGAATCACTTGAACCTGGGAGATGGAGGTTGCAGTAAGCCGAGATCACGTCACTGCACTCCAGCCTGGGCAACAGAGTGAGACTTCATCTCAAAAAAAAAAAAAAAAAAAAAGAAGAAATGTCTTTTATCTCTTTTTCTTTCCACATCAAGATATATCACATTTTTATCACCCCAGTAGGTTCTCTTGTGTCCCTTCCCAATCAGTCCTCCCACCCTATTGAGAGTTAGCCACCCTTCTGATTTCTAGCATCATGTGTTAAATTTGCCTGTTTATTTTTCATCTGAAATTGTTTGCCGCAGTATAATAAATTGAAATTCATTCATGCTCCGCTGTGTGTCAGTAGGTTGTTCTTTTATATTGCTGAGAATGATTCTATTATTTGAATAATTACCTTTTTTTTAGCCATTTTGTTGTTGATAGAAATTTGAATTCCTTATCAGTTTAACTATAATGAATAGGACTGCTATAAACATTTTTGTATATATCATGAGACATAAAGTAGGTGAATGATTAGCTTTTTTAAAAACCACCAAATGGTTTTCCGAGGTGGTTGAACCATTTTCCATTTCCCATTTCCACCAAAAGGGTATGAGAGTTCCAGTTGCTTCACATTCCTTCCAACACCCGGTATTGGCGGTCCTTTTAATTAAAATGATTCTGGTGTGTGTGGAGTAGTGTCTTATTGTGATTTTAATTTGTATTTATCTGATGATTAATAATGTTGAGCACGTTCTCACATGCTCACTAGCCATTTATCTATCTTTCTTTGTGAAGTACTTGCTCAAGTCTTACTCTTTTTTTGGCCTTTTATTATTGATTTTCAGGAGTGCTTAATATATTCTGGATGTGGGTCTTTTGTGAGAGAGAGAGATATATATAGAGAGAGGAAATTTTCTCCCTTTCTGTGCTTTCTAGTCCATTTTATTTTATTTTTCCCCTATGGTTAGTCCCTTTTATGTTTTATCTAAGAAAACTTTGTCTACTCCCACGGTCGTGAAGATATTCTCTTAAGTTCCCTGCAGCCCACCCCCTCAAGCTTTATAGTTTAGGATTTCACATATTTCACATTTAGGTGTATCTCTGATTGATGTTTGAATGTGAAATCAATTGTGTACTTCTGGTATCCACTGACTTGGCCACGGTATATTATCATATATTATGCTGAATTTGATTTTTTAAATATTTTATTTCATATTTCTTCACAAAGTTTACAAGATAGACTTACCCACAATTTTTAAATATTTTATAATGTCCTTATCATGTTTTCATGTCAAATTTGTGACAGCCTCACACGAATACTTGTGAGTTGGGAAGTGAACTGAAAGTATTCAGTTTGGTGTTGTTTCTTTTCTAAATGTTTGGAAGAATTAGTCTGCTCCTGCAAGGCTTTGCTTTTTCTTTTATGAGAGAAAGTTTTAAGTTATGTATTTGATTTTTATTAGATATAAGACCAATCAGATATATACATTTTTTCCTGTGTTAGTCATGGCAGGTGGTTTTGCATAGTTTTGGTAGGTAGGTTTTATAAGGAATTTGTCAATTTCATCTAACGCATCAAATAATTTTTATGTTAAGAATTTCCTCATATATTCTTGGCTATTGTATTTATAGTGATACACCTTCATTTCTGATAATGATAGTTTGTGTTTTCTCTTTTTTCTTTTTAAATATCTAGGGGTTTACCAATTTTACTAGTTTTTCAAACATCCATATTTTAGCTTTATTTTATCTATTGTTTGTGTTGTATTTCATTAGTTTTTATCTCTATTCTTTGTTATGTCTCTTATAGATAGAATACTGTATCTCAATTCTTTCATTTTCTTTAAATTTAATTTTTTAATCTAATTTCTTTGTATGAATATTTAGATAATTTATTTTTTAGTCTATTTTATTTCCCGATACTTGCCTTTGAGGTCATAAAGTTTCCTCTAAGCACACTTTAGTTGTAATCGATTTATATAAATATTTCTATTATTTTGTTTTTAATATTTTTATGTGTATTGTAAATTCTTTGAGCCTTGTATAACTTAGAATTTCAAAACAGTTTTGGGGATTTTTTTTTTGCCTTTTTTAAATTGACATTTAATTCAATTCCATTGTTTTCAGAGAATATACCGTGTATGATTTTAATCCTTTGAATTTTGTTGAGGCTTGTAGGCTCAGCACATGGCTAATTGTTGTGCAGCGCACCAGCATGGCACATGTATACATATGTAACTAACCTGCACATTGCACACATGTACCCTAAAACCTAAAGTATAATAATAATAAATAAATAAATAAATAAAAGAAAATGCTCTAAGTGAAATCTCTCAATTTTGTCAGTTGTTTTTATTTCACTTTCATTGTGTTTTTGTTGTTGTTGTTTTTGAGACGGAGTCTTGCTCTGTTGCCCAGGCTGGAGTGCAGTGGTGCAGTCCCGGCTCACTTCAACCTCCGCCTCCCAGGTTCAAGTGATTCTCCTGCCTTAGCTTCCCAAGTAGCTGGGATTAAAGCTGCCCACCACCACGCCCTGCTAATTTTTGTATTTTTAGTAGAGACGGTGTTTCACCATGTTGGCCAGCCTGGTCTCAAACTCCTGACCTCAAGTGATCCGCCCCCCTTGGCCTCCCAAAGTCCTGGGATTACAGGCCTGAGCCACCGCGCCTGGCTATTTCACTTTCATTTTTGAAGAACATTTTCACCAGGCCTAGAATTCTGGGTTGGCATTATTTTGTTTGAGCACTTTAAAGATGTAATTCTATTGTCTTTTCACTTCTGTCAGTTAGTTAGATAGGAGGAATAAGTTCAAGAGATCTGTTGTACAGCGGGGTGCCCATAGTTAATGACAGTATATTGTATTCTTTTTTTATTATTATTTTACTTTAAGTTCTGGGGTACATGTGCAGGACGTGCAGGTTACACAGGTATACATGTGCCATGGTGGTTTGCTGCACTTATCAACCTGTCATCTAGGTTTTAAGCCCCACATGCATTAGGTATTTGTTCTAATACTCTCCCTCCCCTTGTCCCACTAACCCCCAACAGGCCCTGGTGTGTGATATTCCCTTTCCTTTGTCCATGTCTTCTCATTGTTCAACTCTCACTTATGAGTGAGAATGTGAGGTGTTTGGTTTTCTGTTCCTGTGTTAGTTTGCTGAGAATGATGGCTATTGTATTCTTAAAAGTGCAAAGATAGTGAATGTTAAGTGTTCTCACTGCAAAAGTGATAACTATGGGAGGTAATGCCTTTGTCAATTAGCTAGATTTAAACATTCCACAATGCATATATATACTTCAAAATATGTTATACATGATAAATACATATGATTTTATCTGTCAATTAAAAATGTCAGTTGACAGTATTATAATTGTAGTTATTTGGTGTAGTGTTTGTTCTATATATGACATTTAGGTCAATTTTATCAATTGTATTCAAAATTCTATAATTTTATGGTCTGTCTACATATTCTTTCAGTTGCTGAGAAATGTGTGCTAAAATTTCTCATGATGATTTTAGCTTTCTGTACTCATTCAACTGAGTTAGTTTTCCTTTCGGCTTTGAGTTGTTATTAGGAGCATTCAGACCTAGAAATGTAATATTTCTCTTGTGGATCGACCCTTTTATTATAGAAAGCCCCCTATTATACGTTTAGCAATGCTTCTTGCCTTAAATCTATTTGTTTGTTACTAGTGTAGCTGTTTCTTGTAAACAGAATGCAGTTGTGTTTTGTTTTTTAAACTCTTATTTACTGGGACCATCTTTTTAAAAAATTTTAAATTTTTTGATTTTCTATTTTTATGGGTACATAATAGTTTTACACAGAAAATCTTCTAGTTCACTTTCTTTTATTTTATATTCCCTGAGGTATTTTAAAGTTTATCATTTATTTCTTAAAACATGATAAATATTGTGGTTTTAAAATCTCTTCTAATACACTTAGTATCAGAAATTTTCGGGTGATATTGTTTTTGCTATATTCTGTTTCTATTAGTTGTTATTTGCATTGTCTTATTTCTTTTTATGCCTCTTTTGAGTGCTTACTGTTAATTTTCAATGGAAAATTTGATGGGAATTTATTAAGATTAATGAATGTTTTTCTCCTAGATAGACTTCGGTTTTGCTTCTGCCGGGTACCGGGGCACCACATACCAAGACCAAATTCAGGTAAAGCATTCTTGCCTCATCCAGTTTATGCCTAGCAAAGGTCAGTGGGGATTAGGGCATGCAAGGAGGTTGTCAAGGGGTTTGGCCTGTGGCCACACTTCTCAAATACTTTTTCTTTTTAAACTTTGTTCAGCGACTCTTTTGCTATTTTGGGGCAGAGTACTTTGTATATCTTTTTGCCCTTACCTGAAGAGCGTAGTAGCCTATCAAAGACCTAGTTTAATATGGAGAAAATCTCTCTTAAGTCTTTATACCTTGAGTGGACATGAAACCTTGACTTCTTTCTCTTTCAGTCCACATGGGGCAGGGATTGGATTCCAAATAAGCATCACTGGCAAATGATGCTTATGGTCTGAAGGCATAAGTGGCTTTCATGCTCTTCAGAATTCCACTTGTAAATTTCAAGTTGCAGGCTTTCATCTAAAAATTGATCTAGTAGTTCCGGCTGACCTTTCAGCTTTTTAATGCCTTTAAGATTGTTTTGTTTTTTAATAAAAGAAACTTCTGTTTTCAGAGAAGAGTTGATCCACATAGCCATACTTAACCATTACCAAAATCAGTCTCCCTATTTTCTGCTCTTCAGTTCTGCTTTCTGTGGACCTGGGGCATTCAACTGTTAAGTATTTCTTAGGCTCTGCCATAGGAAATATCTTCTAATATGACCCCCACTTTGCCTTAGATGGTGGGTTTTCAATTTCCTCAGCAATTTTTGTGTGTGTTTGATAACTCTCTTTTTCTCTCCATGTGGATCAAACCTTTTACATTCTTTTACACTAATCTTAGTGGTATTTTGGAAGCAGCTAAAATAAATGCCCCTTTTCAATCTTTTCATGTTTTGTCAGAAGTTCAGCCTGTTAAAACCAAATCAAGAACTGTAAAAACACGCCACTGTGATTCTAATGTACATATAGGGCTATAAACTACAGCTATACTGCTGTACCTTTATTTTTTTAGATTTATATTTGTATCATACTGATTTTTGTATATGTTTTATCTCTTGTGCTCCTGTGAATTCCTAAAGGTGGGAGTTATAATGTGTTTATTTTTCTCTTCCACAATGCCTGGTGTAATGTCTATCAAATATTATGGATTTCATAAATGTTTGTCAGTAAAAGAAAATACATGTGTATCCACAACATGATCTGAATGGTGCTGATTGAGTGCTAATAAATATTTTCTATTAAGCCCTTTACTCATCACTCTATAAATGCAACATACTTACCAAGAACAGGACAGTAACAGCCTTACACTGACTATTTTGGTGAGAATAACCACAAATGTAGTTTTGATCTAGGATGAAACCAAATGTGAGGAGAATGATTCCAGCTATTGCTCCCAGGGCACTAAGAAAATTCATTATTCGGCTCAATATTATCTGAAATAGAATAAGAACATAACAATGTGACTGGGGTCCAGCCTGTACTACAAACAAAGCAATGAATGTGGAGAATGGGGAGCAGGATTTTAGTGGCAGCATCTTAATGCCACGAGGCAGCTCTGTGATCCTATGCGAATCGCTTCACATTTTTGGGCTTCAGGCCTTCATCTACACAATGAGGGGATCTTGTGAACTTTCAGTAACCTTTCCATTCCCCGTATTCTATGCCTAAGTTAACTCTCATTCAGTTGGGAGGAAGGGTGTGCCTGTAAAAATTGCATTTTGATTCTCTGGTAAAAGTCATGGTCTATTTACATTTTTGTTTTAAGACTCCCATGTTTAAATAAATGCTGCACTTCTCTGCCATTTTTAATTTCTCCCTAAAATGACAAACTAAGGATTTTCAGTCCTTTGCTAAAATCTTTTTTTGGCATAGTAATATCTTATGTCTTCAATTCTTTGAGTAAAGTAAAAATATTCTACTTATAATTTATCTATAACTTTACATTCAGTAGCACTGTATTCTTTATTTTGAGATCCTGTTTATGGCTTAGTTGGATTGTCTACAGTTTGCCTTTCATATGAGTCAAAATAGTGCCTGTCAAAGTGCCTGGTATGCCATAGATACCCAGAAAACAAAAAAGAATGAATAAGTAACTGGAATATTGAAATAATTCCACCGTTAATTGGCTGGGAATTTGGACAAGCTATTTAACGATTGTAAGCCTCAGTGTCTTTATACATAAAATAAGGGCTAAACTAGATGACCTAGAGAAACTCTCCTCTGGCATAGTGGGTTATAATTCTAGGAAAACAGGAAGCAAATGCTGTTTACTGGTATCAGTACTTGATAGTTTGTGGAATTATGGTGACCTAATGATTTTACAAATTTGTTTCAAGGCCAGGATAAATTATTTGAAAGTTATATATTTTTAATAAAGTGGAAATAGTGAAAATGTAACTCATTACTTGTTTTTTTTTTTTTTTTTTTTTTTTTTGAGATGGAGTCTTGTTCCGTTGCCCAGGCTGGAGTGCAGTGGCCTGATCTCGGCTCATTGCAACCTCCACCTCCCAGGTACAAGCAATTCTCCTGCCTCAGCCTCCTGAGTAGCTGGGACTACAGGTGCACACCACCACACCTGGCTAATTTTGTATTTTTAGTAGAGATGGAGATTCACCATGTTGGCCAGGCTGGTCTTGAATTCCTGACCTCATGATCCACCCGCCTTGGCCTCCCAAAATGCTGGGATTACAGGTATGAGCCACCATGACTGGCTACAAAATATATTTTTAATAAAGTAGGTATATAACTCACCAGAGTTTCTGTGGTTTTTCTTTTCAGTGCAATTAGGAAGGCTCCAGAATTAATGAACTGTTAAGAGGAATAAATATGTTAATGATGACCATGTTTAGCTGATGTTGAGTTCTTACAGAATAGACCTCTGTGCATTTCTTTTTTTTTTTTTTTATGTTTTTCTTCCTCTTTATTTTCAAGGGGAAGTAACGTTGCAATTGCTCACCCTATGGAAACTGGAATTGCTTCCTTTGGGTTACAGACACACCCTTATCTCTACAGGTCCAGCTGTGTGTCTCTGTCCTTTACTCCATTTTACTCAGCTATGTAATGTGGCATCAGTGCCGGTCAAAAACGGAGCATTTTTTCTTCCTTACTTCTTTCTTTCTCTTTTTCCTGTCTCCCTATCATCTTTCCCTGTCCTCCCACTTTCCTTTCCATGCTCCCTTTCCCCCTTCTCTTTCTCTGTCTCTGCTTCTACTTTCATTTTATTTCTTTTTTTTTTATTTATTATACTTTAAGTTTTAGGGTACATGTGCACAATGTGCAGGTTAGTTACATATGTATACATGTGCCATGCTGGTGTGCTGCACCCATTAACTCGCCATTTAGCATTAGGTATATCTCCTAATGCTATCCCTCCCCCCTCCCCCAACCCCACAACAGTCCCCAGAGTGTGATGTTCCCCTTCCTGTGTCCATGTGTTTTCATTGTTCAATTCCCATCTATGAGTGAGAACATGTGGTGTTTGGTTTTTTGTCCTTGTGATAGTTTACTAAGAATGATGATTTCCAATTTCATCCATGTCCCTACAAAGGACATGAACTCATCATTTTTTATGGCTGCATAGTATTCCATGGTGTATATGTGCCACATTTTCTTAATCCAGTCTATCATTGTTGGACATTTTGGTTGGTTCCAAGTCTTTGCTATTGTGAATAGTGCCACAATAAACATATGCGTGCGTGTGTCTTTATAGCAGCATGATTTATAGTCCTTTGGGTATATACCCAGTTCAACCATTGTGGAAGTCAGTGTGGCGATTCCTCAGGGATCTAGAACTAGAAATACCTTTTGACTCTATGCATTTCTTTTACAGGCCCGCCTTCTAAGTTCGCACACTCCTCAGGGCAGTGAGAAGGGTGAGTTGCTTTATATGACTTTCCACAAATGGAATAGTGGACAAAACACTGATCTGGAAATCTCCTTTAGCCCTAACTATTTATTTGAACATGAACTTTCTTTTTTTAACCATACAGGGCTTTGGTTTACTCATCCATGTTCTTTTTATAGCTATTGTGGACTCAGCTTTGATCTCATGACAAAGGGATGTCAAGTCAGTTTATAATCATTAAGATTGGATTCCATCTTACTGCAATCCAATGTGTTCTCTTGGATGGGAACATAAGGTGGGGTTGCAGTGAATGTGCTGGTAGTTCTTAAAAATCTCCAAGATTTTTCTTGGAAGTGGGTCACACGTGGTAGCATTTTTGTCTAGTGGAAATTTCTAATCTGATTACAGCACATCCATGTTTAAATTTCCAGCCCCTTCATGGGTATTTTCCAGCCTCATCTCTCCACCTTCACTCCCTGTGCTGAACTCTTATAGTTCACATAATAGAAAATGCTCTCCCATACCTTCAGCCTTTGCTCATATTTCTCTCTTGGCATGCAACAAGACATCCCTAATCCTTACACTTGGGTATCCCAACTCCCATCTTCTGTGTGTGTGTCCTCACCTGATTAACCATTCACCCTTTAAAACTTGGTCAAGCTGGAAATGTCTCTGGGCGTTGTCCCCTCTGTTTTGTTGATGCCTTTCCTATGGAGGCAGCCCCTGTGTTTATTCTCCCTCATCACACCCTGTGTTAATTGTCTGACTCCTCACTCAGCTGAGACCTTGGGCTCAGGCACTGCTTTCTTTTCCCTGAAGCCATTGCTCTGCCCATTCTCTGGCACTAAATTAGGTCCTAAGTTAATGTTTATTGATTGTGACTACATTGGGTTTAATAAACACCTCTCTGCAGCTCAAAAGTTATATCTGAGAAACACTTCCCACTTCACTTCTGTAAAGAATAAATTCCTCCTTCATCTCTGCTTACATAAGCATTTCCTGCACCTCTGTGATAACATTTATCACACTGCCTTGAAGTGATCTCTTTACATGTTTTCTTGCTAGACTGAGAGGTCTTTGGGGGAGAGGCTCATTGCCTTTCTCTGTGTATCTGGCTTATAATAAATAGTAACTAATTTCAAATGAATGAATAGCCAAATAAACAACTGCAAGCCTCAAAAGAAATATTCCCAAAGGAACTTCAAGACCTAATGATGGAATATCAGTGACTGTGATGAACTAATGGGGAAATAATTTCAACAAGGTTAGTTTTTTGCACTTTTGAAAGCATGTCATACAACTGGATCTAGCTTATTTCATTGCGAAGAATTCCCTAACATCCTGGTTGGCATGGCTTCAAATTGAACTTGATTGACTATACTCACCAAAACAGAGCCCCAGAATGGATATCCTGAAAGAAATATAAAGGGAAACCTTGGATATGGTTTTAACAAGGTGAAAAGGAAGATAACTCCAAAAGAAAAGGTCATAATTCCAAACAGGATCTGGATAGTCTGCAAATAGAGGAAAAAGTCATGGTGAGGAAAAGCAAAGTGATAGTTTCCCTTCTGTTTAGAAGATCTTCTTTTGGTCAAAAGGATTTGTCAATTACTCTCTTTGGTAATTAGGGGAAGAATAATAGAAGTCCCTTTATGATGCTCCTGGGTACTTTCTTAATTCCTCTATCTGGTATTTGGTGATAGGTAAAATGATCTAAATCAGTGCTCCTGAAAATGTGGTCCATGGATTGGCAACATCAGGATCACTTGGGAGCTAGAAATGCGAGCTATCAGACCCTATCCCATACTTACTGAACAGTCTCCAGGTGAGGCTGGGAAACCTGTATCTTCATAAGTTCTTCAGCTCTTTAGCCCATAAATGTGAATGTTTGAGAAACACTGAATTCTAAATGAGTATACCAGGCTGGCCTCAAGCAGAATTGGACTGTGAGGAGCCCCACCTGGAGATGGCCAATTCTCTGAGCCTGTTGAGGTATTGTCACACTCTCAGGCCCAGAAGACTCCCCATCTCTTCGGGGTTTTTTTTTTTTCTCTCCATCTCTGAGCCACTCATGTGATGCACTGTGACACCAAGCAGTGGTTTGACAAGTGCTGGGGAAGACTAATGAGGACAATATACAAAAATGGAAGATATACAATATACAAAAACGTGTGAGTCTATGTGCTCTGCTCTCTTCTTCTCAGTCCACCTTCTCAGTCTGAGTAATCTCATTTACTGCCATAGCAACTATCACTTTTTAAGTAGGTGAGTCCTAAATGATAGCATTTTTTGTCAAGTCCAGACCCACATGATTCATTCTTGTCAAACATCCTCTCTCAAATGTCCCACCAACACTCTATATTCACATTGTCTTAAAGAAGAATTGGAATAGGCTCCTACCTTCAAACATGTGCCAACAGATAATTTCCCTAGCCTTTCCCCTGCCTCAGTAGAATATACATAGGGGCAAGTCTTACTTACCCCTAAGATTTTCATTTTTGTAGCAAATAATTTTTGCAAGGGGCTTTGAGTTGAAAAGGTCGTGGTTGAAAGTTCTGTGGACTCATATTCTGAAGCAGTGATTTCTGGAGGAAATACCAGAAACACCGGACTGTGTGCGGTGCTTGAATCCATGATGGTGTCGGTGATAATTTGAAAGGAGATGATTTAGTTGGTACTTCAGTCTAGACCATGTTCTTTGCTTGTGCTGAGGCTGCCTGGAGCACTGGAATTTTTTGCTTTGTCTTGGAATTATAGGAACATAGAGTCATAGAGTCATAGAATCTCAGGACTGCTCAAGATCCCAAGATGGCTATAAGTAAAATGCCTGGGACTGGGGATCGGAGAACCGGACAAGTAGTCCTGGTTTAGTTAGGAGTTTACTGTGACTTTTGGCAAGTCACATCCCCCTCTCCTGGTTTCTGATTCCTCATATATACATTGACCAAATTGGACTAGATGATCTTCATATAAAGACATTTTAGGGACCGCGCATGGTGGCTCACATCTGTAATCCCAGCACTTTGGGAGGCTGAGGCGGGCGGATCACCTGAGGTCAGGAGTTAGAGACCAGCCTGGCCAACATGGTGAAACCCCATCTCTACTAAAAATATAAAAAATTAGCTGGGTGTGGTGGCACATGCCTGTAGTCCCAGCTACTCGGGAGGCTGAGGCATGAGAATCGCTTGAACCCAGGAGGCAGAGGTTTCCTTGAGCTGAAATTGCACCACTGCACTCCAGCCTGGGCAACAGAGCAAGACTCTGTCTCAAAAAAAAGGACATTTTAGTTACCAAATGGCAACTAGATGCACATTTATTCCAGTTCCATATCTTCAGACACAGGTAGAACGCAAAATCTCTCAGGCCACGGAACAAATTAACCACTTCTTGAAGTATAGATAACATCCATTTTTCCTGTCACTTTGTGGTTTTGCCACCTGATTTAAGTAGCTTTAGCTGTGTAACAAATCCCTCAAAATGTAGTTACTTCCAGCAACCACCACTGGCTTTTGTTTACACATCTGTGGGTCCTGTGTGTGGTCTGTCTCATCTGAGGCTGCTCAGCACTTCTCTGCCAGGCTCTCTCATGCAACTGTGGTCACCTGGTGGAGTGTCCAATTACATGAATTAGGATGGCCTGAGTCATGTCTCTGGAAATGGGCAGACTCTTGGTTCTCTTCCAATTCACAAATACTTTTCAAACCTCTGCTGAATCATGTGTGCTAATGTCATATTGGCCAATCAAATTTCATAGACAACCCAGATTCGAGGGGTAAGAAAATAGGCCCCCTAATGTCTTCATGGGAGGATCTGTACTTTCATCTTGAAAGGACAAGAATGAAGGGAAGGGAACCATTTGTGTCTATTTTTAACTGTACCTTGTCATTTTCTGGTGTTTCCTGTTGAGATCAGGTCTTCCTTAATTGAACCTCATGATGTGACAGCCTCTAGCCACTTGCCACTTGCCAGTTAGAATATTTTAAAAGGCCACCCCCCCTCACAATTTCTTTTCTCTGAACGTATCCATCTCTTGTTCAATTTTCTATGGACGTTGAATCATAATGGTGATTATCCTTCATGAACATCATCTGATGTTGTGTTAGCATTCCCTAAGCTAAGCACACTATGTTGCAACATAGTTTTATAAAACACCATTTCACCCTAATTACTCGGGTTTTAACTTTGCTCTATACCTTCCCCAGTTTTTGTTTTTTCTCCCTCTAAGCATGATGACTAGCACAGTGTTATAATAGCTATCTGACAAATGGCAGAAATATAACTTTAATTTTTTATTATTCTTTATTTTTTATTATTATTTATTTTTTATTATTCTTTAATTCATGCAATCTGGCGATGCAATGGAAGACTTACTCTTTGGAGAAGAGAAACCTAGAATGAACCCCAAGCCCTTTTATTTACTATTTATGGGGTCTAGGCTAAGTTATCTATTAATTTACATATTTATTAAAACATTACATTTCTTTTATGAGA
Source organism: Pongo pygmaeus (assembly GCF_028885625.2). Lineage (NCBI taxonomy): Eukaryota > Metazoa > Chordata > Mammalia > Primates > Hominidae > Pongo > Pongo pygmaeus. Next base: position 14,763,593 of record NC_072382.2, read on the forward strand.
ATAAAAATTGTTATTCAGTTATGTTTAGTGAATTTTAAAGTACCTGGAGTGTAATAGATGCTAAGTAAATTGTAGTAGTAATAAAAATAAGAGTAATAAGTATTATTTCTCTTATTATTGCCATTTTTAGCATGGTGAGCAGATACTTTGTCTTGCTTTATGTTTGCACTCTTTCCAAAGTTCATTTTTTGTTGATTCTTTATAGGTTAAATGTATTTCTATGAGCTTAGCTATAATACTGGAAATGTCACACTGAATCAGTGCAGACGTTATTTTATTTTATTTTTTGAGACGGAGTCTTGCTCTGTTGCCCAGGCTGGAGTGCAGTGGCATGATCTCGGGTCACTGAAAGTTCTGCCTCCTGGGTTCATGCCATTCCCCTGCCTCAGCCTCCTGAGTAGCTGGGATTACAGGCGCCCACCACCATGCCTGGCTAATTTTTTTGTATTTTTAGTAGAGACAGGGTTTCACCGTGTTAGCCAGGTTGGTCTCGATCTCCTGACCTTGTGATCCGCCTGCCTCAGCCTCCCAAAGTTGCTGGGATTACAGGCGTGAGCCACCGTGCCCGGCCCCAGTACAGACGTTATTTTACAATTTCTCCATTTCAGGGTGGCTGTGGAACTCCATGGCCTCCTGCTAATAAATGCCCTAGGCCTCTTTATACATTGATGACATGTATCTGTTCACTACTTCAAAAATTTTCCATATCCTCAGATTTCTTCTTATTTTCCAATCTGCCGAAACCTACTCTTTTAATGCAAATTACTCTAGTCTTAAGGTGGTTTATGGAATAATATATAATATGTTTGTATTCATTAATGTTCTGAAATTCAGCCTTAATTTCAAGCTTCTCATTGCTAAGTATTCCAGAGAAGTTATGATGATCTGAGGAATCCAAGTTCTGTGAACCATAGTCAATGGGATTAGGCCTTTCCTCACAGTCTCTCATCTGATTCCCTTGCTGGAAATTTCCAAGAAAAACACTGTGTATTCTTTCTCTCATTCTTCTGTTACTGCAGCTGAAAGTCAATTTTCTTTGTTTTTAAGTTTCTCTTATTTTTCTCTGTTGTTAAAGCCCTCCTTTAAAAAGATCCATATCCATACTCTGGAGAGAACAACTCTGGGAGCAGAATTAGAGCAGTCAACTGTTGTGGCCAGATGTCACCCGCTTAGGAGTCCCCAAATTCTAGTTTTCTTTTGTTTTTAAAATTTATAAATAATAATATTGTCTTTAAATCTTATTCCATGAATGATGGTAAAACCCAGTGTCACTCTGAATGTCTCCAGACATTTCTTGGAAGGAGCAAGTGAATACGAGGGAAGGGGAGCCACTGGGGCTTCTATCGTGTGGAGTGGTCTCAAGCTCTGATTTTCTGCATCTATTGAATTCTTAGTTTTCTCTGCAAGTCTGGGCTTCTGTAAGTGATGACTGTTTTTCTCACTGCACTGTCCTGCTGGTTTTCATCCTAATTCTTCACTCCTCTAAGGTAGTACTAGCACAATCTTGCATATATAGCATACTTTAAAAATAATATTAGAAGATCATTCTACAGAACCTACAAAGGCAGCACCAGGGATTTCCTACTGTATCTTCTGACATAAACACTCTAATTACTAATTTCGGACTTACACATAGGTATTAGGTATTCCCTTTGTGACTACCTAGGAATTTTATGTTTAAAGAACAAAAAGATTCTTTGTTTCATTGTAGTCAGATGGGATTTTTATGCCTTCACTCCCTTTCCCAATTTGCAAGAAGAAAAGGTGTATATTATTCTGCTTAGGGTACTACGGTAAATTACCATGACTGCTTCATTTAAACAGCACAAATTTATTTCTCATACTTTTGGAGGCTGGGAATTCCAAGATCAAAGTGTCAGCTATTTTGGTTCCTTATGAGAGCTCTCTTCTTGGCTTGCAGATGACTGCATTATTTCTGTCCTCACATCGTCTTTCCTCTGTGCGTACACAGGCATGTGAGCACACACACACAAGGACACACACACAGAAAAAGAGCAGGAGACAGAGGCCTGGTGTCTTTTCATATAAGGGCACTAATCCCATCATGAGGGATTCACTCTCATATCCTCATCTAAACCCAACAGCTTCAAAAGCCCATCTCCAAATATCACACTGTGAGCTAGAGCTTCAACAAATGAATTTAGAGTGGGACACAGTTCACTCAATAGCAGGGAGATAATTTGTATAATTCAGAGTAAAGAGAGATATGTTGGTGGCATAAATTAGATCAAGTTTATGCCATAAGAAGTAATACCGACTAGTAAGAGAATTAGTTTTATAGATGTTTTATTATGGACCAAAATTGAGCATCTACTCTGTGACAGGTATTTTAAACACTATACATTCTTTAATCATCCAATCTTCTTGACAACCCTGTGCTGAGTACTACTCCTATTCATATTTTATAGGTGAGGAAACTTAGGCACGGAAATTTTAAGAAACTTTCCCAAAGTATCCCAGCTAGTAATGGTGCTGGGTCAAAATTATGATCCAGTTGCTTTACCTTTAGATTCCATGTACTCAATTTGATACTTCAGAGCTTTGCCTCGAGAACTAAAGCTTTCTCCAGTGATGCATAAAACTTTATGCATCTGGTCTCTGACCAGAAACTCCACATTTGAATCCTAGAGTAGGTCACAGAAGTAAAAAAAATCACAGGGACCACAGGGAAAGAAAGGTGTATGTGTGTATGTGTTAGTGGGGGAAGCAGAGTAAGAGATGAGAATTTCCAAATGTCCAAAGAGTACCTTGTGAACTGATGGAGGATATTATGGCTGAAAAGGAGATCTGCACTTTCCTCAGGACTCTTTGTATCTGTGTGGTTCACTAACAGTAACAGCCTTTTAGAAATGTGATGAACCTACATGCCTTTCTAGGTATGATAACCACAAGTGAGAGGTTGCAAAAATATAGATTATTATTCTCCGGAGAAGATCTCTGGATCCACGTTTTAAAATAATACATTTTTGTTCCTGCTAATGCTATATCTCAGTGAGTACTTGCTTGGTATACATTTGCATCCCAGCAACTCCTCTGATCTGTGCAGGTGATTTCAACTAAGGCTCATTCCAGATTGTGGCCCCAAGACTGTGAGTATAAACAAAATACGATGGTTAACTTTATGTGTCAACTTGACCAGGTCATAGACTGCCCAAATTTTTAATTAAAACATTATTTTGGCTGTGTCTGTGAGGGTGTGTATGGATAAGATTAATATTTGAATCAGACCTATGGTGTGGGTGTGGGCTAGTTGATTATGGTGTTCCTAGAGGTAAAATAGACAGAAATCCTTTTAAATTACTCCTTCAGCTATATAAGCAGAAAAGTTCTAGGTCATGTGAATGAAAGCCTAACCTGAATCATAAAAATAGGGACTCATAGCCCCTCAATCAATTCCCAGACCTGAGCCAGTTTACAGGACCTGCAATAAAATTTACAAACCCAGAAAGAACTCCTTGAATGAAAGGGGAGACCAGGTCTCCTTCACAAAGGACCTGGTGCATTACCAAGAATTTGTACTGTTAATCTTTCTTACAGCCTTCCTCAAAGGGACCTGCAGCCTTTTTCCAGGGTACTGAGCATTGGGGAAAAGGAAATAACCAGACCTCTCAGGGACCACTAGACACTGACTCTGAATTGATACTAATTCCAGGAGACCCAAAACATCACTGTGGCTTACCACTCAGAGTAAGAGCTTTTGGAGGTCTGATGATCCATGGAGTTTTATCTCTGGTTAATCTCACAATGGGTGCAGTGGGCTCCCAAACCCATCCTGCGGTTATTCCCCCAATTCCAGAATGCATAATTAAAATAAATATACTCAGTAGGTGGTAGAATCTCCATATTATTTTCTTACTCTGTGGAGTAAGGACCTTTATGGTGGGGAATACCAAGTAGAAGCCTCTAGTACTGCCTCTGCCTAGGAAAATAGTAAAGCAAAAGCATCACCACATTCCTGATGGTACTGCAGAAATTAATAAATCCATCAGTAACTTAAAAGATGCAGGGTTGGTGACTCCCAACACCTTCCTGGAGGGGCTACAGAGATTAATGACGCCATCAGTAACTTGAAAGTTGCAGGGGTGGTGATTCCCACCACATTCCTATTCAATTTGTATGTTTGGCATGTGCAGAAGACAGATGGATCTTGGAAGATGACAGTGGATTACCAATTGGAGGTGACTCCAATTGCAACTGCCTTACCAAATGTGGTTTCATTACTTGAGGAAATTAACACATCCTCTAGTACCCACTATAATGTTATTGATCTGATAAATGCTTTTTCTGGATAGCTATTAGTAAAGACCACCAGGAACAGTTTGCTTTCAGACGACAAGGCCAGCTATACACATTCACTGTCATACCTCGGGGTTATATCAACTTTCTATCTCTATGTCATAATTTAGTTCACAGGGATCTTAATTGCCCTTTCCTTCCACAAGATATCACACTGGTCCATTAGACTGATGACATTATGCTGATTGGACCTGGCGAATAAGACGTAGTAACTACTCTAGATTTATTCATAAGATATTTACATGCCAGAGTGTGGAAAATAAATCTGATAAAACCTCAGGGTCTTGTACCTCAGTGAAATTTCTAGGGATCAAGTGGTGTGGGGAATACTGAGAATCTCTTCCAGCATGAGGATAAGTTGTCGCATCTGGCTTCCACAATCAATAGAAGGCACAGCATCTAATGAGTTTCTTTGGATTTTGGAGGCAACATATTCCTCACTTGGGTGTGTTGCTCTGGCCAATTTGCCAGGTGACTTACAAAGCTGCTACTTTTGAGTAGGATCAGAAGAAAAGCTTCACAACAGGCCTCAGCTTCCGTGTAAGCTGACTTCTGTTTGGACCATACCATCAACAGATCCAATGGTGCTTGAAGTGTCAATGGCAGATAGGGATGCTATGTAGAGCCTCTGGTAGGGTAGGCTCCTATAGGTTTATTGCTGAATTTTGGAGCAAAGCCCTTCCATCTTCTTCAGATAACTGAAAGGGGTTACTGTGCTGGAAGGGGTAATTGTTTCTGACGACTAAGGGGAAATTAGACCACTATTCCACAATGGAGATAAGGGAACAGTGTGCTTGGAATATAGGAGATCCCTTCATGCATCTCTTAGTATTACCATGACCTGTGATTAAGGTCAATTAAGAAAACTGCAACAACTCAATCCAGGCAGGACCACTAATTGTCCAGGCTTTTCAGGAATGAAGGTTTGGGTCATTCTACCAGATAAAGAACCATGGCCAGCTGAGGTGCTTGCTGAAGGCAGAGGGACTAAAGAATGGGTAGTAGAGTAAGGTAGTTATAAATACCAGTTATGTCCACATATCCAGTTATAGAAACTACACACACACACACACACACACACACACACACACACAATCTGTTCTCTCTCATTCTCTAATCATGTAACATAAGGCATGTTTATATTATAGTATTAAGTATTGTTAACTTTACATCATACAATTTAAATCATAGAAGTTGCTAGACAGTAAGGAGAAGAGTAAACGTCATTCACAGACTTTACCCCTTCTTCTAAGAAAAGGTTGGTACATTTCCAGTTGTATACATGAGAGTTGTAACATATTATGAAGAATTATGACCTTTTAGTCTTTATTTGGAGATTAAGTATGGCTTAAGGAGATGCATATGAGTGTCAGGTTGACAAGGGATGGCCTTTTGTTGGTTAAATTATGCATCATCTTGATTGAACAATAGGTGCCAAGGCTTTTGATTAAACTTTATTCTGAGTGTGTCTATGAGGACGTGTCTGGATGAGGTTTTTACGTTGGTAGACTGAATAAAGCAGATTGCCCTCCCCAATATGAGTGGGCCTCATTTAATCTCTCATTCTTCTGTTACTGCAGCTGAAAGTCAATTTTCTTTGTTTTTAAGTTTCTCTTATTTTTCTCTGTTGTTAAAGCCTTCCTTTAAAAAGATCCATATCCATACTCTGGAGAGAACAACTCTTGGAGCAGAGTTACAGCAGTCAACTGTTGTGGCCAGAAGTCACCTACTTAGGAGTATTTAGATCCTCTAGTTTTCTTTTTTGTTTGTTTGTTTTTTAAATTATAAATAATAATAGTGTCTTTAAATCTTATTCCATGAATGGTGGTAAAACCCAGTGTCACTCTCAGTGTCTCCAATGAGGGCCTAAATAAAACCAAAGCCTGAGCATGAGAGAATTTTCTTTCTCTGCCTGTCTTTGAGCTGGGACACTGATCTTCTCCTATCTTCAGACTAACACTTGAACTGGAATTTAAACTCTTGATTCTGAGGCCTTTGGACTTAGACTGGAACCATACCATCAGCTCTCCTGTGTCTCCAGCTTTCAGATCTTGGGACTTCTCAGCCTTATAATCATGTGAGCCAATTCCTCATCTATCTGTCTGCCTATCTATCTATCTATCTATCTATCTATCTATCTATCTATCTGCTCTATATCTATCATCTATATATCTATCTGTATCTGTCTGTCTATCTGTCTAATCCTCTTGGTTCTGTTTTTCTGGAGAACCCTGACTAATACACCACACTAGAAAGAACTGACTATGCCCCTTACTCTTGCTCCAACCTGTGCCTCTTCCTCTGTTTTGTTGATGGTAATGATGTCTCAGCCAGCTAATCGTTTAAGCTAGAGCAGATGGTTTATTCTTCATTTTCCTCAATTCTACACCTCTAGTTCCTGTCCCATCCTGACAATTTAACTCTTGAATTATCATTTTAGTCTCTACTCTTATATACATCCCTAGATCACTTAGTACCTCTTTCTTCACTATTTCAAGAGTTTCCTAATTGACTCCCTGCCTCCATCTTTCTTTCTCCAGTTCATCCTCCACACTGCAGCCACAGTAATCTCTTTAAAACACCAATTCAGTTAGTTCCTGCTTTAAAAGTCAAACATGTTTCTAAGAAATTAGGAAAACATTAATTTTTAAAATTGTGTGTATTTTTCCACGTGACTATTTATGGGAGTCCATAATCTTTCCTGATTGTGGTTATCTTCAATGAGAAAAGGAACTTTGCACAGAAATTTAAGGTTATTAATCAATTTATCCTAAAACAGGTTATCTTGGATTATTCGAGTAAGTCCAGTATAATAAAAGGACTCCTTAAAACCAGATGCAGGAGAGGGAGTCAGATTTGGGTTTGGGAAGACTTGACACACTGTTACCCAGTTGAAGATGGAAGGGACCACATGAGAAGGAATGCAGGAGCAGTTCCCAGCTGACAGCCAGCAAGGAAATGGGAACCTCAGTCCTGCAGCCATGAGGACTGGATTCTTCCAACAATGGATAAACTTTGAAGAGGAGCCCAACCCCAGAACCACTGCCCTGGCCAGTCCTCTGATTTTAGTCATGTGATATTCTGAACAAATAATTTAACCAAACTTTCCTGGGCTTCTGAACTGAGAGATAATAAGTTTGTTGTTTTAAGCAGCTACCTTTGTGGTAATTTGTTATGCAGCAATAGGTAACTAACACAACGAGATACAAGTAAGAGTCCTGCCATTTTGAGCAAGATTTGACTTTTTTTATGACTTCAAGACTCTATTACTCAGCTTAGACTACCTTCTAGCTAAACGGCTCCATGCATTCCTTGCCCTAATAAGGGTTTTTCTTTCAGATCACAATCCAGTTGAATATTGAAACTGGAAGTAATCTACACCGTGATTTATGGACCAGGCTCCATTCTCTAGAGACTCAGGATCTTGTGGATCCTAGATTCTCTGCATCTGGCCAGTGCATGAGGGAAAAAAATACTGTAGAAATAATGTTGGTGATTTTAGGGGTCAAACTTTACATTCCATTGGCAATAGTTACCATCTCACCTACCTAGATGCAAGGCGGCTGGGAAGTGTAATTTAGCTGTAGGATATTGATTCTAGTAAATGAAAGTGCAATTGCAAGCAGCCAGCTTATTTTTTTTCTACAGTTCTTGGGAACTGAGTGTATAAGGTAGTAGTATCTCAAATCAACTTTTCCCAATTTTACTGCAAATAAGCCTGACATATTCTAGGAAAGACATATTATATTTGGAATAAGACAGTTTTTAATAAAAAAAATTAGGTTGCCTTTAAGCAAATCATAAATTTTCTAGTTTCCCACAGCCTTTTGCATTTTGTCTTTTAAACAGATACTTCAAACATTATTTTTCCTTATGGGTCTTAAACACATTTGATTTTGTCAACTTCAGACCCAAACTCATTGATAGGACAGTATTAGGTGTGTCAGCAAGGGAAAATGCCTTCGAGAAACAGAGAGAAAAGAGAGACTTCTGCAGATTAGAAAGGTTAACTATGGGTTCTGGGGGCTTTGGGAGCTTCTGACTTGCCCCTTAGCATCTCCCTCAGTGGGATGGAAAGACATCAGAAGAAGTGGTTTTTTACTTCTTCCATTCTCACATTGTAAGTCTAACCCATAGGCATTGTATTCTTGCAATTTTGGAAAAATTCCCGTGTTCCAAATGTAGCATAGAAGCAAGAAGTTCACAGGACACATAGGGTATATTTGAACTTGGCCTATAAGTTTCTCAGTGGTAACTGGTGTGGACTAGTCACTGATGATGGAAATTGCCTCTCCAGTGACTTGGCACTATTTAAGATTCCAGGATCCTTGTACATTTCTGCAGAAATGTGTATGTGTGTATGTTGGGTAGATATAGGGATGAATTGGCAAGAGTAACTGTGTGGGCTGGATTCTCAAAGAATTTGATACAAAATTGTATCAAATTTGATACGAGAGAGAGTGATACTCTCTCTCTCTCTCTCTCTCTCTCTCTATATATATATATATATACTTCCTAAACACACAAGTTTGTAGACTGAAAGTTAAACTCTTTACATAAGAGTGTCTTATGTAAAGATACTTTGTATCTTTGTATCTTTTGATACAAAAGAGAAAGTGATACACTCTCTCTCTCTCTCTCTCTCTATATATATATATATATATATATATTTCCTAAACACCCAAGTTTGTAGACTGAAAGTTAAACTCTTTACATAAGCACTGTAGAAACATGTGCTAATCTAGCTAAAGCAAAAGGTAGAAATTATTAGTATTATTGAGAGTAAGTTAAATACCAGGTGGTGGTCATTCAGGAACTAAAGGCTAACTCAGATAAGACTCTAGCAACGTCAAGCAATCATATGAAGCTCAGGAAGCTAATATTTTACTACAAAGGCACAGGCAGCAAGGAACATATAGCCAGTCATAGGGAGCTCTGTATCTTATTATATGACTACATATAACTTCTCCGTTCACCTCTAAGTAGAGACTCCAAGCTCCCATTTATGCCCTTAAAAATGTTTTATTGAATGTATTCTTGAATCAAGTCTTTGTGCTGAAATTCTGTAGAAGACACAAACATGACACAGTCTGGATTATTCACAAGAAGGTGAGAGAACTGTAATAGTGCATTGTCATTACAAAAAATGAATAAAGTTGGGGAGAGATCCCTAGAAATACCTATTATTTGAATTTTTGAAATAGGAAGTGCAAAACACAGAAGTTAATGGGGGTGATAAAAATGGAAAGAAAAGGGATCGTTAACCTTTCCAAATGTATCAAAGAGATAAAGGGAAAGAGGATTGAAAAAAAACATGATTAGGCTTGGAAGATCGAGGTAACTGATAGCTTTTGATAACACAATTGATGACAGAGGATGAAATTATGTATCATAAGGGTTGAGAAATTAGAATCAGTAAATGCAGGCATAAAGAAGGGAGCTGAAGCTTCACTCAATAAAATACAGTACGTCATATTTTCTGTTATGACATCTGCATCTCTGTTCTTCCTTAATTTCTACTTTCCTATCTCTAGATATCTCTTAATCCCTCCCACTCCATCGTCACATTCTGTATTCATTGCCACATTCTACCTCATTAATAATTGAGCAAACTCAGTCCATATATCCTCAACATAAATATGAGGAGGGAGAGTAAATAAGAGGATTGGAAACAGCAAGACAGGGAAATGGGATAAATTTTTGTTCCTTGCTGACTCTTTTGGTTCTTGAACCCTTAGAGAGCCTTCATAGACTTCCCTGTGGTTGATTTTCCGAACTCCTATAATGCCAAAAGGGGGAGACGAAAAATACTAGCATCATACCAAAGTAGGGCCATTAAATATTAAGTTATAAAATGAAATCGTGATTATAAACTGAAGCACTAATTTTGATGACAAGGAGTATACATGTGAATGATTTCTTCACATACATAAAGTGATGATACAGTGTTAACATTTGGTTTGTTGTCATTTTATTTTAAGTAAGAACAAATTGTTTGAGTGCTCAGCATGCCCTTCATTTTTTTGTAAGTTAATGAGGTGGCAACCACAGTTGAGAACACAGATTGGAGGAGGCAATATTGTTTTTTCCCAATTTAATTCCATTAATGGGGGCAGTGTGGTATTGGGTAGATTCTGCATGTTAGTCAGAGTCTTCAGATTGCTGTTGATCTTTTGGATCACATGAAGTAGAAGTTAAATTCACATCTTCTTTATATGAATTTGAGGAAGCTGAAGTGTTTGGTTGCACATCTTGTTCTGAATCTAGATTGGACAAATAGGCTAAACATGTGTCTTGTACTGAGCTTTGGCCAGAAGAAGAATGAAAATCTGCCTTCACGTCTTCTGATTGCAGGTCCCCTGAGGTTTGCCCTATACATTTCATGTCCCCTGGTTTGATGTCTCTAGTGTACATATCTCCTTTTTGTGTAACTCTGGATTGAAGGTCTTGTTGGTCTCTATCTTGAGCGTCTTGACATTCTAGGTTATGTCGGGCTGTTGTGTGCTGGGTTTGGACTTCTTGGTATAGAGCTTTCTGCTTTAGGGCTTCTTTCTCTAATAGATCCTGTGTTTGCCAGTGCTTCATTTCAAATTGCCATTCTCGTGCTTTATAATCTTTGTTTCTCCAGCCCTGAGTTATCCAGTCAGGGGATTCTTGGCCAAAAGATTGACAGTCCTGGGTTGTCCAGCCTGGAGATTGCCTTTGTGGGAATCGCCAGAATTGGTATTGCTGTATTTGGGATTCTGAATCTTGGCATAACAGTTTTGGCACTTTCTCCACCTGAGCTTGCTGTCCTTCAGCTTGAACATTTTGGAATTGTCCTTTCGGGGATTTCTTCTCTTGGGCCGGCTGGTCTTCAGTTTGCTGATCCTGGGTTTGCTTCTTTGAGTTTTGCTCCTTATCAGTCTGCTGGTCTTTAACTTGTCCATCTTTAAATTGTCCTTCTGGGTATTGTTCCCCTTTGGCTTGCTGATCTTCAGCTTGCTGATCTGGGAGTTGCTCTTTAGTTTGATTAAGTTGAGCTTGCTTATCTATGGAGTGCCTCTTTGGGGATAGCCAGTCTTTGATTTGCTGGTCTAAGGATTTCCGCTTTGGAGATTGCCAGCCTTTGCTTTGCTGATCTAAGGAATGCCTCTTTGAGGATTTCTGGCCTTTGGCTTGCATGTCTAAAGAATGTCTCCTTAAGTATTGCAAGGCTTTGGTTTGCTGGTTTAAGGAATGCCGTCTTGAGGATTTTCTTCTATGGAGTTCCTCCTCAGATTTCCATTCTTTGGTCTCTTCCATAACTTCTGATCTAATATCTTGATATGACATTTGTAAAATTTGCTGGTTTTGAGGTTCAGTGTTTTCTGGTTGAAGATCTGGGGGCTGCTGAAGTAGGTGTTGTATTTCAGGGAACTGCACAATATGGGATGTTGAGGCTTCAGGTAATATGGCATGCGCTGACAGAGCTTGGGATAGCATATCTTGGGAAGGTGTGTCTTGAGGTGGCATGGCGTGGGATGGTGTGTCTTGAGATAGCATATCTAGGGATTGCATGTCTTGGGATGTCATGTCATGAAGCAGCATATCCTGAGATAATGTGTCTTGGGATAGTATGCCTTGAGGGGGCAGGTCATTAGCTGTCAGATTAGAAGACTGTTTGACATGGGATGATGTAGACTTAGATGGCATAGATTGTTCTGACAGGCCTTCTACTGGTAGAGCTTGGGATGGCAAGTCTTCAGGTGATATATCTTCGAGTTTTAGTGCAGAGTGGGATGGAAAAACTTGGAGTGACACAGCTTGATCCTGCAGAAGCTCGGTTTGCATTTGGGAAGGTTGTACAATAGCAGATTGTAGATCTTCATCTTTCATTTGTTTAAATGTAGAGTCTAGCTGAATGGACATATTTTCTGAGGTCTTTTTCTCTAGTGTGGGAGGCAAAGGTTCAATTTCTTCCTCTGAAAATTTGGGAGATGGAAGGATACTTTGCTTTTGTTCATCTGGCACAAATTCCCTACCTTTATTACCTGATTGGGAGACTAAAGGACTTCTAGAGAGTCTTAACTTGAAGAAAGCATAGCCTCCGAAGAAAACAGAGTGTGCATTTGTTGTTGAATCATCAGTGGAAAACTCTTCTTGAAGCACAAATTGTAATTGATCATTTTCTTCTGGAGCAGGTTGTTCACTATTTTGAGTAACATCCGAAGGCAAGAAAAACAGAACCTGTAAAAGCAAGGATGAGGGTAATTAGTATGACAGAATCATGTCTGATTTTTTGTTTGTTTTCCAAGTTACTTTTCATTTCTGACTTAAGACAGTACATAGGAAATAACATCTAAATGAGAAGGCAGAAAACGAATGCCAGTCCTGCCTTTACCATCAACTTATTGGTATTATTTTAGAAAAGTCATCACCTTTTAGTTTTTCAAATATTGAACAGAGGAATTTGATTAAGATTGCCTCAAAAATTCCTCCCATACTTAATATTATAAAGCTTCTGAGACATTTTATATCATCTAGTCAATATTCATATATTCATGCTTAATCTATAATGGTTTATTGATCACCTAGATGAACTAAATGCTGGGAATCAAAGACAATTAGATGTGGGATTTTCCCTTAAGGTGCTCACAACTATCTGTACATCAACATATAAATAGATAATAGTAATACAGTTCAGCAAATGCAATTACATAAATAGGTACTTAGTGCTTTATGGAAACATAGAAGATGACCTAATTCTGAGACAACCTGGAAATGCTTTACAGAAGCGGCAATATTTAATCTATATCTTAACAGCTGAGTAGGAATTACTCAGGCATAGATGGTAAGATGAAATAAGACAGGAGTCAGAATCCAGGTAGAAGCAGCAGTGGAATAGCGGGTACAAAAACACAAGGTTGTGATATAGCATGGTGTGATGGCAGATGGTAAGCAGTTAGATATTACTGATATTATTAGATGGTGTGCTAGGCTAGGAAATTTGGACTTTCCTTTACAAATAAGAGGAAGCTATTGGAGTTTTTTAAACAGCTAAGTGACCGCATCTGATACAACCTGCAATGCTTCCCATTAGTTCTCATGTTATTATAATTTTTAGGAGGTTGTTACTGCAGCACAACCTGCTGCTTTTTGTTCTGACTCCATGAATTACACCTTTCTGAGATAATTCATAGAGTCAGAATAGACTACTTGTTCTATTTGATGAAGTGGATCAGAACTCAGTGATTAAATGAATTAATTATGCTTACCTCGTTGGCTAATAGCAGGCCTAGATTGAGAATCTACACATTCTCTTAGATAATACATTGCATTTCCCACTCTTCTAATTAGTTTTTCACATCTGTATTTTATCCCTATTGAAGGACTATTTATGTGAGTATAAACGGTACTTTGGAAGAGATTTCTATATTTCTAAGAATCCTCAAACTTTTGTTTCATGTGAATTTTGATTTATTTTTCCACTTACAAAGAGGTTTGGAAGAAAGAATTGTAGTTTCTCTGTTTATTAAAGCTCTTAAGTGCTATGATTTTAAATTTCCTCATCCATTAATGAGAACTCAGTGATTACCAGATGCTAGACAATGTTCCAAAGTCATCACAAAAAATTGGTATGACATCCCTATGAAGTTATTATGCTTCTTTTAGAATTGAGGGAATTGAGGTTCAGAGATGTTAAATAACCAGACTAGTATCATAGAGCTGTTTACCTGGGAAGGATTTAAAAATTGTAGTTGAATCTGAGGTCCTGTGCTTTCCTCTCTGATCTATGCTTCTTGTATTAATAACGTCACCTACTTCCTACTTCAGGGTGGCTATGACTAAAGACAATATGAAATAATACTTTCAAGCGCAGAAACTGGCACAGAGAAATTTCTCCGTAAATGTAGAGTTCACTTTCCCTTTCCTTTTCTTGAGATCAAGGTACATATTTTATTATTTTTGAATCCCCTGTTGTACTTTGCACATTACTATGCCATTAGTGGATTAAAGATCTGTATTCACTAAATTCAATTGAAGAGTTATTTAGTGTGAGTAACTTATTTTAGTATTGTTTCTAAAGGGCTTAAAACAGGGTTTGTACTCTCCTCTAGTTGTATAATATACAGATAATACAATAAAGATGAAAGCATGAGATGAAAAATGACAAAAGCCAATACCCATTCATGATTTTAAAAAATCTGCATAACAGGGTAAATTTACTCTGTAAAAAACCTACAAAAAACATCATATTTAAGGGTAAAATATTGAACATTTTCACCCTAAGATCAAGAACAAGGAAAGATTGACTATTTTCATCACTTATTTTAAACATTGTATTGGAGACTACGCAGTGTAATAGGGCAAGAAAAATGAGGCATAAAGTTTGGGAGTAAAAATGTTTTTATTAATACTTAAAATGGTTATCTACTAAGAAAATTCTAGAAACTCTATTAAAAAAAAGCTATGGGAACTAATAAGTTAGTTTAGAAAGGTCATAGTAGACCAGTATATGAAAATAAATTGCATTTCTATATGTAGGAATGAACATTTAAAAAATAAAATTAAAAATACCATGTACAATATCAAGAAAAAATGAAATAATTACAGATACATTTAACAAAGCATGCATAAGACTTATACATTGTAAATAATAAAATAATGCTGAGAGAAATGAAATGAGATGTAAGAAAATATAGACATGTTTCATGGACATGGATCAGAAGACTACATATTACTAAGAAGTAAATTGTTTATAAATTATCTATAGGTTCAGTACAATTGCAACCAAAATCCCAGCAAGATTTTTGTAGGAATCAATAAACTAATTCTAAAACTTATATGGAAATTCATATGACCTAGAACAGCCAAAACAATTTTGAAAAAGAACAAAGTTGGAAGATTTACACTATCTGATTTCAAGAATTACTCTAACATAATTTTAGTGGGGCAGAAGAGAAATCTCCATAGAGAATTGAAAAACAATAGAGAAAATCAACGAACCCAAATGTTGATTCTTTTAAAAGATCAACAAAATTGATAAACCTTTACCTATACTGAAAAGCAAAAAAACAATAAAACAACTAAAACAAGACATAAAAGTGAAGACATTATTACTGACCTTATAGAGAGTAAAAGTATAAAGTATTGTAAAAGAATACTATAAAAACTTATATGCCAAGAAATCAGATACTGTATAAGAAATGGGCAAATTCCTTGCAACACACAAATTACCTAAAATGATTCAAGAAGAAATAGAAAATCTTGACAGATCCATAACAAGTAAAAAGATTCATAATCTAAAAGTTCCCAACAAAGGAAACTTCTGGATCAGATGGCTTCACCAGTGAATTCTACCAAAATTTAAAGAAAAAAAAAAAATTATTCTCAAACTCTTCTGAAAACTTGAAGAGAAGGGAAAATTGCCTAACTCATTCTATGAGGCCACCATTACCTTGATACCAAAAACAGATAATTATGCTACAAGAAAAGAAAATTACAGATTAATATCCTTTATAAGTGTAGATACAAAAATTTCCAACAAAATATTAGAAAAGGATTATTCATATGATGAAGTGAAATTTATAAGCAAAATACAAGGATGGTACAATAAGAAAATCAATAAATGTAATACATTACATTAATATAATGTTGGAAAACCCCCACACAATCATCTTCCTCAATATGTAAAGTTTATTTATAAAACACCCACAGCTAATATCATACTCAGTGGTGAAAGATTAAAAGCTTTCCCCCTAAGATCAGGAACTATATAAGAATGCTTTCTTTCACTGCTGCTATTAAATATTGTACTAAAAGTTCTAGCTAGAGCTATTAGAAAATAAAAAGAAATAAAATTCATCCAAATTAGAAAAGAAGAGATTAAGGCCATCTCTATTTCCAGATGACATGATCTTCCTATATAGAAAATCCTCCCAAATCCACAAGAAAGCTACTAGACCTAATACAGGATTTCAACAAGGTTCAAGATACAAGAGCAACCCACAAAAAATCATTGTTTTTTCTGTATAACAGCAATAAACAATATAAAAATAACATTTAAAAAGCAATTTCATTTATAATGCCACCTAAAATAATTACATACTTTAGAATAAATCTAACCAAAGGGGTGAAAGACCTCTATGCTAAAAAATACAAATCATTGCTGAAAGTAATTAGAGACCTAAATAAATGAAAAGACATCTTGTGTTCATGTATAAGAAGATTTAAAATTGTTAAGATATCAGTGCTGCTCAAAGCAATATACAGATTCAATACAATTTCTATCAAAATTCCAACAGTCTTTTTCTCATAAATGGAAAAATGGATCTTCAAGTTCATATGGAATTTTAAGAGGCCCTGAATAGCCAAAACAATAATGAAAAAGAATAATAAAGTTTGAGTGATTATACTTTCCAACTTTGAAATGTACTGTAAAGCTACACTAATTAAAACAATACAGGGCCGGGCGCAGTGGCTCACGCCTGTAATCCTAGCACTTTGGGAGGCCGAGGCGGGTGGATCACCTGACGTCAGGAGCTCAAGACCACCCTGGCCAATATGGTGAAACCTCGTCTCTACTAAAAATACAAAAATTAGCCTGGCATGATGGCATGCGCCTATAGTCCCAGCTACTTAGGAGGCCGAGGCAGAAGAATTGCTTGAACCTGGGAGGCAGAGTTTGCAGTGAGCTGAGATCTCACCACTGCACTCCAGCCTGGGTGACAGAGCAAGACTCCATCAAAACAAAAAACAAAACAAAACAAAACAAAAAAAACAAAAAAAAAAATGGTACCTGGCATAAGGGAAGATATATAGACCAATGGAATCATTCAGAAATAAATGCTCACTTATATCACATATATAGTAAATCAATTTTCAACATAGACACCAAGAATATTCAATGGGGAAAGGAATTTTTTCAACATATGATGCTGGCATAACTGAGCATCCACATGTGAAAGAATAGAGTTGGACCCTTACCTTATACCATATACAAACATTAACTCAAAATCAATCAGACACTAAGCCTAAGAGCTAAAACTATACATTTCATGGAAAAAAGTTGGAAGATATCTTCATGACAATTTGGCAATAATTTCATGGATGTGACAAGAAAGGCACAGAAAACAACAACAAAATAATAGATTAATTATACTTCACAAAGAACTTTTGTGCATCAAAAGTCATCAAGAAAGTGCAAAGACAACCTACAGAATAGGAGAAAATATTTGCAAATCATGTATCTACTGAGGGACTAAGATCCAGAATATATAAAGAACTCTACAATTCAACAACAAAAAACAAACAGCCCAATTAAGAAACAGGCAAGACTATAACAGATATTTCTCTAAAGAAGATGTATACATGGATGCTCAACATCAAATCATTAGGTAAAAGCAAATCAAAAGTATGAGACACCACTTCACACCCATTAAGATGGCCATTATAAAGGCTGGGTGTGGTGACTCATGCCTTTAATCCCAGCAGTTTGGAAGGCCAAGGTGGAAGGATGGCTTAAAGGCAGGAGTTCAAGACCAGCCCTGACAGCATAGCAAGACCTTGTCTCTACAAAAATAAAAATAAAAATAAAAATTTATGTGGGTGTGGTGGCACATGCCTTTCATCCCAGGTACTCAGGAGACTGAAACAGGAGAATCACTTAAGCCCAGGAGTTTGAGACTGCAGTGAGCTATGATCTTGTGCCACTCTAGCCTAAGTGACATAGTCTTTGTACAAAAATTAAAGAAAGAAAGAAAAAGAAAGAAGGAAAGAAGGAAAGAAAGAAAAAAAGAAAGAAAGAAAGAAAGAAAAAAGATGGCCATGATAAAAACAAATATGATCCAGAAATCCCATTACAGGGTATACATTCAAAGGAAATGAAGACAGTTGGAGAAACATCTGTACTCCCATATTTATTGCAGTGCTATTCACAAGAGCCAAGATAAGGAATCAACCTAAATGCCTATCTACACATAAATGAAGAAAATGTAATATATATATATAAAATATACATTTTATATTATATATATAAAATATACATTTTATATTATATATATAAAATATACATTTTATATTATATATATAAAATATACATTTTATATTATATATATAATGTACACACACACACAAACAATAGAATACTATTCAGCCATAAAACAGAATGTAATTCTGTCATTTGTGGCAACATGAATTAACCTGGAGGACATTATATTAAGTGAAATAAGCCAGGCTGAGAAAGACAAACACTGCATGATCTCACACATATTTGGAATCTAAAAAAGTTGACTTCATAGAAGTGAAGACTAGAATTGTGGTTACCAGAGGCTAGGGAAGGTAGGGAGGATGGGAGGACCGGGAAAGATTGGTCAATGGGTATAAAATTCTAGATGGGAAGAGTAAGTTCTTACTTACTATAGATAGTAAGAATAAGTTCTATACATAGTAGTGTGACTATAGCAAATTACAACGTAGTGTATATTTCCAGGTGACTAGAAGAGAAAATTTTGAATGTCATCACTACAAAGAAATGATGTTTAAAGTGATGAATGTGGTGATTACCATGATTTGATCATTAGAAAATGTAACATGCATTGAAGCATCACACTGTACCCCATAAATATGTACAATTATCATGTATCAATCATAAATTGAAAATTAAAAATAAATGGAAAATAATTACTCCCCCTTTTCCCCTGTTGGTTGGTATTGATGGAGATGTGGAGAAATTGAAATCCTTGTACACTGCTGGTGGAAATGTAAGATGGTGCAACCAATGTGAAAAACAATTTGGCATTTTCTCAAAACATTAAACGCAGAACTTCCATATGACCCAGCAATTTCGCTCTTGGGTATATATCCAAAAGAATTGAAAATAGGGACTTGAGCAGATATTTTTACACCAATGTTCATAACAGCATTATTCACAATATGCAAAAGGCAGAAAGATCTGTGTCCATCAACAAATTAATGGCTAAGCAAAATATGGTATATACACAAAATGGAATTTTATTTAGTCAGAAGGAATGAAATTTTGATATATGCTACAACATGGATTAATCTTGAAAATATTATGCTTACTCAAATAAGCCAGTTAGAGAAGGACAAATATTGTAAGATTCCACTTATATGATGTCTCTAGAAAAGGCCAATTCATAATATAGAAAGTAGGATAGAGGGTATAAGGGGCAATCGGGAGGGGAATCGGGCAGTGATTGTTTAGTGGTACAGAGTTTGTGTTGGGGATGATGAAAAATTTTGGGGCATAGATAGTGGTGAGAGTTACTCAACATTATTAATGTATTCAATGATTTGAACAAATGGCTAAAATGATAAATATTATGTTATATATACTTCACCACAACACAAAAGAATTACTCTAAAGATTCAGAAATTAAGACAGTGTAGAATACGTGGAAGGATAGACATAGTGGCCAGAGGGACAAAATAAAGTATCCAAAAGAGACCTACAAATAAATAATAAGTAAACTGATTTTCAACAAAAATACCAAGGTGATGGAGGAAAGCATTGCATTTTCAACAAATGGCATAACAACTGGATATCTCCATGAGGGGGGATGTGTATTAACTTCTAACTTTACCCTACAACTGTACATGAAAGTTAAGTTAAAATAGACCATACATCTAAACACAAAAGCTAAAATTATAAAACTTCTGTAGGAAAAGATAGAAGAAAACCTTCATGATTTGGGGGTAGGGAAAACTTTGTTAAACAGAACACAAAAACTATAACCGTAAAAGCAACAATGATAAGCGGAACTTCATCAAATTTGTTTTTTTGAAAGAAGCTATTAAGAAAATGAAAAGGCAAGTCACAGAGTGAAAAAATATTTGTAAGGGATTTGTATTAAGAATTAATTAGGCTGCTATAAGGCCAATAAGAAGAAGGTAATCCAACAAAATTCAGCTAAATATTTGAACAGACATCTCGAAAGAAGATACACAAATGGATAATAAACATATAGCAAGAGTGTCATCATCATTAGTCATTAAGGAAATGTAAATTAAGACTACAATGAGGTGCCACTACATACCCACTAAAATAGCTAAATTATTAATAAAACTGACAGTTTCAAGTGTTAATGATGTTATGGAGCAACTGTCCCTCTCACACATTGTTGATGAGAATGAAAAGCAATACAGCCACTTTGACAAACTGTTTGGTATTTTCTTATAAAGTTAAACATCTGGTTACCATACGATCTCACAATCAAATCCTAGATGCAGCACTCCAGGAGAAATGAAAATATGTCCACATAAACATGTGAACTCAAATATTCTTAGTAACTTATTGATAATAGTTCAGAACTTTAAACAATCTAAATACCCATCAAAAGGTAAATGGACTGGGTGCAGTGGTGCACACCTGTAATCCCAGAACTTTGGAAGGTCATGGTGGGTGTATCACTTGAGCCAAGGAGTTTGAGACCAGCCTGGGCAACATGGCAAAACCCTATTTCTACAAAAAAAAATACAAAAAAAATTTAGCTGGGGGTTGTGGCACATGCTTGCAGTCCCAGCTATTTGGGAGGCAGAGGTGGAAGGGTTGCTTGAGTCCAGGAGATTGAGGCTGCAGTGAGCCGAGACAGTGCCACTGCATTCCAGCCTGGGTGATAGAGTGAGGTCTCAACTTAAAAAAAAAAAAAAGGTAAATTGATAAACAAATTGTGGTGTACCCATACATAAAGGGAATGAATTCTTGATAGAGACAACAGCATGGATGACTCTCCAAAACATATTTCTGTATGGAAGAAGCCATATAAGCCGTATACAGAGAGTACTTACTTATGATTCCATGAATATGAAATTTTGGAAAGTCAAAACCAATCTAGATGATGAGAACATTGACTACAAAGGGGTTCCAGTGAACCTTCTGGGATGCTAGGAATGCACTATACCTTGATTGTGATGGTAGCTAAACATAGGTACATTTTGTTGTTTATAAATGATACTTCTATAAAGTTGATGTAAAAAAAAGAGAGAGCTAGAGAGAGAAATGAAAACTCCATAAATCACAAGGCCTGTACTGGTATTTGGGACTTAGTGAGCAGGCTCTGGAGACATATCACAGGGGTCAGAATCCTGATGTTATGTGATACTGGAGAGGTTAGTTTAGCCTCTTTGTGCCTTACTTCCTTCATATGTAAAATAAAGATGTTATAATAGTTTTGTTAAGATTAAGTTGGTGCTCAGTGATTATAACAGTGACTGACATAGTCAGAATTCAGTAAATATAATCTATAACAATTATTATAAATACTATGTAGTATCAGTATTAATAGTTTTTTTTCCTATTTCTTTTGTGGTGGTGGAACTGTGTCACACATCTTATGATCCAAGAATACACACCCTGTGTCACAGTAATTTGGGTTCCCATTAAGTCTCATATTACATATTTTTGGCAGGGACATAAGGAGCTATGTCTTAACAGAGATGATTGAGTATAAAGCAGATAGTACAAGAAAGGAAAGCATAGTTGTTTCAGATGGTGGGGTGAGCTTTAATCTTAAGCTTGCCCCTGTCTGACCTTCCTAAATTTAGATGTTTTATTTCAGCATCTGAGCATGCTGTTCTTCCTACTAATAAATCAGACATCATTGTGTGCAGTAGCCCAACAGGAACAGGAACCTGTTCTCTTAATAATATTAAGAGACATCAGAACACACCTCATCTGACTGTGTCCAGCACTTGCTTCTAAAGGATGCAATAGTCACAGAAATGCTGAGCTCTGCTATGCTGATGATCAGTAAGATTGACAAAATTCCCTGCAAATAATGAGGAGAAATAAATGGCATTTGAAATGAGAATTGTTATTTTAAATATATAAGCTGAGAATCCTTATACTCTATCACCAAGTGTGGGAAAACCGTATTTTGGATGGTTCTGTAGCCATCAGACATTGCACAATTTTCATCTTATGTCTTTCTGATAAGGCAGGGATAACAAACTCCAATGTCCATGGGAGCTGGGCAACCACTGTGAACTAAATAGGGAGAGAGTAGAGAGTAATAGTATTCATAGGAGGCATTCATTACTCAATTCCAGCCAATTGTTGTCATGTGGGAACATGGATACCATAATGCCTATTTTGTTTGTTTTTCCTTAAAGAGCCAGATAGAACATAAATGCAGGCTGGATGTAGCCCACAGATTGCCATTTTGCCCATTTTGCTTTAAGGTAGTGTTTATATTGAGAAGTAGCATGGTACCTTATGGAGTCTCAAAAGTTTAAACTATGAAGACAGAAAGACCTGAGTTAAAGTGGGTCCAAAGTCGGCCGGGCGCGGTGGCTTACACCTGTAATCCCAGCATTTTGGGAGGCCAAGGCGGGAGGATTAACTGAGGTTGGGAGTTTGCGACCAGCCTGACCAACATGGAGAAACCCCGTCTCTACTAAAAATACAAAATTAGCTGGGCCTGGTGGTGCATGCCTGTAATCCCAGCTACTCAGGAGGCTGAGGCAGGAGAATTGCTTGAACCTAGGAGGCGGATGTTGTGGTGAGCTGAGATCGTGCCATCGCACTCCAGCCTGGGCAACAAGAGCAAAACTCCATCTCAAAAAAAAAAAAAGTGGGTCCAAGGTCCCACTTAACCTTGAACAAATAACTGTGTGTTTCTGAATCTTGGTTTCCATGCAATACACCCAAAATCTTAAATATTCAATATTTGTTGGTAAAACTGAAATGTATGAAGACCCTATTGTATGCAATTTACTGACTTTCTCCGTTGAACAAGATATACCTGGTCTTGGATTTTGCAGAACTTACATCATGGTAAGGGAGGCAGACAATAACAAGTAATTAGATAATTATTTACCTAACTAAATTGTGATAAATGCTGTGAAGAAGGATTGGGAGCTATGCGCTACTATAATGGGGGATCTATGCAGATATGAGCGTAGAGGTGAGGTCAGGAAGAACTTCCTTAAAGAAGTGGTATTTCAGTTGAGATTTAAGTATGAGGATGAGTTAATTGTATAACTGGCCTGGTGACCGTTCAAAGCCGGAAGAAGCTGGTCCTATGATCATCTTGGGGCCGTGGATACTTGACACATTAAGGGATTATAGGAAGTGGCTGGAGTGTGGAGGAGTGAGAAGGATGAAGTCCTAGAATAATGTTGGAAAGGTAGGTAGGATAGGTGTTACAGGGTTTGGTAAGCTGTTAAGATTTGGGTCTTAATCATCATACGTTTTACAGGAAGCCATTAAGTAATGGCTCAGATTTACATTTTTAAATGATTACTCTGGCCACAGTATAGACAATAGATTGGTCTTTAGGACAGGGGTCAGCCCAAGAGACATCTAAAGCCCACTGTTCTGGCTCTTTTAGCTTATGATGTTTGGGTTACAGCAAGAAATTGTTAAGTTATGTAAGTGAGAACTAGGAAGAGATTGTTAATGGTTCTGTATGCAGGTAACTAATCTTGCAATACCCATCCATGGAGAGCAGGAAATAGCAGAATTTCATATATCTGGAGATTTAACCCTTTCAGTATATACAAGTTCTTCCTTGTATATACCAACATAACAAACAGTAGTTGGCTCCTGTCCATTCAGCAATGGCCAAGAATTATAATGTTGTATCGTGTTCTTGGCCCAGTTAGGACAGGGTTTTATTGCTTATGTTGGTTTCTGGCTTTCTTTAGTAATCTATCATGAGTCTAATTTTGGAATTTATCTCAGAACGCATGAGAGAGTCTCTAGGACCATTTTCACTGAGTGATTGTGAGGATTAAATAGACTCTTGTATTCAGGAACTAACTTCTCATTTCTTATTTACTGAGGAAGACCATTTTCTGTGATTCCACTTTATTTCCCTTCTAACAGATTCAAATATTCTTCAAATTATAGAACCCATGCTTCAAGATGTATCTGGTAGGAATAAAATAAAACCCCAGGACTTGCTTAGGGAACTAGAGAGAAAGGCCTATTGGAGTCACTGACATGCTTAAAAATAATGTCATTGATTACTTGTTAGATAAATACTTTAAATTGCACAGACAATTACATTCCCTGGTAAAAGATCTCTCATCTGCTTTAATGAATAAAATTGCCACAATTATGTGAAATAATGTATGTCTTAAGCTTATAAAAATCCTTATCTTATTAAATGACTTCTAAATACCTTCCCCCACTGTATTTTGATCTTAGTGTTATCGAGCAAACTTTTAGATCATTTTGTTCATTAATGCTGAAACAGTAAATTTAATTCAATCTATGGCCATAATAATTGTATTAGCTAAACCTATTGACTATTTAACTGTGCAAGGTACTGTTTTAATTTAAGCAATCCTCACAACAACCCATGAGGTAAGCATTCTTATTATGTTCATTTTCCACTTGAGGAAAACCGAAGCTAAGAGAGAATACAATATTAGGCCAAGGTGACAAGCTTATGTGAACAGGATTCAAGTCCAGAAAATATCGCTCCTTAATCATTGTAACAGTAACCCCACAGTACCCTTCTCAACCGTCAGTTCAAATGCTGACACAACTTCATTTAATAAAATAAAAATCAATGAATCATTACATCATGGACACAGTTCAGATAAGATTTTAGAGATTCATCATGCAAAATAAGACCACTTACAATGAAAAGAGTTCTACCGAAAACACATATTTCTTCAAGGGATGGCGTCTGGCAGTACTTGTCTTGATGTCTGTAGCTAAGAATGGTGAAAGTAATCCCAGTTATCGCAGCCAAGGAACTGATAACATTCATGCCCATGACACCTTGACCCTGAAAGATAGTTTAAAAATGGTAAAATAAATAAAATCGAAACCAAAGCAAAAATATCTTGTAAGAAATTTTTAGTGCTTTTATCTTTCCAGGTACTTCTCAGGGAAGAGTTGTTCCATCAGGTCAGTATGATTGGAAGGCTTAACTAAATTCTAACTCATTAAAGTCAGAAGACAAACCAAGTTTTAGAATGGGCTAAGGATGCTCTATGGCTAATGCTAAAGAAAATGTTCATTTTGTCCCATTTTATCTCATTTTATCCCCACCATCTTTCATAATCTGGAAGCAGTACAGTGTGTTAGCAAATATCTTTGCTTGGAAATGAAACCTCATTTCAAGTCCAAGTTTCACTAGGACCTTAGGCAAGTAACCTAATCTCTTGGAATCTCAATTTCTGCCTTTAAAAATGTGAATGTGTCACCTGACTTTTAGGGTAGTATCCATTTATTCATTTATTTCATAAATAGTTAATGTGCACCAGATACATGTGAGTACTGCATTAGGCCCTGGATACACAAAAATGAACAAAAGAGGTGACATCCTGCAATCATGCAGTTTACAGTCATTCCCTGGGAGAATTCAAGCGATAATCAACAGAATCGTTAAATTTAAAGATGTTAACCTATTTGGACTGGAGTTTAAAGGTGTTCTTTCTTGAACTCAGTGTTCCAATAAAAATATTTCACATTGCCCCACCTAATTCCCTTTATTCATTCCTATTTTTTTTGGGGGGGGTGCTGCGGGTGGGTGGGGTATGTATATCCGAGTTCCTTTACAGGAAGGGAGTCATCCGATTTGTTCCTTCCTACCCACTCCCAGGACTGATATCACT
The DNA here is from genome assembly GCF_028885625.2 of Pongo pygmaeus. Lineage (NCBI taxonomy): Eukaryota > Metazoa > Chordata > Mammalia > Primates > Hominidae > Pongo > Pongo pygmaeus. Next base: position 14,789,465 of record NC_072382.2, read on the forward strand.
CTTTTAAAGGAAAAATAAAGAAAAGCTTCACATTTCCATTCATCAGGTATTTGTTGTACCTTTATTGATTGTGTTATGACTACTGTGGTGGAAAATATAATGATGCATTTACACAGCCAGTCCTTTCTGGAACAGTTTATGGCTTGGTGTGGCAAACCTCGGAAGCGTACTTGTGACTTAATGTTTACCTCAATCCCAGATTTTTATTGCAAATAGGCACTTTGGCGGAAAATGCACAGGAACATATAGATAGGCCATCTCTCTCTCGGTCTTTAGTCCCCTTGTTTTCTCAAGGCTCTATTTTGGCTCCCATAGGACATTTTATAGACTAAGGTCTCTAGATAATCAATCCCTCATGTGTATTGGGCTTTACAAAGAACATGCCCAGCCTAGTCTCTTCTGATTCTCTTTATGCTTTTGTGCTGTAAGAAGGACACTTGTTGTTATCCCCATTTTACAGATAAATGGAATTAAGGAAGTAAGTGACTGTGAGCAATCACTTTCACGGTTTGTGGAAGGGCTGTGATGAAAAGCCAGGTCTTCTGATGCCTGGTTCAGCATCCTGCCCCCATCATTCCTGCTCACCTCCATCTGCATAGCTCTCAGTGAGTCAGGAGTAGGTTTTCCTTACCCATAGTCTATTTCTCAGCTCTGGAAGGAAGTCAATACAAGGAGAACAGCATTTGGGGCTTCATCTGCATTGTCTGCATGTATTTCCATAAGCAGGGATGGAAACATTTATCCGCCCTCCCCTCAGAATGTCTCTATGCCTTGTAACTATCCCTAGAGGAAATTGGCAGAGGACCATAAGAACAGAGTTCAACTGACTTTCAGAGATGCCCACATCCCCAGGACCTTAAACAAGATCAGAGTGGTTAGAAAGGAGTATGAACATTTAAGCATCATCTTGCCTTTTATAAGTAATGTCTCATTAAACCCTCAAAATAAGCCTTAGAAGTAGGTACTTTTCCCTTCAGGTTAACACAGAAGTGAGTGATAGCCTTGGTTCAATCCTAGAACAATCCGGCATTGATGCCCAAACTGTTTCTTTCAGACCTTTGGCAGGATCTAAAGAAAAGCCTCGGTTGGTATTAGAGATAGGGCTAGGATTGGGAGGAAGAATTAGTGAGAGCTTAGGATTGGTTTTGGTTAGAGCAAGGTTTCTCAACCTTGGTACTATAAACATTTTTTGTTGGATAATTTTTGTGTAGGTGGGAGGCTGCCTTGTGCATTTTAGATGCTTAGAAATGTCCCTGGCCTCTACTCACTTGTTGCCAATAACACCAGTTGTAATGACCAAAAATGTCTTCAGATGTTGTCCAACATTTCTGGGTCCTGGAGGTGCAGGGCAGGGAATTACCCCTAATTACAAACAATGAATTACAGGGATGCAGAATGGTTTCCAATAAACTCTTTTAGTTTACTTGACCAGGGAAATGGGAACCAGTGTAAGAATGTCTGTTGGGCAAACAGTGGCACTGGCAAATAGGAATGATCTGAACTGCAACTTCGATGCACACAGATTTTCCTGAAAGGTAACTTTATTACTAAAGGCTTTATACATCAAGATGACATAAAACAAATAGAATATTTTAAATTTTATGTAGTTTAGGTGACTTACCAGAATTTTTGATTTCTTATCGGTTACTGTGAGGTATCCTGTAAGAATAAACTGTTAAGAAGACAAGAGACAAAAGTTAACAGGTGATGTGTTTGACCACCTTGCAGTATAATTTCCCTTGGATTCGCAAAATATCTGTTTGTGAATCTCCAAGACCATCCCGTTTTTCCACCTGAGCATCAGGGAGTAAGGAAGGTAGGCATAGGTAGGGTAGGAAGAAACTTTGTGCTGGATTTGCTCAGCACTGAACAAGCGCTCTCTGCCAGGGCCAACTGGGACAAGCAGGCTCCTCTAAGATCCAGAGGACACCACCCAGATGTTTGGTCCAGCTGGGCCTCCAAAAAAAGATTCCTGAGCTCTGGGCCTTGAAGAGAAGAGGAGGAACTGTGCCTGTTCTGAGCAGGTGAAGGGAGACTTTCTCAAGGAAGACCCCTCTAAAGGCTGATATGGGGACTGATATCTAGTGTAGTTATCAGAGTCCCTCATTTCCCATGAGCGTAGAGCCTAGTGCCACCTCAGGAAAATGAGAACTCTGTCACTTCATGTGGAGCCCCTTACTTTTTAATGTTCTAGGGATGGGAACCTTCTCTGTGGGAACTGGCCTTGGACCTTGGGGACATCTGGATCTTAGAGTCCAAGGATCTGCAGCTGACTTGTGGAGATCAGAAAGTTACCTTTGATACCTCCCTCCTCTTCACTCCCCACATTGGACTGCCAAGTCCTGTCACTTCTACCTCCAAGTCACTCTCAAGGCTCTCCATCTCTAGCTCCATTGCTGCCAAGCTAGTTCAGGGAAACTCTTTCCTCATCCGCGTGATTGCAGCCTCCTCTCATTGGATTCTCCTAGGTTTACTGTTATAATTGAATTAATTTCTCACTCGAAGAACACAATGATACTTCATCAAGTCTTCAAATGTCACTATCCTCTTTAAAAATGTTCAGTGGCCTTCCCATGCTTTCACATTGAAGTTCCATGTTCTTAACATGACTATAGGGGTTGGCACGACCTGGTTACACCCTACCTTTATAGCCTCATTTTATGCCATCACGATAGATTCACTGGTCTTCTTTTGGTTACTCTTTCCCACATCAAGCCCTTGGCTCATGCTTTATCTTTGCCAGGAATGCTTTCCTTCCATTTTGCCTAGTGAGTAGCTATGCAGAAAGCACTTCCCTGACCTCCGTGGTCAGGTGAGTCCTCTATTAAACCCTCACGTGGCATCTGGAACTCTTCTCTTAGAGCACTTAGCACAAATGTAGGAACAAATATTTGGAGTTACTTTTGACTTTTTTGTGTCTAGTCTCCCAGTTAGATGACAAACTGTCTAAATCTAAGAACAATTCACCACTTCTCTCAGAGAGGAGCTGTTTTCCAGTATTCTCAGTCTGAGCACCTAGAATGCTATTGAAGATGCGGTATGTGCTCAGTAAATATCTTTTAAGTGAAAAGTAGAGTTTTCAAAAGCAGCAGGCCAGAACCTCATTTTAATTCACACATGCAGATTACACAGAGTCATCACACTGGGACAATTCTGTTGTGAAATGAGAAAGTGAGGGGTTGATCTGTTTGATTTTCTACAGTATGGCATGTATAGTTTGAAAATCATGTTGAATATTACATTATTTGTATTGGGAAAATGAAACCACTGCTGGTTGTTTCTGAAATGCACATTATAGAAAAGGCATGGAATATTTCTGTTTATCAAAAGAGATGGTGGATTTTTAATAGTCAGAGATAGTGGCCTAATTTATTAATTATTTCACCTATTTGTTCATTGATTGATTGATTGATTCATTCATTCATTCATGCACGCTATGCCTCAAGCATGATTCTATGTTCTCAGAATATAACAACTAAAACAGACAGTAATACTGCTGTCTTCTCAGGTGTGTATGTTATAGTAGGAGAAGTTCTAGTGAGTCTGTCCTTAAATATTATGGCACAAAATCAGGAATCCAGGCTGTGGGGATTGGATAGAAATAGCACTGTACTAAGAATAATATTTATGACTATATGATTATCTAGATGAGTGCCACTCATAAAGTTGTCGCTGGGGCTAAGAAGGAGGATGAGCGATAATAATCTTAAAATTCTTTTTAAGTTTTCAGAGTCTGTGATTCCATGAGCGCTAGCTAGGCTAGATATGTTTAAGTTATTCTCTACTTTGAGCTCAGTTTCCTTATTTGCAAAGGAAAAAGTAGGATATTTGTGCATCTAGTTTCCCAGGTTGGTAGTGAGGAGCAAATGTCTTACTGTACACACAAGGGTTTTGGAAACTTTTAAGCACCTGAGAGTAGTTATTATGATGATGATGGTAGTGCAATGACCAAATGGAGTTGCTTCTTTTGCCATGAAGGGAACTGCCTTTTTTGGTCTCCTGGAGGGCCATATTTATGGAATTCATTACCCTAGGACGTGAAGCAGTTCAAATCTATCTTTATAGCAATTTCTCCAAAGCTACTAATCGACAGTACTCACAATAAGTGCTCCCCAAAATGGATATCCTGTGAGGACAACAAGGGGAAATCTTTGGGAGAAACGGATGTAATTAAGTGCAAATATAGTTCCAAAGCCCACAATGATTAGAGCAAGCAGGATCTGGGTAGCCTGTGAGGAAAGAAATGGGTACATGAGGTTACAAGTATCCAAGCCCCTGTGGGCTACCCCACGTCCCTCAGGGTGTGCCTCCATGGCACACCTTTCCCTCCATCCAAGTGCCTTCCTCTCTCATTTGTCAATCATTCTCAGATTGTTAAGGGACTCAGTTCAATATGTTTCCTTCCCACTTTGCTTGCCTGGATCCTTCAGGTTCAAATCCTTCACTTTTATTCTTTATTATTTTCTATCTTCCCTGGTGTTACCAATTAATCTTATATCAGACAGATTTGAGTACATGTCTGACTACCCCCAGATTATAAGGTTCTTGAGCACAGGGACTATAAACTATTCACCTTTACATTTTTTTTTTCTTCTGTCTCACCAGTATCCTATTATTATCCTAACAGCCCCCACCCCCACATTTTCCAGCACTCAGCATAGGCTTTTGGAATTGGGGCTCATCCCAGTTGTCTAAAAGTTTAAAAAGTTTGATGACATAGAGTGGAGAACCTGGGATGAGCTTGCATTTCACCTCCCCTTCATCCATGGACCCAACTAGGGATTAGAATAGCCCAGTGGGCCTATCAGCTTGTAGGAGTCTGCAGGGAAAAGAATAACAGCAGTGGTTCTCAGGGCGCAACTTCTCTAGCAGTCTAGATATTGTCCCCAGGCCACATCTCTGGGCTATGGCACCCCAAGTAATGATTTTTGCTATTGTACAAAGGATGGAGGCTGTGCATACAGCTCTCCCCTGGGTGCATTTGTGATGAAAAACATTTTGCATGCCTTATCATTTGGTTCACTGTGGAGCTTTGAATATGGGTTTTGAAGCACTCCCAATTCCTTTAAGAGCATGAAGGGGAAGTCAAACCTCTCCACTTATGGTTTCTTAGCTTCAAGGGAGGTGCCACCACACCCTGAAGTCACTTCCTTAATGAGATATTTTAAAAAGTTATACTAGTTTCTTGCTTCCCCCTCTGCTGGGATTCAAAGATCAGTACTAATTTCTCATGTAAGGTGAAGGGGGAAAAGTAGAATTAACTCCCTCACTGAAAATAATTGCATATCTCTGCAGACATACATGAATAAATAAACTTCTTTTCTCCCCTTCTGGAAGACCTATTGATTGGAGAGGACTTACCCCCAAGACTCTTGGCTCTCCCTTCAGAAAATCCAGCAGAGAGCTATGAGGTCTGTAGGGAAATGCAGTCAATACAGTTTCGTTTGGTTTTATAGTGATGACGTGAGTTGCCCTTCTGTCCTGGGATGTTGACTCCATGATTCAATGGCAGAACTCTAGTAAGAAAAAGAGTGAGCAAACATTGCTGCCCAAATCATGGTCTACCTCTCCACCAGAGTCACATGGAGCCCTTAGAGATGAGCCCTTAGTGATGACTCTACTCAGTAGTAGAACCTCAGAATCATAGTTGAGTCACAGAGTTTTAGAATTCTAGAGCATGCCCAGCCCCCCATCTTCCTGGTGAAAAGTACTGTATCCAGAAGACTTATTCTCGTCTCAATTTGCTTACAAACATATGGTAAACAAAGAATAGATGGTATATACAAAACAAGTCCTTACACATATGTTCATGAGTTATAAAGGAACTAAAACTTATGGAATATTCCTTATGTTCTGGGAACTGTGTAGAAGGTGTTGACATGCACTAACATTTATTCTTTTAACAGTTCTACAATGCTGAAACTGAGGAACAGCAAGGTTATGTCACCCAAAGACATACGGGACAGGGGAAGGGGCAAACTCAAGTTGACCTGTCTCCAAAATCTATGTTTTTTAAACTCAGCCACGCTTCTGCCCTCCTTCGAAAGGAGTTTCTCACTTTTACTTGATGAATTTTCTAACTTACTGTTTAATCATATTTCTCTGTATTATAAAAATCAGTAGATAACTTTGAATTTCGATTTTTTTTCCATCTTTATTGAGGTATATTTGACAAATAAAAATTATATATATTTAGGGTGTACTACATGTTTTGATATACATATACATTCCAAAATGATTACCACAATCCAGCTAATTAACATATCCATCACCTCACATAGTTATCTTTTTTCTTTTTTTGTAGTGAGAACATTTAAGAACATTTAACAATTCTTTGCATTTTCAAATTAAACAAAAAAAATCAGTAGTAAAGATGCTATAGGACCAGATGGAGTTGCCCCTTTATAATAGAGAATATTTTAGCTTTCATAAAGTTAAGCAAAACTAATGATAGTCAAATCTTTCCTGGTTTGAACTACACAAATACTAATTAAAACAACAGAAACTGCCTTTAGAAATTTTGCTTCCCATATTGATCCTTTATATTCCTAAATTTATTACAATTTTAACTATGAGATCATGAAGGTAAATAGTTTCATAAAACTAAAACCAATGTATACACATAATAACTGGAGTGTTTCCTGGTTGGTAGCGACCATGGATAGCAGAGTATCTCAAAATTAGCACTGATGGCATTTGGACTCAATAATTCTTTGTTGTAGAAAGTTATAAGATATATATTTTTTAAACTATGCTACTCTTCATTTATTTAGGAAACCTCATATGCATAGAGAATGCAAAGTTAAACTGCAGCCACACTGGAATTTCCATAATTGCCCAAGAAATCGAGTTTAATATAGAGGCTCACACAGAACATATTACACAAAGAACAGACAAGATAATTGCAGCAATGACTGGGAAGAAAGAATACGCCCATGTGGTACAAAGTGCAGGGGTGATGATCTGAATTACAAAACTGTGCTATAGATCAAAATAGAGCTAATACCCAAACAAATAGACATTATTCTTTTCAGCATGAGCAACATTTAGCTCCAAGCTAGAAGCAGAAAACATGCCAGTCAGAGATTATCTGTAACTTGTTAAGACTAAGATGTCTTCATTGACTCCTACCCTGAAATGACAGAAGAGAACATAGTTTATGTGCCAATGACTAAATATTCTTTTTTATTTTATTTTATTTTATTCATTTATTTAAAATAAATGAATTAAAAGACTATATATAGTCTATTTTTATTTTTATTTATTTATTTTATTTATTTTGAGATGGAGTTTTGTTCTTGTAGGCCAGGCTGGGGTGCAATGGTGCAGTCTCCGCTCACTGCAACCTCCCCCTCCCAGGTTCAAGTGATTCTTCTGCCTCAGCCTCCCAAGTAGCTGGAACTACAGGTGTGCACTCCATGCCAGGCTAATTTTTCGTATTTTTAGTAGAGGTGGAGTTTCACTTTATTGGCCAGGCTGGTCTCAAACTCCTGACCTCGGGTGATCCGCCCACCTTGGCCTCCCAAAGTGCTGGGATTACAGGCGTGAGCCACCGCGCCCGGCCAAGAAGGCCGTTTTTAAACAGTAGAATGAGCACCACTGGTTGGTGCCACAGGATTGCAGAGATTTGGGTTTACATGGTAAGATTCATGGGAGGCAGGGACATGCTTGCTGTGTGTTCAGAGGTAATCCTGAGCACTTGAGAAGATCTCTTTGCTGCCTTCCACCTAATGGCTCATGAAAAAGGGCCCAGTAGATCTGTTTCTCAGAGAGTGTCCAGGGCAGAGTAGTTTAATTATACATAGTCTTTAATTTTTAATTAAAGTTTTCTTACAATCCCTAATATGTAATATTTAAGCAATATGAGTGTGAAAATAATACAGAAACAGCCTGCAGAGTCACGCAACTTACCAAATTCACACTAGCATGAGTGCACATTTTCCCTTCTGTGTATCACCTTCTGCTCAGTTTACCCAAAGCAGTTTATAAAGTTTATGACCATTTTGGAAGACTGGCTGATAACATTTTACTGACTTGTGCTTTGAGGAAATTATTTTCAAGAGAAGTTAAATAACGACTCATAGTAAACAAATACAAAACAAAAGTTTTTTTTTTTAAGTTTATTTCACAGTATCTAAAATGGCAGAGACTTCAGGAAAGTCTAATCACACTTGACCATGAGTGTTGGGTTGCTTTTCCTTCCTCTGAGGCCAAGAGTTACTTATATCCAAGACCGTGAAGAACTCTTTTTGACTTGTTGGATGTGATCTTGTGACTGGGTCAAGGAAAGTGAACTCTAGAAAATACATAATTGGTTAGAATTTTTAAACTTTGATTTCGGAGATTAAAAAAAAACCTCATAATACCTTTTCCCCAAGTTTTGTGTAGTACTAGTTCTTCCAACTTTGCCATAATATGTAATTGCAGCAATATTAATTAAAAATAATGCCATTCTCCAGTCTGCAATTATTTTACTATTTTAAATAGGATCATAGTTAAATCATAATTCATCCAAATTCTACAAACATTTCTTTTGTTGTTGTAGCCTTTAGGGGAAATGAAAATATTTTAAAATTGTAACATCAAGAGCTAAGGGGATGTAAGGAAGGGCACAGGGAAGCATAAACAAGACAGAGACATTCTAGTAAAGTCTCATCACATTAACAAGGAAACTTGGCTAGGGAGACTCTCTCGGGAGGCAGGTGGCTGTGTTCCTGATAAGTGAGAGGATACGCGTTCTCATTCTCAGCCCAATAGTCTGTGTCATTCATTTTCTATGTAATTTTATCCAAGCCTTGGTTCTTTCATGAGTGGTTGGGCTATGTGATTTCTAAAGCCAACTAGCTTCATATTAAGCAATTCTCTAACTGGTCTGCTTCCCAGCAGACACCAGCTGATCCCAGATGACCAGAGTGTCCTCCGGAAGGAGCCCATTTATATAAACTCTTTTTTTTTTTTGAGACTGAGTCTCACTCTGTCACCCAGGCTGCAGTGCAGTGGTGTGATCTCAGCTCACTGCAACCTCCACCTCCTGGGTTCAAGCAATTCTTCTGCCTCAGACTCCCAAATAGCTGGGACTACAGACACGTGCCACTGCACCCGCCTAGTTTTTTGTATTTTTAGTAGAGACGGGGTTTCACTGTTAAACCCATTTTTTTTAATTATAAAAGTGGCCTTCCACATGCACCTTATGAACAATAATTGATTCTTGTTTTTGCCACTTTTTGAGCCTGGATTATTGTAGCCTAGACCTGAGACACAGCAGGTATCACGTGACATGTTAGCATACTCACCCCAGGGTTGTTGGAGTAGAGCTGTTTCCACCAAAAGACAGAACTGTATGCAGCTAATAAGAGCTCCAGCACAGTGAAGACGAGCATCACCACTAGGACACCCTGCAAATCAGGACATGAATGGCTGGTACCCAACACAAGCTAGCCCTTGTGCCTGACTAAGAGGAGACAGGGCGATGAGGCTCCAGCAATGCAGAGAAAAGGAGACAGGGAAAATTGCTTAATCCTCTTTTCTGCTTTCTCTTTCAGATTTCTTAATAGATGAAGGGAAATAAGCAGCAACTGCATCATCTCAGAACTTTGGTATCCCACCTAATGATAGATGAGAGTAATCTGCCACTTATCTCTGGTTGCTTTTATTATTTTCTTTTTGACTATGGTGTTTTTATTGTCATGATGATATTTCTAGGTGTGTATTTGATTCTGTGTATCCTGCAGTGGTCTCAGTGCATTCCTTCAATCTGAAATCTCATGTTTTTATTAAATTCTAAAAAATTTCTAGTTATTTACTTTTGCATACACTCTCTCTTTTATAATCTCTTACTGGGACTCCTATTAGATATGTATCTCCACTTTCCTGCATCCATCATGCCTTTTAGGCTTTCATCCATCTTTTCCAAACACACATAATGTGTTGTGTTCTGTGTGATTTAATCAAATCTAAATTCCATTTTGCTCTTTGTTTCCTTGAATATATTGAATATGCTGTTTAACTGATTTGCTCAGTTTTTAATTTCAAAGACAATTTTCATTTCCAATTATGTGATTTCATTTTTTTCTCAAATGCGCAATCTTTTTTTTCCTTTACTGTCCTTTTTTTTTTCCGTTTTGATTTCTATTACTTTTTTTTTTTTTTTTTTTTAGACAGGGTCTCATTCTGTCACCCAGTCTGGAGTGCAATGGTGTGATCTCAGTTCACTGCAACCTCTGCCTCCCCAGTTCAAGCGATTCCCCTGCCTCAGCCTCCCAAGTAGCTAGGATTACAGGCATGTACCACCCTCCCTGGCAAATTTTTGTTTTATTAGTAGAGACGGCATTTCACCATGTTGGCCAGGCTGGTCTCAAACTCCTGGCCTTAGGTGATCCACCCACCTCAGCCTCTCAATGTGCTGGAATTACGGGTGTGAGCCACTGCACCTGGCCTGGTTTCTATTACTTTTTAAACATCTTTAATGATTTAAAATGTATTTTCATAATAGCCTTGTTCAAATTATTATGTTATATCCAATTCTTGAGCTTCTGACTTTCATGTTTCCCCATTTGCTGCCGCTACTCATTTTTTTGTGCTGTTGTTGTGTTTCTCATAATATTTTGGTTATTAGATAACTTCAGTGTGTACATGGCGGTAGTGGTAGGGTTCTTTGATAGGGAGGCATCTTATAAGTTGGGTTTATGGACATCTCCTTAGATAGTAGTTTTAGATTTGATTCTGCTAGAACCTTAGAAGTTTCACATATCTTGTAGCAGTTGTTAACTTAATCCCTTTATTTGAGGTTCCCCTATTTTATATGTAATTATGAATTCGGATGGCACACTTGCACAAAGCTTAGTGAGCTGATGGAAGATTTTCTTGAAACTTCTTAGGATGTTGGGCAGAATTTTCTTTATATTATTTTCACAAATTGAGTAAATATTCAGTCTCAGCTTTCAACATTTTTGCAGGGTACTCCATATGAGCTTTATGGCCCTGCCCAATGCCAAATCTTGTCATGGATGTTAAAACTGTGTGATCCTAGCCTCTAACACCAATATTCCTATCCAGACTTCCTTGGTTTTTTGGCCTCAGCTCTTGTTTGATGATTTGGCTTTAGGATCCTTCTTAGCTTCTGGAACCTAAGACATCTTTCTTCCTTGATTTGTTTTTCCTTCTGCCCTTCCTTCCTTTCTTCTTCTAATCTTGGCTATATATTTTTTAATTTTTAAAATTTCATTACTTTTGTTCAGGTAATTGCTGTGTTAATTAACAACGAGTAGGCCTTTGGAGTCTGCTTAGTCTGCTATGTTGCAACTTCTCTGATATCGGAGGAAGTTCTTTTGGACTCCAGTTGTCTCAGAATGGGAGGCAGTTTAAGGTAATGAAATTCATTTTGTTTAAATTAAACCCCCAATATGCCTCTCCCACCCGCATTGCTTTACCAGATGTCTGTCCTGCACCAGGATGACGCTATCTACTGGGTTTCCTCCAGACGGGTCTCTGTGCTCTTCCACTTCCTCAAGCTCCTGAACCAAAAGGGTTGCTTTTGACAATCTCTGGGTCACATGAGCAGACCCACAGGAGTGCAAAAGCTTGCACACATTTTCTGAGATTTGTGAGATAGATGGATCCAAGGGAATGAAAGATACTACCTTGGGTTCCCTGTGCTCCTACTAGGAGGATTCATAGAGGAAGAAGTCTTTCTTCTTAAAAGGCCACTGGTTTATGGTTTTAACACCATGATACTATATTTATAGGATTGAATAAGCAAGGCTTGTCACCACAAACAGGTAGTGATCATCAAGTTTGGGAGAAAGGTGCCAAGAAAATGCTGCCCAGAGAGGTTGACATTTTTTCTAGAAGTCAAATGCGTGATAGGCTGTCTCCCTTCCCACCACTCTCTGTCAGCCCTGTTAGACCAAAGTACAAAATAACTATGTATTTGGACTTAAGGTTCAAGTTTTGTGCCTAACATAATGTAGCATACAGGCTCGCATTTGAAGATTAACTTAAAACACCGTACAGCCTCTGCTAGTCCTCAATTCACTGATGATCAGAAGACAAGCATCTTTAAGGGGTAGGGGCATCCAACCCCTGGAAAAGAACCCAAAAGAGATAATCCCAAATTAAAATATAATTCAAATGAAGACTATTTCTGCCTGTGATGAGTAGGAAGAATATTTCTGCCTGTGATGAGTACAACAAAGGTTGTACTTTAAGAGTTAAACCCATTAAGGTTGGAATGTTTGTGATAAGAAAGACCAGTGGAGGGATAGACTCCCTACTGTCCTTCTTGATTTCCTCTTTTGACTTTCTATAGTACATCCTCCACACCATGCAGTCGGCAGACAGACCTCTTCCAACCACAAGTTTTTGTTTATTTCTCTCTGTCTCCAGACATTCGGACCGACCAAACAGAGACTGCCAGAAAAGCAGAGATTATGCAAAGGAGAGACACAGAGATTTCACATGACAGGATATTCAATCTGAAACTACTCACTGTTAAACTGACGCTGGTCAGGAGACAATCTTTGATTTCATATATTGGATAATAGTACTCTGAATAAGGCAATGAGGATAGATAATCCGTTTCTGAGCCACAATGTTGAGAGGCAGTCCTCAGGGCTACCATGCTGTCAGCAAGGAGGAAGAGGCCTGCCCCTGCAGTAACAGAACTCACTGCATTTGAGGTCAAGCTGCTCAGGTCCTGGAAGAGAAACTCTGCATTGGGTTCTCATCACAGAATCAGCACGTGACACTATTAGTCCTCTGTCCATTGTACTGCAATGGTGCTTCCTTGGGTCTGTTTCCTTCCTGTTTCCTTGTGTGGGCACAAAGTGTGTTTTATTCATCTTTGTATCTCTTGTCACTATTTAGTTAATCATGTGATATAATTAGTAAATGCTTATTGAATAAGAAAATGCATGGATAATTCCTCCTTAGGGAGAGGGGTTCTGGCCCCTTGACTCTCTATAGCACTTAAGATAGAGACAGTGCTGCTCAGGTCACTGCCAACATCTCCCGTGACTTCCTCAATAGCCTTGGAATCATTCTGTTACCTTAAGGGCTTCTAGAATATGGACTTTGGTCCCCTCTGGTAAACTGAATCCATGACTTTGATTTACATAAAAGAGCAGCTTCAGAGAAAAGGTGGAGGCAAACTGGAAAAGTTGGAAAACCTATCTATAGGTCTATGGGAACATAAAATAGACTTTCAATTGACAAGCAATTGATCTTGAATTGACAATCAATATTTGTTCAATATGACAAGCGTATGCCTTCAATTTTCCTAAGTGACAGATCATGAGGCAGAGGCACATGGGCTCAGACCCTGTGGTTCTCTCTCCACCCATTCACAAACAGAAATATTTTCGGACTGTAGCCACTTTTCCCACAAACCTTGGAGGGAGAAAGGGAGGAAGCAGCTATAAAACCTTTGCTTCTCTCCATAGCAACATTTCTCTCTTCCCTGCCACACACCCACAGAGGTGATTTAGGGAAAAACCACATCCTGACTCAAGAACATACAGGGCCTGGCTAGGCACAGATGAGGACACATGGATGGTGCATGAGGCTGGTATATGCTCCTGATGATTGAAGCTGCAGTCTAGAACCCAGGATTATGGAAGAGGGTTTTGAAGAGTTCACAGCATTCATTGGTTGGAGTCATAGTTCTGGACTTAGAATCTGAAAACCTCTCCTCCTATCCTAGCTCTGTCACTGACCCATCTGTCACTGACCCATCTGTCACTGATCAATCTGTGTGCTTGAACAAGTCCTTCTTACTCTGGGCTTCAGTTATCTCTTCTATAAAGTGTGGAAGATGAATCTTCTGATCTCAGAAGTGGCTTCCCAAATGCACTGAATACACAGAAAGGGAAATCTATGCTTGGACTTGACAACAATGTGGGCTCCACAAGTGGGACAAAGAAAAACATGTAGGCTCCATTGCTCATATGGTAACTTTGGGCAAAGATACTGCCCACTGGGACCACTTTTCCTTCAAAGACTCAGCACATGAATTCATGTAGCTACAGAGCTGGAGTAGAAAAGGGCAGGACAACCATCCTTCCCAACATATATTGTCTTCCACTGATGCTTAAACAGAGAGGAGCATGTGCTGGAAACCTTGCACAGAGCCTGGCACATTAGTGTCTTTGCTAGTGAATCATCATGCTAGGGGAGAATCCTTTCTCCTAAAATGTAGAAGAGGAGTTGGGAAATGGTGTGGTGAATGTGGTTCTCATAGGCCTGATCCACCTGTAGGTAGGTATTCCAACTTCTTCAGTTTGCTTTTGTCTTTTCTCTGAAGCTGCTCCTTCAAGTAAGAAGACATACATTGGGTTTCTAGGGAGGGACCAAAGGTCATATTCTAGATGCACTTAGGGCAATATAATAATTCTAAAGTTGTTGAGGAAACCAGGGGTATGTTGGCAGTGGCATGAGTGGTATTGTCTTTGAGTTTGATGCTGCAATCAGTGCTGACATTGCAGACATCCCCCTCACCCCTACTCCATCACCCTCATTTTCTCCCACCTTACTTTAAACTGATTTTTTTCTCGAACATCCAATTATCGAGCATGAGTCTTTGGATGGAAATAGTCTCCTCCGGCCTGGAAAAAGATGGCAACAGCCTCTTCTGACAGAGGAATGAATGCCTCCCCACTTGATATTTGACTGAATGAGGTTTATTTCAGTTGCTTAAATAGTAGAAATTTGAAAATATATCATGGACTTCTTTCAACTTGTTACCATGGTCACAGAGTAGGGTAAACCAGTTATCCTGGTTTGCCTGGGGAGTAAGGGGTTTCCCAGGATATAGGCTTTCTGGGCTAAAACTGAGACAGTCCTGGGAAAACCAAGACAATTGGTCACCCTGACGCTGAAGGGCTAGAATTTGTGTGAAGTCCCAACTCTATGAATGGGGACATTTGGCATCAAAAAGAACCCCAGGAAGCAGGGTTTATAGAAAAAAAGGATCTGTAGGCTCTCTGTGGGATGGGTGGCTACCTTATTCAAGGTCAAGGTTACAAGCTGTAAAGAGTCCATGGTACATTTAAAAATGTACACTTTTTAAATAACTGAGGTAAACCTCCTCCAAGCTTGGACTATAATCCAGGAGCAACATTGTGTAGACGAAAGAGCACTGGTCTAGAAGGCAAGAAATTTGGGCTCTACTCTTGGTTCTACCAATAGGACAGCCAGGAAAACCTGGGCTTCCTAGCCTGTTCTAAGCTTTTTCTCCCTAAATTGTAAAATAGGGATTTTTAAACTAGAAGAATTAACTCTGACATTCCTTCAATTCCAACCAGCTGAGATTTGATGGTCCTTATACTTACAAAGGGCTTAGTTGATTGTTTTCCAGAGATAATTGAGAGGGATCCAGTAATGCCAAACTGCTCAGAAAAGAGAGAAATGATCAGTTCAGTTGTCTTGTGGAAATGTGGCCACCATGTCGCTGTCAATCACTCAATCAAAAAGTGATGTTGGAAAACTTTTAGGGAGAGAACACTGCAGAAATTGTGTGGATCTATATTGCTAGATAGGCCTAATTCCCACCTGATATAAGAATGTCTATATTGACTTTGATTGACATGCAGATGCACAGAGGGGTTGGATTTGTTTTAGTGGAAATCACTAGGAACTGAGGAGGCCTGGAGAAAAGGTGTACATGGGAAGGAGAAGAGTGTTACTAAATTACAGGGTTGAAAGAGAGGAGGTTGAGATGGACTAATGACTTGAATGGACAGAGAGATTGGAACAGCCAACAGAAGCACTCAGGAAAGAGGCTCTGATGGGACAAGGTGCAGAAACACATGGACTGGAAGTGATTGGTGTATGTTGCTTGAGTCAGAATGGGAGTTGAGGAAAGCGGGAAGAGCAGGCTCAGACATGAAGTCTTTATCATAAAGCCCCAGAAATCAGTATTTAATCTCAGTGGTATTAAAGATCCAGCTGGCAGAGGAAGGGTATTCTGAGAAGCTGAAAAGTTGCTTAAGTGTGTGGCTTGGATATTGAATAATCACAGGCAAAGAGGGTCCAGCATGAGCTAACGCTAGCTTCTCTAAGGAGATGTGGGTCCCACAACCACTGGTTATAGGAGAAGTCAAGGACAAATTGTGCTCTGGGGCAGGAGCAGGGCCTCCTTACATGACTGCACAGTTTGTGTTCACACAGGGACTGTATCCACACAGAAGTGGTACCTTAGTATAGTTCATCTGCCCAGAATATTTGCTTTTTATCCTTTGTACAAAATACTACATGGAGAAGAAATAACCCTTTGTGGGAAGTGTGAGTCTGCCCTGGCCACTCTCTGAAAAACGGATCTACTGGGCCCTTTTTCATGAGCCATTAGGTGGAAGGCAGCAGAGAGAGTTTCTCAAGTGCTCAGGGTTACCTCTGGACACACAGCAAGCATGTCCCTGCCTCCCATGAATCTTACCCTTGTGAATCCAAATCTCTGCAAACCTGTGGCATCAACCAGTGGTGCTCGTTTTATTGTTTAAAAATGGCCTTCTCACTCTCTACCTGAAAAGTTAATTATTCTTACAATGGAGGGAATCCAGTGGCCTCATCAAAGCCTCAAAGAGGGATATGGAAAAGCATCCACTTTTCTAGGGGTATGCTGTAATGCCAGGTAAGAAATTCTGTGCTGGTATACCCATTGTATTACCATTCCCTCTTGCCCCCTGCTCTTCAGGAAGACAGATTAAGTCTCTCTGCTGCTCTTCTTGAATAGGGGAAATGTGATGTGGGGCAATGATAGAAGGAAAGTCGAGGCCTTGCCTTCTTTTGCCTCCTGGCCTCTTGGAGTCTGAGTCACTCCACGACTATGCACCTGGTTAGCATTTATAAAGCATGTCCCCTCTTAGAGTCCCCATTCTACTCACACACAGAGCTCCTATAAATGGGTACCCAGACATCAAAGTGGTGGAAATTGCTGGATTGAAGTGGGAGGGGTAGGGAGCAAGAACCAAGATGGCCCCCAGACTTGAAATCATCAGGCAACACAGGATCTGGACAGTCTACAAGAGAGAAGACAGGAAATCTAGACTGCACTTCAAACAGATAAAAGTGATTATTTGAATGCACATTGTAAAGTATAAAGAGTATAAAATACATTATAATTTGTTATATTAAAGAGGAAAAATGTTACAAGGAGCCAATCAATATGCTTCTAGAGGAAGTCATGTATAGCTAACCTCTTCTTTTCTGATAGGATTATTAAACTAGCAAATCGGAAAGTGATCATACACACATTTTAACTTTTTTTGAAAAAGATACTTGACAGTTTTTAAATTTATTTTCTTGAAAACTAGATAAAAAAGTTGTCCAGTGAGGTGGAAATAGAGAGCAAACTTTTCACAGGAGTGTTAATGAAGAGCTTTTTCAGTTGAAATTAGATAGAGCAGGTCATCTCTTCTGCTATAATTCATCTTATTTTGTTCATCATTGGATTTTAATAATAATTATTTCACAAGTGAAAGAACTGAAGTTTAGCTGTTAGCTTGCTCTAAAGCCCATGCTTTTGCTTATAGTTTAATGCACGTGCAATTGAAAGATGATGCAAACATAGGAGAAATAAAAAAAGAAGTCAACCATTCATATCATCAACAGTTATTGAATACCACAACAGGTATGTTGTGTGCCAGGCACGAGGGAATGAAGCAAATGAAAATCACTACCATTGGAGAGCTTATATGTGTACTATGTCTTGTCTGTAAAGGTACAGAAAAGTTCCATGCAAGGCAGAATAGAGTTAAGAGCAAAGTAGTAGGAGATGAGGCTTGTGAAGTGCTGGAGGCATGGTGCAAACTATGTAGGGATTTTTAGGCTATGTTTTACCAACTTTGCTTTTCATTTTGAGCAAAAAAGGAATCCCACTGGATAATTTTGAGCCAGCAGAATACATGATCTAGCTTTCATTTTTAAAAGATTACCCTATCTGCTGTACTAAGAATAGATTGTAAAGAAACAGGGCAGGGAGATCCATCTAAATAGGTAGCGAATAGGACCTGGGTATTATAAGAGGGTATTCAAAACCACATGGAGATTAAAGTTCTGGATATGAGGGATGATGATCTGGGACACTTGGATGTCTTATAGTTACTCATATGAACGGGGAAAAATGGGTCGTGAGATTAGTCTTGATCGTCTTATCTCAAAATATTTGAAAAATGAGCTCAAAGTTAATTTAATCATATTGAGTAAAATCCATATGATTAAATAGAAAATTTTTACTGTACTAACAACAAAATAAGAAAGACTAATTTGTGGCTGGGCATGGTGGCTCATGCCCGTAATCCCAGCACTTTGGGAGGCCAAGGCGGACGGATCACGAGGTCAGGAGTTCAAGACCAGCCTGGCCAATATGGTGAAACCCCATCTCTACTAAGAATACAAAAATTAGCAGGGCGTGGTGGCACGCACCCGTAGTCCCAGCTACTCGGGAGGCTGAGGCAGGAGAATCACTTGAACCCAGGAGGCTGAGGTTGCAGTGAGCTGAGATCGTGCCACTGCACTCCGCACTGGGTGACAGAGGGAGATTCTGTCTCAAAATAAATAAATATATAAATAAATAAAGTAAGAAAGACTAACTTGTTAATTGTGAAGCATGCTAGTGAAAAAGATCTAGTGGTTTTAGTTTCTAGAAACTGCTGCAGAGCATATAGTCTTCCCTTAAAGCTCCATTTCATGTCTTCATTAGCCTGGAGTCAGCCAGAAAAGAGTGAAAGAGTTTCCCAGACCCACTGTAGATCTGTAGTCTAGATACATTTACAAAGTATTTTCTCGATATTCCCCTTATAATGAGGTGGACTTACCCCAAGAACAGTGGTTTCTGTTGGCAGCCCGTTCTGCAGGTAATCTTCATTTTGGTACATGTGTCCAGGTTTCTCTCTTTGAGGGATGGTGATGCCCTTTGGTGTAAAGCTGTCAGAAACCCCCGTGGTTTGGGATTGTAATAGCATGATGCTGATGATGCTGGAAGAGACATCAAACTCAATTACTTCCCAAGGTTTGACTTACAGACATAAGCTTCCCAGGGACCATACTTTGTAGGAACTTAAGAAGGTATTTGCCGTTATTCCAAGGCTGGTTGTCCTTTAGAAACAAAACATGGGGATCAGTGGAGCATTGGAAAGCGGGCATGCTGGGCACAGTTCATCCATTATGGTCAAGAAGCATGTCACTGGGAGAGTACTGTACACATTTTCAGGGGTCCCACAATTGAGAGGTGAGCAAATCACATAGAACTTGCTTTGTAGCCCTGAATGTGTCCATCTCCCTCTCCCTCCAATGACCTCTGCTTCCAGCTTCCCTTCCCTATCTCTTGTGTCTCTGCTTCACTTGTGCTACCTTCTCACACCACATCTTCCAGGATTACACTTTTATGCTACACCGGCACTGATCAGTCTTCTACTCCAGTCTTCATTTTATCTTCATAAAAATGTTGAGGATGAATGCTGCTCCACTTTCCTTTCCTATAGCGAGATGGCCTGTCCCATCCAGAATCTTCCTCCTTGCTTATATTGGCTTTGTAATTAGTAATGTAAACATTTAATTAACTCCTGCTGAATTCCAAGCATTAGACCATTGCGCTCTAATCCTTGTAACAACCCTGTAACTTACATGTTATTAAATCAATTTTATACATTAGAAACCTGGGGCTAATAAGCTCAAGTGACTTTCATTGAATGAAATAGTCATATGAAGTACTTAGCCTGGCACTTAGAATGTGTTCAATATTTGGTAGCAAATATTAACAGCCTGTGTTTACATGACTGGATTGAGACTTATCTGGCCCAGAGGCTTGTGATATTTTTTTCTCTATGCCATGTTAATTCTCCTCCTCTTCCTCTTCCTTCCTTTCTTCCTTCCTAACATTTCCAGTTGCCTTGTAGATTCCAGGAGCAAGTTGTCTGCCACCACCAACTCAGCAGCATTGCTGGGCCTCTGTGGTGTCAGCAACAAGGCTCAGAACCTGAAATGTTGCCCAGATTTGTTTTCAGCTCAGCATTCTCCCTACTGAAGGCCAGAGTTTAGTTAAAGGCTTGTGATCCTTGAAAGGTGCCACAGCTCTGCTGCCTGACATTTTGCCTCAATGTGTTGGTGCTTTAGGAATGGTTCTGGCCTCTCTTGGGTGGAGTGAATAACATGTAAAAATTGGAAATGACACCTAGAATCTCTTCCTAGTGAGGGAGATGGAAAAGTGCACTGGGATGGGAGTCCAATGCCTAGGCATCTAGTTGCCCATCTGAGCATATATCTTGGAGTCCAGTCCTATGTTCAGATCCCATACCCACCAATTACTGCTAAACTCACCCTGGGCAAGGTATTTTCACCACTTCATAGGTTTGTGATACAGGTTAGATAAGATGACACATATAGTGGACTCAACATAGGGGGAGGCATGTGATAAACTCCCAAAACATATCAGTTTTATCTAATATTCATTGGAAGCCCAGTTCTGATATTGATGAGCTGGCCGTGGACAGGATACTTTCCCTCATTCATCCCCAGTTTCCTTGTCTGTAAAATAGGGATAATGACACTATCCTGAAGGACTCTTGTGAGGATTTGAATGACATATGTGAGTGCCATTTGTTGTAACTCTCTGAGTTTTATCGGGTGTTCCATAATAGTCGATCCATGTTTGGACCTCCGTTTTATTTCTACTCCTAGATCTGTGCCTTAGTCTAGTTTCTTATGCTCTCCGGGCATGAAGTACTTTATCTGAAGAATTATTAAACCTAAAGTTCTCTTTGTTTAAGGAGATAATTTTCATTTCTTGGAATTTTGAAATCTGGGTAGAAGTGTGGGTGAGGTTACATATCCTATGAGGGGAATAATGTTGAAGGTGAATCCCTGCAGTGGAGCCAGGGTGAGCCTTCCAGCACATCTTTAAAGCCAGAGAGGGAGAAAAAGTCTCAGGGTTAGAGAAATTCTAGGTTTCAGAATCAAACAGTATACTGTTCATGATAAAATGATAATCATTGCTAACATTGATTGGACAAGTACTATGAATGTGGCATTCTATTAAGAGCTTTGTGACAGTCTCATTTCATCTGCACTCTCAGAGATGGGTGCTGAACTTTGAAGATAAGAAAAATGAGGCTTGGAGAGGTGAAATAGCTTGCGCAAGATTGCTTATCTAGCAGGTGGTGGAGGCAAGATTTGGGCACAGGCCATCTAACACCAGAGCTCTTCTATATCCCTGTAGATTTGTGCTTGCCCGGCTAGCTACAACTGATTCTCATCCTCTCTATTCTTCCTCCCCTATTGTTGAAGCATTGGCTGCCACTCATCAGTTCTATATCCTCCCCCAGGGACATTGCTGATCTTAGGGAATATAGGTTGAAGATTTCTATTTCCCAACTTGCTTTCATGTTATAGAAACTTGGCTTTTACCTTGCTCTGTGTGGCTCAATAGCCCAAATATACCAACTAGACTCCTTCCTACTAGTCTTCGTCACCAGCCTCCTAAGTTCTGGGTTCCTTTCTTTATTTTTCGCATCTCATACCCAAGGACTGCAGAAAATGCTTGATTCTCAGCCTGAAGCTAGGACTCGAAAGTTTAATTGATACTTTCAGGCTATAGCCTATCTGATACCGTGAACATTTATTTTCCTTTGTTATTTCTTAACTGTTCTGTTTGAAAGAGTGCATAAAGTACCACCATTACAAGGGAATACAGTTTGAAGAAGAAAACAAATTAGCTCCTTAACTTTCAACTGCCACCCGATCACTCTTGTTTCCTATGCACATATTCTTTACATTCTCTCTTCCCATCTGTCACTTTGTCTCTCTCCTCTTTATATATTCACAGACATTCTCAATTCTACGGAAATAGTCATTCTATTCATGCCATTTTATAACTGTCCTTTTTGCACTCAACATTATTCTATAGACATCTTTGACTGATGAATAGAAATAATAAAAATCCTAAATTTGAAAGCAAATGATAGATTCTGATACATGGCACAACGTGGATGAACCTTGAAGACAATATGGCAAGTGAACTAATCCAGTCACAAAAGGACAAATATTGTATGATTCTACTTACATGAGGCACCTAGAAGAGTCAAATTCACAGAAAGTAGAATGGTGGTTGCCAGGGGCGGGGGGGGAGAGGGGAATGGAAAGCTATTGTTTAATGGGCACGGAGTTCCAGTTTGGGAAGACAAGAAAGTTCTGGAGTTGGGTGGTGGTGATGGTTGCACAATGGTGTGAATCTGCTTAATGCCACTGAACTGTACACCTAAAAATGGTTAAGGCTGGGTGCAGCGGGTCATGCCTGTAATCCTAGCACTTTGGGAGGCCGAGGCGGGCAGATCACCTGAGGTCAGGAATTCAAGACCAGCGTGGCCAACATGGTGAAAGCCCGTCTCTACTAAAAAAGTACAAAAATTAGCCGGGCATGATGGTGAGTGCCTGTAATCTCAGCTACTCAGGAGGCTGAGATGGGAGAATCGCTTGAACCCGGAAGACGGTGGTTGCAGTGAGCCAAGATCACGCCACTGCACTCTAGCCTGGGTGGCTGAGAGAAACTCTTTCTTAATTAAAAAACAAACAAACAAACAAACAAAAAAAAAACAAAAAAACAACAACAAAAAACACATGGTTAAAAGGCTACAATTATTTTAAGTATATTTTACTATGACCAAAAAGCCAAATGGTATATTGAAATAAATGGAGGTCTCTAGATTCATTTAACCAATCACATATTCATGACTATTTAGGTGGTTTCTATTTTTTCTTTTTGCCACTGTGAACAATGCAATAATGAACATCTTTGCACTTTTGTGATGCCTCCTGCATTTAATTATCTCAGAGTGATGTATGGAAGTGGATTTATTACATTTAAATCTATGACACTTAAATTTTGATACACGTTGCTACTTTTAGGAGGAATCCTATATAACCGAGATTCTTTATGTTTCACAAAAGTCTCCAGACTGATGCTATCATCTCCAAACACCAGAGTCTGAGAGGATGCTTTGTCCTTCCACATTCGCCTTGTGGAGATAGACTGGAGGGACCCACACCTTTCAAGACAGCTCTAAAATCTGTGCTTTGAAGATAAATCATGACATGGAGGTCAATAGCTCTGCCCAGCAATTTTCCATATTACAGAACTAGAGTCGGACCATGAGGATCTAATGCAAGATTCAGTCTAATTGCACAGTATTTGTTGAGAGTAGACTCTGTGTAAGACTGAGTGACACACCAGGAGAATGCAGAACATTGAGGAAAATCACCTCAATGAGGGAAGCCTAAGAATGGTTTTACCCAATTTTCTTATTTGACAAGTGAGTAAACTGAGACCCAAAAAGGGGACTGAGCTGATGCTCCAGCTCACACAGGTGGTCAGAATCAGAGACGGGATGATAATCCAATTCCCTGGCTGTCTTTTCAAAAGCACACAATCTTCCCCAAAAGTCATGATCTAAACCAAGGTGCCTACCTGTTCTCACACCCTGGTCCTGTGTGCTGTGGCTGGGGGTCAGCTCACCTCTGGGGAGCGCTCAGCTGGAACCTCCCACTGGCTGTTCCTGCCAGAATGATCTTGGTGCTCTGCTCTCCAGCCTCTGAGACTTCATGTCCCTTTCTTAGAGCAGTATTTATGATTACACAGGATGTGAATTTTGCTGTAGTTACAGACAGCTGATATATAAAAAGTGCCTCTGCTTCCTCTTTCTAAATTCTGAGGTCTGGAAAAATGACACAAGATAGAAGTGACACATGAGAAAAAGACCTTTGTGCAGACTAGTGATTTGTACGGTCCCAGTTAAAATTCATTTTCCCTACTCCTACATAGAATTATGTAAGTCATCTAGTTTTGCTTAGCCTGAGTTTTCTTGTCTATTAAATGGCGGATAGATAATAATAACTCCACTCTGTGGATGTTGGGAGAATTAAAGAAAAAAGATGCAAAGAGTTTACAAAAAGTAGACACTGAATAAATATTGATAATAGTAATGTTAATTTTGAATTTTGGAGAATCTATTCTCTCACTTTCCAGGCTCTTGGTAAGCTGAAAGCAACCTGTGGAAAATTCTGTGTCTTCTTGTTACTTCTTTTGGGTGTTTCCATTCTCCATCTTTGGCCTCATGCTCAGGGAAGTCCAGGCACATCTTGGGAAAGATGCCAGTGGATTGGCGTTAGAGGCAGAGTCATCAGGCTCCACACAAGCTCATATTTGGGGAAGTATTTGTTGTTGAGGGGACACTGTTGCCACTTTCACATCCCTTTTAAGGCTTCTTGTAGACTAGCCATTGTTCAGAAGTGTAGGGTTTAAGATGGCTCTGGGATGTGCAGCAGCTGGCGGCACAACATGCTCCATATACAGTCTCCATTTCCTGAAGGGTGGCAAGGCTGTCCCCTAAGAGAGGAGCAAACCTAAGCCTGGGAGATTTAAATAACTCCTAAACTACTTGGAGGGTATTTTAGTCCAGTTCTTCTCCAAATGAGGTGATATTGCCGAAGGAATCTGCCCCCAGTCACATGTCTGTGGAAGAGGCAGGAATCTAATTCACATCTCTTGGCACTGAGGTCTGGGCTTGCTTCATGGCAAGAGTCTGCCATTTGGTCAACATCTTTTTTTTTTTTTTTTTTGAGATGGAGTTTTTTGCTCTTGTTGCTCAGGCTGGGATGCAATGGTGCAATCTCAGCTCACTGTAACCTCCACCTCCCAGGTTCAAGTGATTCTCCTGCCTCAGCCTCCCCAGTAGCTGGGACTACAGGTACCCATCACCATGCCTGTCTAATTTTTGTATTTTTACTAGAGACAGGATTTCACCATGTTGGTCAGGCTGGTCTCAAACTCCTGATCTCAGGTGATCCACCTGCCTTGGCCTTCCAAAGTGCTGGGATTACAGGTGTGAGCCACCGTGCCCAGCTTAGTCAACATCTTCATATCCACAACCAGCACTCTTTGCTTAAGAAAAGTTCCAGGATCCAGACCTTCCTCTGGGTCTATGACCTGTTTTGACCAAATTGTCAAAGAACCTTGGTCATTTGGGCTTCTTTCACACTTCTTTTGAGCCTCAGAAGGAATTCGTGAGAAAATCAGTTAAATATCCAGTTCATTTTCTCATAAACAAAATTTGAAAAAAGATTTTTCAGAATTGTTGTGAGGATTAAGTCAAATAACATAAAAGTCCCCACCATAGAGCCTGACATAAATGAACCATTAAGAAAATCTGGTATTTCTTGTCCAACATCTTCTCCCATCCCCTTTAGAGAAAAGTGTATTTTATCTCTAGATTGATCTCTGATCTCTAAGTGTAATCTGTGTTTACTCTAAATTCATGCTCTTGTCCATTGATGGAAATCTCCTCAGCCCTTTGCAAACAGTCCTGGTGCTCTAGACAGGCAAGTGACTCACAGTCCTAGTGCCTACTTCAAGGATACGCTCTCCCCGCCATCCCCACCCCAAGCAGACCATGAAGCTAGTAAAATGGAAATGCGTCTTATATGTTGGAGGACTCTAACAGCCTTGGACAGACTAACTGTATTTTTTTTCTCTAGCAGTGGAGATGACGGGCTAGGGCTATGGCACAAGGTCTGGTTATCCAGAGAGAGACTCCTTGGAGCAGCATTCACAGACCCCCTTGATGTTTGACTTGGTTATTGGCTCCACTCACAGAATTTTCTCCATTTCTTAGAATCT
Source organism: Pongo pygmaeus (assembly GCF_028885625.2). Taxonomy (NCBI): domain Eukaryota; kingdom Metazoa; phylum Chordata; class Mammalia; order Primates; family Hominidae; genus Pongo; species Pongo pygmaeus. The sequence continues at coordinate 14,815,125 of NC_072382.2, forward strand.
CGTATCACGCCAGCGGAATGAAAGTGAAAGGATTTTTCCCCCCAACTTCAGCATTTTACAGGTGGGGAAACTAAAGGCCAGGGGTTGCTTAGGGAATTAGTAGTGACTGGGCTGTGGCTGATTCACGCAGTTTCTATGTCTGTATTATTTCAGTGTTTTCTTTATGCCTTTGCAGTTCTTTAATACACAGGTAATGACTCTTTCTAGCAAGTATTCTCTGCTAAAATAACAGGAGGTTTCTGTCTTTTGGCTGATAACCTGAATTACAGAGAGGTTAAGTAACTTACCCTGTCACACACCCTAGAAAGTAGCGAAGTCTAGATTTGAATCCAGGTAATCTTAATTCAGGGACTGTGCTCTGTGCTCGTTTTTTTTTTTTAGACAGAGTCTTGCTCCGTTGCTCAGGCTGGAGTGCAGTGGTGCAATCTTGGCTCACTGCAAGCTCCGCCTCCCGGGGTCACGCCATTCTCCTGCCTCAGCCTCCCAAGTAGCTGGGACTACAGGCGCCCGCCACCACACCTGTTTAATCTTTTGTATTTTTAGTGGAGACGGGTTTTCACCGTATTAGCCAGGATGGTCTCAATCTCCTGACCTCGTCATCCGCCCGCCTCAGCCTCCCAAAGTGCTGGGATTACAGGCATGAGCCACTGTGCCTGGCCGGGACTGTGCTCTTAACTGCTATATTATTACTTCCAGGAACTTGCTTTACTGGTCATCTGGACTTGAACAGTAAATCCCCAAACCTGGTGTGAGACCCTACCTTCCAAGTGAAATACAAACAAATGGTTATTTCCTGGTGCTCTTGATATCAGAGTAAAACAGAATTGCTGGGACTCACCGTTCAGTGATGATGAATAGGGCAAAAGAATGCAATTATCTCAGATGGGGATGAGGCTGAGCATCTCTAGCTTTGTATAACTGGAGGCTACACATGACAATGGGCATGATGGGATGACTAAGCATGGGGGAGTCTCTTTCTACACCATCCTCAGCAGCTCTGCCAGGTTTCTGCCTCTCTTGGTCTCTACCTCTGCTGATCTCGCCGTGCACAGAGCAGGCCTTGCGTGGTACTTCACAGAAAATCTCCTTACTGAAAAGGTGTAGGGCACAACATTCCTTTAAAAAATTCCACATGAAAAATATTCCTCACTTTTCATTGAAATACCATAGTTTGAGCGCTTCTTCTGTGCCAGGCTGTGTTCTAGGTGCTTGGACAGAACAGACAAAACCACCTTCCTCTGTGGGGTTTTCATTCTCCTAGAATGTTAAAATAGAACAGTGAGGAAGCAGACTACATAGTCCTAGTAATAAGCCTAGTAACGAGGTGAATAGACCAATGGAACAGAACTGATGTTAAGAATAGCATTTTACTCAGGATTAAGAAACTCACTCAAAACTGCTCAACTACATGAAAACTGAACAACCTGCTCCTGAATGACTACTGCATACATAAAGAAATGGAGGCAGAAATAAAGATGTTCTTTGAAACCAATGAGAACAAAGATACAACATACCAGAGTCTCTGGGACACATTTAAAGTAGTGTGTAGAGGGAAATTTATAGCACTAAATGCCCACAAGAGAAAGCAGGAAAGATCTAAAATTGACACCCTAACATCACAATTAAAAGAACTAGAGAAGCAAGAGCAAACACATTCAAAAGCTAGCAGAAGGCAAGAAATAACTAAGATCAGAGCAGAACTGAAGGAGATAGAGACACAAAAAACTCTTAAAAAAATCAATGAATCCAGGACCTGGTTTTTTGAAAAGATCAACAAAATTGATAGACTGCTAGCAAGACTAATAAAGAAGAAAAGAGAGAAGAATCAAACAGACGCAATAAAAAATGATAAAGGGGATATCACCACCGATCCCACAGAAATACAAACTACCATCAGAGAATACTATAAACACCTCTACACAAATAAACTAGAAAATCTAGAAGAAATGGATAAATTCCTGGACACATACACCCTCCCAAGACTAAACCAGGAAGAAGTTGAATCCCTGAATAGACCAGTAACAGGCTCTGAAATTGAGGCAATAATTAATAGCCTACCAACCAAATGGCTCTCATGGGGTGAATAAGCTTTAACTTATTGAAACGAGGGGAGTTTTCCCTTATCCCCCTTGCAGGGTGCGTGATGGGGGTGTGGCTCACTTCTTTGGTGCCCCGCAGCTCAAACCCCTAAGGGAAGCATGCAGATGGGCAGGTTATGGGGAGTGTGGGCTCCAACTCCATGGCAGCATCTAGGGTTGAGTGTTTACAGCTCCTGAAGCCCAAATGGGTGTGTGTTACAATGTGCTCTTTCAGCTTAGCCATCCGCAGGCACCTTGCTTTAATCAGCTCAATTAGACCCTCTGCCTTATCGCAAGGACAGAGGGCTTTCTGTATCCCAGGGTTCTTGCCCAAGTGTACCAGAAAAATCAGATCATATGTGGGCTTGGAGAGTGAGTGCAAGGTTTTATTGAGTGGTGATAGTAGTTACCAGCAGATGGACAGGGAGCCAGAATGGGGATGGAGTGGTAAGGTGGTCTTCCCCTGGAGTAGGGCTGCTCAGCAGCCTGGCTCTCCTCCAACCACCCTCAGCTGAATTTCCTTTGGCATCTGCTTTGTTCTGCCATTGATGGTCTGCCAGCATCTGTTGGTGTGTTCTGCCAGTGTGTTCCTCTTGACATCCAGCCACTTGTGTGTGTATACCCACTAGGGTATCAGGGTTTTTATAGGCACAGGAGGAGGGGCACGGCTGGCTTGGAAATGCAACATTTACCATGAAAACAGGAGTGCCTGTCCTCACCTAGGTTCGTGGGCAAAGGCCGAGGGTGGAACCTCACCAGGGACCCTGCCCTTCTCTACTCAGCACTTCCCTGCCCCTCTCCCATATCAATATGTGGATGGATTTATTTAAAAAATTGTTCTCTAGCCTAGTGTGAGAATCCTGAAACTGTTCTGAATATCAATCTGAAGACGCAAATGATAGACAGTTAATGCTTGTAAGGCCCATAGCTATGGAGACGTGGTTGACCCTAATCATGAATTTTGCACGTTCATTCTCGAAAGCCCACCTGAGAATGGTGACAGTGGCACATAAGAGATAAAAGGAGGAAAAGAACAATAAAAAGGGCAAAGACAAAGATACCTATTATGTATTTAGGGGCTCAGAAAACAATACCCCAAAACAATACCTCAGAAGCAAAAGTTTTTCTCTGACTTCCTTTCCTGTCTCTCAGTCCTATCTTCCTTTGAGGCTAGCTGTAGAAACAAGAATCCCTCCCCAAGGTGGGTCATAAAAACCAGACACCCCTCTTGCCACAGCCAGCCATAAAACCTAAAAGTGTTACTCTAACTCTCCTTCCACTCTATCTGTGTAAAACTGGTCATAAAGAAATCATCTGAGCTATCTTGTTTGACTGTAGGTCATAAGATGCCCATTCCAGAGATGGTCCTGTCCTAAAACCAAAATGAAGGAATGCAGCACAGAGAGGCCAAGAAAAACCTAAACAGACGGGTCTTGCTCGGTTTCCAACTCAGCCTATTAGCATTAGATTATATCCAGTCATATTTCTACAGGGCTGTCCTTACTTCGTTGAACCTAAGCATACAAATGGATAATTTCTCCTATATTTTTTGGGTCTTCATTCTGAAGGCCCTCATGTCTATGTGTTGAATAATTTGTATGCCTTTTCTCAATTAATCTGCCTTTTGCAAGTTGACTTTTCAGGAAAACTTCAGAGGGCAAAGGGGAAGCTATACCCTTGGCGCCTGCAATATTCTTTTTTTTTTTCGTTTTGAGACGGAGTCTCACTCTGTCGCCAGGCTGGAGTGCAGTGGTACGATCTTGCCTCCTCGGCTCACTGCAACCTCTGCCTCCCGAGTTCAAGTGATTCTCCTGCTCCAGCCTCCTGAACTGGGACTACAGGTGCATGCCACTACGCTCAGCTAATTTTTTTGTATTTTTAGTAGAGACAGGGTTTCACCATGTTGGCCAGAATGGTCTCGATCTCTTGACCTCGTGATACACCTGCCTCAGCCTCCCAAAGTGCTGGGATTACAGGCGTGAGCTACCGTGCCTGGCCCTTGGCCCCTGCAGTATTCTTGCCATTCTTGTAAAGACTCTTGGAAGCTCCAGTAAATTCGCATCCCATCTCTTAGTGATAGTCATTCAATTCCTCAAACATAGAAATATTTACAGGCAACTGTGATTCTTTAGTCTGTAATAAACTTGGAGAGAGGTCAGATAACTGTCTTTTAAACTGGGGTTTAGAAGACACTGGGATTGTGTGTAACCACAACAGGTGCCTTGCTAATCCTCTCTAGTACAGTCTCCCAAAGGTGTCTTTATCTCCAATATGACATCCTGTCTATTTTATAGGTTTGCATTTTATATCTATAAAGTTTGCTTCATCCTATGCCCTCCTTTGCACTACCACTGATCTAAGCCTATTAAAATTGCAATTATTTCTATCTCCCAACAGCAGATGATCTGCACTACTGCCCAGTAATTTCTCGAAATCAGAAGGACTTAATTCCACTTTCCTGATCCTCAGAAATCGATTATATTCTTCAAGTTCCCATCCCATTTCTGTCACATATGTCCATAAGATAATCCCATTTGTAGCATCTGTAAGACCTAAGACTGATTGAATTTAACAAAACAATTTGTTCCAATAATTTGCTGTAATTAGGAGAGCTAAGTGAATTTCATGAGTTCTCTTTCTTTTTTAAAAAAAATTGAATACTATTAACACTTTCTGTTAAAAAGGGCTTAGTATAAAAGGGTTTCTTAAAACTGGCCTGGGACCAATATGTGTTTGTTTTTTATTTCTCCAGATCACGCTTTACTTCCTCAGTGAAAATGCCATAGTTCCTTTTTTTGTTCACATTTTCCCTTTTTTCCCCTAAAAGTTTCTGATGCCTATTGTTATAAATGTTAACAAATTCTTAGAAATATCTAGAAATCAAACAAAGCTCCATTAAATCTAAGAGACTTCACAATCATGTTATTTTCTGTCCCAAGGTAGACAAAAATGCATTTTCCCTTTGTTTATTCCACCAGGGGTAACTCAGAAAAAAAATACCTTATTAAATTATAGGTTCTATATCCTTAATTCTTTATAGCTCTGCTCACTATCCACAGAACAGAAGAGCTTCTCTTACTCACATATCTTCCTGGTAGGTATGTGAGTCATTCCTGTGACATTATGTGGATTCTCCATGTCAAGGAGGGTCTGTTTATTTTGAACTGGCAGTTCTGGAAGTATGTACACATGACAAAGTCACATCTGATTACCGTATGTTATTGTATGTGCAGTGAAAAACTAGGAAGCCAATATTTAGTTAATGGCTAAAGAATCTACCTGGGCTAAAGTGACTACTAGAGACCTGGGTAGACACACAGAGATGAGCAGAACCCCCATGCCCCCCAAAACCACATAAAATACACAAATATATATGCAAACAAAACAATCCCCACAAACAAAACCCAACACAAATAATACTCTGCTGACAAAATTGCTGGGTGAGTCATTATTTACACAGCTGTTAATTGTACAAGCTAGAAACTGAATCCGGTTCTCCATACTTTAAACTCATATTGTGCCAATCACGAAGGCTTCACAAAAACAAACTGAGATGTTCCTAGTCCTGGCAAAGGTAATATTTCCTAGGTAAACCTTTGGCTTCCCCGATAATTGGATTTGAAGGTAATTGTCTACATCTGTGTTCCACTGTTGTCCAGCATCACCATAAGACCTGTTGATGCAGTTACAAATTAAAGCATTTATGAGACCTTGAGAATCCAAGCTGATGAAATGCTCTCACGCTGGCCTTCATGAAATAGCTCATGTTTGCAATGCTGATACATATTCCATTATTAACTAATCTTGCTTCCCTGAGGTATTAATAGTTCTACTGAGTATTGACAATAAATGGTAGAGAACAGGTACTGTGGACCCCTGTAGGCAACACAGCATATAAGAAACAATGTTGGTCTTGGACTTATAGACTCTAAGTCTGAATCATAAATCTGGGTGAGTCACTGTGGCTTTCTGTAGATTAATTTCTTCACCCATTAAATATAGAAATCAATAAAACCAGGAGATTTTTAAGGTAATCCCAGCTATAACATTAAACAAATGGTGCATTCTAAATGGTGGGGAAAGGTGACTGAGGTAACTATTAGTGAAAACAATTTTAACTTTACTTTTAATATTAGAATAACTTGAAGTTTATTTGCTCATTTGTACAATTATATTCTTTCTAAAAATACCTATATTAGTATATCAATTTGAGATTGCATTCCTTAATGCCAAAGCTTCACCAGTTAGAAAAGCAGGCTTTTTCAAGAAGTCTAGGGAAACTGCCTAGAGCTAATTAACAAGACCTACGATATTGTAACCACTCAGTGGGTTCTCTCTGCCCGCTTCCTGGACAGAGCCAATTTATCAAGACAGAGGAATTGCCATAGAGAGAGTTTAATTCATGCACAGCTGGCTCTATGGGAGACCCTCTAGACTTTTATTATTACTCAAATCAGTCTCCCCAAAGACTCAGGGATTAGGTTTTTTAAGGATAATTTGGTGAGTAAGGGGCCAGTGAGTTGGGAGGTCGAAGATAAAATCACAGGGCATCAAAGCTGCCCTCTTGCACTTAGTCAGTTTCTGAGTGGGGGCCACAGGACCCAGATGAACCAGTTTATTAATGTGGGTGGTACCAGCTGATCCATCAATTGCAGGGTCTGCAAAATATCTGAAGCACTGATCTTAGGTTTTACAATAGTGATGTTATCCCCAGGAGCAACTGGGGAGGGTGAGAACTTCGCAGCCTCCAGCTATGTGACTCCTAGACCATAATTTCTAATTGTGTGGCTAATTGGTTACTCCTACAAAGGCAGTCTAGACCCCAGGCAGAAAGGGATCTTGTTTTGGGAAAGAGATATTGTCTTTGTTTCAAACTATAAGTTCCTCCCAAAGTTAGTTTGGCCTAGGCCCAGGAATGAACAAGGATGGCTTGGAGGTTAGAAGCAAGGTGAAGTTGGTTAGGTCAGATCTCTTTCACTGTAATAATGCTCTTAGTCATAATTTTGCAATGGCCATTTCAGTATCATCAGTGTTTTCGGATTCTCAGGTTTTTGTGCTCAGCTCTCCATAAGGTGAGCTTTCATCTCCATGGGAGCTGTATGATAACAAGTTGGATAATCCATTGTCAGCTTTCTATTTGCCTTTTCCTTTGAAAGAATATGAAGAACGAGAAGGAAAAGAAGGACGGTGGTGAGAGGAGAGCAGTAGAAGGAAGAGGAAGGGCTATGCCTAAATAAGAAATTAGCCCATTCCCCCAAATTCCAGCAAAATTCTTCTTAGGTCTCATTAGCGAGAACTATGTCACACTGCCATTTTTATATACAAAGAAGGCTGGGAAATACCATCTCTTAATTGTGCAGAGTCTTACTTCTGAATAATCACTCTTTTATAAGAAAAATGGGGAGATCAGATAATAAGAAGACAAATTATGTTGACTATTATATTAGTCTCTTTTCACACTGCTTTAAAGAAATACCTGAGACTGTGTAATTTATAAAGGAAAGAGGTTTAATTGACCCATAGTTCCGCGTGGCTGGGGAAGCCTCAGGAAACTTACAACACAATCGTGGTAGAAGGCAAAGGGGAAGCAAGGGCCTTCTTCACATGGTGGCAGGAGACAGTGTGTGAGAGCGCAGGAAAAACTACCGCTTAGAAAACCATCAGATCTTATGAGAATTCACTCATGATCACAAGAATGAGCATAGGGGAAACTGTCCCCATAACCTAATCACCTCCCACCAGGTCTCTCCCTAAACACCTGGGGATTACAATTCAAGATGAGATTTGGGTGGGGACACCAAGCCTAACCATATCAACTATCGACATTGAATTTGCAAGATAATTTCTATTGGAGTATGTGCGTTTATCTTGGTGAACAGGATTCCTTGCATATTTCGGATAACTCAATTGTGAACTTACTCAAAGATTTATCTGAAAATATTTGTTCTTAGAGCTCCCAAGATGGTGGTGGGCTGCTCCCAAGATGGCAGCAAGCCTTTTGTTCTCTGGCCTGGGGTTCTTGGCCTCACAGATTCCAAGGAATGGAACCTTGGGCCATGTTGTGAGTGTTATAGCTCTATTAGAAGCCGTGGGTGACGGAAAAGAACTGTGGAACCTGGTGACTAGTGTTCAGCCTGATTAGGACGAACCTGGGCACTTAGCCATGCAGGAACAATAGCGAGCCTTTAGGGGCAATGGGCGTCTCGCTGGATCAGGAGATCAGGGGACACGGTGCCAGATCCGGAGGGGTGGAAGTCAGCGGCGGGTCTGCGACGGCGGCAAACTGCAGTGGTGGACTGGAGCGATAGCTTTGCTCGAGCCAGAACAAACACGGACCAGAAGAGCATGCAGTTGCAAGATTTAATAGAGTGAAAACAGAGATCCCTTACAAGGGAGGGGACCCAAAGGGGGTTGCCGCTCCCTGCTGGGATGCCTGGGTTTATATCCCGATCATTGTCCCTCCCACTGTGCTCTCAGGCAATATATGATTTGACTATTTCTTTACCTCCTGCTTTTAGCCTAATTTGTATTTTAGTGAGCCCTCTTTACTACCTGATTGGTCGGGTGTGAGCTGAGCTACAAGCCCTGTGTTTAAAGGTGGGGACAGTCACCTTCTCCGGCTAGGCTTAGGAATTCTTCTTAGTTGGCCTAGGAAATCCAGCTAGTCCTGTCTCTCAAAATGATACCTTTATGATTTGAACAAATTTCTTCCTATTTTCTTAAACCAGATGGTAGCAGAGAATGAGAATGAAACAATTTTGCCATCTTTTTGTTGATATTACTAAAACACATTTGGAGACATTTTATTTTTCATTTTTACACATACGCTCCTATATCATATAAAATTTTAGTGGCATTTAGAAAACAAAATGTATTGCTCAGGTTTTTTCTTTAATTTTGGTTAGCAACTAATTTTGAGTATAAAAGGAAAATATTTTTAGAAAACAAATCAAAACTGAATGTTTTTTCTCACTGCAGCTGATTCAGTTGACCGGAACTGGTAAGTGATTATAAACAACAGGACTTGTTTTAAACAACTCACTTTCCCAGCCTAAAGACTGAAGACTGCTAGTCTTCAGTCTTCAATTTGCATAACTATTATGAAACCTCTTTCTATTCAGTTTGAAAAAAACCCCTGAATTTCCCCCACCCGGTGAATACTTAATGAATTTCCCCACAGGGAAAGAGCCACAGGGCTCTTTCCTTACTGGGCACATACACAAACACATAAACTCAGCTTTTCAATTTATATTTTATTTATAAGCTCTAGTGATCTTTAATTTGTTCTTTAACACAAGTGTAAGATCTTGTCAGAAAATGGGATTCAGATTTTACCAACCTCTGACCCAATACACATGTGATTTGAGATTCTTTTTAATTGATACATGATCTTTGTACATATTTATGGGGTATATATAATATTTTGTTACATGCATAGAATGTGTAATGATCAAGTCAGGGTATTTAGATTATTAATGTTGGTTAAAATTTTAAAAAATTATTTTATTGATATAAAATGACTTCCTCTTTAAGTGGTGTTCAGATAAAATATTTTCATCACTGAATCCAATATGAAACTGCCTTTGCAAAATTATGACTGGGACAGTGAAAGACATTTAACTTAACTGACTCCATTTTGCTTCTAACCTCCAAGCTGTCCTTGTTCATTCCTAGGAGTAGGCTGAACTAACTTTGGGAGAAACTTAGTTTCTAGTTTACAGTTTAAACAAAAACGGTAACAGCTCTTTCCCAAAGCAGAACTCTTTCTTGCCTGGGGACTAGACTGCTTTTGTAGGACTAACATTAGACACAAGATTAGAAACTATGATTTAGGAGTCATGCAGCTGGGGGCTACAAGATTCTGACCCTCCCTAAACTGCTCCTAAGATCAGTGCTTGAGATATTTTGCAGACCCTGATGGATGAGCTGGCACCACCCAGATCAATAAACTGGCTCATCTGATCTTGTGGCCCCCACCTAGGAACTGACTCAGCACAAAAAAGCAGTTTCAGGGTGGGTGAGGTGGCTCACGTTTATAATCCCAGCACTCTGGGAGGCCGAGGTGGGTAGATCACCTGAGGTCAGGAGTTCCAGACCAGCCTGGTGATTCTCCTGCCTCAGCCTTCTGAGTAGCTGGGATTACAGGTGCCCACCACCATGCCCAGCTAATTTTTTTTATTTTTAGTAAAGACAGGGTTTCACCAGGTTGGCCAGGCTGGTCACCAACTCCTGACTCAGGTGATCTGTCTGCCACGGCCTCCCAAAGTGCTGGGATTACAGGCATGAGCCGCTGTGCCCGGCCCCACAACTGTTCTAAGCATCCTCAGTAGGGCTAGCTCTCCCGTGCTTCTTGTTTGAAATTTAAGATGTTACTACTGTCAGCTAATTAAGAGTTCCTCAGTCACTTTAGTAATTAAAATATAGATTTATGCAAAAATCAAAATCCAACTGTCATTCATATTAAAATTCCTTCTTTCCCTCAGTTTGGCCTGCTTTAGGCAGGGCACCTGACATGTAAAGTGGGGGCCAGTGCTATTTCTTCTCTAACTCTTCACCCTGAGGATTGCTAAGAGGGATTCCTGATCCTCACAGAGTCAGGGGCAGGAATGAGGAGAGAGGAACAGAAAAAGTCTTTCTCGATTGGCCCTTTCCCAACTTGATGTCAGTGCTATACAGGCTGGTGGGTGTTGAATGCATCTGTGGTTCCATCACTGGGATTCCTTGGCTGGGCTTCCCCTCAGTATCCTCATGGACTTAGCTGGCAGCTGACGATTCATCCTATGTCCTGTCCCTGGATGTCCATCGGAAAATCTCCAGCCTCATTCTCTTCAAGGTCTCCTTGCTCCCTCCTGATTTCTTTTCAGAGCAAGCTCTAAGACCATCCATGTAGAATCTCTTTCACACAGCGTACAGGTGGAGGTGCAGACCACGCCCACACAACCTACTCCTCTTGCTTAATTGTTACCATGAGAGCTACTCTAGGGTGGCTAGATGATTCCTGCCTCTTGATCTTCATGCCTTTTTTGTGGTTATTTCCCTGTAAATATAGGCAGGATCTGTGACTTGCTTTGAATAACCAGAATCCTGCAAAGGTGACAGGATGTATGTGATTTTGGGTATGTGATTACATGACCACGTCACAGAAGACTGTAAACTCTGTCTTACTGGTGTCTCATTCTCGCCATTGCTGGCCTTGAGAAACCAATTTGTCTTGTTGCAGTCTTGATATGGTAAGAGAGTATAGGCAGCCCTTAGGAATTGAGAGGGGTCTCTAGCCAATATCCTACAAAGACCTCGAGCCAAAACCTGGCAAGAAATGAGACCATTTATCCTACAACTGCAAGGAACTGAATTCTAGCAATAACATTGTAAGCTTGGAAGAGGATCCTTCTCTAGTCAAACCTCGTTTGAGACCTCACCCCTGCCAATACCTTAATTGGAACCTGGTGAGACCTTGAAGCAAAGAACTCAGTTAAGTCACGCCCAGAGTCCTGACCTGTGAGATAACAGGTGTGCTGTGTTAAACCTCTACGTTTGGGTGATTTGTTATATAGCAATAGATAAAAACACTGGCCATAGAGTAGACAGTCCTGGTCTTAGCATTCTTTGGTTTCTCCTCGTGTGTTGGACTCAAGTTTCTCATTTTCCCTAAACTGCAGAGGATCTACAACATGATCCCCATGCAGTCCCATTCCAGCCTCTCTCTCTGAGCTGGAGATGAGGGGGAGGTTCCTCCTTCTTTCTCCTATAGTGACAGGAAGGAGGAAACCACACAAAACATCATCCTTCTAACGAAATTCTCCAGTACAGTTTCCAAACAACATTCTGTTTCTAATGAAATACTCTTCCTTCAGTCTTACTCAATTTCTTACTCTTTTACTCAGTCTTTAAAGTTTTATAATCTGGTTGAGAAAACCATGTTTGGCTCTTTTCTGTTAATTTCTACTTGGGTGAATGGGGTCTTATTGTGTAATTTAGGAGCGATTGTCATCTCTATGGCAAAATAAGAACAGGGGTGGTGGGCGTGGTCTCTTCAGGTGCAGGCAATGAAGACAAGCATGGTCTGTAGAAAATTTTACAACAATAAGAAACTGCCATATGCTTTTTAGCATCCATTTGTAGACAATTCTAAACAGTATTGGTAACAGAATACTACTCTCAGGAGCAACAACAACAAAAAAGATCTAAATTCTACCTGAATAATTACCTGCTCTGGGGGCTGACTCCTCCTTCTGTCCTGCCCCTTGGCACAATTCTGTGTCATCTCTTGTTTTTGGGCCGCAGATGAAACTGAACAGAATGCCTCTCCTGTCTATGCTCTGTTATATATCTAGAGGGACAATTTAGCCTCTAGCTTTACACTGCCACATAGGGCTGAATTATACAGAAAAAGTAGTTCCTCAGGACGCTTTGCTGCCATCTTCTGGGCAATTGTGAAAAGTACACAAAAAGTGGTTGGAGCCTCAGATTTGCATAGCTTTCCCCCAGCACAGACTTATGTGAGGGTGTTTTGTGTGTGTGCATGTGTTTGCGTAAATGCATGTGTCCCCAGCTATAAGAAAGCATATGGACCATTTAGCACTATCGAAGATATGAAGAATTGAGAAGCATAATTCCCTCCACATCTTACCGTTTTCTTTGGTCTAGCAAGAGTGGTACCAGGAAGCCACTCAAGTGGTCTTGAGGATTCTAGGTGTGCCTGTGGGCAAGTGTTGGAGGGAGGAAGTGAGGAGGGTGTCTGGCTATGGAAGGGTAGTCTAGCTCTATCATCTAGCTCTGATGTCTGGCTGTGGAAGGGTAGTCTAGCTCTATCATCTAGCTCTGATGTCTGGCTGTGGAAGGGTAGTCTAGCTCTATCATCTAGCTCTGATGTCTGGCTGTGGAAGGGTAGTCTAGCTCTATCATCTAGCTCTGATGTCTGGCTGTGGAAGGGTAGTCTAGCTCTATCATCTAGCTCTGATGTCTGGCTGTGGAAGGGTAGTCTAGCTCTATCATCTAGCTCTGATGTCTGGCTGTGGAAGGGTAGTCTAGCTCTATCATCTAGCTCTGATGTCTGGCTGTGGAAGGGTAGTCTAGCTCTATCATCTAGCTCTGATGTCTGGCTGTGGAAGGGTAGTCTAGCTCTATCATCTAGCTCTGATGTCTGGCTATGGAAGGGTAGTCTAGCTCTATCATCTAGCTCTGATGTCTGGCTGTGGAAGGGTAGTCTAGCTCTATCATCTAGCTCTGATGTCTGGCTATGGAAGGGTAGTCTAGCTCTATCATCTAGCTCTATCATCTAGCTCTATCATCTAGGGAAGCGAGGCAGGGAAAGATGGAAGGAAAGGAAGCTCATAAGTCTTGATGAGATTACATTGTCAGGCTTTGTTCTAAGTGCTGGATGTATATATTTTCTCATCCTGTCACCATGGGGTACTATTATGTTTAACTATCTTCATTCTGAAAACAGAGAGGAAGACCCCAAAAAGTTAAGGAAGTTGCTCAAAATATTTTTGTGTGTGTTTGAAGAAGTAAATAGGCTTCTGGGCAGAGTGCTCTTACGTCTGGTCTGCTGGGTTGGATATCAGTGACCTTTCTGAGCCTACGCTGACCCTGAGTTTCAGGATCTGTAAGTGGCCCTAAGCTCCAAGACTAGACTTGCCCACACCAACCAGCAGCCTCTCTACCTTGGCTTTTGAAGCTGCGGCAGAAACAAAAGCAGATGGGCAATTGTTATTTTCAGTGAGTGAACGTGGGGGCTTCCTTTGCTTCTGCCCTTAAAAATAAAAATAAATCTTCCAAGCCAGCTGCGACTCTGCCACCCTACTTACCCTGAAGACTGCAGTAGAATGTCAGCAACAGGTCATTGCCGGAACCTGAAACGTAGGTCTTTGTTTCCAAAGTTTGGGAAACACTCATAGTGTCTGAACATGGGGTGAGAAGGGAAAGGAAAACTGGGTTGTTTATAACTGTTGAGAAAGAAAAATGTGCTATGTTTTCATGAGGTTTCTCTTCAATTGCTCTCCATTTGTTTGAGAGGAAATCTACTGCTTGGTTAATATGAAGTATCTCTTAGGCAGAAAGTTTTCCTTCCCATCGTTCTGGAGGGTATAGTTCCTTTGCACTTTATGACTCACACATGACATTTTGTCCTGAAAAGAGTACTCACTGTTGTCTGAGGGGGCTACAGTGAAACACACAAAAAAGGAGGAAGGCAGAAGATCAAACAAAGAAAAACAACTATATATATTTGCCATTCAGGGACTTTTATAAATTGCAGAGCTGTATAAAAATGGTACATTAAATAATAATAAAATAACTTTGAGGTTCATAGGAGACTTATATTTTCTTCTTTTTATTTTCTGTATTCCTTCTGAAAGAATCAGATATATAGAAAGGTGAGATGAGAAATGATTCAGAATAATTTATAATGTTTATATGCTAATTCCAAAACTTTATACACATAGATAAAAATGCAGAAAATAATAAAACAGACATCTACATATTTCCCCCAGTGATTCAAGTGATATTATCATTTTATGTGATTATTTAGATTCACTTTTTTCCTCTCTACAGAAATAAAATGCTACAGGTAGCCCCAAAGCTCTCCCTGTCTCCTCCTCCTCCCCCTGCCTCCTTCCCCAGAGGTATCCACAGTTAGGAGGGAACTTCCTCTGTCTCCAGCCTCACATTTCCTTCCAGCAGAACTTCCTATAGAGAAACATACCTGTTTCTTTCCTCTCCTTAACCTGGTTCTCTTCAGGGAAAGAGGAATGCTGCACAAAGTTGCAGAGTTTGGAAGGCGGGCTTGCGCTTGTGTGGCTCAGCCCATCTGTGTTTCTTCATTTGTTTTGGAGACAGTCTGCCTACTAGAAACCACTATTATCTGCTCTTCCCTTCCCTTGCTAGGGTTTGGAGGTGCCTCCTCTTATGGGGGAGGCCTGGGGTGACCCAGCTCTGCCAGTGACTTGTTGGACACATCAATTGAATTTCATTTGGCCTTGAAGTGAAGGAATCCTTTTCCTTCAGCATATCAGGAATAAAGTGGTATTTTGGTTTTTCACCTGAGCATTTGCTGTATCTTATTTTGCAAGTCACTGCAAACATGGGACTAGAAGAAAGGGGTATTATTTATATTCCTAGTCCCTTAGTTCCCCTAAAGACATATGTTCAAAGACTAGGAACTTTGAAAAATAAATTAAAACAGGCATTTGAGGAGATTGATGCATCTGACAGCACCAGGAGGTAGACAATCCTAGGCAGACAGAGGCAGGAGTCCAGTGAACACCACCTCTAACCCAAAGAGAGTTTAAAGCCTGAAAGCCAAGCCACAAGTCTCAGATAAATCTGAGGCTGGATTGAGAACCTCTCTTCCCATTTGGCATGCTTTTCTCTGATTGGTCCCCACCCTTCACCACCCTTCCCCTATTTTACATGTACCTACACTTCTATAATTGGCCTTTTACATTGTCATGCCCACTTTTGAGTGGTGTCTTTGTTTTAGCCTTTTTTGCATACTCACAAACTAATCAGCCTGCACGCCTCCATTCTGAGCCCATAAAAGCCTGGGACTCAGCCACATGGGAACTGCCCACCTCTGGGTGAGAGAGACCACCTGACTTTGGGTGGGGGACCATCCTTGTAACCCCCTCTCTGCTGAGAGCTGTTTTGTCACTTAATACAATTCTTCTCCGCCCTCCTCACCCTTCAATTGTCAACATAACCTCATTCTTCTTGAACATGGGACAATAACTCAGGACACACTGAATGTGAGTACAAAAAAAGCTGTAACACTGTGGCCCTCTCCCCTTTGCCAGTGGAGGGAAGCCACCCCATGCAACAGGAAGTAGCAACAGGACCGAGCTAGCCCCGGAGCCACAGGCAGGATTAGGGCAATGGGACTGACAGAGCTGTTAACATGCCACTGTTCACTGGGCTGCAGATGGCAGAACTAAAAAAGCTATTAGAATGCGGCAACATCCCCTCTGGGGCTTCAGGGATATGGGCATCCCTGCCTGGGTACCACCGCGTTCCTCTTGTCTGAATGGCAGAGTCCACTGCGGGAGTTGCTTGTGACATGCCTGGTCCAGCTGCAAGCCCTACACAGAGCCCACTCCTGTGCCGGTGCTTGAAATAGCTGGCCCAACCCCACACTTGCTCACTCACACACCCCCTCCCACCAGAGGCTTAACGCACAGTTGCAGTGGCCATGGCATCTGCGCTGGAGTGCAAGACAGGTGTAGCCTGTCAGGCTGAATAGATAGGGCATCTCCTTCAGTAAGCCTGGGCCCAAGCAAGACCTGGGCAGGGGTATCACTGGCTGGAGGTCTTCAACTGGCAAAGAGGCCAAGAAAAATCCTGTGTCACATCTGTGGTAGCTTTGATTGGGTGGTTTAAAGTCAACAATCAAGTCCAGTGTTGGTTCTGCATTGGTTACACGGTAGTATGTCACTTACGGGGGGGGTCATGGGACACTTGGAGATGAAGTGGATAAGCCTTGTTTGAACAATGGATGGTTTTGGAACAGTAAGCATCTTGAAGAATCAATGTAAGGGGTATGTTAGGAAGACAAAAATGTCCAGGCCAGAAAGCAAACAAACAAACAAACAAAAAAACCCAACAGAATATACTGTAATCAATGAACCACATCAACTTTACATCAACAGATATGGAAATGGATCCATTTAAGAAGCAGATGAATTGTTAGCAGCTTAGCCAAGCCTTCCAAAATGTGGGAATGCTTTAAAAGGATGCAGAATTCTAGGGTCATATATAAATCCTGCGGAAATAAATGCTCTAGAGAAAAGAAATATTTCTGTTTCTCTGAAGTACTACAGCATTTTTGTATGAAGCTCCACACTCAGTCCTGACAGTTCAAAGTCCGAGGAGATGCTCAGTTCTAGAAGAGAGCACAGTGGCAGAGTGACTAGCTGTCCTGAGCCTCCAAGGGCTACTGGCTCCCTAGGCCCTCAGCAGCTTTGGTTCAGCCTTTCTCTCAGAGGTGTTCTTTGGCTGAAATTACAGTGAGGACAAGGGGAAAATTGTGCCTGTAAGGTTTGCTTTAGAAGCCTAAGTGAGTCCATTGAAAGAAACAGTGGCCATAGCTACTGTGGCAAAGGACTTTTGTCACTAGAGACAGATCTCACTTGATGCAACATGAGGATGCCAGGAACACAGAGACCGGAGAGGAAAACAACATCAGGAGGTTTTGAGCAAGACCAATGGGACAGAAGTGCCTCAAGAGTGACTTTGACACCTGGGACCACCACTAAATATCCAAACTCGCAAAAGTACCACAATGTAAACCAAAAATAAAATTCTAAGGCCCCATCTATCTGAATGGACTTCCTCCTCAGCCAGGGCTCTTTTAAAATGTAACCTGAAAGACTGGTTCAGGCCATGATGGGAAGTGAGGTTGAGACATGCCTCTTTATACCTCTCCAGCATTAACATCAACACAGAATTTAAGTCTGTTAAGAAACATTTTACAGCCATGGCTGGGAGTGGTGGCTCACGACTGCAATCCCAGTACTTTGGGAGGCCAAGGCACGTGGATCACTTTAGGTCAGGAGTTGGAGACCAGCCTGGCCAACGTGGTGAAACCCTGTCTCTACTAAAAATTAGCGAGGTGTGATGGCATGCACCTGTAGTTGCAGCAACTCGGGAGGCTGAGGCAGGAGAATCGCTTTAACCCAGGATGTGGACGTTGCAGTGAGCCCAGATTGTGCCACTGCATTTCAGCCTGGGTGACAGAGGGAGACTCCATCTCAAACAGAAAAAAAAGAAAGAAAGAAACATTTTACTGCCAATTCTCTCTGAAGCCTGCTACCTGAAGGCTTCATCTGCATGATAAAACTTTGGTCTCCATAGCCTCTTATGTCAACCCAGACATTCCTTTCTGTTGATTCCAGGTCTTTAAATAAATGTGACCAATTATCAACCAGAAAATGTTTAAATTTACCTATAGCCCGGAAGCTGCCCCACCACTCACTTCCTGCTTCAAATTGTCCCACCTTTGTGGACCAAACCAATATATATTTTAAATGTATAAGATTGATGTCTCATGCCTCCCTAAAATGTATAAAAGCAAGCTGCACCCCAACAGCCTTGAGCACATGTTCTCAGGACCTCCTGAGGGCTGTGTCATGGGCCATGGTCACTCATATTTGGCTCAGAATAAATGTCTTCAAATATTTTACAGAGTTTGACACTTTTTATCAACAATAATGTCTCTAAGCCTCTAAAGCTCTGAGAGGGAACATAATACGCACACGTGGATTTCTCCATCCTCCAATGAAAGCAGCATGAAAAGGTGCCTGAATTCAGCATCAACTGATTTTAAGACACATCATTGATTCTGGAAATCTGGAGTTGATTGTCATCCTTGAGGCTGAAAATCAAGGTTTCTTGTTCTCCATCTACCCTCCTTCTTTTAGATACTCCTGAGTTACTGCTTTGTGTTTGGAAATAATATCATAGGTCTAGATTAAGTATGAGTTCTAGAAATGTAATTTTCCCTGGGCTAATTGTTTAAGGGGCTTGATTTTGGTTTCAACTTCTCTATTTTGCAAATGTGAAACGGGTACTAAGAAAAGTTGGAACAATGCCAATTAAAAAAAAAAACCCCAACCCCATACAGAATCTGAAGGAAACATCTCTGAATGAAATGTAGCAAGACAGAAAAATGGGGCAGAATAATTTTGGGACTGTTTGCTTAACTCCCAAAGTAAAGGAATTTAAGTTTTTATTTTATTTCTTCCTGGGAACCTGGTATTGAACGAGAATTTACACCAAACTGTGTATGTATACAAATTGTGTGTGTATATGGTTGATAATGTAAAATTGGGGAGTTCATCTTATTTTGTGAATTCACCATGTGCCATTTTAGTGAACTCTGTTGGACAACATGGTTTAGCAGAATACAGAGTGAAAAACAAAAGAGAAATTAAACAATTTGAAATAAACCTTTATACTAGAAAAGTTTCAGATTTACAGAAGAGTTGTGAAGATGGCAGAGAGTTCTCCTGTGCCCTGCACTCAGTTTCTCCAATTATGAACATCTTACATTAGTATGATACACCATTAATCAACCAACATTGATAATTGACGTTCATACTGTCCTATTCAGATTTCCTTAAATTTTGATCTAATGTCCTTTTTCTGTTCCAGGATCCCATCCAAGGTGCAGCATTCCAGTTAGGTGTCCATCTCCTTAGGCCCCTCTAGACTGTGACTGTTTTTCATACTTTCCTTATGTTTTATAATGTTGAGAGTTTTGAGGAGTACTGGTGATGTGTTTTGTAGAAACTCCCTCAATTGGAATTTATCTGATATTTTTCTCATGATTAGACTGGTGTTTGGGTTTTGTGGAAGGAGATCACAGACATAAAGAGCCAGTATCATCACATCTCATCAACAGCCCACACTATCAAACATGACTTACCACTGTTACTCTTAGTCACTTGGTTGAGGTGGTGTATGTCAGGCTTCTTCACTGTAAATTTACTCTTTTTATTCCCCTTTACATTCTGTATTCTTCGAAAGGAAGTCACTATTCACAGCCCAGACTTAAGGGGTGGGTAGTTACGTTTATGAATCCAAAGCCCAATGGCATGTGTGTTCTTTTGCCATAGGCTCCACTCAGTGAACTGAGAGGTTGCTGAGACCTGTGATTCAAACAGCAAATGGAGTCAATGGGGTCCAGGAGAAGGGTGGGGTGGGTGGCCTTTTGGAGGTCCTCCTGAGTGTCCTGTTGGTCGGGGTCCAACTCCATAGTAGTGGCCTTTATTGTAAGCCAGTAGATGAATACTTTCAGGATATCTACATGGGGTATTTGGGATTGCTGCCAGTAGCCAAATAGGTCTACAAATTGCTGCTTTTTTGTGTGTTTTTTTTGAGGGAGTGGGGAGGGAAAAAAAAAAAGGTCAAAATCTTGACAATCATCTTTGCAATGAGAGGCTTTGCTCCTTTCTGAATTATGCCCAGGAGTTTTATTAGTTTCATTTGGGTATCATTAGGTCCTTGTATCTTGTCTGTGTTAAAGGCCTAGCTGTGTTGCTGCATGTGGATCAACAGGGTGTCTAGTCCTTGTTGGGCAGTGCCTCTGTCTGAGTCCACCAAGGTACCATCAATATAGCAGAAGGACAGAGCTCTCTTCAGGGGTGGGTCTGTCTGTAAACCATAGCCCATCTCTGCATGGCAGATAGTTGGGAGCTTAGGTGGCCTTGCCTGTGAGTGTGTTCTGCTGTACTGGTGGTGGCTGTTCTCATGTCACTGTGAGGGACGGGGTCTACAGTGATGTGACCACGTGGTGCCCCTCTCCCTCACTAAGTTCTACAGGATTGCCTTCTTTATCATGCTTACCTCTGAAGTCTGCAGTGAAATATTATTAAAACACCCATACATTCTCAGTATAATTACACCTTGGTAATGATATATGTTACACTGTGGGATTATATTTCCTTGTGTTTTAAATATGATTTTTCAGAGATTGAAAAATATCTGAAAATTTTTCCATTTCTTATTGCTCTGGTTTGGTTTAGATCAAGATCTTTTAGAGTAAATTTGTGAGCATTCCCTTTTTAAAAAAACTGAATATTTTGAATCATATTTCAATTGTTTTTTTTAGTATCACATAACTCACTTCTCAGGGCATAGTGTTTTATTTATTTAGTCATTTATTTAATTTTATATGTATATTTTAAATGTCTTCTAATTATTAATATATTTAATATTTATTTTAAATAGTAAGTATTCTGTATTCAACTTTATTTTGATTACTAATATATCAAATTTTAAATGTTTCATGGTATATTTTTCTTTCTACTCACCATGCTTTAATTTTTTAAATTTTTGTAATTTCTTTTATTCTATTAGACTGACAAAATTTTGTTTAATTTCCTTCTTATTCCTTGATGGAAGACCCAAGAATTGCCCTATGGATTAAACAATTATAGACGATTGGCATCTAGGCCCTCAAATTTGTACCAAATATTAACTGGGCTCCTAGAAGCTGCAATTTTTTAGTTCTCATGCTGGATGTGGTTGTAGAGAACAATGGACCTAGGCAATCTTCCTGGAGAACAGACCTGGAGGTGGCTCAATTGTCTGGCCAAGAAACACATGTTATTATTGAGACAGAGTTCCCTGTTTAGACAGAGCTCCCTTCATATTCCAATGCAGTGTTAAGTGCTTGAGGTCTTTGGCTTGATGTCCTCTTGGGAAAAGCTGAGTGCCTATCATGTAGCTGTGATCATTGTTGGAAGTATGGCTCAGAAGAAAGTGTCTTTGGGCATAGGGCAGACAAAGGAGTGACCTGTAGCATATGCTTGTTGCCTGCCCAGAATCCATCTTCCGTTTTCCTCTTTCCAACAGTCTGTGAATTCCGACTGGGGATCCATGTAGCTCTGAGGATTGACTCTGCCCTTGCCTCCACTGTGCTCTGGCTCTAGGCTAAGTCAATCAGTGCTTTTCACCCCCACTTTCCATTGCAATGATTGAGCCAGTGTGGACATGTAACCTTACATGGTCTCGTCAGAATGATTATCAATAGTCTTCTTTTGAAACTTCAGACAAAAACACTGTTCTTCCAAACTGCAGGATGATAAATGGATGTAAGACCCATACTTGATGTGGAAATTTTTGCTAAGAGGTGGGAAATGGGCCTAAGCATGAGGCCAACACACAGTAGAGGGTAGAGCTAATACACCGCACGAGTGTACACAAGAGTATGGGCTGGAGTCTCCATGGCATCTAAACATCTAAACCAGTAGTTCCTATCTTTTTGAAGTTTGCTTCAACTCTGTAGTATTCAGGTACATTAGCCTACCTATTTTGTTTCGATTTTCTCTGTATGATGATGCACTTCTCCCTTTTCATCCTCCATTTGCATTTAGAAACACAAAAAAAATTTATTTAATGTCACAAAGACCACTGTTTCTCCAGTTCAGATTGCAATTTAGATAGGTAAATGTATTAGTCCATTTTCACACTGCTGTTAAAAACATACCTGAGACTAGGCAATTTACAAAAGAAAAAGGTTTATTGGACTTACAGTTCCACGTGTCTGCAGAGGCCTCACAAACATGGCAGAAGGTGGAAAGCACATCTCACAAGGAGGCAGACAAGAGAGCTTGTGCAGGGAAATTCCCATTTTTAAAACCATCAGATCTCATGAGACTCATTCACTATCAGGAGAACAGTGCAGGAAAGACCTGCCCCCATAATTCAATCACCTCCCACTGGGTTCCTCCCATGAAATGTGGGAATTGTGGCAGTTACAATTCAAGATGAGATTTGGGTGGGGACACAGAAAAACAATATCAGTAAATGATCAAAATCCTTTACTCTTGGCCCTGGAAATGAAGGGTGGAAAACGAGGCGGGAAAAATTAAGAAAGCAGGCTTTTCTTTGGAAAAATAATGGAAAAATGATTTGGAGAGAGGCAATAAAAATCTTTATCTGGATTAATATATGAAAAACACTGACACAATCAAGTAAAAAGTTTAGCTCACCTCCCACCAAAAATTTTGGCTCTTCCTAATGAATACTTAGACAAACAATTTTTCTAGGCTGTAGGAAACTGATACTGAGTTGAGGAATCTTGATGAATACATCACAGGCTGCGGCATTTAATGCTACTATTGTGCACCTGATTGTGCAAAAGAAATATGTTAATACACTGCCTAGCATTGATATCAAGTAATTACACTGTCTATTATTGCTCTGTCATCTTATTTTGCTCTTGTTCCAAATTCACATATTTTTCCATGTTGCTGTTACTCTCTTTCCATGAAGGCATGTTTGAAAACAGATTTGCTACAGCAACTATTCTCTGCTTCACACGGGAGGGACTCCTAAGTGACAGCCACTGTATATGTGAACAAGGCTGCAATTTTTGTCCCACCTTTCTAGAGTTATCCTGGGTTTCTAGTCCAAATGAGCTACCATTCAGAATTATTTTATTCAGCCAATATTTATTAAGTATCTGGCGCATGCAGCACTATGCTAGAGATTAGCAATACCTGCGGAAGATAATGTCCCTGCCCTTGAACACAGTACATAGGGAGCATCATGGGAGCACAAAGGTCAGATACGGTGGTTAAACTTCTCTTGGAAGAGGAGGCTCCATTGAAAATTAACCTTCAAATCATGCTTTCAAAGAAGAGCAGGTGCTTGTAGCCATATGCATTCTAGGTAAAGGGATCAGTGTGCAGAGACTAGAGTTCTGAAACGGTTTGGCTTACTAGCAGACCTGGAAACACTTTGTTATTATTCTATCACAGAGGGAGAAGTGACAGATTCAGTTGGGAGAGAGATAAGATCCTGAATGTGCAAAATGAGAGATTTACAGGGCTTTGAATGCTTCCTGGAGACATTGAGCTTTGTCACAGAGACAATGTGTAGCCAGAGAAGGATTTAAGCAGCACAGTGACAAAATCCCATTTCTGTTCCAAAGGTTCCTATTATAGTAGTGAATGTAAGGGTAAGGAAAGGCAGATAAAGGTCAGAAGATGCAAAATAATAAGACAAAGGATGGAATATTAATATTGGGCAATAAAATGTCTAAGGAAAATTCTTAAATATGACAAAGGAATTCATTTATAATAATATGTTGTTTAAAATCTTATGATCAAATAATATAATATACTACTAATAAAAAATTTGCCTGAGTATGAGAAACTAACAAAAACATTGTAATCATGAAAATTTTTAACAAATATAAGTTTTGATGAATGTAAGCCAAAAAAGATGATTTGAATTATAAAATACTTGAATGAATCAACACTAAAGAAAGCATGCTTTTTAAGAATCCTTGGTACATTGGCAACAATTGGCCATATGTCCATCCCAAATAAAACTTGGCCACATTAAAATAAAAAATACAGGCCATGTTAACTAATCAATTGCAATAAAACTAGAAGTAAATAATACAAATATTTGTTACCAAAATAAGATTAATTTCAAACCCAATGAATACTTATAGATTTTTAATTGTTAATAACCAGGTTAAAAGTCTAAAGTGAATATATTTTGTTCATATTAAAACAAAAATATAAAATATTTGATAATTCACCTAACTGAAAACATGAAGAATTTATATGATAAAAGATACATATTTTTTATTTAGGAACATAAATGGACACTTGACTGGACTGACATATTTCTGGTTGTCAATTATTCCAAATTTTTTCCGGATGTAATATAATGTTCTTCCAAATAAATCCCTTGTGGAACTTGACTTAATGATTTTTATGTTCATATGGAATGAGTCTTACTAGCCAAAAACATTTTATTTTATTTATTTACCTTTTTGAGATGGAGTCTCACTCTGCCACCCAGGCTAGAGTGCAGTGGTGTGATCTTGGCTCACTGCAACCTCCACCTCCCAGGTTCAAATGATTCTCTTGCCTCAGCCTCCTGAGTAGCTGGGATTACAGGCATGCACCACCATGCCCGGCTAATGTTTGTATTTTTATTAGAGATGGGGTTTCACCATATTGGCCAGGCTGGTCTTGAACTCCTGATCTCAGGTGATCTGCCCACCTCGGCCTCCCAAAGTGCTGGAATTACAGGCACGAGCCACCGCACCAGATCCAAAACCATTTTAATAAAGAGTAGTGTTGAAGTAAGGATAGTACTGCCAGAAATTAAAATGCAGTGTACTAATACAAGTGATGTGTTACTTGTGTTGAAATACACTGAATGACAAGAAAATGAGACTAGAAAGTCCAGACAGTAATTATGTCTATATACAAATATAGTACTACAACCAATGTAAATAAATGTTGAGTGTATTTTTAAAAATATATTTTAAATCATAGACAGAAATACAGTTAACTCAATAAGTACTAATCGAACAAGTGGCTAAATGTGTGTGTGTGAGTGTGTGTGTTTGCGTGTGTGTGTGTGTGTCTATTGTAAACTCAAAAGTATCTGAGAGAAATGTGAAAGGAAAATATATTGGTACCCCCAAGTCACTAAGCCAAAAGGAAAAGTCAAGCAGGGAATTTCTTAGGGCAAACCTTTCTCCCATTCTATTCCTAAAATAAAGATACCTACTAAGATAAGCTACATGCCTCCCTCACAAGGAATTTCCTTGTGGACAAGGGCAGACAGAACTCAAAGTCATGCCTCTGCTCACTGAGATTAATGCAGATGTGATTGCCTCCTATGGAAGGGCTAATCAGAAACTCAAAAAAATGCAGCCATTTGTCTCTTACCTACCTATAACCAGGAAGACCCCTCCCAACTTTGAGTTGTCCTGCCTTTCTGTGCAGAACCAATGTACATCTTACAAATATTGATAGATATCTAATGTCTCCCCAAAATGTATAAAACCAAGCTATGCCCCAAAGTCGGAGCTGGAGATGGGGGTTCCAGGTCATAAGTAGATTGAAACATTTTCTGGCTGGCAATTGATTGAAAGAGTTTATCTAAAGACCTGGAATCAATAGAAGGGAGTGTCTGGCTTAAGATAAGGAATTGTGGAGACCAAAGTTCTTAGTGAAGACTCCTGGTAGCAGGCTTTGGAGTAAATAGATTGTAAATGTGTCCTGTTGGACTTAAAGAGACTGTTCAATCAATCTTGAGGTCTCTGTTTTAATGTTAATGCTGGTAAGCTGTGCCTGAATTCCAAAGAAAGGATTGTATAATGAGGCATGTCTAACCCCCACTTTCCATCATGGCCTGAACTAGTTTTTCAGGTTAATTTTGGAATGCCCTTGGCCAAGAGGAGGGTCCGTCAGTTGACTGGGGAACTTAGAATTTTATTTCTGGTTTAAAATATATACATTAGGTCCTGCCTCATATTACTTATACTATAACCCCAAATACATAAAAGATAAGAGTTGGAATAAATAATAAAATGCCAAGTGATTGAAAAAATAAGAAAAAAGAAGATGTCTGTTTCCTTGTTGTCCTTTAGAGTTTGGAAGCAATTTCCACACATATAAAATATGTTTAATTATCCAAAAATTTCAGCATTTTTTAACTAACATAAAAATCTGATAAACAATTCAAAAGGCAAAGCCAAATTATAACAAGGGATAAATCTTTATAACATCTATAACAAGCCGCAAGAGACAGAAAGACAGAAAAAAATATAAATTGATGAAGTGCATGACCAGACAATTTAACTAAAAGAAATAGACATGGCCACGCATTTATGCATGAAAAACAATGGATTTGAAAGCAAATAATTTGTATAATGAAATAAACAAAAAGTGATGTGTCTTGAAATGCAAAAAAAAAAAAAAAACAAAAAACAAAAAACAAAAAAAGCAAGATATTGGTGGAGAAAAGCTCCAAGAGTATTGCAAAAGAAACAGTTAAGATGTGAAAGTCCTTGGGAAAGGAAGCTGGGAAAGGACATGCAACACTGCACTTTTTACGTGATCAGCATGAAGAGTGTTGGAGTCCAAGTACCCAGGGAGGCTCTTTCAGTAAGAATATGTGGTAGCTGTTATGTGGTCTTTTAGGGACTGGTAGTGAAACGCAAGTCCTGCTGTCTTTTGATTGTGTCTAGTCAGAATGCACAACAATTATGTCCATGGGGCAATTTCACGGCATGGAAATGGTATATTTCCTTCAGGGCTGGAGAGAAGGTCAAGTAAGGAAGACCGAAGGAGAAAGTTGAACATCAAAGTTATACATCTTGACATCCTTTGTCGTTACTTGTCTTTTAAAAACCTGGGACAAGAAAACTCCAACACTGGGTTTCTCCTGTACCTGGCATTTGGAATCTTGTATTACTGGTTCAGAGAAAGAACTGAAGAGGCCTCAGTGCACAGGCTCAGGACTGGTCCTGTAACAAAAGTGATCAGATGACACCCAGGTCCAGCTGATCTCAGCCAATGACTCAGGGTTGAACCTAAATATGGAAAACCAGAGAATCAGGACTATAGCTGCCTACCATGCCCTGATTATTTTCCTTGGCCCAAGTGAACACCTTCTAGCTTTTCATTCATTAGAAGAGAAAGAGTGTTTTTTGTTTGTTTGCCTGGCAGCCTGAGAAGTAATAAACTGAGTCAGCTTCTGAAAGCCTTGGAGAGTAACAATGACCTCCAGGTTGCTATCCCTCATGGACCCTTAGGAGGATTATGGAGTATTCTGCCTATTAGCCATCACCCAGGACTTTCCTTTAAGAAGAAAAGCCAAGGGATTGGAGGTGCATGGCCTAGGTGTAGCACATACTAGGAGGCAGAAGGTGTACTTTAGATCCATGATCCAGATGTTGCCCAAACCCTCTTGGTATGGAATATGAGAGCTAAGCAGACCTACTGTCTGTAATGGCTCAAACCACTCAATACCCCACTCTGCCTATTGGAGAGTCTAATAAGGTAAGTCATCCCTTTGAGCCTCAGCTTTTTCATCTGCTAAATGTAGAGATGATTACTTATGTTTGAAAGGTGTTTGTAAGGATAATTGAGAATATTAAAAGCTTATCATAAGTTGATTCTCAAGATAATATTAAAGTGCTTTAATTTCAAAAAGTGCTTTTTGTGCCATCCTAACTTTTTTCCACTTTTTTATCCACCCCCACCCCATTCTCTGCACTCTGGGTGAATTGAAAGAAATCTTTTAGACTTTGTCTAATTGTTCTTCACTCCTATTCTTCTCCTGAGTATAGAAGCAGACCTCAATTCTGTCCATTCATTTCGAGGCTCTTGGCCACCATTTTAAAACCAAATCAAATAAAAATCCCAGGCATCCCATGGCCATGTTTATGCCTTTAGGGCAAACCACCTGCTGTTCTGAAGTCTCAGATGACAGGCTTCCTGGAGATACCATGGGCAATCCCCCAGGTTACTGGGCATGTTGGCCACATTTTGAATCAGTTTCTCTTCATAGAGTACCTAGCTGTTGCATGGGGCTGGAAGAGGTGTTGGAGCAAATGAGGATTTCTCGCCAGGGTTACACCCTGGTGTTATCTGAAGACTTCTGGACTGACCCCAGCCTCTGACTGCTTGATCCGGCATCAGCAACAGGATATCCAATTTTCTATTGCAAATTTCCTCCCTTTCGATCTGCGACTGCCATGTCTCTTTCCTCTGTATGCAATGCTGCACAGATTTTTATGGTGCAGGCAAATAGTCTTGTTAGGAAAGATCAGCAAATGCCATATAAACTGGGAATATAGCTCAAGGGAATGCCATTTTTGTGATTCTCTAGGAGCAGAAGGTCTCCCTGAAATGAGCAGTACTCTTTCTACCCTTCATCTGGCAAGCACATGGTATTTCTAGGTCAACAGCATCACCCAGTGGAATAAGAATCCTCTCCATGGGGCACATTGTCAGTGCTTTGCTGAAACACTCTAGCTTTTCAAATTTCCTCCCTTTCTGCGCCCCTCCACAAGAGACCAGACTTTATGCCCCTTCTGTGAACGGAAAAAAACTCTACCTTTAACCATTAGGAGAAAAATGTCCTCCAATTTTAGTTCTGAGACTGTCCCGTTAGCAGGAAGACCGCCATTTTGTTCCTAGGTTTTTTAAAGAAACCTCTTCTGCCTTCGGTTAGAATGCTACTTAAATGGTAAGGGGATTTTATGTCCAGAAGTTAATCTGAATCACTGTCTAAGGGTAAACACTTTAGCATGGGCCATAATAGCAAAATATAGAGTTCAATCTGGTACACCCCTTCTATTAAAGGAGCCTTGCCCAAATGCAACTATTACATAGCCCTTCCCAAGATCCATCTTTTGGGGAGCCATGCAGATCATACAAGTCTAGGGAGTCAAAGGGGAATCACAAGCGGAGAACTAGGGCTGCATGGGTATGCATGACTACGCCCACTCCTTAGTTCCTCCAGTTTCATGGCTGGGGTGGGAGTTTATGCCTGCAACCACAGGCACACATTTAACAAGGTGCTGGGACCCCAGGAAGCAAGGAGAGAAAACAGTAGGGTGGATGCCCTCACTGTCTTCCCCTCCACCCTGTGTCATACCAAAAGGAATGAGACTAAAGATATGCCTTTTTTTTTTTTTCTCAGTTCTCTTTCTAGATGCATAACAGATTGTCTTTGGCCTGAATTTCCTCTTGAGTCATTCTAGAGCATTGGGACTCCTCTGACCCTGAGACTTTGAAGAAAAAGCATCTCATATTCCATTGTACAAGGGAGTGGCCTTCTTACCATCTTGGGGATGAACAGACTTGGCCCATTGCGGTGGAGCCTTGATTTTAATATTATCCAATAATTAGATCTTTCCTACAGATGGGAGGGCAAATGATCCAAGATCCCCTATGTACAGGCTTTCTTTGCCCTGCAAGATAACCCAGACTTGCAAGCATTGCACAATCAACCTAGCTCTTTTAGCAGCCATGTCAGGCAATCCCATAGAAAATGATTCCCCAAAACTAAAGCATATTCCAGGGGGACAATCTGAGACAGCTACTGAGTGTCTCAACCCTTCTAGTCTCCCTTATCTGGGACCCCCACTAACCATGCCACCAGCTCCTCCAGTGGCACCATCTCTAAAACTACCCACTTTCCCTGCTTCACTCTTACCCCTACAAGAAATGCCTGATGAAAGTTGTGCTATTAGGATTCACATTTCCTTCTCATTTCAGGACCTTCGGCAAATAAAGGGATACTTAGGCCAATTTTCTGATGACCCCAATAGGTATATAGAAGCTTTCTAAACTTTAACTCAGGTGTTTGACCTCACGTGGAGGGATGTTATGCTGCTTCCAAGCCAAACCCTCACCGCAGCTGAAAAGCAGGCAGCTCTGCAGCTAGTAGAGAAATTTGGAGATGAACAACATGTTTTTTATAGTAGACCGAAAAAGAAAAAAGGAGACAGAGAAGGTGAAGGAATAATGGAAACACCATTCCAAATAGGAAGGGAAGCAGTTCTTTTTGCCAACCCTGATTGGAACTCCAGTAGCTCTGCAGATAAATGGTAAAGGAAACACTTTTTAACGTGCATATTAGAGGGCCTACAAAGAACTAGGGCCGAACCTTTTAATTATTCTAAACTTTCCATGATAGACCAAAAGCCAGATGAGAATCCTGCAGCCTTTATGGAAAGGCTGAGAGATACACTAATAAAACACATTTCCTATCCCCTTATTCAGTCAAGGGATGGCTCATCCTAAAGAACAAGTTTATTACACAGGCAGCTCCCAACATTAGGAGGAAACTGCAGAAGCAGGTGATAGGACCAGATAGCACCTTGGAGAACCTCCTGAGTATGGCCACTTTGGTCTTTCATAATAGGGACCAGGAGGAGGCCCAAGAGAAAGAAAGGAAACACAAGAGAAGGACAGAGGCTCCAGCAGCTGTTTTGCAGGCTTGCAAAGCCCAGGATCCCTCAGGTGCATCTGCTAGATGCTATTGATGTGGCAAGTCAGGGCACTTTAAGAAGGAGTGCCAGGCAGCAAGAAGTCACCTTGACCCTGTCCAGCCTGTAGCATGGACCACTGGAGATCAGACTGCCCCCAGAGACAGAGGTCACCAGTTTCAGAACCAGTCTCACAGATGGTCCAACAGGACTGATGGTTCCCAGGGCTCAAACCTCCAGCTCCAGTGGCTGAAACTGCCATGAACAGCACAGAAGCCCCAGGTGATTCTGGAAATTAAAGGAAGGAAGGTAGACCTCCTTCTGGACACCAGAGCCAGTCTCTCTTTTCTCCTCTCTAATCCCCTCTTCCCATAGCATGAACGTGAGGGGCATCTCAGGAAATATTCTAATCTTTTTCTCAACCCCTTAGTTGCAGTTGAGGGGACCTATTATTTACACATGCCTCCAAGCCATTGCCACAGTGGCCCTACTGGTCCCAGAAGCCACCAAATTAACCCTGGGAAATGATTTACACCCCACATAGTGTGGCAGGATTACTGTCCTCTAGGGGGAGCCTTTGGCTAACAGCCAGCCAGCTCCTTAACAGGCTCTGTTGTTAGAGATTTCCACAATTGAGTTAAACACTTGTTCTCACCTAAACACAGCCACGTTCCTTCCAGAGGAAGCTGGGGAACCTGAATATGACTGTGAACAAGTTATAATACAAACCTATGCAGCCAGAGAGTATCTCAGGGAAACTCTCCTAGAAAATCCAGACTAGACCCTCTTCACAGATAGGAGCTGTGAAGCTCCACAGGCAGGATATGCAGTAGCCACTCTAAATGACGTCTTTGAAAGTGTGTCTCTCTCTCCAGCCACAAGCAGTCAATTAGCTGAACTGATAGCTCTTACAAGAGCACTTGAATTAAGCAAAATAAAGGTAGGTAACATTTACACTCCAAGTATACTTTCTTAGTTCTCCATGCTCATGGTGCCATTTGGAAGGAAAGACACTTTCTTACTGCTAATGGATCTCCTATAAAATACCACCAGGGGCGGGGCACGGTGGCTCACGCCTGTAATCCCAGCACTTTGGGAGGCCGAGGCGGGTGGATCACGAGGTCAGGAGATCGAGAACATCCTGGCTAATACAGTGAAACCCCGTCTCTACTAAAAATACAAAAAATTAGCCCGGCGTGGTGGCACACGCCTGTAGTCCCAGCTACTCGGTAGGCTGAGGCAGGAGAATGGCATGAACCCGGGAGGCGGAGCTTGCAGTGAGCCGAGATCGTGCCACTGCAACCAGCCTGGGCCTCAGAGTGAGACTCCATCTCAAAAAAAAAAAAAAAAAAACCAAACAGAAAAACAAAACAAACAAAGAAAAACCACCAGGAAATTAGCAAGTTATTATCCTCAGTTCTCCTTCCATGAAAGATAACAGTGCTGCATTGTAAGGGACATCAAAAGGGAAAAGATGAAGTAGCTGAAGGAAATAGGTTAGCTGATCAGGCAGCTAAATCAGCAGCAAGGAAGCCTCTAGACATCTACGGACTTCAAGCCCCCCTAATCTGGGAAGGTTCCATAGAGAAATTAAACCTCAGCACTTCCCTACAGAAATAGAATGGGCCACTTCTCGAGTGTATACTTTCCAGCCTTCAGGATGGCTACAGTCAGGATGGCAAACTCCACTTGCCAGTCTCCAGCCAATGGAAAGTCCTTAAAATCCTCCATCAAGCTTTTCACTTGGGAAAGGATAAAACTTATCAATGTGTCCAGAGATTGTTTTCAGGAGACAACTTACCAAAAACAGCCAAACAGTTTGTTAATGCTTGTGAAGTCTGTCTTAAAAATAATCCCCTGAACAGGTGGCTCCTTCCTCCTCAAACCCAAAGAATAGGAAGCTATCCAGGGGAGGACTGGCAGACAGACTTCACCCACATGCCAAAGATGAAGGGCATCCAATATCTCCTGGAAGGGATAGATACTTTCACCAACTGGGTAGAAGCATTTTCATGCCATACAGAAAAGGCCTCTGAGGTAATGAAGTGTTAGTTAATGAAATAACTCCCCGCTGTGGTCTACTTAAATACCTCCAAAGTGACAATGGCAGACAAAGTGAGCCCTTTTAAGATGCTGTATGGATGGTCTTTCCTTACCAATGATTTTCTATTAAATTAAGGAATCTCTGAGTTGGTTGAGCATGTAACCTCTCTGGCTCACTTCCAGCAGGAATTAACACAGTTAGCAAAAGCCCAACTCCAAGAAATAGGATCACCTTTATTTAACACAGGAGATTTGGTATTGGTGAAAGCTCTCCCTTCTCTCGCTCTTCTGACCCCAAGCTTGGAAGGGCCCTACACTGTTCTTTCAACCCCCTCAGCAGTAAAAGTTACAGGTATTAATTCCTGGATACCTCACACTCCAGTCAAAGCCTGGAAAGCTGAGGGAGCAACCTCTGACAGCCCAGAGGAACGTCCTGGATATCAGTGACAAAAAATAGGAGATCTTAAGCTGAAAATCATAAAAGATAAGTAAGTAAGTAAGGGCTACCCATCTTACTCAGTCCCACCTTTACCTCACCAGATAGTTTTTGTCATTTCAACATTTCCTCTTGAGATTCGCAGCCAGATATTAGAGCTTCTTTTTAACACATATTTGCAGGGAGATTTTAATTATACATGGGATTACATTTGTAACTTCATAGAACCCCAAGGAGAAATTCTACATCTTGGCGAGTAAAAGTTTTAGACGTAAATTACCTACTACACCACCCTTCCGGGAATTGTTATATGCACTCTACTATTTGCAATACAACTATACATTGTGGCACCTGCAATATGGAATTCCGATTGGAAAATTCTAATTGTTGTAATATTCTGCCTAATTATCATCTTTATAATAGAATTAATAATTGCTGGACACTTATGCAAAGAAAAAGTTCCTTTTATATTAACGCGTCTAGTAAAGTAAGCGACACCTGGTGGAGGCAAACTGGTATTACAATCCATTAAAATGGCTAACAGGTTATCAAACTCCACTGGCATGGTTATGGCCTATGGTACCCCCACTAATAATGGTAATTTTAATACTCATATTCAAACCCTATATTCGAAACCTTCTAGTAAAATTTATCTCTTTTGGCCTAGAAGCAATCAAACTTTAAATGGTGCTGCAGGCAGAACCACACACGGACATGCCTTTCTTCTGAGGACCGTTAGATTGAACTCAGGAGGATCCCTAGCTGCTGTCCCCACTAGATGCCCCTTTTCAGCAGGAAGTAGTCAGAAAGAGTCATTGTCCAACACCCTCTAACAGCAGTTAGGGTTACTACTCCTGAGGGAAGAAATAATACAGGAGCTAAAAAGAAATTATTTAAGTAGCTAGTGAGGGTAAGGGAGTTCTTAGTAAGATTTTCTTTTTATTAAAAAGCAGCCCCCAAATCATTTCTTGTCTAGCAAAAGAAGCCTGAAAAATCAAGCTTCAAGAATAGATAAGCAAGCTGGAAGCTTGCAAAGGTGAATGCCAGCAGTTGTGCCAATAGAAAAGGGATACCTGGAAGCCAGATATATTAAACATGGAGGTTCCCTCTTCCCTTTTCTTTGTCACCATGTGTGCAGCAAAAAAGCAGGCCAATATGGTGCCGGCCAGGTGGAGACCCCATCTGCATAATAAAAGATTAGGGTGGGATGGCCAGCACTTCCTATGCTGTGTAAATGGCACACCTGGTCCAACCTATCTACTACACCTGATGTAAATCAGACATGACCTCCTCAGACTCATCTATAAAACCAACCTCATCTTGCCCCAAACCCAGAAATCCATTCGGGATCCCTTCCTCTGCATGAGGAAGCACTCTTCTTTCTTTTAGCCATTAAACTTCTGCTCTTAAACTCACTCCTTGTGTGTCCATGTCTTCAATTTTCTTGGCATGAGACAATGAACTTCTGATATTATCCCAGACAAATGACAATGCTTCACTGGTCCTCTCCTGTGGCAGAAGGTGGCACCATGTGATTAATCGTGGGGAGGTGGATTTTCAAAGGAAGGACATTCTCTTTTCTATCTTTCTCTCCCTCTCTCTCTCTCTCTCTCACACACACACACACACACACACTTGTTTATCTTCTACATTCTTTTAGGCAGAAGATGATATTCTTTATTCTGTGCTCAAATAACAGTTAGTGAAATCCCTAACTTCATTGTCATCTCTGTTTTCCTTATTTGACTATAAATATCTTGAAGCCAAATCATGTATCTTATTCACTTTGGTAGCCCTGGCATTAAGCATAGTGTCTAGTATCCAATAAGTATCAATAAAAGTTGAATGTCCACAATAGGCAAATAAATAAAAGAAATGGTGTGTGTCAGTGGGGGGTGCAAAGGACAGGGAGAAGACATAATGAAACAGATTTGAAGATAAAGCTAAAATCAAAGAAACTGACAGTTCCGTTTGAGACTGGAAAAAAAGAGCAGAGAAACTCTCTGAGTATCAGGATATCTGAGACAGTGAGTATGAAGTATGACCCCTGCTACAGAGGGTCAGAGCAAGGGAAATATGACAAAATCTTTCAAAGAAATGGAGCTCCTGTAAAATTGAAATACTTTTTTACACGTGTGTGTGTGTGTGTGTGTGTGTGTGTGTGCCTGTGTGTGTGCATGAGCGAGGTGAGGCTTATGTTTGTTATACTCAAACAATTGGTCTTTCTTATTTTGAAATAAGGAAGTAAGTATGAACTGGTTGTCTCTTCATAACAGATAAGTATTCCTGGTTAGTATTTGTTCACTCATTAGTTTTGTTTGAATATTGGTGATGAGAAAATTGAGTTAAAATTTGGGTTGTGTCTGTCATTGTTGATTTATTCTGTGTTTAAAGGAAAAAACAACAAAATAAGTATTAAAGTATGCACTCAAAGATTTTATTTTGAAGCCGGCTACTTTCATACACTCAGAGACTTCATTATGGGGTTTTTGCCTTTATGCACTAATGAGTAAAATACATGGGATAAATTAGTAGCAGCTGTGATAAAAGAGGCCTTGCACCACAGCAAATCAGTTAACTCCTGTTGACAATTGAGGAGTATAAGAAAAAGCTGTATCCTTTGCTTCACTGTGATCCATTGAATCATCATTCTGCTTAGTTTTCTGGGAAATGTCTAAGACTATTTGGCTAGTCTAGTAAATGGTAATTTACAGCCCTGTGCTTTTGCTGAAGTCAATATCAGGCAAACCAAGAGATCCCCAATGAACACATATCATAAATGACAACGAAATAATTTTTTAAAACAAATATGCATTACTTTAAATGCTTACATTTAGGAAACTCAAGTTTGCTTTTTTATAATGGTTAGGTTTTCCATATTATCATAAAAATCAACTTTCCAATTAATATTTCTCCCTTTTTTCCCAAGAAGTCAATAGTTCTTCATATCCAGCGTCATGAGTCATCTTTGAGGACATGAGTAACTGTGAGGCAGGAAAAGCACACTCTAGAAGAAACAAAGTATGTTAGGTCTTCAGACTTTACTCAGGTTCAAGATACATGTAGATATGCCATTTTTTCCAACTGTATACATAGAATTCTTAGCTAATCCAAGGCAAGTAGAGCAGATCACTAGGTTCTTCAAATAATTACAATTTATCAGTCTAGTATTCCTTCTATTCTCTATAATAAAATTCTGGATAAATCAAGGCTTTTAAATTCAGTTAAATAAAGCAATAAGTCCATAGGGATGGTATCCCTTGGAATTTGATTCAACAATACATTTTTAATGTATCTTTTAAAAGGAAAAAGAATTTTAAAATCACCAGGAGGAAAAGCAGAGCATAAGACATTCACTGGATCCAGTCACATGTGTAAAGGCCCTTTACCAAGTCAGTACTATTAAAGAGACTAGTGGTTGTGGCAGAAATTGTTTCTGCTTAGAAGGGAGGCAAGCCAGGTTCTAGTGTCCTCAGCACAGGTACAAACTCATAGCATAATGCCAGGCAAGTCATTTAACTTCCCAGAGTCTCATTCCCTTCAATGACAAAATGGGAAGATTGAACCAGTTGATTTCTCATTTTAACTATTTTCATATCCAGCGAACTCTCAGCTTGTCATCTACTCAATTACCATCTGCTTTTCTTCTCGGTCTTCCATCACCATTTAAATGACCTCCCATGTATATCTCATCACTGGCTGATTGTTCCTTCTGCCACTCTTGGTGACATACTCAACACAGTGCAGAGATAAGATACACTAGGCAAGATTAAGCAAGGCTGGCCAGCACACTCACCCAGGGAAGTCAGTCTGTTTCCACCGCAGCACAGCAGTGAGCACAGCTAGGCAGAACTCCAACACAGTAGAAACCAGCATCAGAGACACAGTTCCCTGAAAGTCAAGAAATAAAATATTGGTGATGCTTGAGTCAGCCGAAGCTGTCATGCCCAGTTTAGAGGTGACCATAGAGATGAAGACCACCTCAACCATTAGAGAATGAAGTAAGGACACAATCAGGAAAACAAAACTGTGCCTCCTCACAATTGTCTTAATTCAACTCCTTCACTCATTCAGTTTATTGAGAGGAGAAGGGAAGATGAGTAGTAACTCAATCAACTAATCCACTTCATACACTTGTTTCTCACTTCTTTGAGACGTAGATAGCTCTGATGACATTGTTCACTCAGTAAGAGAGCAGAGTGGTGTAATAGCTCCCAGGACTGAGAATCAGCAGCTCCATTATAGTCTCACCTTTACTGCTGAGTAGCTGTGTAAGCCTGGACAAGTCTCTCTCTTTCTCTAGCTCCTGTTTCCTCACGTATCAAACATGCATACTAACATTTATTTCTCAGAGATTTGTGAGGATCAAGGAGGTTTTGGCTGTGTAAGCCCTTTGTAAAATTCAGTATTGACATCCCTGTCTATGTATCTGAACCTGTTTGGATGTTTTTTATTTTTGTTGTTGTTTATTTTTTATTTTTGCTGTTTTTGGTGGTTTTCAGACTTGGAAAAAAATAGTGAAGGTAGTAAACTGTTGCTAATCACCAACACCAACTCACAAGGATGAGTTCTACCATTTCTGTCCTGAGACATTCTTTGTGCAGAACTGGTCATCTGATAATAAAGGGAGATAATTTGATCACATGAACTTTTGTTTTGTGGTATTTACACACAGTTAAACAGAAGACACACGTTGTGTCCATTACCTAGAAATTGTTCCAGCAAGCAAGCTCAACAGAATCTCTCTTATTTCCAATGTAAAATCATCCCATCATGAATTTATACTTTATCACTACCAAATTTCTCCCAAATTTCTCTCCAGAATTTTTCCCAGGGTGGAATTTGTACCAATTACTGTCAGCCTCATTTGCATGCACTTTTTCCTCATTATACCATTATCTTGGAAGCAAGGCCCAGTTTATAATGGGTGCTGTACAAGCATGACTTTGACCAGACCTTTCTATCCATCCATCTTCCAGGTGAGTTCTTGGCTGATCTCATTTTTATGATTGCAGGACAATAAATATTCTGCAACTTCTTTACTCATATGTTGTCTGTTTTCCTCTCAATGCGTTGCTGACCATGCACATACCCCTTAATCTTTCAACTTCAGACATATTATTTCTGTTAGCCAAACTTCATTGTTTTTCTTCTTCCAAAGAGAGAGAATTCTCCTGCAATAATTCTCAGTTACACTCTCCATCTCCCTATATTTCTTATCTCCTGATTTAAGATATCACACTTCTTTCAGCTATAACAAAAAGCAATAATAATGTTACCGTTTCACCTGATTAGTATTATTCATTATTGTAATCATTAGAAGGAGAAACCCTTACCATCTAACCCCAAAATTCCTATTCTCTGTTTCTTCGTCTTTAGTCTGATGTCTTTTTAGACCAAATTGACCCCCTACCACACACACATACCACGTTTCCTTGTTGGCATTTTCTGATCAACCGGGTCTTTCTGCTCTGTTGGCCAATCTGAATTCACCACTCTATGTACCAGCATTCTCAGTTTGACAAACTCATAATTTATGCCTCCAAAATTAGATTAGTTGAGTAATTAAGAAACTCTACAAACCGTAAGTTTTAGTTTTTCATCATCAACCTCATCTGACATTTTCAATTCCACTCTGTTAGTATGTAATCCCCTTAATCTCATCCATGCAGCCCCCCTTTGATTTACATAACCTTGGTCTTCCTCCAGATGCCCCAACCAGAATTAACAGAGAGATTTTCAAAGGATGGAATAATAAGAAATCAAGGCTTTCAGAAACCTCATAAAATTAGAACATCCCATCTGCAAAATACTTACAGCCAGACTGGCTTTGGCTCTATGGCAGTCCATGGTGTAAGGTGAATGATAATCATAAGAAAGAAGAAGTCTGACTGGTATATCCTTTTCGTCCAACTTACACTGCAATGAGGCAGGATTTAATGCAGCCGGGTTGACAGACAGGAGAATGAAACCCACCAGGGCAGACAGAGCACTCAGAATGCTTCCAGCCAGGCTGCTATGCACCTGAAAGAGACATGCTGGCTAAGAATCATTCCCAATGGGCCACGAATCTCTCTTATCCCTTTTTGCCATTACATTGCAAGTTATTCCCTTATCTGTCTCACTCAGGAAGTCTGGGAAGGATCATTTCTTGCTGTATGCCTCTCCAGTGTCCAGTCAAAAACTCAGAATCTGCAACATAAAACTTGGCTGAATGAATGAACATATGAACTGGTTCCCCTTAAACAGGACCTCAGTGGTGTGGCAGAGAATGTTACTCTCCTAAATTCTTTCCCTGGGACAGATAGCAGGGCCTCCACGAGGCTTGCCTGGAAAATTACTATGAGCGTGACCACAAGCAAAGGTGGCAATGTACCAGATGAAGTTTCTCTCTTGGTCAACTCAGAAACCTCTCGTGCAAGCATCAACCACACAGAAAAGGTGGATGGTGTATTAGCATGGTGCAAAAGTAATTTTGGGTTTTGCCACTACTTTCAGTGGCAAAACCACAATTACCTTTGCACCAACCTAATAGCTCACTCTTGCGTGCCCATTGCCTCTCTCAAAAGCACACCTCTCAAAGATGAGTGAGGGGGTGCTTCTGAGTCTCAGGCAGGCCCTGGAACCTGGGCAGGCATATGACTGGCCACGTTGAGCTCAGCATGGGGTGGCTGTGGGCAGAGGTCTAGGTGCAGGCCCAAGGACGGTGTAATGTGTGGGAGGCAGCGGGAGGTACAGAATAAAGGCCTGGACTGGATGTCAGAAAATTGAGGTCACAATATAGACTTGACCCAGCTTGTTCCCTTGGGTACTCAGTTCCTTGGTTTTATTTCCCACTCTGGTTCTCATTTCTACATTTATGAAGTGAAGGGAATAAATAAACTGACCTCAGAAGTGACTTCCTTTACTCCAACTCACACAGAAAAGAGAACTGAGCTCACAGCATTCTGAAAGCTATTGTTACAGGTAGGTAGGCTCCAGGGCACACCCCACAGCCGTACAGTAGAGTGTTATTTAATCCCACATGGACACTTCTTCTTTTAGGAACTCACCAGTTGATACTCTGGGACCCCAATTTCCCAATATAATGACTGAAATGTATACTCATGGGCCTCCTAGTAGCCAGTAGTAGTCTTGATGCCTAGAGTCTATATTTCTTAGAATAAGCTAGATTTGTCTTGAGATGGCACTCTTCTTCAGTCTCAAAAAGGGCTGGTACAATGTGTGACAAGAGTAGAACTCACTAAAGCCTCGATGTCTCTGGTGAGTCTGAGCCCACCCCGAGACCACATCCTGCATCCGTGAGCTTCCTGCATGTTCACTGTGGGATTGTTCCCTGGAGTAAGAGGCCCACATATTTCCTCCTAAAAGTTTGAAAGCACTACCCTTGTACTAGGCTACTCAGTATGGTTGCCAGTAGCCACATGGGCTACTTATATTTGAAGTAAAATTAAGTAAAATTTAAAATTCAGTTGCAGTATCCATATTTCACATCATCAATAGCCATGTGTGACTGCCATATTTTAACAGTGCAGCTGTTGTGGATTTCCATCATCATAGAAAGTTACATTTCATTTCTATCATAGACAGTTACATTGCACAGCACAGATCTAGTGTTGGATTGTAACTGTGGGTTCCAAATAATAATCTCTAAATACCAACGAGGGAAAGAAAGAACTGGCATTTTTCTGGGCACTCTCTCTGACTTCCTTGCTGGCTTTGGGAGATTTTTGTAGCCAGAGCTTCCAAATTGAGTTTCTGTGCAACTAAATTTATGACATTCTCTTACATAATCTCCAACATCAATCCTTTGAGGGATATAGGATTGAGTGAAGACTTAATGAAACTTTACAGACAACAAACACTTCTTGCTATAATCCAGCTTTTCTCTCCCTGCCATGTCCAACTCTGGTTTTTGCTGGAATAAGGGATAAAGGCAGGTAAACCATTTTTTTTTCTTAGCCAATACAAATGACCAAGGACAACTTTTAGGCTGCAAGAATTTATACCCAAACAAAATAAAAGTATTATCTTTCTAGAGAGATAGATGAAAGAATGAGAGATAATACCATACATAAACAGCACGTTGACTCATTTTTTTTAAGGGTTGTAACACCTGGGCTTAAACAGTGAACCTCAACAAATAGACCTCTTTATAACACTGTCAGCTCCCTTGCCATTGAAAACCTAAATTTGAAGACCAGTTATCACCAAAAGAGCATCATAAATAAGCACAATTTTTCTGTGATAGATTCTTGGACACTGGTTGAAGGGATATTATAATTCTCTGAATACAGACTTTGATGTAGGGTACAATAATTGGAGAAACGTGCTCTGAACAAGGATATGGAGCATCCAGGCCTGGCTCCTAACTCTAACAACTCTAGAACTGAGTTTTCAACTTTTCAAAGTAGAGAGACTGGCCTTAATGGGTTGTAAGTTTCATTTTGATCCATTGAGTTGTGGGTTATAGTTCTCATACTCACCAAAAGCTTGGTTAACCTTTTCTCTGTGATAATTGATAGAAAGCCAGAGATGACAAACTAAAATAAAAGAGAAAATGGTCAGGTCAGTTTCCACGTAAAGAGTAACTGTGATGTCACTATCATGATGTTTGTAGAAAACTCTCATGGGAAAAGCCTTGGGGAGCAAATGATCAATGAAGTAATATCCATTTAAAACATAGATTTATCCCGTTTGCCCATATAGTGTTCAGATAGCAACAGAAAAAAAAGATAGCAGAAATATATCCAAATAAACAACATGAGGACCTTAAAAGCCAGGAAATACTATTCGTTTTCTTAATGAAATGAGAAAATTTTGGTGTAAGATGTTCTTTAGAGAAGGACATGAAAACAATGGTATGGAAAGAGAAAAGTATTGGAATCATATGGTTTTTGTCCATCATTATATTGATGTGATGCATCACATTTGATTATATGTGTTGAACCATCCTTGTATCCCTGAAATAAATCTCACTTGATCATGGTGAATGATCCTTTTAATATGTGGTTGAATTCAGTTTGCTAGTATCTTGTTGAAGTTTTTTGCATCAATGTTCATTAGGGATATTAACCTGTAGATTTATTGTAATGTTTTTGTCTGGCTTTGATAGCAGGATAATGCTGGCCTCATAACATGAGTTTGGAAGTATTCCCTCCTCTTCCATTTTTTGGAAGGGCAGAAAAGTGTTGTTACTAGATTTTCTTTAAAAGAAAATAAAAGATGGGAAAAGCTGAGACATGCATCTTACATTGCTGGCTCCCCAGGCTAAGGTAAAATGGTCAATGAGAACAGAAGGAAAGACAAGAATGGATGGCAGAAAACTTTCAAGGGTGTGTTTACAAAATGAAAGAAATTTTTTTCATCCTCTAGAGTATTCATGACCTACAGATTTATAGCCATTAAGGAACAGAAAATTCTTTGACAGTTAGAAGAAAGGGGGACAAATACCAAAGAAAAACTGTGATTCCTGTAATGCAGGCATTTAGTTATTTGTCTGTATAAACAAATGCCAAGTCTGTAAACATATGGACTAGATGTCCCTTCAAAGGTGGACTGTACTTAGTGACTTGCTTTTAAAGAATAGATTATAGAAACAGGAGAGAAAGAAGTAGTAACTTTACAGAGGAGAAAGACGAAGTAACTGTAGTACTTAGTAGTAGTAACTTTACAGAGGAGTAAGTTAGTGGTAGTAACTTTACAGAGGAGAAACCTTTACAGAGGAGAAACCAACAGTGGTCTGTTGACTGTCTTTCCTCCCACAACCTTCCTTTCTTTTCCATTTTGGATTCAGTAAGCTCCAAACATACTACCCCAAACACATGATTGAGGTAAATTGTGTCAGTGACAGTATGTTGGTAGCATCACCCTTGATATGACTTGATGAAAATGGTGCTTTACCTCTGTTATCATCAGCCAAAAATTCACCCAAGTCTAAACATCAGAAAAATATCAGACAAACCCCAATTTAGGAACATTCTATAAAAATCTCAGCCAGTACTACTTCAAACTGCTGAAGTCCTCAAGGAAAAGGAAAATCTGAGAAAGTCTAGAGGAGCCTGAGACATAATGACCAAATGTAATGTAGTGTAATGTAGTAGCCTCGCATGGATCTTGACACAGAAAAATGTCATTTGGGGAAAACCAGTGAGATCCAAAATCAAATGAAACTTTAGTTAATAAAAGAAGAAAAATGGACACAATAG
Source organism: Pongo pygmaeus (assembly GCF_028885625.2). Classification (NCBI taxonomy): domain Eukaryota; kingdom Metazoa; phylum Chordata; class Mammalia; order Primates; family Hominidae; genus Pongo; species Pongo pygmaeus. The sequence goes on from NC_072382.2 coordinate 14,858,148, forward strand.
ACAATCGGTGAACTCCTTGATGCATCAAATAAACAAATGTGAAGCAAGAGCTAATAATAGGTACTGAGGTGCAGGAAGTTGAAGGAAAAAAACATCTATAAAAGAGAAGCTTAATTATGAGAAAGCTAAATCTAAGAGAAAGCGGTTCTTTGAGAAAAGGACTACTAAGTCCTTTTGTAACACCAGAGCTGCAGCTATTTCAGAGGAATTTCCAGTCCATCACTGGGACATAGACATCTGCTCAGCCTTCCCTGGCAATCCATCAATGCAGTGGTTTCTCTGTGAGTGTATGATGTTTTCCATTGATGCTCATTTTTTAAATATTTTTCCCAACCTTATGCTAATTCATGGGTGTTTCGCCTAAACCTGGAAAGAAGTCACTAGCTTCATCCTAGCTCAAGATGATAAGGTAAAAAATAAGATGATCTTCAAAAGAAATGCGTATTTGAGTCTGATAAGAAACTGAACTAAAATCAGGAACCCCCTGCCATCCCACCCCACTCAATCCTCCCTGAACTACACACACAAGAGAAAAAGTTTCACCATTGACTCATTGCTGCTGGCAGATCAAACATAGCAAGGTGGCAGGTGCAGAGTTTAAGCTATTGGCATCTCCCTCCCCTCTTTGCCCCATGCTTCCCTCCTCAGAAACTACTCACCAACAAGGGTCCTATGAATGGGTAAGCAGACTTCAACAGCGTAGAAATCACTTGGGTAAAATTTGGAGAGAAGGAAGCAGATGCCAAAATGATTCCCAAGCTCAATACCTTCACACCACACAAGATCTGGATAATCTGTGGGAAGAGAAAGGAAGATTGAGGATTAAAACCAGCATTTGTAAAGACAGGGCCAGGCTGGGCACGGTGGCTCATGCCTGTAATCCCAGCACTTTGGGAGGCCAAGGTGGGTGGATCTCCTGGGGCCGGAAGTTTGAGACCAGCCTGGCCAACATGGTGAAACCCCATCTCTACTAAAAATACAAAAATCAGCCAGATGTGGTGATGTGCACCTGTAATCTCAGCTACTCTGGAGGTTGAGACGGGAGAATCGCTTGAACCCGGGAGACGGAGGTTGCAGTGAGCTGAGATTGCGGCATTGCACTCCAGCCTGGGTGACAGAGCAAGACTCCATGTCAAAAACAAACAAATAAACAAAAAAACAAACAAAAAAACAGGGCCTTTTTGCCTCTCCCATGGTGCTAATGCATTATCACCTTCTGCAAGATCCCAGTGAGGATACAAACCCTGTGGAAACTCTGGAGTGAGAAATATGAAAAGATATCCTGGAGGGTGTGCGGCTCTGCCACAGAAACCACAGTCTCGGGTGTCTGGCAGGTGCTCAGGAATGCTTCTGCATTTCTGCCTCTCAGGCCCTGGTCTGGCTCATGGCCTCTGCTTCCAGCTCACAGTGGCTGCTGGGATCTGCTTTCCCATCTCTCAGGACCTCTGAGTCCATGACTAGTAACTCTCTTTCTACCTCTCTGAGAACATGGGGCACCTGGAAGCCCTCACTTTCTCTGGAGGATTGGTGTTGCAGAAGTCCCTCTCCTCATCTCCCAGATTCCAGTGGACACAGCTTGGCCCTCTCTGTTCAGCTCCTTGGAAACTGCAGCCCACAATCCTATAGCTAAGGTTCTGGAAGCTCATTTTATTCACTTTTATTTTAAGTTCAAGGGTACAAGTGCAGGTTTGTTACATAGGTAAACTTGTGTCATAGGGGTTTGCTGTACAGATTATTTCATCACCCAGGTATTAAATCTAGTATCCATTAGTTATTTTTCCTGATCCTTTCCCTTCTCCCACCCTCCACCCTCCGAAAGGCCCCAGTGTGCATTGTTCCCTTCTACGTGTCCATGTGTTCTCATCATTTAGAGGCCATCACCCTTAGCAAACTAACACAGGGACAGAAACCAAATACTGCGTGTTCTCATGTATAACCGAAGCTCTGTCTTAGGAGGTAGTTTTCCTTCCTGACATCCACCTCAGAGATTCACAGCTCTATTATCATTTACTGAGAAGTTTTCTAGACCTTGTGTCACCTGAGCCTCATAGAAACCCACATGATTATACATGAGGCAAGGAGACCAGTCCCATCAGGTCCTGAAATCCAGTCAAACAGAGTGCCTCACCTCAGATCACATAAGTGCAGAGGCAAGTCTAGAAACCAAAACTCTGTGTTCCCCTCCCAATCCAAGATAAATCCCTTCTTTCTCTCCTCCCTTCATGCAATACAGCTTCTTTAATAAACTCTGGATGAGAGGAGAAACAGACAAACAAAAGGTGAATATCATTTCCATTCTCAAAAAGGTAAGGAGAAAAGAGGGAGAGGAAGTATATTTTTTCTGTAATTTGCAGTAAGGGAAAAATTCCTTGCAAAGAATCAGTGTGGATTATTAAGCATGTGGTTGTGAAATATAGAAAAATGTATATACAATATGTAATCATTTACCACCATTACTTTTGTAAAAGAAAATATAGAGAAGTACTGTATTGCAAAAATACCAAGACAACGACAGAAAATCAACTCCTTATATTCAGAATAAGGGAAAAAACATTTCTAAGACAACCTCTTGTGGAAAAGTTCTGGGACAGTTTTCTCCAAGTGGCTTCTACCCCAATGTCCCGCCAGCAAAACTTAAGGGTCTCCACACTCACAATGGATGATGACCAGTCCCAAAACATACATCATCTCTTCCCACTTCCCCTAACCCCTCTCCAACATGTTCTGAATTAGATTTACCCCAATAACTTTGACTTTTGCCTGTAGACGTTTCTTCAGGCTATCCTGCCCCTGGTTGGTGGGTTCGGGTTTCTCTGCTTGGGAGAAGTTGATGACATTTGATGGGAGCACTATGATGGTCTCATTGGGAACAGGTTGTGATGTCATAATGGTGTTGCCAACTATGGAAGAAAAAATAGATTTAGCTCTTAAAAAGTACAGAGCTCCCAGGTTCTGTCTGCAAAACTGGTAAGTCAGTTTCTGCCGATTAGTCCAGACTTGGCCTGTCTGTTAGAGAAAGAAACTGATAGTATGGAGCAGTGAAAACCATGCAACCTTGGTTTCATGAGGATTTTTCCACAATGTTTGGCACAGTCCATTATAGATAATAAACACATCACATGGTGGCAGCAGCATGAATCTTGAAAGGTCCCAATATCCAGAGGCAAAGGGTCATACAAAATTTGCAATATGCAGCAATGTTCCTTTGCCCAGTCCTACTGAAAACAACTGTATTGCCATATATTTGATGAATTTTTTAGACAAATGCACTCTGATCATTTATTTTTTGTCTATTAGCATTCATCTTAGATATGTTTATCATATTTTACTAGACCTGCTCTTAGTTCTTATCATGCAGTGGTTTCAATCCTTACAACAGCTCTGCATGTAAGTAAGTTAGTAAAAACATGTAATAAATAGGAACATTCAAAATAAAGTTTAAGTTGTGAACGCAAATATATACACACTGCATATATGCATGGCGTAGAGTTAATGCTGAAGAAATATTTGCAGTTATCCTTATTGTTCAACCCTGTTCACACAGCTGGGAAGCTGTAAAGCCAGTCTTGGATCTCAGCTTTCCTTGAGTCTGAAGCCTCCGCATAAATCTCTAGATCATTCCACCTCTTCCTACTTTCTCACTTGGCAATGCCAGCCTGTGTCTGAGTTTACTTAGGCTGGAGAAGCAGCTACATGCAGTGGTATGAGAACGTCTTGGAGTCATAACACATAGGCTGTGTCCTGGATCCTCCACCTGTTAGCATAAAGACCAAATTGGCTGTGGTATTTGTTGCTGAGCTCAGCTTGGATCTGTTTTCACTGCACCATTCTCAGTTCACAGACTGCCCAGTTTGGAAATGGCCTAAGGACATTTGAAGAGACCAAGAGCTCTGCTCCCGTTAATTACACAATCTTAGGTAAGTGACTCGCCAAGATCGTGCAGTTAGAATACAGAAGAAACAGGGTTAAAACCAGATACTCCTTCCATTTGCCCACTCGATTTCCAAAGTGCTCTCGTGTCTCTTAACTGCTGTCAATGAGTTTCAAGTCAAATTACTCCCTCTAATGACGCCACGGCAAGGGAATGGTGAGATGAGAAAAGACTTTCAGCATTACCTACCTGTGGCCATTCGTTCCAACTGAGTCCTCAGAAGCTCCCAGGAGGGAGCTAGAGTCTGTCTGCGTTCTCAGATAGTCCCATCAATGATTTCTACACACCTTCCTCTTCTGAAAGTCATCAGCCCTTTCTTATTCCAGTGTTTGCAGCCATATAGGATGTGATACTTACAGGTTGTAAATTTGTGAAATATGTCTGCACTTCCTTTTCTATACACTTCTAGCAACTTCAGGAAAATCCTGAAAAGAACCAACTTATGACTGTGAGAGTTCAGGCGTCACAGAGCTTTATGTGTGAATTGCCACTTTGAGACTTACAAGTTCCCTGTTATTAGTCCAGTCTGTTCTTGGAGCCTCATTTGTCTAATCTGTTAAATAGAGGAGCAATACCAACACTGGAGAATTGTCATAAACATGGGCAAAAATGCTTATAAAAAGCCTATGCTGCTTTGAAGCTTTCAGTAATATGTAACTACTAATAGTAATATTGCTAGTAATCATAATATAGATAAATAACAATATTCCATCATATATAAGTAATCACATAATCACAGCAATAATGATGATGTTGCTTGCAATTAACATTCAGTAATATATAGTTAATAATAGTAATACAGAACATAGAAAAAGCTTTCTTAAAAAATTTGTTTTAGTTTTTGTTGTTTTGTTTTCTTTTTCTTTTTCTTTTTCTAGTTCCCCAAGCTCTTGGCAGGCTGAAACAGCCTTTCAACACTCATTGCCCAATTGCTGCCTGCCCTAAAGTCATCTTCTTCCTCTGGCTACTTTTTTTCTCTAGCAACATCTTTGCCCTCTGGAAAGGTTGGGCCACTCTAGGGAAGTAGTGAAACTTGAGAAGGAACAAATGGGAAAGATTCAGCAGGACCTAAACAAATTCAACAAACTCACATGTAGGCTAGTTTTGTGAGGAGAGAGCCACAGTGCCACTTCAAACCCTTGGCTGGGCATTCTTTGGAAGCTGACTTTAAAGTATTGGGTAAGGAAACCAGAGCCAGCCAGGGTGACTGCACAGCCCCACGCTGCAAGCTTCCTTCCTCCTTTCCTTGGGGGAGCTGCCAGAATGAACCCAGAAACACAACCTGAACCATGACCGTCAGCTCAGAGGGCCATGGGTTCTGCACTTAATTCCACACATTAACTCTTCTGTTGAAGAAAAGACTTCAGAAGCACCATTTAGAAGGCTGGATTAGTTCTCAGGGTCTTAATGACACAGACATTACAAAATGTAATTGGCTTGTCTTGAGTTCTAACAATGAGTCTGAGAAGGGGAATGGACTCACCCAGAAAGCCTTGGAGAGAAGCAGAATCACCTCCAACCTCACTCACCTGAGCTCCTGGTGCTCCCTTCCCCTTTTGCAGAGTGCCATCTGTGTTTCCAGTGGGTGCCCTGCATCTTTGTCACCCTCACAGCAGCTGTGAAACAGTGGAATGCAGCTCTCCTCCTGAGCTTTGATTACAAAGGAGCCCGATCTCTTCAGGAGCAATCACACCCCCTTTCCCTTCAGGGTAATGTGCTAATAAACCAGTTAAAGTTGCCTACCCAAGCAAAGACTCCCTCTCCAGTCTGTGCTATTTAATTTAAAATCATTTCTGAGTTTTAAGGATTATGTGAGAAAACACATGTAAGGTGCTTAGCACAGAACCCTACAGAATGATGGCCTAAAAGTGGTCTGTTGACTGTCTTTCCTCCCCTAACCTTTTTTTTTTTTCTATTTTGGCTTCAATAAGCTCCAAACAAGACTCCTCTCTCTTGTCTTTCAGCTTACATTCATTCCGCCTTTTGCATTCCCAGTTTTTTCCAGAGTCTGAACTCTACCAACCTAACTAGAAGGGAGAATTATATATCAATAACACATTCTGATTAATAATCTAGGACAAGTTTCTCAAATAAGCTACTAATGCCATTTTGGATGGGGTAATTCTCTATGGCAGGTGACTATCCTGGGCACTGTAGGATGCTTGGTAGACTCCTTGGCCTATGCCAGCACAACCCCACCCTATGTGTAACAACAAAAAACATCATCAGATATTGTCAAATATCTCTTGATGGAGGGAGAACAAAATCCCCTCACATCCGTGTTGAGAACCACTGACCTAGGAGCAAAAGGGTTTTGCGTCTTCTGTGTAAAGGCAGGTATGCAAGAAACAAAGCAATATTCTCTTTAAATCCATTTTTCATTTTTATTTTTAAAATTTTCAGTTGTCGTATAAAACATGTATAATTCATGATCTTAACCACTTTTTAGTGTTCAGATCAGTAGTATTGTGTTCACATTGCTGTGTAATAAATCTCTAGAATTTTTTCATCTTGCAAAACTGAAATTCTGTACCCATTGAACAACTACCCCTCTCCTTCTTGTTCCTAGTCCCTGGTAACCACCATCCCACTTTCTGTCCCATATTCATTCTATGTCTACTTTGGATACTTCATATGAGAGTGATACAGGTCCGATGACTGGAGGAACACCAGTGTCCTCGTTCTCGTGCTGTTTGGATAAATGACATGGAGACACGGGGACTGGTTTTAGGGAGCGGATAATTTAATAGGCAAGAAAGAAGAAAGAAAGAAGAAAACAGCTCCCCCATACAGAAACAGAGGGAGGGGGGCTCCGAACAAAGAGAAACCCGGTGTGTAGTGGAAAAGTAGATGGTTATATTGGAGGCTAGAAGAGGTGGTGTCTGATTTGCATAGGGCCCAGGGGATTGGTTTGACCAGGGGTGTCATTCATGTAGCCCACGAAAAACGTTGCCCTTTCACCTTAGCCCTTTAATATGCAAATGTGGGTCACCATGATGTCCTGAACACATGTGAGTAATCTGGAGGTGGCCATCACACTGGCACATGTGGTGACAAGGAGAAGAGGGTGGGAATCGCCATGATGGCCATTTTAGATGGACCTAGTTTCTAATTGCCAGCATTTGGACATCAAAGCTTGCCAGCCTGGCTATTTAAGTTGCCTTTTCTGTTAGAAAAGAAATGGCTCCAGGGGTTGCTTCTTATTACAGGAAAATTTCCACTGAGAAACTATACTTTTCTAGCTGCCTAGGAATTATTTCTTAATAACTTCGTTATTAAGAGGAATCATAGAATATTTGTCTTTTTGTGATGGCTTATTTTACTTAGCATGAAATTGAAACCGCCTTTGCAAAATTATGACTGAGACAGTGAAAGAGATCTAACTTAACTGACTCCATCTTGCTTCTAACCTCCAAGCTGTCCTTGTTCATTCCTGGGCGTAGGCTGAACTAACTTTGGGAGAAACTTAGTTTATAGTTTAAACAAAGATGATCAACAGCAGACCTCCTTCTTGGCTGGGGACTAGATTGCCTTTGTAGGACTAACATGAGACCCAAGATTAGAAATTATGGTTTAGGAGTCATGCAGCTGGAGGCTACAAGATTCTGACCCTCTCTAAACTGCTCCTAAGATCAGTGCTTGAGATATTTTGCAGACCCTGCACTTGATGGATTAGCTGGCACCACCAGATCAATAAACTGGCTTATCTGATCTTCTGGCCCCCACCCAGGAACTGATTCAGTGCAAGAAGACAGCTCCGACTCCCTATGATTTCATCTCTGACCAATCAGCACCCCTGGCTCACTGGATTTGCCCCACCCACCAAGTTATCCTTAAAAACTCTGCTCCCCAAATGCTCCAGGAGACTGATTTGAGTAATAATAAAAACTCCAGTCTCCCGCGCAGCCGGCTCTGCGTGAATTACTCTTTCTCTATTGCAGTTCCTCTGTCTTGATAAAGCAGTTCTGTCTAGGCAGTGGGCAAGGTGGACCCCTTGGGCTGTTACAAGATCCCCAGGTTTCATCCATGTTGTAGCACATGATAGGATTTCCTCTTTTGTAAGGTGGACTAATGTTTCATTGTATGTATATACTACATTTTCTTTATTCATCCATTGGCCCACATTTGGGTTCCTTCTACCTCTTAGCTGTTATGAATAATGCTGCAATAAATATGGGTGTGTAAATATCTATAAGAGATCATGTAAATCATAGATATTTATTTCTTTAAAGTTAGTTTTTGGAGATTTATTGCGTTCCTTTGGTTGGGCCATGTTTTCCTGTTTCTCTGTATGCCTAGTGATCTCCTATTAAGATGTGGGCATTTGAAAAATACACCCAACTTCCTCCAGTCATTACAGACTGGCTTCATACATTGGAAGACCTTTATTGGTTAGCATAGCTAGAGACTCTACGGGCCCTTCAAGCTTTTTGTGGGCTTGTGTGTGTAATTTCCCAGTTAAAGAGGTTTGCTTGTTTCTTGTCTGGAGCCTATAACCTCTTTCTCACCCTGGTGTCCGCCTGCAGTACTACAATCTCCCTAGTGCTGAAACAGGGTGCTTGCCTTTGTTCTCAGAGGCCCCCAACATGGCATCCAAACTCTGCACTCTGAGTCATGTAAGACAGAAACCAGTGCCTTGGGCAACCCCGCTGGAAACCCAGAATGCTGGACTCATGGCCCACTCTTCTTGCTTCCCTAAGGGAGAAGCTGGGACTTCAGTGTTTTCTCCAGATCAAGTCTCACTGTATCAGGGTGAGAGAGGCTAGGACGAGTAAAATGCCACGTCTTTTTCTGCTCATTTTGATGCATCTTTTCCTGGCTCTGCACTCACCTGAAGTGCTCCCAAGTTCCTGTGGCAGAGCTCAAAAACAGATATTTATGTTTGACAACAAAGGAGTTGGAGATAAATTTTGGTGTTTCTCTGACAATATATACAACTCTCTGTGCACATTCTCCATAAGATATCTCTTGTTCCTGCAGGTCCATGGGCAAAACCGTCTCCCTGGCATTTCTAGTTCTAGGGATCCCTCCTTAGAGAATAAGAAGGCCTTAACTCTTTGGAGCCAAAACAACTATCTGAGTTTTTGTTTCTCGGCTAGCCCTGTTTCGCAGGTCCCATCTGCATCTCAGCTTTCATTTCCCACTCTCCAACCCTCTCCTTCAGGACCAGGGGAATCTTCTATTCCCTAAGGACATCTGTCCTTCTCTTATTTATCGTGTTTCCCCCTCCATTCCATGATACCTCTCATACCCTGTACTCTAGGAACTCTTCTCCTTTGATATGTCTTTCTGAAGCATGTATCATAAACTTTTTAGTGAGATATTGTTCTTTGGATTGCTGGAAAACAAAAGCTAGAAGCTAGTAAGCAAAATCTCCTTTTCCTTCCTCCATTACTATATTCCTCTAACTTCTCCACTTATCTCTCCCTTTGCGTATATTATCTTAAGAAAAGTACTAAGAAAATCTTAAACGCTTGGGATAGGAAAGAAAAAATATTCATGTGTTTGCAAGACTTTTAATCTTTCTTATAATCTCCACTGGATACATTAGTATTGGGCAACAGGAAGTCCTCAGTTGAAAACACAGCCTGGCAACTATTCCAGCATTCAAGGGATCAAGAGAAGGAAGGGCTAATGTTCAGCATAAGCTATTTCACAAAAGTGACTGTGATTTCTCATATGTAAGTGAGAAGTTTCTTCCTATAATGAAGGAAAAGAGGGAAGTGTGAAGGAAAGAAAGGAAGAAACATTGTCCTCAAAGTGACAATTAAGCAAAGTGAAGCATGTGGGCTCTTTGTGAGGAGGAGGAATCAACAGCTAGAAAGAGTCATCTGGTTCTGACTGATCTCTGCAGGCATGTGGGTATTTTAACAAGATACAATCTTACTTGTTATATACATAGTAGCCTCGGATCAATTGCTTTCTCTTTGTGTCTCACATATATTATTTGGTATATTTGTTTTACGGTTTATATCTGAACACGTCTTGAAATATCTCTGTCCAAATTATGACTTTGGGTCAACTAATAAAGAGATAGCAGTTTTATGGTTTTGACAAGGTTGATGGTTCTCTGAATCAGTTAATATTTGCACTTGGCACCTCAGCTACATGGGAAAACATTGACTTAAACCATGCCATGTCATACTGACATAAGATCAAATAAGAGAAGGACAGATGTCCTTAGGGAATAGAAGATTCCCCTGGTCATGAAGGAGAGGGTTGGAGAGTGGGAAATGAAAGCTGAGATGAAGATGGGACCTGGGAAACAGGACTAGCTGAGAAGCAAAAACTCAGATAGTTGTTTTGGGTCCGAAGAGTTAAGGCCTTCTTATTCTCTAACTTCCTCATGAATAATGAGCATTGGAACATAATTAGGATCAATTTATCTAAGAGTTTGCTACAATTATGTGTTCCCAGGAAATGCAAAACTTTTATACCTTGATATCCGAGTTTCCGTCTTTCAGTTGTAACTTGAGTAATAAAGTAGACTAATACATTTAGGCTGAGAATAGAGGATGAGATGACAAATTTAATGGATACTAACACCATTCAGTGAAAATATTTTTTGAAGCATAATATTCACTTTGTCTTAAAAGCATAAGCCTACTGATTCCTTTTTAGTTATGAAGTTAAAAATATACCTTTAAAATGAAAATAGCCTGTGAATACCACCTGTCTTTGTCTGTTCAGACTGTTTTATCGAAAATACCATAATCTAGGTGGCTGAAAAAACAAACATTTATTTCTCACGATTTTAGAGGCCAGGGCATCTGACATCAAATTGCTGGCATATCCTCAAGTGTGATGAAGGCCAACTTTCTGGTTCAAGGATGTCTGTCTTCTTGCTGTGTCCTCTCATGGTCGAAAGGAGCAAGAGAGCTCTGTGGGGTCTCTTTTATAAGAGCACCAATCCCATTCATGAGGACTCCACCTTTGTTACCTTATTGCCTTCCAAAGGCCCCACTTTTTAATACCATCACTTTAGGGGTTGGAATTTTAACATATGAATTTTGGGAAGACATAAACATTCAATTGATACCACTACCCGAATCAATTGATTAAAGTAATCACCACCAAAATTGAAATAAACTGTTACTATGTTCATCCTTGTGTGATGCGATGAAAAGTTGGCAAGTCTCATCATCTATGTTGTGTTTTTATTAAAATTGTTAACTTGAACTCATGGAAAACAAGAAGAAATGTCCAAGATATGGGGCATTATATAAAACAAATGCTCCAGACTAAAAAAACAAAAACAAAAGTCAGTGTCATAAAAGACTAAAATAAATGCAAAATCAAACAAACAAAAAATGGTGAGAAACTGCTCTATGAGTAGATTATGAAAGACTTAAAGAACAAGAGAACCAAATGTATGAGTGAACCATAATTTATGTGTTTATTTATATATAAACACATAAGCCCCTCCATTATCCTCATATTTTTATAAATATAATTAGGGAATAATGGAGGAAATTGTAATAAGAACTATATATTGGATTATTATATTAATAAGTTTTGGGATGTAATAATTGTATTAAAGCTATATAGTAGAATATTATTCTTAGGAGACATGTCTTAAGTATTTAGACATTAAGTATCAGGCTATCAAGCACTTACATTTTGTAAAATAAATTTCATTGTACGTATTTAAAGTATATAACATGATATTATGAGATACATATAGAGAATAAAATGGTTACTACTGACTTCAAACTGTATTACAAGGCTACAGTAACCAAAACAGCATGGTACTAGTACCAAAAAAGATATATAGATCAATGGAACAGAACAGAGTCCTCAGAAATAACACCACACGTCTACAGCCATTTGATCTTTGACAAACCTGACAAAGACAAGCAATCGGGAAAGGGTTCCATATTTAATAAATGACATTGGGAAAACTGGCTAGCCATATGCAGAAAACTAAAACTGGACCACTTCCTTACAGCTTATTCAAAAATTAACTCAAGATGGATTAAAGATTTAAACGTAAGACCTAAAACCATAAAAACCCTAGAAGAAAACCTAGGCAATACCATTCAGGACATAGCCATAGGCAAAGACTTCATGAATAAAACCAAAAGCAATTGCAACAAAAGCCAAAATTGGCCGGGCGCGGTGGCTCATGCCTGTAATCCCAGCACTTGGGGAGGCCGAGGTGGGCAGATCACGAGGTCAGATCGAGACCATCCTGGCTAACATGGTGAAACCCCGTCTCTACTAAAAATACAAAAGAAATTAGCTGGGCGTGGTGGCGGGCGTCTGTAGTCCCAGCTACTCGGGAGGCTGAGGCAGGAGAATGATGTGAACCTGGGAGGCGGAGCTTGCAGTGAGCCAAGATCGCACCACTGCACTCCAGCCTGGGCAAAAGAGCGAGACTCCGTATCAAAGAAAAAAAAAAGCCAAAATTAACAAATGGGATCTAATTAAACAAAAGAGCTTCTACACAGCAAAAGAAACTATCATCAGAGTGAACAGGCAACCTACAGAATGGGAGAAAATTTTTGCAATCTATCCATCTGACAAAGGGCTAATATCCAGAATCTACAAGAAACTTAAACAAACTTAGAAGAAAAAAACAAACAACCCCATCAAAAAGCGGGCAAAGGAGGCCGGGCGCAGTGGCTCACGCCTGTAATCCCAGCACTTTGGGAGGCCAAGACAGATGGATCATGAGGTCAGGAGATCAAGACAAGCCTGGCTAACACGGTGAAACCCCATCTCTACTAAAAATACAACGAATTAGCCAGGCGTGGTGGTATGCACCTGTAGTCTCAGCTACTCAGGAGGCTGAGGCAGGAGAATCACTTGAACCCAGCAGGCAGAGGTTGCAGTGAGCTGAGATTGCGCCACAGCACTCCAGCCGGGGTGACTGAACGATACTCTATCTCAATAAAAAAAAAAAAAAAAAGTGGGTGAAGGATATGAACAGACAGTTCTCATAAGAAGAAATTTATGTGGCTAACAAACATAGGAAAAAAAGCTCATCATCACTGGTCATTAGAGAAGTGCAAATCAAAACCACAATAGATACCATCTCATGCCAATTAGAATAGTGATCATTAAAAAGTCAGGAAACAACAACAGGTGCTGGAGAGGATGTGGAGAAATAGGAACACTTTTACACTGTTGGTGGGAGTGTAAATTAATTCAACCATTGTGGAAGACAGTGTGGTGATTCCTCAAGGACCTAGAACTAGAAATACCATTTGACCCAGCAATCTCATTACTGGGTATATACCGAAAGGATTATAAATCATTCTACTATATAGACACATACACACGTATGTTTATTGCAGCACTATTCACAATAGCAAAGACTTCAACCAACCCAAATGCCCATCAATGATAGACTGGATAAAGAAAATGTGGCACATATACACTATGGAATACTATGCAGCCATAAAAAAGAATGAGTTCATGTCCTTTTCAGGGACATGGATAAAGCTGGAAACCGTCATTCTCAGCAAACTAACACAGGAACAGAAAACCAAACACTGCATGTTCTCACTCATAAGTGGGAGTTGAACAATGAGAATATATGGGCACAGGGAGGAGAACATCACACACCAGGGCCTGTTGGGGGGTTCGGGGGCAAGGGGAGGGATAGCATTAGGAGAAATACCTAATGTAGACGACGGGTTGATGGGTGCAGCAAACCACCATGGCACGTGTATACCTGTGTAACAAACCTGCACGTTCTGCACATGTATCCCAGAACTTAAAGTATAATAATAAAAATTTAAAAATTAACATATCTATTATTTCAAATAGTCACTCATTTGTATTTCTATGTGTGGCAAGAGCAGCTAAAATCTGGTCATTTAGCAAAAATGCCAAATACAATACCTTGTTATTAACTATAGTCTTTGTGCTATACATTAGAACTCTAGATTTGCTCATCCTACTTATCTTTCACTTTGTATCTTTTGACCTGCTGCTCTCCCCTACCACTTTTCTCCCTCTCTCCCTTCTTCTACCCCTGGTAACCACAGTTTCACTCTTTGTCTCTGTGAATTCTATATTGTTAGTTGTTTTGTTGTTATTTTAGATTCCACATATAAATGAGATTGTGCAATATGTCTCTGTGTCTGGGTAAGTTTACTTAGCATAAGTTTCTCCAGTTTCTTCCATGTTGTGGCAAATGGCAAGATCTCCTTTTTTAAGTCTGAATTATATGAGTGTGTGTGTGTGTGTGTGTGTGTGTGTGTGTGTATCTCACAGTTTATCCATTCATCTGTCAATAAAAACTTAGCACTTGGCACCTGTAATGGGAGTGGGAGCCACAAAGATCTTCCAAATATCACTGGGATCACCCCTCCACTGTTCTAGTGAATAGTATCTGGCTTCTACCTACACATATATATTTCTTATTTAAACAGTAGCTTGGCCATACCTTTAATTTTCTTTCTTGAACAGCTTTTTATCTTCACATGGCCAGGCTGATAATTTTCTAAATCTTTAGATTTCACTTACTTTTTGATTTTACATTTTTTCTTTTAATTCATTTCTCTCTTCCTGTATTTTATTATAAGCAGTCAATTCCCTGAACACTTCACTTAGATATTTATTTCACCAAACATCCTAGTTCATTGCCTTTAAGTTCTGCCTTACACAAAACCCTGGGACATAAACACAATTCAGCCACATTCTTTGCCACTTGATAACAAGGATGGCCTTTGATCCACTTTTTTTTTTTTTTTTTTGAGATGGAGTCTCACTTTGTCACCCAGGCTGGAGTGCAGTGGTGCGATCTTGGCTCATGGCAACTTCCGCCTCCCAGGTTCAAGCAATTCTACAGCCTCAGACTCCCAAGTAGCTGGGATTACAGGTGTGCACCACCATGACCGGCTAATTTTTGTATTTTTGGTAGAGACGGGGTTTCACCATGTCGGCCAAGCTGGTCTTGAACTCCTGACCTCAAGTGATCTGCCCACCTTGGCCTCCCAAAGTGAATGGGATTACAGGCATTGAACCACTGCACCTGGCCCCCTCCAGTTTTTAATAAAGTAATTCTCATTTTCATCTGACACCACATCAGAATGGCACTCACTGCCCACATTTTAATCAATATTGTAATTACAACCACTTAAATAATCTCTAAGACTGAGGTTCTGTCTACAGCTCTCTTCTTCTTAGTCCTTATCAGAATCGTCTGTTAGAGACTAGCCTCTACCCATTACCCAGTTCCAATGCCACTTCCACATTTTTAGGTATTCGATACAGCAGTACTCCAGTTATTGGTACCAATTTCTTTCTTAGTCCATTTGTGCTGCTATAACAGAATACCACAAACTGGGTAATTATAAAAAATAGAAAATTATTTCTCACAGTTTTGGAACTGAGAAGTCCATGATCAAGGTGCCACAGGTTCAGCATCTAGTTAGGGTCACATTGTTTGCTTCCAAGATGGTATCTTGTTGCTGCATCTTCCAGATAGGACAAACTGTGTCCTCACATGGTGGAATGAATGGAAGAGTGAAATAGTCCAAATGTCTTGTGAAGCCTCTTTTATAAGGACCTTAATTCCATCCATGAGGGAGGACTCATCATGACCTAATTTCCTCCTAAAGGCCCAAACTATTGCATTTGAGATTAAGTTTCAACATGCATTTTGGAGAGGACACAAACATTCAAGCATTCAAACCATAGAAACCATATATACTTGGGTTTATTTCTGGGTTGTCTATTTTTGTCCCACTGGTTTATATGTCTGCTTTTATGCCAGTATTATACTGTTTTGATTACTGTAACTTTATAATATACTTTTAAATAAAGAAGCGTAATGCTTCCAACCTTGTTCTTGTTTCTCAGAATTACTTTGGCTATTCAGGGTCTTCTGTGATTACACATGGATTTTAGCATTTCATTTTATATTTCTGTGAAGATGGATTGTGTTGAATCCTTATACTGCTTTTAGTAGCATTGATAAGTATAGGAGGCAGGGAAATTCTGTGCAGAAGAAGGCAGGCCCCCAGCAAGGGCCCCACCCTCAAGCCAAAAAGCCTGATAAATCAACCCAAAGTGAGAACATACATCCCTGTTTTCCTGCTTGAATGTTGCCTTTTCTGAAACCACCCATATCCGGCCCCACCCTCCATCCTATGCTCATAAACACCCCAGGCTCAGCCAGCAGAGAGAGGAGAGCAGCTGGATGTTGAAGACTATGGTTGTATGGCAGACAGAAGCAGCTTGACATCAGAGGGACAGCTTGATGGTGTAGCACCTAGTCCTCAGCCAGACTCCAGGGGAAGATTACCTTCCCGCTCCATCCCCTTTACGTATCCCCTTCCCACTGAAAGCCACTTTCACCAGCACTAAAATCTCTTGCATTTACCATCTTCATTTCGTTCATGCAACCTCATTCCTCCTGGATGCTGAACAAGAACTTGGGTGCCATGAGTGTAGGTGCAAAAGGCTGTCACACTGACCCTCCACTGAGCTATTAACACTTAAGCTATCCTTGCATGGCAAAGCTAAAATGGGCAGTGTAACACTTCGTCTGGGTCTTCAGAGATCACGGTCACCCTCTCCCTAGATGCCACCATGGGACTGGTATGGAATTTGCTCTTGCCAGCACCCAAAAGTGCTCGCCCTGAGTCCTGCACCTGCTCACCTGCGCTCCGCCTCCAGCAAAGGGTGGAGCAGCAAGTGAGTTAAATTTGCCTCTGCTGGCACTCGTGCACTGCAGTTCCCACCTGTGTAGGTGTCAGGGAAACTTCAGCATAGACATTTTAACAATATTTCTTCTAATGTGTGTACACAGGATATCTGCCCATTTGTTTGTGTCTTCAATTTCTTTCATCAATGTTTTATAGTTTTTACTATACAGATCTTTCAATTCCTTGGTTGAAATTATTCCTATATATTTTTGATGCTAATATAAATAGGATTGTTTTCTTTATTTCTTTTCAGCTAAGTTTTTAATTGTGTGCAAACATTTAGCTAATTTTTGTTTGTTGATTTCGTATCCTGCAACTTTAGTCAATTAATTTATTATTTCTAACAGTGCTAGTGGGTGGAGGGTGGTTTTTGAGGTTTTCTACATATAGGATCATGCCATAGGCAAATAGAAATAATTTTACTTCTTTTCTGATTTGGATAGCTTTTAATTTTTCTCTTTTCTGATTACATTGACTAGAACTTCTAATACAATATTGAATAGAAATGGTGAAAGGGGGTATGCTTGCCCCAAACTAAATATTAGAGAAAAATATTTCAGTTTTTCTATATTAATTATAATGATAGCTGTGGGTTTTTATAAATAGTCTTTACTATATTGAGGAACTTTCTTTTTATACATAAACTGTTGAGTGTTTTTTAACAAAAAAGAATGTTGAACTTTGTCAAATGCTTTTTCAGTATCTGTTGTAATGATCATGTGGTTTTATCTTTCATTCTGTTAATGTGATGTATCACACTGATTGATTTGCATACATTAAACCAGCTTTGCATGCCAGGGATAAATCCTACTTGGTCATGATACATAACATTTTTGATGTGTTGTTGAATTTAGTTTTCTAATATTTTGAGGATTTCTGCATCAATATTCTTCAGATATACTGGTCTCAACTTTCATTTTTTATGGTGTTTTTGTCTAGTTTGGAATAGTTTAAGAAGTATTAACTCTTTTTTTTTTATTTTTATTTTTTTTTAGAATTTAGCAATAAAGCCATCTGGTCCTGAGATTTTCTTTGTTGAGAAATTTTAAATTACTACTTCCATCTTTTTATTTGTTATCAGTCTGCACAGTCTTTCTATTTCTTCCTCATTCTATCTTGGTAGATCGTGTGTTCTAAAGATTTATCAATTTCCACTAGATTATCTCATTGTTGGCCTGTAATTATTCATTATAGTCCCTTATCCTTTTTATTTCTGAGGCATCTGTTGTAATGTCTCTACCTTCATTTCTGATTTTATTTGAGTCTTCTCTCTTTTTTTATTAGTTCTGCTAAAGATTTGTCAGTTGTGTTTATTTTTTAAAAATCAAATCCTAGTTTACTAATTTTTTCTTTGTATTTTTTAATCATCTCTTTATTTCTCATCTTTGTTTTCTCTTTTTTTTTTCCTGCTAACGTTGTGTTCATTTTGACCTTCTTAAATCTGTTTTCCTGAGGCATAATGTTAGACTATTTATTTGGAATCTTTCTTTTTTTTTATTATTATTATACTTTAAGTTTTAGGGTACATGTGCACAATGTGCAGGTTAGTTACATATGTATACATGTGCCATGCTGGTGTGCTGCACCCATTAACTCATCATTTAGCATTAGGTATATCTCCTAATTCTATCCCTCCCCCCTCCCGCCACCCCACAACAGTCCCCAGAGTGTGATGTTCCCCTTCCTGTGTCCATGTGTTCTCATTGTTCAATTCCCATCTATGAGTGAGAACATACGGTGTTTGGTTTTTTGTCCTTGCCATAGTTTACTGAGAATGATGATTTCCAATTTCATCTATGTCCCTACAAAGGACATGAACTCATCATTTTTTATGGCTGCATAGTATTCCATGGTGTATATGTGCCACATTTTCTTAATCCAGTCTGTCATTGTTGGATATTTGGGTTGGTTCCAAGTCTTTGCTATTGTGAATAGTGCCGCAATAAACATACGTGTGCATGTGTCTTTATAGCAGCATGATTTATAATCCTTTGGGTATATACCCAGTAATGGGATGGCTGGGTCAAATGGTATCTCTAGTTCTAGATCCCTGAGGAATCGCCACACTGACTTCCACAATGGTTGAACTAGTTTACAATCCCAACAGTGTAAAAGTGTTCCTATTTCTCCACATCCTCTCCAGCACCTGTTGTTTCCTGACTTTTTAATGATTGCCATTCTAACTGGTGTGAGATAGTATCTCATTGTGGTTTTGATTTGCATTTCTCTGATGGCCAGTGATGATGAGCATTTTTTCATGTGTCTTTCGGCTTCATAAATGTCTTCTTTTGAGAAGTGTCTGTTCATATCCTTTACCCACTTTTTGATGGGGTTGTTTGTTTTCTTCTTGTAAATTTGTTTGAGTTCATTGTAGATTCTGGATATTAGCCCTTTGTCAGATGAGTAGGTTGTGAAAATTTTAAAGAGAGAGCCAAATCATGAGTGAACTCCCATTCACAATTGCTTCAAAGAGAATAAAATACCTAGGAATACAACTTACAAGGGACGTGAAGGACCTCTTCAAGGAGAACTACAAACCACTGTTCAATGAAATAAAAGAGGATACAAACAAATGGAAGAACATTCCATGCTCATGGGTAGGAAGAATCAATATCATGAAAATGGCCATACTACCCAAGGTAATTTATAGATTCAATGCCATCCCCATCAAGCTACCAATGACTTTCTTCACAGAATTGGAAAAAACTACTTTAAAGTTCATAAGGAACCAAAAAAGAGCCTGCATCACCAAGTCAATCCCAAGCCAAAAGAACAAAGCTGGAGGCATCATGCTACCTGACTTCAAACTATACTACAAGGCTACAGTAACCAAAACAGCATGGTACTGGTACCAAAACAGAGATAAAGATCAATGGAACAGAACAGAGCCCTCAGAAATAACGCCACATATCTGCAACTATCTGATCTTTGATAAACCTGAGAAAAACAAGTAATGGGGAAAGGATTCCCTATTTAATACATGGTGCTGGGAAAACTGGCTAGCCATATGTAGAAAGCTGAAACTGGATCTCTTCCTTACACCTTATACAAAAATTAATTCAAGATGGATTAAAGACTTAAACGTTAGACCTAAAACCATAAAAACTCTAGAAGAAAACCTAGGCATTACCATTCAGGACACAGGTATGGGCAAGGACTTCATGTCTAAAACACCAAAAGCAATGGCAACAAAAGCCAAAATTGACAAATCGGATCTAATTAAACTAAAGAGCTTCTGCACAGCAAAAGAAACTACCATCAGAGTGAACAGGCAACCTACAAAATGGGAATCTGTTTTTTAAATACTGGCATTTATTGCTATAAAGTTTCCTCTTAGAACTGCTTTCTTTTTTTTTGCATTCCATAGGTTTTAGTTGTGTTTTCATTGCCATTAATCTCAAGATATTTTTAAATTTCTCTTTTAATTTCTTTTTTGGTTATTCAGGGGCATGTTGTTTAATTTCTACATATTTGTGAATTTGTGGAGGAGGAATATTCCTCCAGTTATTGGTTTCTAGTTAAGTATCAGTATAGTCAGAAATTATACTTGATAGAATTTCAATCTTTTTAATGATTAACACTTATTTTGTGGCCTAACATATAATCTATCTTAGTGAATGTTTCATATGCACCAGAAAAGAATGAATATTCCGTTTCTTTAGGATGAAATGTTCTATATATGTCCATTAGGTCCATTTGGTGGACAATTCAAGTTCAGAATTTCCTGATTAATTTTCTGTCTGGTTAATCTATCTATTTTTAAGGTATTGAAGGTGACTATTTTATTGTATTGCTATCTATTTCTCCCTTCATGTCCATTAATATGTGCTTTATATATTTAGTTGCTCCAAAGTTTGGTGCATATATAATTGTTATGTCCTCCTGATTAATTGAACTCTTTATCACTAAATAATAACATTCTTTGTCTTGTGACAATTTTTGACATAAAGTCTATTTTATCTGATAAAAGCATAATCACCTCTGACCTCCTTTGGTTTCTATTTGCATAAAATATCTTTTTCCATTCCTCCACTTTTAGCCTTGTGTGTCTTTAAAGCTAAAGTAGGTCTCTTGCCAGAAACACATACTTGGATCTTGTTTCTTATTGATTCAGCCACTCTGACTTTTAATTGAAAAATTTACTTCACTTACATTCAAGGATATTAGTGATAAACAAAGACTTGTGATTGTCATATTGCTAATTGTTTTCTGGTTCTTTTGCAAATCCAATTTTCTTTTCTTCCTCTGTTGTCTGCCTTTGTTATTTGGTTATTTTCTTTAGTACTAAGGTTTGATTCTTTTTTGTTTCTTTTTGTTTTTTATTATGCTTTAAGTTCTGGGATACATGTGCAGAACGTGCAGATTTGTTACATAGGTATACACATGCCATGGTGGTTTGCTGCACCCTTCAACTCGTCATCTACATTAGGTATTTCTCATAATGCTATCCTTCCCCTAGCCCCCCACCCCCAGACAGGCCCTGGTGTGTGATGTTCCGAACATGTAGTGTTTGGTTTTCTGCTCCTGTGTTAGTTTCCTGAGAATGATGGTTTCCAGCTTTATTGTCCCTGCATAGGATATGAACTAATCCTTTTTTATGGCTGCATAGTATTCCATGGTGTGTATGTGTCACATTTTCTTTATCCAGTCTATCATTGATGGTCATTTGGGTTGGTTCCAAGTCTTTGCTATTGTGAATAGTGCTGCAATAAACATATGTGTGCATGTGTCTTTATAGTAGAATAATTCATAATCCTTTGGGTATATATCCAGTAATGGAATTCATGGGTCAAATGGTATTTCTGGTTCTAGATTCTTGAGGAATCATCACATTGTCTTTCACAATGGTTTTCTCTGTATCATTTGTACATTTTCAATAGCTTTGTGTTTTGTAGTTACCATAATCTTACATAAAACATCTTAAAGCTGGAATACTTTATTTTAAGCTATGATATAGTTTTGGTGTGTTCCCACCCAAATCTCATCTTGAATTGTAGCTCCCATAATTCCCATGTTTTGTGGGAGGCACCTGGTGAGAGATAATTGAATCATTGGGGCAGTTTCTCTTATACTATTCTCATGGTAGTAAATAAGTCTCACAAGATCTGATGGTTTTATAAGGGGTTTCCCCTTTCACTTGGCTCTCATTCTTTCTTGCCTGATACCATGTAAGACATGATTTTCACCTTCCACCATGATTGTGAGGCTTCCACAGCTAGTTCTCCCAGCATTTATTTATTAAACAGGGAATCATTTCCCCATTGCTTGTTTTTGTCAAGTTTGTCAAAGATCAGATGGTTGTAGATGTGAGGTCTTATTTCTGAGTTCTCCATTCTGTTTCATTCGTCTGTGTTCCTGTTTTCATATCAGTATCATGCGTTTTTGGTTACTGAAGCCTTGTAGTATAGTTTGAAGTCAAGTAGCTTGATGCCTCCAGCTGTGTTCTTTTTGCTTAGGATTGTCTTGGCCATACAGGGTCTTTTTTATTCCAGATGAATTTTAAAATAGTTTTTTCTAAATATGTGAAAAATGTCAATGGTAATTTGATGGAAATAGCATTGACTCTATAAATTACTTCGGGTAGTATGGTAATTTTCATGATATTGATTCTTCCTATCCATGAGCATGGAATGTTTTTCCATTTGTTTGGCTTCTCACAGATTTTCTTGAGCAGTGGCTTGTAGTTCTCCCTGAAGAGGTCCTTTACTTCCCTTGTTAGCTGTATTCCTAGGTACTTTATTCCCTTTGTAGCAATTGTAAATGGGAGTTCATTCATGATTTGGCTCTCTGCCTGTCTATTGTTGTTGTATAGGGATGCTGGTGATTTTTGCCATTGATTTTGCATCCTGAGACTTTGCTGAAGTTGCTTATCAGCTTAAGAAGCTTCTGGATGACCCATTTCTTATACCTCATACAAATATTAACTCAAGAAGAATTAAAGACTTAAATATAAAACTGAAAACTACAAAAACCCTCAAAGAAAATCTAGGCAATACCATTCAGGACATAGGCATGGGCAAAGATATCATGACTAAAATGTCAAAAGCAATTGCAACAAAAGCAAAAATTGACAAATAGGATCTAATTAAACTAAAGACTTTCTGCACAGCAGAAGAAACTATCATCAGAGTGAACAGACAACCTACAGAATGGGAGATAATTTTTGCAACTATCTATCTGACAAAGATCTAATATCCAGTGTCTATAAGGAACTTACACAAATTTACAAGAAAAAAAAGAAACAACCCCATTAAAAAGTGGACAAAGGGCACAAACAGACACTTCTCAAAAGAAGACATTTATGCAGGCAACAAATGTATGAAAAAAAAGCTAAACTTCACTGATCATTAGAGAAATGCAAATCAAAGCCACAGTGAGATACCATCTCACACCAGTCAGAATGGTGATTATTAAAAAGTCAAGAAACAACAGATGCTGGCAATGTTGCAGAGAGATAGGAATGCTTTTACACTGTTGGTAGGAATGTAAATTAGTTCAATCATTTTGAAAGACAGTGTGATGATTTCTTATAGACCTAGAACAAGAAATGCCATTTGACCCAGTAATCCTATTACTGGGTAAACACCGAAAAGAATGTAAATCATTCTATTTTAAAGACACATACAAGCTTATGCTCATTGCAGCACTATTCACAATAACAAAGACATGTAATCAACCCAAATACCCATCAATGATAGACTGGATAAAGGCAATGTGGTACATATACACCATAGAATACAATGCAGCCATAAAAAGAATGAGATCATGTCCTTTGCAGGATATGAATAGAGCTGGAAGCCATTATCCTTAGCAAACTAATGAAGGAACAGAAAACCAAACACTGCAGCATGTTCTCACTCATAAGTGGGAACTGAACAGTAAGAAAATACGGACCCAGGGAGGGGAACAACACACACTGGGGTCCACTGGTGGGCATAGGGGGGTGAGGGAAAGGAGAACATCAGGAAAAATAGCTAATGCATGTGGGGCTTAATACTTAGTTGATGGGTTGATGGGTGCAGCAAACCACCATGTCACACATTTACCTATGTGACAAACCTGCACATGTACCCTGGGACCAAAAAAAAAAAAAAAAAAAAAGATTGCCATGTTGGGTAAAATATTCTTTGCTGGCAAGTCTTGGCTTTTCTTCAATTTCTTTTTATATAGCATCCCATTCTCCCCTACCCTACAACTTTCTACTAAAAAAATCCTCTGATAGCATAATAGAAATCCCCTTGTATTTAAAAATCTCACTCTTTTCTTGTTACTTTCAAAATTCTCTTTGATATTGACTTTTGACAATTTGATTATAATGTGAGAACTTATAAGATTTAAACCTTATTGGTCATCTTTGAGCTTCATGGATCTGGATATGTATGTCTCTTCCAAAGGCTATAAAGTTTTCAGCAGTATTTCATTAAGTATGCTTTTTTATCCTTTCTCTGTTTTATCTCCTTTTGGAACTTTCATAATGCAAAAATTTATTTGATTAATAGTGTCTCATTGGTCCTGTAGGTTTTCTTCACTTTTTTTCACTGCTTTTTCCTTTTTTCCCCTTTGCCTGGGTAATTTTAAATGACCTCCTTTTAAGTTACTGGATTCTTTTTTCTGTTTGATCTAATCTCCTTTCAAGTTCTATTGTATTTTTTATTTTACTCATTGAATTCTTCAGCTTCATGATTTCTGTTTAATTATTTTCAATGATTTCTATTTCTGAATCTTATTCATATAATATTTTTTTCTGATTTTGTTGAATTGCCTATATATATTCTCTTGTATCTTACTGAGTTTTCTTAGATTGCTAATTTGAATTTCTTTTCAGGCAATTTGTATATTTCCATTTCATTGAGGCCAGTTGCTTGAGAATTATTGTATTTCTTTGGTGGTTTTATATTTTCTTGCCTTTTCACATTTCTTGGATGCTGGTGGTCATGTTGATACATCTGATGGAGCAATCACCCCTTTCAAACTTTACAGATTCGATTTTATAGGGAGAGACTCACTTGCAAATGCATCCAAGACTGCCAGTTGGGCAGGATGTGGTGGCTCTGGTTCCAGTTGTGCACAGGGGTGCAGGCATCATGCAGCTTCTTCATCTGTGATCCATGTCAGTGATGACTGTAGGTGTCAAAGTGGCCTAAGCTTCAGGAGTTGGTGGCAGCTATGGTGACAGCATTGGTTATTTGGGTCCTCAGTGACAGGGCTTTTGGTGTCCTCTTTTACTCATTTTCCTCACACTAGAGAATCTTAGCTGAGGGGATCTCTTTCAGTATTTGGTCTAACACAGCCCACAGGTGGCCACACAGTGTTGGGGTATGAGGTACAGCCTCTTAGAGTGGCTTTGGAGCCAGGGTCCTGGATCCATAGTCTATGAAAGTACCTCCACATAAGTCTTGGGGCACTGGTTCACTCTCCAGGTCATGGTGAATGTAGATTACCCACAAAGCTGAGGTCTGTGACTCTGGAGTACCCCAGCATCTCAGGCCCAAGAGCCAGGGATGGAGCTATGACTGTGACTTTTGGGGGTAGAGTGAAGTATCACCATACTTCTGGAGAATGATGGGTGGTCCAGAGGCTCAGGTCCTGGATAACAGGAGGATGTATCTGCAATTCAGGTCCTGGAGTCAACAATGTGCAATACCAACTCAGACCTCATGGGATGAGGCACCATTTAATTATGACTCTGTACTCTGGGTTGATGGAACATGGCAGTAGCCCAGGCTCAGTGAAGGGAAGTGCAGTGGCAGCAAAGATACAAGAATGGTGAGATGCAACTGTGGCTTGGGCCCTGGTAGGCAGAGAGTAGTGCAGCAATGGCTGCATTCCCCAGGAGGCAGCATACCTCAGCAGCTCAAATTCCAAGTGGCTAGTTCCAGGGAGGCAGAGAACTGTAGATATTTGGCCGTTTGTGTGGGGTGGCAGAGCTCAGTGAAGGTTTTGGTTTTCTAGGAGGTGAGGCACTCCGCATCAGCTTAGGCCTTGCAGGCATGGCTGCTTGAAATGACCAATATTCTATTTCTTCTGAAAGGAGGGCGTTGCATTAGCTCAGGTGTCAGGAGGCATGACTGTTTGGCTAGGTCAAGACAGTAGTAACCTAGAAGTGGGACACTGCATTAGCTCAGGCCCTGAGAGGTGGGACTGCTTGACTCAACCAAGATTTTATTTCCCATAGAAGCCACTGTTTCAGCTCAAGTACCCCCTGTGGCTATTTGGCTTGGCTAAAATGTTGTGTTTCCAGGACACAAAATGTAGCCATCTGGATTTCTGTGCTCTATAGGATTTTTGCTATTGTTTTGCTTTACTCCTGGGCTCTTGTTTGGTTTTTTTTTTTTTTTTTTTTTCAAAATGTAGTCGTTTTTTCATTGTTTCGGTTAATGGTGGGGATGAGCACTAAGAACTTCTTTTGGTCATCTTTCTGGTGTCGCTGCACTTACTTTCAAAATGTCAGGCATATATGCATGCGGGCTATGTGTGTGTGTGTTTGTGTGTGTGTGTATGTTCAGCAAAACAAAATATTATCTACATATGATAATGTCCATCTAATAAACACCACTAGAGACAAACATGTAGTCGAACACAATAGATTTATTGACCTGTTTTCATAAGTGATAATGCACCCTAGGAGAACCAAGAGGCATCTAATCAACCAAAAGAGAAGATGAAGTTATTTCATGATTTGGGAGAAGGGTGGAGTTTGGGTAACATTAAATTTATAGTGTTTTATTGGCTCAAAGAAAAGCAGAGCTATCTATAAAGGGCTTAACAGCAAGCCTCATACAGAGTCGTGTTTCCTTGGAACTACAAAGTAAAGAAAAAACTGTGTAATGTTGAATTTTGAAATCTATCATGTAGAGCTCTGCATTGGAAGTTTCTCTTTTTCCTTCCTTCTTTCTCTTCTCTTCTCTTCTCTTTTCTTTCTCTTTCTTTCTTTCTTTTTTCTCTTGAAATGAAAACTTGAATGCTGGCATAATGTTTTATTTTCCCCTGCATAGATAGCATGGCAAAAATGATTACCGCATAGATAAATCTCTATATATACTACACATAAATAAATGTCTTCATATATAATCTATTTACATAAGAATGTGGAAAACCTTTTTTTAAATTAATTTTCATTGTGTTAGCCTGGGCTCACTAAAAAACAGAGCCTGAGATAGGGATTTAGTGCCAGTGTTTTTGTTGGAAGAACACATAAAGTACATAAATCATAAATGTCCAGCTCAATAAATTATCAAAAAATAAAGACATGTGTGTTCTTACCTCCCAATTAAAAATTAGAAAATAGCTTGTATGAAGAAGGTACAGAGCCCTTTTGCTCCTTTCCAGCCAGTACACCCCCAAGAGTAATCACTGTCTCTGTTTGTAATGCCCATGATTAGTTTTGTTGGTTTTGGCGTTTTAATTAATGGAATCATATGGCATGTATTTTCGTGTGTGTTTGACTTCTTTTCGGTATTATTGTATTATATTGCTGGACAACACACAACCAAAAAACTCAGGGATTAAATTAAATCTGTATTATTCCTCTCAAGTTTATAGGTCAGTGAGGTTTCATTATGGTGAAAAGAGGCTAACAATAAGGAAAAAAATAAAGTTTAGGGACTATGCCAACTTTTCATTTTCACTTTTAACTCAAAACTCACATTGAATGTGCTAAAACTGCCTCCTAAATGGCAACTCTAGAATGAAACTAGAATGTCAGCTCCATGAGGTCACAGATAGCCCAATTAGTTCACTCTATACTTCCAATAGTGCCTGAAATATAGTAGATGTCAGCTCAATCACCCTCTGTCTGGGTTCACTAGAAAACAGAATCTGAGACAGGGATTTAGCGCCAATGTTTTAGTTGGAAGAGCGCATAAAGGGCATAAATCATAAATGTACAGCTCAATGAATTATCAAAAAGTAAAGACATGTGTATTCCTATTTCCTAATTAAAAATTGGAAAATAGCAAGTACTAAGAAGGTATACAGCCCCTTTGCTCCCTTCCAGCCACTATACCCCAAAAGTAATTACCATCTCACCCTCTAATACCTGTGATTAGTTTCATTGGCATGATCTTTTAATTAATGAAATCATATGGCATGCATTTTTTGTAAGTTTGACTTCTCTTCTGTTTTGTGTTATTTTGCTAGGTAACACACAACCAAAAAACTCAGAGATTAAATTAAATCTGTATATTTCCTCTTAAGTTTGCAAGTCAGTGAGGTTCCAGTATGATGACAAGAGGCTAACTATAAAAAAATTAAAGTTTAGAAACTATGCCAAGTTTTCATTTTCACTTTTAACTGAGAACTCACATTGAATGTGCTAAAACTGCCTCCTAAAGGATAACTGTGGAACAAAACTAGAATGTCAGCTCCATGAGGTCATAGACAGTTCAGTTAGTTCACTCTGTATTCCCAGTAGTACCTGGAATGTAGTAGATGCTCAATAAATATTTGTTGAATGAAGATATTGTGAGATAGAGTTAATTTACAGAGGTACTTAAGAGCTCTGTCTTCATCCTGGGGATGCTTGAATGTACAAATTTTGGCTCTTGGTCAAGATAAGACCACTGGAATTTATAACGTGCAGTTTAGAATAATTTTAAACTCTCTTGGCAAGCCCCAAGATCAGTTTCTTTGCTAATGACTTGCAACTAGCCTAATGAGTTTGACAAGCTTGACTACTACTTAATGGGATATAGAGAGTTTCTTGCATAGATCTGGGCAGTTCAAGTCAGAAATTGGCATGGTTCATGTGTCTGGTTAGGTCTATGGGGAGCTTGGACTATCTGGAATGTCTTGTACTGCTTGGAATATCTCCAGTGCTTGCCCTCTCTCTCTTGCTGCATTGTACTTTCTGCCTTTAGATAAAAGCCTTATGTGAGTACCTTCTGTGGTATTTGTTAAGTCCTTTCAAATATCTGCCTGTGGAAAATAATAGACTCTGATTTGGGCAATACAATTGGGAATAGATAATATATCAGATTTACAAAGACTTCGAACTGATTTTCTTCTTAAGTCAAATATCTTTTATATAGAAAAACAAAAAGTGAAATATAAGCTCTCCATTTTCTAGGTCAGCTAAAACAAATTTATGTATATGACACATTTCTAAGAAAAATTTGCAGAATTTGCAGGCTAATTTCTGTTCCAAAATAAATTAAATCAAAATATTGAAATAATACAACCAAATACTAAATAACTAAATTTTCTAATCCAGATTCTGGGAAAGATAATCTTTGTCAGCAAAACAAATAAAGACTCTTATGTTACATGCAGATGGTGCCAGAGTTTTATAATGTACGAGAAAAAGTATATGCATATATGGATATGAAATATATATAAATTTATATGTAATATACAAGTTCTTTATGTATTTAAATATATTTTCAAATAATATACACATTTATATATATTCCATATGCATGTGTGTTTGTGTATATATATTTGCATATATGTCATTTAGGCCATTTAGCAACCCTGTTATGGGCACAGTTTCTATGGCTTCAGAGTTGGAGGTAAAATGGGAATGCTTTCATTATTCTCTAAATATGGGAGAGAATACTAAGTAGAAAAAAAACAACTTAAGACAAAAGAATCGGTTACTGGAAGTAATTGACAAGGGTTGAAGCATTTTGCTGCTGGCTTAAGGGGAAAAGAACCTGCCTAGATGATAGCTGGCTTCTACAGCACTGTGAGGTTCCTGAGCCCCACCCAGACTGTGACTCTCCTCCTTTTGATGCCCAGCCCCTCCTGGCCAAGCTGAAAGCATGCATTCAAGAGATGGGAGCAAGTTACAGGCTGTATCTGGTTAAGCTGTACCTGGAGTCTGAGAAGGATTAAAACAAGCGGTCTTGACCTTTTATTAAAAGAAAAATACCACCTTTTGCTGAAATTGATGATAAAAAGATCCAGAGGGGAAACCACAAAGAACTTTCTGAACTGCTTCCTCTGCTGGAAAGAGTGTACTTATTGAAGACGAATTTTTTTTTTTAAATCTAGTGTTATCAGTCTCACACAGTTACTCAAAAGTACTTAAGTTCCTGGGAATCACATGAGCAGTAGCAATCTCAAGAAACCTTAGTCAGTAAAAAAACAAATTGCTGATGTTGAGGAGATTCGAACAGGAAAACAAATGCATCATCAGCTTTGTTCAAACCATATCTCAAATTTAGTTGTTTTTTGTTTTTCTATCCACCAGGCAATCAAAAGGAAGTTACTTTACACATCTTTTCTGTGTTTTCCTACAGTAAACTCAAAATTCAAACTGAGAGACATATTTTAATAAATTCAAAGATTTAAATATTTTCCCTGGAATTTGTATAGCTTTGTCTCATTATGTTTCCTGTATTTATGTTGTGTGAAAACAAAACTTTTGGGTGTATATTAAAACTGTCTGGATATTACTATATAAAACATTGGAAAATAACATAAATTAATTTAAATAAAAAATAACTGTGATATGCTAGTGTCTTTTAATAGTTGCTTCTTATGAAACCCAAATAAGGTGAGTAAAATATCAGCATATGAAAAGCACAATACTTCAATTTTCTGCTTGAATATTTTAAATTATAAGTATTGATTTTATTAAGTTACATATGTTGACATGCTTAAATCAATTTTAAATATAAACAAATGAAATAAAAATGCTAACATCTGTGTTCATGAGCTTTTTTTTTGAGATAGAGTCTCATTCTGTGGCCCAGGCTGGAGTGCAGTGGCATAATCTTGGCTCACTGCAACCTCTGCCTCCTGGGTTCAAGCAGTTCTCCTGCCAAGCCTCCCAAGTAGCTGGGATTATAGGTGCACACCACCATGCTCAACTAAGTTTTGTATTTTTTAGTAGAGACGAGGTTTCACCATGTTGGCCAGGCTGGTCTCAAACTCCTGACCTCAAGTGATATGCCCCCCTCGACTTCCCAAAGTGCTGGGATTATAGGCGTGAGCCACCACGCCCAGCCTATGATCATCTTTTTAAAGTTGAAACTCAGCTCTTTCAACTACGATAGAACCAGACTTAATCTTCCACTCTGTTCAGTTAGAAAACTGCGTTGGTCACAGTGGCTCATACCTTTAATCCCAGCACTTTGGGAGGCTGAAGTCCGAGAATCCCTTGAGCTCAGTATTTTGAGGCTGCAGTGAGCCATGATTGCACCATTGCACTCGAATCTGGGTGTCAGAGTTAGAGCTTGTCTCAAAAATTTTTTTATATCATAAATAAAACCGGAAAAAAATTAAGCACAACTGCTTCCAGACATTGGGAAACAGTTAGTGCCGGACTTTCAACACAGAAAAAGTGAAAACAAATGTGAATATAATAATTGCTCTGGTTTTCTGCATGAAGAAACTTTCCAGACCATGGTCAGGGAGAGGGATCCATTCTGATATTGCCAAATTCAGAAGACAAAAACCAGAATTTGAGGGCACTGAGACAGCTGTAATTAGTGAGAAGAGAACCATAAAGCGGATAGCTATGGAGAGACAGAGGTCCAGAAATCTGCAGGGAAGTATTCTAAATTTGTTTCCTAACACTAAGCTGTGCATTTATGGAGTTCAAGACTAGCCTGGCTAACATGGTGAAACCCTATCTCTACTAAAAGAATGCAAAAAATTAGCCTAGCGTGGTGACGCGTGCCTGTAATCCCAGGTACCTGGAGGCTAAGGTGAGAGAATCACTTGAACCCAGGACGTAGGGGTTGTAGTAAGCCAAGATTACACCAGTGCGCTACAGCCTGGGTGACAGAGCGAGACTCCATCTCAAAAAAAATAAATAAATAAAAATAATAAATAAATAAAGGAAAAGGTATATTCTGTTAATGGATTAGAAAACTCAATATTGTTAAGTTGGTAATTTTCCCTTATAGACCTATAGACTCAATACCTTCCTAATCAAAATCCAAGAAGGTCTTTTTGGATTGCATAAAGTTGATGAAGTAATTCCAAAATTTACATGAAATAATTAAAGACTTTGACCAAATCAATTTTGTTAATGAAGAAAAATAATATGAGACATACGCTACCTGATTTCAAGACCTACCATAAAGCTATCATACATTTTAATAATGAAGATTCATAATAAGATACAAAATGAAGATACAGGAAATTTCTAGTCAGGTATTACGATAAAATGCATCGATTACTTCAGCAGCCACAGCAGTGGCCTTCAACTCTTTATTTCCTTCCTTCTGGTTTAATTCATGGTTTTATTAAAGATAAAAGTATGTCTCTCTTGAAATCCTTTCCATAGAGTATTGCAAGTTTATGGGATCAGGACTCAGAATCAGGAAAAATAAGAGTTGTGGAAAATGGCAAATTTTAAAAATAGTTAATTTAAGATAAACTACATATTTCTAATGGTCATTGGGAACACACGAGATGATTCTTCCCCAAACTGTTCCATGCTCTATGACCCAATTTACTGAGTAATGTAAGGGTAACACATCACTGTTAGAACTGTTGATTTGCCCCTAACTTTGCATACAGTATTATCATTTTACAACCTCAAATGTAAAAATACCTATTATAACTGTTATAACAATGAGCCCTTTGAGACTTCTCTTACATTTACGAGTGGGTTTAATTTGATTTTATAAATATAAATTACTTTTAATAGTTGGATGCATGTTTTCTCAATAGATAGCAGTTTTTGTAGCAATGCTGATTATATACACTTACCAGTTGCTTATTATTGATTGCCCATTTCTTTAACATTGACTGAAAAAATACACAAGCTTCAATATTCTTTAATCTTTAATTATCCTTACTTTTCTTATAATCTTTGATATTTAGGACTGGTAGAGAAGAGAAATTAGATTTTAGAGGAGAAAGGGGACAGAAATATATGATAACACAAATTTAACTTAGCATGAAGCCTTCATTTTGCCTCAGTGAGTCTAAGACAAAAAAACCCCAAAAATACTGGATTCAAATTTTTTTAAAAAATCCTTTTTAGCCACAAATATCTTGCATCTACCTGAAGAGCTTGGACTACTTATAGTTAGAAGTTATCAATAATATCACTTTATGTACTCAAGACCTTATAACTTTTTTTTTTCCAATTATTTACGAGGCGAAGAGCAGTCCCAAGATGTTTCCCTTGATAATGAGTTCAACTTTAACCATACCATCCCAACTGTACCAATCACTACAAAGGCAATCCTTGGCCCAACTTTAACCCAGCAGTGGAGCCTCTTGCAATCACTAAGCAGACAGGGAATCAAACTGGGCAACATGGTGAAACAGTCTCTCCAAAAAATAGAAAAAGTAGCTGGGTGTGGTGGTGCACACCTGTAGTACCATTTACTTAGGAGGCTGAGGTGGAAGGATGGCTTGAGTCCAGGAGGCAGAGGTTCCAGTGCACTCCAGCCTGTGCAACAGAGCCAGACCCTCTCTTAAAAAAAAAAAAAAACCCATGAAACAATAATTATTTTTATTGTAAAAGTAGCAAAAGGAGACAAAGTCTCACGGACATTTTCCTACTGCTTTCTAATCACATATAGATAAAACCAAGAATAACCAAATGAAGAATAAATTTCAAATCACATGACATGAAACAAGGGCAGGTAGTCTTGTCTGAAAGTTGGAATCATAATATCTTGCACTAATAGCACAAAATATTTGCATGAACTTTTTACAACTAAAAATGCACTAATCTTAGGTTGCTTATGTAAGTGTTAAACTTAAAAAAATTTATGCACTAATTTTCACCAAGAGAAGGCACTCTCTGACCATTTTAAACAATCTCAAAGCAATATATCAGGATATGTCAGGATATTTTAAAAATCCAAGAAACAACAAAGAATCAGGTGATGTAAGGACTATGTAGGATTTATATGAGCTTTGGCTTTTATTCTGAATTAGAGAGGAAGCCATTGAAGGATTTTGCCCAGTTATTGCACTATCTGAATAAACCTCTTTCCTTGTCTTTATGTATTTAAAACCCCAGGGGTTGGGCCAACTTCAGGTAAAACTTGACTTGGAGACTCCAAAGAATTACATTAGGGTCTGACCTTTCACTTGGCACTTCTCAGTTCTGCTTTTGTCTGTGAGCATCTGTCTGTCACGGGGTTCATATAGCTGCTGATGGCAGCAAACTTACCTCCTCACAGCTCCAAACCCAACAGGAAAGAGGAAAGATGGGGAGACCATTTCTTGGTCAGTGAAGTGAAAATGATGAGATTAATTTTGATTGCAAACCTGTCAGTCATTCACACAATTGGTTTTTCCTAGGTCACAAGGCTACCACAGAACTTCACTCTAGCTGAGTTGATGTAATTCTGCCATTTCCCTGATGTAGGACACAGGTCAACTCTTGAAGCTGGGGGTTGGGTGAGCTCCACCCTTGTACATAAATTAATGATTTTTTGGAGGAAATCAGGCCATCATTGTCAGAACAAATGGAGAATAAATGCTGAGTACAAAATCTGCCAAATATTAATACAATATTGGAGAAATAAAACAAGTAAGTTATCAGTACATACACAATAATTAAAAGATTGGAATTAGGTACATACATAGACCAATATCTCTTTATGACATGGTAAAATATTAACAGTTGGCTGGGTGCGGTGGCTTACGCCTGTAATCCCAGCACTTTGGGAGGCCTAGGCGGGCGGATCACTAGGTCAGGAGATCGAGACACCATCCTGGCTAACACGGTGAAACCCCGTCTCTACTAAAAATATAAAAAATTAGCTGGTGCGGTGGCGAGCGCCTGTAGTCCCAGCTACTCGGGAGGCTGAGGCAGGAGAGTGACGTGAACCCAGGAGGTGGGAGGCGGAGCTTGCAGTGAGCCGAGATCGCGCCACTGCACTCCAGCCTGGGCAACAGAGGACTCCGTCTAAAAAAAAAAAAACATTAACAGTTAATGTCAGTGAGGTGATGATGGGCTCTGCATTAAGTACTATAGGCTTAATTGCTAAGAACATGAAAAATATGTTCAATGTACAATATTAAACAATACTAATAAAAATAAATGCCAGAGACAAAATTATTAAGCAAGGGAAGAAAATACAAAATAATATGTTTTAAAGTTGGAATAAGAAAAACTTTTCCAAGCAATTAAAAATATGTCATAAATACAATTATGAGATTATGATGTTAAAATAAAACATAATTTTATAGCAAGAAACACCAAAAATAAATCTAAATAAAAAAAATATGGCCCAGGGAAGGACAGGTTTGTTATCCTGTTAGTTGTTAAACTGTCAGGTGAATTTCTAAGAGTCTATACAGTCTCTGTGAAGTTTGGGATAGAGATTTATCCTTATGGAATAAGTTATAGGTAGTTTTATTTAAGGACTGATTACTAAATTCAATTGTAGTGACTCCTGAGTGTTATTTTCAATAAATAATCTATGATTCTAATATACTGAAAAAAAATAGGTGTCTGAAAAAAATTTAATTGTGCTGTATACCATGTAGATTATGGTTTAGTATTCCTAATATGAACATTTCTATACATAATAAGTAAAAGAGACCTGGTGTGGTGGCTCATGCCTGTAATCTCATCACTTTGGGAGGCTGAGGCAGGTAGATCATGTAAGGTCAGGAGTTCCAGACCAGCCTGGCCAACACAGTGAAATCCCATCTGTACTAAAAATACAAAAATTACCCGGGCATGGTGGCACGTGCCTGTAATCCCAGCTACTTGGGAGGCTGAGGCAGGAGAATCACTTGAACATGGGAGGCAGAAGTTGCAATGAGCTGAGATCACATCACTGTGCTCCAGCCTTGGCAACAAGAGTAAAACTCGGTCAAAAAAAAAAAAAAAAAAAAAAAAAGGAAAAGGAAAATAGCTAAAAAATAGGAACAATTAAAAAACTCACAGAAAATGAAAATGGGAAAACTATGTGCTTTAATTATAAGAAACTCAACTGAAATAGTTTATACCATGATATTTATTAAATATCAGAGTTAGGACAAGTTTCAGGACCTACCTTCTCATGGAATCAAGGATTCATTTTATTTCCATTTATTGCTCTTTCTGCTTATTTGATTTTCTCCTAAAGCTACTTCCTTTATAGATATACACGTATGCCAGTAATAAAGCAGTCTACATGTATTCTTACTGATGTCCAATAAGAGCTATAGAACACCTACATTGAAATAAAAGCAATAGGCCAGGCACGGTGGCTCACGCCTGTAATCCCAGCACTTTGGGAGGCCAAGGCGGGCAGATCACGAGGTCAGCAGATCGAGACACCGTCCTGGCTAACACGGTGAAACCCAGTCTCTACTAAAAATACAGAAAATTAGCTGGGCGTGGCAGCGGGCGCCTGTAGTCCCAGCTACTCGGGAGGCTGAGGCAGGAGAATGGCGTGAACCTGGGAGGCGGAGCTTGCAGTGAGCCGAGATAGCGCCACTGCACTCCAGCCTGGGCGACACAGCGAGACTCCGTCTCAAAAAAAAAAAAAAAAAAAAGAAAGAAAGAAAAGTAATAGTATTAAGTTCTATTTGGTGGTTCTTGCTAATTACCTTCCAACTTTCAACCAAGAAGACAGAAGGTCTTAACTGACTTTTACCACACCTTGTCCATCCCTGGAGCTGGAGAAAGTAGACAGGTTAGCACTGATAGAAGGAGGGCCTTACATTCCCGTGAAAAGCGTGCATGGAGAGAGGTGGATACAATAGATATGTGAGTGTAGGGCAGAATGAGAAATCTAGAAATATTGTATACTGAATTGGAAAATATGAATGTCCATGCAAATTCAATAATTTTTATCTTATCATAATGAAAATATCACTTCCTCAAAAAAAAACTTTCCTGGATACATTCTAATGACTCATCTCTCACCACCACTACAGCAGCCACTCTCTAGCACATTAATTCTTCCAGTTAGCTTCTAACAACATATAAAAAGGTTTTGATTGTTTATATGTTAATCTATGTCCTGTCCCATAAAAGTTTTAACCTACAAGAGAGGAAGGATATTATCTCTCTTATTCCTCCACTATTATCTTATATATATAAGATATTATCTCTCTTACCACTATTTTCTTACATGCTTAAAACAATGTCTGCCTCATTATCGATACTTTACAGGTATATGCTGAATAAAATGATAAATTGATATATATATCTAATACATATCTATTTACATATATACATGTATATATATTAGTTAAAACTTTTGTGGCTCCATATGTACCAGTCAGAGTCCTGGTTTTTCTACCTTTCTTATACCAAGTAATTATCATAGGTGTATGGGCCAGACAATATTATTACTACCTTCCTAAAAAGAAATATGAAGCACAGAGAAATTCTGTGGCATCTTCGTAGCTACATAAGTAGTAAACAACAAAGATGGGAGAACAAGATGAAAACCCAGGGTTGTCTGTTTAGAAATCCCACATTATTTATCACCATACTGTATTTTTGACATCAACACTTAGTCTCTTTCCACCATATTGCACCTGAAAAGGAAGTAGGTAGCACATGACAGTATTGCTTCTAATTTGATTTATTTTTGCTCTGCAATAAAAACAAATGTATTTAACAAATACCATATGTTGCACATTTCCATATACGATTAAGATATAATTATGCCCAGTAGAAGGTGGGAGAAGGGAAAGGAAGAAGATGAAATAGAAAATATAAGTTGAATCTGATGCTTAATATGATTTTTACTCCATGTATACTTCTACTCAAATGATAGCTTGTGCACATGCAAGGACAGACTGTGCTATTTCAAGGTACTTTCTATGGGGAAAGAAAAGCAGGAGAAGGAAAAAGGGAGGGGGAGATGGCCGTGCATCTCCACTTCCTGAAGGAAAAAGCACTTTGGTCCCCATAGGTAGGAGAAAAAAAAGTTAAATAAATGGGAGGGAAGTATGTGTTTTGCATAGAGGCCACATTTTAACAATACCTTTTTTTGCTCTTCTGCTTCCAAATCTTATTTGCCAGTTTAATGCCTTTATATAAAGTTCTTATGATGAATGAAAAACTTTCAAGTGCTGTTGCTTCATTAAATGCATTATTTATTAATTTAACTTCTAGTACTCTCGATAAAGAGCCAGTGAAATGAGTTATTGAGTTCCAGGGAAAGAAATGAGAACATAATTTTAAATTTATTATCCTCTATACACACACAGTTCATAATTGGATGACATATAATAATGATATCAATATGTCTATCAGTGTCGAAGTTGGATTCTGGTACTTTCTCATGTGAGGTTCTTGTGTCACAGTCAGCATAGATTTCTGGAGCATTTGTCTGTTGATCTTTTGGTGGCCTCAAACCTCATTAAGTGGTGTGGGAGATGCTGCTTCTGCCATGTGAGAATTTGATGGCAGAATTAACACAACCTGTGAAACAATCAGAATGCCATAGGTGAGTCACCCACATCACCTCAGAGTGCCCCTTTCCTGCCCACATAAAGTCATCGTTATCAGAGTTTACTCTTTTCTTCTCTGATTCATTCTCAAGATCACGTATGTGAGGCTTCTCAGTCACTTTCTCCATCAGGCCTGATTTAGGACACAACATCCAGTGATAGCTGTTGACCTGAGCTGCTGATGACCACTGCCCTGGTCTCGCAAGTGGATCAATCTTACATGTGGATGACAGTGTACAATACATTGGGTAAACCAAGGTGTTATGAAAAATATGGGGCTCTTCTTCCAAACCAGGTTGTTCATGCTGATGGCATCAACATACCCAAATCATGATTTGCTAGTTATGAATAACGCATTGCAGAAACCACACTGGCCCAGAATAGCAGGGATAATCACAAAACTAAGAAAAGTTCTGGTTATTCTTCCACAAAGTCAGTGTGACATAGGGTTGGTGGAAGAACAGGAAGAGATAGAGACCTAGCTGTCATATGCCCCCAAACCACTGCTTTTCTGAATTCACATCAGGAGATTAGGAAACAACATTCCCCAGCTCCTATGCTAAGAGCTAAAGGGAACACAGGCTTAAATATTATGACATGAAACTTACTAAAGAGTTTGCCTCCATGTCCAAATGTTTCACTCAATGAAAATAAAAAGCTTTACTCATTGAAATTATAAAATCATTGGTAATTGCTGAGAATCTCTCCCTTCTCAGGTTTTACAATGCAAAAGCCCACTATTAGAGTTAATGTGCTATAGTCAATCTCTCTTCTGTGAGGAAGGGCTGTGGGGGAGTGGAATGTGGTGTTGCCTGGGAACCTCAAAAGAAGACAAAGAGGTGCAAAATGATGGAGAAGGGCACCAGAAGAACCATCTCATCAAACTATGATTATTTTATTATTTGGCTGTCGGTTTTGTCTGCCTGTGGGCCTTTGGGTAATGAAGCTAATGAGTAGCTGTTGGGGTTTCACTATCCATTTCCTCATTCTGGAACCTTCAACCCTTGGAGGATATCCCTCCCCATTCTTCCTAGAGCTTATTTCTTGGTCTCTTCTTTCCTTCCATTCCCTACCTTCCTCTCTCTGTGTGACATTCTTTGGGTTTAGCTGCCAGGAGCAGCATCAGCTGCAGGTCTCAGGGTAAACGAGTGGGCAGGTGGGCACAGACTGATAGAGAAGTCTGAGATCATGATATTTCATGGAAATACACCAGGAAAAGTTGTAATAGGATAATGGAATAAAATAAAATACTTTTTGGGGACCTCTTCATTGTGAAATATCCTCATATCTGGATTCAGAGGTTATGCACTTCGAGGGAGAAAGGAAGGGGGAAAAGAGCTTTTATGTAGCTATTGTGCTAGGCAAAGTTCTAAGGTGACACTCACTGACCCCTTGTGATTCCCTTCTCTTGAGTGTGGATGGAACCTGTGTATAGGATGAGATACAAGTCCTGTGTGTAGGTACTAACTACTTGACTTTCAGTTTATCAAAAAAGGTGTTATTCTGAATGGACCTCATCCGTTCATGTGAACCCTTTATGAGAGGATTAAAGCATTAGCAACCTGCTGATTTCAAAGATAAAATACATTGTCATGAGTTCTCCAACTGAGAGGAAATGAATTCTCCCACATTAGCATGGAAGGGAATCAGAAGCTTCAAGCAAGGCCACAGCCCCAGCCAACTCCCTGATGACAGCCTTGTAAGATCCTGAGTCAAGGACCTACTTCAGCTGGGCTCAGACTCTTGAACCACGGAAGCTGAGAGATAATGAATGTGTTCTGTGTTAAGACTCTAAGTGTGTGTAATTGATTACACAGCAATAGAAAACTAATACAGACATCTTCAAATGAAGGCCAATACTCACCCCACCGGGGGTACAACAGAGCACTTTACATCCAAAGGCAGAGAGGGACACAGCAATGCAGAATTCCAGCACACTTAAGAGGAGCACCATGCCATCCATACCCTAGGAGAAAACTCATAACAAAGGAATGTGAGAAATGGAGATGACAAGTGAAAACATTTACCAGTAACCACAGTGTCATAAGAGAAAAAGCACTGGCTGGGAGTCAGGAAACCTGCCTCCCAGTGGCAGCCATACCCTTGACCAATTCTTGATCTGCTGAAGTAACTTCTCACTTTTTTCACTGATAAAATAATCACAAACATTTATTCCCTAGTTCAGTACCTCCCAGTGCTATTGTGTGCATGGAAAATGAAAGTGCTTTAAAAAGTTAGGCAGGTAGTATAAAGATAATTGTCATCTTATCCTATTGAGTACTAGAAACTCATGTCATTGAGAAAATATTATAATTCCATATCTTAGTGATTGTAAGCAGAGTAATGGTCCCCCAGGGAGGTCTGCATCCTAGTTCCCTAATCCTCAGCTTCAGGGGATTAGAATGCAGACCTCCCTGGGGGACCATTTTTTTTTTTTTGCATAGCGAAAAGGATTAAATTTGCAGATGAAATTAAGGTTGCTTATTAGCTGATATAAGAGAATTTTCCTGGATTATTCAGGTGGGTTCAAAATAATGACAGAATCCATATAAGTGGAAGCAAGAGCCAGAATAGGGTTCAAGAGAGATTTGAAGATGCTACATTGCTTGATTTGAAGGTAGAGGATGGGATAACAAACCAAGCAACACAGGCAGCCTAAGGAAGCCAGAAAAGGCAATAAAACTTATTGTTGCCTAAGCCTTCAGAAAGGAGTGCAGCTTTGCCAACACTCTGATTTTAGCCTAGTGAGACCCATTTTGAACTTCTAACCTCCAGAAATACAAGATAACCAAACTGTGTTGTCTTAAGACACGAAATTTGTAGTAATTTGTTACAGTAAGAATAAGAAGCTAATACAACAATGAACATCAAGTAGGTCAGTCTTTAATCCATCTGCCCAGAGCACTAGCTTTAGGTCTAGTCTTCAGCTATAAAACATGGTCAAAATTTGGAGAACATTGGGCAGTACACTTATTTCTATTAATTTTACCCTGGATTGATGCAGGGATTATCTGGTTTAAATATTCTCTCTCTTTCTCTCCATGGTTAGGGATAGTCCCTCTGTTGCAGAAGAGCCAATAGACCAAGAGCTCAGGATATGAATGAGGCGACTTAAGGAGACCTTGAGAATATTTGCATTCATTGCTTATTTATTTTCTTGTGCCTTCAACAGCTGTAGTGGCCTCTGTGTTTCCAACATTGTTGTAGGCACAGAAGACAGAGCAGCAAACAAAACAGACAATTCCCCTGTCTTCAAGGATTTTACCATCTAGAAGTGTAGACTAGACGATGGCAAGCTTTCTGTAAAGGCCAGATAATGTACATTTTAGATTTTGCAGACCATAAAGTCTCTGTCACACACATTCAAACCTGCTGTTATAACACAAAAGCAGCACTCCACAATATGTAAAAAAAAAATGGGCTTCGTTATATTTCAATTAAACTTTATTTATGAAACTTTATTTACAAAAACAGGTACAGGGCTGGGCCTCCAAAAAGAGTAGCATGTATATAGACCTGTGAACTGATTGTGCAGGTGCCCAGGCAAGAATAGAACCATTACTTCAAATCCCAGGAAGCCCTTATGGAGGTCCTCTGCTATAAGAACAGGCATAAAAATGTTCACACAATTAACAGGATTCATCATGGACTCTGGGAAAGGTGATTGAGATGAACGCAGGACCAGCTATGTAATTTAGAGTCTCTTGTTTAAAATTTTTAAAAAGAATTTTAAGATAGCAACAGCAGAGCATTAGATCGAGCACAGGGCTCTTTTAACTGTGAAATCCTGAGTAACTGCACAGGTCCCATGCCCACGAAATCAGCCCTATCAAGTTGGCCAATTCCAGATTTTGTCTCTATCATTGTGCCCTTAAAATCTACCAATGAAGAGACCTTTGTAAACTAAAAGTAAGGTTCTTCTTCAGAATAATGATAGCAAATAATAGGGGAATTAGAGACAAGAAATTGTAGAATCTAATCTTCCTTTTGCCAATTTCTAACTGAATGACCTTGAAAGAATTTGTCAAATTCTCTATAGAAGCTTTTTCTTATTTTGAGTGAGTGGCAAGAAGTAAAATTGCTTACTATAAAAGCATTAGAAATCTCAAGGGAAGTAAATTAGTTTGGCAAAGACACCTCAGGGGGTTATTTTGGTGTGATTATATAGCCCACAAAACTATGTAGGATTAGCTAGGAATGAAGTAAACAGAGTGCAACTGATTCTGCCTAGTAAGTTAGGAAGAATGTTGGGTTTCCACGTTTACGTAAGTGAAGGACATGGTGAGGAAGAGAACTAAGCAGCAAGGCGAAAGGCTGAAAGTTCATATAGAGGGAAAGTAACAAAAAATTTGCAGGTGTTGAAAATGACCAATAGGCTTTCTCTTTTTTTTGAAACGGAG
Source organism: Pongo pygmaeus (assembly GCF_028885625.2). NCBI lineage: Eukaryota > Metazoa > Chordata > Mammalia > Primates > Hominidae > Pongo > Pongo pygmaeus. The sequence continues at coordinate 14,900,468 of NC_072382.2, forward strand.
TCTCACTCTGTTGCCCAGGCTGGAGTGCAATGTGTCCATCTTGGCTCACTGCAACCTCTGCCTCCCAGGTTCAAACAATTCTCCTGCCTCAGCCCCCCGAGTAGCTGGGATCACAGGCACATGCCATCATGCCTGGCTAATTTTTGTATTTTTAGTAGAGACGGGGCTTCATCATGTTGGCCAGGCTGGTCTTGAACTCCTGACCTCAGGTGACCCACCCACCTCAGCTTCCCAAAGTGCTGGGATTACAGGCATGAGCCACTGCACCCTGCCAGGCTTTTTAATAATAGAGATTTAATTGTGCATTTTAGTCTGCTGTGATGTGCTGCAAGAACTTTTCCTCCCCACAATTACCCAATGGCCCAAAATGTCAAGAAGTTTTACTACCTACAAAATATTGTGTAGGTGGCATTTTCAGAATAAAGCAATTAGGATAGCATTAAGATAAGAACAATTGGTACGAAAAAGTAGTAAAAGTCATAATGAAGACTGAGAATTTATCAGGAGCTAGATGTGGAGGATAAAAGTGGTTAACCTTGCAAGAACATCCAAAGATGTTGGAAAGGGTACTGAACTACTCACCACTTGTAAAATACTGTTCAAGACAATTTTATTTCATTATTAGAGAATAGGGACTGACATCAGGGCCCCATTTTTAGAGTGGATAACAGTACGTACTGCATCAATGTTTTAAAATTAAACAGAAAAATTTATACAAAATACCCAGCACAGTAACTATTAATTAGTAGGTGTTCTATAACTATAAGCTTTCTTTCCATTTTGCCTCATCATATATAGAAGAATAAAGACAGAGATGAGACATGTACCTAACTCCTAAATGAAAGATTATTCTATTTCTCAATCACTCCAGCTTCCCAAAGTCATTCATCAATTAGGGAATATTAATTATTGTCTTTGCCAGAGCCAGCACTCCCCAAACTTGCTTCTATAATAATATCCCCTGAAAAGAGGCAGTACCAACCATTAAGATGGACACAGTCCCATGACAATTATTTGAGTTGCCATAGTAGTTACAGTAAGGGTGATGGAATGAATAAATCGCCAAGCTAAATGTGTTGATTAAGATCCCTGATGCAGCCAGTACAGAGCTGGTGATATTCATTCCTAGACTACCTCGGACCTAGAAAGGAATGAAAATCAATTAAACAATCCAACAACATCCTCAGATATATCTCCAGGAATCACTTTACACCCACCATCTCTTTCTTACTGCCATGTATCATTATCTTGATTATTTCAATAGTCTTCTAACTTGTCTTGTGGTTTCAACTCTAATCTCTTGCCAAAACACAAACATGATCTCATTATTCCCCAGCTTAAATTCTTCAGATGATTCCTGTGGGCACATAAGATAATCGCCAAATCTCTTTAGCAGGGTTTTCAATGTCCTTCACACTTTAGCTGGACAGCCCTGTCTGTATCCTTCCCTGCCATTCCTTGCTTCTGATGCCTGATTTCTTATCATTTTTCTAAATGCTGTTTGCTGTCATGCCTCTATACCTTTTGTGTGTTATCTCTCTCAGCAGTATATTCTTTTCTGTACATTCTCTTCTCGTGGATAAAGGTAAGGGGGCTTTTAATCAGAACTAAAATTGCTGACTGGGCGCAGTGGCTCATGCCTGTAATCCCAGCATTTTGGGAGGCCGAAGCGGGGTGGATAATCTGAGGTCAGGAGTTTGAGACCAGTCTGACCAACATGGAGAAACCCTATCTCTACTAAAAATACAAAAATTAGTCAGGCGTGGTGATGCATGCCTGTGATCCCAGCTACTCGGGAGGCTGAGTCAGGAGAATCACTTGAACCTGAGAGGCGGAGGTTGCGGTGAGCCAAGATCATGCCATTGCACTCCAGCCTGGGTAATAAGAGCGAAACTCTGTCTCAAAAAACCAAAAACCAAAAACCAAAAAAAAAAAAGAACTAAACTTGCACAGCAAAGTGTGAGGAGTATGTGTAATGTGGCTGCAGCCAGAGGGGACACTAGGGAGTTGGGTTAGGCCAGATTTGGAAAACCCATATTGATCATGCTCCAGAATTTGATATTTTTCTTTTGAACAAAGAAAACTCAAATATGGACTTTAACTAGAAAAAAAAACATTTATTGAGATACGGACTTTCGCATTGTATTGCCTTTATGAAAGGCATCTTGGCATGAGAATTACATTTTAAATTTGCTTCTTATGTAATAACCTTATTGTGAATTTCTTTTATTGAAAACTCAAAATCCTTTCTGGACACAGTTGGAGTCTACATTATAATCAATGGATCAGTAAATATTACACAACACCAATGCTTGGTGTCACTGTCATGGGCTGACTCATGCTGCAGGGTTTTCTTGGAGCGGTCCCACTTGATATTTCTTCTCAATAATTCTCTATATCTTCAAAAAGATTCCCTCCGCAACGGTAAGATTCCCTACCTTGCCAAAATATCCAGTCCTATGTCAGCAATTAGCCTGACTGCAGTTTTTGAAAGACAGATTCTAGTAGGTAAAATGCACAATCGCTCCTGATTTTTTACAAAGAAACAAAACCTGTTTTACACCCTGGCAGAATACATTTTTTATTAATCCTTCCTTTTTTTGATACCAAAAAAAAGAAAATATTACTCACCAGGCCTTTTGTAGTTCTAATTCCTGCTGCAATTGACAAGGATCCTGAAATAATAAACTAAAAATGAGAGAAAAAATGAAGGTAAAAAACTTTAAGCCAGTATTGGGAGTCATAACTTACTAAACTTAATTCTTTTTTTTTTTTTTTTTTTTTTTTTTTTTTTTTTTCTTTTATTGTAATTATTATTATTATTATTATTATTATACTTTAGGTTTTATGGTACATGTGCCCAATGTGCAGTAAGTTACATATGTATACATGTGCCATGCTGGTGCACTGCACCCACCAACTCGTCATCTAGCATTAGGTATATCTCCCAATGTTATCCCTCCTCCCTCCCCCCAACCCACAACAGTCCCTGAAGTGTGATGTTCCCCTTCCTGTGTCCATGTGTTCTCATTGTTCAATTCCCACCTATGAGTGAGAATATGCGGTGTTTGGTTTTTTGTTCTTGTGATAGTTTACTGAGAATGATGATTTCCAATTTCATCCATGTCCCTACAAAGGACATGAACTCATCATTTCTTATGGCTGCATAGTATTCCATGGTGTAGATGTGCCACATTTTCTTAATCCAGTCTATCATTGTTGGACATTTGGGTTGGTTCCAAGTCTTTGCTATTGTGAATAATGCCGCAATAAACATACGTGTGCATGTGTCTTTATAGCAGCATGATTTATAGTCCTTTGGGTATATACCCAGTAATGGGATGGCTGGGTCGAGGAAAGATCCAAAATTGACACCCTAACATCACAATTAAAAGAACTAGAAAAGCAAGAGCAAACACATTCAAAAGCTAGCAGAAGGCAAGAAATAACTAAAATCAGAGCAGAACTGAAGGAAATAGAGACACAAAAAACCCTTCAAAAAATAAATGAATCCAGGAGCTGGTTTTTTGAAAGGATCAACAAAATTGATAGACCGCTAGCAAGATTAATAAAGAAAAAAAGAGAGAAGAATCAAATAGATGCAATAAAAAATGATAAAGGGGATATCACCACCGATCCCACAGAAATACAAACTACCATCAGAGAATATTACAAACACCTCTATGCAAATAAACTAGAAAATCTAGAAGAAATGGATAAATTCCTCAACACATACACCCTCCCAAGACTAAACCAAGAAGAAGTTCAATCTCTGAATAGACCAATAACAGGAGCTGAAATTATGGCAATAATCAATAGCTTACCAACCAAAAAAAGTCCAGGACCAGATGGGTTCACAGCCGAATTCTACCAGAGGTACAAGGAGGAGCTGGTACCATTCCTTCTGAAACTATTCCAATCAATAGAAAAAGAGGGAATCCTCCCTAACTCATTTTATGAGGCCAGCATCATCCTGATACCAAAGCCTGGCAGAGACACAACAAAAAAAGAGAATTTTAGACCAATATCCTTGATGAACATTGATGCAAAAATCCTCAATAAAATACTGGCAAACAGAATCCAGCAGCACATCAAAAAGCTTATCCACCATGATCAAGTGGGCTTCATCCCTGGGATGCAAGGCTGGTTCAATATACGCAAATCAATAAATGTAATCCAGCATATAAACAGAACCAAAGACAAAAACCACATGATTATCTCAATAGATGCAGAAAAGGCCTTTGACAAAATTCAACAACCCTTCATGCTAAAAACTCTCAATAAATTAGGAATTGATGGGACGTATCTCAAAATAATAAGAGCTATTTATGACAAACCCACAGCCAATATCATACTGAATGGGCAAAAACTGAAAGCATTCCCTTTGAAAACTGGCACAAGACAGGGATGCCCTCTCTCGCCACTTCTATTCAACATAGTGTTGGAAGTTCTGGCCAGGGCAATTAGGCAGGAGAAGGAAATCAAGGGTATTCAATTAGGAAAAGAGGAAGTCAAATTGTCCCTGTTTGCAGATGACATGATAGTATATCTAGAAAACCCCATTGTCTCAGCCCAAAATCTCCTTAAGCTGATAAGCAACTTCAGCAAAGTCTCAGGATACAAAATCAATGTGCAAAAATCACAAGCATTCTAAACTTAATTCTAAATTAGATAGATATGTTAATAAGACCAATTATCTTAGAGAAAACCACAAAGGTTTGCACATTATTTTCCGTTTTCCCAGAAAGAACAGAGAAATTATACCAGATAAATCCATGGGAGAATTTATCAAGTTTTTCAAATAATATCTAACTGAAATGATATTAAAACTGTTTGAGGGCACTAAAAGATACAGTTTCCAAACTCCTGATACAAAGTAATTCTTACATGGTACCAAAATTGATGACGATATTTAAACAAAAAATACACTAAAATTATTCTCATTTAGAATATTTTTAAAGTTATAAGTAAAATAGTAGCAAAAAAATGTAAATTCCCAATTAGATGATGACTAGAATATAGTAGTTCATTTGATTCCATCAATAAGGCAATTATTTTTCATTTAGCTAAAATAGCTAGTCAAGTTGGTTAGACTCTCTACCTTATAATAGTCAATTGTTGGAGTTTTTTATTTACTTTTCAAATTTGATTTCAGATGATTCAAAAATTATATCATAATAGAAAAAATATTGAACTAATAAAAAAGCTCAATAAATTTATTTAACTAACTTCCAAATACCCAGACATAGAGATGATTCATGGTATCTAAATCGCCACTGGAATAAAACCACTAGAGGGAATCACCCATCATATGATATAAAATACATCATGAACATTTGGGATGTTCCTTCAGCTCTACAAACATTTTTTAATATTGAAATATTCTAATTTACACAATTAACGAATTTAAGAAAAAAATTACATGCTTGTTGCTATTCATGTTTACAGTGTTGATAGGACAGGACATTTAATACAATTCAACATTATTAGTAACTGCAACATTACTGGTAAAATATAAAGAATTATTGGCCGGGCATGGTGGCACATGCTTGTAATCCCAGCACTTTGGGAGGCTGAGGTGGGTGGATCACGAGGTCAGGAGATCGAGACCACAGTGAAACCCCGTCTCTACTAAAAATACAAAAAAATTAGCCAGATGTGGTGGCAGGTGCCTGTAGTTCCAGCTACTTGGGAAGCTAAGGCAGGAGAATGGTGTGAATCCGGAGGCGGAGGTTGCAGTGAGCCGAGATCGCACCATTGCACTCCAGCCTGGGTAATAAGAGCAAAACTCTGTCTCAAAAAACCAAAAACCAAAAACCAGAAAAAAAAAAGAATTATAATTTCTGTAACATGATAGAAATCTGTCTCAGTCTAAAAGTCTTTATTATGTTTAATGATAAAAATGTAGGATCATTTCATTAAAGTCAAAATCAAGATAAAGATGCTGACTATTATGTAATACTATTCTGGGTATATTTACCAAAATAATTATATAAGAAAAATAGTTGGAACAAGTGGTTTAACTATTCTTATTTAAGTACGAACAATATATATTGCAAACATTCAAGAACATGAACTAAAAATTACCATAAACTATTCTAAAAATTCAATAAGGCACCTTGGAAAAACATTCTATACAGAAATTATATATACACATTACAAGTGTGTATGTATGTCTGTGTATTTGAAGATAGGATTGAATAAGAGGACTTCATTTGCCACAGGAAAAAATATGTATGTACTACCTCAGAGGAAAAAACAAGGAATGTGAAACATACACAGAAACAGAACTGAAGAGGCCAAAAATAAGAGGAACTTGTGACTGGTTCTTGGTATTGGTACTTATACTGCATAAAAGAGAAAAAGGAGGCACTTCATAGGTGAGGTTTGGGAAAAAAGGTTGAAAGAATAATGGAAGGTAGCCGCAGAAAACACTTCATCAATTAAGTAAAGGCTTATCTAATGGAACATCTACGAGAGTCTCAGTGATGTCTCAGTGGACAAATGGCTCCTGCAGTTCCTGGTAATCTACTGAACATGTGTGGAAGGCTTTCACCATGTAAGCTGGTTTTTAATGTGATCTTGAAAAGGAAATGGAAATAAAAGCAGAAAACTAAGTGGTTAGATGTATGCAATTCTGAAAATACATTGGCCCTATTTGAATCTTCATTCCTGTACCAAACAGTTGTGATCTTGGGTTAGTTACTTAACCTCTCTTCATCCATAAAATGATTATAATGAAAAATCAGAAGTTTGTGGTGATTGTTTGAAATGAAATTGCACATATAAAGCACTTAGTAGAGTGTCCACATGATAGTAAGAGTTTAATAAGAGCTGTAATTGGCATTAGTATTTTTGGATATATGAAGTATTGTGCAACTTTCTAGAAGTAAAGCACAGCTTTACTGTACTTCCAATCTTGCACTTCTGCTGTAAACAGGTGAATGGGAGCAAAAAGCAAGCTCTTCTATAAAACTCTAAACTATCTCATTCTCAGTTTTAGAAATAAATGGAAACTCTGCAATGCTAGAATAGATTCCCTGATTCTAACATAAACGCAACTTATAAATTTTATTTTTCTCTCATCAATGGATGAAACTTGGTATTTTATTCTCAATTTTATTCTCAATTTGCATTAAAACTATCTTGTGTTTTCTCTTGGGAGGAGGTTTTTAAATTTAAATTCCAATTCTAATTTTAATTTAATATTAATAGTTATAATTAATTTAATATTAATTATAATAATTATAGTTATTTTATTGAACTTATGAAACAAAATATGCCAAATAACATTTTCATTTTCTAAGGTAACAATTTCCTGAGTTTTGATAGTCAATAGACTAGATATTAGAAACTGCTTGTGTACCAGCCACATCTCCTCTTCTTCCTTGCTAACGAAACCATCATTTTGTTCAGTTTCTCATGAGCTAAATGTAGGGTAGACTCCTACCAGCTACAGAGGTAAATCTTGATTAGTCCAAGCCAATAATGGCAAGTCCGTTATCCTTACTGACAGTTGATTTGGGAATATGCATATGAAATATTTACCAAAAGTTGGATGTGTCAACCATCTCCCCTCTGATATGGTCTGCTAGCAATCCTTGATGAAATCCCTGCATCACTGAATGAAGCCATCCTAGAAATGACAAGCCACTAATCTTGTTTGTTGTAAAATAATCAGTGCTTTCAATGTTTAAGCCATTCTGGTTTGGGTCTTTGGCAATGTGCTGCTGTAATATATCTAACTGACATATATATAAATATTTAATCTGCCTAGATTTAATATAATACTATATTATTAGTAGTACTTTAAATATGAGAAAATTGAGTAAGAAATGGTTAGATACCACTCTCAGATTTACAGAATTACAAGATACAGTTAGAATAGGATTCCAAAGATCAGGGTATTGACAACTGCTTTATGTTATCTTCAATTATATTAAAAGATACTCTACTCACCATCACTGACCCCCAAATTGTGTACCCGATATACGCGGAAATAGGGTTACTTCCATAAGTATTAAATTCAATACACATCATTGTTATTCCCATGCTAAGGCTCATCAGGGCAATCAGAATCTGCACAACCTAGAAATGATGAAGAAAGCAAAAACTGATTATCCACCACAAAAATGGTGCTTCCGCCAACTGCTTTCCAATCACTAAGCTATCCTTATTCTCCTTCATTTGATATGGTCATATGACCTTCTTAGTATTCTCTTATCACTCTTTTTTTCACATAAATAACCGTGAATATTATCTTACCAATATTATCTCTCGGGATGTATATCATTGCCAGTAATTTCTTTATTTTATTTTATTTTATTATTATTATACTTTAAGTTTTAGGGTACATGTGCACAATGTGCAGGTTAGTTACATATGTATACATGTGCCATGCTGGTGCGCTGCACCCACCAACTCGTCATTTAGCATTAAGGTGTATCTCCTAATGCTATCCCTCCCCCCTCCCCCCACCCCACAACAGTCCCCAGAGTGTGATGTTCCCCTTCCTGTGTCCATGTGTTCTCATTGTTCAATTCCCACCTATGAGTGAGAACATGCATGTTTGGTGTTTTTGTCCTTGCCATAGTTTACTGAGAATGATGATTTCCAGTTTCATCCATGTCCCTACAAAGGACATGAACTCATCATTTTTTATGGCTGCATAGTATTCCATGGTGTATATATGCCACATTTGCTTAATCCAGTCTATCATTGTTGGACATTTGGGTTGGTTCCAAGTCTTTGCTATTGTGAATAATGCTGCAATAAACATACATGTGCATGTGTCTTTATAGCAGCATGATTTATAGTCCTTTGGGTATATACCCAGTAATGGGATGGCTGGGTCAAATGGTATTTCTAGTTCTAGATCCCTGAGGAATCGCCACACTGACTTCCACAATGGTTGAACTAGTTTACAGTCCCACCAACAGTGTAAAAGTGTTCCTATTTCTCCACATCCTCTCCAGCACCTGTTGTTTCCTGACTTTTTAATGATTGCCATTCTAACTGGTGTGAGATGGTATCTCATTGTGATTTTGATTTGCATTTCTCTGATGGCCAGTGATGATGAGCATTTTTTCATGTGTTTTTTGGCTGCATAAATGTCTTCTTTTGAGAAGTGTCTGTTCATGTCCTTCGCCCACTTTTTGATGGGGTTGTTTGTTTTCTTCTTGTAAATTTGTTGGAGTTCATTGTAGATTCTGGATATTAGCCCTTTGTCAGATGAGTAGGTTGTGAAAATTTTCTCCCATTTTGTAGATTGCCTGTTCACTCTGATGGTAGTTTCTTTTGCTGTGCAGAAGCTCTTGAGTTTAATTAGATCCCATTTGTCAATTTTGGCTTTTGTTGCCATTGCTTTTGGTGTTTTAGACATGAAGTCCTTGCCCATGCCTATGTCCTGAATGGTAATGCCTAGGTTTTCTTCTAGGGTTTTTATGGTTTTCGGTCTAACATTTAAGTCTTTAATCCATCTTGAATTAATTTTTGTATAAGGTGTAAGGAAGGGATCCAGTTTCAGCTTTCTACATATGGCTAGCCAGTTTTGCCAGTACCATTTATTAAATAGGGAATCCCTTCCCCATTGCTTGTTTTTCTCAGGTTTGTCAAAGATCAGATAGTTGTAGATATGTGGTGTTATTTCTGAGGGCTCTGTTCTGTTCCATTGATCTATATCTCTGTTTTGGTACCAGTACCATGCTGTTTTAGTTACTGTAGCCTTGTAGTATAGTTTGAAGTCAGGTAGTGTGATGCCTCCAGCTTTGTTCTTTTGGCTTAGGATTGACTTGGTGATGCAGGCTCTTTTTTGGTTCCATATGAACTTTAAAGTAGTTTCTTCCAATTCTGTGAAGAAAGTCATTGGTAGCTTGATAGGGATGGCATTGAATCTATAAATTACCTTGGGCAGTATGGCCATTTTCACGATATTGATTCTTCCTACCCATGAGTATGGAATGTTCTTCCATTTGTTTGTATCCTCTTTGATTTCATTGAGCAGTGGTTTGTAGTTCTTGAAGAGGTCCTTCACGTCCCTTGTAAGTTGGATTCCTAGGTATTTTATTCTCTTTGAAGCAATTGTGAATGGGAGTTCACTCATGATTTGGCTCTCTGTTTGTCTGTTATTGGTGTATAGGAATGCTTGTGATTTTTGTACATTGATTTTGTATCCTGAGACTTTGCTGAAGTTGCTTATCAGCTTAAGGAGATTTTGGGCTGAGACAATGGGGTTTTCTAGATATACAATCATGTCATCTGCAAACAGGGACAATTTGACTTCCTCTTTTCCTAATTGAATACCCTTTATTTCCTTCTCCTGCCTAATTGCCCTGGCCAGAACTTCCAACACTATGTTGAATAGGAGTGGTGAGAGAGGGCATCCCTGTCTTGTGCCAGTTTTCAAAGAAAATGCTTCCAGTTTTTGCCCATTCAGTATGATATTGGCTGTGGGTTTGTCATAGATAGTTCTTATTATTTTGAGATACGTCCCATCAATACCTAATTTATTGAGAGTTTTTAGCATGAAGGGTTGTTGAATTTTGTCAAAGGCCTTTTCTGCATCTATTGAGATAAGCATGTGGTTTTTCTCTTTGGTTCTGTTTATATGCTGGATTACATTTATTGATTTGCGTATATTGAACAAGCCTTGCATCCCAGGGATGAAGCCCACTTGATCATGGTGGATAAGCTTTTTGATGTGCTGCTGGATTCTGTTTGTCAGTATTTTATTGAGGATTTTTGCATCAATGTTCATCAAGGATATTGGTCTAAAATTCTCTTTTTTGGTGGTGTCTCTGCCCGGCTTTAGTATCAGGATGATGCTGGCCTCATAAAATGAGTTAGGGAGGATTCCCTCTTTTTCTATTGATTGGAATAGTTTCAGCTTTGGTATCAGGATGATGCTGGCCTCATAAAATGAGTTAGGGAGGATTCCCTCTTTTTCTATTGATTGGAATAGTTTCAGAAGGAATGGCACCGGTTCCTCCTTGTACCTCTGGTAGAATTCGGCTGTGAATCCATCTGGTCCTGGACTCTTTTTGGTTGGTAAGCTTTTGATTATTGCCACAATTTCAGAGCCTGTTACTGGTCTATTCAGGGATTCAACTTCTTCCTGGTTTAGTCTTGGGAGCGTGTACGTGTCAGGGAATTTATCCATTTCTTCTAGATTTTCTAGTTTATTTGCATAGAGGTGTTTGTAGTATTCTCTGATGGTAGTTTGTATTTCTGTGGGATCGGTGGTGATATCCCCTGTATCATTTTTTATTGCATCTATTTGATTCTTCTCTCTTTTCTTCTTTATTAATCTTGCTAGCGGTCTATCAATTTTGTTGATCCTTTCAAAAAACCAGCTCCTGGATTCATTAATTTTTTGAAGGGTTTTTTGTGTCTCTATTTCCTTCAGTTCTGCTCTGACTTTAGTTATTTCTTGCCTTCTGCTAGCTTTTGAATGTGTTTGCTCTTGCTTTTCTATTTCTTTTAATTGTGATGTTAGGGTGTCAGTTTTGGATCTTTCCTGCTTTCTCTCGTGGGCATTTAGTGCTATAAATTTCCCTCTACACACTGCTTTGAATGTGTCCCAGAGATTCTGGTACGTTGTGTATTTGTTCTCGTTGGTTTCAAAGAACATCTTTATTTCTGTCTTCATTTCGTTATGTAGCCAGTAGTCATTCAGGAGCAGGTTGTTCAGTTTCCATGTAGTTGAGCGGTTTTGAGTGAGTTTCTTAATCCTGAGTTCCAGTTTGATTGCACTGTGGTCTGAGAGGCAGTTTGTTATAATTTCTGTTCTTTTACATTTGCTGAGGAGAGCTTTACTTCCAATTATGTGGTCAATTTTGGAATAGGTGTGGTGTGGTGCTGAGAAAAATGTATATTCTGTTGATTTGGGGTGGAGAGTTCTGTAGATGTCTATTAGGTCTGCTTGGTGCAGAGCTGAGTTCAATTCCTGGATATCCTTGTTAACTTTCTGTCTCATTGATCTGTGTAATGTTGACAGTGGGGTGTTAAAGTCTCCCATTATTATTGTGTGGGAGTCTAAGTCTCTTCGTAGGTCACTCAGGACGTGCTTTATGAATCTGGGTGCTCCTGTATTGGGTGCATGTATATTTAGGATAGTTAGCTCTTCTTGTTGAATTGATCCGTTTACCGTTATGTAATGGCCTTCTTTGTCTCCTTTGATCTTTGTTGGTTTAAAGTCTGTTTTATCAGAGACTAGGATTGCAACCCCTGCCTTTTTTTTGTTTTCCATTTGCTTGGTAGCTCTTCCTCCATCCTTTTATTTTGAGCCTACATATGTCTCTGCACGTGAGATGGGTTTCCTGAATACAGCACACTGATGGGTCTTGACTCTTTATCCAGTTTGCCAGTCTGTGTCTTTTAATTGGAGCATTTAGTCCATTTACATTTAAAGTTAATATTGTTGCATGTGAATTTGATCCTGTCATTATGATGTTAGCTGGTTATTTTGCTCGTTAGTTGATGCAGTTTCTTCCTAGCCTCAATGGTCTTTACAATTTGGCATGATTTTGCAGTGGCTGGTACCAGTTGTTCCTTTTCATGTTTAGTGCTTCCTTCAGGAGCTCTTTTAGGGCAGGCCTGGTGGTGACAAAATCTCTCAACATTTGCTTGTGTGTAAAGTATTTTATTTCTCCTTCACTTATGAAGCTTAGTTTGGCTGGATATGAAATTCTGGGTTGAAAATTCTTTTCTTTAAGAATGTTGAATATTGGCCCCCACTCTCTTCTGGCTTGTAGAGTTTCTGCTGCGAGATCTGCTGTTAGTCTGATGGGCTTCCCTTTGTGGGTAACCCGACCTTTCTCTCTGGCTGCCCTTAACATTTTTTCCTTCACTTCAACTTTGGTGAATCTGACAATTATGTGTCTTGGAGTTGCTCTTCTCGAGGAGTATCTTTGTGGCGTTCTCTGTATTTCCTGAATCTGAATGTTGGCCTGCCTTGCTAGATTGAGGAAGTTCTCCTGGATAATATCCTGCAGAGTGTTTTCCAACTTGGTTCCATTCTCCTCGTCACTTTCAGGTACACCAATCAGATGGAGATTTGGTCTTTTCACATAGTCCCATATTTCTTGGAGGCTTTGTTCGTTTCTTTTTATTCTTTTTTCTCTAATCTTCCCTTCTCGCTTCATTTCATTCTTCTTCCATCACTGATACCCTTTCTTGCAGTTGATCGCATCGGCTCCTGAGGCTTCTGCATTCTTCACGTAGTTCTCGAGCCTTGGCTTTCGGCTCCATCAGCTCCTTTAAGCACTTCTCTGTATTGGTTATTCTAGTTATACATTCATCTAAATTTTTTTCAAAGTTTTTAACTTCTTTGGCTTTGGTTTGAATTTCCTCCTGTAGCTCGGAGTAGTTTGATCGTCTGAAGCCTTCTTCTCTCAACTCGTCAAAGTCATTCTCCATCCAGCTTTGTTCCGTTGCTGGTGAGGAACTGCATTCCTTTGGAGGAGTAGACGCGCTCTGCTTTTTAGAGTTTCCAGTTTTTCTGCTCTGTTTTTTCCCCATCTTTGTGGTTTTATCTACTTTTGGTCTTTGATGATGGTGAGGTACAGATGGGTTTTTGGTGTGGATGTCCTTTCTGTTTGTTAGTTTTCCTTCTAACAGACAGGACCCTCAGCTGCAGGTCTGCTAGTTTGCTAGAGGTCCACTCCAGACCCTGTTTGCCTGGGTATCAGCAGCGGTGGCTGCAGAACAGCGGATTTTCATGAACTGCGAATGCTGCTTTCTGATTGTTCCTCTGGAAGTTTTGTCTCAGAGGATACCCGGCCATGTGAGGTTTCAGTCTGCCCCTACTGCGGGGTGCCTCCCAGTTAGGCTGCTCGGGGGTCAGGGGTCAGGGACCCACTTGAGGAGGCAGTCTGCCCGTTCTCAGATCTCCAGCTGCGTGCTGGGAGAACCACTGCTCTCTTCAAAGCTGTCAGACAGGGACATTTAAGTCTGCAGAGGTTACTGCTGTCTTTTTGTTTGTCTGTGCCCTGCGCCCACAGGTGGAGCCTACAGAGGCAGACAGGCCTCCTTGAGCTGTGGTGGGCTCCACCCAGTTCGAGCTTCCCAGCTGCTTTGTTTACCTAAGCGAGCCTGGGCAATGGCGGGTGCCCCTTCCCCAGCCTCGCTGCTGCCTTGCAGTTTGATTTCAGACTGCTGTGCTAGCAATCAGCGAGACTCCGTGGGCATAGGATCCTCCGAGCCAGGTGCAGGATATAATCTCCTGGTGTGCCATTTTTTAAGCCCGTCGGAAAAGTGCAGTATTAGGGTGCGAGTGACCCGATTTTCCAGGTGCTGTCTGTCACCCCTTTCTTTGACTAGGAAAGGGAACTCCCTGACTTCCGAGTGAGGCAATGCCTTGCCCTGCTTCAGCTCGTGCACGGTGCACTGCACCCACTGTCCTGCGCCCACTGTCTGGCACTCCCTAGTGAGATGAACCCGGTACCTCAAATGGAAATGCAGAAATCACCCGTCTTCTGCGTTGCTCACGGTGGGAGCTGTAGACTGGAGCTGTTCCTATTCGGCCATCTTGGCTACCCGATATCCAAAAGCCATTGCCAGTAATTTCAAGGTTAAAAAGAGTATGCCAGAACCAGCCCAGAGGTGCTTTTCTGATACCTACGATGTTACTTCTACCACAACTATTTCTCTCTTTTTGTCATGAGCTCAGAGAAGTGGCCTAGGAATTATAAAGCAATTATTGTAGCAAGGAGAATTAACCTGAAGAAAGGAGAGTATATACACGGGAAGAAAACAAGAAAAACAAATATGATATTTTCTTGAAGTCTGGGGTATGAGGACATGAGTATGAGTACACAGGGATCTAAACATAGCAGAGTAAGAGTACAATTATCCCACGACGTTCCAAAAGATCAAAAACATTTCAACAACTTATCAAAATTTATGGGATGTAGTGAAAGCAATGCTTAGAGGAAGATTTATAGCATTGAATGAATATATTAGAAAATGATGATCTAAAATCAATCTCCTGAGAGTGTACCTTAAGAAACTAGAAAAAGAAGTGCAAATTAAACTCCAAATAAACAGAAGAGCTATAATAGAAATTAGAGCAGAAAACCTAAAAGTGAAAACAGAACATGAATAGACAAAATCAATAAAATCCAAAGCAGTTTTTAAAAATATATGTATGTATAAATAAAATTTAAAAAGCCTCTAGCCAGCCTAAGAAAAAGAGAGAGGACAAAAATTACTAACATAAATGAAAGAAGGAACATCAATACAGTTCCCATAGAAATTAAAAGGATAATAAAATAATGTTATGAACAATTCTACGCCCACAGTTTGATAGCCTTGATAAAATGGATAACTCCTTAAAGACAATTTGTCAAAACTCACACAAGAAGAGACACTGAATAAGCCTATAATTATTAAATAAATTGAATCAATAATTAATAAATTTCCAAAACAGAAAGCATCAGACCTAGAAGGGATCAGTGGTGAATTCTACCAGACACTTAAGAAAGAAATTATACCATTATTTACAGAAAATAGAAACAGAGGACATACTCCTTAACTAATTCTCTGAAGCTAGCACTACCATCTACCAAAAACCATGCAAAAACATTACAAGAAAAGAAAACTACAGACCAACATCTCTGATGAACAAATATGCAAAAATCCTCAACAAAATATCTGCAAACTAAATCTAACAATGCATTAAAAAAATTGTGTACCATGACCACTTGGGATTTATCCCAGGTATGCAAGGCTGACTATACATTCAAAAACTGATTAGTGTATTCATCACATCAACAGGCTGAAGAAGAAAAATCATATGATTATATTAACAGATGCAGAAAAAATATTGAACAAAATCCAATGCCTGTTTATTATAAAAACTCTTGAAAAACCTATTAATGGAGGAGAACTTCTTCAGGTTGATAAAGAATATTTATGAAAAACCTACAGCTAACTTCATACTTAATGGAGAAACTCAAAGCTTTCTCACTAAGATCAGGAACAAGGCAGGGATGAGCCCTGTCACTACTCCTTTCAACATTGTACTGGAAGTCATAGCAGAAACAGTAAGACAAGAAAAGGAAATAAAGATATACAGACTGGTCAGGGAAAAATAAAACTGCCTTTGTTCCCAGATGACATGATGTCTGTGTAGAAAATCTGAAAGAATCAACCAAAAATTCCTGGAACTAACAAACAATTATATTAGGTTTACAAGATTTATGCAAGATTAATACACGAGACAATTACTTTCTTATGTACTTATAATGAATAAGTGAAATTTGGAATTAAAAACATAATGCCATTTAAATTAGCACCTCTAAAAATGAAATATTTAGGTATTGGTATTTGGTATTTGTTAGGTGTAAATCTAACAAAATGTGTACAAAATCTATAAGAAACTACAAACTTTGATAAAATAAGTGGAGAGATATTCCATGTCCATGGATAGGAAGACTCAACATTGTCAAGATGTCAGTTCTTCCCAACTTGATCTGTAGATTTAACACAATCATCATTATTAAATCATCATATCCCAGCAAGTTATTTTGTATATATTGATAAACTGACTCTAAAATTTATAAGGAACAGCAAAAAACTTAGAATAGCAAACACAATCTTGAAGAAGAAGAAGAAGAAGGAGTTGTAGGACTAACATTACCCAATTTTAGGACATACTATAAAGTGATAGCAATCAGGACTGTGTGGTATTAGCAAAGAAATAGACAAATAGATCAATGGAATAGAGTAGAAAGCCTGGAGAGAGCCACACAAATATAGTCAAGTGATCTTTGGTAATGAGCTAATGTAATACAATGAAAAAAAAAGTATTTTAAAAAATAGTAATTAAAACTTGATATCCATAAGTAAAAATAAAACTTAGACACATACCTTATATCTTTCACAAAGATTAACTCAAAATGAGTCACAGACATAAATATTAAACTAAAAACTATAAAACTCCTAACGGATAACATAGGCCAAAATCTAGATGACCTTGGGTTTGGTGATGAATTTGTCAATACGATACCAAAGGCACAAACCATGAAATACAGAATAAATCATCTTAATTTTCTTAAAATTAAAAAGTTCTGCTCTGCAGAAGACATTGTTAAGAGATGAAAAGACAAACCACAGACTGGGAGAAGATATTTGCAAGAGTCATATCTGACAAAGGATCGTTATCCAAGATATACAACAAATTTAAAACTTAGCAGTAAGAACATAAACGTCCTCATTAAAAATGTGCCAAAGAATTTAACAAGACACCTTATGAAAGAAGATATAGAGATGGTAAAGAGACGCATGAAAAGATGGTCCACATCTTATGTCACAAGGGAAATGCAAATTAAAATGATAATGAGAGTCCTCTAGCACCTGTTAGAATGGTAAAAATCCAGAACACTGGCACTACCAATTGCTGGAGATTTTGTAGAACAGCAGGAACTCACTGGCTGTTGATTGAAATCTTCAAAATGACAAGGTCACGTGGAAGACAGTAGGGCAGTTTCTTAAAAAACTAAACATACTTTTACCTACAATACTGTAATCATACTTAACCAAATGAGTTGAAATACTTATGTCCACACATAACCTGCACACGGATATTTATAGCAACGTTACTCCTAATTGCCAAAGTTTGGAAGCCATCAAGATGTCCTTCAGTAGGTGAATGCATAAATAAACTGTGGTACCTCTAGACAATGAAATATTATTCAGTACTAAAAATAAATGAGCTATCAAGCCATAAGAAAACATGGGGGAAATTTAAATGCGTGTTTTTAGGTGAAAGAACGCAATCTAAAAAAACCACCTAGTGTACAATTCCAACTGTATGACTTTCTGGAAAGGGCAAACTATGAAGACAATAAAAGATTTGTGGTTGCCAGGGATTGGTGGGATACTATATGATACTATAAAGGTAGATTCATATCATTATACTTTTGTTAAAACCCACAGAACACACAACACAGAGAATGAACCCCATTGTGATTTGTGTACTTTTAGTAATGATGTGTCAATGTAGTTCATCAGTTGGTACAAAGGTTATACTCTGGTGGAGGAAGTTGATAATTAAAAAGCCACGCATTTGTGGGGGCAAGGGGCATATGGGATAGATCTGTGCTTTGCTCTCAATTTTTCTTTAAGCCTAAAACTGCTCTAAAACATACAGTATATTTTAAAATAATTATTCATACATTAAAAAATAAACCCACTTTGGGAGGCCGAAGCGGGCAGATCACGAGGTCAGGAGTTCAAGACCAGCCTGACCAATGTGGTGAAACCCTGTCTCTACTAAAAATACAAAAATTAGCTGGGCGTGATGGCTTATGCCTGTAATCCCAACTACTCAGGAGGCTGAGGCAGGAGAATCGCTTGAACCCGGAAGACGGAGGTTGCAGTGAGCTGAGATTGCACCACTGCACTCCATCCTGGGTGACAGAGCGAGACTCCATCTAAAAATAAAATTAAAAATAAATAAACAAATAAACCTAGTATGTGCCAACATAAATAACATATTTTATGAGAAATAACTGTATTTCCCCCCCTCCAAAAAATGAATAATGTGAAAAAAGGATCCAAAATATCCACAGTGACATTTTCCCAGTGGTTTGAAGCTTGGGCTAGTGATAAACCTATATTTAATATCCTTTCACCTGCCCTATTCTGTCATTCTTTTAATCCTTCATTTCTTTTAGGCTTGCTCATCTAAGACTCCAGATGGAAATGCTCAGAGAATAGATTTTTCATCCTCTGAGCAGGGGGCTAAGAAAAGGTGCCAGAAAGAAATAGTAGCAATATGTGTCTGTCAGCCATCAGGAAATCCTGTAAAGGGGGCATCAGCTAGTAGTGCATAGGTGGCCTTTTATTTTGCTGCTCTTCCACACTGAGTTTACATACAATTATCATGGATGACCCACAACCCTAGAATAGATCTGAAGTCAATATATTTTAAATATAACTCAACTGGAAGCACGTTGTGACAGATACTATATAGGTTTTCAGATGAAGATCCTGAAAAGTAATTACTGATGTCGCGAGGGTTGGCTGTTGTATTATGAGGCTAGTGGGACAGTGTATTTGACATAAGGTCTTATGAAATATGAGTTTACAACACTATTGGTCTTCCCCTAGATTGGCAACTTACCCCAAGGACTTTGGGTTCCCCCTTCCAGAACTTCTCTTGCAATCCTTTCCACAGATGTGAATGTACGACAGCCATGTTTCCCAGCTGGGGCACACCAGGGCCAGCCCCTGGCATGGCCTGTTCCATTCCTTGCATGGTTGTCATGGCAGCAGAAAAGGTGCTACAATAAGAAATGTAATTTAGTATGATGTCCTGGAAATGGCAAAGGAGGACCTGACACTTTGGGGCAGGTTCCTCCCTAAGGACAAAATCTGGTCTACATTCTCTTCCCATATCATAATAGCTGTTAGAGCTGGGGAAATGGAATAGGCAACACATTGAGTGTGGGGGTGGGGGTGGGTGGTGGGAGATAAACTAAATATCATATGATATCAAGATGCTGGAAAATCCTGCAGAGAGGGACACGTTGACAGAAGTGAGGTAAACCTGTTGGACCTCTAAAATTAGAGAAATTTCTTTAAGTTCCAATTCCAAGTCTGCTCAGATTTTATTCCTATCCCTCTTACTGCCTAATCCCTTGATTACAGCCACTTACCCACAAAGGATTACTTTGTTTTTTAGTTTTTGTTTTTTGTTTTTTGTTTTTTGTTTTTTTGAGATGGAGTCTGGCTCTGTTGCCAGGCTGCAATGCAGTGGCGTGATCTTGGCACACTGCAACCTCTGCCTCCTGGGTTCAAACGATTCTCCTGCCTCAGCCTCCCAAGTAGCTGTTACTACAGGCGCGTGCCACCGTGCTGAGCCAATTTTTGTATTTTTAGTAGAGACAGAGTTTCACCATGTTGGCCAGTATGGTCTCGATCTCCTGACCTCATGATCTGCCCACCTCGGCCTCCCAAAGTGCTGAAATTACAGGTGTGAGCCACCGCGCCCAGCCGAAGGATTACTTTTGTAATAGTAATAAACTACACAAACTAATCTGCCTTCCAATTTATTGTATAGTATTGTATAGTTCCTCCTTTTCTAATCAGAGCACAGTTAAATTCACAGGGCTGAAAATCTTCCCATGTTCATCCTTGCTGAGTGTGATTTATGTAACCTTGTATTTTGTGCCACAAACTCTGAACTTTGGGAATGAAACTTATGGCTCTGAGTCATATTCTTGGCACCACAAATCTAAATCTCTTGTCCTATTACATTGCTTTAAATCCTAACTTGCTGGTGCATAGCAAGGATCCATCAAATAATTTTTTGAGAATCTAAGCACAAACATATTACTCTTATACGTCTTTCTGTCCTCAGTATAATAACTCCAACCAAGTCATGTAGAGATAGGCTAAAGCCACATGGAAATTTTTATCTATGTAGTTGAGTTCATATTCAGGTGTTTCATGATCAACTTCTATAAATTTTTAGGGAAGTGAAGCTTGCTAATGTCCTTCAAGTAACAGTTAATTCTAATACCATTTATTCTTCATTGAGCCCCTATAAAAGTCTCCTTTGGAGATGTGTGCCCTTTTATTGGTAACATAAATGAAAAAAAATTGTTGTACTCCAAATTTGCTATGTTGAGAAAAAAATTAAGATTTCTCTGAAAAAATTATCATCCTGTATTTATTTTTGATACATCAATGGATGTAAATTATTAGCTGTCTAACAATAAAACTGATTAAAGTCAGAAGAAGGAGGGTGAATTTCAGAGAAAGATAGAGGAGAAATGTTAAAATGAAAAGATTAATCATTTAGAACATTAATTTAACTTTAGTAATGTGTATACTTAAAATTATGAAAAATAGTAAAATAAAAAGTACAAAATTACAAATTATAAAATAAGTTAAGTATTTCTTTTAAAAAAGAAAGACAAATATAATAAATAAGAAATATATAATGTAAATGTGACTGAAGTAGTTAAGATAAGAAATTAAATATAAGAATGTAACCAAAAAATCAATGTTCTTATTCTTATCACTTTTAGAAAAGTTCCAAAAACAATTTGGACAAACAGAATTACAACTCCATTTTTTTATGAAAGTGGGAAACAACTAACATTTCTATAAATCAGGTGAAATGAGTGTTAAAAACAAAGATTACATGACGATAAATTTGGGGAGAATTGTAGCGAGAGTATGAAAGAAACAGGACACAATGGCCACAGATTTCAGAGTATACTTATCAAAGATGAGAGGGCCCTCTGAGGTGTACAACATAAATTATTGTTTATAATCCTGGGAATTAAATACATCAGTTGATAACTGTCACTTCCCTGGAAAAGTATAGTTCTGAGAATCATCAGAGTCAGTAGGAAAGGAGAAATCCCACCAAAAAGACACATATTTAGAAAGCAATCAGTCTCTGAATAAGTCCTCCATTAGAGTCCATAAAGAAGGAAGTAGATATCCTTGATACAAGCCTCCAAGAAGTCCCACAGATTAGGAGCATCTGGATATATATCACATATAGAATATGTAAAGAGTATAGATAACTTATTTAAATGAAAATTAAATCACAAAAATAAAGTCAAAGATAAAGCGCATAGAGTGACAGGACATATTTGGAACATAATCTCAAATTTCAAATGCAAAATAGTGTTGACAGAAAACAATTGGTCAATGTGTTAAATAACAAAGAATAGCTGAAAATAGAATTAGTCAACTGGAAGGAAAAATTGAAGAAATCACCAAGGATTCTATAGAGAAACAAGAAAATGGTCATAATAGAAGAGAGGTTAAAAGATTAGAAGTGTAGAATTAAAAGGTCTACAATATGTCTGATTAGAATTCTAAACAATGTCACCAAGAAGGCCAACTAGAAGTTCCTAACCCTCATCATCATCAACACACACACATGCACACACTCCCCAAAACAATGAATAAACAAATGCATTCCATCTAAAGTAACTAAAGAAGAGCACCTGAAAACAGCGAAGGAGTAGCAGAAATCTTGTAGATCATAGAAACCCAGGATGGCTACATGAAGAAGGAGATAAAACACCTTTCTTCCACCACCCCTTCCCCCAGTTAGGACCAGCTCTAAGTCAGCAGGGCCTTCTTCCTGCAGGGAGAAGGTAAGCGAGAGGACCCCAGCAGCTCCCATCACCACCATGGATACCTGTAATCTTACTACTGGAGACACTTAGAGTCTTCACAGGCTCTGAGCTCAGTTGACGGAGCTACCTGAAGTCCACATGTCTGTCCTATCCCAGAGGTGGCACTGACACTATGCCCTGGCCTCCATGGCCTGAGCTGCTACTGTGTTGCCCTTTCTTGGAAGTGAATCACTGCTACAGTGCATTCTCCTTCAGAAGTGAGTAGCTATTGCACCCCTCTATCTCTGAGGCTTAACCACCGCTACACCACACACACCTGGTAGCCATACCTAAGCCAAACTGCTCCTGTCTATTCTCTACCTGCCGAGGCCAGGCTGCCATGGAACTGCTCCATGCCCCCATCTTAGTCGCTGGTGCACCCTGCCCCTCCAAATTCAAGCTGAAACTGTGTCCCACTCTCTGAGGACACATAGCTTTGATTGAGCTGTGTCACCCAACAATCCAGGCAAAATAACTCCAGTGCCCCGCCTCCCTAGAACTGACTAGTTCCCTGGAGTCCAAGCTTCTGAAAAACCCTGGCTCCCCAGGGGGTCATTTCTATACTGCTTCAAGAAACCCAAGGACCAAGCCACAGACAGGCTTAGTCATTCCTGAGGCCTTGCTGCTGCTACATCCAGCCTTACACAGCCTGGGATATTGCCATGCCCTACCATCCCAGGGTCTAGAGTTACCACTATGTGGCACTCCATCCCCCAGGGTTGGAGTTGCTGCAGTGTCCTATTGTCTCTGGAACCAAAATTTCAACAGTAACCTGCTCCCCAGAGCTCAAGCCTCCAGAGCACCCCTCTTTCCCTGGAGCCATGCTGGTGTTGTGCACTGACCCCAGAATCAGTAACTATTCCATCCCTGCCCCATGGGCTTGAGTTACTGAGGTGTGCTTTAGAGTTACAGCCTCAGCTTTGTGGGTAATCTGCATCCAACCATGCCTTGGTAAGTGAACCTGTGCCACAGTAGTTTTGCAAGACTCTGAGCCTAGGACCCCAGCTCCACAGCCACTATAATATTTGTGCCTAAAAAATACAAACTGTCAACCTCGATGGCAACCATGTGGTGTTCTCTATAGGCTCACAGACTGCAAGAGTTGTAGAGGCATGGCTTTCACCACCTAGTTTCAAAGGATGTCACAAATAGCTATGGGAGTGGAGCCACTTCAAAGAGCCTCCATCAGGGCAATGCTGAGTGAAAATGTGGGGTCAGAGCCAACACAGAGTCCCAGTTAGGGATATGCCTAGTGGAGCCATGGGAGTGCGGCTACCTTTGAGATCTCAGAACTATAGGGCCACTAGCATGCAACGCCAGCCTAACAGAGCTGAAGCACGGACTGAGCCCAGCAAAGATATGGGAGCAGGACTGTCTAAGGGCCCCAATCAGTGTCCCCAGGATTCAGGACATAGAGTCAAAGGAAATTATTCTCCAGATTTAAAGCTTAATGCTGTTTTCTCGGTTGGGTTTTGGACTCACTTGAAACCACTTCCACCTTTTTCTTGCCTAGTTCTTTCTTTTGAGCTGAGAAAGTCTATTCTGCACCTGTTCCACCATTATATTTTGAAAACAAATCACTTGTTTTGATTTCACAGGCTCACAGCTGGAAACATTTGCCTCCAGATAAATCATACCTTGAGTCTCATCCATATCTGCTTCTGATGTGACTCTGGACTTAGAACTTTAGAGTCAATGCTGGAATGGGTAAAAATTTTGAGGCTATTGAGGCAGAATTATTGTATTTTGTATGTGAGAAGAACGTGAGTTTTGGAGGGTTGTGGATGAAGTGCTACGGTTTCAATGTCCCCTCTAAAACTCATTTGAAAATTTAATTGCCATTTTAACAGTATTAAGAGGTGAGACCTTCAAGAGGTAATTGCATCAGGAGACCTCTACCTGCATGAATGGATGAATGTCATTATCACTGGAGAGGGTTAGTTATCACAGGAGTAGACTCCTGATAAAAGAACACATTTGGCCCCATCTCTCTCTCTGCTTTGTATGCTCACTTCCACCTTCCTTGATGGGATCACCCTCACTAGAGTTTTACACCATGCATGCTTAGACTTCCCAGCCTCTAGATCTATAAGCAAAATACAACTTTATAATAAATTACCCAGTGTTCAATGGTCTTTTACAGTTGCAGAAAACAAAGATATCAAAAATTTAATTTCGTGGGAGGACAGTACAAGTCTAGAGTTCTTGTTTCAACAAACATTGTTATTGTCACCTTAAAATAGTCAATTTATAAAACTACGTGGTTTTATGTAAGCCTAATGATGACTACAAGGCAAAGAACTACAGCAGATACACAAATGTTAAAGAATTCAAAGCTTAGCAATTCATAAAATTACTAAATCACAAAGGTAGACCAGAGTGCAAGAAAGAAACAAAGATCTACAAAAACAACCCCCCCAAAATAATAAAATGTCACTGGTAAATCCTTATCCATTAATGCTAACCTTAAATATAAATGAATTAAATCTTTGAACAAAAGTCAAAGAGTGGCTAGAAAATTTTTAAAAAACAAGATCTAACCAGATGCTGTAAGAGACTCACTTTAGCCTTAAGAAGAAACATAGATTGAAAGTTAAGGGACGGACTGTTCCATGCAAATAGAAGCCTAAAGAGAATAATTATCTGTACTTAGATCATGTAAAATAAACTTCAAGTCAAAAACTGTCAAAAGAGGCAAAGAAGGTCATCATTTAATGATTGACTGAGCATAGAGGGTGGGTAAGAGAAGTCATTAATAACAAACTACTATTGCGGGAAGTCAGGGACCCTGAACGGAGGGACCGGCTGAAGCCATGGCAGAAGAACATAAATTGTGAAGATTTCATGGACATTTATTAGTTCCCCAAATTAATACTTTTATAATATCTTACGCCTGTCTTTACTGCAATCTCTGAACATAAACTGTGAAAATTGCATGGACATTTATCACTTCTCCAATCAATACTTTTATAATTTCCTATGCCTGTCTTTACTTTAATCTCTTAATCCCATCATCTTCGTAAGCTGAGGATGTATGTTGCCTCACAACCCTGGGATGATTGTGTTAACTGCACAAATTGTAAAACATGTGTGTTTGAACAGTATGAAATCTGGGCACCCTGAAAAAGAACAGGATAACAGTGATGTTCAGGGAACAAGGGAGATAACCATAAGGTCTGACTGCTTGCAGGGCTGGGCAGAACAGAATCATATTTTTCTTATTGCAGAAAACGAGTAGGAGAAATATCGCTGAATTCTTTTCCCAGTAAGGAATAACCCTGGGAAGGGAATGCATTCCCAGGGGGTGCCTGTGGACAGCCGCTCTGGGGGTGTCTGCCTTATGCGATTGAAGATAAGGGATGAAATACACCCTGGTCTCCTGCAGCGCCCTCAGGCTTGCTAGGATTAGGAAATTCCAGCCTGGTGAATTGTAGTCAGACTGGTTCTCTGCTCTTGAACGCTGTTTCCTGTTAAGATGTTTATCAATGACAATGCGTGCACAGTGGGACATGGAACCTCATTAGTAATTCTAATTTCACCCTGGCTTTGTGACCTTGCTCTGCCCTTCTGCCCGTGTGATCTTTTATTGCCATTTGAAGCATGTGATGTCTCTGACCCACTCCCTATTCGTACACTCCTCTTCTTTTGAAATCCCTAATAAAAACTTGCTGGTTTTGTGGCTCAGGGGCGTCACGGTGCCTGCTGACACGTGATGTCACCCCCAGAGGCCCAGCTGTAAAATTTCTCTCTTTTGTACTCTTTCTCTTTATTTCTCAGACTGGCTGACACTTAGGGAAAATAGAAAATAACCTATGTTGAAATATTGGGGGCTGGTTCCCCCAATAAACTACCAGACTTTTTTGAGACAGGGTCTCACTCTGTTGCCCAGGCTGGAGTACACTGGCACTATCGTGGCTCACTGCAGCCTTGACCTCAGCTACCCAAGTAGCTGGGATTACAGGCCTGTGCCACCACACCTAGCTAATTTTTGTATTTTTTGTAGAGATGGGGTTTCTCCATGTTACCCAGGCTGGTCTCAAACTCCAGGGCTCAAGTGATCCTCCTGTCTCAGCCTCCAGTAGTGCTGGGATTACAGGAGTGAGCCACCATGCCCAAACTTAAATTTCCAAATTTTTAACACAATGTAGTTAATTGCTGGGCCTTCCACCAAGAAAGGACACTTGCAGTCCCATAGCCCTCTTAGGGTTTCTGTTACATTTAGTTCTTGCCACTCTTGATTAGAGGCTGCTTGTAGGGTTCTGAAATAATTTCCACATACTTTTCCTGCGCCACCTTACTTTTTTGAAAGAGAAATTTTGAGGAAGGCTGAATATCTTCTATTTAGGTATTCTAATGTTTGAAATAAAAATTACCTCTTCTCCCTTCTGGGACAGTTGGTAAATTGTTAATTTATGGGCTTTGTTAGAATGACTTTAAATTAAGCCCAGATGGAGAGAGTTCTCTGATGTTTAAGAAAATTTGAAAGTACAAATTAAATTTAAGACAAAAAATAAGGCCCGCTATTTTATTTTACCCCTTTGATCCATATCTAAATTTTGTGTTCTGCTCAGAGGATGCTAAAGTGTCCATATAGGTCTGAATGTACCTACTCCATAGCATGTAAATGTAACCCACCTCATAAACTCCATTATCATTAGAACAGAGACTGCAAGAGGAAGAGGACAGCCTCTTGGCCCACCTCTGCATAGTCTTGTATCTAACTTACTGAGAGCAAAAAAGGAGGACAATCCTGACTCTTCTGACCAATCTTTGAGACAAACTGCAAAAGAGAGGAAGAGTCAACCTCTGACCACATGGTACCATGTAAAACATGCTCTCACCAATTATATAGACCCCTCTTATCTGCTTTTCCACTTTCCCCAAGACCGGAGCAGGTTGGAGCAGGGTGATGACAGGAATAAAGTCCCTGTCTAGCATGTCCTTGAGTGGCAGGAAGTGTTAAAGGAAGTTTATGTTTTATACTTCAAGCCAGAAATGAGTAAGTGATAGTAGGAATACCAATAATAATAGTCAATATGTATTTAGCATTTATTAAGTGACATGCACTGGTTTAAATATTTTATATGTGTTATTTCATCATTAAATTCCCCTGAGAGATATACTCTATTATTCACAGGACAGAATTATAGAAACACAAGATTAAGTAACTTGAGTAAACAGTGGCAGGGCCAAAATTTAAATCCAGGTGATGTAATTCCAGAACTCCTTTGCTTAAGGGGATCCACTAAACTAGTCTGGTGAATAGAAGATCTCTTTTGTTTGCACAAAAACTTGTACAATTAATTTTCTTAGCAGCATTATCTATAATAGCTAAAAGGTAGAAACCACCCAATTTGGAATAAGTTAGATAACAAGACTACGTAGAGGTGGGCCAAGAGGCCCTCGTCTTCCTCTTGCAGTCTCTGTTCCAATGATAATGGAATTTGTGAGGTGGGTTACATTTATATGCGATGGAGTAGGTATATTCAGACCTATATATACACTTTAGCACTCCCTGGACAGAACACAAAATTTAGATTTGGAGCATATGGCTAAAATAAAATAGGTTTTATTTTTGGTCTTACATTTAATCCACATCCTCAAATTTTGTTACACTTAAGGGAATTGTCCTTCTCTGGGCTTAATTTAAAGTCATTCTAATAAAGCCCATAAATTGACAATTTACCTACTTGTCCCAGAAGGGAGAAGAGGTTATTTTTATTTCAAACCTTGGAAGACCTAAATAGAAGACATCCAGTCTTCCTCAAAATTTCTCTTTCAAAGAAGTAAGGTGGCGCAAGGAACAGTATGTGGAGATTGTTTCAGAGCCCTGCAAGTAGTTGCTAATCAAGAGTGGCAAGAGCTAAAGGGAACAGGAACCCTAACAGGGCTATGAAATTACAAGTGTCCTCTCTTGGTGGAAGGTCCGGCAATTAACTACACTATCCATGTTAAAAATCTGGAAGTTTAAAGCTGGGCATTGTGACTCATTCCTGTAATCCCAGCACTATGGGAGGCCAAGGTGGGAGGATCGCTGGAGCCCAGGAGTTCGAGATCAGACTGGGGAACATGGTGAAACCCCATCTCTACACAAAATGCAAAAATTAGCTGGGTGTGGTGGTGGGCACCTATAATCCCAGCTACTCAGGAGGCTGAGGTCCAGGCTGCAGTAAGCCACAATGGTGTCAGGGTACTCCAGCCTGGGCAACACAGTGAGACCCTGTCTCAAAAATATCTGATAGTTTGTCATTGGTTCCTTCTGTTGCCTACCTTCTATGCTCAATCAATCTCATTCTAATCCTACACAACCATTTTTCAACTCTGTGTATTTCTCCCATCTTCTCAAGGCAAGCCATTATTCTATTTTTATCAGAAGTATTCATTATAGCCTCTGAATGTTCACTGTGTCCATTTGTGGCTTTGGATATTCAATCCACCACTGATGTTGTAGCCAGAATGATCAAATACAAAAACAATTGAGTCACCATCCCCTTTAAAAGCCTCCTTTTGCATTTCACCACCCTTAGCATAAAGTTAAAATTTTTAATGTTGATAACAAAACCTCTGCTACTTCAGTACAAATCTATTGTTGTAGTCTTACCTCAAATCTCTCTCCTTTTAATTTTTAAAGCTCCAAGTATATTTGACTTATTTAAGTTGTTCCAAAGAAGTAATTTCATTCCTATATTGAGACATCTGCGTATATTGAAACCATTTGCAGGAATGTTCCACCCCTCTTGTGACCACCTTGTAAGAACAAAAACAAACCCACCACATCATCTAATCTTCTCACACATGAACAGCATTTTATAGTCTCTATCTTCTCTCAGACACTATTCCCCCACTTCCCCACCATTGCCCACACATGGATTACTCAACCTATGACGGTAAATAAGGGTTTAAGAAGTCTATGTTATGTTCCTTCTACATTGCAAAAGTCAAAGTTATTTGGAAAGTGACTAAAGATGATTCTTCTTAGTCCATCTAAATGTGTACTTTATTCTTCTTTAACGTAAAAGAACCTCTGCCTCAATCTCTCAGGCACACCTTCAGACTGAGAATTTAGGACATGCTGGGTCTGTCTTACCAAACGCACTGGTGGTTCTCTCTCTGTGTTTAGTGCCTCTCTGGTAAGACTGTAAGCTTCCTCGAGAGCAGAGCAATTATATCAAAATAAAGCTTGTAACTGACTTCTATGCTTTCCCATAATTCTTTGGTAACATAGGTCAGGTTCTGGTCATTCAAGGCTGGTGCTTTGTCATTCTAAGAAACTCTGGCCGTAAATTCATATAACTGCCTCCTCTTTTTCCACCACAGAAATCCTTGTGTTAATTACCTACAGCACATAAGGTCCCCAAGGACAAAAACATGTGTTTACCATCCAGGGCTTGACTTCTCTATATTCATTTTTTTTTAACTGCTGAGAATATTGGATACATATGAGGGACATTTCTTCCAGGTTGGAGAAGAATCTAAACCTTGGTTTTGTCACATCACCTATATGCATCAGGCTCTTAACAACTATAATGTCTTTCCCCCACACCCCTGATAAAAAGGTGGGGGAACCTAGACCACTCTTCCCTCTTCTATTGGCCCCAGTCACCTTGTGGATCAGCAGAACCACCAGTCTCTTGTTTCCTCATTTTTGTGTCACCGTCCCCATCATGGGTCACAATTGCAAGGAGAGAGCATGAAGAGAGTGGTACAAACAGCCATCCCTTTTTCTTGGCAAAGTTATCAAATAGACTAGAAACCCAAAATGAGGCCTGAATCTGGATAGGTTTTAGAAAGATGATGGGGATGCAGAAGTGGTGGCATGGGAAGGGAAAAGGGGGAAAGGCCTGGGCTAGGAACCAAGAATTCTGTTTTTTTTTTTTTTTTTCTCCTAGCCCTTTTGTTAACTTGTGTGATTCTGGGTACATTATTTCCCTTTTATGGGTCTCATTTACTTCATCTGGGGAAAGATTACAATGGCCACGACTACTTACAAACTTCTTTCTTATCCTAAGAATGCTAAAAGTCTACAAGGTGTTTTTCATTAGCAGATTTTATAATGAGCAGCCTCAGTTTACTGCCTGGGTGCCCCATGAATAGTGCCAAAGACCACTGGAGAACTAGATCAGGCCACAGCCCATCTAAACGTACAAGGCTGGGGACGCTGCCTGTGCCCTACTCCATGTACACCAAATTCTGCATGTGATACATCTGTTCTTAAATCCTGAGTTATAAAAATAACCAGTCAGACACAGAGAATAAAGACCATGGAAGAAGGGCATTAACAGTAAATGAGGTAACTAGTCAAAGGTTTAAAATGTTGCTTTCAGTGTTTTGATATCCTGAGGACTTATGGGACAAAAGTAACTAAACAACCTTATCCAGCCTCCAATGTCAGCCTTTAGGAGGCTTTTCTAACTCCCATCGACTGTAGCAAAAACTGTTTCTCATCCCCCCACCAAATGCACATTTAAAGGTGCACTCAACCCACCCCAACCCTGAATACCAGCTTGGGTCATGGGAAGTGGCCTCATTATTTTTCTCATTCCCCTCCCAGAAATCCTTAACCCAGTAAGTGAAACAAACCATCAGCCCGAAAGCCTAGGAAGGCAAGTCCCTGGACCTACCTTTCTTCAGGCCTGCAATGTCTGCTGTAGGTCTGATGCATGCAGGGCTCTAGGCAAGTTCCTCAAAGTTCTTTGGTCTAGACCCAATCAACTTCCCCCTCTCCACACCTCACTCAGTTTAAATCTGCATTCCTCTTCTAGCAGATGTTTGGAACCTTAAAGGCTGTGCTGAGAATTTCTGAATCGCACAGCTAGTTCCTCTTTTATATCGGAAGCATTAACTGATTTTGTGTTCCCAATATGGGTGTGGATGTCTATTTTGAAATTTGCTGAAAAAGCAGTGGCTGCCTGATACAATCTTTCCTATGAAAATAATACTGCTAATTACTATGGATATCAGTGGTAGAGGATTTACTGTATGCCAGACTCTCTTCAAAGGTCGTTATATGAACAAGTAAATGGTATTTTGTAAATACCCCCTTTCACAGTGTCACACATTTCCACAGTACTCTTGTCTTCCTGGAGCCCTACTATTACTATTTTATTAGGTTGGTGCAAAAGTAGTTGCAGTTTTTGCCATTATTTTACGGCCAAAATCACAATTACTTTTGCACCAACCTTAATATACACAACTTAAATGCTTTATTTACATGAAATCCCACCTTTAGAGATTCATCAGGAGTGGCCATAAGATGGCAACAAGTTGGTTGTATGGCAATAAAACAACACCTTTCTAAGTGAAGGAAGCAGCTGGTATCATAGAACGAGCTGGTCTTTGACTAAGATAAAATCAATGGCAAGCATTTCTTGCATGGCCTTGTTAATCTCCTGAACCTAAGATTCATTTGTATATGTACCATGGAATACTATGCAGCCATAAAAAATGATGAGTTCATGTCCTTTGTAGGGACATGGATGAATTGGAAATCATCATTCTCAGTAAACTATCGCAAGGACAAAAAAACAAACACCGCATGTTCTCACTCATAGATGGGAATTGAACGATGAGAACACATGCACACAGGAAGGGGAACATCACACTCGGGGGACAGTTGTGGGTTGGGGGGAGGGGGGAGGGATAGCATTAGGAGATATACCTAATGCTAAATGATGAGTTAATGGGTGCAGCACACCAGCATGGCACATGTATACGTATGTAACTAACCTGCACATTGTGCACGTGTACCCTAAAACTTAAAGTATAATTAAAAAAAAGATTAAAAAAAAGGTTCATTTGTAAAATAAACTAATGCCTACTTTACATGGAGGAGGAAAGCAAAGTGGCGTGCAGTTTTCATTCATTCAGCATTTTCTTTAGAAAAACTACTATAAGCCAAGCAGTGTGCCATGTGCTTCTGATAAAATGGTAAAAAATAATTTTCACTCAAAGAGTTTATAGACTACTTGGAAAAACAGACCAGTAAATAAATCCATTACTATCAGTTATCTGCAAGGTAAAGTGGCAATACAGATGAGTAAATACATCATTACAACCCATTATAATCAGTGATCTGCAAGGTAAAGTAGGGTATCCTAAGAGAGCTCATAGGAGGATCAATGAACCCAAAATTGGGTAGGCAGAGGAGACTTCCTAGATAAGGGGACATCTAATTGGAGACCTGATGAATGAGCAAAAGACACACAAATGGAAGGGGAATGAAGGAACGTAATATTATTATTTCTATTTTTTGGAAGAAGAAACTGAAACTCAGAGATATTCGTATAGCTGGTATAGATGAGATTGAAATCCAGTTTTGCTTAATTCTCTATAATCTGAAATTACAATTCTCAAAATTAAAATAGATTGTATTTCAGAAATATTGTCCTGGTTTCAAACAACAGGAATAAATAATAATAAAATCAGAGAGTTAAGCTCAAGGTAGAGGCAGTTCTTTAGGGAAGGGATGATGGTTACCTGAACTACCTGTGATGCTAGTGAAGTTGGAGAGAATGAATGGATTTGGAAGATGTTTAGGAACGAGAAATGACAGTACTTGTTGGTATAATGGATGTGTAAATCAGGAGAAAAAACAGGAAAGGATGACACTCAGATTCTGGGTTAGGAAACTGAATGAGTGATAGAGCCATTCAGTAAGGCAATAGACATGGACCAGGACAGAACTGCAGGAACAAAGAGTAAAATTTTGAATGTATTTAATCAGAGTTGTGTAGGGACCTTCAAATAAAGTTGATAAGAATTGGATAACCGGCAGGAGCTAGGGAATGAGAACATGGCTATAGAGGTAAACCCAACCACTCTTCACCCAGAGGGATGAGATCACCCAGGCTCGTGGGTGGAGGCAGAAAACATCAAACCCTTTTTCCAGAGGATAGAGACAGTATAATCAGAAATAAGAGTTCCCAGAAGATTATGAAAAAGAGGGTAAGGAAGATAGCAGGCAAACTCGGAAAATGCGGCATTGCAGAAGACAAGGGTACAGAGTTTCATGACTTCCTAAGAGAGGTTGAAATTCTAGACTAAGGACAGGCATCAGTCTGTCCTCCCACTCCATATGGTATGAAATGAGACATTATCAGGTTATTATTAGCAGATAACAATTTCAAGAGAACAATAACATGAAATTTGACAGAGAAATATATATATTCTATATATAGAGAATATATATCCTATATATATAATAGAATATCTATATATTATATATAGATAATTATATATTATATAGAGATATATTAATATATCTCTATATAATATGTTATATTATATATTAACAGAGACTGGGTTTCACCATTTTGGCCAGGCTGTTCTCGAACTCCAGATCTCAAGTAATATACCCTCCTCGGCCTCCCAAAGTGCTGGGATTACAGGCATGAGCCACTGCGCCCGGCTTTAAGCTGAGTTTTGAATCCTATGCCCTATGTGAGCTGGACCAAGTTGCTTAGGCTTTCTGTGCCTCAGTTTACTCTTTGTAAAATATAGATAGTAAGATGTCATAGCGTTGTTGAAAGGGTTATATTAGATAATATAAATAAATTACTTATCATTTTTTGAGCACAGAAATATTTCAGTAGGAAGAAATTATTCAATTATTATTAAATACTTCAGAGAGACAAGCTAACAACAGTAAAATGTTCACTGGATTTAGCCTGAAAGAAATCATTAGTGCCCCCTTCCCCAGTTCCCAACCAGTTTTCTTTCTCCAGAAGCAAGTATTTAATTTTTAATTGTTTCCTTTTGTGTTGACTCCATATTTCTAAGTGAATGATTTTAAATACTGTTCTAATTTTTGGTTTTATGTATTATCCACTAACTTCCTACTACTGAAGACAATAGACTAACCCCTATATCCTTCATTTTTACCCTGGACACACCTTCCCACCATAACATTTCCTTTTCCCTCATTCTCCCATATAGTTTTATCATGATTTTTTAGTTAACTCAATTTATAGTATTTAAATCATTAATGGCTAATTCATTATGAGTGTTATGATTACGCTTCCTTTTGACCATTTTTCTCTCTGAAGTTAGTAAGTGCCTCATGTTTCATATGCTGTTTTCTACATACCTGAAAATAAGTTGTTTTAAATACTCCACCATAAATGTAAATCTCAGTGTCTATAGACCCACAGGGTAATTGATCTGTTTCATTAGTATTTTTCTGTAGACATTCTCCCTTTCTGGAGCCTTATATTCTCCTATTCCAGTTAAGACTGGTTACACTCTAGGCCTTCAGGGATCTTAATTCACTATTCTCAGTGAATTCACTTACTTAAGTATTCACTATTGATATGGTTTGGCAGTGTCCCCACCAAATTTCATCTTGAATTGTAGCTACCATCATTCCCACACGTTGTGGGAGGGAACCACTGGGAGATAATTGAATCATGGGGGCGTGTTCCCCCATACTTTTCTCGTGGTAGTGAGTAAGTCTCACCAGATCTGATGATTTTATAAGTGGTTTTCCCTTTTGCTTGGCTCTCAATCTCTCTTGTCTGCAGCCATGTAAGATGTGCATTTTGCCTTCCACCATGATTCTGAGGCCTCCCCAGCCATGTGGAACTGTGAGTCCATTAAACCTCTTTTTCTCCATAAATTACCCAGCCTTGGTTGTGTCTTTTTTAGCGATGTGAGAACAGACTAATTCAACTACCTTCTCAGACAGTTAGCTGTGTCCCCAGACATATTCAACTGAATTTTCTTTTTCTTTTTGGTTCTTTTTGATTCCTTTTTTATTTTTATTTTATTATACTTTAAGTTTTAGGGTACATGTGCACAATGTGCAGGTTAGTTACATATGTATACATGTGCCATGCTGATGTGCTGCACCCATTAACTCGTCATTTAGCATTAGGTGTATCTCCTAAAGCTATCCCTCCCCCCTCCCCCCAACCCACAACTGTCCCCCGAGTGTGATGTTCCCCTTCCTGTGTGCATGTGTTCTCATCGTTCAATTCCCATCTGTGAGTGAGAACATGCGGTGTTTGTTTTTTTGTCCTTGCGATAGTTTACTGAGAATGATGATTTCCAATTTCATCCATGTCCCTACAAAGGACATGAACTCATCATTTTTTATGGCTGCATAGTATTCCATGGTGTATATATGCCACATTTGCTTAATCCAGTCTATCATTGTTGGACATTTGGGTTGGTTCCAAGTCATTGCTATTGTGAATAGTGCCACAATAAACATACATGTGCATGTGTCTTTATAGCAGCATGATTTATAGCCCTTTGGGTATATACCCAGTAATGGGATGGCTGGGTCAAATGGTATTTCTAGTTCTAGATCCCTGAGGAATTGTCACACTGACTTCCACAATGGTTGAACTAGTTTACAGTCCCACCAACAGTGTAAAAGTGTTCCTATTTCTCCACATCCTGTCCAGCACCTGTTGTTTCCTGACTTTTTAGTGATTGCCATTCTAACTGGTGTGAGATGCTATCTCATTGTGGTTTTGATTTGCATTTCTCTGATGCCAGTGATGGTGAGCATTTTTTCATGTGTATTTTGGCTGCATAAATGTCTTCTTTTGAGAAGTGTCTGTTCATGTCCTTCGGCCACTTTTTGATGGGGTTGTTTTTTTTTTTCTTGTAAATTTGTTGGAGTTCATTATAGATTCTGGATATTAGCCCTTTGTCAGATGAGTACGTTGGGAAAATTTTCTCCCATTTTGTAGGTTGCCTGTTCACTCTGATAGTAGTTTCTTTTGCTGTGCAGAAGCTCTTTAGTTTAATTAGATCTCATTTGTCAATTTTGACTTTTGTTGCCATTGCTTTTGGTGTTTTAGACACGAAGTCCTTGCCCATGCCTATGTCCTGAATGGTAATGCCTAGGTTTTCTTCTAGGGTTTTTATGGTTTTAGGTCTAACGTTTAAGTCTTTAATCCATCTTGAATTAATTTTTGTATAAGGTGTAAGGAAGGGATCCAGTTTCAGCTTTCTACATATGGCTAGCCAGTTTTCCCAGCACCATTTATTAAATAGGGAATCCCTCCCCATTGCTTGTTTTTCTCAGGTTTGTCAAAGATCAGATAGTTGTAGATATGCGGCGTTATTTCTGAGGGCTCTGTTCTGTTCCATTGATCTATATCTCTGTTTTGGTACCAGTACCATGCTGTTTTGGTTACTATAGCCTTGTAGTATAGTTTGAAGTCAGGTAGCGTGATGCCTCCAGCTTTGTTCTTTTGGCTTAGGATTGACTTGGCGATGCGGGCTCTTTTTTGGTTCCATATGAACTTTAAAGTAGTTTCTTCCAATTCTGTGAAGAAAGTCATTGGTAGCTTGATAGGGATGGCATTGAATCTGTAAATTACCTTGGGCAGTATGGCCATTTTCACGATATTGATTCTTCCTACCCATGAGCATGGAATGTTCTTCCATTTGTTTGTATCCTCTTTTATTTCATTGAGCAGTGGTTTGTAGTTCTCCTTGAAGAGGTCCTTCATGTCCCTTGTAAGTTGGATTCCTAGATATTTTATTCTCTTTGAAGCAATTGTGAATGGGAGTTCACTCATGATTTGGCTCTCTGTTTGTCTGTTATTGGTGTATAAGCATGCTTGTGATTTTTGTACATTGATTTTGTATCCTGAGACTTTGCTGAAGTTGCTTATCAGCTTAAGGAGATTTTGGGCTGAGACAATGGGGTTTTCTAGATATACAATCATGTCATCTGCAAACAGGGACAATTTGACTTCCTCTTTTCCTAATTGAATACCCTTTATTTCCTTCTCCTGCCTAATTGCCCTGGCCAGAACTTCCAACACTATGTTGAATAGGAGTGGTGAGAGAGGGCATCCCTGTCGTGTGCCAGTTTTCAAAGGGAATGCTTCCAGTTTTTGCCCATTCAGTATGATATTGGCTGTGGGTTTGTCATAGATAGCTCTTATTATTTTGAGATATGTCCCATCAATACCTAATTTCTTGAGAGTTTTTAGCATGAAGGGTTGTTGAATTTTGTCAAAGGCCTTTCCTGCGTCTATTGAGATAATCATGTGGTTTTTGTCTTTGGTTCTGTTTATATGCTGGATTACATTTATTGATTTGCGTATATTGAACAAGCCTTCCATCCCAGGGATGAAGCCCACTTGGTCATGGTGGATAAGCTTTTTGATGTGCTGCTGGATTCGGTTTGCCAGTATTTTATTGAGGATTTTTGCATCAATGTTCATCAAGGATATTGGTCTAAAATTCTCTTTTTTCGTTGTGTCTCTGCCCGGCTTTGGTATCAGGATGATGCTGGCCTCATAAAATGAGTTAGGGAAGATTCCCTCTTTTTCTATTGATTGGAATAGTTTCAGAAGGAATGGTACCAGTTCCTCCTTGTACCTCTGGTAGAATTCGGCTGTGAATCCATCTGGTCCTGGACTCTTTTTGGTTGGTAAGCTATTGATTATTGCCACAATTTCAGAGCCTGTTATTGGTCTATTCAGAGATTCAATTTCTTCCTGGTTTAGTCTTGGGAGGGTGTGTGTGTCGAGGAATTTATCCCTTTCTTCTAGATTTTCTAGTTTATTTGCATAGAGGTGTTTGTAGTATTCTCTGATGGTAGTTTGTATTTCTGTGGGATCAGTGGTGATATCCCCTTTATCATTTTTTATTGCATCTATTTGATTCTTCTCTCTTTTCTTCTTTATTAGTCTTGCTAGCAGTCTATCAATTTTGTTGATCCTTTCAAAAAACGAGCTCCTGGATTCATTAATTTTTTGAAGGGTTTTTTGTGTCTCTATTTCCTTCAGTTCTGCTCTGATTTTAGTTATTTCTTGCCCTCTGCTAGCTTTTGAATGTGTTTGCTCTTGCTTTTCTATTTCTTTTAATTGTGATGTTAGGGTGTCAGTTTTGGATCTTTCCTGCTTTCTCTTGTGGGCATTCAGTGCTATAAATTTCCCTCTACACACTGCTTTGAATGTGTCCCAGAGATTCTGGTATGTTGTGTCTTTGTTCTCGTTGGTTTCAAAGAACATCTTTATTTCTGTCTTCATTTCCTTATGTACCCAGTCGTCATTCAGGAGCAGGTTGTTCAGTTTCCATGTAGTTGAGCGGTTTTGAGTGAGTTTCTTAATCCTGAGTTCTAGTTTGATTGCACTGTGGTCTGAGAGACAGTTTGTTATAATTTCTGATCTTTTACATTTGCTGAGGAGAGCTTTACTTCCAACTATGTGGTCAATTTTGGAACAGTCTGCAGGATATTATCCAGGAGAACTTCCCCAATCTAGCAAGGTGGGCCAAGATTCAGATTCAGGAAATACAGAGAATGCCACAAAGATACTCCTCACGAAGAGCAACTCCAAAACACATAATTGTCAGATTCACCAAAGCTGAAATGAAGGAAAAAATGTTAAGGGCAGCCAGAGAGAAAGGTCGGGTTACCCACAAAGGGAAGCCCATCAGACTAACAGCAGATCTCTCGGCAGAAACTCTACAAGCCAGAAGAGAGTGGGGGCCAATATTCAACCTTCTTAAAGAAAAGAATTTTCAACCCAGAATTTCATATCCAGCCAAACTAAGCTTCATAAGTGAAGGAGAAATAAAATACTTTACAGACAAGCAAATGCTGAGAGATTTTGTCACCACTAGGCCTGCCCTAAAATAGCTCCTGAAGGAAGCACTAAACATGGAAATGAACAACTGGTACCAGCCACTGCAAAATCATTCCAAATTGTAAAGACCATCGAGGCTAGGAAGAAACTGCATCAACTAACGAGCAAAATAACCAGCTAACATCATAATGACAGGATAAAATTCACACATAACAATATTAACTTTAAATGTAAATGGACTAAATGCTCCAATTAAAGGACACAGACTGGCAAATCGGATAAAGAGTCAAGACCCATCAGTGTGCTGTATTCAGGAAACCCATCTCACGTGCAGAGACACACATAGGCTCAAAATAAAAGGATGGAGGAAGATCTACCAAGCAAATGGAAAACAAAAAAAGGCAGGGGTTGCAATCCTAGTCTCTGATAAAACAGACTTTAAACCAACAAAGATCAAAGGAGACAAAGAAGGCCATTACATAATGGTAAAGGGATCAATTCAACAAGAAGAGCTAACTATCCTAAATATATATGCACCCAATACAGGAGCACCCAGATTCATAAAGCAAGTCCTGAGTGACCTACAAAGAGACTTAGACTCCCACACAATAATAATGGGAGACTTTAACACCTCACTGTCAACATTAGACAGATCAACGAGACAGAAAGTTAACAAGGATACCCAGGAATTGAACTCAGCTCTGCACCAAGCAGACCCAGTAGACATCTACAGAACTCTCCACCCCAAATCAACAGAATATACATTTTTTTTGAAAGCACTTATTATTCTTGAGACTTACTGGGGTTCTGCAAAGAGAATCAAATTTTTTCTAAGCTTTCAATTCCATCAGTCAGGTTTTCACTTTCTGGAGGCTGCTAAGTCATTTATTGCTTGTCTAGCTGGTTTCTAACATTTAAAAAAATGATGCAATTTCTCTCACATTATTTTTGAATTTTTGGATTTATGACTTTCTCCCAGACCCTTTATAGTCATTTAGTTGGGTTTCATGAGGAAATAGATGTGTTTAATCCACCAAGATTAGCCATTATTTGAAAATTGTATTTTTCTAAGTGTTTTTCTTACCAGTTCATTGTATCTCTGAGGACAGATAATGTATCTTATTTATCTTTTTGATTTCAACATTTCTCAATGTCTGACACCAGGTAGGAACATTTCTGTGGAATGCTATTGGGTGGGTAAAATAGAATCAATGCAGAGAATGGATGTTGGTGGCACATCAGTCAGCAGTGAACTGAGATACAGTATCAGAGAAAATTATATTCCAATCTCAGCTAAAGAGATGGTAAAAGCCTTAGAGATGTCTGGAATAAAAGATTAGAACAGAGGGAAAATGTGAAAACAAATATATTAGGAAGTAGGAGTCATGTAAAGTTGAGGTGATAGATCTAAGCACTGTAATTCCTCATTTTGAATCTAGAAAAAATATTATTTTGTATCCTTTTAATAAAAATATTTTTCCAATGCCTATATAATTCTAAATTAAAAGCACAAAATGTTTTTTTTTTTCCCATATGGGTTTCCTTTGTGCTTAAGAAATGGTTCTTCAAATAGTACATATGTAGCAAAGAAAGGTATTATTCTTAAGAAAACACTCTTAAAATTCTTAACACTTAACCTCAGATACTGGTGCCTATGTATATTAATATGCAAAATAAATGCCAGTGTCCCCTAAGGACAGGGTCTGTTTAATGACAATAGCCCAACTCGTTTATGCTGACACCAAAGTAGTGTATGCAAATCACATTCTTCTCTTCTTTATCACTACAAGATCTCTTAGCTCTGACCAATTTACTGCTCTGCAACCATTTTTGCCAACTAAGGAAATTAAGTTTTAATCTGAAACTCTTAGAAAATGACTTACAGCCAATCAAGTCACTCAAATTGAACAAATATATAAGTTATCAAAGGAAACAAAAACTTTCTTTTTTTTATTTCATCACATGCCATCTAAAGGCCTACAATTATAGAGGTCTAATCTCACTTCCCTTGAACATTGAGTTTCACGGAGGATAATAATCACCATCTCTGGCAAGCAATTTCCCCAATGTTTTCATTTTGTCAAGTGTCCTAAAGTCATGTTTCTAATACACTGGATTTTATCTTGTGAATTTGAGGCAGTTAAAATACATTCCACAAAAAGCTAAATAAAATGCCAGTAGTTATTCAAAACCAACTTTAGTATTTTGATATATTTTTTATAGTCTCTCCTTTGAATTATGAACACAGATTCCTTGGCTATTCCAGGCTACCTACCTATACTATATTCAGAAATCCAAGCAAATACTATTCTCCAGCAGTCGCTCATTATAATTTGCTTTAATGTAACAGTGGATGAATTAAAACTATGTTATAAACATTTGGATAGGCCAACAGACTTTGATTCAACAAGATTATGGCTCTTGTTATGATTTCTAGGAAAAAAGTATTAAAACCATAAGATTAAGAGCTAAGAGGGAGCACAGATGATCAATGATACTAAGGGAAAACCAGGACACAGAGAACCCATGAAGTCTCCTCACATGTGCAAGAAATATTTGCTATGAAGGAAGTCTGGGAAAGAAAGTAGCTGAAGACAGTAAGGTATATCTCTGGGAGTGAGATGACCCAAGTTTTAATCTCAACTCAGAAACTAAACTCAATGTGATGTAGAGTAATATTTTGTTTCTTCATCCTCAAGAGTTAGAATAGGTACGTTCTAAGGACCAGCCGGCCTGATCTCCAGTGATTCTACATCTGGTTCATTCTTCCCATCTGATTATCTCATTGCCAATATGAACCAGCTCTTTTGAGCACCACCCTTGCCATAAATACTGCCTACCATGTGTATCTCATCACCACCAATTCACATGACTATTTTTCTTCCAATATGAGGATATTAATTCACAAATCCCAGGCCTGGAGATATACTGAGCTCTATGGAACATGCTGACACTCTTAAAATGGAAGAGTTTGCATTGACCTGTCTACAACATAGCAGCATACATAGGCAGAACTCCAGGGCCGAAAGACCGAACATCTCAACCAGTGTCTATTGCAACAAGGAAGAGTGAATGGTGCCTGAACCTTTAACCTCCAACATTTTAAATATTTCATTTCACCCACTTCTTGTTTGCATAGTTTCTGAAAAGAAGCCTAATGTAATACTTATCCTTGTTCCTCTCTAGTTAAGTTTCCTTTTCTCCTTTATTGCTTCTTTCAAAATTTTCTCTGTCTTTGATTTTCTGTTTTTGAATATTATATACCCATGTACAGATGTTTTACTATTTACTATGCATGGTATTGTCTGAGCTTCCTGGATTTGTGATTTGGCATCTGTTACTAATTTTGGAAAAATCTCAGTCATTATTTAAACTTCAAATATTTCTTCTCTTCCTTTCTCTCTTGTTTCTTTTTATGGTATTTCCATTACGTGTAATGTTATGCCTTTTGTAGTTGTCCTGCACTTTGGGGTTATTCTGTTCTTTTTTTTCCATTTTTTTCCCTTTGCTCTTCAGTTTGGAAAGTTTTTATTGACTTATCTTCAAGCTCCCTGACTCTTTCCTCTGACACGCCTAGTATACTGATGAAATTATCAAAGACATTTTTAAAATTTTTATTACTGTATTTTATATTTCTAGCATTACCTTTTCATTCTTTCTTAGAAATTTCTTCTCTTTGCTTATATCCATTTATTCTTTTTTTTTTTTCTTGAGACAGGGTCTTGCTCAGTCACCCAGGCTGGAGTGCAGTGGCGCGATCTTGGCTCACTACAAACTCCGCCTCCCAGGTTCAGGCCATTCTCCTGCCTCAGTCTCCTGAGTAGCTGGGACTACAGGCGCCTAACACCACGCCCGGCTAATTTTTTTTTGTATTTTTAGTACAGACGGGGTTTCACCATGTTAGCCAGGATGATCTCGATCTCCTGACCTCGTGATCCACCCGCCTCAGCCTCCCAAAATGCTGGGATTACAGGCGTGAGCCACCGCGCCCTGCCCTTATCATATCCATTTATTCTTGCATGTTGTACGCTTCTCCTGTTAAAGTCCTTATAATATTAATCATAGTTATTTTAAATTTCTGATCTGATAATTCCAAAATCTCTGCCACATTTGAATCTTGTTCTGTTGCTTGCTTTGTTTCTTCACACTTTGTCTTTTACCTTTTAACATACATTGTAATTTTTTTTTGATAGCTGGACATAAAAGGAAGTAAATAGGCCTTTTATTAAGGTATTATGTTTATCTGGCTAGAAGTTAGGCTGCATTTATTGTTTGCTGTAGCTATTTGGGTCAAAGGCTGAAATGTCCTGTAATGTCCTTGTTTTGGTCTCCCCTATTATTGTTGGATCTCCCTAGACACCACTTCTTAAATAGGGTCTGAGGTTTACAGTTCATTCACTGCAATCTCCTGCTGTCATACAGGATCCTGATTCATCTGATGATAGTGTAGATTGAGGGGAAACATCCTCTAGTATCATAATTAGGTCGCAGCCCTTTAGCAGCTTGTGCTCCTCAGTTATCAAATTCACAAATGCTTCTTAGCCCCCACCTGAACTTAGGTCAGGCAGGATACTAGAGAGAGATGTAGCTGAATATTCAATTTTCCCACGTGGAAGGATAGAGGAAGGTGGAGTTGTGTATTGACCTTTTCCAAGACTGGTTAGGTTTTTTTTTTTAATTGAGGTGGAGTCTCGCTCTGTCGCCCAGGCTGGAGTGCAGTGGCGCGATCTCGGCTCACTGCAAGCTCCGCCTCCCACGTTCACGCCATTCTCCTGCCTCAGCCTCCCGAGTAGCTGGGACTACAGGCACCCGCCACTACGCCCGGCTAATTTTTTGTATTTTTAGTAGAGACGGGGTTTCACCATGTTAGCCAGGATGGTCTTGATCTCCTGATCTCATGATCTGCCTGTCTCGGCCTCCCAAAGTGCTGGGGTTAGGTTTTGATATTATCCAAATCAATCAGAATCAATCAGAATCTGAAAAAATAGTTTCCCTTGAGGGAAGACTTTTTTGTTAAAGACAACAGAATGCCCTGGAGTATTTCAAAAATGGTTATATTACCTTCCCTAATCAGAAGCACAAGATTTTTCTCTGTTCTTTACACTAAGTACCTGCTAGGACACTTGGAGGTAAAAGCCATGCAAGTGTTTGACCTCTCCCCAAGACTGGGCCTCATGGAGTTTTAGCGCCCAAGTTAGTCCACATTGAACATCCAGCAGTTCATCAGTTATAATTGATGTGTTCCTATTGTACTTCCGCTCCTGGTAAGCTGGGAAGCTCTGTTTGGGCCTTCTTGTCCAAATTTTGGGACAAAAATTCAAGTCTGCATAATAACCAACTGATAATATGATGGCAAGATCAAA
The DNA here is from genome assembly GCF_028885625.2 of Pongo pygmaeus. Classification (NCBI taxonomy): domain Eukaryota; kingdom Metazoa; phylum Chordata; class Mammalia; order Primates; family Hominidae; genus Pongo; species Pongo pygmaeus. The sequence goes on from NC_072382.2 coordinate 14,944,535, forward strand.
ACCTGCACATATCAATATTAACCTTGAATATGAATGGGATAAATTTACCAATTAAAAGGCACAAAGTGGCAAATTGGATAAAGAGGCAAGACCCAACTGTATGCTGTCCAGAGAAGATCCATTTCACATGAAATGACACCCATGACAACTCAAAGTAAAGGGATGGAGAAAAATCTACCAAGCAAACAAAAGAAAACAGAAAAATTAAGCAGTTGCTCTTCTAATTTCAAACAAAACAGACTTTAACAATGATTTTAAAAGATAAAGAAGGCCATTATATAATGGTAAAGGTTCAATTCAACAAGAAGACCTAACTATCCTAAATATATCTGCATCAAACCCAGGAGCACCCAGATTCACAAAGGAAATTCTTAGATACACATGAAGAGATTTAGATAACCACACAATAATAGCAGGAGACTTTGACACCCCACTGGTAGTATCAGACAGATCATCGAGGCAGAAAGCTAATAAGGATGTTCAGGATCTGAACTCAACATTTCACCAAATGGGTGTAACAGACTACTACAGAACTCTCCACCCCCAAACAGCAGAATATACATTCTTCTCATGTGCACATGGTATATACTCTAAAATCAACCACACAACCAGGCATAAAACAATCCTCGGCAGTTAAAAAAAATCATACCAAACACGCTATCAGACCACAGTGCAATAAAAACTGAAACAAATACCAAGAAGATCTTTCAAAACTACATAGTTAAATGGAAATTAAACAATCTGTTCCTGAATGAGTGTTTGGTAAACAATGAAATTCAGTCAGAAATCAAGAAATTCTTTGAAACTAATGAGAACAAAGATATAACATACTGGAATCTCTGGGACATAGCTAGAGCAGCATTAAGAGGAAAATGTATAGTGCTAAATGCCCAAATCAAAAAGTTAGAAAGATCTCAAATTAATAACCTAACATCACCCACAGAGGACCTATAGAAACAAGAGCTAACAAACCCCAAAGCTAGCAGAAGACAAGAAGTAACCAGTACCAGAGCTAAACTAAACAATATTGAAATGTGAAAAACCATAAAAAGATCAAAAAATCCAGGAGGAGATTCCTTGAAAGAACAAATAAGATTGATAGACCAGTAGCTAGACTAATAAAGAAAAAAAGAGAGAAAATCCACGTAAACAGAAATGACAAAGGCAACATTGTCACTAATCCCACAGAAATACAAAAAATGTTCAGAAACAACTATGAACACCTCTATGAACACAAGCTAGAAAACATAGAAGAAATAGATAAATTCCTGGAAACATACAACCTCCCAAGAGTAAATCAGTAAGAAACTAAAACCTTGAACAAACCAATAACAAGTTCTGAAATTGAATCACAACAAAAAGCCTACCAACCAAAAAAAGCTCAGGACCAGATGCATTCATAGCCCAATTCCACCAAATGTATAAAGAAGAGTTGACACCATCCTACTAAAACTATTCCAAAAATTCAGGAGGAAAGGATCTTCTCTAACTCATTCTATGAGGCCAACATCATTCTGATACCAAAATCTGGCAGACACACACACACACACACACACACACACACAAAAGAAAACTTTAGGCCACTATCCTTGATGAACAGAGGTTCAAAAACACTCAAAAAAAATACTAGCAAACCAAATCCAGCAGCACATAAAAAATCGAATCCACCATAATCAAGTAGGCTTTATCTCTTGGATGCAAGGTTGGTTTAACGTAAGGTGAGTTAATAAATGTAATTCACCACGTAAACAGAACTAAAAACATGATCATCTCAGTAGATGCAGAAAGGGCTTTTGATAAAATTCTACATGTCTTCATGTTAAGAAATCCTCAACAAACTAGTCATTGAAGGAATATACCTCAAAATAATAAAATAATAAGAGCCATCTATGGCAAACCAACAGCCAACGCCATATTGAATGGGCAAAAACTGGAAAGTTCTCCTGGATGACTGAAACAAGACAAGGATGCCCACTCTCACCACTCCTTTTCATAGTACTGGAAGTTCTAAACAAAGCAATCACGCAAGAGAAAGAACTAAAATGCATCCAAATAGGAAAAGAAGAAGTCAAACTATCTCTGATTGCAGATGATATGATTCTATACCTGGAAAACCCCATAGTCTGCCCAAAACCTCTTACATCTGATAGACAACTTCAGCAAAGTTTCAGGATACAAAATTAATGTATATAAATCAGTAGCATTTTTATACACCAACAGCATCCAAGCTGAGAGCCAAATCATTCACAATAGGCAAAAAAAAAAAAGAATAAAATATCTAGGAATTTAGTTAATGAGAGAGGTGAAAGATCTCTAAAATGAGGATTAGAAAACAGTGTTCAAAGTAATCAGAGGTGACACAGACAAATAAAAAAGCATTCCATGCTCATGGATAGGAAGAATCAATATTATTAAAATAGTCATAGTGCTAAAAGCAATCTACAGATTCAATGCTATTCCTATCAAACTACCAATGACATTCTTCACAGAATTAGAAAAAAAACTATTTTATAATTCATATGGAACCAAAAAGAGCCTGAATAGCCATGCAAATCCTACGCAAAAAGAACAAAGCTGGAGGCATCATGGTACCTGACTTCAAACTATACTACAAAGCTACTGTAACCAAAACAGCATGATAATGGTACAAAAACAGACACATTGACCAATGGAACAGAATAAAGAGCCCAGAAAGAAAGTGACATGCCTACAACCATCTGATACTTAACAAAGTCAGCAAAAACAAGCTATGTGGAAAGGATCCCTATTTAATAAATTGTGATGGGATAACTGGCTAGCCATCTACAGAAGATTGAAGCTGGATCCCTAACTTATACTATATACGAAAATCAACTAATGATGGATTAAAGATTTAAATGTAAAATCTAAGCCTATAAAAACCATGAAGGATAACCTAGGAAATACCATTCTGCACATAGGCCCTGGAAAAGATTTCATGTCTAAGATGTCAAAAGCAATTGCACAAAATAAAAAAAAAAAAAATGGACAAGTGGGACCTAATTAAACTAAAGAGCTTCTGCACAGCAAAAGAAACTGTCAACAGAGTAAACAGACAACCTACAGAATGGGAGAAAGTATTTGCAAACTATGCATCTGACAAAGGTCTAATATCAAGAATCTATAAGGAAATTAAATTAACAAGTGATAAACAATCAACCCCATTAAAAAGCAGGCAAAGGACATGAACAGACACATTTTAAAAGAAGACATACACGCAGCCAACAAGTATATTTAAAAAACTCTCAACGTCACTAATCATTAGAGAATCACAAATCAAAACTACAATGAGACTGTGGCCATCTCATGCCAGTCAGAGTGGCTATTACTAAAATGTCAAAAAATAACAGATGCTAAAAACATTGTGGAGAAAAAAGAACACATACACTGCTTGTGGGAATGTAAATTAGTTCAGCCTTGTGCAAAGTAGTGTGGAATTTCTCAAAGAACTTAAAACAGAAGTTCCATTCGACCCAGCTATCCCATTATTAGGTATATGCCCAAAGGAACATAAATTATTTTACCATAAAGATACATGTCCACATATGTTCATAGCAGAGACATGAAATCAAACTGAATGCCCATCAGTGGTAGACTGGAAAAAACGGTACATATACACCATGGAAAACTACACAGCGATAAAAAAGAATGAGTTCATGTTCTTTGAAGAAACACGGATGGAGCTGGATTTCTTTATCCTAAGCACACTCATGCAGAAACAGAAAACTAAGTATCACATGTTCTCACTTATGAGCAAGAGCTAAACATTGAGTACACATGGACACAAAGAAGGGAAAAACAGACACTAGGTCCTACTGGAGGGTAGAGGGTGAGAAGAGGGTAAGGATTAAAAAACTCTCTATTGAGTACTATGCTTATTACCTGGGTGATAAAATAATCTGTACACCAAACCTCTGTGACATGTAAGCATTTGTTTTCTTGAACCTCATAATGCAAATCCTTAGAGCTTACTAGCAGTTATTTGAACCAAAGAAGTGGAAAGTGCAAAGCTCTTGAGGGGAGCAGGTTCCTGTGCTTCTGAGGGGGCAGTGTGTCTGGAGACACATTGAGATTGGGATAGGGAGGGGTGAAGGCAATGTTGTCTGAGGTGTCTGCGGGGCCTCAATTATAAAAGAACTTGAGGTCTTATTAAGGACTTAGGTTTATTCTGAGTGAAATAGGAGGCATTGGAAGATTTTCAGCAAAAGGAACACAGGATCTGACTTGTGTCTTAACAGTATCACTCTGGCTACCTGCCATAATAAGAACAGACTGAAGGGAGATGAGGGAAGACATAGGGAGGATAGTGAGGAGGCTCCGGCAGTAGTCCAAGAGAGAGGATGGTGGGTTGAGTTGTTGGGATGCAGCATTGCTTCTCACTAAAATCCTGGGAGGTTGGTACCTACAGTTGTCTTTCAAACTGCATGTCACGGGGTTTGGTGTACAGATTATTTATTTAAAAACTATACATGTACCCTGAACATAAAATAAAAGTTTAAAAAAAAGAAAGGTACAGAAAACATCAGGAAGAGCCGTGGAACACTATCAGAAAAAGAAAATATCTCATTCCAAAAAAAAAAATGCCAGCTCTTTTTTCTCCTGGGAGGGCAAAAAAGGGAATGAGCTGACAATATATCTTCTCACCTACTTATACTTCCAACTTTCCCTATTCATTGTCTCAGTGAGCCAAAGCCAAGTCTCATTTAATTGTTTCTCTCTGGAGGGGGACCAGGTAGTGTAATAGAAAGGCCACAGGGCTAAAAAGCAGCAGGTCTGAGCTCAAGACAATTCAACATTTTGCCAATTGTGTGACTCTGGGAAAATCTCCAGAAATCCCCTATAAATGTGTGATAGTAAAGCAAACCATTCAGGTTTGTTTGGAGAATTAGAGGCTGGAAAGAGAGAGAGGACAAAGCATTGCTTCTCCTATTCTCTCTGCATTGACACAGCCTTTGAAAGTAGCTACTTCTTCCACAATTATACTACGAAGCAGCTCTTCTTACAAGACTTCTGCTCTTTATTGGTCCGCATAATACTGTGTTCTCTTCTCATACCTTCCTGCTTTTCTTGTCTGTAGTGACCTCCCTTTCCTTCTTTGTTCCCTTAACTCTGCCCAAATTCTGCGAGGTCTTCATAAAAATCCCTTAAATAAGTCACATGGGATGAATTATGTTTCTTGAGGACACCTTTACTGATACCTGAGCCTTCAAAATGATTGAATGTGGGGAGCGAAAGAGAGGCATAGGCACCCACCCCCCCCAGGATTTGAATGAGCAGAGATGCTGTGTTTCAACAACACAGCCCACCATCCTCTCTCTGGGACTACTGCCAGAGCCTCCTCACGATTATCCCCACATCTTCCCTCACCTGCCTTCAGTCTGTTCTTACCAAGACAGGCAGCCAGAGTGGTCCTGTTAAGATGCAAGTTAGATCCTGTCTTCCCTTTGCTGAAAATCTTCCAATGCCTCCTATCTCACTCAGAATAAGCCTTATCTCCTTAATAAGCCTCAAGTCGTTTTATAATCCAGCCCCCTAGAAACCTCAGACAACATTGCCTTCTCCTCTCCCTATTCCAGTCTTAACATATCTCCAGACGTACTGTTTCCTCAGAAGCACGGAATGTGCTCACCTCAAGACCTCTGCTCTTACCACTTGTTGGTCCAGATAACTGCTAGGGATTTGTATTATCAGGATCAAGAAAATAAATGCGTGGTTCCACTCACTATCAGCATTGTTATTTCAGAAGAATAGTTCACACATATTGTTAGATTAAATTTTATTCACCTAAATTGCTTTTGAGAAAATTTCTTTATTATCCATTTTGAGTAAAGAGTGAGAATCCTAGGAGGTGCTCGAGCAACACCAAGTGGTTACTGGCATGAAAAGGGATGTGAGTAAATTTCCTCTGGGGAGGCAGGACTGGAAAAATCTGAGGAGTAGTCAGTGAATTTCTATACTGTGTACAATAAAGGGAAAGAGAAACAAAACACTCCAAAAATGGTACTGGCCCAGCCATGATGGGAATGGGTATTAGAGAAACGTTAAGAAGTCCTAACTTTATTTCACTTCTTTTAATCCTCTCTCCACCCAGCTTTCACTGACCCACTCTATGGCATTGGAAAATAAATGCTTGGTTCATTTCCATCAGTCAGCTTCACTAGAAACGACTAGGTTGGCTCATTCACTTTCAAAGTCACTTCTAGATCCATGAAACCATATGAGTCATCCCAAAATCTCTCACGGACATATTTCCTTAATATGTGATCTATAAGTCCAACACCATGCGGGAAGCTCTCAGGGTCGGGCTGGTTCAGGTTATTTCCTGTATGAGAGGCCAGTGGCTGTTCCACCAAGAAGGGAAGAAGCCAGGCACAGATGGTGCCACCTGGCCACTCATCCTGAAGCCTTCCCAAACCCTCACCTTCTGCAATGAGATCCATGTTCCAAAAAGCAGAGAAGAGGGCATGGTAATGTCTCTGGTGTGCCATTTATAACCCAGATTTTTCAGAATATGAGACCAGGTGAGATGTGCAGTCTCAGCCTCTCCCTCTAGCTGTATCCACACCCTCCTCCATCATGCATGCGCTCACATTTTACAGAATGTGCGGAAAGACAGGAGAAGGGAGAGGAGACTAGAGTAAATAACAATTAGATAAAATCTAAAATATGTTTTTCAGTTCACCAGAGTGCAGAGAATGGGGTGGGGGTGGACAAAAAAGTGGTATAAAGTTAGGATGGTACAAAAAGCACCCTTTGAAATTAAAGCACTTTAATATTATCTTGAAAATCAACTTGTGATGTTTTTAATATTCATTCTCAGATAGGCACCTTTCAATACAAGTAATAATATCTAAATAATACCTACATTTAGCAGATGAAAAAACTGAGGGTCAGAGGGATGACTTACTGTATCCACTAGATTCCCAGAGAATATGGGATAGAAATGGGACCCAACCCAGCGCTAGTACACAAGACCAGAGCTGGGAGTTGACTTCTCATAAGGTCTTCCCAGAAGACACCAGATTAGGTAGGAATTCAAAGCACAATTTCTTGTCCACTGCCTCCCTCTTATGGCTCAATTAAATATGACACTTCAGTGTCAAAATGAAGGGGATAAAAGGAAAAACAGAAAAACTGGGTTATACATTCATTACCTTCATGACTCACGTGAATCACTTTCTTTCCCTGGGCCACAGACTTCTCATATTTCAGTGTAGGAAGATTTCCACGTCTCTTCTGACTCTGATGTTCTATTTTTATAAGATGTAAATCAGGTCTCTTATATACAGCCCAGTCTAAGCAAAGCATCTCAATATTGTAAGAACTGCCTGTGTGCGTGTGTGTGCGTGTGTGTGTGTGCATGTGTGTGTGGAAAGAGGGAAAGAGATGACAACAATTGAGTCTACAGAGCAAGTATTAAGAGAACTGTTTGTATTTCTGGACTCCTGAAAATTGTGCACCACCTTCTACATGTCTTTGTGGTCAATGGTGAACAGGTCATACCACGAGTGCTAGGAGAATTTTCCTGATGCCAGGATTTGAGCTTACCATTGCTCTTTTATCCTAATTTCTTCCCAAAGATATGTTACTTTTGGGAAAGAAACTGGGGAAAGATTGAAAAGTAAATCCTAGCTTGCAGCTTGCATTCCTGAGACAAATAGTCCCCGAGAGATGTATAACTTGAAGCTTGGTTCTGAACTGAGATCATTGTCTCCTCTAGTAACCTGAAGCAGCATCAAGACATCACATCCTACTCTCTGTCCTTACAATAAAAGGCCTCAGTTTAGTTTCCCCAAGTCCAACTTGGCCCTACCCTCCAGACACAGATATGAAGATGCAAAGAGAAGGCCAAAGCTTATGGAATAAATCCTACTCAGAAGAGAAGATAGGCACAGGGCCAGGTTCTATGCATCCTGGCTCAATACCAGCAGTAGAATTAAAAAGGCTTTAGTTGCATCTGGAGAACTCCAGGTTCGTCTAGAGCAGTAGCTCTTAAAATATGGTTCCCAGAGTAGTAGCATCGTATCACCTGACATTGTGGCTGACATGCAAATACCCTACCCCAGACCTATTGAATCAGACACTCTGGGTGTGCATTCTGTGTTTTAACAAGCCCTCCAGATTTTGATACACACTCAAGTTTGATATCTACAGGCTTATAGCAGTAATTGGCAACATTGACTATACGGTAGAATCAGCTGAAGAGCTACAAAAAATTTTGACTCTCCAACCATAATCCATATTAATTAAATCAGAATACCTGGTAATGGGGCTCATGTGTTAGTACGTGTTAAAATTTCCCAAGTTATCCCAATGCTTAGACAAGATTGAGATCCATTGCTCTAGAGGCAAAGGCAGACTTCTTGGAGAGTCTTTTGCTTCTGTCTCCATCCTTTCAGCTAACTAGTAGAAAGGCTCAGGCCTTTCTCACATTAATTTCTGTTAAGCAAGTTCTAGTCCCATCTCAGGTTTGTGCAGGTGATTTTGTTTTTAAACATAAGCTTGGGACTTAAATTTTATCTGATTAAATTTGATTCGTATTCCAACGCTCATGTTCCAGACTTTTGGGTTGTATCTTCAATCTGGACACTCTCATTTTATAAATTATACTTCTTGTTTGTGGATCATTTGCAAATAGGATCAGCAACTAAATTCTTGATGAATATATTAAGTGGTTGAAGATCCAACCAAGAGACTCCACAAAGGATGACATTAACACCCCCTGCACAGGATTTCTACCAGATACAATCCATATAACTGGTTATTCAGGGCATGGTAGGCAGCTATAGTCCTGATTCTCTGGTTTTCCATATTTAGGGTCAACCCTGAGCCATTGGCTGAGACCAGCTGGGCCTGGGTGTCATCTGATGACCTTTGTCACAGGATCAGTCCCGAGCCTGTGCACTGAGGCCTCTTCAGTACTTCTTCTGAACAAATAATACAAGATTCCAAATGCCAGTTATAGGAGAAACCTAGTGTTGGAGTTATCTGGGCCTGGGTTTTTAAAACACAAGTAAGGACAATGGATGTCAAGATGTATAACTTTGATGTTCAGTCTCTGGCTTCAGTCTTCCTCACTTGACTGTCTCTGTAGCCCTGAAGGAAATATACCAATGCCATGCCATGAAATTGCCTCATGGGCATAATTGTTGTACATTCTGACTAGACACAATCAGAAGACGGCAGAGCTTGAGTTTCACCACCAGCCCCCAGATGACCGCATAACAGCTATCACATAGTCTTACTGAACTAAAGTCCCTGGGAACTTGAACTCCAAACTCTTGGTGCTGATCCTGTGAAAAGTGCAATGTTGCATGTCCTGTCCCAGCTTCCTCTTTTCCAGGGACTTTCATATCTTAACTGTTCCTCTTGCGGTACTCTCAGAACTGTTCTCCATCAACCACTTTTTTTTCTTTTTGCATTTCAAGACACATCACTTTTTGTTTATTTCATTATACAAATTATTTGCTTTCAAATCCATTTTTGCATGCATAAGTGCATGGCCATTTCTATTTCTTTAGTTAAATTGTCTGGTCATGCACTTTATCCATTTATATGTTTTCTATGATTACTATGTGGGCATTCTATTCTCATTTTCTTGCCATTCAGTCTATTTCAACACAGCGCATCGCTTGTATTAGTTATTGTATACTCCGTTTTAATTTCCAATAGTACTGTCTTTACTTCAGCGTTAGTCTTTATTAAAATAGTTTTGGCTAGTCATACTTATTCCACATGAACATAAAGAACATTAAGTCAATTTCCACAAGAGATTTATTTGAAAGTATATTATATTACATCTGAAAAAAATGTGGAATAACTGACAACCAGAAATAAGTCAATACAGTCAAGTCTCTGTCTATGTTTCTAAATAAAAGGCGTATGTCTTTCCTCATAAAAGTTCTTCATGTTTCCACTTAAGTGAATTACTGAACACTTTATATTTTTGTTTTAATATGACCAAAATATATTCACTTTAGGCATTTAATCTGATTATTAACAATTAAAAATCTATAAATATTCATTGGGCTTGAAATTAATCTTATTTTGGTAACAAATATTTGTATTATCTACCTCTAGTTTTATTGATTAGTTAATGTGGGCTGGATTTTTTGTTTTAATTTAGTGAGGTTTTATTTGGGATGAATATATGGTCAGTTGTTGCCAATGTACCAAGGATTCTTAAAAAGCATGCTTTCTTTAGTGTTGATTCATTCAAGTATTTTATAATTCAAATCACCTTTTTTGGCTTACATTCCTCTAAACTTATATATGTTAAACATTCTCATGAGTACTGTGTTTTTGTTAGTTTCTCACACTCCTAGGCATTTTTTATTAGTAGAATATTATATGTTATTGATCATAAGATTCTAAACAACGTATCATTATAAATGCCCTCCTTTGTCATACTTGAGAATTTTCCTTAGATCTTTTATTGCCTAATATTAATATTCTATCCCATGTCTTATTATTTTGGATTTTCTGAGCTTTATTTGCATTTCCTTACCCCTACATTCACTACTATAATAGGAACTTTTGGAATAGAAATGGGATTTTGTCACTGCACTGCTTGAATCCTTCTGTGGCTGCACATTGCCTGCATGACAAAGCCCAATGTCTCCAGGAAGCATCTGGAGTCCTGTGAATTCCACATTTTGCACATCCAGGATCTTACCTCTCACCCAAACGAAACTGTCACTTCTCCCACTGTGACAGAATCATAACAAAGTGTTTGCAGGTCCCCCAGTAAGCCAGACTGTTTCAGGGCTCCAGCCTCTGTGCACACCGATTCCCCTACCTAGAATGCATATGGTACAAGCACCTGCTCTTCTTTGAAAGCACGATTTGAATGTCAATTTTCAATGAAGCCTCCTCTTCCCAAGGGAAATTTTAGCCAACATATCTGAACTTTGTGCTCTCGTGATGCTCCCTATGTACTGTGTTCAAGGTCAGGGACATTATCTTCCACAGGTATTACTGATCTCTGGCATAGTGCTGCATGGGCCAGGTACTTAATAAATATTGGCTGAATAAAATAATTGTGAATGGTAGCTTATTTGGAATAGGAACCTAGGACAACTCTAGACTGGTGAGACTAAAATGGCAGCCCTGTTCACATATACAGAGGCTGGCACTTAGGAGTCCCTCCTATGTGAAGCAGAGAATTGTTGCTGTAGCAAATCTGTTTTCAAAAACCTCTTCGTTCATGAAAAGAGAGTAATAACAACAGGGAAAATGATGTGAATTTGGAACAAGAGCAAAATAAGACAATGTAGGAATAGTAGACAGTGTAATTACTTGATATGAATGTTAGGCGGTGTATTAACATATTTCTTTTGCACTGTAAGGTCCAAAATAGTAGCACTGAATGCCACAGCCTATGAGGTATTCATCAAGATTTGTCAACTCAGTATCAGTTTCCTATAGCTTAGAAAAACTGTTTGTCTAAGTACCCATAAGGAGGAGCCTAAATTCCTGGTGGGATGGGATCTTATCTTTTTTACTTGATGGTGCCAGTGTTTTTCATATATTAGTTAAGAGAAGAAAGATTTTTATTGCCTCTCTCCAATTCATTTTTCCATATCCTGTCCCCATTGTTGGAAACAAATGCCCAGTGTCACAAAAAAGAACTAGCACTGAGACAAAGGAGAAAGGGTCTCTCAGCAAGGCAAATTTACTTCTGCAGAAGGGTGTGTCTCGCATATGGAGCAATGGCGAGAGCACACAGAACAAAGGAAAGCAGGGGTTTTTATTATCTCTAATGCAGCTTCTGCTTCTGTGTCTTTCCTCTATTGGCTAGGGCTGGACAGCAGTCTAAACTAGTCCTGACTGGCTAAACATTTAAGCTTTCTTAGATAAGGTAGACATGTAAGGGAGGTGAGAAGAGAGAGACGAGCGGTCATTTATGGGGACATTAGGAAGGTAACCTATTCCCTAATAAGGAAAGGAATGTGGACTGGGGTTGTAGCAAGTTCAGGCATGCCTAGGCATGTTCAGACAAGTTGGGGTGCAGCAAAGGCAAGGGGGTATGTGGAATTATAGGATAGAGAATGGGGAAACTGGATAAGCTGTTTGAAGTGGGAACCTAACTGTATCCAACACCATGAATGCCCTGGTTTCTTTGTTTTTCTCTCCTCAATTTTCATCCTTCATTTCCAGGGCTCAGAGTAAAGGATTTTGATTGTTTACTTATCTAAATTACAATCTGAATTGGAGAAATAGTGGTCTTTGTGACATTAAACAAATCATTTTTTGTGTTTCTAAATGCGAAGGATGGGAGGAGGGAGGAGTACATTATTTATCATATAGAGAAAGTCAAAACAAAAAATGTAGGCTAATGTATCTGAAGACTGCAGAGTTGAGGCAAACTTCAGATAAGATTGGAGCTACTGGTTTAGATGTTTAGATGTCATGGAGGCTCCAGCCCCAACTCTTGTGTACCTTTGTGTAGTGTATTAGCTCTACCCTCTTCTGTGTGTTGGCTTCATGCTTAGGGTGATTTCCCACCTCTTAGCAAAAATGTCTACATCAAGTCTAGGCCTTACATCCATATATCACCCTGTAGTTTGGAAGAATAGTGTTTTTAGAATAGTCTAGAGTTTCAAAACAAGACGATTGAGAATCATTCTGATGAGACCACGTAAGGTTACGTGTCCACACTGATTCAATCATTGCAGTGTAAAGTGGGGGTGAAAAGCACATTGACTGGGCCTAGAGCCAGAGCACAGTGGAGGCAGGGGCGGGGTCAGTCCTCAGAATTACACGGATCCCCAATCAGAAGTCATAGATTGCTGGGAAGAGGAAAGTGGAAGATGGATTCTGGGCAGGCAACAAGTGCATGCTACAGGTCACTCCTTTGTCTGCCCTACGCCCAAGGACATTTTCTTCTGATCCATACTTCCAACAATGATCACAGCTAATTGATGTGCATTCAGCTTTTCCCAAGTGAATGTCAAACCAAAAGCCTCATGAACTTAACACTGCATTAAAATATTGAGGGAGCTCTGTCTTAATGGGGAACTCTTCCTAAATAGTAGTGTGTGTTTCTTGGCCTGACAGTTCAGCCACTTCCAGGTCTGTTTTCCATGAATACTGCCTTTTCTCTCTTCAACCATATCCAGCATGAGAACTGAGAAAATGCAAAGCCAACTTAATATAAGGTACAAATTTGAGGGCCTACATGGTGATTGTCTGTGATTGTTTAATCCATAGGGCAATTCTTGGGTCTTCCATCAAAGAATAAGAAGGAAATTAAACAAAATTTTGTCAGTCTAATACAAGAAAAGAAATTGGAAAAATAAAAAATTAAATCATGGTGAATAGAAAGGAAAATATAAAATGTTGTACATGTAAAATCTGATATATTAGTAATCTAAATAAAAATGAATACACTCTATACTTACTATTTAAAATAAATATTAAATACCCTAAAAATTAGAAGTAATTTAAAATATACATATGCAAATTAAATAAATAATTAAATAAATAAAACACCATGTCCTGAGAAGTGAGTTATATGATACTAAAAATAATAGACAATGGAAATATTATTCAAAATATTCAGAAGATTTTTTTTAAAAAGGGAATGCTTACAAATTCATTTTAAAAGATCTTGATCTAAACCCAACCAGAGCAATAAGAGATGGAGAAGTTTTCAAATATTTTTCAGTCTCTGAAAAATCATATTTAAAACACAAGGAAATATAATCCCACAGTGTAACATATATCATTACCAAGTTGTAATTATACTGAGAATGCGTGGGTGGTTTAATAATATTTCACTGCAGACTTCAGAGGTAAGCATGATAAAGAAGGCAATCTTGTAGAACTTAGTGAGGGAGAGGGGCACCATGCGGCCATGTCACTCCAGACACTGTTTCTCGCAGTGCCCTGAGAACAGCCACCACCAATACAGCAGAGCACATGCACAGGCAAGGCCACCTGAGCTCCCAGGTATCTGCCATGGAGTGATGGGCCATGATTTACACACAGTCTCACTCTTGTAGAAAGCTCTGCCCTTCTGCTATATTGATTGTCTCTTCCTGGTGGGCTCAGACGAAGGGACTGCCCAACAAGGACTAGACACCCTGTTGATCCACATGCAGCAACACAGCTGCGCCATTAACACAGACAAGATAAAAAGACCTAATAATATCCAAATGAAACTAATAAAACTCCTGGGCATAATTCAGAAAGGAGAAAAGCCTTTCATTGCAAAGATGGTTGTCAAGATTTTGAACTTCTCTGTCCCTCCCCACCGAAAACCACAAAAAAAACCCCAGCAATTAGTAGACCTATTTGGCTACTGGTATCACTCCTACAATACCTGATGTAGATCTCTTGAATATACTTATCAACTGGCTTACCATAAAGACCGTTACCGTGGAGTTGGACCCCGACCAACAGGACACTCAGGAGGACCTCCAAAGGGCCACCCACCCCACCCTTCTCCTGGACCCCATTGACTCCATTTGCTGTTTGAATCACAGGTCTCAGCAACCTCTCAGTTCACTGAGGGGAGCCTATGGCAAAAGAACACACAGGCCATCGGGCTTTGGATTCATAAACGTAACTCCCCACCCCTTAAGTCTGGGCTGTGAATAGTGACTTCCTTCCAAAGAATACAGAATGTAAAGGGGAATAAAAAGAGTAAATTTACAGTGAAGAAGCCTGACATACACCACCTCAACCAAGTGACTAAGAGTAACAGTGGTAAGTCATGTTGATAGTGTGGACTGTTCATGGGATGTGATGATACTGGCTCTTTATATCTGTGATCTCCTTCCACAAAACCCAAACACCAGTCTAATCATGAGAAAAATATCAGGTAACTTCCAATTGAGAGAGTTTCTACAAAACACATCACCAGTACTCCTCAAAACTCTCAAAGTTATAAAACACAAAGAAAGTAAGAAAAACTGTCACAGTCTAGAGGAGCCTAAGGAGACAGGACACCTAAGTGGAATGCTGCACCTTGGATGGGATCCTGGAACAGAAAAGAACATTAGATCAAAATCTAAGGAAATCTTGATAAGAAAGTGTGGACTTCAGTTAGCAATAATGTATCAATATTGGTTCATTAATGGTGTATCATACTAATGTAAGATGTTCATAATTGGAGAAACCGGGTGTGGGGCAGAGGAAAACTCTCTGCTCCCTTCACAAGTCTTCTATAAGTCTAAAACTTTTCTAATAGAAAGGTTTATTTAAGATATTTTATCTTGTTTTTTTCACTCTGTTCTGCTAAACCATGTTGTCCAACATAGTTCACTAAAATGGCACATAGTGAATTCACAAAATAAGACAAAACTTTCCAATTCTACATTATAAACAATATAATTATGCTACACAGTTTGGTGTAAATTCTCTTTCATTACCAGGTTCCCAGGAAGAAATAAAACAAAAAATTAGGCTGCACACGGTGACTCAGCCCTGTAATCCCAGCACTTTAGGAGGCCAAAGCAGGTGGCTCACCTGAGGTCAGAAGTTTGAGACCAGCCAGGCCAATATGGTGAAACCCAAGCTCTACTAAAAATATAAAAATTAACTGGGTGTGGTGATGTGCACCTGTAGTCTCAGCTACTTTGGAGGCTGAGGCAGGAGAATTGCTTGAACCTGGGAGGTGGAAGTCACAGTGGGCCAAGATCAAGTCACTGCATTCCAACCTGGGCAACAGACAAGACTCCGTCTCAAAAATAAAATAAAATAAAATAAAACTCCTTTACCCTGGGAGTTAAGAAAACACTCCCATAATCATCCTGCTTCATTTTTTGGTTTTGCTACTTTGCATTCAGTGATATCTCCCTTAAATTCTGCATGGGATTAAGGATTGTTTTCTTTTTTAGCAGTATTGCAACTTTTCTTAGTACCAGCTTCACATTTGCAAAATATAGACGATGACAGTAATATCAAGCTTCTTAAACAGTTAGCCCAGGGAAAATTATGTACCAGACCCAATACTTCATCTAGACCCATGATATTACTTCCAGACACCAAAGCAATAACTCAGGAGTATCTCAAGGAAGGCGGGTAGATGGAGAAAAAGAAACCTTGATTTTCAATCTCAAGGATGACAGTCAACTCCAGATTTTCAGAGTCAATGATTTGTGTTAAAATCAATTAACGCTGAATTCAGGCACCTTTTCATGCTGCCTTCAGTGGAGGATGGAGAAATCAATGTGTGCATATTATGTTCTCTTTCAGAGCATGGCCTTTAAGACATTATTGTTGATGAAAAGAGTCAAACTCTAAAATATTTGAAGAGATTTATTCTGAACCAAATATGAGTGACCATGGCCTGTGACACAGCCATCAGGAGATCCTCGGAACATGTGCCCAAAGTGGTCAGGGTGCAGCTTGGTTTTATACATTCTAGGGAGTCATGAGACATCAATCAAATACATTTAAGAAAGACATTGCTTTTGTCCAGAAAGGTGAGACAACTCAAAGCAGGAGGCAGGGTGGGGGGGCTTCCAGGCCATAGGTTGATAATTGGTTGAGTTTATTCAAAGACCTGGAATCAATAGAAAGGAATATCTGGTTTGTGATAAGTGGCTGTGGAGACCAAAGTTTTATGATAAAGATGAAGCCTGTAGGTAGCAGGCTTCAGAGGCAATAGGCTGTAAAATGTTTTTTTTTGTCAGACTTAAAGTGTGTGTTGATGTTAATGCCAGAGAGATATAAGGAGGCATGCTCGACCCCCACTTCCCATCAAGGCCTGAACCAGTCTTTTGAGTTAAATTTTAAAAGAGCCCTGGCTGAGGAGGAAGTCCATTCAGATAGTTGGGGCCTTAGAATTTTATTTTTGGTTTACATTATGGTACCTTTGCAAAGGTCACAAATTTGGTGGTGGCCCCAGGTTCCAAAATCACTCTTGAGGCACTTCTGTCCCGTTGGCCTTATTCAAAACCTCCTGATGTTCGTTTCCTCTCTGGTCTCTGTGTTCCTGGCATCCTCATGTTGCATCAAGTGAGATCTGTCTCTAGTGACAAAAGTCCTTTGCCACAGTAGCTATGGCCACTGTTTCTTTCAATGGAATCACTTAGGCTTCTAAAGCAAACCTTACAGGCACAATTTTCCCCTTGTCCTCATTGTAATTTCAGCCAAAGAACAGCTCTGAGAGAAAGGGTGAACCAAAGCTGCTATGTAATCCTAGGGAGCCAGTGGCCCTTGGAGGCTCAGGACAGCCAATCCCTCCACCAATGTGCTCCACTCTAGAATCTAGCATCTCCTCAGCCTTTGATCTTTCAGGCCTTGTATGTGGTGCTTCATCCTAAAATACTGTGGTACCTCAAAGAAATGGAAATATTTCTTTTATCCACAGCATTTTGTTTCTGCATGATTTATGTATGACCCTCGAATTCTGCATCCTTCTGAAGTGTTCCCACATTTTGGAATGCTTGACTGAGCTCCTAACAGTTCATCTGCTTCTTAATCGGATCCAGTTCCATATCTCTTGATGTAAGGTTGTAAGGTTGATGACATTAATTGATTATAGTATATTCTATTTTCTTTTCTCTTTCGTCTTTTTTTTTTCTTACTGGCCTGGACATATTTGTCTTCTTAACATACCCCTTTCATTGAGTCTTCAAGACTCTTAGTGTTCCAAAAGCATCCATTGTTCAAACAAGGCTTGTCCACCTCATCTCCCAGTGTCCTATGACCTCCCTAAGTGACGTACTACTGTGTTACCAATGTAGAACCAACACTGGACTTGATTGTTGACTTGAAACCACCCAATCAAGGCTACCACAGATGTGACACAGGATTTTTCTTGACCACTTTGCCAGCTGGAGACCTCTGGCTGGTGATGGCCCCTACCCAGGCCTTGCTCGATCCTGGGCTCACTGCAGGAGATGCCCCATCTACTCAGCCTGCCAGGCCATGCCTGGTTTGCACTCCAGCATGGATCCCATGTACACTACAACAGTGCCCTCAGCCCCTAGTGGGAGGAGGTGTGTGAGTGGGTGAGTGAGGGATTGGGCCAGCTGTTCCAAGCACTGACACAGGAGCAGGCTTCATGCAGGGCTTGACCAGGCATGTTGCAAGTGACTCCCACAGTGGACTCCAGCATCCAGATGAGGGGAACACGGTGGCACCCAGGCAGAAGTGTCCACAATGCTGAAACCCCAGAGGGGGTGTTGCAGCACACTAATAGCTCTTTTAGTCCCACCATCTGCAGCTTGATGGATGGTAGTGTGTAAACAGCTCTGTCAGTCCCATAGCCTCACTCCAGCCTGCAGCCCCAGGGCTGGCTTTTTCCCGCCACTGCTTCTCATTGCATGGGGTGGCTGCCACCACTGTCATAGGGCAGAGGGCCACAGTGTTATGGCCTTCTTTGTACCCACATTCGGTGGGTTCTGAGTTCTTGTCCCACGTCCCAGAAGAATGAGGTTATACTGATAATTGAAAGGTAAGGAGAGTGGAGGAGGATTTTATTGAGAGACCAAACAGCTCTTGGCAGAGAGGCAATGTGCAAGGGTGGTCCCCCAACCAAAGTTGGGTGGTCTCTCTCACCCAGAGGTGGGCAGTTTCCAAGTATGGCTGAGTCTGGGGCTTTTATGGGCTCAGAATGGCAGAGTGAGTTCTGATTGGCTTGTGAGTATGCAAGAAAGGCTAAAACAAAGGCACCACTCAAAGGTGGGCATGACAATGTAAAACACCAATTAGGGAAGGGTAGGTACATGTAAAACAGGTGAAGGGTAAGAATCAATCAGAGGAAAGCATGCCAAACAGGAAGATAGGTTCTCAATCTGGTCTGTGGATTTGTCAAGACTTGTAGCTTGGCTTTCAGGCTTTAAACTGTCTTTGATTTGAAGATGGGGTTCACCAGACACCTGCCCCTGTTTGCTTAGGATTTGTCTACCTCCTACTGCTATCAGATGCATCAATCTCCCCAAGTGCTGTTTTAATATATTTTTCAAAGTTCCTAGTTTCTGAACATAGGTTTTTTGGGGAACTAGGGCCTATACACAATACCCCTTTCTTCTGGTCCCCTCTTTAGAGTGACTTGCAAAATAAGAAAAGAATTCCTTCAACTCAAGGCCAGATGAAATTCAATTAATGTGCCAAACCAGTTACTGGCAGAGCTGGGTCATGCCAGGCCTCCCCTGTAAGAGGAGGCACCTCCAAACCCTAGCAGGGGAAGGGAAGAGCAGGTGATGATGCTGTCTAGTAGGTAGACCATCTCCTAAACAAATGAAGAAACACAGAGGGGCTGAGCCACACAAACCCAAGCCCTCCTTCCAAATACAGAGGGGCTGAACTACACAAGCCCAAGCCCTCCTTCCAAACTCTGCAACTTTGTGAAACATTCCTCCTTCCCTGAAGAGAACCAGGTTAAGGAGAGGAAAGAAACAGGTGTGTTTCTCTATAGGAAGTTCTGCTGGGAGGAGATGTGAGGCTAGAGACAGAGGAAGTTCCCTCCTAACTGGATGCCTCTGGGGAAGGAGGCAGG
This sequence comes from Pongo pygmaeus, assembly GCF_028885625.2. Classification (NCBI taxonomy): domain Eukaryota; kingdom Metazoa; phylum Chordata; class Mammalia; order Primates; family Hominidae; genus Pongo; species Pongo pygmaeus. The sequence goes on from NC_072382.2 coordinate 14,964,009, forward strand.
GGAAGGAGGAGACAGGGAGAGCTTTGGGGCTACCTGCAGCATTTTATTTCTGTAAGGTGGAAAACGATGTATCTAAATACAGAAAATGATCATGTCACCTGAATCTTGGGGAAAATATGTAGATATCTGTTTTATTATTTTCTATTCTTTTATCTATGTTTATAAAGTTTTACAATTAGCATATAAACATTACAAGTTATTCTGAAACATTTATCATCTCACCTTTTTAGAAAGCTGATCCTTTCTGAAGGAATACCAAAAAAAAGAAAAAGAGGAAACTATAAGTTTCCTAGGAACCTCAAAGTCGTTTTATTTTTACTTAATGTACCATTTTTATACAGCTCAGCAATTTATAAAAGTCCCTGAGTGCCAAATATATATATAAACATTTTCCCCTTGTTTGACCTTCTGTCTTCCTCTTTTATGTTTCACTGTAGCCCCTCAAAGAATGAGTACTCTTTTCAGGACAAAATGTCATGCACGAGTCATAAAGTACAGAGGAACTACACTCTCCAGAACAATGGTATGGACAACTTTCTGCCTAATAGATACTTTGTATTAACCAAGCAGTGGATTTCCTCTCAAACAAATGAAAAGCAACTGAAGAGAAACCTCATAAAAACATAGCACATTTTTGTTTCCCAACAGTTATAAACAACCCAGTTTTCCTTTCCTTTCTCACCCCATGTTCAGACACTATGGGTGTTTCCCCAACTTTGGAAACAAAGACCTAAGTTTCAGTTTCCTGCAATGACCTGTTGGTGACATTCTACTGCAGTCTTCAGGGCAACTGCTGATGGCAGAGTCACAGCTGGCTTGGAAAATTTATTTTTATTTTTAAGAGCAGAAGCAAAGGAAGCCCCCACATTCACTCACTGAAAATAACAGTTGCCCATCTGCTTTTGTTTCTGCTGCAGCCCCAAGAGCCACAGTAGAGAGGCTGCTGGTGTGGGCAAGCCTGGTCTTGGAGCTTAGGGCCACTGACCTCGGCACTAACATGAGTCCCTTTCACAACAGATTGCCACTGCCCTTGTGGATCCTGAAACTCAGAGTCAGCATAGGCTCAGAGAGGTCACTGGTATCTAACCCAGCAGATGAGACAGACGTATGAGCACTTTCCCTCCAGAAACCTATTTACTTCTCCAAACACACAAACATTATATTGAGCAACTTTTATAACTTTTTGGTGTCTCCTTCTCTGTTTGCAGAATGGAGATAGTTAAACATAATAATACTCCATGATCACAGGATGAGAAAATATATACATCCAGCACTTAGAACAAAGCCTGACACAGTGTAATGTAATTTCATCAGGACTTCTGAGCTTCTTTTTCTTCCTCTTACGTCATTTCCTGTCTCACTTTCTTAGATGATACAGCTTCTCTACACTTCCATATTCTGGCACCCTCTTTATCTCCTCCCTCCAGCCTTGCACACAGAGACACCTAAAATCCTCAAGACCACTCCAGTGATTTTCAGATACTACTCTTGCTAGACAAAAGAAAAAAGTAATATGGAAGGAAATTTTGCATCTCAACTCTTTATATCTTAGATAATGCTAAATGGTCCATATGCCTTCTGATAGTTGAGTGCACATGCATTTATACAAGCACATGCACACACCAAGTACCATCCCATGTGAGTGTGCAGGGGGAACGCTATGCAAATCTGAGGCTCCAACCACTTTTTGTGTACTTTTCACAATTGCCCAGCAGATGGCAGCAAAGTGTCCTGAGGAAGGATGGGTTTTTCTATGTAATTCAGCTCTGGAGGCAGTGTAAAGCTGGGGGCTAAATTGTCCCTCTAGATGCACAACAGGACATAGGCAGGAGTCGCTTTCTGTTCAGTTTCCTCTGAGGCCCGAAGAGAACAGATGACACAGAGTCATGCCAAGGGCAGCCTCTGAAGCAGGTAATTATTCAGATAGAATTGAAATCAACTTTTTTTTTTCATGAGAGGAGTATTCTATTATCAATATTGTGTAGAATTTCTTACAAGTAGGTGATAAAAAACACATGGCAGTTTGTTATTGTTGTAAAAAAAGCCCAGGACCAGACGGATTCACAGCCTAATTCTACTAGAGGTACAAAGAGGAGCCGATACCATTCTTTCTGAAACTATTCCAAACAAAAGAAAAAGGACTCCTCTCTAACTCATTTTATGAGGTCAGCATCATCCTGGTACCAAAATCTGGCAGAGACACAACAAAAAAAAATAAAGAAAGAAAGGAAAATTTTAGGCCAATATCCCTGATGAACATCGATGCAAATATCCTCAATAAAATACTGGCAAACCGAATCCAGCAGTGAATAAAAAGCTTATCTACCACGATCAAGTCAGCTTCATCCCTGGGATGTAAGGCTGGTTCAACATACGCAATTCAATAAATGTAATTCATCACACAAACAGAACCAATGACAAAAACCACAGGAATATCTCAATAGATGCAGAAAAGACCTTCAATAAAATTCAACAGCCCTTCATGCTAAAAACTCTCAATAAACTAGGTATTAATAAAATGTATCTCAAAATAATAAGAACTATTTATGACAAACCCACAGCCAATATCATACTGAATGAGCAAAAGCTGGAAACATTCCCTTTGAAAACCAGCACAAGACAAGGAAGCCCTCTCTCACCACAGTTAGGCAAAAGAAAGAAATAAAGGGTATTCAAATGGGAAGAGAGAAAGTCAAATTGTCTCTGTTTGTAGATGACATGATTGTATATTTAGAAAACCCCATTGTCTCAGCCCAAAATCTCCTTAAGCTGATAAGCAAATTCAGCAAATTCTTAGGATACAAAATCAATGTGCAAAAATCACAAGAATTCCTATAGACCAATAATAGACAGAGAGCCAAATCACAATTGAACTCCCATTCATGATTGCTACAAAGAGAATAAAATATCTAGGAATATAACTTACAAGGGATGTAAAGGACCTCTTCAAGGAGAACTACAAACCACTGCTGAAGGAAATAAAAGAAGACACAAACAAATGGAAAAACATTTCATGCTCATGAATAGGAAGAATTAATATCGTGAAAATGGCCATACTGCCCAAAGTAATTTACAGATTCAATACTATCCCCATCAAGCTACCAATGACTTTCTTCACAGAATTAGAAAAAACTACCAAATTTCATATGGAACCAAAAAAGAGCCCATATAGCCAAGACAATCCTAAGCAAAAGGAACAAAGCTGGAGGCATCACACTACCTGACTTCAAACTATACTACAAGGCTACAGTATGGTACCAAAACAGATATTAGACCAATGGAACAGAACAGAGACCTCAGAAATAACACCACATGTCTACAACTATCTGATCTTTGACAAACCTGATAAAAACAACAATGTGGAAAGGATTCCCTATTTAATAAATGGTGTTGGGAAAACTGGCTAGCCATATGCAGAAAACTGAAACTGGACCCCTTCCTTACACCTTATACAAAAATTAACTCAAGATAGATTAAAGACTTAAATGTAAGACCTAAAACCATAAAAACTCTATAAGAAAACCTCGATAATACCACTCAGGACATAGGCATGGTCAAAGACTTCATGACTAAAACACCAAAGCAATGGCAACAAAAGCCAAAATTAACAAATTGGATCTAATTAAACTAAAGAGCTTCTGCACAGCAAAAGAAACTATCATCAGAGTGAACAGGCAACCTACAAATGGGAGAAAATTTTTGCAATCTATGTATATGACAAAGGGCTAATATCCAGAATCTACAAAGAACTTAAACAAATTTACAAGAAAAAAACAAACAACCCCATCAAAAAGTGGTCAAAAGATACGAACACACACTTCTCAAAAGAAGACATTTATGTGGCCAACATACGAAAAAAGTTCCTCATCACTCATCATTAGAGAAATGCAAATCAAAACCGCAAAGAGATGCCATCTCATGCTAGTTAGAATGGCTATCATTAAAAAGTCAGGAAACAACAGATGCTGGAAAGGATGTGCAGAAATAGGAATGCTTTTACACTGTTGCTGGGAGTGTAAATTAGTTCAACCATTGTGGAAGACAGTGTGGCAATTCCTCAAGGATCTAGAACCAGAAATACCATTTGACCCAGCAATCCCATTACTGGGTATATACCAAAAGGATTATAAATCATTCTACTATAAAAAAACATGCACATGTATGTTTATTGCAGCACTGTTCACAATAGCGAAGACTTGGAACCAACCCAAATGCCTATCAATGATAGACTGGATAAGGAAAATGTGGCACATATACACCATGGAATACTATGCAGCCATAAAAAAGGATGAGTTCATGTCCTTTGCAGGGACATGGATGAAGCTGGAACCATCATTCTCAGCAAACTAACACAGGAACAGAAAACCAAACACTGCATGTTCTCACTCAGAAGTGCGAGTTGAACAATGAGAACACATGGACACAGGGAGGGGAATATCACACAACAGGGGCCTGCTGTGGGGTCGGGGGCTAGGGGAGGGATAATATTAGGAAAAATACCTAATGTAGATGACAGGTTGATGGGTGCAGCAAACCATCATGGCACGTGTATACCTATGTAACGAACCTGCACTTTCTGCACATGTATCCCAGAACTTAAAGTATAAAAAAAAATTAAGAAATTTTTAAATAAGAAACCTGAAATGTAGACATTCTATAGGAAAAGTGACATGGTTTCTTTAATAGATAAATGACATGAATAAAAAAGAGTGGGAAGGGGAAAATATAGATTGAAGGAGACTTAATAAACATATCAACAAAATGCAATGTCTGGCCTTTGGGTGGATGGGGCTGGGGTGTTCTTGACTTAAGAAAATGAATAAACACGTATGAGAAAGTAATAAAATTTGAATATGAACTCTATATTCGATGATACTAAGAAATTATTGATAATGCTGTAAAATGTGATAATCATATTAGAAAATGTTATGGAATAAGTGTCATCTGTTAGTGATCCATACTGAGGTATAAACTAGTGAGGTGATATTAAATGTGAAATTTACTTTAAAATACTCTTACAAATATATACAGGATGGAAAGAGATGAGAAAACATTGGCAAACTATTGATAATTGTTGAAGCAGAGTGGTGGATGTAGTGTAATTCATTATACTAACCTCCCTACTTTTGTGTGTGTTTTAAACTTTCCAGAAGAAAAAGTAAAAGACAGAAAGGGGTGATGGTTTCATGAGTATATATTTATCTACCAAATGATCAAGTTGTATACATTAAATATATACAGCTTTTGGTATGCCAATTGTATCTCAACAAAGTGGATTTTTAAGACATATAAGAAATAAAAATAAGATAGATAAAAACTACAAGTGATTACGAAATTAATGAAATGAGTGTTTTTAGCTCCATCAGTTCAGTTTGGTTCTTTCTTAAAATAGCAATTTCATGTTTTATCTACTGTACTATTTTATTGTGTTCCTTAGATTCATTGGATTAGGTGTAGACTTTCTCCTGTTGATGATCTTTGTTCCTATCCATGTTCTGAATTCTATGTCTGACATTTCAGCCATTTCAACCAGGTTAAAAACCACTGCTGGAGAACTAGTGGAGTCATTTGGAGGTAAGAAGAGACTCTGGCTTTTTGAGTTGCCAGTTCTTGCACAGCTCTCAGTCATCTGTTTGTGCTGATGTTCCTTCAGTCTTTGAAGTTGCTGTCTTTTAGATGGGCTGTTTTTTTTTCTTTTATTGTCTTTGATGCCCTTGGGGGTTTGATTGTGGTATAAGTTGGGTTTAGTTGATTGGCTTTGATTCTAGTCAGTAGACTGGCTTTGATTCTAGTCGGTTCCTGGGTATTGGATGAGGCTTCCCTGATTTCTGTCTCTCTGCTCACATTTATTATGTTGGGCATTCTGGTCCACAGAACTCCCTTAGGCAGGGGCCACAGTTGGCGGACAAGTAGTATTCTTACAGCTTAGCGCTAATCTGCTGTCTGAATGCTTTCCAGGGTAACACAGTGTTGTCCCTGCCTATGGAGTTTAGGTGGAAGCAGGACCACTGGGCTATAAGCTGGGGTGTCTGGTTACAAAAGGCAAAGATTGGTGGAGTTGCCCACCCTATCATCTAGTGTTTCTGGGGCAAGAGAAGGCGGCACTTCTTGGTAATTTCAGGCAGAAAGAAGGAGGACTGCTGAGCTGGAAGCTCCAGCAGATGTGGCTCACCTGTCTACCAGTGGCAGGAGTGGGTAGGGCTGCCCTCTCTGGCATCTGGATGCTTCCCAGGGAAACAGGAGGCTGTACCTGCTGGCTCAGTTCACAGAGAAGTAGGACCACTAGGCCAGAACTCTAGCAGGCATTTCCCACCAGGCTACCAGTGGCAGGGTTGGGTTGCATCACCTGCCCTGCTGTCAGGGTGTTTTCTGTGATTACAGGAGGCTGTGCCCTCTGGCTGATTCCATACAGAAGTGGGGCTGCTGGGCCAGGGCTGTAGTAAGCGTTGCCCACATGGCTGCCAGTGGCGTGGGTGGGTGAGGTTACCCACCCCACAGGCCAGGTGTTTTCTGGCACACCTAAAGGCTGCAATTTCTGGCTGAGTTCACATATAAGAGGGACTACTGGTCTGGAAGCTCTAGCAAGCATTGCCTGCCTGGCTACCAGTGTGGGGGGTGGGTGCATTGCCTGTCCTGCTTGTCTGGGTGCTTTCTGGGACAATAGTAGGCTATGGCTACTGGCCAAGTCCAGGCAGAAGTGGAAATGCTGGTTAGGAAGGTGGCACAAGGAATATTACGTGGAGATTACTTCAGAACCCTACAACAGTCCCTAATCAAGACAGGCAAGAGCTAAAGGAAACAGGAACCCTAGGAGGGCTATGGGATTGCAAGTGTCCTTTCTTGGTAGAAGGCCCAACAGTTAGCTCAATTGTCTGTGTTAAATGTCTGGTAGTTTGTCATTGATACGTTCTGTTACATACCCTCTATGCTCCATCAATCATATTCGAATCCTACACAACCATTTTTTAACTCTGTATTTCTCCTGCCTCCTCAAGCCAAGCCATCATCTTATTTTTATCAAGAGTATTGCTTACAGCCTCTGAATGTTCCCTGGTTTTTTATGTATTCTGAATATATATCCTTTCTTAATTACATGTATTAAAATATTATCTAGTATTCTGTGGGTTGTCAGTTTTTGCTATGTATATTTAGAGGTTCTGTTATTAAATATATACACACTTAAAATGATTACATCTTTCTGAAGATTGTACTATTTTTATAATTAAAAATTAATCCCTTTGCTCATCAGTAACATATTTTGCTCTAAGGTCAATTTTCTCTGATCAGTTTTTTTTTTGGGTTAAGGTTTGCTCAATATATCATTTATCATCCTTGTACTTTACAGTTTTTGTATACATTAAAAATTACTTCTTTTAAACAGTAATTAGTTCAGTTTTGGCTTTTTAAAATTTTGCCTGAAATATTTGTATTTTATTACATATGACGTATTTATTTATATATTTGGGATTAAATCTACCATCACACTATTGACTTTCCTGGAGGAAATAAATGTTCTAAATGTTATTAGAATTTGATACATCAAATGCACATGCTTTAATTTTTAGGATTACAAGAACACACAATAAAAGACTTTATAACTACTAAAATTAATTAGAGGGAGAAATAATGCAATAAAGGGGTATACAGAGCCTTCAATCAAAAAAATAGGAAACATTTTTCATTTGTTCATTTGTTTGTTGTATTTGGTTTCTCTGTTTTACAACATTGGTTTTCTTAAATATTCAGTGTTCATTTACACTTTCATTTAGTAATTTCCCTTATCATGTTAGGGAATGCAGGTCCTGCTTACCATAGCTTACATCTGGTGACTGTGAGAGAAGAGGGGTCATAAAGCCAGGTTATACATATAGATTGGTTGTGATGTAGTTGAGAGAAAACCCCTTCTCCAGACTAAGGTGACCTCTATGTCTTCATCATCAGAATCCCAGCTCTAAAGAGTGAGCTCAGGACTTTCATTTGGGAATCAATTCTGTAATGTTCTCTGCTTTTTGCTTTTCCTTTATACCCTGTGAATGGAAGCTTAGACCTTAATTCTTGTCTCTTTCCTGTTTTTGACTCAGAGCTGGCACTCACATTCTATATACTTGTCTAGAGCAGAACCATAAAACAGTTTTTTGGTTTGGTTTTTTGCTCATGAAACAGTTCTCATATTTTGGTTTGGGGATAAACTACGTTGTTAGGTGATGCCTGCATGAGGGACAGAGGAACAACTGACCCCACTTTTCGAATATAATTTTAAAAATTAATTAACAACTGCTCTGGGCTCTGACCTACTTCTCTGCTGCTTGTTGTTTTGACACTGAACTTAGCTCTTTCTTATTTGCTTTTATTTATATAGTAGTTAGTTTTGTCCTATGCTTATTTAGAGGTAGGGTGATTCTATTTATGTTTCTCTGTCAAATTTCAATTTTATTGTTCTTTATATCACCATAAGTCCTCAATCACTTGTCTGCTAATAATAACACTAATAATATCTCACATCACATCATATGGAAGAGGAGGAAAGATTGACATCTCTTCTTAGTCTAGAATTTCAACCTCTCTTATAAAGTCACGAAACTCTGTACCTTTGTCTTCTGTAATGCCACATTTTCCTAGTTTGCCTATTATCTTCTTTAATCTCTTTTTGCCATCCTCTGGGAACTCTTATTTCTGATAATACTGTTTCTATCCTCTAGCAAAAAGGGTTTGATCTTTTCTGCCTCCTCCCACAAGCCTGGGTAACCTCATCCCTCTGGGTGAAGAGCTGTTGGGTTTACCTCTACAGCCATGTTCTCATTCCCTAGGTCCTGCCAGTTATCCAACTTTTGTCAACCTTATTTGAAGGTCCCCACACAATTCAAATTAAATATGCTCCAAGTTTTACTCTTTGTTCCTGCAGTTCTGTCCTGGTCCATGTCTATTGCCTTAGTGAATGGCTCTATCACTCATTCAGTTTCCTAACCCAGAATCTGAGCGCCATCCTTTCCTGTTTTCTCTCCTGATTTACACAACCGTTATATCAATAAGTACTGTCATTTCTCGTTCCTAAACATCTTTCAAATCCATTCATTCTCTCCAACTTCACTAGCATCACAGGTAGTTCAGTAACCATCATCCCTTCCCTAGAGAACTGCCTCTTTCTTGACCCTAACTCCCTGATTTCAGTATTATTTATTCCTATTTTTGCTTTACATGAAAACCAGGACAATATTTCTGGAATATAACCCATTTTAATTCTGAGAATTAAAATAATTTCAGATTATAGACAACAAAGTTTTTGGGATTAGGCAAAACTGGATTTCAATCTCATCTATACCAGCTATAGGAATATCTCTGAGTTTCAGTTCCAGCTTCTGGAAAATGGGAATAATAATGTTACCTAGCTCCATCCGTCTTCCATTTGTGTGCCTTTTGCTTATTCATCAGGTCTCCAATTAGATGTCCACTTATCTAGGAAGTCTCCTCTGCCTACCCAACGTTGAGTTCTTTGATCCTCCTATGAGCTCTCTTAGGATACCCTATTTTACCTTGCAGATCACTGATTATAATGGGTTGTAATGATTTATTTACTCATCAGCATTGCCACTTTACCTTGCAGGTAACTGATTATAATGGGTGATTTATTTACTTGTCTATATTGTCAAGCAGCCTATAAAATCCTTGAGCGAAAATCATTTTTCACCATTTTATCTGAAGCACATGGCACACTGCTTGGCTTATAGTAGCTTTTCTCTAAGAAAATGCTGAGTGAATGAAAATTACACGCCACTTTGCTTTCCTCCATGTAAAGTAGGCATTATTTTATTTTACAAATGAATCAGGTTCAGGGGATTAATGAGGTCATACAAGAAATGATTGCCATTGGGTTTGTCTTAGTCAAAGACCAGCTTGTTCTATGATACCAGCTGCTTCTTTGACTTAGAAAGGTGTTGTATTAATTATTGCTGTACAACCGACTTGTTCCCATTTTATGGCTATTCATGTTGAACCTCCAAAGGTGAAATATTATGAAAATGAGATATTTAAGTTGTGTATATTAAGGCACAATTACTTTTTCACCAACCTAATACAATAGTAATAGCAGTTCTCTGGGAAGAAAAGAGTACTGTGGCAATGTGTGAAATTGTGAAAGGGGGCATTTATAAATTACCATTTACTTAGTTGTTATATAACAATCTTTGAGCAGAGTCTGGCACACAGAAAATCCTCCACCACTGATACCCACAGTAATTAGCACTATTATTTTCATAGGAAAGACTGTATCAGGCAGCCACTGCTTTTTCAGCAAATTTCAAAATAAACATCCACACCCACATTGGGAATGCAAAATCAGTTAATGCTTCCGATAAAAAAGAGGAACTAGTTGTGCGTCTCAGAAGTTCTCAACACATCCTTTAAGGTTCCAAACATCTACTAGAAAAGGAATGCAGATTTAAACTCAGTGAGGTGTGGAGTGGGGGAAGCTGACTGTGTCTGGAACAAAGAACTTTGAGGAACTTGCCCAGAGCCCTGCACTCATCAGACCTACAGCAGACATTGCAGGCCTGAAGAAAGGAAGGTCCAGGGACTTGCCTTCCTAGGCTCTCGGGCTGATACTTTGTTTCACTTCCTGGGTTTAGGATTTCTGGGAGTGGAGTGAGAAAAAAAAATGAGGTCACTTCCCATGACCCAAGCTGATAGTCAGGGTTGGGGTGGATTGAGTGCACATTTAAATGTGCATTTGGTGAGGGTTGTGGGTGGTTGAGGAACAGTCTTTGCTACAGTTGATGGGAGTTAGAAAAGCCTCCTAAAGGCTGACATTGGAGGCTGAATAAGATTGTTTTAGTTACTTTTGTCCCTTAAATTCTCAGGATACCAAAACACTGTAAGCAACATTTTAAACTTTGATTAATTACCTCATCTACTGTTAATGTACTTCTTCCATGGTCTTTATTCTTTGTCTCTGACTGGTTATTTTTATAATTCAAGATTTAAGAAAAGATCTAGCATGTGCAGAATTTGGTGTACATGGAGTAGGGCAGAGGCAGGGTCCCCAGCCTTGTACATTTAAATGGGCTATGGCCTGACCTGGTTCTCCAGCGGTCTTTGGCACTATTCATGGGGCACCCAGGCAGTAAACTGAGGCTGCTCATGATAAAATCTGCTAATGAAAAACACCTTGTAGACTTTTAGCATTCTTAGGATAAGAAAGAAGCTTGTAAGTAGTCGTGGTCATTGTAATCTTTCCCCAGATGAAGTAAATGAAACCCATAAAAGGGAAATAATGTACCCAGAATCACACAAGTTAACAAAAGGGCTGGGAGCACAACAACAACAACAACAAAACAAAACAAACAAACAAACAAAAAACAGAATTCTTGGTTCCTAGCCCAGGCCTTTTCCCTTCCTGTGCCACCATTTCTGCATCCCCATCATCCTTCTAAAAACTATCCAGATTCAGGCCTCATTTTGGGTTTCTAGTCTATTTGATAACTTTGCCAAGAAAAAGGGATGGCTATTTGTACCACTCTCATGCTCTCTCCTTGGGATTGTGACCCATGAGGGGGATGGTGACATAAAAATGAGGAAACAAGAGACTGGTGGTGCTGCTGATCCACAAGGTGACTGGGGCCAATAGAAGAGGGAAGGGTGGTCTAGGTTCCCCCACCTCTTTATCAGGGGTGTGGGAGAAAGACATTGTAGTTGTCAAGAGCCTGATGCATATAGGTGATGTGAGAAAACCAAGGTTTAGAGTCTTCTCCAACCTGAAAGAAATGTCCTTGCCTCATATGTATCCAATATTCTCCGCAGTTAAAAAATATATATATTTTGATTGTAGAGAAGTGGAGCCTTGTAAACACATGTTTCTTTCCTTGGGCACCTTATCTACCCTAGATAATTAACACATGGATTTCTGTGGTGTAAAGATAGGAGGCAGTTATATAAATTTATGTCAAGAATGTCTTATAAAGACAGAGCACCAGCCTTGAATGACCAGAACCTGACCTGTTACCAAAGAATTATGGAAAATCATAAGAGTTAATTATAAGCCTTAATTTGATATAATGGCTCGGCCCTTGGGAAGCTTATAGCCTTACCAGAGAGGCACTAAACACAGAGGGAGAACTACCAAGTGTGTTTGATAAGACAGACCCAACATGTCCTAAATTCTCAGTCTGAAGGTGTGCCTGAGAGATTGGGGCCGAGTTTCCCTTACATTAAAGAATAGGCTGGGTGCGGTGGCTCACACCTGTAATTCCAGCACTTTGGGAGGCCCAGGAGGGTGGATCACGAGGTCAGAAGATCGAGACCATCCTGGCTAACACGGTGAAATCCCTTCTCTACTAAAAATACAAAAAAATTAGCCGGGCGTGGTGGCAGGCGCCCGTAGTCCCAGCTACTCTGGAGGCTGAGGCAGGAGAATGGCGTGAACCCAGAAGGCGGAGCTTGCAGTGAGCTCGGGAGGCGGAGCTTGCAGTGAGCTGAGATCGCACCACTGCACTCCAGCCTGGGCAACAGAGCCAGACTCTGCCTCAAAATAAATAAATAAATAAATAAATAAAAATAAAGTACACATTTAGATGGACTAAGAAGAATTATCTTCAGTTTCTTTCAAAATAACTTTGGTTTCTGTGGTGTAAAAGGAAAATAACATAGATTTCTTAAATCCTTAGTTACCACTAGAGGTTGAGTAATCCACATGTGAGAAATAGGGGATGTGGGGGAATGGTGTCTGAGAGAAGACAGAGACTATGCAAAACTGTTAGTGTGTGAGAAGATTAGATGCTGTGGTGGGTTTGTTGCTATTCTAGTAAGGTGGTCATGGCCGGGGGAGTGGAACATTCCTGCAAACGGGCTCAACATATGCAAATGTCTCAATATAGGAATGAAATTACTTTAGAACAACTTAAATAAGTCAAATATACTTGGGGCTTTAAAAAATAAAAAGGAGAAATTCAAGGTAAGGCTACGATAATAGATATGGGTTGAAGTAGCAGCAATATCAACAACATTAAATTTTTATCTTTATACTAAAGGTGGTGAAATGCAAAGAAAGGACTTTAAAGGGGAGGGTGACACAGTTGTCTTTGCATTTGATCATTTGGCTACAAAGTCAGGGGTGGGTTGAACATCCAAGGCCACAAATGGACACCGGGGAACATTCAGAGGCTGTAAGCAATACTCCTGATAAAAATAGGATGATGGCTTGGCTTGAGGAGATGGGAGAAATACAGAGTTAAAAAATGGTTGTGTAGGATTAGAATATGATTGATGGAGCATAGAAGGTATGTAACAGAAGGTATCAATGACAAACTACCAGACATTTAACACAGACAACTGAGCTAATTGTTGGGCCTTCTACTAAGAAAGGACATTTTCAGTCCCTTAGCCCTCTTAGGGTTCCTGTTACCTTTAGCTCTTGCCTCTCTTGATTAGGGACTGTTGTAGGGTTCTGAAGTAATCTCCACATACTATTCCTTGTGCCACCTTCCTTTATCTGAAAGATAAATTTTGAGGAAGACTGAATGTCTTCTACTTTGGTCTTCTAATGTTTGAAATAAAAATTACCTCTTCTCTTTGCTGGAACAATTTGCTAAATGATCAAATTATGGGCTTTATTGTAATGACTTCAAAATTAACCCCAGACGAGGACAATTCTCTCAAGCTCAGCAAAATTTGAGGGTATGGATTCAGTTTAAGACCAAAAATAAGGCCTGCTATCTTATTTTATTCCTTTGCTCCAAATCTAAATTTTGTATTCTGTTCAGGGGATGCTGAAGTCTACATATAGGCTTGATTATACCTACTCAATAAAATGTAAATGTAAGTCACCTCATAAACTCCACTATCATTAGAACAGAGATTATGAGAGGAAGAGGAGGGCCTCTTGGCCCACCTCTACATAGTCTTGTATCTAACTAGTCCATGAGAGCAAAAACAATGCTGACTCTTCTGACCAATCTTTGAGACAAACTGAAAAAGAGAGGAAGAGTCAACCTCTGACAACACGGTACAATGAATAACATGCTCTCACCAGTTATATAGACCCCTCCTCTCTGCTTTTTCACTTCCCCCAAGACAGGACAGGTTGGAGCAGGGTCATGCCAGGAATAAAGTCCCTCTTTAACATGTCCTTGAGTGGCAGGAAGTTTTAGAGGAAATTTATGTTTTATACTTCAAGCCAGAAATGAGTAAGTGATAGTAGGAAGACCAATAATAATAGTCAATATGTAGTTAGTATTTATTAAGTGACATGAACTGGTTTAAATGTTTACATGTGCTATTTCATCATTAAATTTCTCTATGAGATATGCTGTATTATTCACAGGATAGAGTTACAGAAACACAAGATTAATTAACTTGAGTAAAGAGTGGCAGGGCCAAAATTTAAATCCAGGTAATTTAATTCCAGAACTCGTTTGCTTAAGAGGATCCACTACACTAGTCTGGCGAATAGAAGAACTCTTTTATTTGCACATTTATTCATTCCTCAGTTGTTGGACATTTGGGTTGTTTGCACCTTTTCACTATTATAGGTAATACTGCTAGGAAAATTCATTTTACAAGTTTTTGTGTGGACATATGTTTTTATTTCTCTTTGTATGTATCTGAGAATGGAAGGGATAGGTCGTAAGGCTGGTTCATGGTTGACATTTTGCAAAGAATCAGTTAGGGAGGAATCCTCCTTATGTTTTAGGAATAGTTTCAGTAGGATTAGCTCTTTGGTATTTATTAGCTCTTCTGTGGTATAAACACTTCTTTGTACATGTGTTAGAATTTGGTTGTGAATCTATAGGGCTCAATAATCTAATCTTCAACCTTAATAAACTGGAAAAAGAAGAGCAAACTAAATGGAAACAACTTGTAGAAAAGAAATAATAAAGACTAGAGTGAAAATAATAGAGTAGAAACACATTAGAGTGAATCAACAAAACCCAAAGTTCATTCTTGCAAAGATCAACACATTTGAAAAACCTTTAGCTATATTGAATGACAAAAATTACAAGAAGAAATCACTAAAATCAGGAATGAAAAAGGCAACATAATTACCAAACTTACAGAATTAAAGAAATTATAAGGGATACTATAAAATTATATCCATATAAATTAGATAACATATGAAATGTTCAAATTTTTATGAAGATACTACTAAAACTGACTGAAGAAGAAATTAAAAAAAAAGAAATACAAAATCTGAATAGATCTGTAATAAGAGATTAAATGAGGAATTTTAAAAACTTTTATAAAGGAAAGCCCAGGCTCCTGTGATTTCACTGGTGAATTTTACTAAACATTTTAAAAAGAATTAATACCCTTCCATCAAAAACTAGAAAAGAAGTGAACATTTCCAAACTTATTACATAAGGCTAGTATTATTTTGACACCAAAATCAAGAAAAGACAACATAAGTGATCAAAACTACATATGAATGTCTCTTATGAATACAGACAGAAATACTCAAAAAAAATTAGCAAGCAGAATTCAGCAACATGTAAAAAAGATTATATATGAGGACAAGGTCAGATTAATCTCAAGAATATAAAATTTAGCATTCAAAAAATCAGTGTTATATAATGCATTAATAGAATAAAAGACAAAAACCCCAAAAAGGCACACAAATGCCTCAATAGATTAAAAAATTAACAAAATCCAATACTTTTTATGATAAAAATACTCATCCAATGAGGAATAGAATGGAATCACTCCCCCACCAAATAAAAAGCTATTAGAATTAATGAATGAGTTAAGCAAGCTCCAAGGATATAAATAACATATGCAAATGAACAGACACTTCAAAATAAGATGTCATATGAAAAGAAGCTCAACATCACTGATCATTAGAGAAATACAAGTGAAAACCATAATGAAATGCCCCCTTACATCAATCAGAATGACTATTAACAAAAAGTCAAAAAAAAAAACCCAAAAAACAGATACTAACGAGGTTGTAGAGAAAAAGGAATATTAATACACTGTTGGTGTGAGTGTAAATTAGTTCAACCACTGTGGAACACTGCAGTGATTCCTTAAAAACCTAAAAACAGAAATACCATTCAACCCAGCAATCCCATTCTGGGTATACACGCAAAGGAATAGAAATCATTCTATTTTAAAGACACATGCACACATATGTTCACTGCAGCACTATTCACAATAGCAAAGACATGGAATCAACTTAAATGCCCATCAACAGTAGGCTGGATAAAGAAAATGTGGTACATATACACCATGAAATGCTACGCAGCCATAAAAAAAGAACAAGATCGTGTCCATTGCAGGAACATGGATAGAGCTGGAGGTCATTATCCTTAGTAAACTAACACAGGAACAGAAAACCAAATACTGCATGTTCTCACTTATAAGTGGAGCTAGATGATGAGAACACATGGGCACATAAAGGGGAACAACACACACTGGGGCTTATTAGAGGGTGGAGGCTCGGAAAAGAGAGAGGAGCATAAAAAGTAAATTATAGGTACTAGGCTTAAAACATGGGTGATATGGTTGGGCTCAGTGGCTCATGCCTGTAATCCTAGAACTTTGGAAGGCTGAGGTGGATGGATCACCTGAGGTCAGGAGTTCAGGACCAGCCTGGCCAACATGGTGAAACCCATCTCTACTAAAAATACAAAAATTAGCCGGGTGTGGTGGTGCATGCCTGTAGTCCCAGGTACTCGGGAGGCTGAGGCAGGAGAATTGCTTGAACCCTGGAGGCGGAGGTTGTAGTGAGCTGAGATCACACCACTGCACTCCAGCCTGGGTCACAGAGCAAGACTTGGTTTCAAAATTAAAAAAAAAAAAAACCTGGATGATAAAATAATCTGTAAATCAAACCCCATGACACAATACCTGTATTACCAACCTGCACATGTACCCCTGAAGTTAAAAGTTAAATATATATATACATACAAAAATAAATTGGAGTTCTATATGCTAGCACTGAATAATTTAAAAATGAAATTAAGACAACAATCTCCTTTACAATAGTTTCAAATAGAACAAAATTCTCGGGAATAGATTTATCAAAATAAGCACAAGACTTGCACACTGAATACTACAAAATGTTAAAAGAAATTAAAGAAAATTTAAACAAATGAAAAAAACTCATATTCAGGAACTGGAAGGCTTAATATTGTTAAGATGGTAATATTATTCAAATTGACCTACAGATTCAACACAATCTTTATAAAAAATTCAAGCAAACTTATTTCAGAAATTTGCAAGCTAATTCCAAAATCAAATGGAAATACAAGGGACTCAGAATAGTCCAAACAATTTTGAAAAAGAAAAATAGTTTGGTGCACTTACACTTTCCAATTCAAAACTTACTACAAAGCTATAATTTTAAGACACTGTGGTATTGGCATAAGGACAGACATATAGAACAATGGAATAGAATTGAATAAAATTGTCTAAAAATAAAAATGGGATGGAATAGAATTGTCTAGAAATAAACCTCTATATTTATGACTAGTTGATTTTTGACAAGGATAACACAACTACTAAGTGAGAAAAGAATAGTCTGTTTAGCAAATCATGTTTGAACAACTTCAGATTCACATGCAAAAGAATGAAGTTGGACACTTTCTTACACCAAACAAAACAACTCAAAGTGAAGCAAAAACCAAAATGTAAGACCTAAATGTAACTAATACCCTTCTATTTAGGTATATTGAGACCTATATGTAGACTTTAGCATGCTGTGAAAAGAACACAAATTTTAGATATGGAGTAAAGAGATAAAATAAAATAGCAGGCCTTATTTTTGGTCTTAAATTTAATACATACCCTCCAATTTTGTTAAACTTGGGAGAATTGTCCTCCTCTGGGCTTAAAGTCATTACAAAAAAGCCCATAGTTTGATCATTTACCAACTTGTCCCAGAAGGGAGACAATTTATTTCAAACATTTGAATACCTAAATAGAAGATATCCAGTCTTCCTCAAAATTTCTCTTTCAAAAAAGTAAGGTGGTGCAAGGGACAGTATGTGGAGATTATTTCACAACCCTACAAGTAGTCGCTAATCAAGAGTGGCAAGATCTAAAGGGAACAGGAACCCTAAGAAGGCTATGAAACTGCAAGTGTCCTTTCCCTGTTGAAAGCCCAACAATTAATTACTTTGTGTTAAAAATCTGGAGGTTTAAGATCAGTCACTGTGGCTCACACCTATAATCCAAGCACTATGGGAGGCTGAGGTAGGAAGATTGCTTGACCCTGTGAATTTGAGAACAGCCTGGGCAACATGGCAAAACTCTGTCTCTACAAAAAGCACAAAAATTAGCTGGGTGTGCTGGTGTGCACCTGTAATCCCAGCTACTTTGGAGGCTGAGGTCGAGGCTGCAATGAGTCATGATAACGCCACTGCACTCCAGCTTGGGTGATAGAGCGAGACCCTGTCTCAAAAACTTCTGGTAGTTTGTCATTAATGCCTTCTGTTACCTACACTGTATGCTCAATTGCTCATTAAATGACGACCTTCTTTGCCTCTTTTGACAGTTTTTTATTTGAAGCTTATTTTATCTGATCTACGTATAGGCAATCCTTCTCCTTTGACTACTATTTGCATGGAGTATTTCATCCCTTCACTTTCAGCCTATGTTTTTTCTTAAAGCTAAAGTGAGACTCTTATAGCATATAGATCTTGTTTTTTTTTTTTTTTAAATTCAGCCACTCTATGATTGAAGAATTTAATTCCTTTATATTTAAGGTTATTATTAATAGGTAAGTAGTTGGTAGTGCTATTTTGTTATTTTGGGGGAGGTTGTTTTTGTACATATTTATTTCTTCATCTCTTGTCTCCCTTTGTGGTTAGGTAATTTTATGAAGTACTAAGCTTTTAATTTTTTATCATTCATGTATCTGCTGCAGTTCTATAGTTCTTATAGCTCTAGAGGCTGGGAAGTCTAAGGGCATGTATGACATAAACCTCTGGTGAGGGTGATCCCATGGAGGAAGATGGAAGTGAGTGCACAAAGCAAAGAGAGACAGATGGGGCCAAATTTATTCTTTATCAGGAGTCCACTCCTGCCATAGCTAACCCTCTCCCATGATAATGACATTTATCCATTCACGAGGATGAAGGTCTCTGGATGTAATTACCTCTGGAAGGTCACACCTCTTAAAACTGTTACAATGGCAATTAAGTTTTCACATGAGTTTTAGAGAGGACAATGAAACCATAGCATTTCATCCACAACCCTCCAAAACTCATGCTCTTCTCACATACAAAATACAATAATTCTGTCTCAATAGCCTCAAAAGTTTTTACCCATTCTAGCATCAAGTCTAAAGTTCTAAGTCCAGAGTCATCAGAAGCAGATATGGATGAGATTCAAGGTATGACTTATCTGGAGGCAAATTTTTTTAGCTGTGAGCCTGTGAAATCAAAACAAGTGATTTGTTTCCAAAATATAATGGTGAGATAGGTATAGAATAGACTGTCTCAGTTCAAAAGAGACAGCCAGGCAAGAAAAAGGCATAATTGGTTTCGAGTGAGTCCAAAATCCAACAGAGAAAACAATTATGTTTTAAATCTGGAGAATAATTTCCTTTGACTCCATGTCCTGAATCCTGTGAGTGCTGATTGGGGCCCTCAGATATGACCCTGCTCCCATATCTTTGCTGGACTCAGTCCATGCTTCAGCTCTGTTAGGTTGGAGTTGCATGCTAGTAGCCCTATAGTTCTGAGATCTCAAAGGTAGCCCCACTCCCATGGGTCCACTAGGCATATCCCTAATTGGGACTCTTTGTGTTGGCTCTGACTCCACTTTCCTACTCAGCTTTGCCCTAATAGAGGCTTTTACAAGTGGCTCCACTCCCATAGCTATATGTGATATTCTTTGATCCTAGGTGGAGAAAGCCATGCCCCTACATCTCTTGCAGTCTGTGAGCCTGTACACATGGATTCCACCAAGGTTTACAGGTTGTGCCTTCCAGGCACAGGTATTCCAGGCATAGTGGCAGTGCGAGCTGAGGTCCTAGGCTCAGGGTCTTGCAAAACTGCTGTGGCATATGGCACAGGTTCACTCACCCACTTGTGGCTGGATGCAGGTTACCCACAAAGCTAAGGCTGTAACTCTAAAGCACACCTCAGTAACTCAAGCCCATGGAGCAGGGATGGAATTGAGACTAATTCTGGGGTCAGTGCACAACATCATCAAGGCAAACTATGAAGACAATAGAAACTGGAGCCTTGATGATGAAACTGTGGAGCACAGTTTCAACTTGAGTTTGGAGGGGCAGGGTGCACCAGCGACTAAGATGGGGGCATGGAGCAGTTCCATGGGAGCCTAGCCTCAGAGAGTAGATAGCAGCAGTTTGGCTCAGGTATGGCTTCCAGGTGTGCATAGTGTAGTGGTGGTTAAGCCTCAGAGATGGAGGGGTGCAATGGCTACTCACTCCTGAAGCAGAATGCACTCTAGCCAGTGATTCAGTTCCAAGAAGGAGCAGCACAGTAGCAACTCAGGCCATGGGGGCCAGGGCACAGTGTCAGCTCCTCCTCTGGGATAGAACAGACATGTGGACTTCAGGTAGCTGTCAGCTGAGCTCAGAGCCTGTGAAGACTCTATGTGTCTCCAGTAGTAAGATTGCAGGTGTCTATGGTGGTGATGGGAGCGGCTGGGATCCTGTCACTAACCTTTTCCCTGTAGGAAGAAGGCCCTCCTGACTCAGAGCTGGTTCTAACTGGGGGAAGGGGTGATGGAAGAAAGGTATTTTCTCTCCTTCTTCATGCAGCCATTCTGGGTTTCTGTGCTCTACAAGATTTCTACTACTCCTTTGCTGTTTTCTGGAAATCTTCTTTAGTTATTTTGGTTGGAATGTAGTTGTTTATTCATTTTTGGTGTGTGTGTGTGTGTGTGTGTGTGTGTGTGTGTGTTGATGGCGATGAGGTTAGTAACTTCTAGTTGGCCATCTTGCTGACATTCTCTAGAATTCTAATAGGACATATTACAGACCTTTTAATTCCAAACTTCTAATCTTTTAACCTTTCTTCTATTGTGACCGTTTTCTTGTTTTTCTGTAGAATTCTTGGTGATTTCTTCAATTTTTTTCCAGTTGACTAATTCTATTTTCAGCTATTCCTTGTTATTTAACATATTGGCAAAATTTTTTCTGTCAACATTATTTTATATTTGAGATTTGTTTGAGACCATGTTGCGAACATATTGTGTCACTTTTTGCACTTTATCTTTAACTTTTCATTTTTGTGATTTCATTTTCAATTGAATAAATTATCCATACTTTTTACATATTCTATATTTGGTATATATCCAGATGCTCCTAATCTGTGGGACTTCTTGGAGGCTTATATCAAGGATATCTACTTCCTTCTTTGTGGACTCCAATGTAAGACTTATTCAGAGACTAATTGCTTTCTAAGCATGTGTCTTTTTGATGGGATTCTCCTTTACTACCGACTTTGATAGTTCTCAGAACTATAATTCTCCAGGGAAGTGATAGGTATCAGTGGATGCATTTAATTTCTAGGATTATGATCAATAATTTATGCTGTACACCTCAAGGAGATGCATATCTTTGATAAGTATAATCTGAAATCTGTGGTCATGGTGTCCTGTTTCTTTGATACTTTTTCTACATTTTCCCCCAAATTTATCCTTATGCGATCTTTGTTTTTAACACTCATTTCACCTGATTTATAGAGATTTTAGTTGTTTCTCACTTTCATAACAAAATGGAGTTCTAATTCTGTTTGTCCAAATTGTTTTTGGAACTTTTCTAGATGAGATAAGAATAAGAAAATTGACTTTTTGGTTACACTGTTACATTTAAGTCCTTATCTTAACTACTTCAATCACATTTACATTATATATTTCTTATTAATTATTAATTATATTTATCTTTCTTTTAAAAATACTTCTTACTTTATAATTCATAATTTTGTACTTTTTATTTTACTGCTTTTCATAATTTTGAGTGTATACATTACTAAAATTTATGCTCTAAATGATTAATCCTTTATTTCCATTTTAACTTTTCCCCTCTAGCTTTCTCTGAAATTCACCCTCCTTCACCCAACTTTAATCAATTTTATTGCTAGATAGCTCATAATGTATTTTCATTGATCTATCAAAGATAAATATAGGATGACAATTATTTCCACAGAAATCTGAATTTTTTCTGAACATAGCAAATTTGGACTACAATAACTTTTTTTTTTCATTTATGTTACCAATAAAAGGGCACATATCTCTAAACCTGAGACTTTTTAGCATATATGCTCCATTGAAATCAACTATGACTTGAAGGATATTAGCAAGCTTCACTTCCCTAAAATTTTATGGAAATGGGCCGTGAAACATCTGAATATCAATTCAAATACATAGGTAAAAATTTCCATGTGGCTTTAGCCTATCTCCACATTACTTGGTTGGAATCATTATACTGAGGACAGACAGAGGCATAAAAGTAATATCTTTGTGCTTGGAATCTCAAAAAATGGCTTTATGTATTCTTGCTATGCACCAGCAAGTTACAATTTAAAGCACTGCAATAGGAAAAGAGATTTAAATTTGTGGTGCCAAGAATATGACTCAGAGCCATAAGTTTCATTCCCAAAGTTCAGAGCTTATGGGACAAAATACAAGGTTACATGGGAAGATTTTTCAGCCCTGAGAATTTAGCTGTGCTTTGGTTATAAAAGGAGGAACTATACAATACTGTACAATAAATTGGAAGGCAGATGAGTTTGTGTAGCTTGTTACTATTATAAAAGTAATCCTTCACGGGGAAGTGGCTATAATCAAGGGACTAGGCCTTAAAAGGGATAGAAATAAAATCTGAGCAGACTTGGGATTTGAAGTTGAAGCAATTTCTCTAATTTACCTCACTTCTGTCAACATGTCCTCTCTCCTAGCATATTATTGATATCATATAACATTTAAGTCTCTCTCTCTCTCTCTCCACCCCCCATTACTGTGTTGCCTCTTCCACTTCCCTAGCTCTAACAACTGTTATAATGTTGGAGGGGAATGTAGACCAGGTTTTGTCCTTAGGGAGGAATCTGCCCCAAAGTATCAAGACTTTCTTTTGTCATTTCCAGGACCTCATCCTAAATTACATTTCTTATTGTAGCACCTTTTCTGCTGCCATGACAACCATGCAAGGAATGGAACAGGCCACTCCAGGAGCTGGCCCGGGCATGCCCCAGCTGGGAAACATGGATGTCATACATTCATATCTGTGTAAAGGATTGCAAGAGAAGTTCTTGAAGGGGAAACCCAAAGTCCTTGGGGTAAGTCAGTTGCAAATCTGAGAGAAGACCAATAGTGTTGTAAACTCATGTTTGATCAGAGCTAATGCCCAATACACTGTCCCACTAGCCTCATAATACATCAGCCAGCCCTAGTAACATCAGTATTTAATTTCAGGCCCTTTCTTTGAAAAAATATATAATATTCTATCACATCATGCTTCCAAATTAGTTATATTTAAAATATACTGACTTCAGATCTATTCTAGGGTTGTGGGTCAGCCATGATAATTATACTTAACTTCAGTATAGAAGAACAGCAAAAGAAAAGGGCCACCTGTCCACTAGCTGACGCCCCCTCCACAGGCCTTCCTGACAGCTGATAGATGAATATTGCTACTCTTTCTTTCTGGCAGCTTTTCTTAGCCTACTGCTCAGAGGATGAAAAATCTGCTATTCTCTGAGCATTTCCATCTGGAGTCTCAGGCGAATGTGTCTAAAAACAATGTAGAATTAAAAGAGTGACAGGTTAGGGCAGGTGAAAGAACATTAAATATAGGTTTATCACCAGCCCAAGCTTCAAACCACTGAGAAAATGTCACTGTGGACTCTGGATTCCTTCTCTTTTTTTGCATTATTCATTTTTTTTGGAGAGAAATATAGTTACTTCTCATAAAATATGTTATTTATGTTGGCACATACTGGGTTCAATTTTTTAATGTATGGATAATTATTTTAAAATCTACTGTATGTTTTAGAGCAGTTTTAGGCTTAAAGAACAGTTGAGAGCAAAGTACAGGTATATCCTATATACCCCTTGCCGCGACACATGCATAGCTTTTTAATTATCAACTTCCCCCACCAGAGTGGGACATTTGTTCCAATTGATTAACCTATGTTGACACATCATTACTCAAAGTACACAGATCACAATGGGGTTCATTCTCTGTGTTGTGTGTTCTATGGGCTTTAACAAAGGTATAGTGATATGAATCTACCTTTATAGTATCATATAGTATCCCACCAATCCCTGGCCATCACTAATCTTCTATTGTCTTCATAGTTTGCCTTTTCCAGAAAGTCATGCAGTTAACATTATAAATTAGGTAGTTTTTAAAGACTGCCTTCCTTCACCTAATAACACACATTTAAATTTCCTCCATGTTTTCTTATGGCTTAATAGCTCATTTATTTTTAGTACTGAATAATATTTCATTGTCTAGAGGTACCACAGTTTATTTATGCATTCACCTATGGAAGGACATCTTTATGGCTTCCAAACTTTGGCAATTAAGAGTAACGTTGCTATAAATATCTGTGTGCAGGTTATGTGTGGACATAAGTTTTCAACTCATTCGGGTATGTATGATTACTATATTGTATGGTAAGAGTATGTTTAGTTTTGTAAGAAACTGCCAAACTGTCTTTCCTGTTACTTTGCAATTTTGAAGATTTCAATCAGCAATGGTTGAGAGTTCCTGCTGTTCTACATAATTGCCAGCATTTGGTGTCCTCAATGTTCTGGATTTTTACCATTCTAATGTAGTCCAATCTCAATACCATTTTAATTTTCATTTCCCTGGTGACATAAGATGTGGAGCATCTTTTTATATGTTTATTTACCATCTCTATATCTTCTTTCTTGAGGTGTCTTATTAAAGTTTTTGGCACATTTTTTTAACTGGGATGTTAGTATTCTTAATGTTGAGTTTGAAGTTCGTTGTATATTTTGAATAACAATCCTTTGTCGGGTATGTTTTTTGCAAATATCTTCTGTCAGTCTGTGGCTTATCTTTTCATCTCCTGACAGTGTCTTCTGCAGAGCAGAATTTTTTAATTTTAATAAAATTAAGATGATTAATTCTGTATTTCATGGGTTGTGCCTTTGGTATTGTATTGACAAACTCATCACCAAAACCAAGGTCATCTAGATTTTGGCCTATGTTATCTGTTAAGAGTTTCAGAGTTTTGAGTTTAACATTTGGGTCTGTGATTTATTTTGAGTTAATTTTTGTGAAGGATACAAGGTATGTGTCTAAGTTCAATTTTTGCCTATGGAGGTCCGGTTTTTTAAGTAGTATTTTTTTTTTTTTGGAAAGACTATTCTTCTAATTGTATTACCTTAGCTCTTTATCAGAGATCACTTGACTATACTTCTGTGTCTATTTCTAGGCTTTCTATTCTATTCCCTTGATCTATTGGTCTATTTCTTTGCCAATACCACACAGTCCTGATTACTATCACTTTATAGTTTGTCCTAAAGTTGGGTAGTGTTACTTCTACAACTCCTTCTTCTTCAAGATTGCTTTTGCTATTCTAAGTCTTTTGCCTTTCCCTATAAACTGTAGAGTCAGTTTATCAATATACACAAATAATTTGCTAATATTTTGAGGGAGATTGCATTAAATCTACAGATTAAATTGGGAAGAATTGACATCTTGACAATGTTGAGTCTTCCTATCCATGGACATGGAATATCTCTCCATTTATTTAGTTATTCGATTTATTTTTTTAAGTTTTTCTTATAGATTTTGTGAATAGTTTGTTAGATTTATGCCTAACAAACACCAAATACCAATACCTAAATATTTAATTTTTAGGGGTGCTGATTTAAATAGTATTGCTTTTTTAATTTCAAATTTCACTTATTTACTCTAAGTACATAAGAAAGTAATTGACTCTTGTGTATTAACCTTGTATCCTACAACCTTAATATAATCATTTGTTAATTCCAGGAGTTTTTGGTTGATTCTTTCAGATATTCTACACAATCATGTCATCTGTGAATAAAAGCTGTTTTATTTTTTTCCTTACCAATTGTATACCTTTTTTTCCTTTTCTTGTCTTACTGTTTCAGCTATGACTTCCAGTAAATGGTGAAAGGAGTAGTAACGGGCTCATCCCTGCCTTGTTCCTGATCTTAGTGAGAAAGCTTTGAATTTCTCCATTAAGTATGAAATTAGCTGTAGTTTTTTAAATAAATATTCTTTATCAACCTAAAGAAGTTCTCCTCTATTAATAGTTTTTCAAAAGTTTTTATAATAAACAGGCATTGGATTTTGTTCAATATTTTTCCTGCATTTGTTGATATAATCATGTGATTTTTCTTCCTTTTAGCCTGTTGATGTCATTAGTTACATTCATTGATTTTTGAATGTCTAGTCAGCCTTGCGTATCTGGGATAAATCCCATATGGTCACGGTATATAATTCTTTTGATACACTATTAGATTTAGTTTGCATATGTTTTGTTGGGAATTTTTGCACCTTTGTTCACCAGAGATGTTGGTCTGCAGTTTTCTTTTCTTGTAATGTTTTTGGCTTTTTTTTTTTGGTAGATAATAGTGCTAGCTCCATAGAATGAGTTAGGGAGTATTTCCTCTTTTTCTATTTTCTGTAAATAATTGGTATAATTTCATTTTTAAGTGTTTGGTAGAATTGCAAACCTTTCCAGGCCTGGTGCTTTCTGTTTTTAAAATTAATTAATTATTTATTTAATTTATTTAATAATTATAGGCTTATTCAGAGTGCCTAATTCTTCTTGTGTGAGTTTTGACAAATTGTCTTTCAGGAGCAATTCATTGTCTCAAGGTTATCAAATTGTGGGCATAGAATTGTTTGTAGCATTATTTTATTATCCTTTTAATTTCTATGAGAACTGTAGTGATATTCCCTCTTTCATTTATGAGTAATTTGTGTCCTCTCTCTCTTTCTCTTAGACTGGCTAGAGGCTTATTGATTTTATTTGTGTATTTTTCCTTTTTTTAAAAAAAAAAAGCGTTGGATTTTGTTGAGTTTGTCTATTACTTTTGTTTTTAATTTTATGATTTCTGCTCTAATTTCTATTACTTTGTTTTCTTCCACTTACTTGGAGTTTAATTTGCTTTTCTTTTTCTAGTTTCTTAAGGTTGACTCTCAGGTGATTGATTTTAGATCATTATTTCCCAATATATTCATTCAATGTTATAAATTTTTTTCTAAGCACGGCTTTCATTACATCCCATAAATTTTGATAAGTTATTTTAATTGTTTGACCCATTTTTAATGCCATGAGATAATTGTTCTCCAACTCTCCTATTTTAAGAACTCTGTTTACTCATGTTCATGTCCTCAGGCCTCAGACGTCAAGAAAATATCAGATTTGGTCTTCTTTTTTTCTTCCCTTGTATATACTCTTTTTTCTTCAGGTTACTTCCCCTTGCTACAATAATTGCTTTCTAATTCCTTGGCCACTTTTCTCTGAGTGTATGACAAAAGAGAGAAACAATTGTGGTAGAAGTAGCATCCTAGGTATCAGAAAAGCACCTCTGGGCTATTCTGGCATACTCCTTTTAACTGTGAAATGATTGACAGTGGTAAAGATCCTGAGAGATAACATTGATAAGATAATATTCATGGTTCTTTATGTGAAAAAAAGAGTGACAACAGAATATCAAGGTCATATGACTATATCAAATGAAAACGAAAAAGGATAGCTTAGTGATTGGAAAGGGGGTGGCATAAGCACCATTTTTGTGGTGGATAATCAGTTTTTGCTTTCTTCATCATTTCTAGGTTGTTCAGATTCTGATTGCCTTGATGAGCCTTAGCATGGGAATAATAATGATGTGTGTTGCATTTAGTTCTTATGAAGACCATCCCATTTTTGTGTATGCTGCGTACACAATTTGGGGGTCAGTGATGGTGAGCAGGGTATTTTTTGATATAATTGGAGATAACGTAATAGAGGTGTAAATACCCTGATCTTTGCAATTTTATTCTAACTCTATCTTGTAATTCTGTAAATTTGAGAATGGTATCTAACCTTTTTAAACTCAATTTTCTCATATTTAAAATAGTAATAATAATATAAAACTTAAAGCTAGGCAGATTAAATACTTTATATAAGTCAGTTAGGATATATTACAGCAACACATTGCCAAAGATCCAAACTGGAATGACTTAAGCAATGAAAGCACTGATTGTTTCACAACAAGATTAGGGGCTTATCATTTCCAGAATTGCTTAATTTGGTGGTGTAAGGATTTCATCAAGGACTGCTAGCAACTATATGAGAGGGGAGATGGTAGACACATCTCAGTTTTGATAAATATTTTATATACATATGCCCAAATCAACTATCAGTAAGGGTAATGGACTTGCCATTATTACTGGCTTAGACTAATTAAGATTTACCTCTGTAGCTGGGAGGAGTCTACACTACCTTTTAGCTCAGGAAAAACTGAAGAAAATGATGGTTTTGTTAGCAAGGAAAAAGAGGAGATGTGGCTGGTACACAGGCAGTTTCTAATATAGAGTCTATTGACTATCAAACCTCAGGAAATTGTTACCTTAGAAAATTAAATTGTTATTTGATACATTTTGTTTCATAAGTTTAATAACAGCAACTATGATTAATATTAAATTAAAATTAGAATTGGAATTTAAGTTTGAAAACCTTCTCCCAAGAGAAAACACAAGAGAGTTTTGATGCAAGTTGAAAGTAAAATTGAGAATAAAATGCCAAGTTTTATCTATTGACAAAAGAAAAATAAAATTTATGAGGCGGGTTTATGTTAGAATCAGGGAATCTATTCTAGTATTATAGGGCTTCCACTTATTTCTAAAACTGAGAATGAGATAGCTTAGAGTTTTGTAATAGAGCTTAATTTTTGCTCCCCTTCACTCGTGTACAGCGGAAGTGCAAGATTTGAAGGAGAGTGTATTAGTCAGGGTTCTCTAGAGGGACATAACTAATAGGATAGATGTGTATATATATAAAGGGAAGTTTATTAGGGAGTATTGAGTCACACAATCACAAGGAGAGGTCCCACAATAGGCCATCTGCAAGCTGAGGGGCAAGGAAGCCAGTCTGAGTCCCAAAGCTGAAGAACTTGAAATCTGATGTTCGAGGGTAGGAAACATGCAGCACGGGAGAAAGATGTAGGCCAGAAGACTAAACCAGTCTAGTGTTTCTATGTTCTTCTGCCTACTTTTATTCTGGCCACGCTGGCAGCTGAGTAGATTGTGCCCTCCCAGATTGAGGGTGGGTCTGCCTTCCAAGTGTTAATCTCCCTTGGCAACCCCTTCATAGTCACACCCAGGAATGATACTTTGCATCCTTCAATCCAATCAAGTTAACATTCGATATTAACCATCAAGAGTCCACCCCTTGTCAACGTGAACCCATACACATCTCCTGAAATCATACATAATTTTCAAATAAAGAAAATAAAGACAAAAGGCCAGAATTATGTCTTACACAATGCAGCTATTTTTTGTACAACCCAAAACGCACCAATCCCCAATCCAAATGCTATTACATAAAGTTAACAACATTTAAATGCTGATATGAAGTTAATAAATCTTATGCCACATGATAAAGAAAAAAGAAAGAAAATAAAATGAAGACATTTTCTTAGTACAAATGTATACATGCACAAACATGTTCTTAACAAAAGAAGGAGGAAATACTCATGACAATTACAGTCTTCATTTCTGCAACTGATCACATGGTTGTAGCTGGTGTTGATGACAGCCTTCTTCTACCACCAATTCTGTATTCCCTTTGCCTTCAGTAAGCACCTCAGCAGGTTGTGTTTTTTTTTTTCCTGGTGGAGTGACCAAAACCTTCATTCCAGAAGGTCTAGTCTGGGCCATTTGTAGTCCTGCCCGGATTGGGTTGTTGTAGTTTCCCATTGACCTTAATCCTAGAGCATGGTAATACTAAGAGACACCCTAAGGGATCTCCTGTATTCTACACATACTTCCTTACCTCCATTGTGGAGTAGTAGACTAATTTTATCTTGATAGTCCAGGTCAGTCACCCTAGCCAACACTGTAACCCCCTTCTTAGCTGGTTGACTTAGAGGTAAGAGGAGCCCAAAGTGGCCAGGTGGCAATCTTAACTTCCAGCTTAATGAAATTGTTGTGTCTCCCAGCGGCAGCGTTCCTTCCTCTGGAACTAAGACCTCTAGGCCAGCAGAACATAGGGTTGTGGAAACAGGAAGCAAAAATTTTGCTAGTAGGTCACTAGGGGTGATGGTAAGTGGTGCCACTTCCACTTATGCCCCTTGATTTCTGGACCCACAAATCTAGGCTATAGGAGAAACAGTACCTTATGTTAGACACTGATTCAGAGCATGCACAGCCTTCTGGAGAACATTGCCCCAGCCCTGAAAAGTATTGTCACCTAGTTGGTGTTGTAATTGTGACTTCAAAAGGACATTCCACCATTCTATCAATCCAGCTGCTTCAGGATGATGGGAAACATGGTAAGACCAGTGAATTCCATGAGAATGAGCCCACTGCCACATTTCTTTAGCCAACAAGTGAGTGCCTTGGTCAGAGGCAATGCTATGTGGAATACCGTGACGGTGGATAAGGCATTCCATGAGTCCTTGGATGGTAGTCTTGCCAGAAGCATTGCATGCAGGATAGGCAAACCCATATCCAAAGTAAGTGTCTATTCTGGTGAGGAAAAACTGCTGCCCTTTCCATGATGGAAGAGGTCCAATATAATCAACCTGCCACCAAGTCTGTCTGATCACTCCGAGGAATGGTGCCATATTGAGGGCTCAGTGCTGGTCTTTGCTGCTGGCAAATTAGGCACTCAGCAGTGGCCATAGCCAGATCAGTGAATGGAAGTCCATGTTTCTGAGCCCATGCATATCCTCCACCCCCGCCACCATGGCCACTTCGTTCATGGACTCATTGGGCAATGACAGGGGTAGCTGGAGAAAGAGGCTGACTGGTGTCCACAGAACGAGTCATCCTGTTCACTTGATTATTAAAATCCTCCTCTGCTGAGGTCACCCTTTGGTAAGCACTCACATGAAATACAAATATCTTCACAGTTTTTGACCACTCAAAGAGGTCCATTCACATACCTCTTCCCAAAATTTATTTGTTGCCAATTTTCCTATCATGCTTCTTCCAAGTCCCTGACCACTCAGCCAAACCATTGGCTATAGCCCATGAATCAGTATATAATTGCACATCTGGCCATTTCTCCTTCCAAGCAAAGTGCACAATGAGGTGCACTGCTCGACATTCTGCCCACTGGGAAGATTTTCCTTCACCGCTGTCCTTCAGGGATGTCCTAGGAAGGGGCTGTAGTGCTGCAGCTGTCCACTTTGAGGTGGTGCCTGCATATCGTGCAGAGCCATCTGTAAACAGGGCCCTTGTCTTCTCTTCCTCTGTTAATTGATCATGGGGAACTCCCCATGAGACCATCGGTGCAGGCTGGGGGAGAGAAGGCAGTGTGGCAGGAATGGGGATCATGAGCATTTGAGCCACTTTCTCCTATAACTTACTTGTGCCCTCAGGAGTTGCTCAAGCCCAATCACGTATATGCCACTTCCATTTGATGATGGAATGCTGCTCTGCATGCCCCACTTTATGGCTAGACAAGTCAGAAAGCATTCAATTCATGATGGGTAGTTCAGGTCGCATGGTGACTTGATGACCCATAGCCAACCGTTCAGTTTCTGCCAAAGTCCAGTAATAGGGAAAGAGCTGTTTCTAAAAAGGAAAGTAGTTATCTGCAGAAGATGGCAGGGCCTTCCTCCAAAATCCTAGAGGCCTCTACTGTGATTCATCTATGGGGGACTTCCAAAGGCTCCTAACAGCATCCATCTCTGCCACTGACACCTCAAGCACAATTAGATCTGCTCGGTTCTATGGCCCAAGTGACAGAGCAACTTGCAGAGCAGCTTGGACCTGTTGCAGAGCCTTCTCCTGTCCTGGACCCCACTCAAAACTGGAAGCCTTTCAGGTGTCTTGATTAATGGGTCGAGTAACACACCCAGGTAAGGAATGTGTGGCCTCCAAAACCCAAATAAGCCCACTAGGCATTGTGACTCTTTCTTGGTTGTAGGGGGTGGGGGCAAATACAGCAACTTATCCTTCACCTTAGAAGGAATATCTTGACAGGCCCCACACCACTTACCCCCATAGAAATTTTACTGAGGTAGAAGGTCCCTGAATTTTAGTCATATTTATTTCCCATCCTCTGGCATGCAAATGTCTTACCAATAAGTCCAGTGTGCTTGCTACTTCTTGCTCACTGGATCCCATCAGTATAATGGCATCAATATAATGGACCAGTGTGATATTTTATGGAAGGGAAAAGTGATCAAGATCTCCCTGAACAAGGTCATGACACAAAGCCAGAGGAGAGCTGATATACCCCTGAGATAGGACAGTAAAGGTACATTGCTGGTCTTGCCAGCTGAAGGTAAATTGCTTCTGGTGGGCCTTATAGACAGGAATGGAGAAAAAGGCATTTACCAAATCAATGGCTGCTTACCACGTACCAGAAGATGGGTTAATTTGCTCAAGCAATGAAACCACATCTGGTACAGCAGCTGCAGTTGGAGTCACTACTTGGTTAAGCTCATGATAATCCACTGCCATTCTCCAAGATCCATCTGTCTTCTGCACTGGCCAAATGGGAGAGTTGAATGGGGATGTGGTGGGAATCATCACCCTTGCATCTTTTAAGTCCTTGATGGTGGCACTAATGTCTGCAATCCCTTCAGGGATGGGATATTGTTTTTGATTTACTGCTTTTCTATGTAGAGGCAGCTCTAATGGCTTCCATTTGGCCTTTTCCACCATAGTAGCCTTCACTCTACGAGTCAGGGGGCCAATATGGGGGTCCTGACAGCTGCTAAGCATGTCTATGCCAATTATGCATTCTGGCACTGGGGAAATGAATGCAGGATGAGTGTGGGGACGCACTGGAGCCACTGTAAGTTGAACCTGAGCTAAAGCTCCATTAATTACATGACCTCCATAAGCCCCTACTGTAACTGGAGGATCACAATGATGTTTTGGGTCCCCTGGAATCAATGTCAGCTCAGAGTCAGTGTCCAGTAGTTCCCAAAAGGTCTGATCATTTTTTCTTTCTTTCCCCAATCCAGTTACCTGGTAAAAGGCCAGAGGTCTCCTTGAGGAAGGATGGGAGAAAGATTAACAGCATAAATTGTCAGTAGCATAGTGGGATCCTTCTTTAAGAGGACCTGGCCTCCTTTTCATTCAAGGGGTTCTGGGTCTGTAAAATGGCATATGACTGGAAATTGATAGTGGGGCTGCGATTCTCTGTTTTTATAATTCAAATTAGTGTTTTGTCCACTCGGCCTGGAAGTTTTCTGCTTATGTAAATTAAGTAAGAATTCGGTAAGCTTCCTGTCAATTTCACTTCTAGGAACACTGTAATTAATTAGCCAATGCCAGAGCTCTACACAAGTCAGACTATTCTGATTGCTGCCTTGCCTCTTCTGTCCATTATGGTAGCTGTGCCCACCTTTTCTTTGATGGCTGAGTGCTGCCATTTGGCCCCTGCCATCTCTGGATCCAATTATTTTTATTGCATTTACATTTGGTAGTTGAGTGACTGCAGTTCCTACTGTAAGACCTGGCATATAGAGAAGGGCAATCACGGAGCTCTTCAAGGATGCAAGTGCTGCCCTCTGAAATCTATTTCACAAAGTACTGGTCAAGAGTATATCTTCTGAACCCTCCTAGCTGGGATGAATAGGCTTAAAGTGACTAATCTACTCCTTCATCGCAATCTGCCTAAGCCTTTGGATCCCTTCCTCTACATTAAACCAAGGAGATCAGGCATTTTCAGCTCACCCACAGTGGGCCATCTTTTAATCCATATTTCAGCTAACCAAGCAAATAAACTAGAACTATTTTAACTCTGCAAGCTGCAACATTAAATGCAGAATCCCTGCTTAGAGGGCCCAAATCAGTAAATTCAGCCTGATCCAACTCTATGTTCTTCCACCATTATCCCACACCCTTAATATTCATTCCCATGCCTGTTTTCCAGATTTCTGCTTATATAAATTAGAAAACTCAAGCAGTTCTTTTCAAGTGTTGCACACCTTCTTGTGGATCGCATTCTGAACCTCACCTCTAGGGGCCTGCTGGGACTTTAGTTACAGGTCTAGAAGCAAACAGGGACCTTGGGGGTGGGTCCTGAGGAGAATCAACATTGTCTTGCTTGGCAACTGCCTGAGAAGAGGCCATCACTATCAGGGAACCTGCCCCGATAGTCACGTAGGTTCTTTTCTGTTTTCCCTAAGCATTGCCTGGCT
This sequence comes from Pongo pygmaeus, assembly GCF_028885625.2. Lineage (NCBI taxonomy): Eukaryota > Metazoa > Chordata > Mammalia > Primates > Hominidae > Pongo > Pongo pygmaeus. Next base: position 14,998,290 of record NC_072382.2, read on the forward strand.
TGAGAAATAAAGGGACAGAGTACAAAAGAGAGAAATTTTAAAGCTGGGCATCCGGGGGAGACATCACATGTCGGTAGGTTCCTTGATGCCCCACAAGCTGCAAAAACCAGTAAGTTTTTATTAGGGAGTTTCGAAAAGGGAGGGAGTATGCGAATAGGTGTGGGTCACAGACATCAAGTACTTTACAAGGTAACAGAATATCACAAGGCAAGTGGAGGCAGGGCAAGATCACAAGACCACAGTACTGGGGTGAAATTAAAATTGCTAATGAAGTTTCAGCCACCATGGTCATTGATAACATCTTATCAGGAGACAGGGTTTTGAGAGCAACTGGTCTGACCAAAAATTTATTAGGCAGGAATTTCCTCTTCCTAATAAGCCTGGGAGTGCTATGGGAGACTGGGGTCTATTTCACCCCTACAGCCTTGACCATAAGAGACGGGCACACACCTAGGGGGGCCGTTAATAGGCCTATACCCCCAGGTGCGTATTCTCTTTCCCAGGGATGTTCCTTGCTGAGAAAAAGAATTCAGCGATATTTCTCCCATTTGCTTTTGAAAGAAGAGAAATACGGCTCTGTTCCGCCTGGCTCACCGGCGGTCAGAGTTTAAGGTTATCTCTCTTATTCCCTGAACAATTGCTGTTATCCTGTTCTTTTTTCAAGGTGTCCAGATTTCATATTGTTTAAACACACATGCTGTACAATTTGTGCAGTTAATGCAATTATTACAGGGTCCTGAGGCAACTTGCATCTTCCTCAGCTGACAGGATTAAGAGATGAAAGTAAAGACGGGCATAGGAAATCACAAGGGTATTGATTGAGGAAGTGATAAGTGTGCATGAAATCTTTACAATTTACGTTTAGAGATTGCAGTAAAGACAGGCATAAGAAATTATAAAAGTATTAATTTGGGGAACTAATAAATGTCCATGAAATCTTCACAATCCACATTCTTCTGCCATGGCTTCAGCTGGTCCCTCCATTTGCGGTCCCTGACTTCCCGCAACCATCACTGTTGCATTTGGCAGCACAGGGTTTATCTCTTCAGACAAAGGTGAAAAGGCTGATGGCAGTGTGGGTTAGGGAGGGGATGTTGCCACTACTGGTGATGGGGAAGCTGTTTTTTCTGGCAAAAAAAAAGTCTCCTGAGAGTTTACAAGCTCAGTGTCCCCAGCTTCATCAAGGTCCTACCGCACATCCCCATTCCAAGTTGCAGGGTCCCATTCTTTTTCAATCAATGCTCTCGCTTTAACAGTAGACACTTGGTGAGTCTATGTGTGCACCTTTTGTTGCAGATCAGCAAATCACATGATAAAAGCTTGTATCTGATTGTCCACAATTTCAGCTCTTTCTCTACAGAAGATAAGACTCTCACTCAGGGCAATCTTAGAAGATTTGAGGCTCAGTATCTGCTTCTGAAGCTTAGAGTTAGAATCCCTGAGTTCATAATTTCTTTCATCACTTTGTCCAGTGAATTTAGGAGCAAAACCAAAAAAAGAACTCCATCCTTAATATTCTGTCTTTCTAGATCCACTCCTGGTACCAAAATCTGTATTAGTCAGGGTTCTCTAGAGGGATAGAACTAATAGGATAGTCAGGGTTCTCTAGAGGGATAGAACTAATAGGATAGATGTATACATAAAGGGTAGTTTATTAAGACCAGAAGACTAAATGAGTCTAGTCTTTCCATGTTTTTCTGCCTCCTTTTATTCTGGCTATGCTGGCAGCTGATTGATTGAGGATGGGTCTCCCTTTCCTAGTCCACCAACTCAAATGTTAATCTCCTTTGTCAACACCCTCACAGACACACCCAGGAACAATACTTTGCATCCTTCAATTCAATCAAGTTGACACTCAATATTAACCATAACAGACAGCAAACACTGTTCCGTCTCTGGAAAGTTGCAAAATATATATATATATATCTCCAATATATATAATATATATTACCAATGTCAATAATAGCTTTTTATTAAACTCTTACTATGATCTGGACATTCTGCTAAGTGCTTTTTATGTGTACTTTATATTTCACGTCATCACCACAAACTTTTGAGGGAGGATTTCTCATTATCTTCATTTTATGGATGAAGAGAGGTTAAGTAACTTGCTCAAGATCACAACTGTTTGGTACAGGATCAGGGTTCAAATAGGGTCACTCTATTATCAGAATCACATACATGTAACTACCTAGGTTTCTGCTTTCATGTCCATTTTCTTTTCAAGATCACATTGAAAACCAGCTTACATGGTTTTAGCCTTCCACATGTGTTCAGTAGATTACCAAGAACTGCAGGAGCTGTGTTTGTCCACTGAGATCACTCAGACTCTTGTAGGCATTGAACTAGATTGGTAAATGCAGTAAATTGGTAAAACCTTTTTTTGCTGCTACCTTCCATTATTCTTTCAACCTTTTTTTCCAAACATCACCTGCAAAGTGCCTCTCTTTTCTCCCTTTTACAGTATAAGTACCAGTACCAAGAGCCAGCTGTAAGTTTCTATTATCCTTGGCCTCTTCAGTTCTATTCCTATTTATGTTTGACATTCTTTGTAAAGTTTTTTCCTCTGAGATACTATATACATATTTTTTCCTGTGGTAAATGAAGTCCCTTTATTCAATCCTATTTTCAAATATACAAACATACATACACACTTCTAATATGTATATCTAATTTCTGTATATAATGTTTTTCCAAGGTGCTTTACTGAATTTTTTAGAGTTTATGGTACTTTTTAGTTTATATTCTTGGATGTTTGCAATATATGTTATTCATACTTAAATAACAGTAGTTTTAGCCATTTGTTTCAACTATTTTTCTTATATAATTATTTTGGTTAATATACCCCAAATAGTAATATATAATAGTCTACATGTTTATCTTGATTTTGACTTTAATAAGATGGTCCTACTTTTTTTGAATCATTAAACATGATAAAGACTTGTAGACTGAGACAGATGTTCTATCATGTTACAGAAAGTATAATTATTTATATTTTACCCATAATGTTTAAGTCACTAATAATGTTGGATTGTATTAAATGTCCTATCCTATCAACACTGAAAACATGAGTAGCAATTAACAGGTAACATTTTTCTTAAATTTATTTATTATATATATTAGAATATTTCAATATTAAAAATCTTTGCAGAGTTGAAGGAACATCCCAAATGTTCATGATGTATTTTATGTCACATGATGGATGATTTGCTCTACTGTTTTTTTTTTCCAATGGTGATTTAGATAACATGAATCGTCTCTATGTCTGGGTATTTGGAAACTAAAGAAGTTTATTGAGCTATTTTATTAGTCCAGTTTCTTTATATTAAGATATAATTTTTGAATTATCTGAGATAAAATTTGTAAAGGAAATAAACTCTAATAATGGAATATTATAAGGTAGAGAGAGTCCAACCAACTTGACTAGCTATTTTGGCTAAATGAAAAATAATTGCCCCATTGATGGATTCAGATGAAGTAGTATATTCTAGTTATCAAATAATTGGGAACTAAATTTTATGTGCTGCTATTTTATTTTATGACTTTTTAAACATATTTTCAGTGAGAATTATTTTAGTGCATTTTTTGTTTATTGTATTGAATATTAATACTATATAACAATTACTTCTTATCAGGAATTTGGAAGCTTTATCTTTCAGTGTCCTCAAACAGTTTTAATACCATTCCAGTTAGCTACAGGCATGGTGGTGGGCGCCTGTAGTTCCAGCTACTCGGGAGGCTGAGGCAGGAGAATGGCATGAACCTGGGAAGCGGAGCTTGCAGTGAGCCAAGATAGCACCACTGCAGTCTGGCCTGGGCAAAAGAGCGAGACTCCGTCTCAGAAAAAAAAAAAAAAAAAAAAAAAAGATGTTAGTCCCTATTCTGGAATAATAGAGTAAAATTGTCTTGAACAGTATTTTATAAGTGGTAACTCAGTATCTTTTATCTTTATAATTATTATTATTATTGTTAGAGATGGAGTTTCACTCTTGTCACCCAGGCTGGAGTGCAGTGGTGCAATCTCTGTTCATTGCAACCTCCACCTCCTGGGTTCAAGTGATTCTCCTGCCTCAGCATCCCAAGTAGCTGGAATTATAGGCATGTGCCACCACACCTGGCTAATTTTTGTATTTTTGGTGGAGACGGGGTTTCTCTGTGTTGGCCAGGCTGGTCTTCAACTCCTGACCTCAGGTGATCCACCCACCTTGGCCTCCTAAAGTGCTGGGATTACAGGTGTGAGCCACCACACCCAGCCAAATCTTTATTATTAAAAAGCCTATTGGTCATTTTCAACACCACCAAATTTTCAGTTACTTTTCCTCTCTATGAACTTTCAGCCTTTTGCCTTGCTGCTTAGTTCTTTTCCTCACTGTGCCCCTCCCTCATGTGTATGTGGAAACTCAACACTCTTCCTAACTTACTAGACAGAATCAATTGCATTCTGTTTACTTCATTTCTAGCTAATCCCACATAGTCTTGAGGGCTACGTAGTCACACCAAAATAACCACTTGAGGTGTCTTTGCGAAACTAATTTACTTCCTTTGAGATATCTAATGCTTTTTAAAGTAAGTAATTTTATTTCTTGCCACTCACTCAAAATAAGAAAAGAAAGTTTCTTTTGAGAATTTGACAAATTTTCCCAATGTCACTCAGTTACAAATTGGCAAAAGCAAGATTCAATTGTAGAACTTCTTGTCTCTAATTTCCCTCTTATTTGCTATTGTTATCCTGAAGAAGAACCTTACTTTTAGTTTATGAGGCTCTCTTCATTCATAGACTTTAATGGCACAATGATAGAGACAAAATCTGGAATTGGCCAGGTTCATAGGGCTGATTTCGTGGGCATGGGACCTGTACAGTTACTCAGGACTTCAGAGTTAAAAGAGCCCTGTGCTTGATTTAATGCTCTGCTGTTGCTATCTTGAAATTATTTTTAAAAATTTTAAACAAGACACTCTGTAAATTACGTAACTGGTTCTGCATTCATCTCAATCACCTTTCCCAGAGGCCATGATGAATTCCTGTTAACTGTGTGAACACTTTTATGCGTGTTCTCATAGCACAGGACTTCCATAAGAGCTTTCTGGAATTTGAAGCAATGTGTCTCTTCTTGCCTGGGCACCTTTACATTCAGTCCACAGGTCTATGAGCCCATAGTGTATGCCCCATCCCAGGGTTGGCACCCCGGTAGACATAAGAAAGAGAATAGTTCCCTACCACAAAGGAACTTTGGTTCTCCTGGAAGAAAAAGATAGAAATGCTGGAAAGCATAAAATTATTAAAGAGGCTAGAAAAAGTTGAGCTCTAGAAAAAAGTAGTTAGAGTCTACCACCCAGAATCATTAGGCAGAACCATATGAAATTGCCAATGATCAACTATGCTTAACCTAGAAAGACAGCAGTTTCGTATAGCTCAAGCTAAGATATAGATGTAATTTTAACAAGAGTCTATAAATTACACAGCTGGTTCTGCATTCATTTCAATCACCTTTCCCAGAGTCCATGATGAATTCCTGTTAATTGTGTAAACACTTTTATGTCTGTTTATATAGCAGGGGACCTCCATAAGGGCTTCCTGGGATTTGAAGCAATGGGTCTATTCTTGCCTGGGCACCTGCACAATCAGTCCACAGGTCTATATACATGCTACGTTTTTTGGAAGTCCAGCCCTGTATTTGTTTTTGTAAATAAAGTTTTATTGAAATGTAATGAACCCATTTATTTACATATTGTGTATTGCTGCTTTTGTGTTATAATAACAGGTTTGAATATGTGTGCCAGAGACCTTACGGTCTGCAAAACCTAAAATGTACATTATCTGGCCTTTACGGAAAGCTTGCCATCTTCTAGTGTACCCTTCTCCATGGTAACATCCTTGAAGACAGGGGAATTGTCTGTTTAGTTTGCCGCTTTATATTCTGTGCCTACAACAACGTTTGAAACACGGAGGCCACTACAGCTGTTGAAGGCACAAGAAAATAAAAAAAGCAATGAATGCAAATATTCTCAAGGACTCCTTAAATCTGCATTATTCATATCCTGAATTCTTGGTCTATTGGCTCTTCCAAAACAGAGGGACTATCCCTAACCATGGAGAGAAAAAGAGAGAATATTTAAACCAGATAATCGCTGCATCAATCTGGGGTAAAATTATTAGAAATGAGTGTACTGCCCAATTGTTCTCCAAATTTTGACTATGTATCTTGGCTGAAGACTAGACCTAAAGCCAGTGCTCTGGGCAGATGGATTAAAGACTGACCTACTTGATGTTCATTGTATTAGCTTCTTATTTTTACCGTAACAAATCACTACAAATCATTAGGCAGAACCATATGCAATCATTTAGTGTCTCAAGACAATACAGTTTGGTTATCTTCTGTTTCTGGAGGTCAGAAGTTCAAAGTGGGCCTCACTGGGCTAAAATCAGAGTGTTGTCAAGGCCATACTCCTTTCTGAAGGCTTAGGCAACAATAAGTTTTATTGCCTCTTCTGGCTTCTGTAGGCTGCCTATGTTTCTTGGTTTGTCATCCCATCCTCCACCTTCAAATCAAGCAATGCAGCATCTTCAAAACTCTCTTGAATATATTCTGCCTCTTGCTTCCACTTATAAGGATTCTGTCATTACTTTGAACGCACCTGAATAATCCAGGAAAATTCTCTTATTCCAGCTAATAAGCAACCTTGATTTCAGCTGCAAATTTAATCCTTTTTGCTGTGCAAAAAGAACAATGGTCCCCCAGGGAGGTCTGCATTCTAATCCCCAGAAGCTGAGGATTAGGGGACTAGGATGCAGACCTCCCTGGGGGACCATTACTCTGCTTACAATCACTAAGATATGGAATCATAATATTTTCTCAATGATATGAGTTTCTAGTACTCAATAGGATATGATGACAATTTTCTTTATACTACCTTCCTAACTTTTTAAAGCACTTTCATCTTCCATGCACACAATAGCACTGGGAGATACTGAACTAGGGAATAAATGTTTGTGATTATTTTATCAGTGAAAAAAGTGAGAAGTTACTTCAGCAGATCAAGAATTGGTCAAGGGAATGGCTGCCATTGGGAGGCAGGTTTCCTGACTCCCAGCCAGTGCTTTTTCTCTTATGACATTGTGGTTACTGGTAAATGTTTTCACTTGTCATCTCCATTTCTCACATTCCTTTGTTATGAGTTTTCTCCTAGGGTATGGATGGCATGGTGCTCCTCTTAAGTGTGCTGGAATTCTGCATTGCTGTGTCCCTCTCTGCCTTTGGATGTAAAGTGCTTTGTTGTAGCCCCAGTGAGGTCAGTATTGGCCTTCATTTGAAGGTATCTGTATTACTTTTGTATTGCTGTATAATCAGTTAAACAAACTTATAGTCTTAACACAATACACATTCATTATATTTCAGTTTCCATGGTTCAAGAGTCTTGGCCCAGTGGATATGGGTGCTTGGTTCAGGATCTTATGAGTCTGTCATCAGGGAGTTGGCTGGGGCTGTGGCCTTGTCTAAAGCTTCTGATTTTCTTTCATGTGAATGTGGTGGAATTAATTTCCTTTAAGTTGAGGACTCATGACAATGTACTTTTGCTTTGAGACCAGCAGGAGAGTCAGAGTCTCTAGTGCTTTAATCCTCTCATAAAGCATTCACATGAAGAGGTAAGGTTCATCCAGAATAATGAGTTTTTTTATAAACTGAAAGTCAACTAATCAGTACCTACACACAGGACTTGTATCCCATCTTACACACTGGTTTCATCCACACTTGAGGGGAGAGAATCACAAGGGATCAGTGAGTGTCACCTTAGAACTCTGCCTAGCACAAGAGCTAAATAAAAGCTCTTTTCCCCTTCCTTTCTCACTCAAAGAGCATAACCTCTGAATCCAGATAAGAAAATATTTCACAATGAAGAGGTCCCCAAAAGTACTTGGTTTTGTTCTATTATCCTATTACAAGAACTTTTCCTGGAATACTGAAGGAATGTCATGATCTCAGACTTCTCTATCAGTCTGTGCCCACCTGCCCACTCTCAGCCTGAGACCTGCAGCAGATGCTCCTGGCAGTTAAGCCAAAAGAACATCACACAGAGAGAGGAAAGTGAGGAATGGAAGGAGAGAAGAAACCAAGAAAGAGGCTTTAGGAATAACGGGGTGGGATATCCTCCAAGAATTGAGGGTTCCAGAATGAGGAAATGGATAGTAAAACCCCAACAGCTACTCATTAGCTTCATTACCCAAAGTCTGAAAGGCAGACAAAACCGTCAGCTGAAGAATAAAGTAATTGTAGTTTGATGAGATTGTTTCTCTGGTGCCCTTCTCCATCATTTTGTGCCTCTCTGTCTTCTTTAGGGATTCCCAGGCAACACCACATCCCACTCCCTGACAGCCCTCCCTCACAGAAGAGAGATTGACTATAGTGCATTAACTCTAGTAGTGGGGTTTTGCATTGATGAAATTACAAAATCATTGGTAATTGCTGAGAATCTCTCAATTTTAGGGTTTTACAATGCAAGGGAAGAGAATTAACTGCTATAACTGGGCAAAATCCTTCAATGGCTTCCTCTCTAACTCATAATAAAAGCCAGAACTCATACTAAATCCTAGAAGTCCTTACATCTCCTGATTCTTTGTTCTGTCTTGGATTTTGTAAAATATCCTAACTTATATCCTGATATGTTGCCTTGAGATTATTTTAAGTGGCCTGAGAATGCCTTCTGTTGGTTTAAATTAGTGCATACATAAACTTTTTAAGGTTAACACTTATATAAGCAACCTAAGATTAGTACATTTTTAGTTGTAAAAAGCTAATGCAAATATTTTAGTCAATTCATGCAAAATATTATGATTTCAACTTGTAGAAAAGGCTGCCTCATTTATTTCATATCATGCAATTTTAAATTTATTCTTTATTTGGTTATTCTAGGTTCTATCTATAAGTGATTAGGATGTAAAGCAGTAGGAAAATGTCTGTGAACACTTTGCCTTCTTTTGCTACATTTACAAGAAAAATAGTTTTTTTTTAATCTATTTATCTAATTTTTGAGACGATGTCTTGCTCTGTCACCCAGGCTAGAATGCAGGGGTATGATCTTGGCTCAATGCAACCTCCACCTCCTTGGCTTAAGCCATCCTCCCACTTCAGCCTCCCAAGTAGCTGGGCTTATAGGCATACACCACCACACCTGGCTTATTTTTGTATTTTTTGTAGAGACAAGATTTCGCCATGTTGCTGAGGATGGTCTCAAACTCATGAGCTCAAGCGATCCACCCACTTTGGCCTCCCAAAGTGCTGGGAGTACAGGTTTGAGCCACTGCACCTGGCCAAGTTAATTATTCTTCACATACATGATTAAATTCCCCACAACTTACTAGCTGTGGGTAGCTTATCATTGTGTTGCCTCAGTTTCTTCATCTATAAAAATTACAATAGTATCTACCTTATAGGCTCTTACAAAGACTACAGGTATTATTAATACTTGCAATCACAAAATGAAGATTGACACTGGTAGGCGATATAAAAAGAATGGTGAGTGATACTGATAGGTGACATATAAATAATTATTAAACAATATAAAAGCAAATAACAAAGTAAAAATAAAATAATAAAATAAGCTAAATATTAACATAAGTCTTAATTTGAGCACATAAGCTGTTATTATACTTTTAAATGTGCAGGAAAAGAAACAGATAAGCGTGTCCACAGAATTCTGATTTTTAATTAACTGTACTAAGAGTAATGCCCACATGGGACACAAAGAAGCTGCACTACCCTGAAAATCAGTAATTTTCATTAACTTCAGTGAAGTTTTAGAGGTGGGAATTTATAATATTACTGTTTCAAATTTAATACCAGAATAATCTAAGATTCTCTAAAAATGGAGTCATCTTCCCTCAAACCTATTTTCCAGCCATTGTGAGTTAGGTAAAATGAGATTCCAACTGTAGGACACAGTTTTCCATTGTCAATAGTAATATGCAGTTGGGACAAAGTAGTGGATCTTTTTCTCTTAAGAGAGGAGTATTTAACTTCTACAGATGTCATATTGAGAATGACGTGGCAGAACAGGCACCTGGAGTCAGTTGGAAAGGATAATCCTCCTACAAGTAATCAGCTGGGCACGCATATGATATAAATCAATTTTGTGTTTAGGAAAAACTCAATGTGGGTTGCTTAGTGGCTTTGATGTATATTTGGAGACTGGGATTGTTTTCGGTTTGGGTAATAGCTCTCAGCTGGCTATCTGAGAGGATTTTTAGGACAGAAGAAACATAGTAGGGAACAAGAAAAAGACTATAAGCCAATGTAGTGTAACACAGGTGCATGCAATCAGATAATTTTAGAATGCTACTGACCAGATTGAATGGCAAGCTCCCATACATTCTATATACAAAAACATCAAAAAGTTATTTAAAAATGTGTGCTCTGCCATTAGTCTTCACTGTAAACACATTCATAGCACCAAAGGATAGGTTTGTTTTGAAAATATAGCAACAATTTACCAACAGCACACACCATAAATCTTCTCCTTCAAATCTTCAAGAGATAGGTCCTCACCAACACCAATTCCTTTGCTTTAGATCATCTCAACTTGTATTAATAAGACATAGAGGCAATTTGATTCTCTGTCTGCTTAATGATTGCAAGTGGCTGCTCTACTAGGTTGAAGTTAGGCCAAGAATTGCCTTTGTATTGGCTGGTATGTACATGTCTGAGTGCAAGGGCTCTGGCAATTAGTGACAGTGGTTAACCATCAATTTGCTCTGTGAATAATAAGAATAAAAACAAGTCATAAGGTCTTGAGTATATAAGGTGATATTACTGATAACTTCTAACTATAAGTAGTCCAAGCTATTCAGGTAGAGTCAGTATGCTTGGGACTAAAAATGATTTATTTATTTTTTTTTTTTCTTTTATTATTATTATTATTATTATTATACTTTAGGTTTTATGGTACATGTGCACAATGTGCAGGTAAGTTACATATGTATACATGTGCCATGCTGGTGCGCTGCACCCACCAACTCGTCATCTAGCATTAGGTATATCTCCCAATGCTATCCCTCCCCCCTCCCCCCACCCCACAACAGTCCCCAGAGTGTGATGTTCCCCTTCCTGTGTCCATGTGTTCTCATTGTTCAATTCCCACCTATGAGTGAGAATATGTGGTGTTTGGTTTTTTGTTCTTGCGATAGTTTACTGAGAATGATGATTTCCAATTTCATCCATGTCCCTACAAAGGACGTGAACTCATCATTTTTTATGGCTGCATAGTATTCCATGGTGTATATGTGCCACATTTTCTTAATCCAGTCTATCATTGTTGGACATTTGGGTTGGTTCCAAGTCTTTGCTATTGTGAATAATGCCGCAATAAACATACGTGTGCATGTGTCTTTATAGCAGCCTGATTTATAGTCCTTTGGGTATATACCCAGTAATGGGATGGCTGGGTCGAATGGAATTTCTAGTTCTAGATCCCTGAGGAATCGCCACACTGACTTCCACAAGGGTTGAACTAGTTTACAGTCCCACCAACAGTGTAAAAGTGTTCCTATTTCTCCACATCCTCTCCAGCACCTGTTGTTTCCTGACTTTTTAATGATTGCCATTCTAACTGGTGTGAGATGGTATCTCATTGTGGTTTTGATTTGCATTTCTCTGATAGCCAGTGATGGTGAGCATTTTTTCATGTGTTTTTTGGCTGCATCAATGTCTTCTTTTGAGAAGTGTCTGTTCATGTCCTTTGCCCACTTTTTGATGGGGTTGTTTGTTTTTTTCTTGTAAATTTGTTGGAGTTCATTGTAGATTCTGGATATTAGCCCTTTGTCAGATGAGTAGGTTGCGAAAATTTTCTCCCATTTTGTAGGTTGCCTGTTCACTCTGATGGTAGTTTCTTTTGCTGTGCAGAAGCTCTTGAGTTTAATTAGATCCCATTTGTCAATTTTGGCTTTTGTTGCCATTGCTTTTGGTGTTTTAGACATGAAGTCCTTGCCCATGCCTATGTCCTGAATGGTAATGCCTAGGTTTTCTTCTAGGGTTTTTATGGTTTTAGGTCTAACATTTAAGTCTTTAATCCATCTTGAATTGATTTTTGTATAAGGTGTAAGGAAGGGATCCAGTTTCAGCTTTCTACATATGGCTAGCCAGTTTTCCCAGCACCATTTATTAAATAGGGAATCCTTTCCCCATTTCTTGTTTTTCTCAGGTTTGTCAAAGATCAGATACTTGTAGATATGTGGCATTATTTCTGACGGCTCTGTTCTGTTCCATTGATCTATATCTCTGTTTTGGTACCAGTACCATGCTGTTTTGGTTACTGTAGCCTTGTAGTATAGTTTGAAGTCAGGTAGTGTGATGCCTCCAGCTTTGTTCTTTTGGCTTAGGATTGACTTGGCGATGCGGGCTCTTTTTTGGTTCCATATGAACTTTAAAGTAGTTTTTTCCAATTCTGTGAAGAAAGTCATTGGTAGTTTGATGGGGATGGCATTGAATCTGTAAATTACCTTGGGAAGGATGGCCATTTTCATGATATTGATTCTTCCTACCCATGAGCATGGAATGTTCTTCCATTTGTTTGTATCTGCTTTTATTTCCTTGAGCAGTGGTTTGTAGTTTTCCTTGAAGAGGTCTTTCACATCCCTTGTAAGTTGGATTCCTAGGTATTTTATTCTCTTTGAAGCAATTGTGAATGGGAGTTCACTCATGATTTGGCTCTCTGTTTGTCTGTTATTGATGTATAAGAATGCTTGTGATTTTTGCACATTGATTTTGTATCCTGAGACTTTGCTGAAGTTGCTTATCAGCTTAAGGAGATTTTGGGCTGAGACAATGGGGTTTTCTAGATATACTATCATGTCATCTGCAAACAGGGACAATTTGACTTCCTCTTTTCCTAATTGAATACCCTTGATTTCCTTCTCCTGCCTAATTGCCCTGGCCAGAACTTCCAACACTATGTTGAATAGAAGTGGTGAGAGAGGGCATCCCTGTCTTGTGCCAGTTTTCAAAGGGAATGCTTCCAGTTTTTGCCCATTCAGTATGATATTGGCTGTGGGTTTGTCATAAATAGCTCTTATTATTTTGAGATACGTCCCATCAATTCCTAATTTATTGAGAGTTTTTAGCATGAAGGGTTGTTGAATTTTGTCAAAGGCCTTTTCTGCATCTATTGAGATAATCATGTGGTTTTTGTCTTTCGTTCTGTTTCTATGCTGGATTACATTTATTGATTTGCGTATATTGAACCAGCCTTGCATCCCAGGGATGAAGCCCACTTGATCATGGTGGATAAGCTTTTTGATGTGCTGCTGGATTTGATTTGCCAGTATTTTATTGAGGATTTTTGCATCAATGTTCATCAAGGATATTGGTCTAAAATTCTCTTTTTTTGTTGTGTCTCTGCCAGGCTTTGGTATCAGGATGATGCTGGCCTCATAAAATGAGTTAGGGAGGATTCCCTCTTTTTCTATTGATTGGAATAGTTTCAGAAGGAATGGTACCAGCTCCTCCTTGTACCTCTGGTAGAATTCGGCTGTGAATCCATCTGGACCTGGACTTTTTTTGGTTGGTAAGCTATTGATTATTGCCACAATTTCAGCTCCTGTGATTGGTCTATTCAGAGATTCAACTTCTTCCTGGTTTAGTCTTGGGAGGGTGTATGTGTTGAGGAATTTATCCATTTCTTCTAGATTTTCTAGTTTATTTGCATAGAGGTGTTTGTAATATTCTCTGATGGTAGTTTGTATTTCTGTGGGATCGGTGGTGATATCCCCTTTATCATTTTTTATTGCATCTATTTGATTCTTCTCTCTTTTTTTCTTTATTAATCTTGCTAGCGGTCTATCAATTTTGTTGATCCTTTCAAAAAACCAGCTCCTGGATTCATTTATTTTTTGAAGGGTTTTTTGTGTCTCTATTTCCTTCAGTTCTGCTCTGATTTTAGTTATTTCTTGCCTTCTGCTAGCTTTTGAATGTGTTTGCTCTTGCTTTTCTAGTTCTTTTAATTGTGATGTTAGGGTGTCAATTTTGGATCTTTCCTGCTTTCTCTTGTGGGCATTTAGTGCTATAAATTTCCCTCTACACACTGCTTTGAATGCATCCCAGAGATTCTGGTATGTTGTGTCTTGGTTCTCGTTGGTTTCAAAGAACATCTTTATTTCTGCCTTCATTTCGTTATGTACCCAGTAGTCATTCAGGAGCAGGTTGTTCAGTTTCCACGTAGTTGAGCGGTTTTGAGTGAGATTCTTAATCCTGAGTTCTAGCTTGATTGCACTGTGATCTGAGAGACAGTTTGTTACAATTTCTGTTCTTTTACATTTATTGAGGAGAGCTTTACTTCCAAGTATATGGTCAATTTTGGAATAGGTGTGGTGTGGTGCTGAAAAAAATGTATATTCTGTTGATTTGGGGTGGAGAGTTCTGTAGATGTCTATTAGGTCTGCTTGGTGCAGAGCTGAGTTCAATTCCTGGGTATCCTTGTTGACTTTCTGTCTCGTTGATCTGTCTAATGTTGATAGTGGGGTGTTAAAGTCTCCCATTATTAATGTGTGGGAGTCTAAGTCTCTTTGTAGGTCACTCAGGACTTGCTTTATGAATCTGGGTGCTCCTGTATTGGGTGCATATATATTTAGGATAGTTAGCTCTTCTTGTTGAATTAATCCCTTTACCATTATGTAATGGCCTTCTTTGTCTCTTTTGATCTTTGTTGGTTTAAAGTCTGTTTTATCAGAGACTAGGATTGCAACCCCTGCCTTTTTTTGTTTTCCATTTGCTTGGTAGATCTTCCTCCATCCTTTTATTTTGAGCCTATGTGTGTCTCTGCACGTAAGATGGGTTTCCTGAATACAGCACACTGATGGGTCTTGAGTCTTTATCCAGTTTGCCAGTCTGTGTCTTTTAATTGGAGCATTTAGTCCATTTACATTTAAAGTTAATATTGTTATGTGTGTATGTGATCCTGTCATTATGATGTTAGCTGGATATTTTGCTCGTTAGTTGGTGCAGTCTCTTCCTAGTCTCGATGGTCTTTACATTTCAGTATGATTTTGCAGTGGCTGGTACCGGTTGTGCCTTTCCATGTTTAGCGCTTCCTTCAGGAGCTCTTTTAGGGCAGGCCTGGTGGTGACAAAATCTCTCAGCATTTGCTTGTCTGTAAAGTATTTTATTTCTCCTTCACTTATGAAGCTTAGTTTGGCAGGATATGAAATTCTGGGTTGAAAATTCTTTTCTTTAAGAATGTTGAATATTGGCCCCCACTCTCTTCTGGCTTGTAGGGTTTCTGCTGAGAGATCCGCTGTTAGTCTGATGGGCTTCCCTTTGATGGTAACCCGACCTTTCTCTCTGGCTGCCCTTAACATTTTTTCCTTCATTTCAACTTTGGTGAATCTGACAATTATGTGTCTTGGAGTTGCTCTTCTCGAGGAGTATCTTTGTGGCGTTCTCTGTATTTCCTGAATCTGAATGTTGGCCTGCCTTGCTAGATTGGGGAAGTTCTCCTGGATAATATCCTGCAGAGTGTTTTTCAACTTGGTTCCATTCTCCCCGTCACTTTCAGGTACACCAATCAGACGTAGATTTGGTCTTTTCACATAGTCCCACATTTCTTGGAGGCTTTGCTCGTTTCTTTTTATTCTTTTTTCTCTAAACTTCCCTTCTCGCTTCATTTCATTCATTTCATCTTCCAGGGCTGATACCCTTTCTTCCATTTGATCGCATCGGCTCCTGAGGCTTCTGCATTCTTCACGTAGTTCTCGAGCCTTGGTTTTCAGCTCCATCAGCTCCTTTAAGCACTTCTCTGTATTGGTTATTCTAGTTATACATTCTTCTAAATTTTTTTCAAAGTTTTCAACTTCTTTGCCTTTGGTTTGAATATCCTCTCGTAGCTCGGAGTAATTTGATCGTCTGAAGCCTTCTTCTCTCAGCTCGTCAAAGTCATTCTCCGTCCAGCTTTGTTCCGTTGCTGGTGAGGAACTGCGTTCCTTTGGAGGAGGAGAGGTACTCTGGTTTTTAGAGTTTCCAGTTTTTCTGCTCTGTTTTTTCCCCATCTTTGTGGTTTTATCTACTTTTGGTCTTTGATGATGGTGATGTACAGATGGGTTTTTGGTGTGGATGTCCTTTCTGTTAGTTTTCCTTCTAACAGACAGAACCCTCAGCTGCAGGTCTGTTGGAGTACCTGTCCGGCCGTGTGAGGTGTCAGTCTGCCCCTGCTGGGGGGTGCCTCCCAGTTAGGCTGCTCAGGGGTCAGGGGTCAGGGACCCACTTGAGGAGGCAGTCAGCCCGTTCTCAGATCTCCAGCTGCGTGCTGGGAGAACCACTGCTCTCCTCACAGCTGTCAGACAGGGACATTTAAGTCTGCAGAGGTTACTGCTGTCTTTTTGTTTGTCTGTGTCCTGCCCCCAGAGGTGGAGCCTACAGAGGCAGGCAGGCCTCCTTGAGCTGTGGTGGGCTCCACCCAGTTCAAGCTTCCAGGCTGCTTTGTTTACCTAAGCGAGCCTGGGCAATGGCGGGCGCCCCTCCCCCAGCCTCGCTGCCGACTTGCTGTTTGATCTCAGACTGCTGTGCTAGCAATCAGCGAGACTCCGTGGGCGTAGGACCCTCTGAGCCAGGTGCGGGCTATACTCTCCTGGGGCACCGTTTCCTAAGCCCGTCGGAAAAGCACAGTATTCGGGTGGGAGTGGCCCGATTTTCCAGGTGCCGTCTGTCACCCCTGGAAGGGGAACTCCCTGACCCCTTGTGCTTCCCCAGTGAGGCAATGCCTCGCCCCTGCTTCGGCTGGCGCACGGTGCGCTCACCCACTGACCTGCGCCCACTGTCTGGCACTCCCTAGTGAGATGAACACGGTACCTCAGATGGAAATGCAGAAATCACCCGTCTTCTGCGTCGCTCGCGCTGGGAGCTGTAGACCGGAGCTGTTCCTATTCGGCCATCTTGGCTCCTCCCCCTCAAAATGATTTATTTTTTTAAGAAGTATTGATCCAGTATTTTTGTTTTTTTCCTTAGACTTACTGAAGCAAAAGGAAGACTTCACACTAAGCTAAATTTGTGTATCATATATTTCTGTCCCCTTTATCCTCTAAAATCTACTCTTCACTCATCCTATATATCAAATAGTATAAGAAAAGTAATGATAATAAAAGATTAAAGAATATTCAGACGTGATTTTTTCAGTCAATGATAAAGAAATGGGTAATCAATAATGAGCAATTTGTAAGTGTACTATAATAGCATTGCTGCAAAAACTGCTATCTATTGAGAAAACATACATCCAACTATTAAAGGTAATTTATATTTATAAAATCAAATTAAACCCACTTGTAAATGTAAGAGAAGCCTCAAAGGGCTTCAATCATTGTTATAACAGTTATAATAGGTATTTCTATATTTGAGGTTGTAAAATAATAATACTGAATACTATATGCAAAGTCAGGAGCAAATCAACAGTTCTAACAGTCTAACAGTGATGTGTAATTCTTACATTACACAGTAAATTGGATCATAGAGCATGAAACAGATTCAGGAAGAATCATCTCGGGTGTTCACAATGACCATTAAAAATCTGTAGTTGAACTTAGTTTAAATGAACTGTTTTTAAAATTTGCCATTTTCCACAACCCTTATTTTTCTTGATTCTGAGTCCTGATCCTGTAAACTTGCAATACTCTGTGGAAAGGATTTCAAGAGAGATATACTTTTATCTTTAGTAAGAACATGAATTAAACCAGGAGAAAGGAAATAAAGAGCTGAAAGGCCACTGCTGTGGCTACTGAAATAATTGATGCATTTTATCTTAATACTTGACTGGAAATTTCCTGTTTCTTTGGTTTGTATCTTGTTATTAATTTTTATCATTAAAATGTATAATAGCTTTATAGTAGCACATGTCTATATTATTTTTCTTCATTACCAAAATTGATTTGGCCATTCTAAGTCTTTATTTCATGTAAATTTTAGAATTAGCATGTCAGTATATCCAATCCTAAAAGACCTTCTTGAATTTTGATTAGGAGGGTATTGAATTTATAGGTCTATAAGGGAAGAATTGCTAGCTTAACAATATTAAGTATTCTAATCCATTAACAGAACATATCTTTTAATTTATTTAGGCCTTCATTAATACGTCTCAGCAAGGTTTTTTCATTTTCTGTTAACATGAAGAACTTCCTTTGATATTCATTGTATTGATTTTTTCTGGTACTGAATTTTCTCAGACCTTTTTGTCTGTTGTCTGAATACATCTTTATTTTACCTTAAGTTTTGATTAGTATTTTCAAAGGATGTGGATCCCATGTTGACAGATTTTGCCTTCAAGTACTCTAATGATGTCTTATGACTGTCTTCTGGCTCACATAATGTCTTATGAGAAGTCTGCAATTATCCTTATCTTTGTGATAATGAGTCCTTTTCCCCCTCTGCTGTTAAAATGTTCTCTTTCTTATTCATTTTTAGCAACCTAATTAAGTTATGCTTTGGTGTAGTTTGATTTTTCTTCATCCAGCTTGTGGCTAGTTAGGCTGTTTGGATCTGTGGGTTTATACTTTTATCAAATTTGGAAATTCCAATGATTTATACAAATATGTTTTAAATTCATGCTCTCTTCTTTTTGGACTCAGATTACATTTTAGACTACTTCATACTGTCCCACTGATGCTTTATTAATGTTTCCAGACTTTTTTCCTACTCTTTGCTTCAGATTAGAGAGATTCTATTTCCACATTCCAGTTTACTAACATTTTCTTCTGCAAAACTTAATGTGTTGTTATTCATAGACAGTGATTTATTCATTTCATATATTGTAGCTTTTATCTCTAGAAGTTCTACTTGATCCTTTTTTATATTTTTATACTCTTTGTGTCCATGTATTTCTTGAAATTCTTATGCACATTTATAATGCATATTCTAAAGCACTTCTCTTTTATTGTAATCTCTATAATTTACAGGTCTTTTTTTATTAATTTTTCTCCTGGCTATTTGTTATTGTGATTTTTCTGTTTGTTGGTATGTATAGTAATTTTGGATTAGATGCTGGACATTATGATTTTTATTTGATTGAGTGCTCAAATTTTTCTTTTTTCACAAGATATTCCATTTTATTTCTTGCAGGAAATTAAACTTAAAGACCAATTTGATTCTTTTGAGACTTTTACAAAGACATGATAGGGAGGGTGTATTAGTCCCTTTTCACATTGCCATAAAGAACTACCTGACACTGGGTAGTTTATAAAGAAAAGAGGTTTAATTGACTCACAGTTTCACAGGCTCTACAAGAGGCATGGCTGGGGAGGCCTCAGGAAACTTACAATCATGGCAGAAGGTGAAGGGGAAGCCAGCATGTCTTATGTAGTGGAAGCAGGAGGAGGAGAGAGTGAAGGGGGAAGTGCTACACACTTTCAAACAACCAGATCTTGTGAGAACTCACTATTATGTGAACAGCAAAGGGAGAGTCCACTCCCGTGATCCAATCACCTCCCACCAGGTCCCTCCCCCATCATTAGGGATTACAATTCAACATGAGACTTGAGTTCCTTCCTTCCTTCCTTCCTTCTTTCTTTTCTTCCTTCCTTCCTTTCTTTCGACGGTCTCCCTCTGTTGCCGAGGCTGGACTGTACTGCCGTGATCTCGGCTCACTGCAACCTCCCTGCCTCGGGCTCCCATGATTCTCCTGCCTTGCCTGCCCAGTGCCTGGGATTGCAGGCACGCCCTTCCACGC
The DNA here is from genome assembly GCF_028885625.2 of Pongo pygmaeus. NCBI lineage: Eukaryota > Metazoa > Chordata > Mammalia > Primates > Hominidae > Pongo > Pongo pygmaeus. The sequence continues at coordinate 15,017,982 of NC_072382.2, forward strand.
CTGACTGGTTTTTGTATTTTTCGTGGAGATGGGGTTTCACCGTGTTGGCCGGGCTGGTCTCGAGCTCCTGACCTCGAGTGATCTGCCCGCCTCGGCCTCCAGAGGTGCTGGGATTGCAGACGGAGTCTCGCTTACTCAATGCTCACTGTTGCCCAGGCTGGAGTGCAGTGGTGTGATCTCAGCTTGCTACAACCTCCACCTCCCAGCCTCCTGCCTTTGCCTCCCAAAGTGCTAAGATTACAGCCTCTGCCTGGCTGCCACCCCGTCTGGGAAGTGAGGAGCGCCTCTGCCCGGCCACACCCCTTCTGGGAAGTGAGGAGCGCCTCTGCCTGGCCGTTGTGCAATCTTCCAAGTGTGAAGTGACAGCCTTTCTGCAGGTGTACCCAACAGCTCCAAAGAGACAGTGACCATCGAGAATGGGCCATGATGATGATGGCAGTTTTGTCGAAAAGAAAAGGGGAAAATGCGGGGAAAAGAAAGAGAGATCAGATTGTTACTGTGTCTGTGTAGAAAGAAGTAGACATAGGAGACTCCATTTTGTTCTGTACTAAGAAAAATTCTTCTGCCTTGGGATGCTGTTAATCTATAACCTTACCCCCAACCCCGTGCTCTCTGAAATATGTGCTGTGTCAACTCAGGGTTAAATGGATTAAGGGCGGTGCAAGATGTGCTTTGTTAAACAGATGCTTGAAGGCAGCATGCTCATTAAGAGTCATCACCACTCCCTAATCTCAAGTACCCAAGGACACAAACACTGCGGAAGGCCGCAGGGACCTCTGCCTAGGAAAACCAGAGACCTTTGTTCACGTGTTTATCTGCTGACCTTCTCTCCACTATTATCCTATGACCCTGCCACATCCCCCTCTCTGAGAAACACCCAAGAATGATCAATAAATACTAAAAAAAATAAAAAAATAAAAAATAAAAAATAAAAAAAACATGAGAGTTGAGTGGGGATGCAGAGTCAAACAGCATGAGAAAGTTTATAGTTGTTATTAATTGGGGGTATGCTTTACTAATAATTTGTTTATTATTAACAGATTATTAAAGCATTAATAATAATAATTGACATTATTAATAACCTTTCTGGAGGTCTCTATTCTATCCCCCAAGTATTCATGGAAGTCTCTGCATTCTAGCTGATTGGAACTTGAATGTCTCCCAGCATTGTGTGAGCCCTGGTAATCACACAGCTTACAACTACCTGGCTAGTCCTTGACTGTACTTTTCAAATTTCAACCTATAAAGGTACAGCTTAGTATTGGACAACAAATTTAGGATACTTGCAGATTTCTGGAACTCTGTCTCTGGAGAGCTATCCCCTTTATTGTTCTCACTAATTCCAGCTGTCTCAGTGCCCTCAAATTCTGGTTTTTGTCTTATGAATTCAGCAATATCAGAATAAATCTCTCTCCCTACCATGGTATGGAAAGTTTCTTCATGCAGAAAATCAGAGCAATTATTATATTCACTTTATTTTTTCACTTGTCAATGTTGAGAGTCCTGCACTAACTTTGTCCAATGTCTGGAAGGAGTTGTGCTTATTTTTTTTCCAGTTTTCTGTATGATTTAAAAAATTTTATTGAGACAAGATCCTCCAGGTTCGAGTGCAGTGGTGCAATCATAGGTCACTGCAGCCTTGAAGTCCTGGGCTCAAAGGATCCTCCCACTTCAGCCTCCCAAAGTGCTGGGATTAAAGGCATGAGCCACTGGGCCCAACCCAGTTTTTTAACTGTACAGAGTGGAAGATTAAGTCTGGTTCTATCATAATTGGAAGAGCTGAGCTTCAACTTTAAAAAGATGCTCATGAATGTAAATATCAGCATTTTTATTTCTTTCTTTATATTTAAAATTTACTTAAGCATGTCAACATATGTAACTTAATTAAATCAATACTTGTAATTTAAAATATCCAAGCAGAAAATTGAAGTATTATCATTTTTATATGCTGTTATTTTTAGTCACCTTATTTAAGTTTCATGAAGTAGCTATTAAAAGACCCTACCACATTCCAGTTATTTTATATTTAAGTTAATTTGTGATATTTTCCAATGTTTTATATAGTAATATCCAGACAGTTTTAATATATGCTCAAATGTCTTTTCTTCACACAACAAAAAATACAAGAAATATAGTAAGACAAAGTTGTACACATTCCAGGGAAAATATTTAAATCTTTTAATTAATTAAAATATGTCCCTTGGTTTAAAATTTGAGTTTACTGTATGAAAAACACAGAAAAGATGTATAAAGCAACATCCTTTTGATTGCCTGGTGGATAGAAAGACAAAAAACAACTAAATTTGAGATACAGTTTGAACAAAGCTGACAATGCTTTTGCCTTCCTCTTTGAATCTCTTCAAGATCAGCAATTTATTTTTTTACTGACTAAGGTTTCTTGGGATTGCTACTGCTCATGTGATTCCCAGGAACTTAACTACTTGTGAATAACTCTGTCAGGCTGATAATACTAGATTAAGAAAACAATTCGTCTTCAATAAGTACACTCTTTCTAGCAGAAGAAGCAGTTCATAATGTTCCTTGTGGTTTCCCCTCTGGATCTTTTCATCATCAATTTCAGCAAAGGGTGGTATTTTCCCCCAGTAAAAGGTCAAGATAGCTTGTTTTAATCCTTCTCAGACTCTAGGTAGTTTCACCAGATACAGTGGGTAACTTGCTCCCATCTCTTAAATGGATGCTTTCAGCTTGGCCAGGAGGGGCTGGACATCAAGAGGAGGAAAGTCACAGTCTGGAAGGGGGTCAGGAACCACATAGTGCTGTATTAGCTAGCTATCATCTAGGATGATTCTTTTCCCCTTATGCCAGCAGCAAAGTGCTTCAACCCTTGCTGATTACTTCCAGTAATTTATTTTTTATCTTAATTTTTTTCTACTTAGTATTCCCTCATATTTGGAAAAAAATGAAAACATTTCCACGTTACCTCCAGCTCTGAAGCCACAGACACTGTGCCCCTAACAGGGTCACCAAATTGTCTAAATTACATACATGCATATATATATATACACATGCACACACATATACATGGAATATATATATAAATTTTTAAGTTATTTGAAAATATATTTAAATACATAAATAATTTGTATATTACACACAAATATGTTATTTGAAAATGCATTTAAATATATAAATAATTTGTATATTACATATAAAGGTATGTTTTTAAAACATTTAAAAACATTAATGTTTATATTACATACGAATGTGTGCTATTTGAAAATATATCTAAATATATATATAACTTGTATATTACTTAACAAATTTATATATTTTCCATATATATATGCATATACTTTTTTTTCTTAAGTTATAAAACTCTGGCAACATCTGCATGTAAGATAAGATTCCTTCTTTCTTTGATGACAAAGATTATCTTTCCTAGAATTAGGATTGGAAAATTTAGTTATTTAGCACTTGGTCATATTGTTTCAAAATTTTGATTTAATTTATTCTGGAACTAGGAATGAGCCTGCAAATTCTGCAAATTTTGCTTATAAATGTATCTTATGCATATATTTGTTTTAGCCTACCTAGAAAGTGGCAGTTTCATATTTCAGCCACTTTTTACTTTTCTATCTAAAAGATATTTTATTCAAGAAGAAAATCGGTTCAAAGTTTTTCTTTGTAAATATGATATATTCCCTATTCCCAATTATATTGCTCAAGTCAGAGTCTATTATTTTCCCCAGGCAGATATTTGAAAGGAATCAACAAACCCCAAAGAATGTACCCACATGAGGCTTTTATCTAAAGGCAGAGGGTACAATGCAGCGAGAGAGAGTAGGCAAGCACTGGAGACATTCCACAGTACAAGATCCCCATAGGCCTAACCAGACACATGAACCATGCCAGCTTCTGACTTGAACTGCCCAGGTCTATGCAAGAAACTCTATGTATCCCATTGAATAGAAGTCCACACAGGTTTGTCAAACCCATTAGGCTAGTTGTAAGTCATTAGCAAAGAAATTGACCTTGGGGTTAGCCAAGAGAGTTTAAATACTTCTAAATGGCACATTATAAATTCCAATGTTCTTAGCTTGATAAAGAGTCAAAATCCATACATTTAGACATCTTCAGGGATGAAGATAGAGCTCTTAAATACATCTGTAAATTAATTCTATAGCAAAATATCTTTATTCAACAAATATTTATTGAGCATCGACTACAGTCCAGGCGCTACTGGGAATATAGAGTGAACTAACTGAGCTGTCTATGACCTCATGGAGCTGACATTCTAGTTTCATTCTACAGTTATCCTTCAGGAGGCAGTTTTAGTACATTCAATGTGATACTCAATTAAAAGCAAAAATAAAAACTTGACATAAACTCCTAACTTTATTTTTTTCTTACAATTAGCCTCTTTTCATCATACTGAAACCTCACTGACCTACAAACTTGAGAGGAAATATACAGATTTAATTTAATCCCTGAGTTTTCTGCTTCTATGTTACCCAGCAAAATAACACAATAAAACTGAAGAGAAATCAAACTCATAAAAAAAAGCATACCATATGATTTCATTAATTAAAAGACCAAAAACAATGAAACTAATCACAGGTATTAGAAGTTGAGATAGTGGTTACTCTTGGGGTATAGTGGCGGGAAGGGAGCAAAAGGGCTCTATACCTTCCTAGTATTTGCTATTTTCTAATTTTTAATTGGGAGGTAGGAACACACATCTTTACTTTTTGATAATTTATTGACGTGTACATTTATGATTTACATACTTTATGTGCTCTTCCAACTAAAACATTGGCATTAAATCCCCATCTCAGGCTCTGTTTTCTAATGAACCCACACAGGGGGTGCTTGAACTGATACAGTGACCCACCTTCCTGGGAAACAAAATCTTGGTTGATTCAAGCAGCCCCAGCTCCCAGAGCCTGAGCTCATGCAATGTCCCATTTCAGAGGACTCTGAAGTCTTGGCCAAACAGTCATGCCTCCTGGCACCTGAGCTAATGCAGTGCCCTGCCTTCTGAAGAAATAGAATATTGGTCAAGTCAAGCAGTCATGCCTGCAAGGGCCTGAGCTGACATGGTGCCTCACCTCCTGGGGAACCAAAGCCTTTACCGAGCTGTGCCACTCCACACTAAAGACTAAATATCTAGAGCTCTCTGCCTCCCTGGAATGAGACTAGCCACCTGGAATCTGAGCTGCTGAGCTATGCTGTCTCTTAGGGAATGGAGCATCGCTGCACTACTCTCTGCCTCCCAGGGCCAAAGCCACAGTTGCCTCTCACCACTCTTGCATCTTTGCTGCCACTGCACTTCCCTTCTCAGAGCCTGAGCTGCTGCCTTGTTCCATCAACCCAGGATCCAAGTCATAATTAAATGGTGCCTCATCCCTTGAAGTCTTGAGTTGGCACTGTGCCTTGTTGACTCCAGAACCTGATTGCAGAGGCACCTGGTTCCCCAGGGCCCAAGCCTCTGAACCACCTACTTTTTCTCCAGAACTATGGTGATACTTCACTCCACCCTGCAGAGTCAGAGTCACAGCTCCATCCCTGCCTCTTGGGCCTGAGCTGCTGGGGTACCTCAGAGTCACAGACCCTAGCTTTGTGGGTAACCTACATTCACCATGACCTGGAGAGTAAAACAGTGCACCAAGTCTTAGGTGGAAGTTGTTTCATAGACTGTGGGCCCAGAACCCTGGCTCCACAGCTACTCTAAGAGGCTGTACCTTGTATTTCAACACTGTTGTGGCTTCCTGTGGGCTGTGTTAGACCAAATATCAAAAGGGATCCTCTCAGCTAAGATTCTCTAGTGTGCGGAAAATGATTAAAAGAGGAAACCAAAAGCCCTATTACCAAGGACCCAAATAACCAATGCTGTCACAATAGCTGCCACAAACTCCTGACATCCAACTGTAGTCTCAAAGGAAAGTTTGAGGACAAGAAGAGACAGATCTGGCAAATCCGCATTTACTCACCTTTCTGACATATCCTGGATGGCCGCCAAATGAAGCAGGATATTTCCCTGACCCCTTTGTGGGTGGGAAGTGGAGTGCATGGGTGCCAGCAAAGGCAAACTCCACTCACTTGCTGCTCATGGGAGAGGGCATGCAGGTGACCAGGTGCAGGAGTCAGGGCAAGCACTTTTGGGTGACACCAAGAGTGAACTTCATACCAGCTGTGCAGCAGCATCTAGGAGAGGGTGTCCACGACCCCTGAAGCCCCAGAGGCAGTGTTACAGTGCTTTTTAGCTTTGTCATCTGCAGACAGCTTATATGTTAACAGCTCAGTGGAGAGTCAGTGTGACAGCCTTTTGCACCAACACTCATGGCACCTGAGTTCTTGTCCAGTGTCCAGGAAGAATAAAGTTATACTAATCAAAAGAGTATGATACCAGCATAAAAGCAGACATATACACCAGTGGATCAGAATAGACAGCCAAGAAACAAACTCGAACATATATGGTTTCTATGGTTTGAATGTTTGTGTCCCCTCCAAAATGCATGTTGAAATTTAATCTCAAATGCAATAGTATTAAGAGTTTGGGCCTTTAGGAGGCAATTAGGTCATGATGACTCCTCCCTCATGAATGAAATTAACGTCCTTATAAAAGAGGCCTCACAAGACATTTGGACCATTTTGCCCTTCTGTTCCTTCCACCATGTGAGGACACAGAGTTTGTCCTATCTGGAAGATGCAGCAACAAGGTGCCATCTTGGAAGCAAGCATGGTGACCCTAACCAGACACTCAACCTGCAGCACCTTGATCATAGACTTCTCAGTTCCAAAACTATAAGAAGTAACTTTCTATTTTTTATAAATTACCCAGTTTGGGGCAGTAAACACCATTGTGATGAGATGTCAGATGAAAATGAGAAGTATTTTATTATAAAGTGGAGGAAAGGCCATCCTTGTTACCAAGTGGCAAAGAACTTGGCTGAATTGCATCCATGTCCTAGAGTTTTGTGGAAAGCAGGATTTAAGAGCACTGAACTAGGATATTTGGTGAAATAAATGTGCAAGTAAAATGTTTAGGGAGCTGACTGCTTATAGTAAAATATGAGAAGAGAGAAATAAATTAATTAAAAAATTATAATCAAAAGAGAAGTGAAATGTAAAGATTTAGAAAATTATCAGCCTGGGGCCGAGCACAGTGGCTCACATCTGTAATCCCAGCACTTTGGGAGGCCGAGGAGGGAGGATCACCAGGTCAGGAGATTGAGACCATCCTGGCTAACATGGTGAAACCCCGTCTCTACTGAAAACACAAAAAATTAACCACATGTGGTGGTGGGCACCTGTAGTCCCAGCTACTTGGGAGGCTGAGGCAGGAGAATGGCATGAACCTGGGAGGTGGAGCTTGCAGTGAGCTGAGATCCCACCACTGCACTCCAGCCTGGGCAACAGATCAAAACTCCGTCTCAAAAAAAAAAAAAAAAAATTATCAGCCTGGCTATGTAGAGATAAAAAGCTGTCTGGGGAGAAAATTAATGGTGTGGACAAGCTTATCACTTTAAGTGATTTTTAAGTAAGAAGTCAGTATGGGTAGGTGGAAGCCAGATGCTATTCACCAGGACATTCCACCAGTGAAGGAATGACCCCAGTGGTATTTGGGAGATATTTGAGGTTCCCACTCCCAGAACAGGCACAGAGTGCTGTTTTTATTGACAGATGAATGGATAAAGAAACTGTGACACACACACACACACACACACACACACAGTATTATTCAGCCTTGAAAAAGGAGATCTTGCCATTTGCCACAACAAGCAAGAACCTGGAGGACTTATGCTAAGTGCTAAGTGAAATATTGCATAATCTCATTTATATGTGGAATCTAAGCAAAGAAACAAACAAAAACCAAATGTAGAATACACAGAGATAGAGAATAAAACTGTGGTTACCAGGGGTAGAAGACAGGAGAAAGGGAGAAAACCAAGGAGCTGTGAGCTGTAGGTCAAGAGATACAAAGTAGCAAATATGTAGGATGAGCAAATCTGGAGCTCTGATGTATAATGTAAACACTATAGTTTATCACATTGTGTTGTATTTGGCATTTTTGCTAAATGAGTAGATTTTAGCTGCTTTTTCCACACATATAAATACAAATGGGTAACTCTTTGAGATAATGGATATGTTAATTTATTTCACTATAGTAACCATTCTATTCTTTATATATATCTCATAACCTCATGTTGTATACCTTAAATACGTACAATAAAATTTATTTTTAAAAATGTAGGTGTTTGACATCATGATACTGGATCTCTAAATACATAGAATATATCTCCTGAGAATACTATTATCATATGTAGCTCTAATACTATTATTACATCCCCAAATTTATTAATATAATGATCTAAAATATAGTTCCTATTAAAATTTCCTCCATTATCCCCAAATTATATTTACATAAACTTTGGGGATAAAGGAGAGGATTATATGTTTACATGTAAATAAACGCATAAATTATGGTTCCCTCATGCATTTGGTTCTCTTGTCCTTTAAGTCTCCCATCATCTACTCTTAGATAAGCTTCTCACCATTTTTTTGTTTGCTTGATTTTGTATTTGTTTTAGCCTTTTATGACATTGACTTTTTTTTTTTTTTTTGAGACAGAGTTTCGCTCTTGTTGCCCAGGCTAGAGGGCAGTGGCACGATCTCAGCTCACAGCAACCTCTGCCTCCCTAGCTCATGCCCTTCTCCTGCCTCAGCCTCCCGAATAGCTGGGATTACAGGTGCCTGCCACTATGCCCGGCTAATTTGTTGTATTTTTAGTAGAGATAGGGTTTCACAATGTTGGCCAGGCTGGTCTTGAACTCCTGACCTCAGGTGATCCACGCACCTTGGCGTCCCAAATTTCTGGGGTTACAGGCGTGAGCCACCGCGTCTGGCCTATTTTTTTCAGTCTGGAGCATTTGTTTTATATAATACCCCATATCTTGGTCATTTCTTCTTGTTTTTCCATGAGTTCAAGTTAACTATTTTAATAAGAACACAACATAGAATATATGGCTTACTTACCAACCTTCCCTTGCATCCCGCAATGAGGGACATGATAAACATTTATTCCAATTTTGGCGATGGTTACTTTGATCAACTGATTAAAGTGGTGCTACTGACTGACTGTTTATGTTTTCCCCAAATTCATGTGTTAAAATTCTAACCCCTAATGTGATGGTATTAAAAAGTGGGGCCTTTGAGAGGTGATTAGGTAACTAAAGTGGAGTCTTCATGAATGGGATTGGTGCTCTTATAAAAGACACCCCAGGTTGGGTGCAGTGGCTCACGTCTGTAAGCCCAGCACTTTGGGAGGCTGAGGTGGGTGGATCACCTGAGGTCAGAAGTTCAATACCAGACTAGCCAACATGGTGAAACCCTGTCTCTACTAAAAATCCAAAACTTAGCTGGGCATGGTGGCGGGTGACTGTAATCCCAGCTACTGCGGAGGCTGAGGCAGGAGAATTGGAGAATCGCTTGAATCCGGGAGGCGGAGGTTGCAGTGAGCTGAAATCGTGCCATTGCACTCCAGCCTGGGAAACAAGAGTGAAACTTCATCTGAAAAAAAGAGAGAGAGAGAGACAGAGAAACCCCAGAGAGCTTTCTCATTCCTTTCTACCATGTGAGGACACAGGGAGAAGACAACCATCCTTGAATCAGAAAGTTGGCCCTCATCAGACATGAGGATATGCCAGTACTTTGATGTCAGATGCCCCTGCCTACAGAATGGTGAGAAATAAATATTAGTTGTTTCAGCTACCTAGTTTATGGTATTTTTGTTATAACAGAGTGAACAAAGACAGGTGGTATTCACATGCTATCTTCATTTTAAAGGTATACTTTTAACTTTGTAACTAAAAAGTAATCAGTAGGCTGATACTTTTAAGACAATGTGAATATTATGTTTCCAAACATATTTTCACTGGATGGTTTTAGCATCCATTAAATTTGTAATCTCATCCTCTATTCTCAGCCTAAATATGTTAGTCTACTTTATTACTGAAGTTACAACTGAAAGACAGAAACTCGGATATCAAGCTATGACTGTTTTGCATTTCCTAGGAAAACAAAATTGTAGCAAACTCTTAGATAAATTGATCCTAATTATGTGTCAATGTTCATTATTCATGAGGAAATTAGCCTTGATCTTATGTCAGTTCATGGCATAATTTAAACCATCTATATATCTTAGGTAAGTCAATGTTTAGCACCTGTAGCTGAGGTGCTAAGTGCAAGTATTAACTTATTCAGAACACCATCAGCCTTGTCAAAAGCATAAAACTGCTATCTCTTTATTTTATTTTATTTCATTTTATTTATTTATTTATTTTGAGATGGAGTCTCGCTCTGTCGCCAAGGCTGGAGTGCAGTGGGGTGATCTCAGCTCACTGCAAGCTCCACCTCCTGGGTTCACACCACTCTCCTGCTTCAGCCTCCCAAGTAGCTGGGACTACAGGTGCCTGCCACCATGCCTGGCTAATTTTTTTGTATTTTTAGTAGAGACGGGGTTTCACCATGTTAGCCAGGATGGTCTTGATCTCCTGACCTCGTGATCCACCCGCCTCAGCCTCCCAAAGTGCTGGGATTACAGGTGTGAGCCACTGCACCCAGCCTGCTATCTCTTTATTAGTTGACCCAAATTAATGATTTGGACAGAGATGTTTCAAGACATTTTGAGATCTAAACCATTAAACAAATATACCAAATAAAATACGAGACACAATTAGAAAGCAACTCATCTGAGGCTATTATTTGTATAACAAATAAGGTTTTATCTTGTTAGAAACACCCACAGGCCCACAGAGATCAGCCAGAGCCAGAGGACTCTTTCTAGCTGTTGATTCCTCCGCCTCACAAAGAGCCCCCATACTTCACTTTGCTTAATTGTCACTTTGAGGACAATGTTTCCTCCTTTCTTTCACACTTCCCTGTTTTCCTCCATTATAGGAAGAAACTTCTCACTTATGTATGAGGAATCACAGTCTCTTTTGTGAAATAGCTTATGCTGAACATTAGCCCTTCTTTCTCTGAATCCCTTGAATGCTGGAATAGTTGCTGGGTTGTGTTTTCAACTGAAGACTTCCTGTTGCCCAATACTAATTTATTCAGTGGAGATTATAAGAAAAATTAAAATTCTTACAAGCACATAAATATTTTTTCTTCTCTATTCCAGTCATTTAGGAACTTCTTAGTTCTTTGCTTAAAATAATATATGCAAAGGGAGAGATAAGCGAAGGAGATAGAGGAATATACTAATGGAGAAAGGAAAAGGAGATGCTGCTTACTAGCTTCTAGCTTTTGTTTTCCAGCAATCCAAAGAACAATATCTCACTAGAGATTTTATATGTGTGTCAGAAAGATATATCAAAAGGGAAGAGTTCCTAGTGTATGGGGTACGAGAGGTATCATGGAATGGAAGGGATAACATGATAATTAAGAGAAGCACAGATGTCCTTAGGGAATAGAAGATTTTCTGGTCCTGAAGGAGGAGTTGGAAAGTGTGTAATGAAAACTGAGATGCAGATGGGACCAGGGAAACAGGGCTAGCTAGGAAACAAAAGCACAAATAATTGTTTTGGGTCCAAAGAGTTAAGGCCCTCTTATTCTCTAAGGAGAGATCCTTGGAACTAGAAAGGCCAGAGAAACAGACTTGCTCATGGACCTGCAGGAATAAGAGATATTTTATGGAGAATGTGCACAGGGAGTTGTATGTATACTTAGAGGAGCTCCAAAATTTCTCTCCAACCCCTTGTTGTCAAACATAAGCATCTGTTTTTGAGCTCTGACACAGGAACTTGGGATAACTAGATGACCTCTCAGCACAATAGGCTCTAGCAATAGGAAACTGACTTGAGTGTCATCAGCAAAGTAGTGGAATAGGAAGCCTCGTGCCCTCATTTTCCCATGGAGAGACTGACTTGACAACAATGTATGAACTACATTGCCTTTGTGAGAACTCCAGAAACTAGTTAAGAAGTTGCAGCACCTTAGGTGAATGCAAAGCCAGGAAAAGATGCATCAAAATGAGGAGAAAATGTTGTCACATTTTACTCATTCCAGCCACTCTTTCAGCCTGGCACAATGTGACTTATCTACAGAAAGCATTAAAGTTCCAGTGGAACAGGAATTAAAAGAAATTAAAAACTGTGTAAGCAGAAACTCAAGTTTTATGTCAAAAAAACCCAATTCCCCTTAAGGAAGAGAAAGGGATGGAGTCCTTTAAAATTAACTGCCTGTTTTTCTTTCTGAGGCTAGTGAGCCTTATCTCTCTCTTTCCCAGGCATTGTGAAGACACTGTTTCTCTAGCTGTGCAGCTGCAAGCTAGACAGATAATCTCAAGTCATAAAACATGTTGTTTCTTGAAAAGGAAGAAATGATGTAATGCATGTCTTAATTAAATAACTGTCTTTGTTTCTCGCTTCTGTAATATGCTTCCTCCTGCACAGATCTCCCCCCACCCCACAAAATTCTTAAAAGGTAACCACACTCTTTGTTCAGGGCTCCTTCCTTTGGATGTTAATCTGACTGGGTTTGTGCACCTAAACAATTAAATAATTCCTCCTCAACCCCTCGGTCTCTCTGATTACTTAATTATCCCACTGCACCAGATTCTCCCTTAAAGAGGCAAGAGGAATAGACCGTGAGTCCAGTATTCTGGGTTTTATGGGAGTTACCCAAGGTACTGGTTTCTGTCTTGCCTGACTCGGAGTGCAGAGTTGAGTGGCATGTTGTGAGCCTCTGAGAACAAAGGCAGGCACCCTATTTCAGCACCAGGGAGATTGTAGTACTGCAGGCAGACACCAGGGGGAGAAAGAGGAAGAAGCAGGCACAACTCTTCTACTAGGAAATTACACACACGTCCCAAAAAAGTTTGAAGGGCCCCCAGAATCTCTAGCTATGCTAACCAGTAAAGGTCTTCCACTACATGAAGTCAGTTTGTAATGACTAGAAAAGGTTGGTGTTTTTTTCAAATGCCCAAATCTCAATAAAAGATCACAAGGCATACAGAGAAGCAAGAAAACATGGCCTAACTAAAGGAACACAATAAATCTCCAGAAACTAACTTTAAATAAATAAATATCTATGAGTTACATGATCTTGTAGAGATATTTGTATACTCATATTTACTGCAGCATTATTAATAATAGCCAAGAGGTGGAAGCAACCCAAATGTCCATTAATGGATGAATAAAGAAAATGTGGTATATACATACAATGAAACATTAATCAGCCTTACAAAAGAAGGAAATACTATCATGTGCTACAACAAGAATGAGACTTGGAGATCTCATGCTAAGTAAAATAAGCCATCATAAAAAGACAAATACTCTGTGATTCCTCTCATATGAGGTATCCAAAGTGGACACATAGCAGGACAAGCTGCAGACAAAATCCCTCAGACACCAAGTTAAAGAAGAATAGGCTTTATTCAGCCGGGAGCTTCAGCAAGACTCACAGGTCCAATAACTGAGCTCCCCGAGTGAGCAATTCCTGTCCCTTTTAAGGGCTTACAACTCTAAGGGGGTCCGTGTGAGAGGGTCGTGATCAATTGAGCAAGTGGGGGGTACGTGACTGGGGGCTGCATGCACCGGTAATCAGAATGGAATAGAACAGGACAGGGATTTTCACAGTGCTTTTCCATACAATGTCTGGAATCTATAGATAACATAACCAGTTAGGTCAGGGGTCGATCTTTAACCAGGCCCAGGGTGTGGCACCAGGCCGTCTGTGGATTTCATTTCTGCCTTTTAGTTTTTACTTCTTCTTTCTTTGGAGGCAGAAATTGGGCATAAGACAATATGAGGGGTGGTCTCTTCCCTTATTCCCCCCCCCCCCCTTTGAGAATCTCACTCATTAGTGAAATCCACTAATTCTCATTTTCACTACCCATGTCTTCTTGCAAGACAGAGCAATAGTGATTAATATAGTACACTTGGGCTGAAGAATTTGGTGAACTAAGGTAGCGATGAAGCTTTTTATCATTTGAAGAAGTACAGGTAGCAAACAAGGGAGCAGTAAGCAGGTTTCTATTACTATTATAACTCCTATTATAAGAGTTTTAATTCTTTCTAGCTCTGGGAACCATTTTCCAAACATGACCCCAGGATCAAATCCATGCCACACTTGCATGGGCCCATGTGCCAGTTTTGTCATATTTCTAACTATGTCTTCAACTACTTGCCCTTGATCATCTATGTGTAGATAGCAATTAGTAAGGTTAAATTTCCTACAGACCCCTCCTTCAGCTGCTAGCAAGTAGTTGAGAGCCAATCTATTTTAATAGACAGCATTTCTCACCTGAGTTTCTTGCCGTGCCAGAATAGTCAAGGCTCTGCTGGTCTCATTAGTGATTATTTCTAAGACAGCTTGTAACCATATGATTCAGTTGAGCATGCAAATGGGGGTCCAGTATCCCCATGAGCTGTCTTTTGCCTAAGTAGCTGGCCCATAATATTGTATGATTCTTTCAGGGGACAATTTATTAACTTTCCAATTTCCTAGGCTATGTTTCTCTTTTCATGGGAAGCATAGACAGGGAAGCCCAGGAGTTCGCCTGTCTTTATGGGCAGTAGGAAGAAAGATGATTTAATAGTGCCAATAACACAACTACCTTCCCACTGGTCAGGTAATTTGGCATAAGGGCTATGCCCACATATCCAGTATAATCCAGTGGGGGCTGTCCAGTCCCGCTGGTACTCCGGGTGGGTCCACATGGTTTGCAACTTTGGGAATTTACTAAATGGATTTTTCTTAGTGTGGTTTGAACTCCACTAGGAGGCTGTTTTTGTAGTACTATTTTACAGTTTTTCCCAAGGCGGCTGAGTCTTCCCACAGGAAGGGTGAAGTCCTTCCCCACTCTTGCTATACAGTATTGTCTAATGATTGAGGCTTTCAAGACCCAGAAGTTATCAGGGTGATTCTCCTGAGCTGGGAATTTATCAGGAACTGGGTCTGTAGGTACTAATTCTCAGGCTTCCCATGGCCATTGATCTCCCAGTACAGTTCCTCCACACACATAACATGAAGTGACATTGAGAGACTGGGCTACATGCTTGGCTAATTGCAAAAACAAATTTCTTGTTTTTCCTGGAATTTCTGGTACTGGCACATTCAGTTCGTCATAGAAGTTTGAAATACTGGCTCAGGAGAGCGTTTATAAACTTCTTCTCAAACTATGATATTTACTCAAGGATCCAGTCCAGCCCCATCAATTTCTAGGGTTACATGCTCCCCTTTATTCCAGGGAGGATCAAGGGGGTTGGTTATTACCAGTTGTAAGGGGTTACACTGACCACTGGTACAAGAAGAGCCACTTTTCCTTTTCTGAAGATGGACAGGATTTTTTTTTTCATTTTTTATCCAAATAGCCTAAATGACACAAGACCAATATCCACATTTATCTTCACACAGTCCTACTTCATGACAAATGTACTTATTTTTTGTCATATAGCCTCTTTTTTAATTAAGAAAACCAGATCTTATTTCTAACATTACTATTAATGATAGCACAGGCATCAAATTTAAAGGTGACTTGTTTGGGCACCCCTTTGTCTTCTGTTTTGGCTAACACTTTACTCATATCATTTATGAGCCCCCACCAGTCCTCAGTCCTTAATCTTATTTCAAAAACTGTGGTCATGGGAGGCTCAGATGCGTCATAACACACATAACACAGGTCATTTCCTGGGTTACATACCTTGTATAGAATAACATTATACAAACAAGTTCTTTTCAGAGTTCCAGTACACTTATAATACCCATAAAATAATAGGACCATAGCAACTTTTTGTCCTACCTCAGTGACTTGATGTATACACTGGGAACAGTCCTCAGTCTGAGGAGGGTCATTTGAAGTCCTTACTGTACAAGTACAAATTTTAAGGAAAATGAGACCCACGATGAGTTTTCTCATGCTTTGGTCATGTGTGGACCAATCAGCTTCTGGGTGTGACTGGAGCAGGGCTTGTCATCTTCTTCAGAGTCACTTTGCAGGGGTTGGCGAAGCTGCTACCGTCTACATACAGCTCACAGTCTACTGATGTTCAAGGATGGTCTTGGAGGTTGGGCCTGCTAGAATAAACTGAGTCCAATACCTCTACATAGTTATGTTCAACTGAGCTCTCTGATACTGGGAGCAAGGTGGCAGGGTTTAGGGTGTTGCAAACTTCAATGGTTATGGGGGATTTTCACATAGCAAGCTTTGGTACTTGGTTAATCTAGCATTTGTTAGCCAATGATGTCCTTTGGTATTCATCAAAGTTACCACAGCATGGGGGGCCTTTATATTCAGGTTTTGCCTAAGGGTTAGTTTATCTGCTTCTTGTGCTAACAGGGCTGTTGCTGCCAGGGCCCTTAGACATGGGGGCCAGGCTTTGGAAACTCCAGCTAGTTGTTTTGAGAGATAGGCCACTGGCCTTGGCCAGGGCCTCACAGTCTGGGTTAAAACTCCAACTGCCGTATTTTTCTCTTTCTGACACATAGAGTGTAAAGGGTTTTATCAGGTCAGGTAGCCCCAGGGCTGGGGCCGACATGAGTTTTTCTTTTAACTCATGAAAAACTTGTTGCTGTTGGTTGTAGTAAATGTAGTTCATCTAATCTATATATTTATTAACTGTTATCTATTAAAATATTGACTTATGCCTTGCAGCTATTTGATTTCAAGCTTTAAATTGATCTGATATTCCCCATGGGAATCCAATTGCATCTAAATAGACATGAGAGTCAAAAGACCCATAAGGGGCTTCTCTCACTTTATGAAGTCTTATTTTTCCTCCCTCTGGCTGATGAAATGCCAGGGTGAAAGGGATAGCCAATTGGACTAAAGTACAAGTGCCACTTCAGTTATTCAGCAGAGTGCCCAGTAAAGGTCCACCACAATACCACCACACATCTGCTCCGGGAGGAACAAGGGCTGACTGATTGATAAGATCTTGAAAATTCTTAAGTTCACTGCATCCCTTCAGGTCTCCAAGGAACACTAAGTTTCCTTCCTGTTGTGAAAGACACGAAAGGAACTTCGTGTTGGGAGACGGCAGCTGGATGACCCTCGGGGGCTGACATGCAGGGTGCCAGACTTTGGGATATAGCAGAGACAGCTTGGCACGACTTATTACTCCAGGCTGTAGAATCCTGGAAAAGAGCTATCATGCAGCCCATGGTCAACTGGAGGACCACCTTAGTGGAAAGGAGACAGTCTGGGCCTCTGGCCTGCCATGTGCACAAGCATAACAATTGCTTTTGTTTAATGTGCAGATGGAATATTTGATCCATTTCAACCAGGCATTTGCATCTTGGTATCCTGTCTTAACTGCCAAAGTTTGTTTTAAGTCTTTAACTTCTATGATCCTCTAGTAAAATGAATGTATGATTTTAGGAAATTACAAAAACCAGTTGGGGCAGTCCATCCTTGCTCTTTAGTGGTCCACAGATGTTGGACCAACTAAGGCATAAAAGCTCTACATTGGTGGGCAAGACTCCTGGTTGACACTGGAGTCTTTATCGAAGTTTCTCCCAATCAAATGGTCCTAATTTACTAATGCCCAGTCTGAGGAGAGTCAGGAGGGAAAGAGGTACTTTTCTGAAGTAGAGAGCTGCCTTTGACTTGGCAAGTCCCCACAGGGTATAACAAGGCAAGCATTAAATGCAATAGTTTGAGGCAAAATTGACTTGGTTATGTTAAGAACTAGATGGTCAGCAATAGAATGAGGAAAGAAGGAAAGAAGAAAGAGTAATAGAATAGATGAAAAGAGTTAAATTTTTCTTAGCTTTAGTTTGGTAGGGTTTCCCCCTGGGACTATGGCCGACGACTCTGGAGGGGGTGGCACTTTCTTGACTGGTGTGATGAGTCCATCCTTTTTTCACTGTATGAACAGCAGTCTCGGTGGTTAGCAGCACAAGATGGGGTCCTCCCTAGGCTGGTTCGAGTTTCCTCTTTTTTTCTCACCTTTTGATAAGAATGTGATCTTCAGGCTGGTGCTGGTTTACCAGAAATTGTAGGGGTGGCATGTGTGCTAAAAGACTTTTAGTTTTGAGGGAAAGGAAAGTGGAAGATAAACCAAGTATATAATTTTTAAGAAATTGACCTTTTGTTTTAAATGTGGGGATGTCAGCAGTGGACTTTATAGTCCTTGGTGCCTTTCTACTGAGAAATTTCCTTTAGCACCTATTTTTTATTAGTTTTTAGACCAAAGAAGCCAAACAGCATTTTATATTTGATGCTTCCTGTATGATTTTTATACCAGATAAGCTAAATGTCACCTTTATATTAGTGTGCTATTAATGTTAAACTGAGTTTTAATAAAACTTTGTAGACATATTTTTTAATTTTTAATGTTGGACCATAAGGTAAGATTTTTATAGACTCTTTTTAACCTTTTATAATCTTTGTTAAAGAGCAGGTTAATGCTTTAAGGAAAATCCATCGTGTTTTTATTTTAATGTTCAGTTCACAGAAAAACTGGATGATACCCCTTTAACTTTAGCCAATATGTTTACACACAGAATTTCCTTTACAATTGATGTTTTAAAACTTGCTTAAACCTTCAAAACAATTTTTTAAATCTTTTAATGTAGGTAAAAATCCACATTCTTATGCCTCCTTATAATCCTTTAACCAGAGGTATATTTTACTTTTCTTATACACCTTGCACATAAACTGTTTGTTCAGTAGTTTTACATTCAGGAGGCCTAGTTACTTTTAAATTATACAACAATTCTTGCATACATTCTTTTTTATAACTTTTTTTCTTTTTCATGACTTTTGCAGACAATTCTTCGATATGACTCAACTTTCTGATTTATTACAAACATTTCTTTCTTTAAACAACCAGTTAATTTATTTCAGGACAAGAATTTACCATATAACATTATTTTTACATAAATTCTGCCCCCCCTTTTTTCCCCTTTTTTTTTTTTGGAGATAACCATTCTTTTCCAAAGCAAACTTCCTTTATCTGTGGACTAGACTGTCTAAGGCCACAAGATTAGAAGTTACTATTATACATGTTACACTGTTAACTTTTAGCAAATTTTACTTTTGTTGAAAACCTTGTAAGTTTGGGATTTCAATTATCCTTTGCTATTAGTAAGACCTTGTTTAGTTCAAATTAACTTAGAATTGGTATAGATGGCTTTTTTTTTCTTCTTTCCATTACCCGGAAGGAACCATCTATCATCCAGTCCTGAAGGGAGTTCTTCCTAGGTCTGGTTGGACCTTTGTATGGCAATTAAGATTTAGATCCCCTGTTAGGAAACCTGCTGGGTTAAGGGAATTTTTAGTGGTAAATGTTAAATCATCTTTTTTTTTCCCCCTTAGGATACTTCTGAACTGGTGAGGTGTGCTCACAATGAGGATTCCTCTAAAAGTTATTTTTCTACTTTCTTCTGTTAGCAAAGCAGTTGCCACTACAGAGTGAATGCATTTGTGCCATCCGCAGATTACTAGATTAAAGATTTTTGATAGGAAGTCTACAGGTTGTCAGTGACCTCAGTGCTTTCAGGCTACGCCCTTGTTTACACTTACAGCAAGGTGGTATTGGAGTGTTGTAGGGTCACAGAGGAGACCTTCAATTATCAATTATAGGTTTTAAATTTACCGTGTCTTTTAAAGGAATAGGGTACACTTTTTCTTAACTACTTGTATATCTCTTTCTTTCTGTCTTTGACTTTCTGTGTCTTTCTCTTTGACTTTCCTTTTGCCTCTGTATCTTTCTCTCTCTCTCTCTGCCTCTCTCTCTCTTTCTCTCTCTCTCTCCTTGACTCCCTCTTTGTCTCTCTGTCTCTTCCTCTCTCTCTCTCTCTGCTGGTCTTTCCTTGCCTCTGCCAGCTGCTTATGCTGCTGTTCTCTCAACCACTGTGAGTGGGTGGGAGGGTGGGCGGGGTCTAAAACCAGCTGTAACCAAGTGTCTATATATGGGAACTGGTCTGGGTGCCCTGGCTTACAAGTTGCCTTGTGCCATACTTTGAAACAAGGGACCTGTCCAGGCTTCCTTCTGATGGCCAACCCACCTCTAATACTGGCCAGTCTATTTCACACAAAGTTCTAAGTTTTCCTGGTGTCATAGTAACACTATAATCTCCCTTAAATCCTTTCTTGAAATTTTTCAACATAGCTCCTAGTGGGCTTACTTTGTGCCTGACCCATGCTTCCTGAAGACAAAACACCATGCTCACACCACAAAACAAAGAACAGGTAAAAAGGGCACACACACACTTTTACAGTTTACACCAAACCAGAATCAAAACCAAAATCAGAGTATCAGGAAATCCAAGCCAGGTCAAAACCAAAACCAAAGTATCAAGCAATCCAAGTCAAGTCAAAAACAAAAACCAAAGTGCTGGTACAGGCACACCATGGGTGATCAGGCCACGCTTCCACTCAAATGGAGTGGGCAAGTTCCAAAGACCAGTCTTACCAAGTTTTAGATGTCCGGACTCCAAGTGCCAGTTCCTTCATGGTGTTCAGCCACTGCATTGATCCTCTGCAGGGGCCTGCTGTGCACTGCTCTGACGAGGCATTCCACAGGGTCAATTGCCTACCTGGGAGCGCTCTCAGGATCTGCTTCACTCATGCTGGCTGGAGCCCCCATCAGGGATGCTCCACAGGGCAGGCCTATGCCACCTAAGGGGCTGTCTCGACCATCCATTAATCTTCTCACTTCCTGGTCAGGGAACCAAGAAATGTAGCAGGACAAGCCACAGACAAAACCCCTCAGACACCAAGTTAAAGAAGGAAGGGTTTTATTTGGCCAGGAGCTTCGGCAAGACTCACATCTCTAAAAACCGAGCTCCCCGAGTGAGCAAGTACTGTCCCTTTTAAGGGCCTATAACTCTAAGGGGATCCCCGTGAGAGGGTCTTGATCGATTGAGCAAGTGGGGGGTATGTGACTGGGGGCTGCATGCACCAGTAATCAGAACAGAACAGAACAGGTCAGGGATTTTCACAGTGCTTTTCCATACAATGTCTGGAATCTATAGATAACATAACTGGTTAGGTCAGGGGTCAATCTTTAACGAGGCCCCAGGTGCAGTGCAGGGCTGTCTGCCTGTAGATTTCATTTCTGCCTTTTAGTTTTTACTTCTTCTTTCTTTGGAGGCAGAAACTGGGCATAAGACAATATGAGGGGTGGTCTCCTCCCTTAGAGACAGAGCAAACATGGAACAGAAAGTAGGATGGTGGTTACCAGGGGCTAGGAATAGGAAGGAAAGAGGTGGTTGTTCAATGGGTATAGAGTTTCAGTTTTGCAAGATGAAAAAGTTCTAGAGGTCTGTTACACAACAATGTGAACAAAATTAATACTAGTGGTCTGTACACTAAAAAGTGGTTAAAATAATGAATTATATGTGTTTTGTACCACAATTTAAAATTTTAAAAATAAAAGTTGAGAAATTGATTTAAAGAAAATATTGTTTTGTTTCTAGCACACCTGCCTTTACACAGAACACACAAAAACCCTTTTGTTCCCAGGTCAGTAGTTCTCAACATGAATGTGAGGGGATTTTGTTCTCCCTCCATCAGGAGACATTTGACAATATCAGATACTGTTTCTGGTTGTTACACATAGGGTCGGATTGTGCTAGCATAGGCCAGGGAGTCTGCTAAGCATCCTACAGTGCGCAGGATAGCCACCTACTATAAAGAATTACCCAGTCCAAAGTGGCATTAGTAGCTTATTTGAGAAACCTGTCCCAGATCATTAATCAGAATGTGTTATTGATATATCAGTCTTCTCCCTTGTAGTTAGGTTGGTAGAATTCAGACTCTGGAAAAAACTGGGAATGTAAAAGGCTGAATGAGTGTAAGCTGAAAGACAAGAGAAAGTCTTGTTTGAAGCTTACTAAAACCAAAATGGAAAAAAAAGAGGGGGGAGGATTGGGGGGTGGGGAAGACAGTCAACAGACCACTTTTAGGCCATCATTCCGAAGGGTTCTGTGCTAAGCACCTTACATGTGTTGTCTCACATAATCCTTAAAACTCAGAAATGGTTTTAAATTAAATAGCACAGAGAGGAAAACAGACTGAAGAGGGAGCCTTTGCTTAGGTAGGCAACTTTAACTGGTTTATTAGCACATTCCCCTGAAGGGAAAGGGGGTGTGATTGCTCCTGAAGAGACCAAAGAGACTGGGCTCCTTTTTAATCAAAGCTCAGGAGGAGAGCTGCATTCCACTGTTTCACAGATGCTGTGAGGGTGACAAAGATGCAGGGCACCCACTGGAAACACAGATGGCACTCTGCGAAAGAGGAAGGGGCGCCAGGAGCTTGGGTGAGTGAGGTTGGAGGTGATTCTGCCCCTCTCCCCAGGCTTTCTGTGTGAGTCCATTCCTCCTCTCAGATTTATTGTTAGAACTTAAGACAAGCCAATTACATTTCATAATATCTGTGTCATTTAGACGCTGAGAACTAATCCAGCCTTCTAAATGGTGCTTCTTAACTCCTTTCTTCAACAGGAGAGTTAACGTGTGGAATTAAGTGCAGAATCCACGGCCCTCTGTGTTGACGGTGATGGTTCAGGTTGTGTTTCTGGGTTCATCCTGGAAGCTCCCCCAAGGAAAGGAGGAAGGAAGCTTGCAGGGTGGGGCTTTGCCATTGCCCTGACTGGCTCTGGTTTCCTTGCCTGACACATTGAACTCAGCTTCCAAAGAACGCCACCCAGGGTTTTGAAAGGGCACAGTGCCTCTGTCCTCACAAAACCAGCCTGCATATGAGTTTACTGAATTCATTTAGGTCCTGCTGAATCTTTCCCATTTGTTCCTTCTCCGTTTCAATATTTCAATGCTTCCCTAGAGGGGCCCAACCTTTCTGGAGGGCAAAGATCTGTTGTTAGAGAAAGAGAGCAGCCAGAGGAGGAAAATGTCTTGAGGGTAGGCAGCAGTTGGGCAATCAGTATTGAAGGGTTGCTTTCAGCCTGCCAAGGCTTGGGGAATTAGAAAAACAAGATAAAACAAAACACACAAACAAACCATATATATAAAACAATTTTTTCAAAGTTTTTTATGTTCTATATTACTATTATTAGCTATATATTAACGAGTGTTCCTTTAAAGCAGTATAGTCATTATTGCTATTATTATTATTATTATGGTTATTTATATACAATGGAATATTGTTCTTTCTCTATATTATGATTACTAGCACTATTACTGTTATTAGTTACATGTTATTGAAAGCTTCAAAGCAGCATAGACTTTTTATAAATATTTTTGCTCGTCTTTATGACAGTTCTCCAGTGTTGGTATTGCTCCTCTATTTAACAGATTAAAAAACTGAAGCTCCAAGAACAGACTTGCCTAATAACAGGGAACTTGTATGTCTCGAAGTGGCAATTCATACAAAGGCTCCATGATTCCCGAACTCTCACAATTATTAGTTGGTTCTTTTCATGGTTTTTCTGAAGTTGCTAGAAGTTTACAGAAAAGGAAGTGCAGGAACATTTCACAAATCTACAATCTGTAAGTATCACATCCTGTATAGCTCTAAACACTGGAATAAGGAAGGGCTGATGACTTTCAGAAGATGAAGGTAAGTAGAAACCATTGATGGGACTGAGAAACCAGAGTTAAAATCTCTTGGGAGCTTCTGAGGACTCAGCTGGGACCAACGGGCCACAGGTAGGTAATGCTGAAAGACTTTTTTCGTCTCACCATTCCCTTGCCGTGACCTCATTAGAGGAGTGATTTAACTTGAAACTCCTTGACAGCAGTTAAGAGACACTAGGGCCTTT
Source organism: Pongo pygmaeus (assembly GCF_028885625.2). NCBI lineage: Eukaryota > Metazoa > Chordata > Mammalia > Primates > Hominidae > Pongo > Pongo pygmaeus. Next base: position 15,041,675 of record NC_072382.2, read on the forward strand.
TGGAAATAGAGTGGGCAAATGGAAGGAGTATCTGTTTTTAACTCTGTTTCTGCTGTATTCTAATTGCATAAACTCAGTGAGTCGCTTACCTAAGGTTGTGTAATTAATGGGAGCAGAGCTCTTGTCTCTTCAAGTGTGTTTAGAACATTTGTAAACTGGGCAGTCTGTGGGCTGAGAATGGTGCAGTGAAAAGGGATCCAAACTGAGCTTAGCAACAAATATCACAGCCTACTTGGTCTTTATGCTAAAAAGTGGGGAGGACCAAGGACACGAGCCTGTGTTGTGACTCCAAGACTTGTTCTCATACCACTGCATACAGCTGCTTCTCCAGCCTCAGTAAACTCAGACACAGGCTGGCATTGCCAGGTGGGAAATTAGGAAGAGGTAGAATGATCTAGAGATTTTTGCAAAGGCTTCAGACTCCAGGAAAGCTGACATCCAAGAATGGTTTTACAGCTTCCCAGCTGTGTGAACCAGGGTGAACAATAAGGGTAACTGCAAATATTTCTTCAGCATTAACTCTGGGCCACACATATATGCAATATGTATATTATTTGCATTCATAACTTAAACTTTATTTTGCATTTTCTTATTTATTACACGTTTTTACTAACTCACTAATATGCAGAGCTATTCTAAGGATTAAAAGCACTGCAGGATAAAAATTAAGAACATGTCTAGTAAAATATGATAAACATATCTAAGATGAGTGCTAATAAATAGTATTATTAGACAAGAAATAAGTAAGCAGAGTTCATTTATTAGTCTGAAAATTCATCAAATATATGGCAATACAGTTGTTGTCAGTAGGACCAGGGGAAAGAGAGGTTGTTGCATATTGCAAATTTTGAGTGACCATTTGCCTCTGGACATTGGGACCTCTCAAGATTCATGTTGCTGCCACCCTGTGACGTGTTTATTATCTATAATGGACTGTGTCAAACATGGAAAAATCCTCATGAAGTCAAGGTTGTGTGGTCTTCACTGTTCCATACTATCAGTTTCTTTCTCTAATGGACAGGCCAAGCCTGGACTAATTGGCAAAGACTGAGTTACTGTTTTTGGAGCCAGAACCTGGGAGCTCTGTACTTTTTAAGAGCTAAATCTATTTTTTCTTCCATAGTTGGCAACACCATTATGACATCACAACCTGTTCCCAATGAGACCATCATAGTGCTCCCATCAAATGTCATCAACTTCTCCCAAGCAGAGAAACCCGAACCCACCAACCAGGGGCAGGATAGCCTGAAGAAACATCTACACGCAGAAATCAAAGTTATTGGGGTAAATCTAATTCAGAATGTGTTGGAGAGGTGTTGGGGGAAGTGCCAAGAGATGATGTATGTCTTGGGACTGGACATCTGTCGTGAGTGTGGAGACCCTAAAGTTTTGCCAGAGGGACTTTAGGGTAGAAGCCACTTGGAGAAAACTGTCCCAGAACTTTTCCACAAGAGGTTGTCTTAAAAATATATTTTCCCTTATTCTGAATATGAGGAATTGATTTTCTATTGTTGTCTTTGTATTTTTACAATACAGTGCTTCTCTATATTTTCTTTTACAAAAGTAATGGTGGTAAATAATTACATATTGTGTGTATGTGTATATATTTCACAATTGCATGCTTAATAATCCAAACTGACTTTTTGCAAATAATTTTTCCCTCACTGCAAATTAGAGGAAATATACAACTCCTTTCCCTCTTTTCTCCTTACCTTTTTGAGAATGGAAATGATATTCACCTTTTGTTTGTCTGTTTCTCCTCTCATCCAGAGTTTATTAAAGAAGCTGTATTGCATGAAGGGAGGAGAGAAAGAAGGGATCTATCTTGGATTGGGAGGGGAACACAGAGTTTTGGTTTGTAGACTTGCCTCTGCACTTATGTGATCTGAGGTGAGGCACTCTGTTTGACTGGATTTCAGGACCTGGTGGGACTTGTTTCCTTGCCTCATGTACAGTCATGTGGGTTTCTATGAGGCTCATGTGACATAAGGTCTAGAAAACTTCTCGGTAAATGATAATAGAGCTGTGAATCTCTGAGGTGGATGTCCAGGAGGGAAAACTACCTCCTAAGACAGAGCTTTGGTTATACATGAGAACATGCAGTATTTGGTTTCTGTCCCTGTTAGTTTGCTAAGGGTGATGGCCTCTAAATGATGAGAACACATGGACACGTAGAAGGGAACAATGCACACTGGGGCCTTTCAGAGGGTGGAGGGTGGGAGAAGGGAGAGGATCAGGAAAAATAACTAATGGATACTAGATTTAATACCTTGGTGATGAAATAATCTGTACAGCAAACCCCCATGACACAAGTTTACCTACGTAACAAACCTGCACTTGTACCCTTGAACTTAAAATAAAAGCTAAAAATAAAAGAGCTTCCCAAACTTCAGCTATAGGGTTGTGAACTGCAGTTTCCAAGGAGGTGACCAGAGGGGCAAACTCCATGTCCAGTGGAGTCTTGGAGATGAGGGGAGGGACTTCTGCACTGCAAATACTGCAGAGAATGTGGGGGCTTTCAGGTGCCCCCTGTTTTCAGAGAGGTAGAAAGACAGTTAACTAGTCATGGACTTAGAGGTCCTGAGAGCTGGGAAAGCAAATCCCAGCACTTGCTGTGAGCTGGAAGCAAGTGTCATGAGCAGACCAGGGCCTGTGAGGCAGAAATGCAGAAGCCTTCCTGAGCACCTGCCAGACACCTGAGACTGTGGCTTCTGTGGCAGAGCTGCACACCCTCCAGGATGTCTTTTCATATTTCTCACTCCAGAGTTTCCACAGGGTTTGTATCCTCATTAGGATCTTGTAGAAGGTGATAATGCATTAGTGCCATGGAAGCGGCAAAAAGGCCCTATCTTTACAAATGCTGATTTTCATCCTCAATCTCCCTTTCTCTTCCCACAGACTATCCAGATCTTGTGTGGCATGATGGTGTTGAGCTTGGGGATCATTTTGGCATCTGCTTCCTTCTCTCCAAATTTTACCCAAGTGACTTCTACGCTGTTGAACTCTGCTTACCCATTCATAGGACCCTTTTTTGTGAGTAGAGTTTCTAAGGAGGGCAGGATGGGGCAAAGAGGGGAGGAAGATGCCAATAGCTTAGACTTTCCACCTGCCACCTTGCTATGTTTGATCTGCCAGGAGCAAGGAGTCAATGGTGAAGCTTGTTCTCCTGTGTGTGTAGTTCAGGGAGGATTGAGTGGGGTAGGATGACAGGGGTTGCCTGATTTTAGATCAATTTCTTATCAGACTGAAATAAGCATTTCTTTTGAAGATCATCATACTTTTCACGTTATCATCTTGAGCTATGATGAAGCTAGTGACTTCTCTCTAGATTTAGGCAAAAAAAAAAAAAAATTCCATGGATTAGGATAAAGTTGGGAAGGAACATTTTATACAAAAAAAATGAGCATCAATGGAAGACATCCTACACTCACAGAGAAACCACACTGTGATCCCCCATGCTTGTGGGGATCATGGAGGAAGGAAACTTACATCCGAGCATTTTGAAAATACTTTTACTGCATTGACTGATTCCCGGGTAAGGCTGAGCAGACATCTATGCCCAGTGATTGACAGGAAATTCCTCTGAAATAGCTGCAAGTCTGGAGTTTCAAAAGGACTTAGTAGTCCTTTTCTCAGAGAACTGCTTTCTCTTAGATGGAGGCTTTCTCATAGTTAAGTTTCCCTTTCACAGATGTTTTTTCCTTCAACTTCCTGCAATTCAGTAGCTATTTGTTTTTCTTACATTTGCGTATTTGATGCACCAAGAAGTCCACATTTTTGTGTATCTTGTCCATTTTTCTTCTCTTATTAACTAAAGTTACACTTGGATTTGGATTTCATCGGTTTTCCCCAAATGACCTTTTTCTGTTCCAGGATCCATGCCAAGCCACTGCATTACACTACTTTATATTTAGTCATGATGTCTCCTCAGTGTCCTCTAGGCTGTCTCAGATTTTCCTTTTCCTTGAGAACTTTGATAGTTTTGGGTAGTGCTGGCTGAGATTTTTGTAGAATGTTCCTAAATTTGGGTTTGTCTGATTTTTTTTTTTGATGTTTAGAGTATGGTGATGAATTTTTTGGTGATGATGATGAGGTAAAGCACCATTTTCATCAAGTCGTATCAAGGGTCATGCTACCAACATAATGTCACTGATACAATTAACCTTGATTATGTGGTTGGGGTAGTATTTTCCAGGTTTCTCCTCTGTAAAATTACTACTTTTTTTTTTTAACCATTGCTTTCATGTCCTTCTCTAGAGAACATCTTACAACAAGACTGTCTCATTTTATTTAAAAAAACAAAAATTATTCCTGGCTTTTAAGGTCTTTTTTTGTTTAGTGGGATTTTTTTTGTTTATTAGGATATATTTCTGCTATCTTTTTTTTTCTGATGCTATCTGAATGTTATATGGACAAAGGGACAAATCTATGTCTTTAAATGGAACTTACCTCATTGATCACTGGTTTCTCAGGGATTTTCCCATGAGAGTTGTCTATAAACATCATGATAGTGATGTCGCAGTTACTCTGTACATGGTAACTGACCTGACCATTTTCTCTTTTATCTTAGTTTATGATCTCTGGCTCTCTATCAATCGCCACAGAGAAAAGGTTAACCAAGCTTTTGGTGAGTATGAGAACTATAACCCACAACCCAATGGATCAAAATAAAACTTAGACAGAACTTGTTAAGGCTAGTCTTTCTACTTTGAAAAGTTGAAAACTCAGTTCCAGAGCAGTTAGTTGTTGTTAGAATTAGGAGCCAGGCCTGGATCCCCAGTATCCTTGTTCAGAGCACATTTATCCAATTATTGTACCCTACATCAAAGTCTGCATTCAGGGGATTATTATATTCCCTCTGCCCATGTCGAAGAATCTATCACAGAGAAATTGTGCCTGTTTATGATGTTCTTTTGGTGATAATTGGCCTTCAAATTCAGGTTTTCAGTGGCAAGGAAGCTGACAGTGTTATAAAGAGGTCTATTGGTTGGGGTCCATTCTTTAAGCCCAGGTGTTAAAACAACCCTTGAAAAAAAATGAGTCAAAGTGTTGTTCATGTGAGGTATCCGAAGTAAACACAGAGGCTACTACAGTATACTACATTACATTTAGGCCTGATGTCTCCTCAGGCTCCTTTAGACTTTCTCAGATTTTCCTTTTCCTTGAGGACTTCGATAGTTTTGGGTAGTGCTGGCTGACTGTATTCTTTCATCTATCTCACGAGAAGTATAATACTTTTATTTTGTTTGAGTATAAATTCTTGCACCCTAAAAAGTTGTCCTTAGTCATTTGTATTGGCTAATAAAAAAACAAAACAACAACAACAACAAAAAGCTTTACCAGTCTTTATCCCTTATTCCAGCAAAAACTAGAGTTGGAAGTGGCAGGGAGACAAAGGTTGGATTATAGGGAGAATCTTCTCTTCTCTTTAAAGTTTCATTAAGTCTTCACTCAATCCATTATCCCTCAAGGGGTTGATTATGTTGAGATTATGTGAGAGAATGTCATACCATGCAATTGCACCGAAACTCAATTTGGAAGCTCTGGCTACAAAAATCTCCCAAAGCCAGCAAGGAAGTGAGAAAGAGTGCCCAGAAAAATGCCAATTCTTTTTCTCATCAGTATTGAGAGATTATTATTTGGAACCCTCAGTTAGACTCCGAACTACTAACTAGATCTGTGCTGTTTAACTTTCTATGATGATGGAAATGAAATGTAACTTTCTACGATGATAGAAATGAAATGTAACTTTCTATGATGATGGAAATGCACTACAGCTGTACTGTACAATATGGCAGTCACATGTGGCTATCAATGATGTGAAATATAGATAGTGCAACTGAATAAAAATTTCTCTTAATTTTACTTTAAATATGGATAGTCTATGTGGCTATTGGCAACCATACTGAGTAGTCTGGCACAAGGGTAGTGCTTTCAAACTTTTAGGAGGAAATATATGGGCCTCTTACCCCAGGGAACAATCCCACAGTGAACATGCAGGAAGCTCACGGATGCAGGATGTGGTCTCGGGGTGGGCTCAGACTCACCAGAGACATCGAGGCTTTAGTGAGTTCTACTCTTGTCACACATTGTATCAGCTCTTTTTGAGACTGAAGAAGAGTGCCATCTCAAGACAAATCTAGCTTATTCTAAGAAATATAGACTCTAGGCATTAAGACTACTACTGGCTACTAGGAGGCCCAGGAGTATACACTTTAGTCATTATATTGGGAAATTGGGGTCCCAGAGCATCAACTGGTGAGTTCCTAAAAGAAGTGCCCATGTGGGATTAAGTAACACTCTACTGTATGGCTATGGGGTGTGCCCTGGAGCCTACGTACCAGTAACTATAGCTTTCAGAGTACTCTTAGCTCAATTCTCTTTTCTGTGTGAGCTGGAGTACAAAAGAATTCACTTCTGAGGTCAGTTTATTTATTCCCTTCACTTCATAAATGTATAAATGAGAACCAGAGTGGGAAATAAAACCAAGGAACTGATTACCCAAGGGAATAAGCCAAGGCAAGTCTAGTACTATGACCTCAATTTTCTGACCTCCAGTCCAGACCTTTTTCTTGTACCTCCCGCTGCCTCCCACACATTACACCACCCTTGGGCCTGCACCTAGACCTTTGCCCACAGCCACCCCATACTGCACTCAGTGTGGCCAATCTTATGCCTGCCCAGGTTCCAGGGCCTGCCTGAGACTCAGAACCGCTCCCTCACTCATCTTTGGGAGGTGTGCTTTTGAGAGAGGCAATGGGCATGCAAGAGTGAGCTATTAGGTTGGTGCAAACATAATTGTGGTTTTACGGCAAAAACTGCTATTGCTTTTGCACCATGCTAATACATGATCTACCTTTTCTGTGTGGCTGATGCTTCCACCAGGGGCTTTTGAGTTGAGCGAGAGAGAAACTGCATCTGGTACGTTACCACCTTCACTTTGGGTCATGCTCTGTTGGTAATGTTGCAGGTAAAGCCTCATGGAAGCCCTGCTATCTGTCGTGGGGAAAGAATTTAGGGGAGTAACATTCTCTACCACACCACTGAGGTCCTGCTTAAGGGGAACCAGTTCATATGTTCATTCATTCAGCCAAGATTTACCTTGGAGATTGAGAGATTTTTGCTGGACACTGGAGAGGCATACAGCAATAAATGATCAATCCCAGACCTCCTGAGGGGACAGATAAGGGAATAACTTACAATTTAATAGCAAAGACGTATAAGAGATTCATGAGTCATTAGCAATGATCCTTACCCAGCATTTCTCTTTCAGGTGCATAGCAGCCTGGTTGGAAGCATTCTGAGTGCTCTGTCTGCCCTGGTGGGTTTCATTATCCTGTCTGTCAAACTGGCCACCTTAAATCCTGCCTCACTGCAGTGTGAGTTGGACAAAAATAATATACCAACCAGAAGTTATGATTCTTACTATTATCATGATTCACTTTATAGCACGGACTGCTATACAGCCAAAGCCAGTCTGGCTGTAAGTATTTTTAGATGGGATGTTCTAATCTTATCAGGTATTTGAAAGCCTTGATTTCTTGTTATTCCTTCTTTTGAAAATCTCTCTATTGATTCTGGTTTGGGCATCTGGGGGAAAGCCAGGTTTATGTAAATCAAAGGGGACTACACGGATGATATTAAGGGGATTACATACTAATAGAGTGGAACTGAAAATGTTAAATAAGGTTGATGATGAAAAACTAAAACTTTTTCTTTGTAGAGGTTCTTAATTATCAAACTAATCCAATTTGGAGGCATAAATTATGAGTTTATCAAAATGAGAATCTCGGTACATGGAGTGGTGAATTAAGAATGGAAACAGAGCAGAAAGACCCAGGAGATCAGAAAGACCCAGGAGAAGGAAACTTAGTATGTGTGCGTGGTAAGGAGATAATTTGGTTTGAGAAGACATCAGATTCAGTACTAAGAAAAAGAGAATAGGAAATATGGGGTTAGAAGATAAGGGCTTCTTCTTCTAATGATCACAATAATGAATAATACTGATCAGGTGAAAATGCAACATTATTGTTGCTTTTTGTTATAACTGAAAGAAGTGTGATATATTAAATCAGGAGATAAGAAATATAGGGAGATAGAGAGTGTAATTGAGAAGATTGCAGGAGAATTCTATCTCTTTGGAAGAAGAAAAACAATGAAGTTTGGCTAACAGAAATAATATGTCTAAAGTTGAAAGATTAAGGGGCATGTGCATGGTCAGCAACACATTGAGAGAAAAACAGGCAACATAAGAGTAAAAAGACAGCTGGGATCAGTGGCTCACGCCTGTAATGCGCACTTTGGGAGGCCATGGTGCATGGATCACGAGGTCAGGTGTTCAAGACAAGCCTGGCCATGACGTTGAAACCCCGTCTCTACTAAAAGTACAAAAACTAGCCGGACGTGGTGGCGGGCAGCTGTAATCCCAGCTACTTGGGAGGCTGAGGCGGAGAACTGTTTGAGCCTGGGAGGCGGCGGAGGTTGCAGTGAGCTGAGATCATGCCACTGCACTCCAGCCTGGGTGACAGAGCGAGACTCCGTCTCAAAAAAAAAAAAAAAAGAAAAAAAGAAAAAAGAGATTGCAGAATATTTGTTGTCCTGCAATCATAAAAATGAGATAAGCCAAGAACTCAGCTGGAAGATGGACAGATAGAAAGGTCTGGTCAAAGTCATGTTTGTATAGCACTCATTATAAAGAGGGCCTTGCTCCCAAGGTAATGGTATAAAGAGAAAAAGTACGAGTAAATGAGACTGACAGTAATTGGCACAGATTAACACCTGGCACAGCCAATTCCACCTTGGGAAAAATTCTGAAGAGAAATTTCAGAGAAATTTGGTAGTGATAAAGTATAAATTCATGATGGGACAATTTTACATTGGAAATAAGAGAGATTCTGTCGAGTTTGCTTGCTGGAACAATTTCTAGGTAATGGAAAAAGTTATATCTTCTCTTTAACTGTGTGTAAATACCACAAACCAAAATTTCATGTGATCAGATTATCTCCCTTTATTATCAGATGGCCAATTCTGCACAAAGAATGTCTCAGGACAGAAATGGTAGAACTCATCCTTGTGAGTTGGTGTTGGTGATTAGCAACTCTGACAGTTTACTACCTTCACTGTTTTTTTCTAAGGCTTACAGTCACCCCCCCAAAAAAAAAAGAAAAAAACATAAAAAACAACAAAGAAACAACAACAAAAATCAAGAAGAAATCCAAAGGGGTTCAGATACATAGACAGGGATGTCAATACTAAATTTTACAAAGGACTTGCACAGTCAAAACCTCCTTGATCCTTGCAAATCTCTGAGAAAGAAATGTTAGTATGCATGTTTGATACATGAGGAAACAGGAGCTAGAGAAAGAGAGAGACTTGTCCAGGCTTACACAGCTACTAAGCAGTAAAGGTGAGACTGGAACGGAGCTGCTGATTCTCAGTCCTGGGAGTTATTACGCCACTCTGCTTTCTTACCGAGTGAACAATGTCATTAGAACTATCGATGTCTCAAAGAAGTGAGAAATAAGTGTATGAAGTAGATTAGTTGATTTAGTTACTATTCATCTCCCTTTCTCCTCTCAAGGAAATGAGTTAAGGGGTTGAATTAAGACAATTGTGAGGTGTGGGAGGAGCAGCTTTATCTTCCCGATGGTGTCCTTTCTTCATTCTCTAATGGTTGAGGTAGTCTTCATCTCTGTGGTCACCTCTCAACTAGGCATGAAGGCTTCAGCTGACCTAAGCAACACCAATCTTTTATTTCTTGACTTTCAGGGAACTCTCTCTCTGATGCTGATTTGCACTCTGCTGGAATTCTGCCTAGCTGTGCTCACTGCTGTGCTGCGGTGGAAACAGGCTTACTCTGACTTCCCTGGGGTGAGTGTGCTGGCCGGCTTCACTTAACCTTGCTTAGTGTATCTTATCTCTGCACTGTGTTGAGTATGTCACCAAGAGTGGTAGAAGGAACAACCAGCCAGTCACGAGATACACATGGGAGGGCATTTTCATTGTGATGGAAGACAGACAAGAAAAGCAGATGGCAATTGAGTAGCTGACAAGCTGAAAATTCACTGGATATGAAAATAGTTAATCATAAGAAATCAACTGGTTCAATCTTCCCATTTTGTCAGCGAAGGGAATGAGACTCTGGGAAGTTAAATGACTTGCCTGGCATTATGCTATGAGTTTGTGCCTTTGCTGAGGACACTGGAACCTGGCTTGCCTCCCTTATAAGCAGAAACAATTTCTGCCACAACCACTAGTCTCTTTAATAGTATTGACTTGGTAAAGAGCATTTACACATGTAACTGGATCCAGTGAATGTCTTATGCTCTACATTTGCCCCTGGTGATCTTAAAATTCTTTTGCCTTTTAAAAGATATATTAAAAATGTATTCTTGAATCAAATTCCATGGGATACCATCCCTATGGACTTATGACTTTATTTAACTGAATTAAAAAGCCTTGATTTATCCAACATTGTATTATAGAGTGTAGAATGAATACTAGGGCGATAAATTGCAATTATTTGAAGAACCTGGTGATATGCTCTACTTATCTTGGATTAGCTAAGAATTCTATGTATACAGTTGGAAAAATGGCATATATACATCTATCTTGAACCTGATTGAAGTCTGAAGACCTAACATACTTTGTTTCTTCTAGAGTGTACTTTTCCTGCCTCACATTTACATCAATAATTCTGGCATGTCCTCAAAAATGACTCATGACCCTGGATATGAAGAACTATTGACTTCTTAAGAAAAAAGGGAGAAATATTAATCAGAAAGTTGATTCTTATGATAATATGGAAAAGTTAACCATTATAGAAAAGCAAAGCTTGAGTTTCCTAAATGTAAGCTTTTAAAGTAATGAACATTAAAAAAAAAAACATTATTTCACTGTCATTTAAGATATGTGTTCATTGGGGATCTCTTGATTTGCCTGACATTGACTTTAGCAAAAGCACGGGGCTGTAAATTACCATTTACTAGACTAGCCAAATAGTCTGAATTTCCAGAAAACTAGGCAGAATGATCATTCCCAGAAACATTTCCTAGAAAATGTTTCCCAGAAAACTAGGCAGAATGATCATTCAATGGATCACAGTGAAGCAAAGGACACAACTTTTTATTGTACCCCTTAATTGTCAATAGGAGTTAACTGATTTGTTGTGGTGCGCAGACTCTTTTATACAGGTGCTAGTGTTTTATCCTATGTATTTTAACTCATTAGTGCATAAAGGCAAGCCCCATATGATGAAGTCTCAGGGTATATGAAAGTAGCTGGCTTCAAAATAAAATCTTTGAGTGCGTATTTTGTTTTAACACTTATTTTGTTGTTTTTTCCTTTAAACACAGAATAAGTCAACAATGACATACATAAACCCAAATTTGAACTCCATTTTCTCCCCATCAAAAATTCAGACAAAACGAATGAGCAAACAAAAGCTAACCAGGAATACTTATTTGTTATGAAGCAACGACCAGTTCATACTTATTTTCTTATTGCAAGAAAGACCAATTGTTTGTGTATAAATGTTAAGTCTCAGCATGTGTGCACACACACACACATACACGTAGAAAAGTATTTCAATTTTACATGAGCTCCATTTCATTGAAAGAACTGGTCATGTTTCTCTTGCTTTTACCCACTGTAGCAGGGGTCATACCCACTGTATCAGATATCCTGATACTCAGCTTTTCTGCTGTTTTTTTTCCAGTCTGAAACTGGACTGTCAGATTCTTTGATTTTAGCTTTATCTTCAAACTCTCGTTCATTTTGTCTTCTCCCTGTCCATTGCACCCCCCCCACTGACACACACCATTTCTTTTATTTACTTACCTACTGTGGACATTCAACTTTTATTGACATTTATTGGATACCAGACACTATGTCAAATAAGAGAAACAGAGATGACAGTGAAATTAGGGATGTATACAGGCCACTAACTATTATTTGAACACAGAATAAAGCATACCTTCTTCTGCCTAAAAGAATGTAGGGGATAAACAGGTGTGTGTGTGTGTATGTGTATGTGTGAGACAGAGAGAGTCCTCCCTTTGAAAATCCACCTCCCCCATATCAATCATATGGAGCCACCTTCTGCCACAGGAGAGGACTATGACCCAGAGTCCACAATTGGTGTATTCATCTACTGTACTCACACTCCAGCTTTGTTCCTCACCCCCTGCCACCATGTCTTCACCACCACCACAGCACTCAGGATACCAGAAGTCTTACTGATTACTCAGTCAAACTTCTAGTCTTCAAAGATCCCCCCGGGTCTCTCTTCAGCATTGACTTGTTTATCAGAGAAGGCATCCAGCACTCAAAACCACTTTTTATCCTAGGCTCAACCTCACTGCCATGTCATCCACTGATATCTTTTCTTTCAAGTAGCAATGCCCCTTCAGCCCAAGTCAAGTGAGAATGATGCCTACCTTGACATAGAAGATGTATTGAGATAACCTTTGTAAAGCAGTTACCATTATAGCTGACACATGAAAGATGCTCAGTGATCTTGAGTTTTATTGTGTGTTTACTTCCCTTTGCTTTCACTTCCATAGTCCAACTTTCCTTCCCCTTTCACTTCCATCCTCTGTGTCTAAAATTAACTTCAACCCCAATACATCGCTGGGATTTGGAACCTGATTATACTCATGAAATCTTTCATTTCTTCAAGAAAGTCTGGGCCAGGCATAGTGGCTCTTGCCTGTAACCCCAGCACTTTGGGTGGTTGAGGCGGGCAGATTGAGTCCAGGAGTTCGAGACGAGTCTGGGGACCATGACCAAACCCTATCTCTACCAAAAAAAAAAAAAAAAAATTAACCAGGTGTGGTGACACATGCCTGTAGTCCCAGCTACTCAAGAGGCTGAGGCAGGAAAATCAAGTGAAACTGAGAGGTTGAGGCTCAGTGAGCCATGATCTTGCCACTGCACACTAGCCTGGTGGACAGAGCAAGACCTTGAAAAAAAAAAAAAAAAAAGGAAAAAAAGAGAGAAAGAAAGTTGTAGAATGCTCTAAATAGGATGACTCAGACTGTGTAGGAAACATGTTTTCTCTTCCCTTTGCAGGAGAAAGATTTTAGAATTATTGGCCTTTCCCAATTTCTGCACAATTGACTCTACTGACATCTTATGGTGATAATGAGGAACAACTTTCCTCCCAAGAGAAATAGAAAAAGGCAAACCAAGGTATCTGGAATTCACTGGAGGTAGCTAACTTGACCATAGGAAATCACACTTGCTACCTTTGTCCTTTACAGTGTCTCCACATGTCATCAGTGAGGCAAAACTATGCATTTTTCAAAAATTATTTATTATTGTAAGGAAAGTGGCTGTGCTTCAGTCAGCAGTAGGCCAAGGTAGACATCTGGTATGGTACGACACAGCGAGTTTGGAGCGCAGGTGCACAACCCCATGCGTTATGTAACCATTTAATATAATCTGTTTGTGTGAGCTCATACCTGGCTTTGAGCCACTATGTCTGTGAGTAATATAACTGCACTGCTGACTCTGTAGGACAGGAGAGAGAATAAAGCCATGTCCCAACTGCCTACAATCCAAGTGTTCCTTCAGCTACCCACCACCTGTCCACCAGCTCCCCTCAGAACCCAGCTCAGGTTGGAACCTGTCAATTGGCATAGTCAGTAGGATCCCAAGATGAGTGAGCCCTTGGCCTCAATGATCCCAGGTCAGCCATGTGGCCCCAGCATGGGTTGTGGTACCTTGTGGCAGCTGTGCTGCTAGGATGGGCCTTGGTGGAAACATGGGCGGTGGTGGACAGGTCTCCTGTGAGCATGGAGAAGGCACTGAAGTACCTGTAAGCACAGAGCAATGAGAGGACAATGCCTTTGTTGGCATAGTTCAATGGGCATTTTTGACTGTACTACGGTAAGTGCACACTCAGTCCCTGCAGGATGCAGCGAAGGTAGGGGACCTCCAGGCACAAAAGGAACACCTGGAGGCCCAGATACACAGCTTGGAATGAGAATTAGAGGCTGCCATTAGTGTGGGCCTGGGCCCACCATCCCAGTCAGAGACTCCTGCTCAGTCTGATACTGAGGAAGAAGAACATCGGTTGTGGGTTTGCCCAGTGGTCCATCAGAAAATAGAGCAGGAACAGCCATTGGGGCCCCAGGGTTGGGCTTGGGGACCCCCTACCATGACAGAGCAGATGTCATACAGTGCCTATACCCCAATTATGTTGGGGGAATTAGATAAACAGTGTCAGCAGCACTCAGGGGAACCCCTACCTGCCTGGATGCCTCATCTTTGGGATGAGGGAGCCCACAGCATCGTCTGCTCTGCCTCTGAAATGGAAAAGCTGGCTTCCATTATGACTCATCCCTCCCTCCATCAGTGATTGCAGGTGAGCAGGTGGTTAGCACAGGGCAAGGCGACCACACCCTAATTGAATGGCTGATGGTGGCCATTTGAACGGTATGGAAAGATGCCAAAGAAATACCAGAAACTGTGAGTAAATGGCAGTCGTATCTAGATTTAGTGCAAGTAATTCGGGAGATGGGTGTGAGGCAGGCTGTTCCATCTGACTACCCAAGGGCCAGATGATGAACGCTTTACCTCCCACATGAGGGACCTTGTGTTGGGCTCTGTGCCCCTGAGTGTCTTTGGTTCCCTGGCCACTGTCCTCACTCTGTATGTGGGGCACCACATACGTAAGGTGACTACTTTCATGGCGGCCCTCAGGGAAGCAGAGGGCTGTAGGTGAGACCAGAGAGCCTGTGCCATAAAAAAGGGGAAAGTTTCCCTTCTGCAGGGGGCCACCTCTTGGGACAAAATGCGTCCCCAGTGGGTGACCTGAACACAGATGTAGATTGATTTGATTTTGGCTGGGGTTGCATGAAAGAAAATTGATAAGCAATTCCGTGAAGTACTGTTAACTTTGTGGAGGCAATTGTCCCCAGAGCAGCAATTCTGGAAAATGCCTAAGAGGGAGAAGGATGATGCATCCTGCAGGTACTAAGTGTCCCATGCTGTAGGGAAAAGAAAGAGAAATCAGACTGTCACTGTGTCTATGAAGAAAGGGAAGACATAAGAGACTCCATTTTGAAAAAGACCTGTATTTTAAACAATTGCTTTGCTGAGATGTTGTTAATTTGTAGCTTTGCCCCAGCCACTTTGCGCTAGCCACTTTGACCCAACCTGGAGCTCACAAAAACATGTGTTGTATGAAATCAAGGTTTAAGGGATCCAGGGCTGTGCAGGATGTGCCTTGTTAATAAAATGTTTACAAGCAGTATACTTGGTAAAAGTCATCGCCATTCTCTAGTCTCAATAAACCAGGGGCACAATGCACTGTGGAAAGCCGCAGGGACCTCTGCCCTTGAAAGCGGGTTATTGTCCAAGATTTCTCCCATGTGATAGTCTGAAATATGGCCTCGTGGGATGAGAAAGACCTGACTGACACCCGTAAAGAGTCTGTGCTGAGGTGGATTAGTAAAAGAGGAAAGCCTCTTGCAGTTGAGATAGAGGAAGGCCACTGTCTCCTGCCTGCCCCTGGGAACTAAATGTCTCGGTATAAAATCCGATTGTACATTTGTTCAATTCTGAGATAGGAGAAAAACCGCCCAATGGTGGGAGGTGAGACATGTTTGCAGTACTGCTGCCTTGTTATTCTTTACTCCACTGAGATATTTGGGTGGAGAGAAACATAAATCTGGCTTACGTGCACATCCAGTCATAGTACATTCCCTTGAACTTAATTATGACATAGATTCTTTTGCTCACATGTTTTTTGCTGACCTTCTCCTTATTATCACCCTGCTCTCTTACTACATTCATCTTTGCTGAAATAATGAAAATAATAATCAATAAAAACTGAGGGAACTCAGAGGCCAGTGCCGGTGCAGGTCCTTGGTATGCTGAGCGCCGGTCCCCTGGGCCCACTGTTGTTTCTCTATACTTTGTGTCTTATTTCTTTTCTCAGTCTCTCATCCCACCCGACTAGAAATACCCACAGGTGTGGAGGGGCAGGCCACCCCTTCACACCCAGACACTCCAGCTCAAGGACTACTTGCAGATGGGTGGAGGTATAAAGCCTTGTTTTTTTTTTTTTTTTTTTTTTGAGACGGAGTCTCGCTGTGTCACCCAGGCTGGAGTGCAGTGGCGCGATCTCGGCTCACTGCAAGCCCCGCCTCCCAGGTTCACGCCATTCTCCTGCCTCAGCCCCCCGAGTAGCTGGGACTACAGGCGCCCACCACCACGCCCCACTAATTTTTTTGTATTTTTAGTAGAGACGGGGTTTCACCACGTTAGCCAGGATGGTCTCGATCTCCTGACCTCGTGATCCGCCCGCCTTGGCTTCCCAAAGTGCTGGGATTACCGGTGTGAGCCACCATGCCCGGCGGTATAAAGCCTTTTGTGTTTAATTAGGAAACTGACTGAGATGCCTGTCTTGGGGTGACACCGGATGACCGGAGGGCACATGTGGAATTGGCAATCCACTAGTCCCCCACCAATGTACAGTGGGTGCTGGCACTGGTAGACACCAGTGCAGATTATAGACTTGTCTGTGGGAACCCAGATAAATTTCTGCGCAAAGCTGCATATATAGACAGCTATGGGGCTGGTCAGTGAAAGTGAAATCTCAATCTTTGCACCTTGGCATTAGCTGCTTGGCTCCATGCTCATACACTGCATATGTCCCTCTCATACCTGAATACATTCTGGGGGTGGATATTTTACATGGCTTGGCTTTACAAAGCACAGCTGGAGAATTCAGACACGGAGTATGTGTGGTTAAGCCAATATTGCGAGGACATAGGCATCACTGGCCTCAGCTCCTGACACGACCCCAACAGGTTACTTCCACCTGCCAATACCGTTTGCCAGGTGGGCATACAGAGATAACTGAGACTATTAAGAAGTTACAGGAGGAGGAAGACTAAAGCCATGTCTCAACTGCCTATGCTCCCTCAAGTGTTCTTTCAGCTACCCGCCAACCCATCCACCAGTTCCCTTCCGGCCCCGGCTCGGGTTGGAACCTGACAATTATATACATTCGCAAGGAATGTTTACCATACAAACCATAAGAGAGCTGAGATAACTATATTTACATCAAAGAAGATATACTTTAAGATAAGAAATATTACTAGAGAAAAAGAGAAATGAAAGTTTTTTTTAAGTTTTTATTTTATTTTACTATTATTAATTTTTTGAGACAGATTCTCACTCTGTTGCCCAGGTTGGAGTGCAGTGGCATGATCTCAGCTCATTGCAACCTCTGCCTCCCAGGTTCCAGTGATTCCGGTGCCTCAGTCTCCCAAGTAGCTGGGATTACAGGTATGCACCACCAGTCTGGCTAATTTTTGTATTTTTAGTAGAGACAGGGTTTCACCATGTTAGCCAGGCTGGTCTCAAACTCCTGGCCTCAGGTGATCTGCCTGCCTCAGGCTCCCGAAGTTCTGGGATTACAGGCCAAAGAGGGACATTTAAAAATGGTCGACGCAGCAGAAAGATACAGTTGTAAATTAATGCAATGTAACAGCAGAGTCCCAAAATATATGAAGCAAAAAATGATAGAATTAAAGGATTTTTAAAAATATCCATAATAATTGAATTTTAATACTCTATTCTTATTTATTCATAGAAAAACTAGACAGAGAATCAAGAAGGAAATAAAAGACTTGTATAGCTCTATCAACTTAACTGAAATATCTGCTTGTGTCGCTCTACCCACCAACTGCAGAACACCCAAACTTTTCAAGTGTGCACATGGAACATTATTCAGCATAGACCATCCCGTAGGGAGAATTTTAAGATAACTACTAATGATTCTCACCCTCCCTTTGAATCATTTCCTCCCAAAATTTGAATGAAACCTGTGAATATCATGAAATACCACTTCCAGCATTATGTTATTCCGTATGGCAAAGGGACTTTTGAAGATATAGTTATGGTTACTTATAAGTTGACTTTGGGTTAATCAAAGGAAGATTATCTGGGCAGCCTGAACTAATCACATGAGCCCTTTATATCTGGGTCTAGAGGTCAGAGGCAGAAGAAGTCAGAGAAGCAGTAGAAATAGTCTCTTGCTGGCCACAAAGGGGCAATTGCCACATTGTGGGAAAGGCTATGTGACAGGGACTGGTAGGTGACCTTCAGAGGCATCTGGCTGATAGACAAGACATTGGAAATGCATTCTCCCAGAGTTGCAAACGACTGAGTGCTGCAAACACCTCAAATGAGCTTGGAAGAGGACCCTATGCCCGAGATGATATTACGTCTATGGCCAGTGAAATCACATGACTTCTGCCATGTGAGATTATGAGCAGAGACCCTATTCACATCACGTTCAGCTCCAGGCCCAGGGAAACTGTGAAATAATAAATTTGTATCACATTAAGCTACTAAGTAATTTATTTATCATATAGCATAAGAAAATGAATACAGATAATATACCAGATTTTAAAACAAGACAGACTTAACCAATTTTAAAATATTCAAATAATATAAAATATGTTCTCTGAACAAAACAGAATTAAATTAGAAATTAATAGCCAAAATGAATTGGAAAAATTCTCAAATAAGTGGAATTTAAATTACTCATATTTCCATTAACCATGGGTAAGGAAATCACAAGGGAAATTAGAAAATATTTTGAACTAAATTTTAAAAAACCCCTAAATTTATGAGATACAGCTAAAGTAGGACCTAGGTGGAAATGTATCAATTTAAAGCTATAAGTTGGCTATATTGAAAATAAAAATGGTCTTGGGCTGGACGCAGTGGCTCATGCCTGTAATTCTAGCACTTTGGGAGACCGAGGCAGGCGGATCACGAGGTCAGGAGTTCGAGACCAGCCTGGCCAACATGGTGAAACCCCGTCTCTACTAAAAATACAAAAATTAGCTGGGTGTGGTGACAGGCCCTTGTAATTGCAGCTACTCGGGAGGCTGAGGCAGGAGAATCGCTTGAACTGGGGAGTCAGAGGTTGCAGTGAGCCGAGATTGCGTCACTGAACTCCTGCCTGGGTGACAGAGCAAGACTCCGTATGGAAAAAAAAAAAAAAAAGATCTCAAATCAATAACCTAAGCTCCCTCCCTCAAAAAGTAGAAAAAGAAGAGCAAATCCAAAGTAAGCAGAAATATAGAAATAATTAGGATTCTAGTTGAAACAGAAGACATGAAAAACAGGAAAATAATATTAAAAAAAACAAAAACAAAAGTTGGTTCTTTGAAATGATCAACACAATTGACAAACTTTAGTTGGATTGACCAAGCAAGTATAAGACAGAAGACACACATTGTCAGAATGAGTTATGGAAGAGGAGGCACTATCAACTTTACAGAAATTACATTTATTATAGAGAAATATAATGGGCAACTGTTTGCCAACAATTCACACAATTAGATGAATTTTCTTAAAAAATAGAAAGACATAAATTACCAAAAATGACCCAAGAAGAATTAGAAAATATAAGTAGTTCTATAAGAAGTAAAATAATTAAAAGAGTATTCAAACCCTACCCAGCAAGTAAAGCTCAGGCCTAGATAGTTACACTGGTGAATTTTATTAAATATTTAATGAAACCAATTCTAATTATTTACAAAATAGTTCACAAAGAAGAGGAGGAGGAGACACTCCAAATTCATTCTGTGAAGTTAATATTACCACATCAAAGGAAAAGACATTAGAAAAAAGAAAGCTACACAAAATATATGCCTCATAATTGGCATTTTACAGTCTCCTGAGGTCACAACAGTAGAGTAATATAAGATGCTCATTCTGGTGGTGCCTCCTGTATTACAGTGTCAGTCATAACCTGAGTGAGGGACATCCCATTTGGAATTTTGTGTCTGTCTTCGTATAGCCAGTTTGATACTGCCAGCATCTGCAGCATTTATGTGGCTTCAGTGGAATTTGATCATCTCTATCACAAAGGAGGAACAGTAGGATATTTGCCCTTTTTTAGGTGTGTGTGATTAACCTCTCCTTTAACCCATTCTGATAAATCCTAAGAAATCATTTATAACATTTTAATAAGTACCTGTATGGCCGATTCATCTAGTTGTCCAGGTTCCTTTGTTTGGAGCTTCAGCTACCGTCCAGAAAGGGCAAGGTTCACCTTTGTTTTTACTAAGCAGGAATACTGAAAGTAAATGTTTAGTTGATCTGCCCCTTTTTTTTTTTTTTTTTTTTGGCACTTCCCTACTCATCCATTTTGTTATATCCTGAGATTTTTTGTTGTTTCCATATTACACTGGAAAGTTTTATTATCAGTAACTGAGTGTAAAGCCTTTGCTACTTGGATCCAAAGTGGCCTTGTTATCACCCTGGTATTAACAGTTTGTTGCCATTCTCTTTACCAAAACCATCTTTTAAATGTATAAGTAAATCCTTAGCAATATTTTTAGTTAGAGATGAGTCTGGCTGTTCATTGCAATGCCATGTCTGATGCTAAGTACTCTAACGGTGGCAGTTAAACAGGGTTCAGTTTCTAAAGGACACTCACAGAACTCAATATGACACCATTTACAAATCTCTACAGTTTATTTCATGAATAGGATTCAAAATAGCAACGGCATTAAAATTAAGATATGCACCAGATGCTGGGATTACAGGCACATATCAATCTTTGGGCCGGGCGCAGTGGCTCAAGCCTGTAATCCCAGCACTTTGGGAGCTGAGACAGGCGGATCACCTAAGGTTGGGAGTTCGAGACCTGCCCGACCAACATACAGAAACCTCGTCTCTACTAAAAATACAAAATTAGCCGGGCGTGGTGGCGCATGCCTGTAATCCCAGCTACTTGGGAGGCTGAGGCATGAGAATCGCTTGAACCCAGGAGGCAGAGGTTGTGGTGAGCCGAGATCGCGCCATTGTACTCCAGCCTGGGCAACAAGAGTGAAACTCCATCTTAAAGAATAATAAGAATAATAATAATAGTAGTGGTAGTAGTAAGATATGCATCCCAGTTAAAGACAGCACAGCAAGGAGTCCAGAAAAGTCAGGCTTGAGTTTCAATTGTCCTCCCTTTCTTTCTGTGATGCAACTTCCGTTTTTATAGGTGACCCCAATAGAACACCTCAGAACCTGGAAGCCCCAAAACCTCATGCTAACTGGGCTTTCTCATACCTGACTTGTGTGGGCATATTTCCTGTTACATAACCAGCCCTAACTGCAGACCATTCTGTGTCTGTCACTGAGACTACATTCAAATCACCAATCTTACTGTTACCAATAAATGATGCTCACAAGCTGCTACAAACCACTGAGAAACTCCATGTGCCCATGGTTACAAAGCAATACTATTAATCTGTATGTTTGTGACTTGAAAAGATCAGTGACATGCAGGCTTAGGAAAATTTCATGCCTGCTGAAATTAAACCCAACAACACAGGCATCTATCCGTCAATGAATGGGCTGGTGTAGTGGTTCATGCCTGTAATTCCAGCACTTTAGGAGGCCTAGGTGGGTGGATTACTTGAGCCCAGGAGTTTGAGAGAAGCCTGGAAAACATGGTGAAACCATCTCTATAAAAAAATATAAAAATTAGCCGAGTGTGATAGTGTGTGCCTGTAGTCCCAGCTACTCAGGAGGCTGAGGTAGGAGGATCGATTGAGCTTGCGATGTCAAGGCTGCAGTGAGCGGAGATCGTGCCACTGCACTCCACCCTGAGCAACAGAGTGAGATGTTGTCTCAAAAAATAAATAAATAAATAAATAAACAAACAAAAATAAGTAAGTGATAAGTAGACATTTATACAGATCAATGAATGGAACAAAATCGATCCTATTATGATCTAATCATTCTTGTTTCTGATTTCTGATATTCAGCATACAATTTGCATGTTTTTCTAGGTTGTTGCATCTGTTAGTAGTTTGTTCCTTTTTTATTATTAAAGAATATTTCATGGACTGAATATGTCATAGTCTGTTTATCCCTTCACCTGTTGATAGACATTTGGGCTGTTTTAGATTATTATGAGTCACTATAAATATTAATGTATACCTCTTTGTGTATATCTATTTTCATATTTCTTGAATAGATACATAGAATCAGATTATATCATAAAGTAAATATATTTAACTTTATAATAAATTGACAGACTGTTTTCCAATTATTCTGTACCATTTTACATTTCTACCAGATAAGCAAGAAAATTCCACTTGCTCAATATCGTTACTAATTCTTGCTATTTCTAGTAGTTTTTGTTTTTTAGCCACTGTAGTGAGTATGAAAGGCACTTACTGTGGTTTTAGTTTACTTTCCTTCACGCATAATGAGATTAAGCAACTTCTCCTATGCTTATTGGTCATCTATGTATACATTCCGGCTGTCTTTAAAAAGTTTTATTGTCTTTATATTCTGCAGTGGTATTTTAATGTGTCTAGGTATGAATTTTCCCTCTCTCTCTCCTTCTTTCTCTTTTTCATCTATATCTTTTCCTATATTATATCAAATCATGCTTAATAATCATTTTGTTTATTGAATCTAAAAATTTATATCTTGTGAAATATATATGCACTTAAATTCCCTGTTCTTTCTGTTCTCTTTCTGGTACTCCAGTGTGTGTTAGATGAACATACACCATTGAAAAGAGATACCTCTCTTTTTCAAATTTATCATTTCTTGTATTGTATTGCACCATGAGTAATTTCTTTAGCTTAGTGTTGGGTTTAAATAATTCTTCGGGTCTAGAAATATTTTTATGTTTAAGCCAGGCTTTTAATTTTTTATTCATATAATCTTTTACAAATTGTTTTTTTCTAGAAGCTCCATATTGTTTATTTTTTTCAAAACTACATTATCACTTTGCTGTCATATTCTTGATGCTTATATTTTAATTCCTTGTTTTCTGTCTTTAAACATTTTTTTTTAGATGAGGTATTGCTGTGTTGCTCAGGCTGGTCTTAAACTTCTGGGTTCAAATTCTTGGGCTCAAGGGATCCTTCCACCTCAGCCTACCCAGTAGCTGGGACTCTAGGCACATGCCACTGTGCCCATCTTGTCTCTAAACATTTTAAACATGTTATTAAGTGTATCTATCATCTATTTATCTATTTAATTTCCAGAGCTCTTTTTCAAAACTACATTCTTACATTTCAGCTACTTTAATGACAATTCTAGGAATCTGGGATAACCCATAAAATACATCAGTGCTCGATAATTATATGACACCGGTTCTATAAAGGTGTTCTGGTTTATTTTGTATATATATCAGAACGCGGAAGTTTCTTGGTTGTGTCCACATGTGATATTTGCACCTTAAACACAGATTGATATTCATCATGTGTTTCCAGGCCTTTGGGAGCTTCTGAACTGAGTACTTCAGTTTTCAGCATTGATCTTAGTGATTACAAAAATTGATTTTATATTTTGACAGACTTCATTTGACTAATTACTATTCGTGTGATCTGGGACCAATTCTTTTAAATTATAAAATACAGATAAGAAGTATATTAGTGAGTCATGTAAGAACTGGAAGATGAAGCGGAGCACCATTCATTATGCTCAGTACATTGAATGTTGGTTATATACAGGTTTCCCTCTCAGATTTTGTGGGAGACATGGGAACAGAAACAATATTTTTTCACCCTGAGGAACTGAACTCTCTATAAGGAGAAAGAGGGTTTGACGCAGTAAGGAGACCAGGGTTTGAAGTTATCTTTTCTGATAGTGACACTTTAAGAACATAACTAGAATTAGTTCATATAAAAATTATCATTCCAAGGAATTCCAGCTCCAATTAAAAAAGGAAGTGAAAACAGAAATACTGTGGAATAAGTGTCATTAGGAAGTTCAGGGAGCTGTGAAGATATCTGTATTTCTGAGCACTGTAGATATTTCATTAACTGCTGATAATATCAGATGCTTTAACCTATCTCTACTGTACTAATGACCAGCCTGAAGTTAGAAATGAAGAGCCCTAGAGTGACAACCCTTTCTCTAATGAGGGTGACTCGGTGTAAAATATGTATACACAGGATTGCAAACAAGGTCAGTTCACAACGGAAAGCCTGAGCGGCTGTAGATAGACATCAAGGTAGGCACTCCTCATTTTCAGTTTTAGACATTCTGGTTGAGTTTGGCCATGACTCTGGGCTTGAGTCTGGCCTGGCAAGATGCAAAACTCTTGGGTAGGGAGCAGATTCAAGCTGGAGGGGTGAGGATTTGCGGTGAAGCAGAAACTTCTCCTTTTCTTGACAGCATAGCAATCGTTCTCTGTCATTGTTTTCTCTCAATTTTGTTTAGTGATGCTGTATATACAGACAATGCTAAAACAGATACTTCTTTACCTACTGCACAGAGTCAACAAACTCAGCTTTTTGCTTTTTTTTTTTTTTTTTGCTTCAATGTTACAGGATACAAATAAATAAATCTTTGTAGGTAGAGTTGAAGCCCCACCCTGAGCCTTATCTCATTTTTCTCCCTTCTTAACTCAAAAACAATAATTATTTTGAGTTCAATTTTTCTCCCTCTCATCCATCTAAAATGTTTACCACATGTATATGTGCTCATACATACTATAAAGCAGCGGTTTATCTCATAATTAAAGAGCTTTGAAAAATAAGATTTTTTCTTCAGAAGAGGCCCCACATCCCATTTTGTTTGACTCTGAAATCCACAGACAGAAAGATTTCTCACACAGACAAGTGTATGACATTTATTTAAAAATAATTCAAATACTTTCTAGAGCAACATGTGTCACTACGATTTCTGTTTGTCCTTTGCATAAAATTCCATAATTGATCTATAAAATTATTAAATGTTTTGTTTTAGTATTTTAGCAATAGATTTAAACCTTATTTTAATTTTTTTGAAAACATTTAATTCATTTAAGAAGTAAAGGTTGCTCTCCCATTATATGTCAAGTGCTATTCTTAATGCTAAGACACAGAGAGAAAGGAAATCTTATATTGCCAGGACATCACAGCCAAAGAAAAAAATTTTTGCTACTATGTTTTGTATTTAATTTGAAATGTTTTGTAAGTATCTCATTTAATTCTTAGAGTTTTTTTTTTTAAGTGGAGGTGTCATAACTAATACGTTCAGGCATTTCTAGTGACAGTGTAAATAAATAGAATCTTTTCAACATGCAATTTTGAATAAGTAATACGTGCTATAACAATGTGCTTATGCTTTGATCCAGTACCCCACACATGGAAATTTATAAATGTAAAAGTTAAATTGTTATTTATTTACAATAACAAAAATATTACTTAAATGTATGACATCTTGAGAATAGTTAATACATTATACTTTTATCCTTTATAACAAATATAAAGGCATAAAGTGATAATTAAGAAGTTACATGGAACAATCTTTAACATATAATGCTAAGTGTAAAAATATCTAGATACAAGTATGCACATAAACTACAATTAAACTCACTGAAACCATTTATGTATATCAGAAAATATTGGGATAGAATAAAGAGAAATGCTACTACCTGTGTTTTGTTAATAGGATTTTAGTTTAGTTTTTCTGTTTTTCAAACTTGCTGTACTATTATAATGCATTTATATTAGATACATAAAATAGTGAAACATTCTGAAGAAAAAAACAATAAGGCTTAGAAGGCAAGGTCAATAAAGTGATTTTCATTCTGTTTTATTCTGAAAATTAATCATATTGGAATTTTAGCCAGAGATGTAAAATAATTAATAGAACAGCTTAAATTGCTCTCATTCTGAGGAAGAAGGAAATTAACTGGAAATATTCATTATATTTCTGACAAAGTTAAACAGTGTTGGTAAGTTTCCTCAATTGTATTATGTCACAAAATCTTTGTGAGATGAAGTAAGCATTGCTGTCCCTAAATCACAGCTGAAGAGACTGAAAGGCAGAGAATATAAGTGAATCGCCCAAAACCACAGACCAAGTAAGCAGAGATTTGGGATTTACACTTGAGTTTGCCTGACTTTTAGGTATATGTTCTTTCAACTCAATCCACTGCCTTTTTCAAGTATGTGAGAAACAGAATAGTTGTGTCCCCTTCACAATGGTGAGCACACACAGTTTTTGGAACTGGGAATGAGGCTGGTCCAAGCTCCAGGGTCATGCCACCTAACTATTCCTTACTGTCTTCCGTTACTGGGCTCCAGAATTCTATATTCCATTGATTTCCATCCAGCAGGACCTTAGAACCAACCCTCCCAGATCTCAGGTAAGGGTTACTTATCATCTCCTCCTAGATTTGTTGAGAGCTGGGTTAACAAGTTCAAATGTGATGCATTTTGCCAGTGTCTTCTCCTCCTATTCAATATACGCCTCTTAGGACCAGAAAGCATGGTGGCGGCTTTTTTGGAAATGCCTCTCAGAAATGCATTCAACATTTTGCATATTGGAAACAGTAAGGCTCAATTATGAATCTTGATTGTATGTGGTCTTTTACAGAATGCACAGTGTTCATTGGTACTGGTGGAAGTGTTGAGGGAATGCCAACAAGCGAGATTCAAAGCACTCAGGTGGGACAAGCCAACACATCTGACTTTACTCACCCTTCTCACAGCAAGCCGCACAATTTCCTTAGGAAGACTCTTTGATCCCTGGCGTAAGTGATGTTTAGTTCTCTAGATATTTGGTGGTAAATATGGAGAATTAAAGGATCTATGATTTTATTTGGAATGAGTTGTGTTATGCCAGTTTATGAGATTAGATAATAATGAGCCAAGAGAACACATCTGGGAATACCTTTAGGTCAAATATCTTAATTTTAAGGTGTTCTAGGCTGCCAGAGATTTAACTTTTTTCAAATATTATATCCTTATGAGGCAATGTGCATTCATAGGGTTGGTAAACTAACATAGTTTTTTGACTTCACACTTATAAGGATTATTTCCAACAGTGAGGGTAAGAAAGACACAAAAGGGATTCATATGTGATTTTTTTTTTTTTTTTTTTTTGAGATGGAGTCTCGCTTTGTCGCTCAGCTTGGAGTGCAGTGAACCTTGCCTCCCAGGTTCAAGTGATTCTTCTGCCTCAGCCTCCTGAGTAGCTGGGATTACAGGTGTGCACCACCATGCCTGGCTAATTTTTGTATTTTTAGTAGAGAAGGGGTTTCACCATGTTGGCCAGGCTGGTCTCAAACTCCTGACCTCAGATGATCCACCCATCTCAACCTCCCAAAGTGCTGGGATTACAGGTATGAGCCATTGTGCCCAGCCTCATATGTGATCTTGAGATTGAAGGAAATAAGTCTCTAATATAGACAGTTTCTACTCCATCCTCGTATTCTATTTTTCTTCCTGCAGATAGTTCAGATAATGATTAGCCTGAAATGTTTCTTGCTTGGGATAGTCAAGAGTTTTTTTCCCTTGTCATCCACCTTCAGGAATATTTTATTCTGCTTTTATGTAGGCTACCCTTTCTGGACTTCATGGTCTGTGAGTATGTCTGTTTGAACTACTCTGTAAATTAAAGAAATTATTTAGAAATTACAAATAAAGAACACATATTTAATTAGTGTACCTATTCTTCTTATACAGAATAGCTGGAGCTCTCTTTTAGTTGAGGCTCTCTACCAAGCACTTTGGGAATTTATAAAGAAAGAGACAAAAGTAGCCTCCGCACCAATTTCAAGTATTTGGAATAAAAACGCTATTGAGTTGCACCCTTTGCCTTGTGAATGGAGAGATCATTCTTAATTGAAAAAGTCCAGATACTTAATACCTAGCAGTAACCTAGAAGTAGATGGCATCTGTATATCTGTCACACCAAGTTTCCAGATAACCTGATTCACCCATTACTGACTGCTCTGGCCCTGGGCTTTCTGACTTCCTCAGAAACCACTTCTTTGGAACTTCATTTCCACTATTTTTTTTAAACCTGAACCTCGAGCATCCTCCATCATCCCAGCCTCTCTACCTGATTCCATCCCATGTAAAGTAACCTCATCTGAGAACCTGCAATCACCTTTTACCAAACACATGACAAGCCTTAGCAACCTAGGGATTATGATAACTCTTGCCTTGGCCAAAGTTTACATAAGAAAATGATAGTTTGCTGACCTCGTGGAGGGAAATCTAAATGAAATCAATGTCTTGTAACAAACAAAGCTAGCCAAGATCAGGTATTTCCACTCTGAGTATAAAAACAACTGATCTTAAGCTACAGGTAGAGATATTAATACAGCAGATATATTGTACAATCAAACTCTTGTGTGCTGGTGAAAGACTTTGCCCTCAAAGTCAAGTCAAGACAAAATCAAAGCAAAATGGAGAATGGGTCAATGTAACAATACAATCAAAAGAACAGCATTCAAGCTTCTTGCTGCAGATACTGAACTGGAATCTTTTTTCTTTACAAGCTTGACAAGAAGACAGTAGTCATGACATTTCCCTAATAAGGGAATCCCTTCAGGCCTCAACTGTGTTCTGAAGCAACTCAAAGTTTAATGATTATTGGGGGGTGAGGGGTGTGGTTAATGTCCTTTTTTGTCAGTGAGAAAGGCAGCCAAACCACCTCAGGGTCTCAAGGGACTGAGAGACCTCAGAAAGGAACTACTACCAGGGATGGATCTATGCCTTCCTTTCAGGAGCCAAAGTCAGAAGAATCCAAGGAGACCATAATTTCACAGCGAAGATGCCATAGCATTTTATTACCATTACAAAAGGCAAGTGATGATATTTTCATTGAAATATCCGCACTGAATGATGATTCAACATATGAGGCAAAGAGGGTTGTCTTTGGAGAAGGCACTTAAGGTAGAACATTAGCAAATCTTACCGCTTGGCTAAAACAAAAATGAGCTCATTCAACCTGGCTGGAGACCTGTTAGGGCTGTTCCTTCTCAGTGTGACCTGACTAAAAACCAGTGGCATTAAGAAAGCATCACATTTCCCACAGTCTGGGGGTGCCCCAGTGGGGTGGTGCTGCTCTCAAAAGCTCCGTGTCCCTGAACACATCCATCCTCAAGAGATCAATTTCCCCAAGTGCATAATATTCCATAGCTCACTGAGGATTTTAAAATTATAAGCATAGGATTTTATATTTTGGGGTGAAAGAATTATCTGGCATATGGTATTGGGGTTTAAGAAAGCCAAATTTCACAGTCTTAATAACTTTAACAAAAACCTAAATGGCACTTCATGTCTAGTACGTGGCCCTTCTGAAACTTATGGTCATCTCTCCTACTGAAAACAAGGTCTTTTCAAATGTGGCTAAATGGGGATGAGAAAACGTGGATAGGACTTTCTTGGTGTGTGTGCATTCTTTATATAGCCCAGTGGCTTCAGGGAAACAGCCAAGAAAATGGTCAAGATTATTTGTAGAGGTTATTTTACTGCGGATTTTAAGAACTAATAATATCTTGAGTTATTTTTAGTTCAGGCGGATGTGGAAAGGTTTGCAATTGTGAAATGTTTTGTTGTACCTTAGTATCCATAGGGGAAACAGACTATAGACAAAACTACAAACCCAGTGCAGTTTTTGTTTTCTGTATGTTGTTGGGGAAATGAAGTTTTACATATAGCAAGCACTTGGCCTCCCTGATGTCAGGATGCCTTTGTTAGGATCTGTATTCGCCTTTAATTTTGTCAAAATCTTTTTTCCTTCTTCGTCTTGAAAAGTAAATTCCAAAATATAGTTTATTGTATCTTTCATCACTAAAAAGTTTGTTCCTTTTTTACTACGGGCAGGTCACATGAGGCAAAAAATATTAAACAGTTTTAGTGTGTTGTAAAACTTGGCTGTATATCAAACTAATTTTGACAAGTTTTCATTCTAAGCCTCAAATCATGTAATTAATAATTTGCCTGTTTATTTATGACCTAATTGTGATTCTTTTATTAATAAAAGCTACTGGGAAAAGGATCTCTGATTAAGCTGATGACTAGACCTACAATTAATTTTCCTGCAGTATATGAAGTATTGTACCAGAGTATTAAAACATATGTAATATTTTATTGATTGATCTATCCTTTAAAAGGAATATTTTAGGATATCATAATTTTGATGTGAATCATGTAAATGTTGATAATATACTGTTTATTATACATTTAGTATTTCAAGAGATTAACTTAATTGCCTTTTGCCCATGTATATTATGTAGTCTATTTGCAAGGTTTTTTTAAAAATGAAATTAAAAGAATAGTTTATGTAGAGAAACATTAGTGGATATTAATTGTCTCCCCACCTGTATTTAGGTGTATTTGTGGGTGTTAGCGCAACTGCTTTGCTGGTTGCAAAGCTGTATTATCAGAGTAAAAGTGTATTTGTAAACTGTATGGGAATTAAAAATCAGAAATAAAGTCATTTTCTTATATGATGGCAAAAAAAAAGAGAAAAAATCCAGATACTTTATCTAAAGTTAATTACTTTAGAGAGAAAGATAACTGTCATCTTAGAATATATTTGGGTATATTAGGATGGATGTGTGTAGGGAAAGCTGATTTTTCCCATCGAAATTTATTACAATAGCGTCTATGGTGAGTTCTTTTCTCACCTTCTCTGCACATGAGCATTCTCCTGTCCATGTGTCTGTCTTTTCATTTTGCCTTGAATTTTATCTGCAAGGGGATATGTTTATTTTACATTTATTAGTTAACTTTTTCACATATATACCCATGTTCACTCTCACTTCAAGAAGTCTCTGTTCCTGCTTCCATGTCTTTCTAACTACCTAACAAGACCCAAAATAGACTCCTGTTCAGTTCAGTTCAACTTGACAATTTGTTCTTTAGAAAGAGCCTGTCAGAATATATGACATATCGTACATATTAACTGGGGAAGATATGGAGTTGAGGTTAGGTCACCTGGGGTGAAATGTGGATGAGATGGATGGGATAATGGGCTCCCACTAATGGCTTTCCTGTCTTATGAATAGTTCATCATTACTGGATCTTTGACTGTCTTGTCTACAAAAAAATGCACCAAATTTTTGGTGAGTATCATTTTCCCTTTTACTTAATGAGTAAATAAGATTTGATGCTGACTGTTTATAAAAAGCGAAACCAGGCCAGGCATGGTGGCTCACACCTGCAATCCCAGCACTTTGGGAGGCTGAGGCTGGCGGATCACGCAGTCATGGTGAAACCCTGTCTCTACTAAAAATACAAAATTTAGCTGGGTGTGGTGGCATGTGCCTGTAATCCCAGCTACTCAGGAGGCTCAGGCAGGAGAATCACTTGAACCAGAAAGTCGGAGGTTGCAGTGAGCCGAGATGGCACCACTGCACTCCAGCCTGGTGACAGAGTGAGACGCCATCTCAAAAAAAAAAAGAAAAGAAAAGAAAGGAAAAAAAGCCAAACCAACACAATATTTAGATATTCTTATGTTTTATTAAATAATTGGTTACCTTTATTTCAATCATTTATAGAATTCCACTGCAGAAAATAAGGCATATATTAGGTTTCTTGTAGGAGGGGAAGGTCTCCATCTCTCTGAATTTTAGCGAACATTAAAAAATAATATCCCTGTAAAAAGCATAATAAAGGAGTTTTACATGTAAGCTTTTATTATGGTGGATAAAGAGGTAATGAAGGTTGAAGTGCACGTGTATGCTTGTATCAGGGAGTTTCTAATCCAGAATGTACGTATTAAGGATCCCTCCTATCAGCAATATTGGAACAAATAGAATAGCCATCATGTTGTCCCCATTCACGGTGTTTCATTTGTGGAGTATGTTGTTTCCTTCTTTCCAGTGATCTAGAGTGGATTGCCAGTAAACTGGTAACAAAGAGAACTCAATTGGCTATGAAGAATCCCAAACACTAGCCAATGAAGACAGGATATGCATCCCGGGTACTGTAAAAGATGTATCCACATTTGCAAAGAATCTGGGACTAAAAAAAGACCCTGAGTACTTTCAATCTCTTGGAAGTGTTATTCTCTTTCAGACTGGAGTCAATATTGGAGCTAACATTATCAGCACTGTGCTTTCAATCATTGGGATAATTCTTCTCTCAATGAATTTAATGGATATATTTTTATTTGAATGTTTGGAGTTACTTCAGTGTTCAGTGGCTAAATCTTTTACAACTGTAAGTATTTTGTTGTTGGATGATGTTTTCACATGTAATGTTTGTTTTCAGCTACATTGATCTTCCAAAACTAATGCCTAAAAATAAAGTCTCTAAATGTTGAAAAATAATAGAAATGAAATCACACATTTTGTTAAAAAATAAAACAAAACAGAACCCCCAACGCTAAGGGTTTTTTGCATGCAGTTGCAGAATTGAGTGTATACGTCTGTGTGCGGCTTTAAAAATACATGCTCCTATCTTTCCAAATTTTCTCTAATGAGCATCCATTGCTACAAACACAAAATGATTAAAAGGCTGTTCATAGATCAGTGTACCCAGAGAAGAGAGACCGGATCTGGAACATTAATGAAGAATTGGCCTGTGGATTTCTAGCAGTTAAAATGATACAAAACTTCAGAATGGTTTTGAGTTCTTTCTCTATTTATTTGATACCAATAGAATATTGGTAAATTCATCCTTTCCATGGGTAAAGTTAAGTCACAGGACACTTGTGTGTGCATTTGTATGTATGTGTGAAATCCCACTGTGTTTACAGTCAATGTTTATCCAATATATGTGAAGAAATAACTAAGATAAGAATAATTAACTCTAGAATGTCAAGGAAGTTCATTTGCAGGAACTTTGTTATTTAGAATTTCCATGGAACATATTTGTTTGTGTAGAAGTGTTTTTATGGTTGCTTCCGGGGATAAGACTTGTGTTAGATGCAATACCCTATCTTAATAGAATGTGCATAGCTTGAATAGGAAATGCATGATTCTGCAAAATATCCACTGACCCTTCTCCCTGAGGGTTCGGGATGAGACTGTTGCAGGCTAAAACTAGGTGGGGAAACCTAAACTTTGGACTCTTCTTTTTGACAGAGCATTGTGATCCTCCAAATGATGCTGACTTGTGTCCAAATTGCCATTTCATTCTTACTCTCTGGGCTTACTTATAATGTGAATGGCAATAATGTCAACTAGGTGAGTAGCCCTCAGAAGGTGAAGCATTTGAAGTATTTCAGAGAATCATATGTACTAACTTTAATCTCTGGTTAAATAGAGAATTGGCCAAAACGAATTTTACATAGTAATATGGGATATGGTGGGGTGGGTGAGAGAACAATGGTTATGTGTTATATTCGCCAGCCACTCCATTTCCTCCACTTTCATTCATAGTGAGGGCCACACAGTCAGTTTCATTCATTCAGTCATGCATCCATGTTTTATTCATTAATATCAACTATATTGGAGCATTATTATGTTTATTTTGTTATGAGATAAGGAGACGGTGACATTGTCCATGTCCTCTAGAAGCGGATGACATAATAAATGTGATGAATAAATGAAAAAATTATAGCAGCCAGATAAAGATAAAACACCTCTAGAAACCCAAATGTAATCTTGATATTGGTTTAGTACTTCATAACATTTTTCAGGCAATCACCATTAATCGTATATGCACTGACATGTACATGTGCTCATGGACACATACATTTTTACATACGTATATGTAGTCTCCCACGCAGCCACATGTGTGTTCCTCCATTCACAGATCCTGCATAGCCTTCTTAAATGGTGGCTGTGCTACATCCCCAAATCTACCATGCTGATATTTTTGTTTCCCTATCTCCAGGACAAAAGAGAGAGAAATGTATCTCACTGTGTTCCTAGATGACATTTTCTTTCTTTTATGGAATGGCCCTCTCTCCTGCTCCTTAAAGTTTTGTAGATTCTGGCACAGACTGTCGGCTGCACAAAAGTCTCTTGAGATCACTCAGAAAGTTTACGAGATCATTCATTTTTTGCAGTGGGTCTAGATATGGCTGCAACTGCCCTATTCCTCTAGACCTAGGCTGTTGTGGAAAGATTTGGCTGGGTGGCATGCTTTAACTTTAGCACTACTGACACTATTGACATATTGGAATGACTGTTTCTTAGTTGTGGGGGGGGGGGAGGGATGTTCTGTGTGTTGCAGATGTTTAGCAGCATCCCTGGCCCCTTTTCCGCTAGATGCCAGCAGTTCACACCTCCAGGTGTGACAACTGAAATGCCTTCACACATTGCCAGATAGTCCCTGGGAGGCAAAATTACCATTAGTTGAGAACCACTGGACTAGACAGAGCATTACAAAGATCAATTGACAAGATAAAATAACAAATAATCAGGATTTAGGTGAAATAATTGTGGGTATTATACTGTCATATTTCCAGATTTCTGCACTAAAGTTGCTTGATTAGATCAGATTCTGAAGATCCTTACCAAGACTTATTGACTCCACCTGAAGCTTATGAAGTCTTAGCACTACAAGATATACATCCTGTTAACTGTGCCCTATGACAGCATTATTACACTTTTGTATTATACTGATGCACTTTGGATCCATGGTGGCAGCCAAAGACAGATTCTCTGATAAAATCTTCTACATGTATCCTCCTCCCTAAGTCTTTTTATTATGCAGTTTCACACACACATGCACACATGTAAAATTAACATATATATGTGCTTTATTTTGTGCTTAACCAGCAAATATCAGTATGTGTATCCCATATATCAATGGGTCTCTTTTCATTTGGATTATCTATTACCATTTTTAGACAAATTTTAGTTCTTACTTCTCACAGAAAAATTTGCTGTGACCTTGTTACCCTTTCCTAGAAACTGTACTTCCTTTCTTGAATGACATCTCACTCAAGTTAAAAGTGTTTGTACAAATAGTTTGGATGAGTAGTGACATATTATTTGACATTGAGTCCGATCCAAGTTCCTTACACTGTTTACTGTTGCAGTTCTTCCCCGCTTTTGTCTGGGTAAAGTTGAGAAAATAGAATGAGATACAAAATGTATGTTAACACATTCTAGCTTATAACATCTAAAAATCGAATGTGACATTGTTATTCAAATACCAGTTTAACTAACCTGTGTGATGGTTAATACTGAGTGTCAACTTGATTGGATTGAAAGATGCAAAGTATCGATCCCAGGTGTGTCTGTGAGGATGTTGCCAAAGGAGGTTAACACCTGAGTCAGTGGGCTGGGAAAGGCAGATGCACCCTTAATCTGGGTGGGAACAATCTAATCAGCTGCCAGCGTGGCTAGAATATAAGCAGGCAGAAAAATGTGAAAAGAGAGACTGGCCTAGCCTCCCAGCCTACGTCTTTCTCCCGTGCTGGATGCTTCCTGCCCATGAACGTCTGAATGTCGGACTCCAAGTTCTTCAGTTTCAGAACTTGGACCTGCTCCCTTTTCTCCTTAGCCTGCAGATGGCCTATTATGAGACCTTATGATTGTGTGAGTTAATACTTAATAAACTCCCCTTTACATATATATATATAAAGTTGAGCATTTTTATATACCTGTTGGCCATTTGTATGTCTTTTTTTTGAGAAAAATCTATTCATGCTCTTTGCCTACTTTTTAATATATATATACTATTAGTTCTGTCCCTCTAGAGAACCCTGACTAATACACTCTGCCACCGAAATAGATTGCTTTAATTCTTTTTCACAATGTTGCTTCATTCTTGGTGATTATGCATGACAGTGTTTTTTATTTGTTTTTTTTGTGGTTTTTTTGTTTATTTGTTTGTTTGTTTTTGCTATTAGATAAGGTTTGGTTCCCCAGAGGCAGGTTTTGAGATCAGGATTTGAGTGCATATATTTTTGTTTGAAGAGTGAAGAAAAAATATCAGTGGAGAAGAAGAGAAGCTAGAAGAGATCCAAATGAGAAGGTACATTAACTTGCTGGGGCTGTCATAATAAAGTACCACAGTCTGGGTGGCTTAAACAGTATAGATTTATTTTCTCAGTTTTGTAAATTAGAAGTCTGAGCTTCAGGTATTGTCAGAGCTGCTTTCTTTTGAGATCACTGTCCTAGGCTTGCTGCTGGCCTTCTTCTCCCTGTGCCTTCACCTGTTTTTTCCTCGGTGTTTGTGGCCTAATGTCCTCTTCTTATAAGAGAATCAGTCATATTGGATTAGAGCCTGCCAATATGATCCCATGTAACCTAACTGCCTCTATGGTGACCTTATCTCCAAATACAGTCTCATTCTGAGATACTGGGGGACAGAACTTCAACATACAAATCTTGGGGAACACAACTCAGCCCATAATAAAAAGAAATACAACCAATAAAATATAGATTATCAAGGTGATTACATCTGTGTGCAAAGTGGATCTTAATCTGGAAGGAAAATTTCTGGGAACTGTATTTATATACCAACTCCTACGAGTCACTATTTACTTTATTTAATGTTTTTAATGATACATGGTTTAAACCATCAGGTCTCGTGAGAACTCACTCGCTATCACTAGAACAGCCGAGAGGGAAGCCTGCCATTATAATTCAATCACCTCCTACCAGGCGTCTCCCCCAAAACTTGGGGATTACAATTTGAGATAAGATTTGGGTGGGGACACAGAGCCCAGCCAGAATCCCTGAAAATTATGGAGTAGCTACAGCTGTTATTTTTCTGTTTTCTCCTCAGCTAGTGTTTAAAATCAAGAAAGAAACCCTCCTTGGACTCTGAGTCCTTACAATATTTTCTATTGACCAAACACACAACATCAGAGTGGTCAGACAGGAAAAGTTATTGAAAAGTTCACTTTTCTGTATACTACTTCTGGCAAGGTTCAAAAGCCCAAATCCTGTAAACTTCAGGAGATAGTCCAGCATGCATACGTCCAGTGAATCCAGTTAGCTCCATGGTAAGAATTCACAAATAAAACTTCTGAATATAAAGCCCATTTATATCACTGTATTAGTGGAACAGGAAATACTTAAATGCAGATGGAAAAATGTTATAGAAATAGGTCCTCTCTATTTGTGTAAAGATGTATATTACTTCCAAAGCCATCAAAATTGTTCCAAAACATGCTATAGCGGCACTGCCTGTATTCATTCCCAGGCTGCCTTGAAACTAAAAAGAAGGAGAAAAAGGTTGTTACACATCTGCAGTCTCATGTTCTTTCTGTCTTTGAGAGTCCACAAAATGACATTCAACTTAGCTGATTTGAATTTGGAAATCAACTTGGACAGTGTTCCCACTCTAAAGAAAAAGGAGGAAGCATCTGGTATAGTAGAAGCCTTGATTACATCAGGCTCCAATGCAGGTATCGTGTTGCACATGGAATGTCACAGCACAGAGCTTAGTCTATAATTCTTGCCTAAATGTCACAGAGGAAAAATTTATTAGGCTTACATGAGAACATTTCTAGGGAGCCTGTCTAGAGAACCAGCCAGGTTTGATGTGTCATATCTTTATGGCTCAGGAAATGTCTCTTTTGCTAGAACTCTTAGGCTCAACAAAAAGATACTTACCAGACCCTTGGTCACTCTCCTTCCAGCAGCAATGGACAGTGCTCCAGAGGCAAAGAACTGGCCAAAGAGAGAGAATCCACTCAGGCTTGCATCAGCACTCCCTTTCCTAAAAGAATCTCCTAACTTCTCCCACTCTCATGTCAGTATTATCTACTCAAACAATTGCCCAATTTGGGGATTTGAAAGAAATGCATGAATTTTCAAGAGAATGGGATAAAGTTATTTGTAGATATTTGAAATTGGAAGCAGTGGAATGATGACTAGTACTCACCGAGAAGTATCCTCAGAAATGATAGCTTATCTTACATGTAAGGAGAAATCCAATTTCATAGCCAGGAAAAATAAAATGAGTTATTGTCACCCCCAGGCATAGTGTCATCAGCCCAATCAGGATCTGAGCCACCTAAAGTATAAGAAACAATCTATGAGGAGGCACAGCTTCTCAGGATGAAGGCCTTTCTAAGATCATTGCACGTTAATTTCATCCCCCCCACCCCACCTAGAGGCTCCAAACTTAGGAATTCTTTCAGGGAGATAACAAGCTATGCGTTTCATGTGTCCCCTTGTCCAACATAGGATGTTGTAATTAGTTTGAAAATTATTTACTCATATATTTGCTACATAACTAAACAAATGTTTTTTTCCTCCAGTAACAATTTTATTCAGTCTTTTTCCAGTTTCGGAATTTGTAATGTTTGTTTAGTTCAGAAAGTTTAGTTTTTTACACAGTCAGTGACCTAGAAAATTTGGACATCTTGAGGAAATGCCAGTCCTGTCACAGGAAGTGGTACTTTTTCCCCAAGCCTGTGCTCTGACCTCATGCCCACTCACCCCTAGGATCTGGGGCTGCCCTTTCAGGAAGAGAAGTAGACTTTGCTGCTGGGAGGGCAAGACCCATGTGTCCGACTGGCCTGTTGGTGAGATGTTCTTATTTCCTGGAAGTCTTATGGTCACTTCTGCGGCTGCATCTGCCTTTGATGTCAACGTGTTGCTGCTGGCACCAAGGAGAAAAAAAAACACTTCTCA
This sequence comes from Pongo pygmaeus, assembly GCF_028885625.2. Classification (NCBI taxonomy): domain Eukaryota; kingdom Metazoa; phylum Chordata; class Mammalia; order Primates; family Hominidae; genus Pongo; species Pongo pygmaeus. The sequence continues at coordinate 15,079,950 of NC_072382.2, forward strand.
GTAGATCAATATCAAAACCTAGTGGAAGAAGATTTTGTGCCTCTGGGAAATAAGTTGTATTTCATTTTTGCATCTTTTATTTGGGCAAGCCTGAATTTTTACTTATATCATCATCCTCTATCAGCCCAAGCAGTCAGCTAGGACAAATCTGGGCCAAACTATAATTGCCTTATCCTTGGCAAGGGAACACAGTGTTACTGACCTAATGCAGAGCATCTAAGGCTTGCTGGACTGAAACTTGGATATTTACCTTTCTGCTCAGATTCCAAAAGGAAAGAGAACTGACCATTTGCAGTATGATTTCAGGCAAGATACTTGCATTCCAGACTTCTTGTAGCTCAATTCATGGTGACCCCCCCATAGCCATGGCATTCACATCACCTCCACTTAGACGCCTTCTAAGATCAAACATGGGGCTACCATAAGGCTCGGTCTCTTCCTACCTTTGCATCTCTTCAGAGCACGCCAATGGAAGTTACTGTCCTTTCTGGTGTGTGGACTCTAATTCACAGTCCTCAAAGAGCGCAACTTGTCTGATGTGTAATTTGTGTTGAAACTTCATCTTAGACTCATGGGCCACTAGTTTCCTGTGATTTATCTCACTCCACTTGCCAGATGTATATCTGCAATGTTTTTAAGCTTTGTAATATATCCCTGAGATAATAATCTAACTCCACTTCTCACATGCTAACACTGTATCAATGTAAGGGCATATTCTCAACACTAGCTCCCCTCCATTGCTGTGTCTCCTGAATAGTATGCATGTCTCGCTTGCCAGATTCACTGTTAATAGGACCCATGTTTCTCTGACCTTATGTAATAAAAACTGGACACAAACTATGAGTGCTTCTGAATTAAATTTTAAAAAGTTTTAATTAATATTTATAAAATCCACATGTGGATTTTATAACATAAAGCTTTTAATTATTTAATATATTTTTTTCTACACTGTTCTTTGGTTGTTAGGACAACCCTTCTTCCAATTCATGTGATTTTGTTGGATTTGTTAGCCCAAGGCATGACAAAGTTTTCTCTCATGCCACAGAAGCAACATTTTCCTAATTTTTTATTATTTTGTAATAGGAACTCATTGGTGAATGCTTCTGAAATTTGCAAAAAAAAATTGGTAAAAACACTATGTTGTTGGGAAATGTTAATTTATTGTGTATTTTATTTAATGCAGTGGGAGAAATGCTTTAGTTGGCTAAAAGATTAATATCTCGCAAACAAACAAACAAAATTCAGTTCTGCTGCTATTTCTTTCCCAATTTACTCTCTCACCTTGTTACATACTTTTGCCAATGACTTCTGAAAAATGTTTTCATAAATTTTGTTATAAAATATTTTACAATATTTGTTACAAAACAATAAACCTTGGACCATCCTGACATTCACTGACTTTTGAACAATCCCACTTGGACTATGAAGTTCCTGTAGTAATCAGGTTAATCATGTGATTCCTCCACAAGTATTTATGTATATATGTGCATATGCATATATATGTGTGTGTATATATATGTATATATACATATATAAATATATATTTATATATAAATATATATTTATATATTTTTACATATATAAATATATGTTAAATATATATTTTAAATATATATTTTAAATATATATTTTAAATATATGTTAAATATATATTTTAAATATATGTTAAATATATATTTTAAATATATATTTTAAATATATATTTTAAATATATGTTAAATATATATTTTAACATATATAAATATATATATTTTAACAGGTTAGTGACTTTTTTCCTCTATCATCCACTTCCAAGTTTAATTTTATAAGGCAAAATTCCCATTTTGTTTAAACACAAAAAGTTTCTTTGGGGATTTCATATCAATCTCCTAATATATTTTCTCATCCCAGGGGTAATTAGCTACTCAAAACTGATTTTCACTTGGCTGTATTAACCAATCAGCAAATCTTTAAATATTCCATCTCAAAGAGATTAATGTAATGTGTGTTAGTTACACCATTCATTAGTTAAAGTAACAGCATCATGCTCCCTTTCTTTGCAATAGAAATGTGTTTTTGCCATAGAAAACATTTCCTAATTGTGTGTGGTGATTAGAGCCCACTGTTTAGTAAATTACAGATGTCACTTAATATCTGGATATATATAACTATGTCCCAGATATTATTGGATAGGCTTTTACTGAAACAAACTTCAAAGTGTCATTTTGCAGCACTTCCAACTATCTCCATAGACACAATGTGATGTTGTTCCTCTGTTCAATCCCATCCAGATGCACCATAAGGAAAAATACTTCCTAAATATCCACAGTACACGGGCCATTAAAGAACAATGGTAAAGGCATCACTTTCCACAACATCCTTCTAAGATTTAGTCTCACTGCCAGTTTTGCATAGATTCACACTCCTGAAACTCTTAATCTGACCCTCTTACAGACTTGTCCAATGACTGTCAAAGACATTAGCTTCCATATCCAATATTCAGCAGTTCTTCCTAAACGTGGATACAAGCCCAATGTTGATGATGCTTATGGTTTAATGTAGTAATTATTCAGTTAACTTATACCGCTGTTGTCCTTCCCACCTGATTTACTGCTATGACCACTTTCCTGGAATAATGTTCTCTCTACTGTCCCATTTTGGGTTATCAAGTCCTTTTCACTATAAGGTGCATTTGGTGACAGATTTGTTTAAACTGTAACCCAGCACAGTCATCCCACGAAGGATCCTAATTTTCCCTCAAAGATGGAGATAGTTCTCTCTCAGTTCCTTGCAACATGTGCCTTTCCACAGGACAACTCACAACATGAAAGTTTGCTTCATCAGAGCAATGAATTGAGAATAATCAGAAAGAAAGAGTCTGAGCAGGACAGAAGTCATAGTCTTTTGAAAGCTAATATCTGATGTAATAACATTTTGAGTACTCTATTCATCATAGCCAAGGCAATAAACTAAGCCCACTCTGAAAGAGAAGAGATTACACAAGGGCCAACTTCTACAATGTAGAAGTAATATTGTGTCAGTGCTGAGCTGAGACCTCAAGCCACCTTGAGTATTTTTGTTCTCTTTAGAATTCTGGCACACCCTGTGAACAAATATGGGATAGCCTGCTCAATAATGAGAGTGCTATTCACTTCTGAGCTTCTAGCTGGAAACAAGCCAACTACCACGGCCTATATGTTGGATAGGCCATGGCATAGCAGCCAGATTCCAGCAGACCTGCCCTATGACTGAAAGTACATGAGCGAGTCCAGACCAGATGCTCTGGAATTGGTCATAATCAGCACAAGTTCACAGTTGACCTAATACCCAAGAGTCATAATAAGTGGATGTAGTTTATATTACTAGGATTTGAAGTGGCTTTACACTGAAACTGATCATTTGTACACGCTCTTTGCTTCACAGTTCACCCCATCAAAACCCAAAGTAACTTCTAATCATAGATTTTCATGTCTTTACTGAAGGCTTAGGCTTATAAAAGGAAATAGAAATAGAAATTCACACCCTTTGTTTTCACACAAAAGGTATCACATTTTAAGCTTTTATTTGCTTGTGTATTTATTTATATTTTACATAAAATATACTTTGGATTTTTTAAACAGCTTATACTTAGTCCATTTTACGCTTGCCTAACAGTCCATTTTATGAACTTTGGAAATACTCTCAGCTTGACACCAGGAAACTATACCTACTATTCTTTTTGTTTTTTTTTTTTTAACTTTTATACACACTATTCCTTCTTTTCATTTAAGTTTCTTTTGCTAGTTCTTCCTAATTAGCCTTATGTCTACATATTGGATTGACCCCCTCAAGACTCCTTCCTGGACTTATTGTCTTTTCTATTAATAATTTTTTAGCCTGCATTTACTTTTTTATGATCTTCCCTAGTTTCCTGAGTTATTTTATGTTTAGGAGTCACAAGGCTATGTCTCTAGAACATAATTCTTCCCTGAACTCTAGAATTGCATGGTCTATTATCAATTATCAGTTAAGAGTTCTCTTTTGATATTTAATAAGAAACTTCAGCATATCATGTCCAAATGGATCTCCTGATAGCACCTCCCAGACACATATGCTATATTTTCTAGTGTTCCCTGTCTCAGTCAATTTCAACTAGATTTTTCCACTTGCTCAAACCAAGGAAAATGAAGAACAAGCCCCACTTTCCCCAAACACTCATACAAGTATTTGTATAACTATGAGATTGGTTTCCTATAGCAAAACCTAAGGCTTAATTTTTATATTCAGAGCTGTTATTGTGACTATATAGTACATAAACATTCGGTTGGTTTTGTTGTGGGCTTAGATCATTTGCACTCATCAAACAGAATATAATATTTAATATGTAAATTGATATTTTTCTTCCCAAACTTCATCCCTAGCAATAAGCATGCTGGATTTCCAAGGTGAGAGATTTTTCTCAGGCCCATGTCAAGTCTGAGCACCATGCCATTATCCTTGCAAGTATCACCTGGCCCATATTTATGGCAAGCATGTGTATTGATAAAGACTTTAATCCAAACTTTGTCAGGCTCCTCTGAGTCATTTCTGACTAGTTCTAACCTTGGGCTTTCCTCTCTATCTTTGTATAATCCAGTTTGATCAAGAATTTTGTTAAGGTCATTTAGTGAAAATCCCCCATGCTGGGCTTCTGAGCACCCTTGAAAACTTACCACCCTGGCCTGCTTTCAGCAATAATCCTATTGAGTCATTTCAGCAAAGAAAGGCTTATTCTTGATGTTTTTTCTTAGTAATTTTCCATCCATTGACCTCCCCCCCACCACTATCACGCTCTTTGGTTATAAATCCTCACTTCTCTTTGTTAGAGTCAGAGTTGAGGACAATTCTCTCTCTCCAACAGCAATACCCTATTGCAATTATCACTATACCAACCATCACCAAGTCTCTTCTTGAATAAAGTCTGCCCTATCATCTTCAACAAGTCCTTGAATATTTTTTCTTTAATTCTATTGTAAATATATTTTTTAACTTTTTAATATATATATATATATGATGTTTTGACACCTTTAGAAACATGTCTGGATGGGAAAGACTTCCCCTTCAGTGGCTAACTGATGGTCAAAGATAACAAAGGGCATGGCCTGGAACATGTCTTTAATATGCAAATTAATCAATCCAGAGCCATACCTCCTCTATTCATCCATCCAATACACAGCAGGAGATAACATATCCCTGCCGTAATCAAACCATAGTCAGATATCGGTCACTAGAGACAGCCTCTATAGTCCAAAGGTCACTGAAATTATTTGAACTAGCCAACCCTTCAGTGTTCACCTTGCCATGACTTGCCTTTCTCCCAACAATAAACTCCAATAATGACAGTGGCCTAAACCTTTCCCTAGCTCCTGTCTTATGTCTCTTGACCACACTGGAGTCTTTCTCATATGGTCTTACATGACATGACATGCTTCCTGTCTCTGGGACTTGTGAGAACAATAAACTGTTTTTGTTTTTTTTTTCCTGACTCTTCTGTTTCCTCTTGTGGCTAAACCTGACTGATCACATCATAAAATAATTACAAAACAATATAGAAAATCTACCATCACACCAAAGAACTTTCCTGGCCGGACTCTTATTTCAAGCAAGTGGTTCTCATGGGAACCTTCCAAGTAATGAGGATAATATTTGTGATGTGTGGAGGAACAAATCTTGGTGGTGTATGTTTGGTCGAAAGAACTACTAAATGACTGAAACTCATGCGGGGTCTTCTACTAAGTGCTAATGTACTGGCTGAGCTGTCCCTGCAGGCTTAAGATTCCCATGCTCCAATAGCCTTTTCCTGAGTATTCAGGGACTTCTTTTTCTTTCTGACATCATTATTAGATGTCCCCAAAAATAGTTGATTATGAATTTGGTTTCCTCTTATAGGCTCTGCAGTTCATGTTAATGAACAGAGACAATCAAAACAGGTTTGGATTTACTGTTTGAAACTCTTGGGTATATACTCACTCAGATTATTGGATTCTAACTTCAGAATGGTCTAAAGAGTAGCCCATGATTGGAGAATATTAGAATCAATTAGCTTATTCCTTGATAACAGTATTCTGAGGAATTTTTTGGAGTTGAATTGAATCTACAGAAAAGTGTAGGTCTAACTGAGAGCACTATAATATTTTATCTTAATTTAATGGCATAGAAAAAGAATGTGTAATTATTTAGAATTTCAAATAGATTTCCTTAACACTAAAAATTCATGTATTTTACATTGATGGATTTTATCTTAATTACTTTATACATTTGCTTTATTGACAATAGATTATTTAACTTATATATTGCAACTTTATTGTTGAGTATGGATATGCAATTGATCTTGACAAATTCATCTTATATTCAACACCTTACAAATATTCAGATTATTTCAAATGTTATTTTCTGTAAATATTCTGGATTTTATTCAAAGAAAAATCTATTACTTTTATGAATGCTAGTTTTGTTTCTTCTTTCACATGCCATGTTTATTTGTTTTTAGATTTATTTTCTTACTGGAGATGTGAAATAGGAGATACAGAATAATACTTTATAAAACTAGTGAGTGAGAATGCATACCATTACTGTGTTCTTGATTATTATTATTATTATTTTGAGATGGAGTCTCGCTCTGTCACCCAGGCTGGAGTGTAGTGGCGTGATCTCAGCTCACTGCAAGCTCTGCCTCCCGGGTTCACGCCATTCTCCTTCCTCAGCCTCCCAAGTAGCTGGGACTACAGGCGTCCACCACCGCGCCCAGCTAATTTTTTGTATTTTTAGTAGAGACGGGGTTTCACCGTGTTAGCCAGGATGGTCTCGATCTCCTGACCTCGTGATCCGCCCGTCTCGGCCTCCCAAAGTGCTGGGATTACAGGCGTGAGCCACCGTGCCTGGGCTGCTCTTGATTATTTAAAAAATTTAATATCTCAATACCAATTATACTATTTACTGTACATTTAAAATACATTTTCTTCTTGCTTTCAGAAGTTTAATTTTATTATTTTTGGTAGGGTTTATTTCTGGGATGTGAACTTGGTTCAACATATGCAAATCAATAAATATGATTCACCACATAAACAGAATTAAAAGCAAAAGCCATATGACATCTCAATAGATGCAGAAAAGGCTTTTGATAAAATTCAACATCCTTCATGTTAAAATCCCTCAACAAATTAGGCATCAAAGAAACATAACTCAAAATAATAAGAGCCATCTATGACAAACCCACAGCCAACAGCCAACATCATACTGAACAGGCAAAAGCAGGCAGCATTCCCCCTGAGAACTGGAAAAAGGCACGGATGATCATTCTCACCACTCCTATTCAGCATAGTACTGGAAGTTCTAGCCAGAGCAGTCAGGCAAGAGAAAGAAATAAAAGGCATCCAAATAGAAAGAGAGGAAGGAAGTCAAATTGTCTCTCTTCACAGACAACGTGATTCTATACTTACAAAATCCTAAAGACTCCAGCAAAAGGCTCCTAGAAATCATTAACAACTTCAGTAAAGTTTCAAGATACAAAATCAATGTAGAACCATTACTAGCATTTTTATATACCAATAATGTTCAAGCTGAAAGCCAAATTAAGAATACAATCTCATTGACAATGCTACAAAAAGCATAAAATACCAAGAATAGAGCTAACAAAGTAGGTGAAAGATCTTTACGATAAGAACTACAAAACACTGCTGAAACAAATCAGAGACGACATGAACAAATGAAAAAACAGTTCATGCTCATGGATGGAAATAATCAATATTGTTAAAATGGCCATACAGCTCCATGAATTTCTTTAAAAAATTGTATATATTGATTTTTATCAAAAGCTTTGTCTTCACACCTCTGTTGAGATTAACAAAGTCTTTTTTTTCTTATTTGATGTGTTTCTGCAGTAAGTGATTTTCAAAGATTTTCTAATGTTAAATTATATATGAATAACTGGAATGAGCTCAATTTGGCCATGACATATCTCCAAGTTTTAAAAATACATCTTCCTATTCTATTTGCCACTTTTATTTTTCAGCTTCTTACATCTATATATATAAGGGAGAGTGATTTATAATTTCTCATTATCACACTGCTTATATTAGTTTTCTATTGTGCCTGTAACAAATTACCACAAGCTTTGTGACTTAAAACAATACAATTTTATCTTACAGTTCTGTGGGTCAGGATACAACACTGGTCTCATTGGGCTAAAAATCAAGTTATCTACAGAACTACATTCCTCTCTGGAGCTTCTAGGGAAAAAAATCCATGACCTTGCCTTTTCTAGCTCCTTGAGGCTGTCTCATTCATTGACTCATGGGCTTTTTCAAGGCTGGCAGTGGCAGATCATGTCCTTCTCATGTTGCACCTCTGACCATTCTTCTATCCTCAACTCTCTCTTAGACTTACCTAGGAAAGCTTCTCCACTTATAAGGACTCTTATTATTACATTAGAATCACCATAATTCTCCAGGATAAACTCTGTGTTAAGATCAACTGCTTAGCAAACTTCATTCCATCTGCAACTTTTAAAATCATTTGCCAGATATCATAGGATATTCTCAGATTGCAGGGAGTAGGATGTGGATAACTTTGGGTACTATTATTCTTGGTAACATACTGCCTTTTTTGATGTTGCTATTGCAGAAAATAGAAGAAAAATAACAATTGTGTCCTGGCTGACACTGGCTGGGAGCTCATTGTCAGTAGACGTGTGCTGGACCACCAGGCAGTGAGGTAGAACCTAGGAGAGAGTAGAGAAATAGAGAGCTGAGGCAATGAGTCATAACCAACGTGGGCTTCTTTTTGTCCCATGAAAGATTTGGTGTGACATGAGCTGATGAAAAAGAACTTAATTCAAGTAATAAATTTATTTCTATTTTCACAAATTTGGAAGTTTTAAAATGGTACCCTGTTTCCTGGTTCCTTGAGAACTTGTGGGGTTGAATGGTGGGAAATCAAATGCATAATCAGCATCAGCATTACATTAAAGAGTACACGTGCAGGTTTGTTACATGGGTACATTACATGATGCTGAGGCTTGAGGTCCCAAAAATCCCATCACCCAGGCAGTAAACATAGTACCAAACAGGGGCTCTTCAACCTATGCCCCCTCCCTCCCTTCCCCATCGAGTGAGTGGTCCTCAATGTCTATTGTTCCCATCTTTACATTCATATGTATTCAATGTTTAGCTCCCACTTGCTAGTGAAAACAATGCAGTATTTGGTTTTCTGTTCTTCCGTTCATTTGCTTAGGATAATGACCTCCAGTTCCATCCATGTTGCTGCCAAGGACAAGATTTCATTGTTTTTTATGATCGCATAGTATTCCACGTTTTATATGTACCACAATTCCTTTATCCAATCCACCATGGACAGGCCCCTAGGGTTGATTCCATGTCTTTGCTATCATGAGTAGCACTGCAATGAATATATGTGTGCATGTGTCTTTTTGATAGAATGAATTATTTTCCTCTGGGTATATACCCAGTAACGGGATTGCTGAGTCAAATGGTAGTTGTGTTTTTAGGTCTTTTAGGAATCACCACATGGCTTTCTACAGTGGCTGAACCAGTTTCCATTCCCACCAACAGTGTATAAGTGTTCCCTTTTCTCCACAGCCTTGTCGGCAACTGTTGTTCTGTGACTTTTTAGTGATAGCGATTCTGATTGGTGTAAGATGGTATCTTATTGTGGTTTTGATTTACATTTCTCTGATGATTCATGATGTTGAACATTTTTTCATATTTGTTGGTTGCTTGTGTGTCTTCTTTTGAGAGGTGTCTGTGCGTGTCCTTTTCCCATTTTTAATTGGATTTTTTTTTTTTTTTTTTGGTTTTTGCTTGTTGATTTAAGATCCTTGTAGAAGCTGGATATTAGACCTTTGGCAGATGTATAGTTTGTGAGTACTTTTTCTCATTCTTAGGCTGTTTGTTTACTGGTAATTTCTTTTTTTTTTTTTTTTTTTTTGAGACGGAGTCTTGCTCTGTCACCCAGGCTGGAGTGCAGTGGCGCGATTTCCGCTCACTGTGAGCTCTGCCTCCTGGGTTTGCCCCATTCTCCTGCCTCAGCCTCCTGAGTAGCTGGGACCACAGGTGCCCGCCACCACGCCCGGCTAACTTTTTTTTTGTATTTTTAGTAGAGACGGGGTTTTTTTTTCTGGAAATACACACAAAAATCTAGAAATATAACACATTATAGAAGTACCACAGGACCACATATCTGAGGGGAAATTAGGACCCTCTGTGGGGTTACTGTGCTGAGTTACATCCTAACAAATCTATCCCCAAAGACAGCTTATAAGAGTGAACAGGACTTGCTAACCTAAATAGGTGTAGAGCTAGCACTACTCCAGGGAAGTGGAAATAGCAGCAAGTCAGCCAGGAAAAACAATAGAGGTGTAAACGAAGGGAATAATTAGTACACTAGAGCATAACCATCATCAACACTTGGCTTGTATCCTCATTTGGGAAGAACTGCTGAATGCTGGATATGAAAGCTAATGTCTTTGAGAGTCAGTGGACAAGTCTGTAACAGGGGCATGCATCTATGCAAAAGTGACAGTGAGACTAACTCACGGAAGGGTATTGTGGAAAGTGGTGTCTTTACCATTGTTCTTTAATGGTCCATGTGCCATGGATAACTACTTTTCCTTGTGTTGCATCTGGCTGGGACTGGACAGAGAAACAACATCATATTGTATCCATGGAGATAGTTGAAAGTGCTGCAAAATGACATCCTGCAGTTGTCTTGTTTTGTTTTTTGTAAAAGCCTATCCAGTGATATCTAGGAGATATAGACATGTATCTATACACACACACACACGTAAAGATCCATATATATGTACATATACATATGCACGCACACACACACACACACACACATATATATATATCCAGGTATAAAGTGACATCTGTAATTTACCAATGAGTGGCCTCCAGTCACCACACTTAATTGGGAACATGTTTTCCATGGCAAAAACACGTTTCTGTTGCAAAGAAAGAGAAAATTATGCTATAATTTAACCAATTACACACACAATAGTGTAATGAACATTATGTTAATATCTTTGACTCTGAAATGGGATATCCAAGGGTTTTCTGGTTGATCAATAGAACCAAATGAAAACCAGTTTCTCCCCTGGAATGAGAAAATATATGAGGAGGCTGATATAAAGGCCCAAAAGACATTTTTGTCCACAAACAAAATGAGAATTTTGCCTTACAAAATTAAACGTGGAAGTAAATGTTTCTATTATCATCTGTCTTGAACATCCAAATAAGTGCTTACAATGGAGAAAAAAATCAGTAGGTTAAAAGACACATATATATGTATATAGATATTATGTGCATATATATGTAAACATACATATGTGTATAGATATTCATATACGTAAATTCTTGTGGAGGAATCATAGAATTAACATGATTGGTAGAGGGAATTTAGAGTCCAATTTGAATTGTTTAAATGTTAGTGGATGTCAGGATGTTATTAGGCTTATTGTTTTGTTTCAAATATTACAAAATATTTTATAAGAAAAATTCTGAAAAGATTTTAAGAAGTCCTTGGCAAAAAAAAAAAAAAAAAAAAAGAAAGAAAGAAAAAGAAAAAGAAAAAGAAAAAAATACCAAGATGAGAGAGTGGATTGGGAAAGTGTTAGTAGCAAACTGATTTTTGTTTGTTTGTTTACATTATGTCAATCTTTTGGTTCTATGAAACATTTCTCCTACTGCCTTAAATATGATACACAATAAATTAACATTTGCCAACAACATGATATTTTTCTTGAATTTTTGGAAACTTCTGAAGCATTCACTAAGGAGTTAACATTTTACAAGGATGAAAAAATAGAACAGTCCAGTTACTGTGGCATAAGAAAAGACTTTGTCCTACCTGGGGTTACAAGTCTAATGAAATCACATGAACTGGGTGGAGAGTTTTTCAAAAAAACAGAAGTAATAGTAGGGAAAGTATATTAAATAATTACAACTGTTATGTGATAAGACACACAATAAGGATTTTATAAAATACAGTATTATTAAATACAATCATGTTTTTAAGAAGATCCCTAATTCAGAAGCACTCATAATTTATATTTAGTTTTTATTACATGAAGCCAAAGAAACATGAGTCCTATTAACAGTGACTCTGGCAAGCGAGACATGCATACTATTCAGGAGACACAGCAATGGAGGGGAGCTAGCACTGACAATACGCTCTTACTTTGATACTGTGTTAGCATGTGAGAAGTGAAGTTAGATTATTATATCAGGGGTATATTACAAAACTTAAAAACATTGCAGATACCTATCTGGCAAGGAGAGTGAGGTAAATCACAGGAAACTAGTGGCCCATGGGTCTAAGAAAAAGTTTCATCACAAATTACACATCAGACAGGTATTCATCCTCTTTGAGGACTGTGAATTAGAGTCCACACACCAGAAAGGACAACAACTTCCATTGGTGTGTTCTGAAGAGATGCAAAGGTAGGAAGAGACCATGCCTTACGGTAGCACCATGTTTGATCTTAGGAGGAGTCTAAGTGGAGATGATGTGAACGCCAGGCCTATGGGGGTCAGTGTAAACTGAGCTACAGGAAACTTAGGTATGGAAAAATATTGCCAGAAATTTTGCTGCAAATAGTCAGTTCTCTTTCTTTCCGGAATCTGAGCAGGAAGGTAAATATCCCAATTTCAGTTCATCAAGGCTTAGATACTTTGCATAAGGTCAGTAACACTGTGTTCCCTTGCCGAGGATTAGGCAGCTATAGTTCAGTGCAGATTTGTCCTAGCTGACTGCCTGGGTCAATATGAGAATGAGGATGTAAGTAAAAAATCCAGCTCTGCCCTAATCAAAGAGAGGAAATAAAATATTATTATGAATATTATTTGATTATTTCAATCAAATATGTTATTATGAATATTATTTGCCAGAGACACAAAATCTCTTGCCACTAGGTTTTGATATTGATCAAGGAAAATATTTAAAAGTGGCTCTCCACTAAGCGTTTTCTCTCCTGGTGCCAACAGCAATACCTGGACATCAGAGGCAGATGCAGTCAAGGGAATGATCATAAACTTTCTTTGGAAAGAGAACTTCTTACTACCAAGCCAGTCGGGGGCTTGGATCTTGCCCTAAGAGCAACTGAAAAGTTTGAGGCTTTTTCTGAAAAGGCAGCCCCAGGTCCCAGGAGTGAGTGAACATGAGACCAGAGCTCAGGCTTAGGGGAAAAGCACCACTTCCTGAGACAGGACTGAGATTTCCTCAAGATATCCACATTTTCCAGGTCACTGAGTATGGTAGAAAACTATCTGAACCTTCCTGAACTAAACAAACTTTACAAATTGACGAAATGAAAAGGGACTGAATAAAGCTGTTCATTATTGGAAGAAAAAAAACACAAAAATGTTATCATTACTTATGTATTAGGTTGGTGCAAAAGTCACTGCCATTTTTGACACTAAAAGTAATGGCAAATATATCAATAAATAATAGTAAAATTAATTGCAGTATCCTGTGTTGGACAAGAGAACAGACAATGTGTACATTTTTATCTTCCTGCAAGGTATCTCAAGTTTGGAGTCTCGGAGGTGGGGAAGAAATTAATGTGCAATGATGTTAAAAAGGCCTTCACCCTGAGAAGATGCACCTCCTCACAGCATGTTTTTTACTCTCCAGGAGGTTCAGATCCTGATTGGGCTGATGATACGATGCCTGGGGCTCACAACGGCCCTTTTTGTTTCAACTATTTATACAGTTGGAGTTCTCCATATAATTAATATGAACTATCATTTATGGGGATCCTTCTCAGTGAGTACTAGTCATCGTTCTACTACTTCTTATTTCAGATATCTGCAAATGACTTCATCCTTTTCTCTCGAAAATCTATGCATTTATTTTAGATACCAAACTTGGGCGATTGTTCGGGTAAATAATATTGACAAAAGAGTGGGAGAAGGTAGGAGATTATTTTAGGAAAGGGAGTGCCAATGGAAGCTCTGAGTTGATTCTCTCTCTTCCATCAGTTCTTTCTGTCTGGAGCACTGTGGAAATAGCAGCAAATCAGCCAGTAAAAACAATAGAGGTATAAATTAATTGAATAATTAGTACACAGAAGCATAATAACCATCATCAACACTGGGTTTGTATCCTCATTTAGGAAGAACTGCTGAATGCTGGATATGAAAGCTAATGTCTTTGAGAGTCAGTGGACAAGTCTGTAACAGGGGCTTTGCTGCTGGAAAGAAAGTGACCAAGGGTCTGGTAAGTGTCTTTTTGTTGAGCCCGAGAGTTCTAGCAAGAGATATTCGCTGAGCTGCAAGGATAAGACACATCAAATCTGGCTGGTTCTCTAAAGAGGCTCCCTAGAAATGTTCTCATGTAATCCTAATAAATATTTCCCCTTTGACACTTAGGCAAGAATGATAGACTTAGCTCTGTGCTGTGACATTCCATGTGCAACACGATCCCTGCATTGGAGACTGATGTAATCAAGGCTTCCACTATATCAGATGCTTCCTCCCTTTTTTTTTTTTTTTTTTTTTTTTTTTTTTTCAGAGTAGGAGCACTGTCCAAGTTGATTTCCAAATTCAAATCAGCTGAGCTGAATGTCATTTTGTGGACTCCCAAAGACACAAAGAACATGAGACTGTATATTTCCACCAATCTTTTTCTCTCCTTTTCAAATCCAAGGCAGCCTGGGAATGAATGCAGTCAGTGCCACCATAGCAGGAACAGGCACAGTTCTGATGGCTGTGGAAGTAATAAATATCTTTTTAAGAAGAATTTGTATCTCTACTTATAACACATTTTTTTTCTGTAGTAAGTACTGTTGCACTAATATAATAATATAAATAGGTTTTATATTCAGGAGGTTTCCTTGTGAATTCTCACCATGGAGCTAACTGGAGTCATTGGACTTATACATATTGGACTATCTCTTGAAATTTACAGGATTTGGGCTTTTGAACCATACCAGGAGTAATGTACCAAAAAAAAAAAAAATAACCTCTTCTCTCTGACCACTCTGATGTTGTGTGCTTGGACAATGGAAAATGTTGTAAGGACTCAGAGTCCAGGGAGTGCTTCCCTCTTGATTTGAAACACTAGCTGAAGAGAAAACAGAAAACTGACAGCTGTAGCTACACCATAATTTCCAAGGATTCTGAGCAACAAGCTAAGATGACTGGGTCATATACATTCATTTTCCTCAATGGCATCCAGAGTGAGTGAGAAGTTCAGGGGGTTAAATGCAGGCTGTTTTGTGTCATAAGAAGCAACTGGTTTTAAAGACCAAAAGATACTTCTAAGCTAAACAAAAGCAAAACAAAACAAACAAAATACTATGAGGTGTAGGGTTGGCTAAAACAAACAAACAAAATCAGTTTAGACACTTTCAGTCTAATCTGCCACTCTTTTAAAATATACATATATAAAATATACGTGTGTATATATGTGTAATAATAGTATATCTATATAGTATATCTTACTGTGGTAAGAACATTTAACATGAGATTAGCAACCTAAAGCATTTTTGTGTACAAGATATTATTGTTGACTATAGGTACAATAGTGTACACAGGATCTCCAGAGCTTACTCACCTTGCTTGACTGAAGCTTTATATCTGTTGATTAGCAACTCCCCACTTTTGCTATCCTCAGATCCTGGAAACCAGCATTTCAGCCTCTGATTCTATGAGTCACACTATTTTAGATACCTCGTATGATTGGAATCATGCAGTATTTGTCTTTCTGTGACTGGTTTTTATCATGTGCATCATGGCCTCAGTGTTCATTTATGTTGCAGTACATTGCAGAATTTCCTTCTTTCTAAGCCTTAAAAAGGCCTTTCTTCATTATTGGAAGAAAAAAAGCAAAAACATTATCTTTATTTATGTATTAGGTTGGCATATAACACATTTTCATGTTTTGGCTACTATGAATAATGATGAAATGAACATACGAGTGTTAGTATCTCTTAGAGGTCCCGATTTTACTGTTTTGGGATTAATATCCAGAAGTGGGATTGTTGGATCATATGGGAGTTCTTATTTAAGTTTTTGAAAAAAATTCTATGTTTTTCCATAGTGGCAGCACCATTTTACATTTCCACCAACAGTGTGCAAAGGTACCAACTTCTTTACAACCTCACCAACACTTGCTGACTTTGTTCTATAGTTGCCAACCTGACAGGTGTGAGATAATATTTTACTGCGGTTTTGATTTTCATTTACCTGATGGTTAGTGATTTCAGTACTTTCACATATACCTGTTGGTATACTTAGATAAGTTTCCTACTTATCTAACTATAAGATAATTAGAAATAAGAAAATTAGAATTTTCTTATTTCTTCACAGGTTGTGTTTTTTGTACCAAATAATGAGAACAAGCTATCTGTAGTCTCCTGAACATATCTATGATGATGTGGCATTTCCACAGATCCCAGTGGTTTGAGGTTTCCAAAACATTTTTCCTATTCTCACACTATTGGGTAATCACCATGTACAACTGTGAGACTATGTATAGCTGACTATTTGGGAGTTTACACATTAAGAATCCTGTGATGACAAAATATAGTATAATAAAGACATCTTATATTATAATGCTGATTATTGTTTTGATTCTGTACCATTCCTTTCTCCTACTTCTGCAAGAACCAGGACACAGAATATCATTTCAAAGTTATGAGACCCATAATAGAAATAAGTTGTTAGTTGGTTTGGGTTATTTTGGTTCGGGTTATTTTTGTATCATTCCATGTCACAACAAGTATTTCAAAGGAGAAAAAGAAATCCATGTTGGTTGTTTCTCATCCCAACAACTCTATTTGTCCCACTTTTTAATATATTCTTCCCCTATGACTGAAGTTACAGGATATTTCTACTGCCAATGAATCCTCAGCCGGAATATAACCTGTTATTATTTTCCATCTTCCTTGACAATATCCTTAGACAAGAATAACGTGGTATTTAGAATAATAGCCCCACAAAGATGTCCACATCCTGATCCCCAGAACCTTTGAATACATTATATGGCACATGGGTGTCAAAGGTTGCAGAATTAAGATTGGTAGACTCTGACTTTAAAACATGGAGATTATCTTGGACGCACTCCCATGCCCAGTATAATCACATGGATTCTTAACAGTGGAAAACCTTTTCTGCTTGTAGTCATAGTGAGTGATGTGACAATGGCAGAAGAGTTCTTCTCCTTCCTTGTGAGAAGGACCTAACTCACCATTGCTGGCTTTGAAGGGACCAAGAACTGTGATCAACCTCTAGAAGCTGAAAAATGCAAAGAGGTGGATTCGTCCTTGCAGCCTTCAAAAAAGAACAATAAAAATTCAATACAGGCAGGGAAATAATATGCATATCTCACTATGAATAAAGTGTAAGAGGCCAGAAATAATTTTTCAAATAAAATGTTATAATATATGAAAAGAAAAAATATGGCAATGTATCATGATCATGATGAACTCATTCCAGATATTCAAATATATTTTAACATTCTGATCTTTAAATACCACATTTACCACAGAAGCAGACTGTTTAAAGTATAATAGTATAATAGTCTCAATAGATGCATGACAACAAATCTTTGGAATGAAAAAGCAAGTATTCATAATTTTAAAGCAAACTCTTAAAAATAAGGATAAAGGAAAACTTCCTAAGCTAACAAGAAAATTGATTTTAAACCTACAGTGAATAGCATTATTAGTGATAAAACCTGAAAAGTATTACATTATTGTCAGCAACACAATTATACATACTTCCTACATTTATTCAGGATTATTCTGGGTCCTTTATGTAGTAAAGTAAGATAATTCATAATTAAATATAAATTGTTAAAGAAGAACCAAACTGTCATTAGTTGCAGATAATGAATTTTTGTGTAGAAAATTTAAATGTATTTATAGAAAAAAATTAGATATAAAATGAGAATTTGGCAAGGAGGATGTATATGGAGAAAATACTAAAATCACTTGTATAACTGTATGACAATAAAAAAGTAGGACTACATGACTTAAAATAATTATATTATCAATAGCAATAGATATATTAAGTGTCTTAGTCCCTTTTGTGTTTTTATCAAGGAATTCCTAAGGCTTGGCAACTTATAAAGAAATAAGATGTGTTTGGCTCATGCTTCCGATGACTGGAAAGTTCAAGATTAGGCATCTGCATCTGGTGAGAGTCTCAGGCTGCTTGCGCTCATTGTGGAAAGTGAAGAAGAGCTAGCATGTGCAGAGGTCACAAGGGAACAGTGGAAGCAAGGGGGAAGAGGCGCCACACTCTTTTTAGAGAAAGTGGAGAAATACATTATGTTTGTTGACTGGAAGATTAGTTATTACAAAGCTATCTATGCTATGATGAGATTACAGACCTTGCTGAAACCTAGATTTCAGCTTCTCAAAAGACCTAGTCAAGCCACACCCAGACTTCTGAACCACAGGAACTGTGACATAATAAACATATTGTTTTAGACAACTAAGTTTGTGGTAACTTTTTACAATAAAATTGCATATGGAATTTTAGTTTTAAAAAATCACTTCACAAATGTTCCATTTTCTTTATTTTTAAAGAAACACCTGTTGTTCAAATTGTTGTTCCTTTAAAGAAAGATTTCTCAATAGTGGCCTCTCCTATTCACCAGCCTGCACAAGTTGTTTCAACTAGTCAGAATGCTGCTCTGTGATAGATTTCACAGAGGTAAAGCCCTATTTATGGTGCATTTTCCTCCTTTTTATCTCTTTATTTTATAGGCTATTTTTATAAATTGTTTTTCCAGCTTTTATTTGTAACTATTCTTGGAATGAGTAGGATTTTATTGTTCTACTTATTTATAGAAGATTTCTTTAGAAAGTGTGTTTTTGCTGACATATTCTGGGCATTTTAAAAATTATTTGGGCATCTTGACTTTGCTTCTCTCCTGCTACATTTATTTTAATGTATTCTGATGCTGTTCTTTTTTCATATTGTTTTAGGAAGAAAAGGAACCATTTGAATTTGGAATGCATTTTTTTTGCATTTACCAACTACAATAAATGTATCTTTTTCAATCCCCCCATAATTGTTAGGATATGTTAGAAACAGTTACCTTTTGACAAATCTAGCATTCTAAGATAAGTTCCTTCATAGTATTCTCTTGCTACTTTAATGCAGATTGGCCTTAGAGGTACCTGTCTTGAGCTGCCTACTTAGAGTTAAAACCAATATTTTAGAACTTATCTAGTGATCTGGCCAGAGTCAGTGGCTCACATCTGTAATCCTAGCACTTTGGGAGGCTGAGACATGTGAATTTCTTGAGCCCAGGAGTTCAAGACCAGCCTGGGCAACATGGAGAAACCCCATCTCTACAAAAAATATAAAAATTACTGACCCTAACAAAAATGAGGCCCAGAATCAGGTGATAAGATATTACAGGAATGGAGAAAAGAGAAGGTGAAATCTCTACAGACAGTATGGGGCAGAAAAAAAAAAAAATGAAGAAGTACTGGGTACTCATTTATTTGGAATTTTCCAAACTTTATAAAACCAGTACACTCACGTCATCCAGGAAGCTTAATGAATCCAAGTATAAAATATGTGAAGAAAACTATATCAAAGCACGTAAAAATAAAATTTCTCAAAACCAATGATCCAAAGAAAATCTTAAAAGTAGCCAGAAGGTGAAAACACATTTTACACACAGAGAATGACAGTAGACTTTTAAAATCAGAAACAATGTTAGTGACAGTATGCAATAGCAAAATTTCAAAATGCTGAGAAAAAAATCGTCATTGTAGAATTCCATCCCCAATGAAAACATCTTTCAAAATGAAGACACAATAAAGATGGTTTTAGATACACAAACACTAAAAGAACCCATTACTAGAAGCCTTGCCTTACAAAAAGAAAATGCTAAAACTTTCAGAATAGTACCAGATGCAAATGAAGAATGAAGGACACCATAAATGAAAACATCAGGAGAAAAATAAGAAGTTTTAATCATTTCTGTATATCTTTAAAAGATAAGTGACTCTTTAAACAAGAATTGTAACAATGTATTTTTACGATTAATACACGTGTGTAAGTGATACGTAAGGCAACAAAAGCATCAAGTCCAAGAGGGTAGACATGGGAGTACCATTATAAGGTTCTTAAACTACAGATAAAGTATTATAATACCAATTGATTATAGACTATGATAACCTAAACATGTACAATATAAACCCTAAAACACATGATAATAGCATAACAAAGAATTATAACTAATGAGCAAAAATAGAAGATAACATATGATCATAAAAATATGTAATTAGTCCAAAGAAGGCAGTAAATAGTGAAAAGGGGGACAAAAATGGATAGGACAAATCTAAAGCAAATGGCAAGGTAAAAGATTTAAATATAGCCATGTAAGTAATCACAGTAAATGCAAATGATAGAAACAACTCAGTTTAAAACCAGGCATTGACAGATTGGATTAAAGGAAATAAAAAGACCAAACTCTATGCTGCTTAAAAGAAATACACTTTAAGTACAAAGAGACAGATAGGTTTTGAGTAAAAGGAGAAAAAAAAGATACAGTGTGAAACGAAAGTTGAAATGTCTGCAGTGATATCACATTAGATTTCAGAACAAAGAGTATAACTAGGAATAAAGGAGATCTTCTTATTAGAAAAAATGTAACAAAATAGCAACTGAATTAATAACAATAATAATAATAATAATAATAATAATAATAATAATAATAATAATAATCTCCCCAAAAAGAAATCTCCAGGCCTGGATTATGTCACTGGAGAATTCTACCAAAAATTTAGTAAAGAATCAACACCAATATATGCAATATTTTCCAGGAAATTAAAGGCAAAGGAGAACCTCACAATAATTGTATAAAGCTAATATGACCCTGATAACAAAGCTAGTCACAGACAGTACAAAAAAACTGAACTTCAGACCAGTAGTCTTTATAAGTATACATGCAAATATTATTTTAAAGAAATAGAAGCAAATATTCTTAACCAAATATTCACAAATAGAATTCAGCAATAATAGTCCCCCTTATTCTTATGGGGTAGAATTTCAAGACCCCCAGTGGATGCCTGAAACCACAGATAGTACTAGATCCTATACACAATGTTTTTCATATACCTATAATAAACTTTAATTTTCAATTTAGACACAGTACAAGATTACAACAATAACTAAAAATAAAATAGAAATAATATAAATAAATTTATAAATAAATTCAAATGTAGCAATTTAAAACTTATTAATAGTTCATATGTAGAATTTTCAATTTAATATATTCTGACTGCCATGGACCACGAGTGGTTGAAACCATGGGAAGTGAAACTGCCGAAAAGGGGGTTACTACTCTGTACAAACAGAATTATACATGATGACCAAGTTGGTTTATTTCAAAAATGCAAGGCTGGCTCCGTATTCAAAAATCAATCAGTAAAAATTATCATATTAATAATCTGAAGAAAAATGACAGGATTGTATCAATTGGTGTACAAAAAAAGAATTTAACACAACTCTGCACACATTTATGATTGAAAACCCTAAGAAAATTAAATCTAGGAGAGAACTTTCTCAACTTGATAAAGAGCATATACAGAATATCTACAGCTAATATAATTAATTATGGAAGACTGATTTTTCCCTCAGATCAGAAACAAGACAAGGATGTCTACTTTTACCACTGCTCTTTAACTTAGTACTTGAACTTCTAGCTACCACTATATGGCAAGAAAATGAAATAAAAGGCATATAAGTTAGAAAAAAGTAAATAAAACTGTTTATTTACATATGAGATGATGGTCTATTTGGAAAATCTCAGGGAATCTACAAAAATATCCCTAGACTAAGTGAGTTAGGGGTGGTTGCAGGATACACGATTGAGATTTAAAAGTGTATCCTTATATACGAACAATGAATATGTAAACAAAAATTAATAATAGCCAAGTGCAATTGTTCAAAAATACCTAAGTCTAAATCTAACAACATAAGAACAGTATGCTAAAAACTGCAAAATGCTGATTAAATAAATCAAATAAGATTAAAATAAATAAAGAGACATTCAGTGTTCATAAATTGGAGCACCCAGCATAGTAAAGATATTGTCTCCCCCAAAAGATATAAATTATAAATAAATTCAAATGTAGCAATTTAAAACTTATTAATTGTTCATATCTAGAATTTTCAATTTAATATATTCAGACTGCCATGGACCACGAGTGGTCCAGTTTAATGCAATTTCTATTAAAGTCTCAGCAAAATTTTTGTAGCTATAGATAGGGTTATTGAGAAATGTATGTGGAAATGAAAAGAATTAGAATATCTGAAACAAATTTTGAAAAAGAAGAAGAAAGTAGGCTGAATAACTACTGAATTCAATACATATATACTTACAATAATTAAAACTGGTTGGAGTTGGTGGAGCAATAGGCATGTCAATGTCATATCTTTTGCCAATTTTTAAATTGGAATGTTGGTGTTTTACTGTTGAGTTGAGAGTTCTTTATGTATTCCAGATACAGACCCTTGATGCTAGCTATTTGATAGATACACGGTTTGTGAACATTTTTTTCCCCAGTCTGTAGCTTCTCTTTTCATCCCCTTACCAGAATATTATTATCGGAGCATACATTGTTAATTTTTATAAAGTTCAATATATCATAAAATATTATGGATTATATTTTTGATGTCTTATCTAAAAATTCTTCCAAAAGCTCTATGACCCAAAGATTTTTACCTTGTCTTTTTCTAAAAGTTTTATGCTTTTACATGTCACTTTAAATTCATGATTCACGTTGTGTTAACTTTTTTTATAAAGTGCAAGATTTAGGCTAAGTTTCAATATTTTTCATACAGATATTCAATTTCTCCAGCACTATTTGTTGAAAAAGGCTATTCTTTCTTCATTGAATTGCTTTTGCACCTTTGTCAAAAATCAGCTGGCCAGGCCAGGCGCGGTGGCTCACGCCTGTAATCCCAGCACTTTGGGAGGACCGAGGCACATCATGAGGTCAGGAGATCGAGACCATCCTGGCTAACACAGTGAAACCCCGTCTCTACTAAAAATACAAAAAAATGAGCCAAGCGTGGTGGTGGGTGCCTTTAGTCCCAGCTACTCAGGAGGTTGAGGCAGGAGAATGGCGTGAATCCGGGAGGCAGAGCTTGCAGTGAGCCAAGATCACGCCACTGCATTTCAGCCTGGGCAACACAGCAAGAATCCATCTCAAAAAAAAAAAAAAAGAATCAGCTGGCCATACTTGTGTGGAACTCTATCTGGGTTCTTCATCATACACTGTTAATATGCTTATTGCCCCAACAACTCTAACCAGTGTTAATTACTATAAATATATATGTGTTGAATCAGGAGAATTAGTCAGCCCACTTTCTTCTTTTTTTTTCATGTGTAATTGTGAGGGAGTAACAAGGAGAATTTTGTGACAATGGAATGATGCTCAATAGTGGTGATTGTTATACAAATCTATGCATATTATAAAATCTCATAAAACTATACATACATTTTATACCAATGTCAATTCTATAGATACATAAGATGTAACCATTGGAAGAAACAGATGAAGGACACATGACATCTTTTGTTCTACTTTAGCAACTTCCTGTGAATCTATAATCATTTGACATAAAAGTGGAAAAATATAAAATAGATTGGAAGAGACACTTCAGTAAAGAAGATATACACGTGATGAATAAACACATGAAAAGATGCCGTTAGTCATTAGGAAAATGCAGATTAAAAACTACAATTAGGTGCTACGAAACATAAAGTAAAACAAAAAGAACTAACATGCTTTACTTACGAGAATCAGTACTGGCTTGACTCTAGATAGTTTCACATCTGTCAGATGAATCATTTATTTCCAGAAACCTCTATCTTTTGGAGACTTCTTAGTTTTATCTAGGAGACTAGATTCGGTAGGGAGATCTGGGTCCATTACCATTTCTCCATGAATTCCCTATCCATTGAAAAAATGTGCAGATACTGCATTTTTTCCTGATGTCTGAGAAGAGATTCTATTTTTTTTTTTTTTGCACATGGAAGTGTTTATTAATCAGGAACTTTTGATCTTTCTCCCTAGACCCTTGTCCGTTGGACTGTCTTCGGGCCTTTTTCTTTAACTTTTATTTTAAGTTCAGGGGTACAAGTGCAGGTTTCTTATATAGGTAAACTTGTGGCATGGAAATGTGCCGTACAGATTATTTCATCACCCAGGTATTAAGCCTAGTACCCATTAGTTATTTTTCGTGGTCTTCTCCCTGCTCCCACCCTCCAACCTCTGAAAGCCCTCAGCAAAATGATCATTGGGAAAACTGGAAAGTTATCAAAACTATTTTTTAATACAGGCACTGTTGTGTTAAAATTCAAAGTAACACTGGCTTTTTGTTGTTATTGTTTGCTTTGTTTTGTTTTGTTTTTGTGGTTTTTTTTTTTTTTTTGAAATCCAGTTCTTCTTCAAAAGCAGAACATATATTTTTGAATTGAGATTCAAACTCATGTCATCATTTTGTTTAATGCAAAGTGGAGGGGACTCCAAAGGCCTGAGATGAAGCTTTGGGATACAAGTCTTGATCCTACCGTGAGGTGGAATCCCAGCCAATGGAATTCTGTTCTCTTTAACAGGGCCTTGTGATTGTACTGATGATGCTAAACTGCTTGCAACTTTCAATTACTTTTGCTCTCTGCAGACTCACCCATACTGCAGATGGCAATAAAATCAGTTGGGTGAGTAACAGTTGAGAGAATGAGGATGCAATTGATTATTTTATTTAGTAATGTTGCGTATAATTATTCAAATATTTGTTAAGAGGAAGAAAGGCACAGCTGTTTTTCATGTACAGTTTTTGAGGACCACTCCTCAAACAGTATTTTGATCATATTTGCCCTATATTTATAAACACCTAGGATACTCAGGAACTCTCAACGATAACACCAAGTAATTCAATATTTTTTGTTAATTGTTTCATTAGTTGATTTAATGTCTATTGAACACTTATTTGTTTGATACATTGTGCAGCATGGTAAGGATATAAAAGTAAGCCATTCACTTCAAAAAAACTCAAAGTAGGCTGGGCGCAATGGCTCACACCTGTAATCCCAGCACTTTGGGAGGTGGAGGCAGGTAGATCACATGAGGCCAGGAGTTTGAGACCAGCTTGACCAACATGAAGAAACCCCATCTCTACTAAAAATACAAAAATTAGCTTGGCATGGTGGTGCACGTCTATAATCCCAGCTGCTCAGGAGGCTGAGGCACAAGAATCACTTGAACCGGGGAGGCGGAGTTTGTAGTGATCTGAGATTACACCACTGCACTCCAACCTGGGTGACAAAAGGAGATTCTGTCTCAAAAAAAAAACCAAACAAAACAAAACACTCAAAGTATATAAAGGCAATTGCTCAATGAAGAAATAAATTAGCCCTGGCACAGTAGCCCATGCCTGTAATCTTAGTACTTTGGGAAGCCGTGGTGAGAGGATCGCTTGAGTCCAGGAGTTCAAGACCAAGTTGGGCAACATAGTGAGACCCCGTCTCTACAGAAAATGAAACATTAGCCAGATATGTGGCACACACCTGTAGTATTAGCTACTTGGGAGACTGAGATGGTAGAACTGTTTGAGCCCAGGAGACTGAGAGTACAGTGAGTGTTGATTGAACAGTGCACTTCACCTTGGGTGACAAAAAAAAAAGAGATAAATTATACTACTGTGATACAGTACATTTAACATACTGTGAACAAGGACTACATACAAAGTGCTTTGAAGAAATTGTCATTTTATTTTCCTGTTCTGCAACATCTCAGGAGTAGGTTATCCATACTTGGGAGTATAGCTTTACTTTCTTCCTTGTGTGGCTTCTTTTAACGTATGAAAGTTGTAACTAAAGCTTTTTCCTTTATGTCTGCATCATATGGACAGATCTTTGTCATATAACCACACACAGTTATAAGAGTGGTGACGAAATCTAGCTATTGATTGAGCAGTTGTATGTCTAGGTTAAACCCAGGAGCTCTATTCAAGGGAGCAAGATCAGAATAAAAATTGCTAGACAATCCACATTCTCTGACCCTAACACAGTCTTTTCTCTGGCCACCCAAATGTTCAACTTTCTCCCCAAAAAGGAAATGCACTTATTTTCTCATCAAGGTAGAAAATCCAGAGTCTCAGACATTTGTTATACTTAGCACAATCTGAGGAAATTTTTAGTGATTTTACATTATTTTGTCCTACAATTCTGGAACCACTTTCTTGTTATTTGGGGAATCATGTTGTCTGCACTTTCCCACACTCGCAGCCAAAATACCATGATAGATTAGGAGGATTAAAAAGAATAAAAACATCTAGTTGGACAAAGGAATAATTAATAATCCTGGAGTTACCTATTCATAGACTTTATTTGATTCTCTTAGGCAGGAATTGAGATTTGCTCCCCAAGAAATAGAGCAAGATCTGCTTATAATATGGTTTTCATCTCTGCTCATTCTGGCCCTTTACTTATTACCCTCTGGGTATTGGAAATTTTGCTCCATTTTTCCATCCACTTCCTGATAGTGCAGGGGAACTGGAGATTGCATTACATGACAAACGGTTCCAGGTTTTTGCAATCTAGATCTTTGAGTCTGTCAAAATAAGATATCTTCAAAAATCAGGAATGGTAGAACAGCCTTATTCTCATCAATCTGTAGAATTCATGTCTGGATTCAGTGAGGTGGTTCCAGTTTCAGCCACTGTGCCTCCATTCATGTCAGCAGGAAAAAGGAAGAGAAGAAAGAAGCATCCACTTATTTTAAGTGTTTAATTCAGAAATTGTCCTATGAATGTAATTCTTCTTACATTCAATCAGTCAGGTCTTCGAATCTGACCATAATGAGATGAAAATTAAAATTAAAAACATAGCCACAGATTGACAGCCATTTGTCCAAATATATACAAGTTATTTTTTTAAAGACTAAGAGAGGAAACATAGCCTTAACCTCGTGTGTCTTTAAAAGAATAAATTTAATGTTATTGAAAACACAAATGTTCTCTGATACCTGAGAAAATCTTACATATATTTGTCTATGGTATGTCCTTTATATATATGCCTAGAGATAGATATAAAATTACACACACATATACACATGCATACACACACAAATATATTACACTTCTAACAGACATAAATTAATTTTCCTGGCCCTCATAAATATCCCATATTTCCATGATTTCCAGAAATTACCAGGCTGAATGACCTCATAAATATCCCTACTTGTGTCATCTAGAATATCTCCTGATGGATAAACATTCTTTTGTCTTCCTTTTCTACAAATCCTGTGAGTACTCAGATGTAGATGGAAATATGTTTGCCTGACACACATCTCGGAATCACTGAGTAGTCTAGTAGCATCAGTCATGACTGAAGTTGACTCTACCATACACTATCTGGATAATATGTATTAAGTAACACCAGCTCAGCGTATTTTGGAGGCAGGCTTTGTAAGTCAGGGTATGTCTTAAAGGACAGGATTATAATAAAACTCTGAGGATGTAGGTAAAATTATTCTAATGATAGTTTGGTTTATTTACAGATTTCTGCATTATCTTTCCTGAAACCAGCTTCAGAAGGTTCTTATCAAGACTTGCATCAAACTTCATTTTACCAAAACCTTGAGCAGAGAGACTCATCCTCTTAAACTACAATCTCTAAGACAGATGCACAGACATAAGGATACACCTCTGTCACGTAGTTACATAGCGATGGCAACTGGAAAAAAATAAAATAAAAAATACGAAATCAAAAGCTTGTTCAGATCCTTTTTTGGTGGCTACTTTTATCCTAATCAGCATAGTCTAGATTAAGCCATAGTAAAATCTAAGTCCTGAAACATCAATGCTTCTCAGAACATAGTTATATTAGTCACAAATTCCATATAACCCAGTAAGTCATCAAGTGGCTCTATTTCATATAATCACACTGAGACTCAAACCAACGTGGATTCCACCATCTCTGACACCACTATTTTGAATAGCACAATCCAGGTTTAATGCAGTGGAAGAGAGAGTGGGATACTGGCACATTTTCAACTAAGTGCTTTGACCTGGAGGCCACATATATCACTTCTGATCACAACTGAGTCACCAAAATTAACCACCTGGCCCCACTTAACCACATGGAGACTGGGACACATAGCAGAAAAGGTGAAGTATATGAGGAGCAATATTATCTCTGTCACAGGCATCCTTTCCAGGAGCCGATTCCAACAGGAAAATTCAATGGAAATAATTTTCTTCTAATTTTTACTAGGTCAATTTACTGATATTTCTTAGAATGTTCATATGTACTTATGACATTGTATTCCCTCTCTTAAGTTTCTGAAAGTTTTCTTTTGATTAACAATATCTTTGATGTAAAGTTCCTTAAACTAATTTTGAAAATAGCTTAAATTTCTTCTTGGCTCTACTACTTTATACCACATTATTTGACACATTTGCATATTAGATTTTTCATCTAGGGAATAGAATATATTGTGCCTCTCATTTCAAACTATTATAAAAATCAAGAAAAACTAAAAATGAAAAAATATATTAAGCGCTATGGACATAGTTAAACAAGAATAATCTTAATATAAATTTTGTATTAATATCAACATTATATATGCTGCACTTGCTGCACTTCACTGAATGCCATTTTGTTTTTATATGACTTTCTATAACTGATGACTATGCCACAATTTAATATCTTCAGCTCTGAGATCCTATTTCAGTCTCCATTGCCATGCTAAGCCTCTCTTTCCACCTTCCCTAATGTTCCAGCTTTCCTATAATCATAACCATCTTCAAGGGAAGAATCCTATTAGCTCCAGCTACATCTAAACCCAGAACCAAGGCCATACATCTATTAATCCATGAACTTTTAAAGATCTGCCTAAGAGAGTATGGGAGTAAAATCTCAGTGAATTCTAGCAATCCCACTTAGTTGGTGTCTTCTGTTTGTTTTACCAACAAAGGAAGTTGTTTTACTGTGTGGGAGGGCAATTAGCCTGATCACTTTTATCCAACCTTAGGCTTGCCGCTTTCATTCATCCTACTTAGCAGAAATGTATTAGTGATGTAGACAGTGTGCCACTCTATCGTGAGACAATAATCTATTTCCCTTCTTCACATGAGAATCAGCTTTCAGTAACTAGTGGAATATTTCATCTCTCATTCTTATCCTTGTTGCTCTTTCTTTTCCCATCAACCTACCATCCATGTTTATAGCAACTACTCTTCCTTCTCTGAGTAGTGCTTGATAATCTAACAAGTCCCTCCCAATCTAAGCATGCTGCCAAGGCAGCTAACTAAAAATGGTCATTTTTAATCAGTTATGGGTTTGGCAGTAATTTGGGGGTTCTTCATATATCTAATCAAAACAGAATTAAATCTTATTTGAGGCCGGGTCCAGTGGCTCACTCCAATAATCCCAGCACTCTGGGAGGCTGAGGCAGGTGGATCACTTGAGGTCAGAGGTTCGAGACCATCCTGGCCAACATGATGACACCCCGTCTCTACTAAAAATACAAAAATTAGCCAGGGGCGGTGGCTTGTGCCTGTAATCCCTGCTACTTGGGAGTCTAAGGCAGGAGAATCGCTTGAACCCAGGAGGTGGAGGTTGCAGTGAGCTGAGATCGCCACTGCACTCCAGCCTGGGCAACACAGAGAGACTCCATTTAAAAACAAAAAATCTTATTTGAAAATAATCTATGAAGATTTTTGACGGTTACTAAACAAAGTTTGCAAGAGGCTGAAAATTTTCATGTTTTCTAAGCTTGGCCAACTGGTTAATGTTGTCTTAAAATCCTTATTTATTCAATATTTTTATAATGTTCTAGTGTGATGTACCCACAACTACCTTGCCTTGTCTCAAAATATTTTCTATTTGTCTGTCTGTTTAAACTATCAGTTTTACATATGCTGTCATAAAATACTCGACTCTTGCTTTCTCTCTTTTCTTTCTTAATTCCATCAACTCACAGCAATCTACCTTCTTTGATTAGGAAAATCTACCAATTAACTCTACTCTATGACCGGTATTTTCAATCTTGCTCTTATTTGTGTTCTCTGACATATATAACTATATATTTTAACTCATTTGACCTTGAAATTTTATTTTGACTTACAAGTTACTGTCTTAGCCTTAATCAATTAAGAATGATAATGTCAACTACAGGAAAATAACCAGCATGCCTATTAATTCATTATAATGCCATTATAACTCTAAATGTTTAAGTACAGTAACTCTCATAGAAATCCTGATGTCTCTTTCATGAGATTATATCATCTTTGATGCAGGTACATCTTATATCTATTCCGCATACTTAGAGGTAAATCTTTAATGACCATTGATATTGATTAAGGGATGAAGTAGGAATATCTTGATACAATTAATATTAACCAAGAAAATGGCTTTTATTGTTAGTGAGCATATCCAAGACCTTTTAAAAAATATAAATACTGATATGCTGTCAAGGGCACAAAAAGAACAAAGGCATGATTAGCTCCTTCAGGAGAAATATAAACAGTTTAATCGATTAGGAAGCCATTTCCCCATATTCATGGCTTGAAGTAACAGTGGAGAGTCCATGCTCACTGGTAGGAAGTGCTATAATTTGTCAAGAAATTAGGGCATGAGACATATGGACACAAGAGATTTCACTTCTTTTGGGCCCCAACTCCTAATGCAATAATGTTTCCTTAGTTCTACCCTTTTGCTGATCCAGACACTTCTGCCCTATTCCCCACCTCATCTAATAATGGACAAGGCTTCCAAATGCAAAACTTAACACTAATACGTTTTCACACAGATGCATAATAAAAGACAGAAACTTGTGTGTCTTATATATTTTGTGTTTTAAAATAAGCCATAAAAGACACAAAAAAGAAAGAAAATATCATAGAACACATTCTAATCATCTGCACTTTAGGCACTGACTTCGCTACCACCAAGCAGACACTGAATCTAAATGAGAAGCAGTAACAAAAATGAAGAATTCCAGCAGGAAGAGCATAGGCAGCTTAATCACTATACCTCACCAATTAAAATTAAATTATATTGAAACATATCGAATGATTTAGCCAAAGGTGAGTGGACGCCTCAGTACAGATGAAAGCCAAACTTACACAATGGACGATGGCTGCTGTAATCTTCAACTCTCCAAAATTTCCTCTAATCAGCAACCTCCTTGGTTAAATTTATTTCTAAGTATTATATTCTGTTTTATGCTATTATAAATGGAATTGCTTCCATAATTTTATTTCTGTATTGTTCATTGCCAGTGTTTAGATCTGTATTGTTCATTGCTAGTGTGATTTTTGCCTCTTAATCTTGTGTGCTACAACTTTCTTGAATTTGTAATATGACTGGCCTTCAAAAACTTCATAGAAAATGCATATTATGAAAAAATATGCATGGAATTCTATTTTGAGGGCACTGAAATGAATTCATTCTAACTTGTTATAACAGGTATGAACAGCATCTAGTTTGAGGCACTAAGAAAGATTTTAAAAGATCAGTTTGAATGCAGCCTCTATCAGAGCAATGTAAACCCTGCTAAAATTAAAGCAAGAGCACCCATCAAATATATGGTGAAGCTTGGGTGGAAGAATGGTGAAATTGTTGATGATTTACAAGAACGTTATGTGGATAATGTCCAAAGAAATCAGAGATTTACAAATGAATAACTCATTTTAAGAAAGGACAAGATGATGTTGAAGATGAAGCCCTGCAGCAGCAGACCATCCATATCAATTTGAAAGGAAAAACTTCACCTTGTTTGTGCCCTATTTGAAGAGGACCAATGACTAACAGCACAAATAGTAGTCAACACCGTAGACATCTTAATTGGTTCAGCTTACATAATTCTGCCTGGAAAATTAAAACTGAGCAAAGTTTCTACTCAATGGGTGCAGAAACCATTGCGCCCAGATCAACTACGGACAAGAGCAAAGATTGCAATGGAAATTTGAAACAAGTGGAATCAACATTCTGGAACATTTTTTCCTGATTTAGCACCTTCTGACATTTTTTTTATTTGTTTCCTAATCTTAAAAAATCTGTAAACACTCATTTTTCTTTCAGTTAATACTGTAAAACAGATTGCAGTGACATAGTTAAATTTCCAGGACCTTCAGTTTCTTAAGGATGGGCTAAATAGTCTGTATCATAACTTACAAAGTGTCTTGAGCTTCATGGAGCTTATGTTAAAATTAAGTTTACATTTTATTTTCAACTTTTAATTCCATTTTCCACAAACTTGTTGAACTACCTTCCAGAGTTTTTTGTATTCTTTAGAAGCTTCTCTATGTAAAATCATGTCATCTGGAGGAAGACTTCTTTCTCTCCATTCTGGATTTCTTTTATTTATTTTCCATGCTTATTTGCTCTGGCTGGAGATCCCAGTAAAATGTAGAATAAAAGTGGTGAAATTGGGTATCCTTATTGTATTTCTAATTTAAGAAAGAATGCATTTAGTCTTTCATTATTGACTATAATGTTAGCTGTGGGTTTTTCATAAATGCTCTCCATCACGTTGAGGAAATTTCCAACCATTCTTAATATGTTGGCTTTTTATAACAAAAGGTATTAGATTTTTTAATGCTTTTTCTGCATCAAATAAAATGATAATTTTGTTCTTTCATTCTATCAATGTGGCATATTTCATTGAGTTATTTTCTTATGTTTTGTCACCCTTGCATTCTTGAGATAAATTCCTCTTTGTAATAAGATTTAAATATTAATAGCCTTCTGCATTTAGATTAATATTTTGTTGAGAATTTTTGCATCTATATTCATAAGGGATATGGTCTCCAATTTTATATGCTTGTGGAGTCATTAGCCTGGTTTTGGCATCAGAGTAATGATGGCCTTATAGATTTAGTTAGGAAGTGTTTTCTCCTCTTCAACTTTTGGAAGAGTTTGAGAAGGATTGGTATTTAATATTTTCTGAATGTTTGGTAGAAGTCATCAGTGAAGCCATCTGGTCCTGGACTTTTCTTTGTAGGGAGGTTTTTCGTTATCGATTCAGCCAATAGGCGTATTATAGATCTGTTCATATGTTCTCTTTTCACTTGCATCAGTATTGACAGTTTGTGTTTTTTTAGGAATTTGTAGGGTAATTAGCATATCCATCACCTCACACCTTTATCATTCCTCTGTGTTGGGAACATTCAAAAATCTCTTCTTTTGTGTATTTAAAAATATACAATAAATTGTTGTTAACCATAGTTATCCTACATTGCTACATAGCATTAGAACTTACTTTTCCTATCCAGCTGTAATGTTGTCTCCTCTAAACAACCTCTCTCTATCCTCCCTCTCCCCTGCCCTTTTCAGCCTGTAGTAACCACTATTACATTCTATACTTCTATAAGATCCACTTTTTTTAGCTTCCACATATGAGTGAAAACATGTATTATTTATATTTCTGTGCCTGGCTTATTTCACCTAACAAACTGTCCTCCAGTTTCATCCATGTTGCTGCAAATGACATGATTTTATTCCATTTTTATGGCTGAAATCCCATTGTGTATATCTATATATCACATTTTCTCTATGCATCATCTGTTGATGGACTCTTAGGTTGATTCCATAGTTGCCTATTGTGAATAATACTGCAATAAACATGAGAGAGTAGAAGATACCCCTTTGACTACTGATTTCCCTTCTTTACATATATACCCAGTAGTGGGATTACTAAATCATATGTTACTTCTATTTTTAGCTTTTTGAGAAACTTCCATACTGTTTTCCATAATGGTTGTACTAATTTACATTCCCGCTAATCATCTACAGGAATTTCATTTTCTCTGCCTACTCACCAGCATTTGTTATTTTTCATCTTTTTCATAATATTCATACTAACTGGGGTGAGATGATATCTCATTGTGGTTTTTATTTTCAGTCCCCTGTTGATGAGTGAGGTTGAGTATGTTTTTATATACTTGGCCATTTGTATGTCTTCTTTTGAGAAATGTCTATTTAGATCAATTGTCCATCTTTAATTGGATTATTTGTTGTTTTGCTATTGAGTTCCTTTTATATTCTGAATATTAATTTCATGTCAGATGAACACTTTTCAAGTATTTTTTCATTGTCTTTCATTTATTGTATTTCATTTTTTTACTCTGTTGATTATGCAGAAGCTCATTATTTTGATGTAATCTTGTCTATTTTTGCTTTTGTTGCTCCCCCAGTCATGGGGAAAGCACCCCACTGTGCTGGACTGCCTATTCCATGGGATATAGGGCACTATGAGGGTTCAAGTGCCAGAATCATAGCTATACTACTAGTTCCAGCTAGGATCACGGCATAGCAACTCTTTGTGCATATGTAGTGGGGTAATAGAAAGGCCCCAGGAATATGGAGGTGCAAGGGATATTTGGCCCCAAGACAGGATGCACTCCAGCAATAACAATATTCTCAAAATCGTACTGTGCCACAGCCGCTTGGGTCTCAGGGAGTTGAAGAACCCAATGTGAGTTTTCTCTCTGTCGCAATACAGCTGCATGATCTTCAGGAATATTCCTATATTAGGTTCAGGGCCTGTGAGGGCTGCAGGGCTCTCCTGAAGGTATAATTACAGGCATCTGCAGTGGTAATGGGAACTACTAGGGATTTCCAGCTTACTTTTTTTCACAATGGAGTGTTCCTACTGGCTTCTGACCAATCCTAGGAAGATGCTTTACTTCCCACTCTATGCTGCCATCCCAGGTGTCTATTCCTCAGGGGGTTTTTTATCCCTTCCTTGTTGAATTTCAGTGTTGGCCTTTAGTCACTCTACCTATAAAACAATTATTTATATGTTGTTTTGTTCCTTCCTTGCAGAAGAAACATATTTTGGACACCTCTAGTCAACCATCTTGATAATTCCTTCTCTTATAATCCTTTTTATTTCTGTAAGGTAGGTAGATATGTCTCGTTTTCATTTCTGATTTTTTTTTTTTTTTTTGCAGTGTCTATCTCTATCAGTCTAGTTAAAACATCAATATTGTTGATCTATTGAAGAACCAAGTTTTGGTTTTGTTGATTCTCTCTAATATTTTATTTTCTATTACATACGTCTATAGTCTAATCTTTATTATTTCCTTCCTTTTATTAGTTTTGTGATTAATTTGTTCTTTTTCTAGTTTCCAGGATGTCAAGTTAGGTCATTTGTTTGAGAAATGTTTTTCTTTTTTTAATATAGGTATTAATGGCTATAAATTTTCTTTCAGAGAACTACTCTCACTGAATCACATACTTTTTAAAAATATGAAAACATTCTGTATTTAATTTTCACATTTCAGGTTTTAAAGAATAAATTCATAATTATTAGTCTCATGCTGGTCTTATGCCCTTTTTATCATTTTATTATTGTTAGGTGTGCAATTTAGTGGCATTAATTACATTCACAATTTTGCATAACCATCATCACTATATTCAAAACTTTTTTTCCACCTCATACAGAAACCATATCCATTAAATAATATTAATAATAATAATATGTGGGAATTATTACAATTTGAAGTGAGACTTGAGTGGGGACACAGCCAAACCATATCATTCCATCCCTGACCCCTCCCAAATCTCACATCCTCACATTTCAAAACCAGTCATGCCTTCCCCACAGTCCCCTAAATTCTTAACTCATTCCTTCATTAAACCAAAAGTCCAAGTCCAAGTCTCATCTGAGACATGGCAAGTTCCTTCTGCTATGAGCCTGCAAAATCAAAAGCAAGTTAGTTACTTCTTAGATACAATGGAGGTACAGGTATTGGATAAATACACCCATTCTACATGGAAGAAACTGTCCAAAACAAAAGGGCTGCAGGCCTCACACAAGTCTGAAATCCAATAGCATAGACATTAAACCTGAAAGTTCCAAAATGATCTCCTTTGACTCTATGTCTCACATCTAGGTCATGCTCATGCAAGAAGTGGGCTCTCATGGCCTTGAGAAGCTCTGCCTCTGTGGCTTTGCAGGGTATAGCCACCCTCCTGGCTGCTTTCATGGGCTGGTGTTGAGTGTCTGCAGCTTTTCCAGGTGTACGGTGCAAGCTGTCAGTGCATCTACCATTCTGGAGTCTGGAGGATGATGGCCCTCTTCTCACAGCTCCATTACGCAGTGCTCCAGTGGGGACTCTGTGTGGGGGCTCATACTCCACATTGCCCTAGCAGAGGTTCTCCATGATGGCTCCGGCCCTGCAGCACCCCTCTGCCTGGACATCCAGGCATTTCTATACAACCTCAATTCTTCATTTCTGTGCACTTGCAGACTCAACACCATGTGTAAGCCACCAAGGCTTGGGACTTGTTCTCTCTTAAGCAATGAACTGAGCTGCACATTGGCCCATTTTAGCTATGGCTGGGATGCAGGGGACCAAGTATGGAGACTGCACAAACAGCAAGGCCCTGGGCCTGGCACAGGAAACCATTTTTTCCTCCTAGGTTCCTGGGCCTGTAATGGGAGGGGCTTCTGTGAAGACCTCTGACATGCCCTGGAGTCATTTTTCCCATTGTCTTGGCAATTAACATTTGGCTCCTCCATACTTATGCAAATTTCTTCAGCCAGCTTGAATTTCTCCCCAGAAAATTGTTTGTTTGTTTGTTTTATTTTCTACTGCATTGTCAGGCTGCAAATTTTCCAAACCTTTATGCTCTGCTTCCCTTTTCAACATAAGTTCCAACTCCAAACCATACCTTTGTGAATGAATAAAACTGAATGCTTTCAATGGTACCCAAGTCACCTCTTGAATGCTTTGCTGCTTAGAAATTTATTCTGCCATATGCCTTAAATCATCTCTCTTAAGTTCAAAGTTCCACAAATCTCTAGGGAAGAGGCAAAATTCTGCCAGTCTTTTTGCTAAAGCATAACAAGTCACCTTTTCTCTAGTTCCCAACAAGTTCCTCATCTCCATCTGAGACCACCTCAACCTGGACTTCATTGCCCATATCACTATCAGCATTTTGGTCAAAATCATTCAACAAGTCTCTAGAAAGTTCCAAACTTTCCCACATTTTTCTATCTTCTTCTGAGCCCTCCAAACTGTTCCAGCCTCTGCCTGTTACCCAATTCCAAAGTCAATTCCACATTTTGGGTTATCTTTACAGCAGCACCCCACTACTCAGTGCCAATTTACTGTATTAGTCTTTTCTCAGCTGCTAATAAAGACATACTCAAGACTGGGTAATCTATAAAGGAAAGAGGTTTAAAGGACTCACACTTCCACATGTCTGGGGAGGCCTCACAATCCGGGCAGAAGATGAAGGAAGAACAAAGGGACATCTTATATGACAGCAGGCAAGAGAGAGCTTGTGTAGGGGAATTCCCATTTATAGAACCATCAGATCTCATGAGACTTATTCACTACCATGAGAACAGTATGGGGGAAAACTGCCCCCATGATTCAGTTATCTCCACCTGTCCCTGCCCTTGACACATGGGGTTTATTATAATTCAAGGTGAGATTTGGGTGGGACACAGCCAAACCATATCAAGCACTATTTGAAATGTTTACCTGACAAAGTCTTAATGATGTGTTTTCTTGAGAAGCCCTCTTGTAAAGCTTTCTTTTTTCTCCCACTGCATCTTGCTTATTCTTCTGGGCCTAACCATGGCCTATTTGTCTTTCTCTTATCTCTGTTGAACTAACAGACAACTCTGATGCCTGGATGGAGGGATCATGTATATACAGGAGTGAACTAATATTGATAAATGATTTAGAAAACCTCACACTTTCAATTGTTGCCTGGAGATACTGTTATAAATCTGAGAGGTATTATTAGATACAGGCTTTTATTTATTTTTTTAATATCCTTTTGTGACAATACTTGAGTGCAGGAGTAGAAGTGAAAATACTGAGTGATTACGTGTGAGAGAAAACTAGTCTTTGTTAACCTGAAATAAGCAAAAGGATCACAATCCAGTTTTTAAAATTTGTTCAAGCAAAAAGTTGAGGAAAGGCATTCAGAAGACAACAGACTTCAGATAAATGGGGTCAGTGTTCTGAAGTGAAAGGTTAAGATCTTGCTTATATAGGCAGAAAACAAACAAGTTTAGTATAATTTTTCTATACAAGGCTGGTTTATGAGTTATAACAATTTAATTATTACAGTTTGCTTTCTTTTTCATAGGGCTTATTTTCTTTTATTTACAGCTGGTTTTTATATCCTTTCCAATTTAAAACAGCGTATTTAATATTCCTTCTTAAAACAGTGTGATAGCCATATCTTTGTGTAAGAAATGTAAGAAAAAAGTTAAACTATAATGAAGATCAATAGTGAAGGGGGAAAGAGGTTTTCCTGGTGCCCTTTAGTCATTTTCAACTAAAATGACTTTTACAAAGCAGTGAAGGTAAGGAATGAGGCTAATCTATAATCAGAGAAACAAAGGTTACAGCTGCCTAGGTTACAGCTGTCTGTCACATGACTCAGACTCCATAATCACATTCCTTTAAGGCTCAAAACAATTTAGAGTTTCAACAGCTTGGATTTTGAATTATTAATACTTATTTTAACATCTTCATTACCAATCAGTCATCAGCCCTCTTCCTCCTCAAAAGTTATATCTGTAGTACTACCTTTTTTTCTAAAGCACTGCAATTCAAAGTAAAGTTGTTTTGTCTCCCAAGACCCACAAAGAACACCAGGTATCCCTGATGATACTACAACAGACTGAAGTCCAGCAACTCAGAACTCCAGTATCATGAGAATCAGCATTGTACCATTCATGACCTGTGAACAAGTATGTTTTATGAGAGAGTGAAGATTTGGAAAGTATGTGTCTCCTCCATAAGAGTATATAGACGGCTGGGTGTGGTGGCTCACACCTGTAATCCCAGCACTTTGGGAGGCCGAGGCAGGTGGATCATGATATCAGGAGATCGAGACCATCCTGGCTAACATGGTGAAACCCTGTCTCTACTAAAAATACCAAAAATAAAAAATAAAAAAATTAGCCAGGCATGGTGGCGAGCACCTGTAGTCCCAGCTACTTGGGAGGCTGAGGCAGGAGAATGGCGTCAACCTGGGAGGTGGAGTTTGCAGTGAGCCGAGATCGTGCCACTGCACTCCAGCCTGGGCAACTGAGCAAGACTCCAGCTCAAAAAAAAAAAAAAAAAAAAAAAAAAAGAGTATATGCACAAAGAATTGTTTAGAAAGAGAAAACAGCAAATCTTGGATTGGGACCCAAAAATGGTTTCTCTTCTTGATTAGCTGCTGAGACACTTGGAACATATAACAGATATAAATTCTCCATGGCTTACATTTATTTTTGGTCAACCTATATCCCAGGACTACTAGAGTCAAACAGTGTGAACATGTTTGAGGGAAGTAGTAACATGACAATGTTGGTATATTGCATGTTAGACTTCTGAATTTCCATATTATAATTTTATATTTTTAATGATACTACAATAGTAAGAACAAAGACTGTCTCAATCTCTCCAGCAGTTAAAGATAGAATAGCAGCATCAATGTCAGTTTCATGCATGTTAGAAATTGAGGAGCACTGGGCAACCTCTTGCCCCATATACCTTTCCCAAAACTTTATGTTAAAATTTCTGTTGTTAGCAATCCATTCTTCTCCCATCCCCCAAAACTATTCTCTTCTTTCCTAAGAAATGTGCTATCTAATATAAACTCCACTTCTCTCCTAGAGGTTAAGAATGGAACAAGAATGCAAGTTCTTAGTCAAATAGAGTCAAGTAAAATTATGAACATGCACTCAGGTCTAACTTCTCCAGGAAGTTCTAAATGAGCACACAAGGCTATTTCCTTTCTTTTCTCCAGTACGGTCTTTACAGTGACAGTCAGTCTCTAACATACTTTATCCTCTGTTTTTTGTATCTATCTCTATATCCTATTGAGACTGATTGACACCAGAGGGCAGCAGTACTGTATTCCTCTTTGCTTTATCTAGGCCTAGAGCATCTAGCCCAAGGCCAGGCATGCAATGAGTGCATGGACTAACTGATATATGGAAGAGGCCACACACACTGACAGAGATCTTAAATTTAGGTCCACTGCGTCCTCTTTATTTGTACTATTTTCAGAGATAATGTAGGAGAAATTTGCCAAACGTTCACTAAAAAATCAACTCACAAAATGCAGGTTAATTGGAAAAAAAAAAAAAAATTTATAACCACAGAGGGATTACTCACTGCTCAACATGGTTCAGAAACTTATATACTATTGATACAGGAGCTAGAAAGAAATTATTTAGGCAGATGTAAAGAAGTACATGGCAAGGCTTCCTTTTTAACAAAAAGCAGCCCCAAATTGTTTCTTTTCTAACAAAGAGCAGCCTGAAAAATCAATCTGCAGACATAGATAAGCAAGCTGGAAGCCTGCGCGGGTGAATACCAGCAGCTGTGCCAATAGAAAAGGGCTACCTGGAAGCCAGGTATGTTCAACATGGAGGCTCCATCTTCCCTTTTCTTTGTCACCACGTGTACAGTAAGGGTGAGGCAACGTGACGCTTGCCAAGTAGAGAACTTATCTGCAACCTAAAAGATTAGGGTGGGGCAACCAGCTTCTTCACATGCTATGCAAATGGCACACCTGGTCCAGTCAATCTTTCATCCCCTATGTAAATCAGACACCTCCTCAAGCTCATCTATAAAACCTTCTGCATTTCACTGCTGAAGTGGCAACCCATTTTCTCTGGGACCCCTCTCTGCTCAGAGAGCTCTTCTCTTTCTTTTTTTTTTTTTAATTAATAATATGAGTTTTTTTTTTTAATTATACTTTAAGTTCTAGGGTACATGTGCACAATGTGCAGGTTTGTTACATAAGTACACATGCACCATGTTGGTGTACTGCACCCATTAACTCGTCATTTACATTAGGTATATCTCCTAATGCTATTCCTCCCCGCTCCCCCCACCCCACGACAGGCCCTGGTGTGTGATGTTCCCCTTCCTGTGTCCAAGTGTTCTCATTGTTCAAGTCCCACCTATGGGTGAGAACATGCAGTGTTTGGTTTTTTGTCCTTGTGATAGTTTGCTCAGAATGATGGTTTCCAGCTTCATCCATGTCCCTACAAAGGACATGAATTCATCATTTTTATGGCTGCATAGTATTCCATGGTGTATATGTGTCACATTTTCTTAATCCAGTTTATCATTGATGGACATTTGGGTTGGTTCCAGGTCTTTGCTATTGTGAATAGTGCTGCAATAAACATACGTGTGCATGTGTCTTTATAGCAGCATGATTTATAATCCTTTGGGTATATACCCAGTAACGGGATGGCTGCGTCAAATGGTATTTCTAGTTCTAGATCCTTGAGGAATCGCCATACTGACTTCCACAATGGTTGAACTAGTTTACAGTCCCACCAAAAGCATAAAAGTGTTCCTATTTCTCCACATCCTCTCCAGCACCTGTTGTTTCCTGACTTTTTAATAATCACCATTCTAACTGGTGTGAGATGGTATCTCATTGTGGTTTTGATTTGCATTTCTCTGATGGCCAGTTATGATGGAGAGCTCTTCTTTCTTTTGCCTATTAAATTTCCACACTTGGGCTGGAATCCCAGCACTTTGGGAGGCCAAGGTGGGTGGATCACCAGAGGTCAGGAGTTCAAGACCAGCCTGGCCAACATGGTGAAACCCTGTCTCTACTAAAGTTACACAAAACTAGCCAGACATGGTGGCAGGCACCTGTAATCCCAGCTACTTGGGAGGCTGAGGCAGGAGAATTGCTTGAACCTGCAAGGCAGAGGTTGCAGTGAGCCAAGATCATGCCATTGCACTCCAGCCCGGGTGACAGAGTGAGACTCCATCTCAAAAAAAAAGAAAAAAATTAAATTTCCATGCTTAACCTCACTCTGACGTGTCTGCCTCCTAGCTTTCCATGGTATGGGACAACAAACCTTGGGTATTACCCCAGACAATGATGGCACTACATTATGCTGGCCAAAAAGGTTATGGGAGGGGAGAGAAGAGGAATTGTATTGAGGATATTACTAGGAAGAATAAAAGGATCCCTGGGAACAGATTAACTTTTAAATAATTCTCTTTGACAATGAAACGGTCTATTCAGGTGTTGTTACATTTTTAGTCTTACAGAAAAGCAAAGAAGAAAACCAATTGTTCTTCTTGGTGGGTCCGGAATTTAGGCAGATAAAGGCACTTCAACTTCTTTGGGAGAGATGATGGAAGCCTGGGGAAGGTCAGAAAGACCTTGAGGTTTCTTCAGTTCAGCAAATTAAAGTGCCATAATTTGAGTTATTAGCTTCTGAGCTCCAACATTAACCAGACAATCAGATTTTATTCAGTGAGCTGTAAACATCCTAAGAGCCATTACAGAGGCAGTTAAGTCTTCATGCTTCTGGAACCACATTGTAAAAAAAAAAAAAAACCATATTGTAAAAAACAAACCAAATTATCCTTGAAAAATTCTAGCCCCCAAGATTTCAAGGAGGCTGATTTGAGTAATAAACTCCTGATCTCTAGCAAAGTCTTACAGTCTTTGAGGAAGGAAGTCTCAGCAGACAAGTCTTTCACAATGTTTTATATTTCATTTATATTATATATTTTTCTTATTGGTACCAGTGTGATAACAGCAAAAAACAATGTAGACACTCCATTCAGAGGTGCTAGATTTTAAATTGTAGCTCTAATACTTATTAAAGAAATCATCTTTGGATTTTTTTATAGTTTTTAAGAATGAAACTCCCTTTGCAAAGACTATGACAGTGACAGAAGTCTAGCATGGCTGATTTCTTCTTGCTTTTAGACTCATACATTGGCTGCCCTTGGTCATTTCTGGGTGTAGGCCAAGCTAACCATGGGAGGAATTAGGTTATAGTTAAACATTGAAGCAAAAATGATAATAGTGCCTCTGTAAAACAAACCTCCTTGCTCAGAGACAAAACTGCCTTTGTAAAACTAATGAAAGATTAGGATTATGGGAGAGGCCTGAATTCTGCTAAAATGTAGGCAAACCTAGATAATAACCAGCCATTGTTCTGGAGGTCACAAGATTTGTAACTTCTCCAATTTCTCCTATAGATAACATCACTATTGTAGAACCTAACATGGGTTTTTTGAGATGTTTTTCAGACTTTTGCATTCTGATGACCTACTAACTCCACCTGGACTCATGACTCGTGACTCAACTGATCCTGTGGTCCCCACCCAGAGGCTGACTCTGCACACGGGAACTATTTTCCAAACCCCTATGATTTCATCCCCAACCAATCAGCATTACCCATTTCCTAGCCCCTTACAAACCACACTATCCTTGAAAAACTCTAGCCCCCAAGCTTTCAAGGAGGCTGATTTGAGTAATAAACTCCTGTTCTTCCATTTGGCTAGCTCTGTATTTATTAAAATCTTTACTGTAATACTGCTGCCTACGAATTGGCTCTAGCTGTGCAGTGGGCAAGAAAAACCTGTCAGGCGATTACAAAAATAAAAGCGTTGTTAGTATCAAATCTACTAACATATATAAGTCATTCAATGGGGTTGCCTCATATTGGGCTCTCAGAAATATGTAAATGACAAGTTAACGGGTGCAGCACACCAACATGGCGCATG
Source organism: Pongo pygmaeus (assembly GCF_028885625.2). Lineage (NCBI taxonomy): Eukaryota > Metazoa > Chordata > Mammalia > Primates > Hominidae > Pongo > Pongo pygmaeus. Next base: position 15,123,479 of record NC_072382.2, read on the forward strand.
AAGACATATGTAACAAACCTGCACGTTGTGCACATGTACCCTAGAACTTAAAGTATAATAATAAAAAAAATTGTGAAAGAAAAAAAAGTTGATGAATCTAGGTAAAGGCATATGAGAGTTCATTTTACAATTTTTGTAACTTTTCTGAAAGTTTAAACTTTTTTTAATAAAAAGTTTTTTAAAAAGAAAAAATAAATAAATAAAATAAAATACTCCTAAGCTTATGTTAATAAGACAATTTTTAGAAAGCCCTAGAAACAACTGGATGGAGGGCTGATTCCCAGGGGAACCATTCGTTGTGCCCAGAGGGTTGGATTTTTTAGTCTCAACCCTCAACTTCCAGGAAGGGGAAGAGGGGCTGAAAATCCAGTTAATCACCAATGGCCAATGGTTCAATTAGTCATGCCTATATAATAAAGCCTTCATAAAACCCAAAAGGACAGGTTTTGGAGGGTTTCCAGGTAATGCACAGGCTTACAAGAAGGTGAACAAGAACTCATTAATGTGCAGGAAGTTTAGCACATTCCATGAGGACAGAAGCTCCTGTGCTTGGGACCCTTCTAGACCTTACCCTATATACCTCTTCATCTGGTTCTTTGTATTGCAAAAGAAAAGAAATTTTTATCTGTGAAATGTGACCTCCATTTTAAATTATCAGGCCGAGAGACATTGAAATTAGACCACAGTCAATGTCCCACCCTCTCCTCCTTGAGCTAAGTAATCATTTCTAAGCCACCTGCTATGTGGACTCTAGACTGAGTCACCATCAATAGCTATAAATTAACATAATGATGCCATATGCAGGCAGCATAATTCGAACCCTATAGCCAATCATGAATCAATGTTATCTCTGTAAACTAATACAAATTTCTGAAAAGAGAACTTTTGTAATCACCTTCCCTAATTCTACCTTTTTTCTTTAAAAACGTGAGCCTTTTCTTTGTTCTCAGGAGTACTTCCCAGTGTTTGCTGGGCTTCAGTCCTCAACCTTAGTCAAAATAAACCCTCTACCTATATTAATTTTGTCTTGGTTTCTTTGTTTAGGTCAACAGAATCCTTTGTTATTTCCTTTATAATACACTGATAAACATGTTTCCCTGAGATCTGTGAGGTGCTCCAGCAAATTAGTTAAGTCCAAGATTGGGGGCATGGGATCCCTGATTTATAGTGGGTCAGTCAGAAGTACAGGCAAAATAACCCAGGGTTTCTGATTGGCATTGGAAATGGGAAAAAGTCTTGTGAGACTGAGCCCTCAAACCATGGAATCTGATATTATCTCTAGGTTAGATGGTGTCTCAACAGAATTGAAGGACACCCAGCTGGTGTTCACTCCAGAAATGTATGCTTGCCTTTTTGGTGGGGAGAAATCCCCACACATTTGGTCGCAGAAGTCTATGTTGTGTCTCTGGTGTGAGAGCAGAGGAAAAACAGTTCGAGTTGTTCTTTCTACTTGGTACTATTTTGGGAGAATTATGTAAAACAGCAATCTATCTGAAAAACAGTTTCCTGTGATTTCCTGCTGGGTCTGATCCTCAGACCCTGACTGACAGGTTTCTTGCCTGGCCGCGTGGCTAGGGGACCCGGCTGCTCAAAGACCCTGAGGAAGGTGCCATAAAGAGTCAGCAGCCGCAGCCTTGACAAGCTGGCTTTGGGGGCATTTATTCAGTACAGATTTAATCACAAAGGCCTTGAGTAATTAACACGGTTGGGCCCCCCTCCCCACCCCCGGGGAGAGCAGTCCTGCACGCAGATAATTAAAGGCCAGGTTCCAAGGCCTAAGTAAACTAACTCATCTGTATCAATTCCATTGTGCTTCCTTGTAATCTACTCTGAGAGAATTCAGCTGCCTTCAGCTATATCCTTTCCCCAAGCTTTTGCAAAACCTCCTGGCCTTCCAAGGTTTGCTTCTTTCTATAATTTTTCCCGCCACCCTGACCGATCTCCTATAATTTCCAACTTAATTTTTCTTGAAATCCAAATTGTTGTCCCAATTAATTTGAATTAAGTTCACTGCCCAGATAATTTTCAAAATGTCACTGCCCAGTATACATACATGACAAAGCAGGTTATGGTGGTAACACAGGTTATGGGAGAAAAGAGGAGGCCTGACTAGCAAAGGTGGTCTTGTTATGTAGATGAAACTTCACAGGTAGTAGCCCTCAGAGAAAACAGGTAGTAAATCTTTTTTTCAGACCTTTAAAGATGTCAGCCTATCTATCAGTTAATCTTTTCTGGATCTGCACAAGGGTTGGCCTTAAATAAAACCTGGCTGCATTAATGTAGATTTTCTCTACAGTTACAGATCCCCTCCCTCAAAAGACATCTTTGCAGGGCTACTTCTGTTTGCTGGCTCTCTGAACAGACATCTCAAAATACATCAAAGAAGTATATTTTGGGGTAAAATATTTTTATTTTCTTCAAAGGCGGGTGAGAAAGCATGAGGCATGGTAGCTGTAGCCACAAATAGTAAATAGACACTTGATGCTAGGAAACCTAGATACACTTCCCTAGTAAATAAAATTCTTATTTTCTGGGAGGCATCTTTCATATTTTAATCTTTATTCAATTTTAAGACACTTCTTTCCCTTACCCACATTCTCAACTATTCAATATGTAGTATTTTATGGAAAAAAAGCAATGGAAACAGTTTTTCTCTAAAATGAGGGCTAACTCATTTTTTCCATTATCCTATCTGTCAACCAAACTATATTTATAATCACACATGTGGCCTTTTATTTTATTACATGGTAATATTTTATTTCATTCTACTTATAAACATTTCTGTTCCCATGTGTTGTACTGAATGCCTGTTGACTCCAATAGGAATGGCACCATGTCCGAGAGGCTGAGGAAGAGACCTGGAGACTGTGAATGAGACATAGGGATTATTGGGGACTTACATATGGGGTAGTCCAGGAGTAGTGAGCTGGACAGGAAAACTGCTCCCATGTGTAAAAACTATGCAGGATATATTATATTTTCACTTAGCCATCTCCATCAGCCAACCTCCACCTGCCAATCTCCATTTAACCCAAAACAAAGGGCCTCAATCCCCTGTATTGCCTGATTCCAAGCAATGGGCCTGGAGTTTGGATGTGCTTCATGGATAAGGAGTGAATCTCCAGGTTGGCCATTCCTAGATTCCTTAGCTCAGAACACCAAACACACATTCTTAGACTATAGGGCCATTCTCAGCATATGCTTGAATTACTGCTGTCAGGTGCGTGTTCCATATACTGTGTAAAGCTTTCTCCCTGTATTTGAGATTCCATTTTTTCTTGCATTATTAATGACTTCATTTCTGAATTTATCACTTTTCTGTCTTACATCTTTTAATTCTTTCCCTCTCAACTTGATTATTTGCATCAGAATAGAGACATGTCTAAAATTTTAATTTTTTATTTTTACAAAGTCTGATCTATTAACTCTCTAAAATGCCCATGTGAAAGGAAAATAAAATCTTGGGACCCCCCCCCCCCAAATATGCCATGCCAAAGACAGAAGCTAAGCTTGGGAACTCAGTCATGCAAAAACTACCTTCCATTTTGTTCCTAAATAGCTGCAAGATAGAAAGCCACATATTGCCCCAGGTAGCCTCTCTCACAAATTGTTCACAAAGAAATTCCTTGTGGGCTGGAAAATCTGTACCCTAAAGAGAGTTGTCTTGAATTTCACCCTGACAATGTAAATTAACAGCTTATCTTTGCAATCATTGGACAAAGATAAAGAAACCATCCCTCCACCCATCCTGAGACAAATACATATTTGACTTCTTCCTCTACTCTATGTCTATTTTTATGTTATGTAAAATGAAAATTTACTAAGCTCAAGATGAATGCATAATTGACTGTTCCTCTGTCCTCTCCTTTCACATATAACATATGGATTCAGTGAGCACTAATCAAAGCCTCACAAGGATATGAACACTTATCTCACTACCTACCCTCCTTCTTTTTTTCTTTCCTCTTCCCCCTCTGCCACTCTTTCCCCCTTAAATATTGAAGTCCTCAAAGCCTTTTTGGAAAAAATGTAGGTCACACATCCTGCTGTAGCTTGTGTCTTTTTTCCTAGGTGGATCCTCAAACACAGAGAAATAAACCTCTGAATTGATTGACACCTGCCTCAGACACACTTTTTGGTTTATATCCATTCTCCCCTTCTTTTCATTTCCTGCTTCAAGGAGGTTCATGTGTTATGCTGCCCCCGCTTTAATCATCAAAATTTTCAGAATCCATAATCTGGATCCTATTTGCATCTATAACCTGAATTGGCCTCCGTTATGGAATTAATCACAAAGCTCAGAGCAAGTCAAGAGAATGACTAAGAGCAAGAACGTTGGTCCCATCTGGACCCTACTTGAAGCTCTCTTTGCCCAATTTGTTTCTTCATTTGTAAAGTAGAGATAATAAGATTCTGGGTTTTTTTTTTTTTTTCTAGTTGTGAGACTTAAATCAGCAGTCCCAATCTTTTTGGCACCAGGGACCAGTTTTGTGGAATACAATTTTTCCATGGACCGGGGCAGAGGGGATGGTTTCAGGATGACTCTAGTTCATTAAATTTGATTGTGCGCTTTTTTCTATTACTATTATGTTGTAATATATAATGAAATAATTATACAGCTCACCGTAATGTAGAATCAGTGGGAGCCATGTTTGTTTTCCTGCAACTAGGTGGTCCCATCTGGAGGTGATGGGAGAGAGTGACACCCAAAGCATGCTGCTTATGTCCAATCTACTATGTAATATCATTTTGGTTGCTGTCACTGCAGAAAATCCTGCTTCATAAAGATAGGATGTTGGAAATGGAAGCAGGCTTTTCAGTGCTTTTGTGGCAATCTCAGGAGATTCTGCCTTGACTTTAATTCAGAATGTACAGAGATTTGAAGTTGTCTCAAACATAATTTTAAGGCCATCAACTCACTTTTAAGTAGATCAACTTTTAAATACATCACTTTTAAGTATATTAATTCACTTGGCACTATAAAGCCTGCCAACAGATGCAGCTTAATTGTCACTTGGCACTCACTGATAGGGTTTTCATATGGGTCTGCAAGCAATTGATTTATTATGGTCTCTGGGCAGTCACACCTCTCTCCTAATGTTAATCTGTACTGGTCGCTAGTACAGTCGCTCCTCAGCACTAGCATCACTGCCTCAGCTCCACCTCAGATAGTTAGACATCAGATTCTCATAATGAGCACGGAACTTAGATCCCTCACATGCGCAGTTCACAATAGGGTTTGCACTCCTATGAGGATCTAATGCAGCTGCTGATCTGGCATCAGGTGGAGCTCAGGCAGTGATGTGAGCAATGGGAGCGGCTGTAAATACAGATAAAGCTTCCCTGATTGCCTGCTGCTTACCTCCTGCTGTGTGGCCCAGTTCCTAACAGGCCACCAGTCCATGGCCTGGGGGTTGGGATCCCCTGGATTAAATGACTCAATTATATAAACATAGATTTTTTGTCCTTTTCCTTCTTTGTTTGATCATGCTATATAAGTGGCTGATTTGTAAATGGGCTTATGCTTCTTTCCACCACCATTAATGATCTATTTTTAAAAATGAAATAAAATCCACTTATGAGAGGAAGAAGAAGAAATCTATTTTTATTTAATTGACTTATACTTGCTTCCCCACCTTCCCCAAAATGCTTAGGTACCAGGCAACCCCTTGGAATTTGTAACCTGGTAATCTCAGTCATCTCTTTCTTTCACCTCGCTCATCTAACCATTTTCTCATTATCACTGGATTGTGTAAGACGATCACAAACCCAACAATGGGTAACTGCTGGCTTACACATGTAAAAGCTCACAAGTAGGACAGATCTTAAGAACAGTTTGCTGCAGAAATTCAAGGTATCACAAGTGCTCCACATCCATTTCCCTACACTTCTGAATTCTGCTCTTCTCTGAGTGGTGGCTTCATTCTCAGGCTGAATGCCTTTTTAAAAACACCAAAGATTTCAGAGGTCTAGCCCTCAGATGTGTGTTCCACATAATAGAGGAAAAGAAAACCTCTTGTCCAAGCATTTCAAACTCTGGTCCATGTTTGCCTGAATCAATCAATATGATCAGTGGGACAGACTTAATTGATTATCTCAGCAATTCTCAAATGTTTCTATCTTGAAAGTTTTCACTCTTAAAAATTATTGACGGTCCCCAAAAGCTTTTGGTTTTGTAAGTTGTATCTAAATGTTATCTACTGTATTAGAAATTAATGAGAAAATTATAAAATATTTATTGTTTAAAAATAGTAATAAACCAATTACATGTTAAATAACATTTAATAACATACAATAAGTTTTCTAAACAAACAAAACAGAAAGAAAAAATCCTACATGTGTGGCATCACATTACACTTTTACAAATCTTTTAATGCTAGACTTAATAGAAAACATCTAGATTCTTATTTTGATTCATTGTTTAATCTGTTGTAATATAATAGTTAAGGTAGCTTCTAAAATATTTGACAATTCACTTGTGAGACAAGAAGAGTAAAAAGGGTAAGTAATGTTTCAGCATTATTGTGAAAATAGCTTTGATATCGTGGACCATGAAAAGGTCTTGGGGACCCTCAGGGTTCTCTGAACTAAATTTTGCTATATTCACTTATCCTTAGAGACATGCTATCCATTGAACCTGGAGATGACAGAATCATCCTGAAAAGTTCATTTTGTACTTTCTCATAGGAAAAGGAGGCTATTTTGAAAGAGGAACTCAAATCTGGTAAATAATCAAGTGCAAAAACGAAAAAAAAATCAGAGTAGGTTCCCATTCAGCTGTATGATTCAGTGGTGTATAAGATGTCTTTTTTTTTTAATGCTATTTTTGTCATCCTAACTACCCCATAATTGTGGTTTATCAAGTGTGGCAAATATACCACACAATTGCAAGATGTTAATAAAAGAGGAAACTGTCGAGGGCAGAGGAAAATTGGGGAACTCTCTGTACTCTGCTTAATTTTTCTATAAATCTAAAACTGCTCTAAAAATAAATTATAAAGATACTTTGAAGGCTGAGGCGAGAGGATGGATTGAGCCCAGGAGTTTAAGCTGCAGGGAGCCATGCTTGCACCACTGCAATGAAATCTGGGCAACAGAGTAAGTCCTTGTCTCTAAAAATGAATAAATAAATAAATAATGAATAAATAAATATTAATTAAAATATATAATATATTAATTGGAAAGAAATATTAATTAGCAAATGACATAATCTAATACTTCAATGCCAATACAAAATTGTTTCTATATACTAATAATAATCTTAATATTAAATATTATACAATTTATAGAAGCATCAAAAATATAAAATAGGTATAAATCTAATGACAGATGTGTATGATGGTTAATACTGAGTGTCAACTTGATTGGATTGAAGGATGCAAAGTATTGTTCCTGCGTGTGTCTGTGAGGGGGTTGCCAAAAGAGATTAACAATTTAGTCAGTGGACTAGGAGAGGCAGACCCACCCTCAATCTGGGTGGGCACCATTTAATCAGCTGCCAGTTCAGCTAGAATAAAGCAGGTGGAGGAACGTGGAAAGACTAGACTGGCTAAGTCCTCTGGCCTCCATCTTACTCTTTTGCTGGATACTTCCTGCCGTCGAACATCAGACTCCAAGTTCTTCAGTTTTTGGATTCTTAGACTTACACTAGTGATTTGCCAGGGGCTCGCAGGCCTTTGGACAAAGACTGAAATCTGCATTATCAGCTTCCCTACTTCTGAGATTTTGGGACTCGGACTGGCTTCCTGGCTCCTCAGCTGCAGGCTGCCCTTGTGATCATGTGAGTCAATTCTCCTAATAAACTTCCTTCATGTATATACATTTATCCTATTAATTCTGTCCCTCTAGAGAACCCTGACTCATACAATGTAAAAACCTCAACACAGCTTCTGAGAATCATCTCTCCATCCTTCAAATGAAGAGACTGGACTGGTTTTATGGTGTGTGCAATTCTTTTTCCTTCAGCTTAGGATTCTCCCTCAGATTTTCATTTATGGCTCTATGGCTTTCAAAATGCAGATTTCAGCTCACACATCACTTCCTCAGGTTCCCTGTCTACTGTATAATAATAATTTTGAGCTTTAACTACATTATCATCATTATCATCAACATTATCATCACTTTGCCATCATTATATCTGAGTTTCATACATATATTGTGACACCAGTTTTACCCACAATGACGTGAGACAGATACTGTTACTATCTCCATTTGCAGGTGAGGGAACACAAGCAAAGTAAGATTCAGCAAAAGGCCCAGAGTCACACAGTTACCAGGCTCTCACCCCATCTACTGGTTACTCTCTATCCTATTACTTAAGTAGATTTTCTTCACAGTATTATTCACTTCCTAAAATTATATTTATGATATATGCATAACTGTATCTATGCATATGTGTATATGTGTATGAATGCATTTAGTTTTAAACGTGCTTATTTTCTGATTTGCCTACTTTAAGGGCAGAGAACTTCTTGTTCAAGTTTGTGTCTTCCAGAATGAAAATGAGCCCTAGGAAGTATGGCCCTTCATGAATAATTTGTGAATTGATGAATGAAATCAATGGTAATCTCCTCATTGCTCCGGGGCTATATCCTTGTGGATTTTATTTTAAAAGAGAGAGATGATTATTACCTTTGTCAGGTAATTAGAATAGCAATAAGTGTGTGTGTGTGTGTGTGTGTATCTCTCTCTATCCTCCCCTCCCTACTACCCATCCAAGCCTCTAATAACAACAACTCTACTCTCTTCTTCTAGGAACTCAATTTTTTTTGGGTACATTCTCATCCCTAGGCACTCTTCTAAATAGTTTACATTTATTAACTCAGTGATTTCTCACAGTGACTTTATGAGATACGTTCTATTATACACATTTTACAGAAGAAATCACAGGCAGATGGAACACAGGAGAGAAACTTGTTTATCTGGCTCGTTCCTTGTAATTCTACTTTAACCTGGAGTAACTCATTCTATTTGCAACTTAATGTATTAAATGTTTATCCAACTTCTAGCAGTGTAGTAGTCACAAGTAGACAGGGTCTCTCTAATTTGAATATTTAATCTTGGCTTTTAAATCACTAAGCTTGATTTGAAAAGCTTTTTATTGTTCTAAGTGCTTCCCCAAATGCCATAAATAACTAAGCTATTCTAGAATCTTGTCATCTTTCATTTGGGTTTTATAAATCTTCTGAATAACAGGCATATGCATTAAGTTCTAAGATTCAATAAACAGTGTTTAGAACTATTCCTTTTTTTATCGTGTAACAATATTGTCTGCTGGAGAAAATCTCACAATCTACTTTTTTTTTCCTTTTATTTTTAGTTGACACATAATCGTGCATATTTATGGGGAACAGAGTGATATTTTCATACCTGTGTATATTGTATGGTAATCAAATAAAGGCAATTAGCATATCCATCAGCTCAAACATTTATCATTTCTTTGTATTGGGAACATTCAAAATTCTCTTTTTAAACATATAAAATAAATTATTGTTAACTATATTCACCCTACAGTGCTAAAGAACACTAGAACATATTTTTCCTATCTAGCTGCAATTTTGTATTCATTAACCAATCTCTCCCTATCCTCCCCTCCCTGCTACTCATCCAAGCCTCTAATAACCACAATTCTACTCTCTTATTCTAGGAACTCAGTGTTTCTTTAGATCCCACATGTGAGTAAGAACATGCTCAACATCCTCTTGGACACCACAAATTTTACCTCTCAGGGTCTGTGTTTTCAAAATTTGGTTTTTCATACTGATTTTTTAAATCAGTCAGGAGTCAATTTTTTGTGAGTGACATATTTCCAACTTGAACCAGTTTTACAACAAATAGGACTTGTTAGCTCCCGTTTTTAAGCCTAGGCGATAACAGGATGAAAAACATCTAGAATAGCCAACAAGAATCTCTTGCCATTTCTTGTCTTTCTGACCCACTTCACTGTGACCTACTTTTCTCTCACCATAGGAGAACTTTGTTGATAAGGCAAGAACAGCAAGTTGCAGGGTTTTATCAAAGACATTCTAACACAGATTCTACAGAATAGTGTAGTAGTTCATTTTCACATCAATCCCCTGTCACAAACAATGATAGAAAAAGAATGCAATTGGCAACTTACAGAAACATTATTCTTCAATATGGTGGTTATCCACCGGAGAAGAGAAAAACATGAATTTCCAAGAAAAAATAACATGAGGATCTCTTCCTCTCTGACTGAGTGAAATTTCCCAGTTTTCTCCTGGTGTCTTAGATAAGATTGAGAATACTGAAATTGCATTCCCAGGCCTTCAGTCAGGCTTATTTTCAAATTCAGAATTCGAAACTGAGTTCAAGAAGTACACCATTGTTTCTAAACTGAAACAGAAGATTGCAAAATGGAAAATTAAGACTTCACTGTTCCACCCAGGGTCAAGTCTCTCCTTTATGGTTCAATCACCCGGTGCCCTTTGCTTGCCCTTGTCACGTGCCATTATCAGGATAGGTCTTCAGGTGAATATGAAGATATGCTGCCCAGGTACCCCTTCAAGGAAAGACTTACTTCCCAGTGGTGAGGAATGCAGTGAGCAAACTCTGTATTGGTCTGCCTCAAATTTAGAGACATGCTTCAACTCATGTCAAAACCTCCCAGGCAGGCCACATCAGATGACTGAGGAAGGCAGAAGTATAAACAAGCTTGGCCATTTCTACATAGTAAGAACAGTATGGGCCAGGTGCAGTGGCTCATGCTTGTAATCCCAGTACTTTGGGAGGCCGAGGCGGGCAGATCACGAGGTCAGGAGATCGAGACCATCCTGACTAATACCGTGAAACCCCGTCTCTACTAAAAATACAAAAAAAAAAAAAATTAGCCGGGCATGGTAGCAGGCGCCTGTAGTCTCAGCTGCTTGGGAGGCTGAGGCAGGAGAATGGCGTGAACCCGAAAGGTGGAGCTTGCAGTGAGCCAAGATCGTGCCACTGCACTCCAGCCTGGGCAACAGAGTGAGACTCTGTCTCAAAAAAAAAAAAAAAAAAAGAACAGTCTGAAGGGTAATCATCCTCACCCCAGAGTCCCCTGCAGATTAGTCAAGCCTTCTCAGGTCTGCATCTCATTTCACACTTCAACAGTTTTACTTCTTCCACGTGGATTTTCATGACTCTTATATCACCCAGAGGTCCAAATATCAAGGCAACCCTTCCTGAACACTTAGAACTTGCTCTGGATTTACTCTGTTTTGTGTCTTTAGGCTCCTTTGGATTGCCAGCTCCTCAAAAGAGATATTGTCTTATATGTGTGACTTTTAATAACTTATAAAACGTATACAGCTGGCACAGATGAGCATCTGAAGAATTAATGGGGTAATTATTTAATTTTAGAAGTAAATGGGAGAGATATGGTCACAGATATGCTCCTCAGAATGAAGGGGCTATAAGGCAGCAAAACAAAATAATATTGTCCTATTTTAAAAATATAATTAAATACCCCATTATTCCTAAAAGGAAGCATTTAATACCAATCATAGTCTAGAGTACCTAGAGAAAGAAAAGAAAAAGTATTTGGAGAAGGAAAGGCTTTTCCAAAATATCAGCACCAGAACATCAAGATCACTTATGAGTCAGTTTTTCTACTCTATGTCATCATTAGAGGCGGTTCCTAGTGATAGGCAGATCATTTGTGTATCAGAATTTCAGGTTGCCTGAATTGGCATTGACCACACTCAGTGTTTCTTAAACTAGACAGGTGTTCCATGGCGATAAAGTCTGTGCAATCCTACCCTCAAACTTTGGGAAATCTGAGAGGCCAAAGAAAGAGGATGACATATCCAGTTTATCAGAAAGAATCATTTAATAGAGACTTAGGAACAGAAGCCATGACTATGTCACATACAGCAAAGTGACAGGATGATAGATTGCTGTGACACTACCCCCAGACCCAGGGTTTATATACTGGAGGGAATGAATGTGTACAAAGACACAATAGGAATGGGACTCGGCACTCCCAACCCCACTAATGCATTTTTTTCAGACCTGCTGGTCCTGCATGCTGCCCCTGGGGTGCTGGGACACAGCCCAGGGAGAGGGCAGAATGCAGTGCTCATGGCAGAGCAGGTGGCCCCCAGGGATCCACACTGCTGCTGCTGGCTGGCCTAGCACTGTTGGGCAACAGTGGGCAGAGGCTTCAACCTGCAACTTCCCTATTTCAATTCAGCCAAGAGTACCTGCATCACCTCCTCCATAACCTTCAATAAAGAAGCCCCAGCATGCCCCACCCTACCAAGGCCTGTACTACGAACTGGTAAACGCCCTATAGCTGCTGGAGATCACAACTAGACCATCCAGACTGTAAACCAAAAATAAAATCCTAAGTTCCCCAACTGACTTATAGGCCTCACTTCTTGGCCAAGTGTATTCCAAAATAAACCTGAAAGTCTAGTTCAGGTTGTGATGGGAAGGGAGGTAGGATATGCCTCATTATAATCTCCTCCCTTTGAAATTCAAGCACAACTGACCAGCATTAACATTAATACGGAGACCTTGAGACTGACAAAACAGACTCTCTGTAGCAATAAGATACCAAATTCCAACCCTCTCTAGTATAGAATCACATGACAGCATAAACCAAAAATAAAATTCTAAGCTTCCCTCTCACCCCCCAAATAACTGAATAGACCACTCCTTTTGGCCAAAGACATTCAAAAGTTAGCCTAAAACACAAATTCAGGCCATGATTGGAATGATTGGTTGGATATGCCTCATTATACCCTCCTCCCTTTGGAATTCAGGCACAGCTGACCAACATTCACATTAAAACAGTGACCTTAAGACTGGCAAAGCAGACTCTTTGTAGCAATAAAATGCCAACATAACAGATAGCAGGCCCTGAAAGAAATCAAACTATTTTACCCCAAAATATATTTCCTTGATGTTTCTTGAAATGGCCCTGCAAATCTGTCTCTTGTGGGGAAAATCTACATTCTGTAGACAATCCCTTTCTTTTTCCAGCTCTTTTTCCTGATCTAAGAGAGAATCAAGGAATATTCTGGCACCTTGCAAAGTCTAATAAGAAACACTTACAATCTATTCTCTCTGAAGCCTGCTACCTGGAGGCCTCATCTACATAATAAAAACCCTGGTCTCTACAACACTTTATCTTAACCTAGCCACTGCCTTCTACTGATTCCAGGTCTTTAGATAAACACTTTCAACCAACTGGCAATCAGAAAATCATTGAATCCACCTATGACCTGGAAGACTCCCAACCAACACCCCTCCTTCTCCCTTTTCCATCCCCCATCCCTTCTCCAAGTTGTGTTGCCTTTCTGGACCAAACCAATATACATCTTACATATATTGATTGATGTCTTAGTCTCCCTAAAATGTATAAAACCAAGCTGTAGCCCAACCACCTTGGACCCATGTTTTCAGGAACCTCTGGGGTTGTGTCATGAGCATATCCTTAATTTTGGCAAAATAAACTCCTAAATTGATTGAGATCTGTCTCAGATACCTTTGATTTACAAAAGTCAGCAAGCCCTGAAAGAAATTGAAGTATCTTATCCCAAAATATATTTCTTTAACATATTTTACATATTTTGACATGGCCCTACAAAGCTGTCTCTTGTGGAGAAAAATCTACATTCTATAGAGAATCCCCTTCCCTTTGCCAGTCTTTTTCCTGGTTCAGGAGAGAATTAACTAAGACTGTGGCACCTTTTAAAGTCTGATAAACTTTTACAGTCGATTCTCTCTGAAGCATGCTACCTGGAGGCTTCATCTGCGTAAGAATCTTGATCTCTACAACCCCTTATCTTAACCCAGACACTCCTTTCTATTGATTCCAAGTCTTTAGGTAATCAACTCTTTCAACCAAATTGCCAATCAGAAAATCTTTGAATTCTCTCCTTCAAGTGTTCCCACCTTTTTGGTCTGAACCAATGTACATGTTACATGTATTGCCTGATGTGATATGCCTCCCCAAAAGATATAAAACCAAGCTGTATCCCAATCACCTTGGGCACATGTTCTCAAGACCCCCTGGGAGGCTGTGTCATGGATCATTGGTTCTTATAGTTGGCTCAGAACAAATTTAAAATATTTTGCAGTTTAACTCTTTCCGTTGACAAGACCTTGCACTCTCACTTCCTCTAGAGCCAGCCCTGTTGATGGAAAAACCTTACAAGCCAAGATAAGCCATGCTCTGACTCTGTCCCATATATTTCATTCAAGGTCCTCTGATTGGAGGACCTTTGAAAAGCTAAAACAAATGGCGTTCCAACATAGATTTCACTCAAAGAAATTAACCCTGTCACCCTCATGTGCTCAACACCAGAAGGATGACTGGTCTTTTCCTTTGCCTCATTATAATACTAAAATCCCCACCCAGGGAGAGGCTTATTTGCCATTTTCTAATCATGTCATGTATGTGTTACTCCTTACTAGACTCATGCACCCTGCACTGCACCCCACACACGTGGTGACAGTCACCTATCTCATGAATTGTGCATGTCACTCTCCTTAACCCGCTTATTCCTGAGGTTGCAATTTTTTGAATTTTTGCAATCAGACCTTGGTGATGACCTTGAGCAATAGGATACGAATAACTCCCACACGCTTAGCATTCCAATAATGGAGCAGGAGGCATAAACGTATTAAGGCACCACAATGCACAGCCTTTAGGGAGACAGCATGAGACCTTTAACTCCAGTGTTGGCTCCCTTTTGTTCCAACACAAGCCCTTAATAAACGCCTTGACTGGTAAACTTGTTGGGCCTCATGCCACTTTCTATTACATGAGAGTCTAAGAACCTGTGATTGGTAACAATAGGACAATTGAAGTCGATTCCCCAGGGAAAGGCAAGAACACTCTGTAAGCCTCCTTCAAGGCAGAATTTATAGTAACGGTAGATAAAGTAGAAATCTTAGAGGCATTCCCGGAACAGGGATCAATCAGAAGTCAACATGCAACCAAGCAGCCTAGCAGCCCAACAACGTAGCCTCAAGCTGCATTTTAAACTTTTTTTCTTTTCTTTCCTCTTTCCCATCCCAGTCTCAAGATATAACTTTGGGACAAACTGCATATGTGTTACCTCTCATCTTTAAATCCAGGCTCAAAATGTGCTGTGAACCTCCATTCCCTTTCATTTCCCATACTATGCTCCCATGCCTTATGCACATTTATTTACCTACATGCTTGTTAAGCACACACCATGCTCTCTTATCTGGTCCTACCTTTCCTTGTAAGCTTCATGGGTCAGATCCTTATAGGGACCAGGCACTTCCGGAATTCTTTCTCCAATAAAAGATTACTTCAAGGATGGAATCCACTCCAGGTGACTATAAGATGTACTGCAACTAATTTATAACCTGGCAGGATCCACGATGGTGCCAACCCCTTCACCAAATGAGACAATAATTCAAGATGAGACATCGGAGCAAGTCATGCCACCTGGCACCTCCTAGCCCCTTCTCTCTTCTGTATTCCAAACCCTTTCTTTAAAAAACCCTGCTTACCCACCACAAATCGAAGAGTAGAATTGCTCTGTACTCTTCCCCTTACCTAGCATGGATAATAAAGGAATATCACTCTTTCTTATCATAATGCATTATTATTTTGACATCATTCCTTAAGAAAGAAGTTCAGCGAGCAGCCAGACCCTTTTTGCTGGTTACAAACATGGTGAATTAGCAGCCAAGGAGTTGCTTTATCCCCCTCAACAGGCTCACTCTTTTGGCAATTCTGATTTAATAGGTTTGTTTTAGACATTGCGGTCAGACAAGTTTGGAAAACACTGTCATAACAGAGTCCTATATTTCTCCACACACATATCTTCAGGTACACCTTTCCCAACCACTGCCCTTCCTTCTCTCATGAATGTGGAACCCAAGCCTGCTCTCTCCTCCTCAAAGTCTCTACAGATACAGTGGCATGCATTTATTTTTTATTTTTATTTTATTTATTTATTTATTTTGAGATGGAGTTTCACTCTTGTTGCCCAGGGTGGAGTGCAATGGCGTGATCTTGGCTCACCGGGTTCAAGCAATTCGCCTGCCTCAGCCTCCCAAGTAGCTGGGATTACAGGCATGCTCCATCATGCCCAGCTAATTTTGTATTTTTAGTAGAGATGGGGTTTCACCATGTTGGTCAGGCTGATCTTGAACTCCCAACCTTAGGTGATCCGCCCTCCTCGGCCTCCCAAAATGCTGGGATTACAGGAGTAAGCCACCATGCCTGGCCATGCATTTATTTTCAATCTTGTGAATTAGTATGGTCAATCTCTTTTCATTATTCTCTCTTTAGATTTATCTTAAGAGGAGAGAGATACCTGTGGGTCTGAGGCTCATTTATCACCTGGGCTTTTAAATTCTCCTTGAGAAATTGCTGCAGTTTGCTTTGAGGAAACAACATAATTCCAAATGTCTTGGTTATCCTTAACTGGGAATTTTGGTGTTTCTCAGACTGCTAATTTTCATCCTATTTATATTAGTTTGCTATGACTGCGATAACAAAGTACCACAGACTGGGTGGCTTAAACAATAGAAATTTATTTTTTCATAGTTCTGGAGGCTATAGCAAGCATAAAATCAAGGCTTTAGCAGGGTTGGTTTCTTCTGAGGACTGTAAGGGAAGGATCTGTTCCAGGCCTCTCTTATTGGCTTATAAATGGCCGTTTTCTTTCTGTCTTCACATAGTCTTCCTTCTGTACATGTCTGTGTCCTGAACTCCTCTTCTTATAAGAATATTACTCATATTGAGTTAGGGTCCACCCTGAATATCTCATTTTAATTTAACTACTCTTTAAAGAAACTGTCTCCAAATATGTCACATTCTGAGGTCCTGGCGCTTAGGACCTCAACATATAAACTTTGAGGGTAACACAATTCAGGCCATAACACCTCTCGAAGCAAGAGTCTTTATTCTGTAATAAAACCTAAGATAATCAAGTGTGATACTCCATATTCAGAGTATCATCCTCCCTTCAGAGAGGAATTCTAAAAGAAGTAGACATCTTCCTAAAGCTACAAACTCTAATAGAAGAAGAGCTCAGGATATCAAGTGATACCAGAGACCTGGAAATAGGTGATTTCCAGGGGCTGGAGTGTGAGGTGTAAAGAAGTTAGTTCTTGTGTCTAGGTTTAAAAAAAAAAATGGTTATGTAGAGATAACTACATAGAACTGTACCACCAATTAATGCTCCATGTTTTCTATCTCAAGAACAAATGCGTACTCATTCGGAAGATAGTATTCATTAATTTCACACCTCCCATGGCTAAGACAGACAGTTAAGCCAAGTAGGAAGAGCACAAACACTAAAGTCAAGCCAGCCTGGGTTTAAATCCCAGCTCTATAATCTCGTGGCTAAGTGGCCTTGGGCAAATTGTTCTTATTCTTGTTATGTAAAGACGCTTACAGCTTTAAAAAAGAGGTATTGCTTACCTGAAGAGTTTGTTTCATGGATTAAAATGAAGTAACACAAGTTAGGCTTTCAGCAGAAGGCTGGAGACATAATGGATATTCAAGTAAGTTTGCCTTTATTCACTTTCTTTCTTTTTTTTGTGGGGCAGGGACGGAGTCTCACTCTGTCACCCAGGCTGGAGTGCAATGGCGCCATCTCAGCTCACTGCAACCTCTGCCTCCCAGGTTCAAGTGATTCTCCTGCCTCAGCCTCCCAAGTAGCTGGGACTACAGGCACATGCCACCACATCTGGCTAATTTTTGTATTTTTGGTAGAGGCAGGGTTTCACTATGTTGGCCAGGCTGGTCTTGAACTCCTGACCTCGTGATCTGCCTAAAGGAGGAGACCAACCCTTATATTGTCTTATGCCCAATTTCTGCCTCCAAAGAAAAAAAATAATAAAAACTAAAAGGCAGAAATGAAATTCACAAGCAGACAGCCCGGTGCCACACCCTAGGCCTGGTAGTTAAAAATTGACCATTGACCTAATCAGTTATGTTATCTATAGATTACAGACAGACATTGTATAAAAAAGCACTGTGAAAATCCCTATCCTGTTTTGTTCTGATCTAAATACCGGTGCATGCAGCCCCCAGTCACATACCCCGTGCTTGCTGAATCAATCACGACCCTCTCACACGCACCCCCTTAGAGTTGTGAGCCCTTAAAAGGGACAGGAATTGTTCACTCGGGGAGCTCGGCTCTTGAGACGGGAGTCTTGCCAAAGCCCCTGGCCGAATAAACCCCTTCCTTCTTTAACTGGGTGTCTGAGGACTTTTGTCTGCAGCTTGTCCTGCTACATTTCTTGGTTCCCTGACCAGGAAGAAAGGTGATTGGTGGATGGTCCAGGCAGCTCCTTAGGCAGCTTAAGCTTGCCCTGTGGAACATCCCTGTGGGGGACTCCGACCAGCCAGAGCTACGCAGATCCTGAGAGCACCCCTGGGTAGGCACTTGCCCCAGTCGGACGCCTCGCCAGAGCAGTGTGTGGCAGGCCCCAGTGGAGGATCAATGCAGTGGCTGAACACCGGGAAGGAATGGGCACTTGGAGTCTGGATATCTAAAACTTAGTAAGACTAACCTTTGAAACTTGCCCACTCCATTTGAGTAGAAGCGTGACCTGATCACCCATGGTGTGCCTTTATTGGCACTTTGGTTTTGGTTTTGGTTTTGACTTGGTTTGAATTGCTTGACAGGACCAGTCTTAGGAACTTGCCCACTCCATTTGAGTAGAAGCATGGCCTGATCACCCACGTCGTGCCTTTATCAGCACTTTGGTTTTAGTTTTGACCTAGTTTGAATTGCTTAACAGGACTGGTCTTAGGAACTTGCCCACTCCATTTGAGTAGAAGCGTGGCCTGATCACCCATGTCGTGCCTTTATCAGCACTTTGGTTTTAGTTTTGACTTGGTTTGAATTGCTTGACAGGACTGGTCTTAGGAACTTGCCCACTCCATTTGAGTAGAAGCGTGGCCTGATCACCCATGGTGTGCTTGTACTGGCACTTCAGTTTTTGTTTTTGACTTGACTTGGATTGCTTGATACTTTGGTTTTAGTTTTGACCTGGCTTGGATTTCTGGATACTCTAATTTTATTTCTGATTTTGGTTTAGTGCAAACTGCAAAAGTGTGTGTCTGCCCTTTTTATCCGTTCTTTGTTTTGTGGTGTGTGTGTGGTGTGAGCACAGTGTTTTGTCTCGAAGAAGCATAGGTCAGGCACAAATAAGCCCACCCTACTAGGAACTATGTTGAAAATTTTCAAAAAAGATTTTAAAGGAGACTATACAGTACTATGACACCAGGAAAACTTGAAACTTTGTGTAAGATAGACTGGCCAGCAGTAGAGGTAGGTTGGCCTTTAGAAAGAAGCCTGGACAGGTCCCTTGTTTCAAAGGTATGGCTCAAGGTAACCTGTAAGCCAAGAAACCCAGACCAGTTCCCATACATAGACACTTAGTTATAGCTAGTTTTAGACCCCCCACCCCTGAACACACAGTGGTTGAGAAAACAGCAGCATAAGTGGCTGGCAGAGGCAAGGAAAGACCAGCAGACAGACAGAAAGGAAAGAGACAGAGAGGAAAAGAGGCAAAGACAGAGAGGAAGAGACAGACAAAGAAGGAGTCGAGAGAGAAAAAGAGAGAGAAAGAGAGAAAAAGAGAGGCAGAGAAAAAGAAGAGACAGGCAAAAGGAAAGTCAAAGAGAGAGAGACAAAGTCAAAGAGAAAAAAAAAGAAAGATATACAAGTAGTTAAGAACAAAAAAAGTGTACCCTATTCCTTTAAAAGCCAAGGTAAATTTAAAACCTATAATTGATAATTGAAGGTATTATCTGCAACCCTATAACACTCCAGCCACTTTGTTGTCAGTGTAAACAAGGACGTATCCCGATTGCACTGAGGGCTTCCTATCAAAAATCCTTAACTCAGTAACTTGCAGATGGCCCAAATGCATTCAATCTGTAGCAACAACTGCTTTGCTAACAAACAAACAAAAAAAAAGGTAAAAAAAAAACTTTTACAGGAAACCTCATTGTGAACACACCTCACCAGTTCAGAAGTATCCTAAGGAAAAAAAAAAAAAAAATGGAAAAAAAAGGAAGGGTGAAATTTATATAAAAAGAGTATTGTATGGTAAATTCTTGTCCTGAAATAAATTAACTGGTTGTTTAAAGAAAAAAATATTTGTAATAAGTCAGAAAGTTGAGGCATGTTGAAGAATTGTCTGTGAAAGTCATGAAAGAGAAAAATGTTATTAAAAAATGCAAAAAAATTGTATAATTTAAAAGTAACTAGGCCTCCTAAATGTAAAACTATTGAAAAAAAGAACAGCTTATGTGCAAGGTGTATAAGAAAAGTAAAATACACCTTTAGTAAAAAGATTATAAGGAGGCATAAGAATGTACATTTTTACCTACATTAAAAAGTTAAAAAAAACTATTGCTTTGAAGGTTTAAGCAAGTTTTAAAACGTTAAATGTAAAGAAAATTCTGTGTGTAACCATATTGGCTAAAATTAAAGAAGTATCATCCAGTTTTTCTGTGAACTGGACATTAAAGTAAAAGCATAACAGGTGTTTTTTAAAGGACCAACCTGCTCTTTAGCAAAAATTATGAAAGATTAAAAAGAGTCTACAAAATCTTACCTTTTGGTCAAACATTAAAAATAGATAAATATGTCTACGAAGTTTTATTAAACTTATGTTTAACATTAATAACACCCTAATATAAAGATAAAATTTAGCTTATCTGGTATAAAAATCATACGAGAAGCATTGTTAAAGCAAAATGGTATTTGGCTTTCTTTGGTTTAAAAACTAATAAAAATAGTTGCTAAAAGAAATTTCTCAGTAAAAAGGCACTAAGGACTATAAAGTCCACTGCCAAGGTCCACACATTTAAAACAAAAGATCAATTTCTTAAAAATGATATACCTGGTTTATCTTCCACTTTCCTTTCTCTCAAAAACTGATAGTCTTTTAGTACATGTACCACCCCTAGAATTCTGGTAAACCAGCACCAGCCTGGGGTTCACATTCTCAGCAAACGGTGGAAAGAAGAAAAACTCAAACCAGCCTGGGAAGGACCCTACCTTGTGCTGCTAACCACCAAAACTGCTGTTTGTACAGCAAAAAAAAAAAAAGAAAAAAAAAAGGATGGACTCATCACACCCAAGTCAAGAAAGTGCCACCCCCTCCAGAGTCGTAGGCCATAGTCCCAGGGGGAAACCCTACCAAACTAAAGCTAAGAAAAATTTAACTCTTTTCATCTATTCTATTACTCTTTCTTCTTTCCTCATTCTATTGCTGACCATCTAGTTATTAACATAACCAAGTCAATTTCATCTCAAACTATTGCATTTAATGCTTGCCTTGTTATACCCTGTGAGAACTTGCCAAGTCAAAGACAGCTTTCTACTTCAGAAAAGTACTTCTGTCCCTCCTGACTCTCCTCAGACTAGGCATTAGTAAACTAGGACCATTTAATGGTCCTAGGACAACTAGACAAGGTTTCCAAAGGGTGGCCCCCAGGTCTAAGAGCCCTAGCAGCCATGGCCCTGTTAGCACAAGAAGCAAATAAACTAACCCTTAGGCAAAACCTGAATATAAAGGCCCTCCATGCTGTAGTAACTTTAATGACTACCAAAGGACATCACTAGTTAACAAATGCTAGATTAACCAAGTACCAAAGCTTGCTATGTGAAAATCCCCCATAACCATTGAAGTTTCCAATACCCTAAACCCTGCCACCTTGCTCCTGGTATCAGAGAACCCAGTTGAACATAACTGTGTAGAGGTGTTGGACTCAGTTTATTCTAGCAGGCCCAACCTCCAAGACCATCCTTAAACATCAGTAGACTGTGGATGGGAGCAGCTTCACCACCCTTGCAAAGTGACTGTGAAGAAGACGACAAGCTCTGCTCCAGTCACACCCGGAAGCTGACTGGTCCATGCACAGCCAAAGCATGAGAAAACTCATCACAGGACTCTTTTTCCTTAAAATTTAGACTTTTACAGTAAGGACTTCAACTGACCTTCCTCAGACTGAGGACTGTTCCCAGTGTATACATCAAGTCACTGAGGTAAGACAAAAGGTTGCTACAGTCCTATCATTTTATGGTTATTATAAGTGTACTAGAACTCTAAAAAGAACTTGTTTGTATAATGCTATTGTATACAAGGTATGTAGCCCAGGAAATGACCAACCTGATGTGTGTTTTGACCCATCTAAGCCTCCCATGACCACAGTTTTTAAAATAAGATTAAAGACTAAGGATTGGTGAAGGCTCATAAATGATACGAGTAAAGTGTTAGCCAAAGCAGAAGAAAAAGGGGTGCTCAAACAAGTCACCTTGAAATTTGATGCCTGTGCTGTCATTAATAGTAATAAGTTAGGAATAAGGTGTGGTTCTCTTAATTAGAAAAGAGGCTATATGGCAGAAAATAAGTACATCTGTCTTAAATTAGGACTGTGTAGAAATAAATGTAAATACTAGTTTTGTGTCATTTAGGCCACTTAAATTAAAAAAAAATAAAAAGGATCCAGTCCACCTCCAGAAAAGAAAAAATAGCCCTTCCTATACTAAAGGACAATGTAACCCCTTAGAGCTAGTAATAACCAATCTCCTTGATCCTCGCTGGAAAAAAGAGGAGCCTGTGACCTTAGGAATCAATGGGGCTGGACTAGATCCTCAAGTAAACATCTTAGTTCGAGGAGAAGTTTACAAATGCTCTCCTGAGCCAGTGTTTCAAACTTTCTATGATGAACTAAATGTGCCAGTAGCAGAAATTCCAGGAAAAACAAGAAATTTGTTTTTGCAATTAGCCAAGCATGTAGCCGTCTCTCAATGTCACTTCATGTTAGATATGTGGAAGAACATAATAAGAGGTCAATGGCCATAGGAAGCCTGAGAATTACTACCTACAGACTCAGTTCCTGATCAATTCCCAGCTCAAAAGAATCACCCTGATGATTTCTAGGTCGTAAAAGCCTCAATTATTGAACAATATTGCATAGCTAGAGAAAGAAAAGAATTCACTCACCCCATATGACAACTTAGTTGTCCAAGACAGAAACTGTATAATGGTACCACAAAAACAGTCACTTGGTGGAGTTCAAATCACACAGAGAGAAATGCATTTAGTAAATTCCCAAAGTTGTGAACCGTGTGGACCCACCCGGCATCCCACCGAGACTGGACAGCCCCCACTGGATTATGCTGGATATGCAGGCATAGAGCTTATGCCAAATTACCTGACCAGTGGGCAGGTAGTTGTGTTATGGGCACTATTAAACCATCTTTCTTCTTACTGCCCATAAAGACAGGTGAACTCCTGGGCTTTCCTGTCTATGCTTCCTGTGAAAAGAAAAGCATAGCTATAGAAAATTGAAAAAATGATAAATGGCCCCCTGAGAAAATCATACAATATTATAGGCCTGCTACTTAGGCACAAGACAGCTCATAAGGATACCAGATCCCCATTTACATGATCAACCGAATCATAGTTACAAGCTGTCTTAAAAATGATCACTAATAAAACTGGCAGAGCCTTGACTATTCTGGCCCGGCAAGAAACTCAAATAAGAAATTCTATCTTTCAAAATAGATTAGCTCTCGACTACTTGCTAGCAGCTGAAGGAGAGGTCTGTAAGAAATTTAACCTTACTAATTGCTGCCTACATGTAGATAATCAAGGGCAAGTAGTTAAAGACATAGTTAAAGATATGACAAAACTGGCACATGTGCCCGTACAAGTGTGGCATAGATTTGATCCTAAGGCCATGTTTAGAAAATAGTTCCCAGCACTAGGAAGATTTAAACTCTTATAATAAGAGTTATAATAGTAATAAGAACCTGCTTACTGCTCCCTTGTTTGCTACCTGTACTTCTTCAAATGATAAAAAGATTCATTGCTACCTTAGTTGACCAAAATGCTTCAGCACAAGTGTACTATGTGAATCACTATTGATCTGTCTAGCAAGAAGACATGGGTAGTGAAAATGAAAGTGAGAACTCCCACTATTGAGTGAGAGTCTCAAAGGGAGGGAATAAATGAGGAGACCACCCCTCATATTGTCTTATGCCCAATTTCTGCCTCCAAATTAAAAAAAAGTCAAAACTAAAAGGCAGAAATGAAATCCACAAGCAGACAGCCCGGTGCCACATCCTAGGCCTGGTAGTTAAAGATCGACCCCTGATCTAATCAGTTATGTTATCTATAGATTACAGACATTGTATAAAAAAGCACTGTGAAAATCCTTATCCTGTTTTGTTCTGATCTAATTACTGGTGCATGCAGCCTCTAGTCACGTACCTGCTGCTTGCTCAATCGATCACGACCCTCTCACGCGCACCCCGTTAGAGTTGTGAGCCCTTAAAAAGGACAGGAATTGCTCACTTGGGGAGCTTGGCTCTTGAAACAGGAGTCTTGCTGATGCCCCTGGCCGAATAAACACCTTCCTTCTTTAACTCAGTGTCGGAGGAGTTTTGTCTGTGGCTTGTCCTGCTACATGCCCACCTCTGCCTCCCAAAGTGCTGGGATTACAGGCGTGAGCCACCACAACCAACCCGGCTTTATTCACTTTCTTACTCTCCTGTAGGATTTGGAATTCCAGTTCAAATTTTCCAGTTTAATTATTGATTTCTCATGGTACCTGCTTATGCCAGAAAAACTCTGTATGTTCCAGTAACATCTTCCATTTGCCTAAGTGGATCTTTGTCTCCTCTCTCCCTTTTCGCACATGAACTTCTGAAGGACAGCATTTATAGCAATTCATATTTTCTGTTCTGTGTCTTAGCAAAATGTCTGGAATCTAACAGGGCATTGGCCCTTATTCAGGTCTATTGCCATATCCATAGAATCATGTTAGATAAAATATCAATTTATTTACAAATAGCAAAACATGGCAGCACCATTGTCTATCCTAGGACACTTGTCTCTAAAAAAAAAAAAAAAAAAAAATCATTGAACAATAGCATACCACATAAGAAACCACTCTTAACATTCTCATATAGACCAATTGCCAGCCCTCCTTCTGCCCAGCCTAAATCTATCCCCAGGACAAAGCCTTACAGCAGCACAAAACAGATTCCAATCCAGAAATGTTATATAGGGCCACCAAATAACAAGAGGAAATGAGCTGTTTTCTCTGGGCACCTTTTACGCACTGTTTAGTGTTAGAGCCAAAAACTGATCTTGGCTCTCTCTCTTCCTTCTGTTTTTTACAGATTGAGCCTCTTATACTGTTTTTCAACCAGTTCCTTCCTGATAGGCGGACATGGTGGGTTAAGATATTTCTCACTGATGAAGAAAGTTGATATGCTTTTAAAGGTTTCCCAAAACTCATCTGATAGCATTTTCCCTAGAGCCTCTTTCCATCTACTTCTCTGCCTTTTTGGGATAACATCATTTTGTAATATATGTTTTTTACAGTTCAATTTATCTGGAAGTAGTCTATGTGAAGGTTACTAATAATTACATTCCCTGATCTTATCCAGGGTCTTAAGCCCACTTTTTCCAACCAGAGTTAAGGGATAGGTGAATATTGCCAAACGTTCCTGAGAAGCTGGCAGTGTCTCTTTTCCTAATTTCAAGTTCAGGATTACACATCAATGTCTATAAATGAAAAAATAGGTTCCATTCATCATTCGAGAAACTGGGCTAAATGATTTTTCAACATGCACAGTATTATGTTTAATATATCCATTTAAGAAACAGAAAAAAACTAAGATAGAATAAAAAGATTGGCCAAGATCATAGAGCCAATGCCTAATATAGCTACTGCAATTTGCTTCTGCGTATATTGTATTCCAAAATCCACCGTCTTAAAAATCCATGCCCCCCAATATTTTTCAACAAAACCCTATGCTGGAACTCCCAGATAGAAGCTATTTGGAGATGTAAGTTCAGCTCACTTAACTGTTTGTAGAGTGAACAGAGGTTTTCCAGTGGAGGGAAATACTCATGTAACATAGAGAGATACTAACGAGGGACGTTCACACTCTTGGATATATAGATTTACCCCAACACTCTAAATCAAGTTACAATTAAAAATATGGTACCCTGTCTCATTAGTTGTTTATATAAGTAGATTCATGTCTATAGCGGGAATTGTTACCTATTACATACTTATAATGGGAATTATTTGAGAAATTTTATTTCTTTTTTTTTTTTTTTTTTTTTTTTTTTTTTGAGACGGAGTCTCGCTCTGTCACCCAGACTGGAGTGCAGTGGTGCGATCTCGGCTCACTGCAAGCTCCGCCTCCCGGGTTCACGCCATTCTCCTGCCTCAGCCTCCCGAGTAGCTGGGACTACAGGCACCCGCCACCGTGCCTGGCTAATTTTTAGTATTTTTAGTAGAGACGGGGTTTCACCGTGGTCTCGATCTCCTGACCTCGTGATCCGCCAGCCTCGGCCTCCCAAAGGGGAAATTTTATTTCTAAGACAATTTTTAGAAAAAAAAGCCTTTGATTAGCATTTTTCAGAGGGATTTAGAAAAATATTATTGTTCCAGGTGTCCTGCTACACCACACGCTTCTTTACCCAAAGTGGAGAGCTGCTCCTTTGAAAATATGTCCACCAAATAGCTCTGATTGCTGTTGCTATCTCAACCACAAACTCGTAATTGTGATTACCAAAAATCCTAAATATTGAAAAATCACAGAATATGGGAACAGAAAGACCAGTTAGGAATCTTTTGTTCCAAATTGCTCATTTTCAGATGTGAAACCTGAGGTTCACAAGGAGAAAAAACTTTCTCAAGTTTACATAGCAAGTAAATAAGGGTGAGGACTGACTGGTCAAATATGACTCATGCTCCAGTTTCCTTTCAACTCTCTTCCATCAGTTATTGACAAAAGATGGCTGGTGATTGTTCCTACATTCGTTTTCTGGCTATGGGTTGTTTATAGAGTGTTCTGTTGATAAAGGGCTGATGAAAAGGAGGACTTCAGAAACTGCTCTTGGTCTTTGGCATCATTTTATTGATGCCTTAATTCCCCATTATCTTTGATAAGTCCCTAAATCTTGCATGCCAACACAAACACAGATAAGAAATCAAGTTACATTATTCCAATTTATTGCACAAATACAGGTAATTGAGAATACATAAGGAGGTCACAAGCACACTAATAATTAATGATACAATATTGCATTGTGGGATAGAGTAGTTATGGAGCAAGAAATTAAGGCTGGATGAAAAGGTGTTCATTCAGTGGTGTTCATGGAGAAGATGACCTTGAAGTTGAAATTTAGAAAGACAATTTGGGGCAGTGATAGCGTGAAGAGAACCCCAGCATTGTGCTCTGTGTCTGCCCGAGGTGGGCATACCATAAAAGGCAGGTGGGGTGGGGCAACTCTCAGAACGATCTTGAGAAAAAATTTATAAATTGTGTGTTGTGTATAAGAAATATGTAGTCAATGATGAAAATATAAACTGAGTGAAATAAAAGAGATCATATATTATACAACTGTAAAGATAGATTGGATCAACTCCTAGAGGTCCTGGTAAACCAGGTTTAAGAGTCTGTATGTGAACATCCATGCCATGGAAGTGATGTGATTAATACCTACAGATGATCAAGAGTAGAGATGCAGCTTAGCATGATACACGGTGAAAGCGTAGGGTTTTTTATTCTGCCGTCAAATTTGGAGAAACAAAATTTTATTTTAGAAAAATGAGAAGGGGAAATCCTCAGGCCCTACAATTAAATAAAGCGTACCAAGTCACTTAATTATTTGTTGTGTGATTGTCGTAATCACTTTCATAATCTAGGGAAATTAACATCTACCTGTCACCTTTTAATCTTGGCATCCTCAATACATAAAATGTAACTAATTATTTCATTAATTGTGACTAATACTCTCAGACTGATTTTTTTCAGTCATTCTATAGGACTCTTAGGCTAAAAACATAAACTATCTTTTCCTTCTTTTATAAAAGGAATTTTTTCTTAGCTTACTTTTCTTCAATACCTTCTATTCATAATCAACTATCTTATTTCTCACATATGCTCCCATTCTCTTTCTCTAAAGGTCTTTGCAAATGTTTTATTCATTTACTCATCACAATACTCATGTGTGGAATTTCTCAGCACCTTTTGCATTCATTCACTATTGCTGTTTTCTCTGCCCTATATTCATGCCTTAGGTGGAGTTGCTTATCACTGTGGACTTTTCTCTTGCCCAAGCCTACAGATACTGTCTCTGATGGATACTTATTTTCTCTTTATCTGATCTTTCTCTATTTTGGGCTACCTGCTCTCTACTGTTTCACAATGCATGTTGATGACTAATTATTGTATCTTCTAGTCTAGATTTTATCCTTAGTTTTTCCCTCCAATTATAGGCATGTGAAGTTTAGCTTAGCTTCACTTCTATCTCAAAATAATTCTCTTAGAGTGTTAACTTGCTTCATTTAATAATGATTTCTCTTATAATGACACTAAACCTGTATCAAATTTTATCTTTACAGAACTCTGTATTGGATGTCATCAGGCCCTCTATGGCTGCATTTCCCTTTGTTTTCCCAAAATGAAAGTCCAAAAATGAGCTTAATTTAGGTCTATTTGTACTCTTCCTCCACTTTTCAGATTTCTGACTTTTTATCTTTTTTTTTTTTTTGAGATGGAGTCTCCCATTGTCACCAAGGCTGGAGTGCACTGGTGCGATCTCAGCTCACTGCAACCTCCGCCTCCCGAGTTCAAGCAATTCTCCTGCCTCAGCCTCCCAAGTAGCTGGGACTACAGGTGCCTGCCACCATACCCAGCTAATTTTTTCTTGTATTTTTAGTAGAGACAGGGTTTCACTATGTTGGCCAGGCTGGTCTCAAACTACTGACCTCGTGATCTGCCCACCTCGGCCTCCCAAAGTGCTGGGATTACAGGCGTGAGCCTCCGCGCCCGGCCCTTTTTATCATTTTTTCAACATAACCAGTGTTCTCCTCTCATCTTAGACTCAAACACTTAATGTATTAGTCAACCGGTTGCTTATCTAACTTTATTCTTTAATTTGTTAACAAAATCTACCAGTTATTCTTTTTCTACGTGTTTTAGATATAACCATTATTTCCATTTCCACTCACTTTATTTCAGCTCAGGTCTTAATTTAGTCTTCTTTTTTCACAAATGTTTCACTAAACATTTGTGAAATGTTAATCTCTCAACTTATAATTTCCCTGTTTTTACCTATCTACCTCCCCAGACAACGGGTAACTTAATAAAATTCCCCACTTCCTACTTGTCAATCTGCAAATAATATCATATCAGTGAATATGCTGATGATTCAGGCAATTATACAGATCTTTATAAAACTTCATGTCTTTGCAAAAATGTATTATTGACTGGTGGTAAAATATTTGCATAGAAAGTTATATATAGTGTAAGTAATACATATGTGTGTGTGACTGTGTGGGTATGGGTGGATGGTACAAATCATGCCCAACTGTAACTATTAGGAATGCTAAAAAAAAAAAAAACCCTAAGAACCAAATACTATCAAACTTTCAAAGTTTAACTCAACTTTCAGCCAGCCTTCTTGTTTTCTGTATTTGCACAGTTATAATCAAACAGTTAAATCTTGCTTACTACATGTTGACTTTCCAGCAGAGATGTGTGTGAAGTCATAATATAAAACAAGAAAAATAGGAGTCTATCATATCTACAAATGGAAGAAGAATATTAAGGTGAACAGAAGCAACAAAAACAAAATATTTTCATCTGGCGAATAAATCTAATGTAAAATCAGCAGGCTGTGGAGAGAATAGAATTTTTTCCAGTAGCCCCTTAGCAAGACCTTGGCCTTCTGGATCCTTGGCTGTGAATCAGAGTGTTCTGGACATGTGATTCTTATAAATCAATGGGAGGAGACATTTCCCCTCGGTCTTCCAACTCACTGTAAATAGCTGAATATATGTTTAATTCTTCATAAACACGATCATCTGGAACCTGATAAGGGAAAAATCATTTCATATCAATCACCACGAATTTCCCATCCCTAGAAGTCTCGCTCAAGAGACTTACCTCATCTACTTTTGTCTTTCTGGCTCTCACGCTCTCTGTCACTAAACTGATTATTTCTTTCATTTCCAGAAAACCAAATCAGACTGGCTGGCCAAGTGGGCCCAAAAGAAATCATGTCAGTCAATGACAAGTTGGGGAGGTTATTCCTTAGTATATCTGCTATCTTATTTATCCATCTTTGGAAGAGAGTGATTTTTTTTTTTTTTTTTCTTTTGAGACAGGGTCTCACTATGTCACCCAGGCTGGAGTGCAGTGGCCACAATCTCGGCTCACTGCAACTTCCACCTCCCGGGTTCAAGCAATTCTCCTGCCTCAGCCTCCTAAGTAGCTGAAATTACAGGTATGCACCCCCATGCCCCACTAAGTTTTATATTTTTAGTAAGGACGGAGTTTCACCACATTGGCCAGGCTAGTCTCCAACTCCTGACCTCAAATTATTCTCTGGCTTTGGTCTCCCAAGGTGCTGGGAAGTCTGGCTCTGTCACCCATGCTGGAGTGCAGCAGCATGATCTAGGCTCACTGCAACCTCCACCTCTTGGGCTCAAGCGATTCTCCTGCCTCAGCCTCCCAAGTATCTGGAACCTCAGGTGCCTGCCACCATGCTGGGCTAATGTTTCCTTTTCTGTTTTTGTTGTTGTTGTTTTGTTTTGTTATATTTTTTAGTAGAGATTTGGTTTTGCCATTTGGCCAGGCTGGTTTCGAACTCCTGACTTCAAGTGATCCGCCTTCCTCGGCCTCACAAAGTGCTGGGATTACAGGCGTGAGCCACTGTGCCCAGCCTGGAGGAGAGTGATTTTAAAAGGTGGCTAGACTTGAATGCCTCAGGAAAGTGGACAGATGGAGAGAGTATGTTTCTTCCATCAGACATGGGCAAGTACATGAGCACAAGGTGCTGGTGGTTCTCATCAAAGGTGTAATGGACGGGTGAGGCAAGTGGAAACATTTGGTAGTCATGAATCAGAAAGGAAAGAAAACTGAGGTTTTAGAGCAAGTTGGAAAGGAAAAGTCAAGAAACAAAGGAATAAAACAGAAACAGGAATAGGCGGCTACTTCTGGGGCAGAAAACAAGGCCAGATACCTGGGTGGTTTCCTCACAAGCCTTCTGCACATTCATCTGTCATGCTCCACACACTTTAAGGCATTTTCTAACATTATACAGATCCTATTATTCCAACCCTCATCCAGAGGGATATATTATGAAATGTGTGCTACTTATGGGTATAAAATGTGATTTAAAATGTGAGATTTGGAAACCAAAGTAATAAAACTTGGAGAAACTATTTTCTGGAAGAAATGTTTCAGAAAACCCAAGCCATATTTTTAAGGAATAAAGCTCCAATTCATTAACCTGTCATTCAAGATTTTATATCAGGCTTCTATCTACCTTGTTTCCTTTGAGTTCTTCCCCAGCTCCATAGATTGTGAGTGACACAGCACTACCAAGTCCCAGAATGGTGAGAAACAGCATCATCACTACAATTTCCTATTGAACAGCAACAAACGACAAACAAAAAGAGTCACATGGTATGCGCCCCAAAAGTTTATTTTCGTATAGCATCTCCTGTTTTCATCTCCCTACCATCTGACCAGTCCTTCTAAAGTGACACATACACACACACACACACACACGCACACACAAACACAGGCACAGAAAAACCCAGAGATCGTCACTTGCAGTAGATAACTTTAACCCCGACGAATTTGCCTGGGTTGAGGGGAGTGGGCAGCCAGCATCTCCCTGGACTGTGTGAACTTACAGAACACTATACTATGTAATAGAAGTTACAGAAAAGGATGGTGTTCATGGAACAGGAGAAGAGGGCTTCTTACTTACATTAGGACCCAGAATCTTAGTCTTCCCACACAAAAAAAATACATACAGTGGAAAAGGAAGCCATAAAGCACTTGGTCTCAAAAAATTTCTGGCAACTGTGGATATGGATATAAGCCAAGCTCTTCTTCAGGTTGATGATCAGGATGGTAATTCCCATTCCCCCAGCTATGCTGCTGGCAGTGTTTGCTCCCAGGCTTCCTCTCACCTGATAATAATGAAGAACACTCAGACCTGGGCCTGCACTTGCTGGCACATTCAATAAAACTATCTTCATTTCAGGGCTGGATGCATCCAGTAAATTCCACATTGCTTCCAAATTTTGGTTAAAAAGGGAAACCCTCAAATTGTCCGCATTGTTTAATGAGCATATATTACTCTCTCGCTGGACTGCCTTCAGGAACCACATGAACACGTACAGTCTTTCCTCAAATATTCTCCTTAATTGAAAACTAATTATTTATTTGATCATGTGAATATGCCTACAAGGACAATGCCAGTGTGAGTACACTTTTTTTAGAACAAGCATCAAGGTAAACATAAACTTCATTGTATGTTAAATGGTACAATTTATGTTTCTAATGATTATATCCAACTTCTGTTGCAAAAAGCCTTAGGACACAAAATAGATTGAAACAAAATCATATATCCACATTCACAAGTAATATAGGAGACAAAGATGTGTTTCCCTTAAGACTCTTAAAACTCCGTTCTTCTTGCCTCACCCGTGAGGCAAGTGGAAACATTCGGTAGTCATGAATGAGAAAGGAAAGATTCTTCTTATCTTTTCAAGGATGGACAAAGACAGAAACGGGCAACTCACCAGATATGTTGCATTTCTCCTTTCAGATATAATTGACAAAATTCCAGAAATAGAAAACTGTTCAAAAAGGAGGAAAAAAAAGCGACAATGAGTTTCTTGTTTTCAGTGTGTCCTTTTTAACCCCATCTTCCAAACATAGGTAAAATTTGGGGTACTCGATAAAGTTACTTATTAATGTCACCTGTGAGCCCAATATTTCCTTATTCTTATTTTCTATAGAGTGCTTCTCAGAATTAAATGTGTATACGAATAAGGCTGGGTGTGGTGGCTCATGTCTGTAATCCCAGCACTTTGGGAAGCCGAGGCGGGGGAATCACCTGAGGTCAGGAGTTCAAGACCAGCCTGACCAAAACGGTGAAACCCTGTCTCTACTAAAAATACAAAAATTAGCCATCCATGGTGGCGTGTGCCTGTAGTCCCAGCTACTACGGAGGCTGAGACAGGAGAATCACTTGAACCCGGGAGGCAGAGGTTGCAGTGAGCCAAGATCATGCCATTGCACTCCAGCCTGGGCGACAAGAGTGAGACTCCATCTAAAAAAAAAAAAAAAAAAAAAAAAAGTGTATATGAATCATGTGAGGGTCTTGCTAAAATGCAGATCCTTATTCATTAGTCCTGGGTGGAGCCTGAAATTCTTCATTTACATGAGGCTTCCAGGAGATGCTAACCCTGACAATGCAGGGGTTACTCTTGGAGTAGCAACGTCCAGCAACAACAGGGGCATGAATCTATTAGACCACCACTCATTCTATTGCAATTGTCTATTTATATGTGCATCTTCCATCAGCTCCTTTAGGCAAGAAACATGTGTTCGTGGCATGCGTATTTCCAGAGTCTGACATACATCATGTGAATATAGAGTAATTATGAAAATGTACATGATGATATTTTTACCAAACATTTATATATTTGATATAAATATAAGTCAATAGCACAAATTCAAAGCAATCTCCTAAAGACTCAGATTGTGAGTTTGATGGGTTGAGAGACACCTAATAAGCTGTGTTTGAAATAAAAAGATAGTAGAGACAAGTTTCAGTTATAACAGAGGTACAGGTTCAAGAAGAGTCCTGAACAAGTCATCTGAGCACTAAGGATTTAGCAGAATACAAAGTGAATGTGACATAGTTTAGAATTAAAATATATTCTTGTGAATGAAGTATCGATATAAAGAAAAAATATTAATAATCTCAAAATAACTGTGCAGCGAAGGAAGACAAACAGTAAAGAGAACATACTTATATAAAGCTCTAAAAGATGCAAGTTAATTTATATTCACAGAAAGCAGATCAATGGTTTCTTGGGGATGAGAGGACAAGGAGTGGAGGGAGGAAGAAAGAGTTACAAAGATACACAGGGAAGCTTTTGGAAATGATGGATACATACATTGTATTAATGTGGTGATGTTTTCATGTGTGTCTATGTGTGTCAAGGTTAGCAAATTGTACACCTGAAATACTTGCAATTTATTATATGTCAATTAGACCTTTAAAAAGTTATATACCTTATTATCTCACTCATCCACCTATTTTTCCAGATAGAACAGTGAGTAAAATAGATACCAGGAAAAAATACCTAAAAGAGTTTCTAGGGCATAGAAGGTCACCATATGCCCATTGATCTTAATTTTTCTCACCCCAGCAATCTCTTTCCTCATTTTTCATGAAGATAACTTTATTTTCTATTATTATTATTCTTATTATTTTGAGACAGAGTTTCGCTCTTATCGCCCAGGCTGGAGTGCAATGGCACAATCTCAGCTCACTGCAGCCTCTGCCTCCCAGGTTCAAACAAGCCTCCTGCCTCAGCCTCTTAAGTAGCTGGGATTACAGGCATGCAGTATCACACTCAGCTAATTTTTTATATTTAGTAGAGACGAGGTTTCACCATGTTGGTCAGGCTGGTCTCGAACTCCTGGCCTCAGGTGATCCACCTGCCTCAGCCTCCCAAAGTGCTGGGATTACAGGTGTGAGCCACCATGCCCAGCCTCTGTTGTTATTTTTAGTTGACAGACAAAGTTGTATGTATTTATCATATAACTTTATTGATGAATAGTGCTAGAGGTATGTTCTTGGAGTTGGATTCTGAAAGTTTAGATTCAATTACTATTAGTCAAGTGTCCCTTAGGCAAGTCATTTAACTTGAATTAGATTCAGGTTTCTCTTGGGATAAAACTGTGGGCTAAATGTTTAACCCACCGTTAATTGTAAAAAGAATCTTTTGTTGTTGTTAATGAGCATATCTGTGTTAAGAATTATAAATATCATCTTAATACTAGAAATAAACAACTGGTTAGATCTGAGCAAGAGAAAAACCTATGTTTAGTGTTATTTCAGAAACAATTATAGATATATACTCACAAATATGGCTCCCCAGAATGGATAACCTGCTTTAAATGATGAAAAAATGTCTCCCTCAATGTGTGAAATATCAAGTACAGAGCAGACAACTGTTCCAAAACAAAGGCATATCATAGCAGTCAGAATTTGTGTTACCTATAGAAAAACACATGAATTTCATGAAAATCAAAAAAATTTTCCCAAGATTGTATCATTTTTTAATAGTAGAAGCCAAATATGAGAAACTGCTTTAGTGTCCTAGACTGTTCTGAGAAATGATCCACACGTAAGATTTTCCAGGACACCCTGGCCACTATAAGAATTGATACAAGCACTACCTAATGCATGGATGGCCAATACTTTTCTCCATGAGCCTTTATGTACGTAGTCATGTTGAACATCAGTAATTGTTCTTTACCTCTAAGTAAAGATAAAGATTATGAATCCTTCACTCCTGTTGGCCATTCTTGTCCTAGCAATTTAAAGTCTTTATGAGGAAATGCTTCGCTCTTCCCAAAAGGACCCAGTTAGTGTCAACTCTTTATCTACCATGTTTTTTAGAGGACCTGCCACCTCTCATGAATCCAAGTGGGAAAACAGTTGATGCAACTCAATATTCTTTTCTAGACCCAACCCTTACTCTAGTCAAAGTTGGAAGAGGCTCACTCACCCCCAGGAACTCCTGCTCTTTTTTCAAAACTGTCAGCCATGTATGCTGTGGTGGGGATGAGGCCGACTTCAACAGTCTGCCTGAAGATACTTCCTGGGGAGATATTTCCAAGACTTCAAATGCAGGCACGCTGTGAAATTTAAAAGCAATTCGGTCATGAGAACATTCTGTAACTCCCTGTGCAACATTCTCGACAGACAGAAAGGGGAGTTTTGTTTATTTTTTCAAAGCCATCCTGTAATTCAAATCTTCATTGTAATCACTAAGAAACTAAAGCTCAGAGCATCCAAGTAACTGACCAAGAACACCTGAACACTATCCAAGTGATTAAATGGGACAAAATGGAACAAAATCCATGCCAAATTTTCCTCTTCTTAATCCAGTGTTACTTTCAAGTTCTTTCTCATTCATCTATGTTGACAAGTAAAACTGAAAATAAACACATTTACCTATGCATCTCACAATCCTTTTAACATAGAAATGTATCTGAATATATTTTGTCAATAACAAACCCCAACTTCATGTGCACAGAATACAATGAAGGAATGGCTTTGAATAGCTAGATGGGACTCTATTACTATTTTCATCTTCAGAGAAGCATCCCACAGCTTATGGATTATAAAGACCAATCAAGAAGCAGGTTATTTTATAAAGTATTTATAAAAGCATGTGTGAAGGATATGTGTCCCTCAGCACATGTCAGACCCAGAAGCAAGAGATCTGCATACACAGTATGAACTCTCCTGTCTCATACCCAGAAAATGAGCTTCTAATGTGAGAAAATCTATTTCCAGTTTACAAGCTGAGTAAAAATGTTCCTCTCCAGGAAGAGAGAACCACTTGGAAAGTACGGCAAGTAGCTGCCTCATACCCAATATATTAATTAAACTAGATGGATCCATGCCTAAATCAATAAAGTTTCATCTCCTAAGCACTGTGACTATGACTTCCCCTGCCACTAAGTGACTGAGAGTAGAAAAAAATAATACCTTGTACCTACCTGGAAGGCTCTTGTGGGAGAGCAAGATTTGCTCTCCTATTACTTTCCGTGTCCATTTTTTCATTAACTGAGCTATCCAGGAGTAAAGAATATTATTATATTGAGACTTGGTGGATTTCCTCTTACTGCATGCTCTGAATAGGCAGTTGAAATGGGTTACCTCATGACATTGATGATTATCTTTATACGTAAGTCATTTGCCAGACAGATAAGTTTCTTGGCTGATTAAGATCAACAGGCTTTTACTTGTGATGAATAGAAAAATTGAGAAGTCTACTAAAGACTAATATGAAATAAGAAAATTTGAGACTCCTGGAGCATAATTTTGCCTGAGACTAGCAGGATTTACAGAACCTGAAAATGAGACATTTTAGTAGGAGTTGAGAAGGTGAGAAAGAACTGCAGAAAAGAAAGAGATGTGCCCTTCTTCTGGAATTTTCCCCACTTGTGTCCCAATTCAGCCATTTCTATGGCAGAAGTTATCCAATTGCACCTTTGAGAAGCTTGTCTTCCTTGTTAAAGGCATTCTTGGTTTCACACATAGACCCAAAACTGAAGTGCTGTTGTACGTGAGTGAGTGTGTGTTAGTCTCTAAATCTCCAGATCCATCTCTGACTTTAATATCTATCATCTTTCTCTCTCTTTCCGTCTTTTGGAAACTGTTTACATGATTCGCTGCAGCAGATGGTCTTGGAAATACAACAGGCTGCAGGCTGCATTCTAACTGCTGTGAACCATACCTGATAGTGTGTAAAAGCTAAGAAGACTCCGTTGTCTGCTAAATTATCAGACTGATGGTGTTTAGATTTTTACAATGGCAAGAATGGGATAGTGAAAACACTGAGAGGCATGAACTTTATAACAAATCCCATGAGCTAATCTAAACAGCATTGGACTAAGTAGTATGCCTAAGTTAGAATTAGGGCTAAACCATGTGAACATTGAAATACCATAACTAGCTAGACCATAGCAAAATCAGTACAGATAAGATTCAGAGAAGGTTTTAATCTCTTTTATTTCAGTTTAATTATAAACATAACCTTGAATGGCTTTCAATAATATTTAAGATACTAAAAATCACATCTCTAATCATGTGTGGCTTTTTTTTGAGGGGGGGTGAAAAAGGAAATCTTTTTGCAGGAAACTAAGATATTTGCATAAACAGAGTATACTAAAAAACATATTGGTATAGCTTTTGTAGCCAAGTTTATTAACTCAGGTGTCATCTTCCCATGGTGTCTTCAGGAATTGGTGGACCTAAACAAGATGCTATTGGAATTAAGGAATAGACCTTACTCATTCATTCATCCAAAAAGAACTTAATGTTCCATGCCAGGCACTGCCCTTATCACTGTGCATGCACAGATGAATGCCAAAATCCGAAGTCCTTCTAGTCCACAATCAAGCAGAATAGAACAAAGATAGATGATATATTATTACCCAATATGTTGGAGGCCAGAGGATGTTGGAACACATAGAAAGGTAAAACAATTCTGCCTGATAGGGGATATGTAGAGTTCAGGGAAGGAATTCCCAGAGAAGGTAACATTTGAGACCAGACTTAAAATAAAAATGATAGCCTCAACAATTTTCCATTTTCTTTTTTTTCTTCTTTTTTCTTTTTTTTTTTTGAGACAGAGTCTCACTCTGTCACCCAGGCTGGAGTGCAATGGCTCACTGCAACCTCCACCTCCCAGATTCAAGCAATTCTCCTGCCTCAGCCTCCCAAGTAGCTGGACTACAGGAGTGTGCAGCTACGCTGGGCTAATTTTTTTGAATTTTCAGTAGAGACGGGGTTTCACCATGTTGGCCAGGCTTGTCTTGAACTCCTGTCCTCAGATGACTCACTCACCTCGGCCTCCCAAAGTGCTGAGATTACAGGAGTGAGCCACTGCGCCCGGCCACCAATTTTCATTTTATCTTTCTTTTTCTTTTCTTTTTTTTTTTTTTTTTGACGGAGTTTCGCTCCTGTTGTCCAAGCTGGAGTGCAATGGCGTGATCTCGGCTCACCGCAAACTCCGCCTCCTGGATTCAAGCGAGTCACCTGCCTCAGCCTCTGGAGTAGCTGGGATTATAGGCATGCACCACCACGCCTGGCTAATTTTGTATTTTTAGTAGAGACAGGGTTTCTCCATGTTGGTCAGGCTAGATTGAACTCCCGATCTCAGGTGATCCACCCGCCTCGGCCTCCCAAAGTGCTGGGATTACAGGCGTGAGCCCCGCACCCAGCCTTATTTCCTCCTTCTTAGTGAAATTACCCCACACTTGCTGGGAAAAGTCCTGAAGTCATGGTTCTGTGTGGTGTTTCCTAGTAGCTTATAGTAGTTAATTATTTGTGCAGCAAATAATCACGAATTGAACTTCAGATTTAGACTGGAAACAACCTGAAGATGGTCTTTAGTGTTTGCACACGATGCTATTTTGTGAGAATTGTCAACAGAACCTTGCAAAATGCAAATCAGAACCTGTCATACCTTATGGCCTCCAAATTGTTTCCTATTCCAATTTTCACAACAACCTTCTTGCCCCTTCGTAAGTTACTTATTAGCTTCTATGCCCACACTTTGGTTCCTTTCAGCCATGTTTTATCATCTTTCACAATAATGAACATTGAAACATATGACAAAAAATGACTGGCTTTTTTGGTGAGGCAAAATTATCAAGATGAGTTTTAACTATGCTGCTACCTGAAAGGAAGAGATAACAGAGCTAACACCCCTTCCCTACCATGTATCTTTCCTTCTCTGGCACGGTCTTTGCACGGGCCTTTCACCCACCCCACATCTCTGGCTTCCTCTTTGACAAGCAAGGTTTCCTCTTTAAGTTACATACTAGATTTATTTCTTGAAACTTACCAAAAATTTGCTTTCATATCCCACATTAACAATTGTTTTCTCAAACTGAATGTTCAATTTACTTAAAATAAATATGCATGAATTTGCATGTTACAAGTTGAAATTTATACTATCTCAGATTAAAGCCTTAAAAGTAAAACCTAAAACCATAAAAACCCTAGAAGAAAACCTAGTCAATACCATTCAGGACATAGGCATGGGCAAAGACTTCATGACTAAAACACCAAAAGCAAATGCAACAAAAGGCAAAATTGACAAATGGGATCTAATTAAAGAGCTTCTGCTCAGCAAAAGAAACTATCATCAGAGTGAACAGGCAACCTACAGAATGGGAGAAAATTTTGGCAATCTACCCATCTGACAAAGGGCTAATATCCAGAATCTACAAAGAACTTACACAAATTTACAAGAAAAAATCAAACAACCTTGCAGTGAGCTGAGATTGCGCCACTGCACTCCAGCCCGGGCAACAGATCAAGACTCCCTCTCAAAAAAAAAAAAAAAAATGCTTAAAGGACTTATGGGACACCATTAAGTGGGTCAGTATAGAAATTATAGGATTCTCAGAAAAAGAAGGGAGAGAAAAAGAAAGAAAGCTTATTCAAAAAATAATAAAGGAAATTTTCCAAATCTAAGGGCATCTAGAAATCCCCTAATGGGCACCTACAATGCCCAGTGGACCCCAAATAAGATGATACCAAGATATCCATACTGAGATACATTATAATAAATTATCAAAAGTCAAGGGCAAAGTGAGAATTTTGAAAGCAGCGAAAGAAAAGTGACTTGTTAATACAGTGGTGTCCCCATAAAAATATTAGGAGAGTTTTTCAGCAGAAACCTTGCAGGCCAGAAGTAAGTGGGATGATATATCCAAAGTGCTGAGAGAGAGAAAAAAATGCCAACCAAGAATACTACTCTTGGCAAAACCATTCTTCAGAAATGAAGGAGAGATAAATACTTTCCTAGACAAACAAAAGCTGAGGAAATGTACCACCACTGAACCTGCATTACAAGATATGCTGAAAGGAGTTTTTCAAGTTGAAACAAAGAACAATTAAAAGCAATATGAAAGTATATGAGAGTATAAAATCACTTTTTCTTTAACGTAAGGAGCAAGGCAAGGATGCCCATTTTTGCCACTTCTATTCAACATAGTACTAAAATTCCTAGCAAGAAAAATTAGGCAAGGAAAATAAATACAAGGTATTCAAATTGGAAAAAAGTAAAAGTAAAATTATCTCTCTTTGTAGATGGCATAATCATATATGTAAAAAATCCTAAAGACTACATATACTCACACACATGTGCACACACATACACTTTGAATAAATAAATTCTGTAAGTAGAATACAAAAATCAGTGGTGTTGCTATACAATAACAACAAACTTCCTGAAAAGAAAATTAAGAAAATAATCTCATCTAAAAATGAATTGAAGAATTAACTGTAAAGAAGACCCAAAATTGTAAATCCCATAAAATAAAACATAGAGGAAGAGTTTCATAACATTGAAGTTGGCAATAATGTATTGGATAAAACACCAAAAGCAAAGAAACAAAAGCAAAAATAGGTAAGTAGAAATAAATCAAATAAAAACTTTTTGCACAGCAAAGGAAACAATCAAAAAAATGAGGAGACAACCTATAGGATGGGAGAGATATTTGCAAATAATCTATCTGATACGGGATTAACATCCAAAATATATAAGAAACTTTTACAACTCAGTAGTTAAACAATCAAACAAACAAAAACAATAACCCGATTTAAAAAGTAGACAAAGTACTTGAATGGACTTTTCTCCAAAAAAGACATACATATGGCCAATGGGTAGATGAAAAGATTCTCAACATCACTAATCATTGGGGAAATGCAAATCAAAGCCAAAATGAGATATCACCTCATCATACCTGTTAGGATGACCATTATTAAAACATAAATAAATAATAAGTATTGGCGAGGATGTGGAGAAATTGGAATTCTTGTACCCTGTTGGTGGGAATGTAAAACGGCGCAGCAGCTATGAAAAACTGTATGGAGGTTTCAGCAAAAATTAAATATAGAACTACCATATGATCCATCAACCCTACTTTTCTATATTTGAGAGAATACCAAGATCCCATATTCATTGAAGCATTATTCAGAATAGCTAAGATGTGGAAACAACCTAGATATCCATAAATGGATGTGTGTTAAATACATACAATGGAATATTATTCAGTCTTTTTTTTTTTAAAAAAAGGAAATCCTACCATCTGCAACAAAATGGATAAACCCAGAAGACATTTGCTAAGTGAAATAAGCCTGTCACTAAAGGACAAATACAGCGTGATTTCATTTGTATGAGGTATCTAAAATAGTCAAATACATAGAATCCAACTGTAGAATAATGGTTGCCAGTCTCTAGAAGGAAAGAGACATAGAGAGTTGCTAATTAGCAGTCATAAAGTTTCGGTCAAGCAAGATGAATAAGCTCTAAAGATATAATGTATAACATTGCACCTATAGTCCATAATAATGTAGTGTACATTTAAAAATTTGTTAAGAGGACAGTTAAGTGTTAACTCATGTTAAGTGTTCTTACCGTAATAAAAAATTATGAAGTTGTACACTAACTATTTGTACATTTTTCTGTACCTTTCACATACCTCAATATAATGTATTTTGAATAAAATATCAATTTGGCTTTTCCTCTTTCAGGCATGTCCTATTATTTATGATCTATTACAAATTTTCATTACTATTTTCCATGGCAAATATCTATTTAGCCACAATTTTTGTTTTTGTTATAATGTGGGTAGCTGGCTGGAGGTTTCCATGTTTGCTTATTCCCCTGCCCCAGCTTTTAAATATGTAATTGACAAAGGTTGTATATATTTAAGATGTATAATGTAATGACTTGATAAACATATACATTGTATA
Source organism: Pongo pygmaeus (assembly GCF_028885625.2). NCBI lineage: Eukaryota > Metazoa > Chordata > Mammalia > Primates > Hominidae > Pongo > Pongo pygmaeus. Next base: position 15,165,860 of record NC_072382.2, read on the forward strand.
ATGACTACTATAATCAAATTAATTTACATATCCATCACCACCCATGTCATACCTTATGTATTAGTCTGTTCTCACACTCCTATAAAGAACTGCCTGAGACTGGGCAATTTATAAAAGAAGGAGGTTTAATTGACTCACAGTTCCACATGGCTGGGAAGGCCTCGGGAAACTTACAATGATGGCAGAAGGGGAAGCAAATATGTCCTTCTTCACATGAGGGCAGGAAGGAGAAGTGCTGCGGAAAGAGGGAAAAGCCCCTTAAAAAACCATCAGATCTTCTGAGAACTCACTTATTGTCATGAGAACAGCCCCTCCATGATTCAATTACCTCCCACAGGGTCCCTCCCATGACACATGGGAATTATGGAAACTACAATTCAAGATGAGATTTGGGTGGGGACACAGCCAAACTACATCACCTTAGAAACCCAGAACTTGTTAGTCCTTTTTTTCCCTCCATTGGACTGTTATTTGAATGTAATATTTGGGACATTATTTGAATGTAATATTTGGGACAGTTATTCAAAAGGACAAATATTTTCCAACTTAATCTAAGGTCATAATAAAACAAGCAACAAAACAGTGTTTGGGATTTCACTTTCACGCCCTTATACTCAAGACTCAATGCCTCCTGTCATCAATATTTATTGAGCATTTACAATGTGTGAGGCACAATAGAACATAGAGACAACATTGTCCCTGCTCTTGAGGAGCTTACATTCTAAAAAAAAAAAAACAAAACAAAAAACATCTCTTTTAAAATGGTTTGTTTGGTGTTTTCTGCAAAGTACTGAGAAAATATTCTGTAGAGTGAACTTTGGATGTAACTTTACCCCATCATTACCTAGAGAATAGAGGAAAAGAAAGAGGAAGGATTTTAAAGGCCGACAATGACAGAATATTCAGGATAGGTAAGGTTTAAAGGGAGATAAATACAAACTAAGGAGAGATTTGTTGCAGTAAATAGGATGAGGGAAATAGTTTATGGGATGCAGGCAAAGGAAGCAGAGTGTTTTAAACACTGAGTGGAGCCAGACATATCATGCGGCCTTTTTCCAAGTAAATGGCCACCAAGTAGGAATGGTTGGTGACAAGAGAGAAGGCTAAAAAAAGAAGGTAATCTTGTGCTCCTGACAAATGGGAAGAATAAAGGATCAAAATCAAAGGCAGCCTATAATAGTATCTATAAATTATTCTTAAAAATTGAAAGTGATTTGGAAGCCCAAAACTTACAGTTAATGCTACCCAATGTCATGACGGACCAAGAACATTGTGGCTTCCTAAGTTAAAAAATGCTGTATATTAAAATTTTAAAAGGAACATATTACTTTTTTCCAATCAATCCCCTTCCACTAGAAAAAACAGAAACTCATTTTTTTTCAGGGTGAGGAGGAGCAAAGGGGAACATGGGGCATGGCTGCAAACAGTAGTTATGTTAGTAGTATTTTTGCTATGATAAATTTTGTGTTTAAACTTGGTAAAATTTCATTAACTGCCAAGGGAGAATAAGGAATAAATTTCAAAAAATGGACAATTTCCTTTAGAGAAATTTCAGAATCAAAAGACTAATTTACATGAAAAGCTATAGAGAAAGTAGCTGGAAGGTCTATTCATACAGCATTTATTCCACTTACATGAACATAATACATGTGTTATTAACAATTATGTTGGCTTGTTTGTAAAAATTTCATAAGATATTAAACGAAACTATGCATCATGTCAAGTTACTTCTCTGTTAACTACTTTTGCAGTACATGCATATGAGGCAAGTATCAAAAAAAGGCATAAAAGAAAAAACACTTTAAAAATTAAATACATGTGTTTTTTTTTAATTTTACTGATTTGCTTGATGTACATGAAGTAATGACTATCAAGCAATTCGCTTTTACTGCATCTTTACTTTTACATTTGTTCTTAGGTTGCCTAAAACATTTAAATACAAAGATAATGAGTGTAGCAAAAATAATGAAAGCAAACAGCAGTGAACTTTACAAATATAGAATATAAACCACTTCTGCCCGTATCCAGAGTAAATTGGTCTCAGCTTTGTCTAAAGGAACACTTCTGCAGCTGTAGTCAAAGGTGTGCACGTTGAGATTGAGTATTCTGCAGATATACGTGGTTTAACATGTGATATCCATAGCATATCTGTTTCTATCACAGCCTTCTAAGTGCTCCAAACCTTAAAGTACCCACAGTTACTATACCTGTGACTGGAACAAATTATCCCTTTTATTCCGCATGAGGACAAATCAATATGTAGGCAGTTTTCTTCACTCAGACATGGAAGTGGTTTTAACTCTGTCCATTGTGAAGTAACAATGTACCAAAAGTCCTATGCCAAACATTTATAACCTGTATAAAAATTCCACATCCCCATATTTGCCATCTCAAGATGAAAACAGATAACTCCCCAAATGTTGACTGGCTCTAATCTTCTAATATTAAACATAAAAACCACATGGGAAATATTAAAATTTAAATAGAAATTCCATATCTTGGCCATTCTGAATATTGCTGCAATAAACATAAACCTGTCATAAAGCTAAACAAAAAACTATTTGTGGGACAGCATAGATGACAAACGATCTACTGTGTAAATTTTAGAATGAGGCAGACAAAAGTTGGAGGGCTGGTTAATTTTTTCTTCCTCTTGCTTCAGTTTCATCTCCTTGAGTATCCAATGTCCACAATGTCAAGTTGTCTCTCAGTAACTGCATTAGCAGGCGGTCTTTGTATGACCCTTCACTTGATGTATCAAGTTCAGCAAGGGCTTCATCAAAAGCTGCCTTTACAAGTGAATGGGATTTCTCTGGGGAGTTCAGAAGCTCATAATAGAAGACAGAGAAGTTTAGAGCCATACCCAATCTGATAGGATCTGTTGGTTTCATTTCCTTTTTGGTGATTTCACAAGCTTCTGGGTATGCTTGTTGTGACTGATCTAGGATCCCTTTTGTGTCATTACCAGCAGCAGCCACAGGCCAAGTAAAAATAGTAGTCTCTTTTTATTTTGTTGTTGTTGTTGTTGTTGTTGTTGTTGTTGAAATGGAGCATTGCTCCCTCCCCCAGGCTGGAGTGTGATGGCGCAGTCTCGGCTCACTGCAACCTCTGCCTCCCGGGTTCAAACGATGCTTCTGCCTCAACCTCCTGAGTAGCTCGGACTACAGGCGCATGCCACCACGACCGGTTAATTTTTGTATTTTTAGTAGAGACGGGGTTTCACCATATTGGCCAGGCTGGTCTCGAACTCGTGATCTCGTGATCCGCCCGCCTCGGCCTCCCAGAAGGCTGGGATTACAGGCGTGAGACACTGCGCCCAGCCCGCCTTCACTTTTAAATAGAAGATTTTGCTCTCTGCTTCTGAGGCATTGGAGATCAAGAACTTTTCCAAAAGACACAGTACATCATTGTAGATATCTCTTAGCTCCTTCTCAATTTTCTCCCTGTATTCTCAAGCCATCTGCTGTTTTTTCTCTCAGTACCTTCTGTCTTTTGCTCAATACTTGAGATGACCCTGCAAGATGACCTACAGACTCCTACAACATTTTTATAAGGGACTGAAAGACGATTCCTCTCCTCATTGGATAATTCGCCTCCTTTTTCAGTTATGGACTTCATGCAGACTGCAGTGTCATCATATTGCTCAGCCTACTCGCCAGTTTGTCCTTCTGAACCAGTTCATTTTTATCCATGACTGAATGCTCTGTGTCCGGAGTAGGTGGAAGTAGACGGACAGGGGTTCAGCAGTCTCTAGGCAGCAGCAGTGGCAGCAGGAAGCTGAGATTCTGTCCCTGGATCTTGCTGCTCGAAAGCTCCTGTTTATCTTGTAACTGAAGTTTTATACCCTTTGGCCAAACTTCCCTCCCATCCCCTGCTCCCCAGTCTCTGGTAATCATCGTTCTACTTTCTGCTTTTATTAGTTCAACTTTTTTGGGTTTCACAAATAAGTGAGCTCATACAGTATTTGTTTTTCTGTGCCTAGCTTATTTCACTTAGAATAATGACTTCCAGTTCCATTCGTGTTATCACAAATGGAAGGGTTTCCTCCCTTTTTATCACTAAAAAATATATTCCATTATATATGTATTCCACATTTTCTTTATCCATTTATCTGTTCATGGATAGTTAGGATGTTTCCATATCTTGGCCATTGTAAATATTGCTGCAATGAACGTGGGAGTACAGATATCTCTTCAGCACACTGATTTCAATTCCTTTGGATATATACCAGAAGTGGGATTGCTGGACCTATTTTTAACTTTTTGAGAAACCCCCATACTGTTTTCCCTATGGCTGTACGAATTTATGTTCCTACCAACAGTGTACAAGGGTTTGCTTTTCTCTATACCCTGGCCAACACTTGCTATCTTTGGTCTTTTTGACAATAGCTGTTCTAACAGCTGTGAGGTGACAGCTCATTATGGTTTTGATTTGTATTTCTCTAGTAATTTGTAATATTGAGCATGCTTTATATAGCTGTTGGCCACGTGTATGTCTTCTTTAGAAAAATGTCTATTCAGGTCATTTGCCCATTTTATAAAATAAGGTTATATGGTTTTTTTCTTCTGAATTGTAGGAGTTCCTTACATATATTGCATATTTACCTCTTATCAGATAAATGGCTTGCAAATGTTTTCTCCCATTCTATATATTGACTTTTCATTTTGTTAGTTTCCTTTGCTATGCAGAAACTTTTTAGTTTGATGTGACTCCAGTTATTTATTTTTGCTTTTGTCACCTGTGCTTTTGGTGTCTTATCAAAAAAATTATTGCCAAGACCCATATCAAGGAAATTTCCCTATGTTTTCTTTTAGAATTTTCATCATCTCAGATCTTACATTGAAGTCTCTAATTCATTCTGAGTTAATTTGTGTATATGGTATAAGGGTCCAATATCACTTTGTTCCATATAAATATCTAGCTTTCCTAACACCATTATTTTTGTCTCACATTTTCCCAATTCTAAAACTATCTTGATTTTGTATACTTCTTTGATTTTCACTGGCGCAGCAGTTATCCAAGCTCATATTATTGTCCAACTTTACACTGTTAATACTGTTCTTACTGGGTTTCTTTTTTACATATTCACTTATGTACCAGCTCTCTCAGAGCGGTTATTCATAATGCAGCCACAGTGACCTTTCAAATTGGCATTATTAGTAGTATTACCATCCTCTGAAATCCATTCCATAACACCCATTGCTTTATGACTGGATCTCTGCCTTCACTCCTTCTCACCCTACTGCCTCCATGTGAATAGATATATAGATATAGTATTTTGCAGAATATCATATGAAAAGACTATATCTATATATCTATTAATATGGAAAATTAGTTTGGTTGTTACCAGAGTTTGTGGTTGGGAGAGAACTTGATTTTCAACAGATTACAGAAGGGAACTCTTAGGATGATGAAACTGCTTTGTATGGTACTGTGGATACATAACTCTATGTTTCATTAAAACTGATAAAATTATGTTTTGCAAATAATGAACTTTACCGTATGCTACTTTAAAATAAAAATTAACCAAGATACCTATGGAACGCAGGATGAAATTTAAACTGTGAAAAATAAATTAAACAACATTAGAAATGCATGCCAACCTCACTGAAAGAGGTAGAGGTTAAAAGGAGCTGGCCTAAGTATCTATAAAAAACAACTACTTTGACTGCATATCTTAAAGCTAAGGATAAAAAGAACTGTACACAGTGTACTCTAGGTGGTAAATTTATTTCTCACAAAAATACTGGTTAGCAATTCTGAAATGAATTTACATGTATACTAACGTTAAACAGGTAAGGAAATAAATTGTGGAAATTGTTGCCAGATTTATTATATTCAGAAAACAGGTTATAAATAAGCAAGGTTGAGAGGTTGCTAGAATGGACCCTGCGTGGCCATATTTGAGTGGAATTTATCAGTAGGAATTCGTGATGGAGAGAGACAGATGGATAGATACATACATACATATGATAATAAATATAGACATGTGCATGCATGTACATGCATATATTTCTTAGCTTTGTCCCCTGAGAGGGCCTAAAAGCAGTGACATACAGTAGCAATGAGCATATCTTGCCTCCAGGTCAGGTTTTCTAAACATAGTTCTCTAAATAAAGAAACCAGGGCTCCCCGAAGAAATGAAAATTCTAGGTCTGTAGCAGGTAAAATAACATGAAGAATCTTGTAGTTCCAGAAAATATGAAAGTTCTAAAAAGGGGAGGGTGGGGTGGAGCATGTCAAAAGTACACAGGAGCCAACTCAGCTCCCAATGGCCAAAGCTGGAAAACTCTGAGAAACAAAATAAATATTGCTCATAACCAAAAGAATAATATAAATATTCATGAGTACATAACAATATAAATACTTTAATAAACAAATGAGAGAAGAGACAAATCTTCCTTACTGAAACATTTAAATGATAAATAAAGGAGAAATGAGGGAAACAAAATCACCCTTTGAACAACACAATAGTATGTGCTGCAGGCAAAATCTACACATGAATGCTAAAACTTGTGGTTTTTCCCCATCTCTGTGGTGTAAATTCTCCCATCAGAGCTAACTTCAAGCTACCCAAACTATGTTGACCTGTGCTCCCTGAAAATTTAAAATTGACTTCCACAGACCAATATAAGCCAGTCTCAGGACATTCCTTTGTAAATTTTTTTTTTTTTTTTTTTTTTTTTTTTTTTTTTTTTAGATGGAGTCTCACTCTGTTGCCAAGGCTGGAGTGCAGTGGCGCAATCTCAGTTCACTGCAACCTCTGCCTCTCAGGTTCAAGCGATTCTCCTGCCTCAGCCTCCTGAGTAGCTGGGATTACAGGCACGTGCCACTACACATGACCAATGTGTGTATTTTTAGTAGAGATGGGATTTCACCATGTTGGCCAAGCTGGTCTCAAACTCCTGACCTCAAGTGATCCACCCATCTCGGCCTCCCAAAGTGCTGGGATCACAGGTGTGAGCCACCGTGCCCAGAACCTGCATACATTTTCAATTGCTTCTTAAAACTCACGGGGTTGTCATTTTATAATCTCTTGTGATGTACACCTCTCTCCAAACTTTTATTTTTCTATCTGCCCATTATACACTGAAGTTAGACCCACTAAAGTCTCTAGTTTATTTGAATATTCAAAATTTTTTCTAACTTAAAGGCTTTTGAATGTATCCTCTTTTCTTCCATTTGCCTTCCATCATGTTAATGCTCAGTTATCTTTAAGAGCTAAGTTGAGAAGAAAAGTGTTCTAAAAAATTATCACTGACATGTCTTCTAATCTGGGTTAGAAGCTCATCCTACATGCTTCTCAAGATTCCTATACTCTTCCTATCAGAGCCCTTGTGTGTTTCTAGGGGTCTGTATCTCCCACTACAAGCAACTTAAGAGCAGAGATTATGCATCATTCTCTATTATATGCCAAGCTCTTATCACAATACATGACACACAGTAGGCACTCCCTAAATGATTGTTGAATTAGAACAGGAATTAAAAGAAATTAAAGAATGTGTAAGCAAAAGCTCAGTTGTATGTAAGAAAACCCAATTCCCCCTGAAGAAGAGAAACAGCTGGAGTCCTTTAAAATTAACTGCCTGTTTTTCTGTGGCTAGTGAGCCTTATCTCTCCCTTTCCCAGGCATTGTGAAGACGCTGTTTCTCTAGCTGTGCAGCTGCAAGGTCACTAGGCAGATAAACTCAAGTCGTAAAACATGTTTTTCCTTGAAAAAATAAGAAATAATGTAATACATGTCTTAATTGAATAACTGTCTTTGTTTCTCACTTCTGTAATATGCTTCCCCCTGCACAGATCTTCCCCTGCCCTACAAAATGCTTAAAATGTAACTGGACTCTTTGTTCGGGGCTCAGTCCTTTGGATGTTAATCCGACTGGGTCAGTGCACCTAAATAATTAAATAATTCCTCCTCAACCCCTCAGTCTGTCTGATTCCTTAATTATCCCACTGCAGAATGGATTAAAAAATAAAGAAATAATTATTATATAAGTAGGCAACAAGTGGTAGAAAATGACCTTTGCACATACGATATACAAGTAGCTAAGATAAAATTATGGGTATAAATTTATGGATACAATAAGTGCCTATATTTCTTATTCATACATTTTATTTATCTTGAATATTTATGAATAAGAAATATAAGTGCTTTAGCAGATTTATAAATGAGGAACTGAGGGAAGTTTTCACACCACATTGCCACCTTGAAAAGATGGCTATTGGAGTTGTTGGAGGTTATACGAGGAGCCACAATGGAACTGTAAATAAGGTTTCCACTGTATCTCTCCAGCACATCTGACCACAATCCCACCTTAGCTTTCATCAGCAACAGCAAGACCAACAACAACAGCAACATCATTATCAAGTACCTATGGTGCTGTTTCACATTTTCTTTTTATTTTCATTTAACCCTCAGAGCAACTGACAAAGTAGTTGTTATTATTACACCTATTTTACAGATGAGGAAGAACAGGTCAGAGAGATTAGATAACTTGCCCATGTTCATACAGGTCATAAGTGACAGTTTCAGAATTTGAACCCAGATGTATCAGATTCTGAAGGCCTTATTCTTTAATTCTCTACTTTACAGTTTCCCATTGTCCTTTGAAGAACACATTTGGGCTTGCTCTCAGACTCACCAACATAAATCATCATTTACGTATCAGGGCATGTGTGAGTTCCAGCAGTTCACTGAAATAAAATCCCTGAGCCTTAATCTTCCCATCTCAAATACGGTGAAAATTTATTTTAACGACAATGATGGTAATTTTTTATTTGACACTTTTTATAATGCTGATGTTAGTTAAAGTCAAGAAGCATTTCTCTGTAATGGAAAAAATGTCTCATTTTTCTTCCTACTGGGTGGTCAGAAGTTGGATTTTAGAAAAAATATATTGAATAGGGATTATACTGCCTTCCTTCCTTAAACCTCATAAAGCAATGGAGTAGGTGGGTAAGAAGAAATAGAACCAATTTCTGGAAATAACTTTAGAGTAATGATCATAGAAGTTACAAATATCCAAGAATGCCTAAAGAAATATATCTGTCCTTCCATACCCACAACACACAAATAGGATTTATAGTTAAGAGAGAAAGGATAGAGTCAGTCAAACGTCCAAGGTTCTTGTGATTGGTGCCATGATAGAAGGATTGAGCTTTACAAAGAGGCTCATGTTCTCCTGAGTTTGTCGGTGAAGCTCTGAGTCACTGGAGATTTAAGGTCAAATATTCATGCTCTCAGAATTATTTTCATAAGGAGGTATTCTTTATCTCACAGGATTGGGAGGTGAGGAAATTTCCTAGAAAATAAAACAACATTAATGTCCATGAACAGGATCATTATCTCCTTCTCCTCCCATCCCTTCCTGTTATCATCATAATCATCAACAATAAAATCCATTCATTGATGTTTACTGTGCCAAATGCTGTAAAGATTATATACACAGTACTCATAACAAACATTAGAAGAGAATGTTTAGAAGAAAATATTTTCATTTTACAGTTAATATATCTAAAATTTAGAAAGAATTATTAATTTTTCCTAGGTCATACAAGTAGAAAGCTACAAGTTATAAGAAAATAATAAAACTTAATTCCAGCTGTATAAGAAAGTATGTTCTTACATGTTAAGTACAGTATTTCCTCTTGCATTTTCACATCCAAATTCTTTTTTACCCTTCATTTCATCTCTAACATTCATACAATCTGTAATTCCAGGAACTCCACAAATCATTACCACATAAAAGTTTATTTCTAAGCATCAGAAACAACTTCAAACCCTACAGGGAGGCTTTGAGACCATGTGAATGATTAATCATTTGAAAAATCTCACCTCTCTTGAATTACAGCAGTTTGCCTTGCACCACATGGCTATGGCAGAGATGGTTACGCATAATTCCAGCGAGGTGAGAATCAGCAGTAGAGACACCATGCCCTAGGGGATATGATGCCTTATATCAAACCCAGTGGCAACATCCAGAGGTAAAAAAAAAATGTCAGCAGGAAACCAGACTACAACATCTCCCTCCCGTAAAGTGGAACAAAGCAAACCATAAATTAAAGACACAGACACATATAATACTGTAGAAGAGATAGTATCTCAATCTAAAAGCATGAAAACATTTTCTCTGAAGAGAAAGATGTGTCGCATTTCTATGTCAATGGACGTGAAGTAGCTACAGGGGGCAGAAGCTGTAGAAACAAAATTCTGACATTATCACTAACATCTTCCAATCTGAATAGTAGTAAACTAAGGAGAGGAGTAGGCAGTTTAGGAAAATGAACAAAAATGGCCCTTCCACAATTTCATTAATAGCACTTCATAGGGGTTTAGGCATTTACATTATCCCTAGAAACTAAAACACTAAGCTCATATAAACACAAAATAAAATGGTTGGGCTAATGATTCTACTATTGTTACTGAGGCACCTAGAAGCAACCGATACAATATATCCCTGAAGGAAAAATACCTCCAAATTCACAGAAAAATCAGGCTCCGACAAATGTAAATTTAGATCATTAAAAATATAATAAAGAAAATGAGAACACAAACTTCCATGAGTAGTGTCTCACCCATAGATGGGAATTGAACAATAAGAACACTTGGACGCAAGGTGGGGAACATCACAGACCAGGGCCTGTCGTGGGGTGGGGGGCTGGGGGAGGGATAGCATTAAGAGAAATACCTAATGTAAACGATATGTTAATGGGAGCAGCAAACAAACACGGCACATGTATACATATGTAACAAACCTGTACGTTGTGCACATGTACCCTAGAACTTAAAGTATGATAATAATTAAAAAAAAGAAAACAGGAAGCTTAGGAGTGAGTCTGTAATTAACAGTTCATAGATCATTGGGATGAAATGGATAATTCCAAAGGAAAATATTAATTTCTAAGTAGACCTCAGAAAAGGTAGAATATCTAAACACAAATTTTTTAAAAATTAGTAAGGTTATTAAAGAGCTTTCCTTTGAAAACACCATGCTCATTTCATTCTAAAGCACAGTCCTTCAAAACTTCAAGTCATTATTTGAACATTCCAGATTGCAGAGAAAGTTGTAAATCTCTCAAGTTTGTTTTATTAAGCAAGGAGATATGAAATGAAACTTTAAAAAAATCTCTCTGGGGAGTGTAATAGTAATAGTCGTAGTAATAAAAAGAATAAGAATTTTCAATAAATTTTCAATTAATATATGCAGCACATACTTCATTCCGTTGGCAACAATTCATTGAAACAAACATTGATTGAATATTGTTTACACACCCATTGATATCCTAGATGTGAGGCAAACATCAATGACCAAAGAAAGATTTCTGTCCCCCACCCTCCATGGAGCTTATATTAGCATAATTGTGTATCATGATATGCTAAGCCTTGTTTTAATTGCTTATCATATCTTAACTTATTAAATACTCACATCAATCCTATGAGATGGGTACTATTGTTATCCTCATTTCAAAAATGAGAAAATTTAAGGGATTATCTAATTTGCCCTTCATTATAAAGCAAATAGGTGACAGACCCAAGATTCAAATTATGAGCTGGGCGTGGTGGCTCACGCCCCTTATCCCAGCACTTTGGGAGGCCGAGGCGGGCGGGTCACGAGGTAGGAGATCAAGACCATCCTGGCTAACACGGTGAAACCCCGTCTCTACTAAAAAAACACAAAAACTTAGCTGGGCATGGTGGTGGGCGCCTGTAGTCCCAGCTACTCAGGAGGCTGAGGCAGGAGAATGGTGTGAACCCAGGAGGCGGAGCTTGCAGTGAACCGAGATCACACCACTGCACTCCAGCCTGGGCGACAGAGAGAGACTCCGTCTCAAAAAAAAAAAAAAAAAAAGCTAATTATGGCACATTGGTACCTGATATATTATTTTTCTGTACATCCTGGATTGTCTGAAATATTTTATACTTATACATATTTTTCAGAAACATACATTTGATATGGAGCCCATGTAATTGCATAGGTCCGGTGACTTTGAAAACTGACAACTCCTTAATGACTGGATATTAACTGCTAAATTTACTGAGAGAAAAGCAACCCCAACTAGTGCAATTGTAGCACTGGCAATGTTCAGTCCAAAACTGTTCTGTATCTAAAAAAGAATGAGAATTTTCAATTAATATATGCAGCACACACTTCATTCCTTTGGCAACAATTCATTGAAACAAACATTGATTGAATATTGTTTACACACCCATTGATATCCTAGATGCGAGGCAAACATCAATGACCAAAGAAAGATTTCTGTCCCCCACCCTCCATGGAGCTTATATTCTAGCAATAAAAACAAATAAAAAAGTAAACATAGGTAAATTACATAATATTTTTGAAAGTGATAAAGTACTAGGGGCTAACAGAATGGGATAAGGAGAATCTGGGAATCCAAAGAGAGGAGTGGGGGTTCATGATATTAAATAGAAATGACACTGGGGAGAGGCATGAAAGAGCTGTGGGTGCCAGCCAGGAGGATATCTGGGGGAATATCCTTGCAATTAGGGAAACACTCAAAGTCCTGAGGCCAGAATCTTCTGGGGAAGCAAAGGGGTCAAGGGCGTTGGAGGCACATAGGCAATACTAGGAAATGAAGAAGAAGGAAAGTTAACAGAGAGCCAAATCATGTAGGGCTCTGCAGATCATGAAAATGAACTTGTTTCAAACTCTAAGAAAAATACAAAGCCAATGAAGGATTTGGAGCAAATAAATGATATACTTGACTTTATGGTTTCAAGGGATCACTGTTTCTAGCAAGGCAAAGAGAAGTTCAACGATAAAATCTAGAAGCCCAATTAGGAGAGACAAGGTGGATTGGATGAAATGTCATCAATAGAAAGATAAGAAAAGGTCAAAATTGGATATAATAATAGCTTGAAAGTAGAGCCAACATTATTTGCTGATAAATAGGATTCAGGATTGTGAAAGAAAGAAGACTCTGGGTTATTCTAAGGTGTTTGGTCTGGGAATCTGGAAGGATGACGTTCCCATCAGCTGACATGAGGAGAAGGTTTGAGGAAGAAGACTGGGAGTTGAGCTTTGGATCTTTACATGCCAGTCTGGTGATCAGGAGAGACACTTGGGCTGGAAATACTTATTTCAGGGTTGTGGGCATATAGATACTATTTGAAGTCATAAGGATGTGTAAGATCACGGAAGAAGTATGTATAGATTGAGAAGAGCAGGTGGCAAAGAATTCAGCTCTGGGGCACCAGAACATTAAAAGGTCAGAGACAAGGAGAGGAACCAGGAAAGGAGACTGAGATGGAGAAACCAAAAGATGGGAGGAAAACCAGCCAAGCAATGTATGCTGGAAGCCAAGTGAGGAAATTCCTGGAAGGAGGAGTGGGAGACTAACTATGCTAAATGCTACTCATAGCTTAAGTTAGATGAGGGTCAAGAGTCGACCCTTGTTTTAGCAGGGTGGAAGTTTTCAGTGATCTTAAAGACAGCAGTTACAGAAGGATAGTAGGGAATAAAATAAAGTCTTATTGAAGTGGGTTTAATTCAAACTGGTAGATGGAAATTAGAGAAAGAACATGATGATTCCTTTGAAGGAGTTTAGCTACAGAAGGAAAATACAAATTGTGCCTGTCCCTAGCAGGGAGAAATAATGTCAAGGTTTTCTTGTTTTGTTTTGTTTTGTTTTGCTTTGTTTTGTTTTTAAGTTGAGAACAGTAACTGAACGTTTACCTGCTGATTAGAGATGGGGCAAGGTAACTCATGCCTGTAACCCCAGCCTTTTGGGAGGCTGAGGCAGGAGGACTGCTTGAGCCCAAGATTTTGAGACCAGCCTGGGCAACATGGCAAGATCCTGTCTCTACACACACACACACACACACACACACACACAAAAAGACAAAATTAGCCAGGCATGGTGGCACACACCTGTAGTCCCAGCTATGCAAGAGGCTGAGGTGGGAGGATCGCATGAGCCCCGGAAGGTGGAGGCTGTAGTGAGCTGTGACCACACCACTGCACTCCCACCTGGGTGACAGAGTGAGACTCAAAAAATATATATATAGCAGAGAGACACAAATTAAAGTGATGCACTTGTGTGGGGGAAAAAAAGAATGGAATCTTATACTCAACTAGGGAGATCAGCTTTAAAGAAAATCACAAAATTTTCCTATGGTAAGAGACTAGAAGAAAAAAATACATTGGTACAGATCTAGTCCATTAAGTAATGGAGGTCTGAAAATTCTCTTCTAATGGCTTCAGTTTTCTCAGAAGAGACAGAAAAATCATCAGCAGAGAGTAAGGATGAGAGAAGTGGGATTGGTGTTTGAGGATACAATAAAATGGTAAAATAGCTATCCATGGAGGAGGGAAAGTGAATGAATGGAGTAGGAAAGTGGAGTATCAGTGGCTACGCGACTCACTAAGAACACATCACAGAGACTTAGCAGTTGTTTAGAATAGAAGTTTAGACTTTCAGTGGTCAAACTAGTTAGTGGTGGGAGTTCTTACTTCCAAATAATTAGAATTGGTCAAACTTGACAACACATAAAAATCAAGAAGACTTTTTCTAAGCTTCAAGTTCACCAATATTAAGAGCAAGCATCCCAGGAATGCATCCGCACAATGTATGTGATCTTCTGCCGACCTACCATCTGAATACATTAAGAAAACTAATTTTTTGTGCATTAAATGATACTCAGTGTCTCAGTTGTATTCATGGACACTTACTGTCCTACTGTTTATGAATAATATATTTCTACTCCTCTGATCATAGAAAAAGAGGAAGTGCTACTTACCCATGTTCTTGTGGGCTTTCTCCCTGCTACAACAGACAAAGTTCCTGAACTACAGAACTGTTTGAAAATAGGAAGTAAAACAGATAAAGGAATATTAAGTCTCAACCATTTTCTTCTTGGTCCTCCCTCAATTAGCAGATAACCAGCAATAGTCATACAAACCTTCTTTTTAAATTCACATCCTAGGACACAGAATTGTATATGATATTGCTCACTTTATTTATTTATTTTGTCTTTCCATGCAATTAGTTTTATTCATTTTATTTTTTTAAATTTTTTTATTTCCATACGTTATTAGGGAACAGGTGGTGTTTGGTTACATGGATAAGTTCTTTAGTGGTAATTTGTGAGATTTTGGTGCACCCATCACCCAAACAGTATACACTGCACACAATTTGTAGCCTTTTATCCCTCACCTCCTTCCCACATTTCCCCCTGAGTCCCCAAAGTCCATTGTATCATTCTTATGCCTTTGCATCCTCATAGCTTAGCTCTCACTTATAAGTGAGAACATATGATGTTTGATTTTCCACTCCTGAGTTACTTCACTTAGGATAATGGCTTATGAAAGGATTTCATGACGAAGAACCCGAAAACAAATGCAATAAAATCAAAGATAAATAGCTGGGACCTAATTAAACTAAGGAGCTTTTGCATGGCAAAAGGAACAGTCAGCAGAGTAAACAGACAACCCACAGGATAGGAGAAAATCTTCACAATCTATACATCTAACAAAGGACTAATATCCAGAATCTGCAATGAACTCAAACAAATCAACAAGAAATGAACAAACAATCCCATCCAAAAATGGGCTAAGGACATGAACAGACAATTCTCAAAAGAAGATATACAAATGGCCAACAAACATATCATTCACTTTTTAAAAATGAACCATCAGAGAAGTAACAAGCAAATAATCAAAGCTGAATGAATACATTTTTAAATCACCCCTATTTTTTCTGATTGCATGTTGACCCAGATAGTGGAAATGATTCTTCTGATTTTCAGACAGTAATCAGCAGACAAATTTCTTAACTCTCAAGCCAGGATTCTCTGCTATACCACAAGGCAATTCATCAATACCCATTTTTCATTCCATTTTTTAAGTATCTATAAATGTAACACATAGATATAAGATAATTTTTAGGACTTCATTTGTACTTGGCAAATGTGGTTTCTCTTAATCAGAAAGAGATTTTTGGCCTGGCATCAGGACTCACGCCTGGTAATTCCAGCATTTTGGGAGGCCAAGCTGGGAGGACCACTTGTGGTCAGGAGTTCGAGACCATCCTGGAAAACATGGTGAAACCCTGTCTCTACTAAAAATACAAAAACAATAATTAGCTGGGCATGGTGGTATATGCCTGTAATCCCAGCCACTCAGGAGACTGAGGCAAGAGAATCACTTGAACTGGGGAGGCAGAGGTTTCAGTGGGCAGAGATCATGCCACTGCACTCCAGCCTGGATGACAGATCGAGACCTTGTCTCAAAAAATAAATTAATTAAGTAATTAATTAAATTAAAAAATAAAAAAGAAAGAGTTTATTGTCTCTAATTGTGTATATCAAGAATTGTGAATCAAAACCACAGCATGCAACCTTCCAACAACCTACAAACAATACTTTTGTCATCAAACACATCTCCAGCAGTGGTATCTAAGAAATAACATACAGCCAGGGGAGTATGAATACTCACAAACACAGCACCCCAAATTGGGTAGCCTGTGTGGAAGGTGAAGAAAAAGAAGTGCTTTTGGAGGTGGAACAGGTATTGCAAGGAACCCAGAAAGACACCCAAAGCCAGAATCATTGCTGCATTCAGGATCTGGATGGCCTGAAAGAAGAAAGGAGAAAAAGGCGTTAACAGTCATATACTAAAGTGGACACTGAAAACAGGCCATTTTAATTTTCCTCAGAAAGGAGATGTCGGTGCTTGAAATGGTTAAAGTGTCAAGCCTAAATTAACAGAACAAGAGCTTATCTGAAAGAGTTTTTTGTTCCACGCTATCCACACCAATTCCAGTGGCAGCCTTTCATCTTCACCTCTCCCCCACATTTCTGTTCATTCTCACGAACTCCTCTCAGAAAGTGGCAGGAGAGTAAAGGAGACATGATTGGTAAGGTAGATGGAGTCAAAGTCTCTTCCCAGCATGCTTTTGGGTCCTAATATGATGAAGGCAGACAGAGGATAAGCCATATCCTACTCAGCCTTTTTCTCAACCCAATTTTTAAATTTAAAATATAGAATATAAGCTTCATAGAGCTCAGCCTCCTCAAATGGCTGCTCAAAAGGCACAAAACAAAAAATGAAGGGTCTTGGAATCTGTCCTCCAAGGTTTGATGTTTTCTACCATGAGAAAATGCCTTTGCATTTCTGCTCCCCAGATCTATAAGAAGTCCCTGTCTTTTCTCCAATTCATCATTAAGTCAGTGATAAATAACTCAGAATTTCCTCCTTCTCAGCATAAGCAAGGTTTTCTAATGATACAGTTGGCTCTTGAACAACATTGGGGTTTGGAATGCCCACCTCTTCACGGTGGTAAATGCACATGTAACTTATGACTTCCCAAAAACTTAACTACTAATAGCCTACTGTTGACCAGAAGCCTTACTATTAACATAAACTTATAACTTATGACTTCCCAAAAACTTAACTACTAATAGCCTGTTGTTGACCAGAAGCCTTACTATTAACATAAACAGTCGATTATCACATATTTTGTATGAGACATATTATATATTGTATATATATTTGTATGAGACATATTATATATATATATTATATATGTGGAAGAAATCCACATGTAAGGGAATCCTCACAGTTCAAACACACATTATTCACAGGTCAACTGTATTTATTTTCTTCCCTCTTAAATCAATGTTTAAACTAAGGCTGACTTACCCCAAGAACTTGTAATTTTCCTTTCTGATAATCTTGTGATCCATCGATGCGCTGGTAGACCGAATTATTCAGCTCGTCTGGTCCAGCCTCACTGCCTGGGGTACCATGGGCAGAGGCTGACCCCAGCGCTGCATTATCAACTTTGTGGGAGGCCATTTGGGGTTGTTTATAGCTGTGATAGAAAAGAAATCCAAAGGCTTCATGCTTTCCCTTTTTCCACTAGCTACTAAAATTTTGAGTGTTACAGAAGGGTTCAATTCTGTCCATACATTACAATGACTCTCCACAAATGGGACACCAGGGCAGAGTAACAGAGTTTGTACAATATTCAATTCTGTCTTTTCTTGGAGTAGTAGACATCATCAGGTCATTGTAGTAGGCCTTGGTGATTCATTTAACTTTGGAATGGTAAAGAACAATTTCTTTCTCATTTTGCATGCACCAATATATAGTCCCTGCCTTTCTTCAAATCAGTCGAGGGCAACAAGATATATGGTTTCTCTGAGCAGTGGTCTCTTTATAAGAATAACGGCTTTAGCCACATTCCAGAAATAATAGTAGGTGTCATTTATTTAGTACTTATTACTATATGCCAGGCACTGTCTGGATGCTGTGAATGTATTAATATATTTAATCCTGTTATAATATTATTATTATTCCCATTTCACAGATGAAAAAAATTGAGGTATAGAGAGACTGAGAAACTTATCCAAACTCATATAGCTTAAAAATCATTTCAGATTCTACTAAAAACATTCTACTCTAAGGTCCAATATTTTTCAAATCACCACATTATATAGCACTATATAGAAAATGTCTTTCTGAGTATAACATAGCATGGTAGAGTTTAAGCACTATGGAAGATCCAAATTCAAATCCAGATTTCATCCTTTACTAGTTGCATGACCTTGTAATGGGAACCTCAGTTTTCAGAGTTTAAGCACTATGGAAGATCCAAATTCAAATCCAGATTTCATCACTTACTAGTTGCATGACCTTGTAGTGGGAACCTCAGTTTTCACTTCTATAAAATGGGAATAATTTGAATTTTATATTAACATTGCGAGAGTTGACTTTGATAATGTACAGAATTCTTAACCTGTGAACAGGTGGTATCAGTTTTAACTTATACTCTGCCTTCTGACAAAAAGGACTTCAAGTTTCTATATACATAAGGGTCGCAAAACAACCACCTCAATCATTACAGCTAAAAAATATGTGTCACTAAAGTACACACAGAATGCTTACATTGGACTTCTGAATGTTGGGCAGTATAACTTCCTAATTCATAGTACCCTCCAACACAAAATAGTTGTAAAATGCTTATATGCTTTTATAACGGATGAGGGAGATGGCATGAGATGAACCACAAACACACGAAATGATGCTGTATTCTGCCATAACTATTGATTGGGTTAGGAATAAGATCTTAATATAAATCATTCTACCATAAAGACACATGCACGTGAATGTTCATTGCAGCACTATTCACAATAGCAAAGACATAGAATCAACCTAAATGTCCATCGGTTGTAGACTGGATGAAGAAAATGTGGTACATACACACTGTGGAATACTATGCAGCCATAAAAAGGAATGAGATCCTGTCTTTTGCAGGAACATGGATGAAGTAGAAGCCATTATCCTTAGAAAGCTAATACAGGAAGAGAAAACCAAATACCACATATTCTCACTTATAAGTGGGGGCTAAATGTTAAGAACAAATGGACACATAGAGGGGAACAAAACACACTGGAGATTATCAGAGAGAGGAGGGAGGAGATAAGGAAAAATAAATATTGGGTACTAGGCTTAGTACCTGGGTGACAATCTGCACAACACACCCCTGTAGCACGAATTTACCTATATAACGAACTGTACATGTACTGGTAAACCTAAAATAAAAGCTTTTTATTGAAAAAGAAAGTATAGTATCTTAATTTCTACTCTTTGTTACAAATTATATACTAGATCCATTTTTCTAATAACTTAAGTTTTTGTCAAGCTAAATACATGCCACTTTCAGGATGTTTACCTTTCTGATACTCTACTCTGGGGGCGTGTATGACCATTTAAGTGTGGTGACAAATTTACTAAGCATTGACTTAAAGTGAGAGTCAAGCCATGTTTTATTATTACACTGGGAATTGCTATAAAAGTTCATAAAAGTTCTCTACCAATACTGGTAAAACATTTATTATAAATGTCATAAAATTTTTCTACCAATACTCTTCATCAAAGTTTCCTACCAATATTGATTTTCATGCCAAGATTAAATTACATTCTCTATGTATTTAAATATGGATAAATGTGAAATGACAAGGAACCCTTAACCTCCCGTGTTCAACACTGCACAGAACCCAAGAGCGAGGGAAGATCAATAAGGCTTAAAGCAAACTCTGTGTGAATGAGTTCCTAACGTAATTTTCTGCAAGAAGTATAAATAAGAATAGCCAAAAAGCCAAGACTTCAAATTTATCCACTGGGAAATTTGTATGTATTTTGGATTAAATATCTAATGAACTAAGATGCATACAATATGGAGAACGTTGCTGATTTATGACCAGATAATTTCTTGCCTATGTCTCCCGCCTCACCCCTCACCCCTCCCTATCTCAAAATTCCATCCAGCCTTGTTTTATTGAATTGTCTTCCTTCAGAAGTTCCAAGCCCTCAACTGTCTTTAATCCTCTGTGCTATCCCCCAATTCCTGAAAAACAAGTCCCCTCAAGCTTCACCTGGATAATTTCTGCTCTCCTTCCAGACTGATTTTTTTTTTTTTTTTTCTGAGATGGAGCCTTACTCCGTCTCCCAGGCTGGAGTGCAGCAGCCCGATCTCAGCTTACTGCAACTTCCACCTCCTGGGTTCAAGCTATTATCCTGCCTCAGCCTCCCAAGTAGCTGGGATTACAGGTGTGCACCACCACACCCAGCTAATTTTTGTACTTTTAGTAGAGATAGGGTTTTACCATGTTGGCCAGGCTGGTCTCGAACTCTTGACCTAATCCCAAAGTGCTGGGATTACAGGCATGAGTCAATGAGCCTGGCCCTTCCAGACTGGATACTTGTCTATTACCTTGTTGTCTACTCATCACTGCAACTCCAGTGCCTAGCTCAGAATCATCAGATGGCAAGCACTCAGTTAACACATGTTCAATCAGTAACCAGACTTTTGGTCCAGCCCAAGGTAGCCATCCTGATAAATGATAATGGAAAACACCTCTGCAAGCACTGGAGCCTCTCATCCCAAGAAACTCCAAGAGCATTTCTGAAGGGAACAAATATCTAACCATATTATTTAACTTGATTTGTTTCAAATAATCAAAATAACCAGGGAGAATTTTCAGCCTCCAGGTGAAACAAACTATGTTTTCTAATTTATTTGTTAAAAAAAAAAAATCAGAGAAATGGTCCCGGTGCAGTGGCTCATGCCTGTAATCCCAGCACTTTTGGGAGGCTGAGGCAGGAGGATCACGAGGTCAGGAGATTGAGATCATCCTGGCTAACACGGTGAAACCCTGTCTCTACTAAAAACACAAAAAATTAGCGGGTTGTGATGGCACGCACCTGTAATCCAGCTACTAAGGAGGCTGAGGCAGGAGAATTGTTTGAACCCGTGAGGCAGAGGTTGCAGTGAGCTGAGATGGCACCACTGCACTCCAGCCTGGGCGACAGAGCGAGATTCCATCACAAAAATAAATAAATAAATAAATAAATAAATAAATAAATATCAGAGAAATGTAGATTTTCTAGGAAACTGCCAGTTAAGTTCACCTCTCCAGCTCTTAGTATGTGGCAGGCATTTGTTCTAAGGGCTTTACTCATGTTTACTAATTTAGTTCTCACAACCTCAGATAAATGGGTACTACTGTTATGATCCTTTCCATCTAACAGACGAAGAAGCTGAGGAACAAAGAAGTTAAGTAGCTTTCCCAAGCCCACACAGCCAGCAATTTGAGAAGCTAAAAATCAGAACCTGGTAATCCATCTGAAGCTATCATTACACTCTACCGTCCCCTGAGCTATGCTAAAAGGCACTTTGCAGACCCCATACTTCAGGCATATCCAGACCACCCCTCATTATCAGAGCTGGCAGACAAACTCAGGTGCGGCCAGTGGGATTTAATGTACCTAAGAGGTGCGTGTGCATGTGTGTGTGTATCCATACCCACATTTTCCCAAAGAAATTGCTGTATTATTATGTCTAACACTGTTTATCATGGCTCCAAAGGAATCATCACATCCCAAAGAGAAGCCATGCTCACGGTTAAATGTTCCAAACCTCTACATAGCAACCAAACAGAGACCTTTGCAGACATCTCCAGTAGCCCACTGGGAGGCATTTTAACAAAAGATATAAAAGAAAGGGGAATGTCTATGGAGAGGGAATCTATACCTTGGAGGCTTCAGGCTTTGGCAGATGGCTTTCCTCCCAAGTCCACCTTGTCGCAAGTAGGAGACACTCAGAAAAGATCACAACAGGATCTTTTCCCGATAACGGAAGCCTCCACAGACTTAACGTTATCTTTGCCTTATGCAACACCTTAGAGGACTCGGTGAAAATGTTTTGCGGGCTGACTGACCAGTGTGCTAATCATATCTGCATTCGGGGCCTCGCTGATCCATTGTGTTTCCCCAGGGCTTAGTGATGATTAGGAAACCGGTGTGAGGCATAACTGTCTTCTGGCTTTCAGATGTTGCTTAACGCATTGTTGAAACAGGAAATACAAGCAACAAATATGGGTAGACAAGTGAGAAGAGGTTGTGAGATGGAGGTAGAACAGTGTTAGTTGCATAGCAAGAAGAGACAAAGTCACACTGTAAGAGAAGCATCTGGAGGAGGGAGGTGGTCACTCAGGCACTTATTTTACATGATGTGCCAGCAAAGGTGCTAGGTACCTTATATGTGTGATGACATTCAATTCTCACATGCTTAGAGAGGTTAATTACTTTGCCCAATATCACAGATATAATAATAATGCTAATTATTGTTTAAATGTATTAAATGATTACTATGTACAGGTCATTGTTCTAAATGCTTTACATATGTTAATTCATTTCATCCTCACAATAACCCAGGTCCCAGGTACTACTATTAACCTGATGTTATGGTAGAGAAAACTATGGTATAGAAATGTTACCCAGCTTTCCTAAAATTTAACTGGAAAAGCCCTGTGCAAAATCTCTGTTTTGTACAATGTTGAAGCCCGAAGTGTGCCTGTTATCCTAATATGATTGTTAAAACCCCTCCTTTCAGTTTCTTTTTTGTTTTTTGGGTTTTTTGTATTTGTTTGTTTGTTTTGTTTGTTTGTTGAGATGGCGTCTCGCTCTGTGATCCAGGCTGGAGTGCAATGGTGTGATCTTGGCTCACTGCAACCTCTGCCTCTGGGTTCAAGCAATTCTCCTGTTCCAGCCTCCTGAATAGCTGCAACTACAGGCATGCACCACCACGCCCAGCTAATTTTTGTATTTTTAGTAGAGACAGGGTTTCACCATATTGGTCATGCTGGTCTCGAACTCCTGACCTCAGGTGATTCACCTGCCTCAGCCTCCCAAAGTGCTGGGATTACAGGCATGAGCCATCACGCCCAGCCTCCTTTCAGTTTCAAAAGTGGTCAAATTATATGCTTATCCTAAATAAATGTCCTAAAATAGGTGACAGAAAGATCAGAGCCAAGTGATAGGGAGTAAGGAAGTAGGTAATGTGAAGATTCAAACCACAATCCTTATGAAGGTCACAGGGCCAGGCCTGAGAGAAAGAATGAGGGCACTACCCCTGATCCATGCCCCAGGGGAGTCTGTGAGACAGAGAAGAATGTTCACAGCAAGGAAAGCGAGGTCCTAGTCCTACAAACAGGAGCGTAAGTGGGGACGTGATCACAGGAAAGAGAAAGAGGGCCAGTTACCAAGACCAAAGCATAGTGTGTGGGGCAGAGATTGTGAATATGAAATGAGCAGGGGCCCAGCTGCCAGAAAATTTCTGCACAGGTGCTTCTGCTAGGAGAGCTGGCACCTGAGCCCTAGGGCAGCGGCTCTCCACGGTCTACGTTTAGGAGCGAAGGAAGGGACTGACGAAAGAGAAGACAGAGACAGAAGTCAGAAGGAAATAGCCAAAAGGAAGGTGGTAAAGATAAGATCCTTCCCTCCCCGTTTTAGCCAGAACCATTGCAAACGGAATACTGAAGAAGAAAGGGATGACAAGAAAATGCCTTCAGCGAAGAAGAGAAAGAAATCTGAAGAAGTGAAAGGAAAAAGAGTGGATGCTTTCAACATGCTCTTTTTGAATTTGGAGCGGTAGAAAAAGCCATGAAAGGAAGTTACTTAAACTCTAAGACTTCGGTTCTCCCATTTGTAAGTTGAACATCATAGTGCCCACTTTGGGGTATAAAGCGTAGATGACAGAATGCACGTAAAGGTCTTAATAACTAAGATCTTCACATGAGTTCAAAGTAAATAATAAAAATGATTGAGCGCTTTCTTCAATTCCTTAGAGAATGATTGTGAGAAACTGCTTTCAAAGGAAGATGCACAAATAAAAATATAATATACTTACCATGTACAACATGATGTTTTGACACATGTATGCATTGTGAAGTCACTACCACAAAGCAGATAATTAATCTACCCATCAGATCACATAATCATCTTTTTTTTTTTTTTTTGGTGGTGGTGGTGGTGGTAACATTTAAGATCTCCTCTCTTAACAAACTTCAAGTACACAACACCGTATTGTTAACTTCAGTTATCATGCTGTACATTAGATCTGCAGAACGTATTTATCTGATTGTACCTCACTAAAGCTGAGGGAAGAAACAGTAAAATAAATACATAAAAATTATTTTTATTTTTTATTTATTTATTTATTTATTTATTGAGACAGAGTCTCACTCTGTCACCAGGCTGGAGTGCAGTGCCATGATCTCAGCTCACTGCAACCTCCGCCTCCAGGTTCAAGCAATTCTCCTGCCTCAGACTTCCGAGTAGCTGGGACTACAGGCGCACACCACAACGCCCAGCTAATTTTTGTATTTTCAGTAGAGACGGGGTTTCACCATGTGGGGCAGGATGGTCTCGATCTCTTGACCTCGTGATCTGCCCGCCTCGGCCTCCCAAAGTGCTGGGATTACAGGCGTGAGCCACCACACCCAGCCCCCTATTTTTTCCATTTTTGTTGGTACCTAGTGTATATACTTATGAGGTACATGAGATGTTTTGATACAGGCATGAAAGGCACAATAATCACATCATGAAGAGTGGGGCATCCATCCCCTTAAGCAGTTATCCATTGCATTGCAAACAATCCAATTACACTCTTTATCTTAAAAATGTACAGTTATTATTGACTACAGTCACCCTGTTGTGCTATCAAATAGTGGGTCTTACTCATTCTTTCTATTTTTTTGTACCCATTAACCATCCCCACCTCCCCTCCCAGGCCCCCACTACCCTTCCCAGCCTCTGGTAACCATCCTTCTACTTTCTGTCTTCATGATTTCAATTGTTTTGATTTTTAGATCCCACAAGTGAGAATATGTGATGTTTGTTTTTCTGTGCCTGGCTTATTGCACTTGACATAATGATCTCCAGTTCCATTCATGTTGTTGCAAATGACTGGATCTTATTCTTTTTTATGGCTAATAAATAAAAATAAATAAATTAAAAATTTTAAAAAACAAATTAAAAAGGGAAAAATAGAAGATTCATAGACATTTCTTCCACTTGCATGCAATATCTCCTAATGGCGGGGAGAAATGATCAAGGAGAGACTGACTAGCTTTCAGTGCTGAGATACCTTAAAGAATAATTGAGTTCAAAACTCAAGTAGCAAATTTCCAAAAGGAAAAGGAAATCTTCAAGTGAATTCACCTATAGTCTAGCTATTAATTTACAAGTGCCCCATTTGACTAAAAAGCAATATATTTCTCAAGACTTGCTGGTCTTATCTACTTACTAAATATTATTGCTTGCACTGTCTGTTTTACCCCCCCACACACACTCATGCCCATGTGTGTACATATTAAAATCACACTCTTCATGAAGCAGTACCTTTATATATCTTAACACATGTATAAGCTCTTAAAACAGTTAACCACCTAAGGTTTTTGACTTTGGGGTGCATTAAACGTGTTTAATTCATAAATTACCAGTTTATAATGTTGCAAAAGTCACAAGTTGAAATCACGTTGAAATGGCATTAGTTACTATAATTGTAAGATCAATAAAAGATTAAGACGGACAAGGATTGTTGTTCCAAGAGGTCTTGAAATAATGAGGCATCAAATAAAATAAAACCAACAATCAGAAACTACCTTTGATTCACTCTTGTTTTGACCTCATGCTGTGTTTTCAAATAAACAAGGAAAATGGACTAGAAATCCAATCTTAGCATTTGAATGAAGGCATTGTTTTTTTAGAGTTCCTAAGAAAACTGGAAGAATTTATCATGTCATTTACTGGTAAACATGGAAATAGCCAAGACAGAAAATGCTAATACAACAGTTCTACTTTCAACTACCTAGTGGAATCTTCTGGGAAGTTTATAAGACATTAAATCAGGATATTTGTCATGAACCCAACATGAACATGAACTTTTTTTTTTTTTTTTTTTGAGACAGTCTTACTCTGTTGCCCAGGCTGGAGTGCCACGGCACAATCTGGGCTCACTGCAGCCTCTGCCTTCCGGGTTCAGGCAATTCTTGTGCCTCAGCCTCCTGAGTAGCTGGGATTACAGGGGCACACCACCATGCCCAGCTAATTTTTGTATTTTTTTTAGTAGAGACAGGGTTTCCCCATGTTGACCAGGCTGGTCTTGAACTCCTGGCCTCAAGTAAGCCACCTGCCTCAGCCTCCCAAGGCGCTAGGATTACAGGCATGAGCCACTGCACCCAGCCCAACACAAACATTTTTTAAAGGTCCCAAGGTAACGCTAATGTGAAGCCAGATTGTAGAACTACTGGGTATGTCTAAAAGACCTTTATAATGAGATAGTTGGAAATAAGATAGGAAAGAACAAATGCATTTCTCTAAGAAAGATCACCTCTTCTACGGGGGTGGCCTATATACTTTATTTTAGGGTGTAAAATTGTATCTTAGTTTGGAGTTAAATAGATTTCATTATTGACAGCCATTTTAATGGGATTTCATCCTGATAAGTACATTTTCTATAGTGCAAGATGGGCTTCATGTGAAATATCACAGCTCTTTAATCTTCTTTTGCCTTGATTTGCATTCTCCTCACCAAAGGTAACCACTGAGTTCTACATGCACACATTCTTAAGATACCTAAATGCCATTGTGTTATATATATCATGGTCCTCTTTTTCACTCAGCTTTGTTAGTAATACCCAATGTTTGTTTGTTTGTTTGTTTGTTTGAGATGAAGTCTTACTCTGTCACCCAGGCTGAAGTGCAGTGGCATGATCTAGGCTCACTGCAACCTCTGCCTCCCAGGTTCAAGTGATTCTCCTGCCTCAGCCTCCCAAATACTTGGGATTCCAGGCACGCATCACCACACCCCACTAATTTTTGTATTTTTAGTAGAGACAGGGGTTTCACCATGTTGGCCAGGCTGGTCTCGAACTCCTGACCTCAAGTGATCCACCCACCTCGGCCTCCCAGAGTGCTGGGATTACAGGCCTGAGCCACTGTGAGTGTGCAGTCTGCTGTATCCAAATACTGCACTGACATCCACTATGTTTTACCTAACCACCACCCATAAATGAACACACAGGGATTGTAGCTTGATATCAGGAACCTTCTCATACCCATGTTCCTTAATTCTGTATGAGGATTTCTTTGCAATGGATAATCAAAATCCTAATTGCTGGGCCATAGGATGTGCACATAATTAACTTGACTGAGGACTGCCAGGTAGTAAACCCTAGAATATCTGCACCTCTATGTGCACACATACAGTGCATGTGGCATTCAATATTCCCACTTACTGCCACCCATGGCACTATTCAACTCCATTACTTACCAGCCTAAAAGTATTTCTGGGTAAATTTAGCTAAGCTGTAACTACATTTACTAGAATTATCTTTCCTGAACAGTCTTTGGGTTGGTCATATAAGAAATTTGTGTGGGATTTGGAAGGTAGAAAGTAAGACAGTAGCCATGGTGCACCAAAATGGGTTTAGGGTGCAGATTACACACTCTGTCTCTGGTCCTCTGGCTCACCTCCCTAGCACTGGACTATAGCTGGGCCTACAATTTCTCCTGCTCTCACCAAATCTCTTTAGCCTCTCTGAGTCTTGCACCAAGTGCTTGCACACTCCATGGCAATGGATGCCAGGTCATCCTTGTGGTTAAGGTTGGAGATGAGAGGAAGATGTGGTTCCAATGTGTTCTTTTGCTTCCATGCTTCAAAGTCGCTTAATTACTGTACAAAACACATAACATAAAATGTACCATCTTAACCATTTTTTCAAGTCCAGCTTGTTTTCCAGGCTGCCAGCCCTGCTGACCTACAAGCAACATCAGGCTCACCATCAGATGCAAAAGTAACAGCCTTCCCAGTTCTCAAAATTAATTACGATAAATCCCTTATCAATATCACTCAATCTGGTTCTGCTTACCTGATTGAACCCTAACTGCTACAAGGTATAAGTGTTATATCATGACTCTTTTCTGGTTTTCGTTCCTCTATTAGCTTTTTGGACTTGTTTTCCTGTGAGTCATCAGCAGATTTATTTGATTAGAACAGTAAAACATACATTTCACTGAAACTAGCTTTCAATTTCAAAATGCTTTTTCAGCCTTCTCTGAAGAAGAACAGTAGATGCTAAGGAATTCTAGGGTTTTCACAGAATATAGAATCCCCTGCCCTCAGGATTACTCCTTAATTTTAGGGATGACTTTAAAATATCATTAATTTTACTTCCATTCCATTCAACCTTTTAAATATACAGTTTCACATATTAAAGATTATATAACCTTTTGAAATTCTGACTATTTTGGAAACATCAGAGGAATACAGGATCTTTATCAAAATAATCCATCTCTTTTTTATGATGTGAGGCTTTTGCTAGCCCTACATCTTGCTAAATTTGTATCCAGAATAGAAATAGAAATTGATGTATTTGTGTATCCTAATTAGTCCCAAATATTGATTGAAGATGAATCTGCAGACGTAGTAGGGGAGAGGAAGCCCTGTAGTCACTCACTTGTTGGTCCCATGTAGACCCGGAGTTACGTCTTGTGCTTTCCTCCCGGGTAAGAAGTCCATGTCTAAGACCCAGGTGCTTTTTTAGAGAGAAGCCCACGTGGCTGTCATACCTTCCTGCATTTGTGTCCCCACTGTCCGTGAAGACAGATATCATTCCTAGTGGGCCTAGGTCTGTGCAGAGACTCATACTGACTTAGCTTTTTGCAGCATACCTTCCTTCCTTTGCCTTTGTTCCTGGAATGAAGACTAACTCCATCGCGTCACTAAAACATGATTCTGAAGAAAGAATTTCTACTCTAACCTGTCACCTTCTCCACTTCTGAAGAAAAACAGGGATATATTTTCAAGAAAAAATAAATCAGCATTTAAATATATGAAATAACACTAACTCTTTGATGATTTTTAATTATACCAAGTCTAGCTTTGCCTTCTGCAAAACTGAAAACAAAGTGTCTGTTGTTTGTGTGAAATCTATTGGGTTTTATAAGTATTCTTGATGAATTCATCCCTGCATAACTTACATGTAATGAAAGAGAATGAACATATACACATAGAAAGTCTCACCAGGCTACCAGCCATGAAGTCACAAACAGAATACTTAAGAATAGAGATACTGGTAATTTTATCATTTGCATCTTTGATTTCTAATAAGGACCAGTAATCATGTAAGCGACACCTCAACCAAAATGACAATGATTTTGAGACTCTGAAATCTTTGCATGCGATAAACATTTGGTTTTTTAAGACACTGATATTTGAGGTCATGTTATTGTAGCAGAACCTAATAAATACTGCCTGATGCAGGTAAAGAAACAAATTTATACTGCTTTATACAACTGGCAGTTTGAGACCTGAAATAATTTGAAATCTGAATTAAGTCACTCCTAGGTTTCAGTTGTTCTAATAACGGTCATTGCCCTAAACTACTATTCAAGAACAGTGTGGTGATTATAACTCCCCCAAATAACTTTAAAACACACACACACACACACACACACACACACACACACACACAAGTTTTTGTGGGCAAATGGAGGACAGGTCAGAGATGGGAAAAGAAAGGACTTGCTCAAATATTTAATTATAGAAATAGAGATGATTCAAATGTTTACCTACTTTTATACATTAGAATGAAAGACTAAATACCATTTAGTAGAATTCAGTCAAGAAAAATAGATCCTACAATCCTATTGCACCCCTTGCTTTCATTTTCTCAAATGCCAGTCAAGGTGGTCCTTGACTAATTATCCAGTTAATTATTACTTTGACAGTTCAGACTTATGATGGGAAAAATGTCCTATCCTCAATCTTTCCAATTTTAGTAAATATTATTACTGTCCACACAATTGCCTAGACCAGACATCTGGTTGTCAGGCTTGATTTTCACTAATTTCTTACCTCACTTTAAATCCATTTGGAAATATTTTACAAAATACATAGAAAATGAGCCCACATATTTTTCCGTCTTCACTGCCACAAACTCAGGCTATGACAACATCATTATTTGCCTTAATTTTTTATAAAACTCTTACATGCAATCCTGGCTACTGCTCTCATCCATTGTTCACAGGGTAATAATATAAATCAGATCCTGTCACTCCTCTGCTTACAGTGCCCGCAATGGCTTCTTATCTCACCAAGATAACTGTATGTTGCTGCTGGTAGCCTGATGGGTTCCCCATTATGTTTTTATGGGCATGGGCATTCTGTTTCTTCTTTTGGTAAATGATTGAATAATAAATTCACTAAAGATAATATGTAAAATCCAATATAATTCTCATGATCGGTAGATATTTTCTTTTTAGTTTTTGTGGAGGCAAAGCTTGACTTTGTATAATTAAAAGCTACCAAAGAGTTAGGAGTAATGTATATGTGTAACTTGAATTATTTTTGTCTTAAATATATAATATTCCCTGGTTTACTTAGGAGGAAAAGAGAGAAGCCAAATTGAGCTTTGACTCGACCACATAAAATAAGCACTTTCAAATGTTTTAAACTAATATGTACAGATATAATAGAAATAACTGAATCCATCACAATTAAAGAAGGTAGGAGAATTTGTGAAATGAAGAATGGAATTATATTTATTCTGGCTTTTTTTTTTTTTTTTTTTTTGAGATGGAGTTTTGCTTGTCACCCAGACTGGAGTACAATGGTGGGATCTTGGCTCACTACAACATGCGCCTCCCGGATTTAAGCGATTCTCCTGCCTTTGCCTCCCAAATAGCTGGGATTACAGGTGCCCACCACCATGCCCAGCTAATTTTTGTATTTTTAGTAGAGTCGGGGTTTCACCGTGTTAGCCAGACGGGTCTTAAACTCCTGACCTCAGGGTGAGCCACCCGCCTCGGTTTACCAAAGTGCTGGGATTACAGGCATGAGCCACCGCGCCCAGCCTGGCTTCATTCTTAAATGTTTATGTGAATTTAAGACAAATTACTTCCTCTTTCTGAGCCTAACTGGCATCACCTAAAAAATGAAATGGCAGGATTTTATCCTTTTTAAGGGCTAAATGGTAGTACTCCTTGTATATGTACACCACATTTTGTTTGTTGCTGGATGCTTGGGTTGACTCCATATCTTGGCCATTGCGAAGAGTGCTGCAGTGGACATGGGAGAACAGATGTCTCTTTGACATACTGATTTCATTTCCTTTAGATATATACCCAATAATGGGATTGCTGGAGCATACGATAGTTCTATTTTTAATTTTTTGAGGAACCTCCATAAAGTTTTCCATAGTGGTTGTACTAACTTACGTTCCCACCAACAGTATGTAAGGATTCCTTCTTTTCTACATCTTTGCCAACACTTATCTTTTGATTTTTTATAGTAGCTATCTGACTAAAGTGAAGTACCACATGATCTCACTCATATGTGGAATAAGTAGAATAGTGGTTACCAGAAGATGAGGAGGGGCGGGGAGGGGAGGGGAGGGGAGGAGGAGGGATGCCGAGGGATTGGTCAACAAAGCTAAAGTTAGGAGGAATAAGTTCTGGTGTTTTACTGCATAGTAGGATGATGAAAGTTAGGAATAATGTATTGCATATTTCAAAATGGCTAGAAGAGAAGTTTTTGAATGTTCTCATTAAAAGAAATAATGTTTAAGGTGACAGATATGCTAAGTACTCATTACGTGATTTATATATGTATTGAAACATCACTGATAGATACTATTATGTGTAAATCATAATTTTTTAAAAAAAGAAAAAAATGAAGAGGTTTTAGAGCCACCCTTCTAAAATCCAGCCACATCACTCTATCTTGTACATATGTATTATCTCACACTCAATAATTTACTTTGTTTTCAGCAACCATTCACCTGCCCAATATTCTCTCAAATCGGTTTATATAAAATAATTTTACTTCTATATTCAAGAGAAACACTATTGCTCAACTTTAAGTTTTATTGAGAGTTGTATAACTGCTTGAATAGCAATTGTTTTCTAGAGAACTAAAGTTCAGCAACTTAAGATGATTCCAAGCAGTAGAGTATAGTGGCTAATATACAAAGAGAGAGCATAGAGACAGATCTAAAGGCAGATTGCCCGATTTTAAATCTTGAACCAACACCAACAAGTTATGTGACTCAGGCAAATGATTTAACCTCTGTTTGTTTGCTTATCTGTAAAATTGGGATAATCGTGATATATTTCACTCTTTAAGAAGATTAAATAATTTATTGCAATGTACTTGTACCATATTCTGACCCTTAGGAAGTCCCATTGAAGTATTACCTCTTAGCTGCATATTAACTGGTAAAGACAGATGTTCACTATGACAGGGTCAAATTCTTTATTTGACAAGTAAACAGCTATAGATGGCATTTAATTGAAAATGGAATAGGATCACTTTGATTAAAAATAATAATAAACAGTATCTTGGCAAAATTTGCTTCCAGGAGGATGTAGCATCCAAAACATACATTCAATAAGCTATTGAATAGCCAATGGCACAGTTCAATTCTCACCCTTGATATAAGAAATCTACCAAATCAGAAGTACTTTTTGATATATTACATATTTAGACTCCCTGTTTAAAGAAAGGAAGACAGTATAAAGTAGGTGTTAATAAATAATCATTTAATGAATGCTCTTAGGTGGCAGGATAACTCTTTGCTTAACCAACTCAACCATTCAACTATTTTGAGTGTGGAAGAACCATTCGGAGGAACAAGGGAAACCTAACATCAAATTTCAGTTAAGGTATTGGTTACTTGAGCTCTAGAAAATAAATTGAATTTAATTCTGGAATAATCTAAATAGGTTGTCACATGGCATTATTGTTAGGATTCAACTTTACTGATTAATAAGAAAGTCTACATGAATTAAAGTACCTGCACATAAAAGGATTTCGCCTTTCGTGAGAGTTAATATGTTAAATTTTACACTATGCTCAAAGTTTTGCCTCTTGTACATTTATATGTCTCTCTCTATTCTTTATCCTTCCTGAAAAATATTAGAACATATTTATTGGAGGTTCTTATCAATTAGATCAAGTCATTGTCTTTGAAGACATATTTCTGAACCTTCTACACAGAACAGAAAGAACTTAAATGTATAATATGAATTACCTAATAGTTAACGTTAAATTAATCAGCCATACCCCTACTGAATACAAATATTTAGAAATAACACATTCACTAACCAACTAATCAGGACCTTTACTGAAGTAGGGTTTTTAGAAACCAGAGACTTAAGGAGAGATATACACCAACTATATTTTTGCTATGAAAAAATGAAACTGTTTTCCTGCAAAATACATAATACCAGCTTCAAGTTTCCATTTCTCCTTTAGCTCAGAGCAAGTTTGACTAGAAGATAATAATCCTAGCTCTTCTGCTGTTGTCTGAAAGTCAGCAATAAAAGGACTAGGATCCAATTTTATTTCATTCTCAGTAGAAACTGGTGTAAGCCACACTGATTTCCTAAAGAAAAGGGAAGCAGAAAGCAGATAGTGTTGGCACGCTTGGGATCAAGTCAGTTTTACCACTGTTTAATATCATGATCATTTTCAGAATAGTCATTCAGGAGTATGGCATAGAGCCAGCATACTATGCCTTCTAGATCCTCGTGGACTCTTGGTACAGGATTTGAGCAGATAGGCTTACAGAATAACTAATTCCAGATAGTCTCCCCATGATTTCTGCATCAAACACTGAGTAGAAAGATGAATGGTCTTAGATAATTTGTGATGCTTGCATTAGAAGAGTACCAATGTACGCAGCAAAACAGACTCAGCCAAATGGATCCCAAGAACAGTAAGAAAAAGCCACCAAAATCTTAATCTGGCCCACTGTGGTGGTGGCAAAGTTCTATATGTTAATGTGAGTAAGTGAATATGAGAGAGACTACGACATTAAAATTCATGCACCCAAAACCTAAACAGACAACTTGTTGGCCAAGTCTTCATTTTTTTTGTAAGGAAAGTAGGCTTCAAGCAACATAGTAGTTACTATCAAAATAGGAATATCTATTTATCATGATTACTCTGGCAGCCTACGGAAAGGCAGTAGTTCTGGGGCATTAGATCAGAACTCTGTGTTGCTCCAAGCTTTGAGTAGTTCATAGAATTGAAAACATATGTATGTGTGGGAAAGATAGACGGAGACAAAGAGATGGAGATGGAGAGAGACAGGGAGAGAGAGAGAGAGAGAGAGACCGAGAGAGAGGCAGAGCGAGAGACAGAGAGACAGACCAGAGAGACAGACCAGAGAGACAGAGAGACAGGCCAGAGAGACAGGGACAGACCAGAGAGACAGGGACAGACAGGGACAGAGACAGAGAGAGACAGAGAGAGAGACAGAAAGAGACAGAGACAGAGAGAGAGACAGAGACAAACAGAGAGACAGAGACAGACAGACCAGAGAGACAGAGAGACAGGGACAGACCAGAAAGACAGGGACAGACAGGGACAGAGACAGAGAAAGAGACAGAGAATCAAGGGGTGGTTTCTATTTAGAGTTCAGCTACTTTCCTGAATATCACTAAACCCCTCAGCCTTTATGAAAATAAGTTAAAGGGAAGAGTAAAAGTATTAATAATGTGAATGGACTTAATGCCACTGAACTGTACACTTAAAATGGTATATTAGATTATGTAGATTTTACCAAAATTAAAAAAAAAATTCTGCATCTCCCTGAAAAAAAGTACTATAATCACATTAAAAGACATTGCACATTGGCTGAGCTCTAAATTCTTATTTTGATGTCAACTATTTTCACATATTAAGCAAGGATAAAAATTTTCCTGTGGTTTTGAGATAGTTTCCAAGATTCATCCCTCAGATTTATAAAACTTAACATAAATATTTCAATGGCATGGCAAAAAAAAAAAAAGTGTATCAGGATACCTTTCCACTTAGTCTCAAAGTTCACGTGATGCTCTTGGGATTCAATATCTCAGTTCCACAAAATTGCAAGCAAAGTACATTTAATAATTAGGCTGATAAGCCCTCCCTTCATGTATTCTCCATGAGCTAGTATTAAATGAAGGATTGATTTTCTTATGTTTTTAGCCACTTACTCTTATAAGACGAAATTGAGCAATAAAATGTATCAGAAAAAATATTATAAAAGACAAAACATTGAAAGATAATATCAGTGCTTAATTCTATCACTTACTAAAGGTGACTGAGTATTTAATGACTCTGCTTTGTAGTTGAGTTATTACAAAATAACGTGGTTATACTAGATTGTCTGTTAGGACCATTATAAATCTATATGTTTTTATTCTAAAATAAACATTACATTCAAAATATTAAAATATTTTAAAGTATTCATTAAAACATTTGTGTAAATACTAATTTGGGGTTTGTTTACAATTATGGGTGAATCATGTTATATTCTCTAAAATCTATGTTTCTGCAGAAGCTTCTCATAAACAAAGGTAAAGCTAAAACATTCCAAAGGAATCAGATCTGCTGGACTTACCTAGAGGCGGAACACTCCAAATGGATTTCCTCAGGGTCATGATCTATATTCCTTGGGGTAAAGTACAGCTCGGTTTGAAAAAGGAGAGTTTCCTCAGAAACTACCTAGGAGAGCACAAAGTTTCAGTGGAAGATATTTGGAGTAACAGAGGAGGAATACACACACTTGAATAGGTTGTAAAAAACATTCATGATCTCAAAAATGGTTACTGTCATTCTTAAATATAAATAAAGATATGACAAGTCACTGGGACAGAAGAGGAG
Source organism: Pongo pygmaeus (assembly GCF_028885625.2). Classification (NCBI taxonomy): domain Eukaryota; kingdom Metazoa; phylum Chordata; class Mammalia; order Primates; family Hominidae; genus Pongo; species Pongo pygmaeus. Next base: position 15,201,884 of record NC_072382.2, read on the forward strand.
TGTTATCCCTAAGAGTGAATTTAAAATGCCTGGGGGCAAAACAATCTTAATTCATTGCAGCAAATTTAAACTTCCACTTACAGCCATCTTTATGATTCATTAATGAAAAGGTTTCCAACAGTTCTTTTGAGAAAGGTGATTTGTAAGTCAAATAACAGAGTGGTTTAAAGCACAGGCTTTGGAGAGTATTCATCCTGGTTTGGCATCTAAACTACCACCACCAAGCGGTGCATCCCTGGAAAAATTGGTAAAGCACCTTCTGAAGCTCCAAGTTCCTAATTTCTAAAATAAAATACTTTATTCAAAAATGATTGTTATTATCATTGGTCACTGGCCCAAAATATTTGTGTAGTGTGAATATAAATTGTTTAAATTTGGGAATCTATGAGAAGATAATATCCCAGGATAACAACGCAATTTAGGATTTGTGCCTAGCTGAATGACAAACAAGAGATTTCATTTCAATGAAAATCCACTATATATTGACACAAATCTTCACGGAACATGGATAGATTTCAACTGACCTAACATTGAACATGATGGAGCTTCCCAAGATTGGTGACCTTCCACATTAGAAGAATCACACAAAATTTAAAGCAGTCTGCTAATATTTAAAAAAAATAATAGTAGCCTAAGGGCAACTTAGAATCATATCCCTAGCCAATTTATAAATCTGTGATCTATGGTCCTGTGCACACAGAATGACCCAATATTCAATGAGAAATAATGATAAATTCCATTGTCCTCTGCCCATAAATTACTACAATGAGAAGCAAAGATTATTTTTTTAAAAGACAATTTTAATACTAGGCATAAAAGTCTGACAAAACATGTAGTATTTTTTTTTACAAACAATCACTGTTCTCACCTTTGTCCTGATGCCACAATCATGAACAAGATATATAAACTCATATACATATGTATGTATCCGATTTGCAGGGCAGCCCATTCCCAGATGTAATTCATCCGCAAATATATACAGATTTCTGCTTTCTGCAAGTGGGATAACTGAGACCATCAACCAGTCCAGAGAGCAATTTATTTTCACTGTGGAAAGAACCATACGAAAAGCATCAGAAGTGTGTCTGTCTTAAGAAAGTGTTCAAAGAAGTCAACTCTGCCCTTTGTGATAAATAAAAGGCATTTATTTCTCTGGCAAGGGTAACCATGGCTTAAAGGTTTTCTTACAAACATTATTAAAATTATTTTCCAAAATACCTAACTAATTATGCCCCCAAGTAACTAGATTTCAGTAATTTCATGGGAGAGGTGGGAGGATCAACATGCAAGAATAAGAAAAAGCATAAATGGGCCGGGCGCGGTGGCTGACGCCTGTAATCCCAGCCCTTTGGGAGGCCGAGGCAGGCGCATTACGAGGTCAGGAGACCGAGACCATCCTGGCTAACACGGTGAAACCCCGTCTGTACTAAAAATACAAAAAATTAGCCGGGTGTGGTGGCGGGCGCCTGTAGTCCCAGCTACTCGGGAGGCTGAGGCAGGAGAACGGCATGAACCCGGGAGGCGGGGCTTGCAGTGAACCGAGATGGCCCCACTGCACTCCAGCCTGGGTGACAGAGCGAGACTCCAAAGAAAAAAAAAGAAACAAAAAATAAGAAAGAAAAAGAAAAACCATAACTGTATAGCCCCTTAATTTTTCCTAAATATTCCGTGGAGGGTGATATATTTAGGACAAAACATAAGGGGCAGAAGTGAATTGCAATGTGTTAGAATAAAAGCGATATCATCCCAGTATACTTTTTGGAAAGAGAAAGAGGAGGAAGGGTGGTTCTAGAACAGTAGAATTCTTATCTAGAGCAGCCAGAACCAGAAACAATCTCAGCCATAAAAGGAAAAAGAGAGAGAAAGCTCTTTATTTGGGATGTTAGCTCCATGCATGTTTTGTTGTAAAACCCATCTTTATCCTCTATATTTAAATCGTCAGTAAGTCAATAATAATCATTATTTGCAATAGATTCATTTGGAGGAACTGAGCCTCTTCAGCATTAAAAAGTACATATTTAAATTATTAATGAGCAAGTGGCCACAGAGGACTCCACCACCACTGGAGCTTGGAAGTCCCACCTTTAGAAAGAAATCATCATCAACAAGGTAAGACAATGCGCATTTCAGAAAAGGAGTAGAGGAGGCAAATGTCCTGCATTAGTGATCATAACCTTTAAATCACGTCTCTCTACGTGTTTGAAATACTGTTCTCACATCACCTAGGAAAGATGATCAGGAAGGTCCTTCCTAAAGGAAAATAAATTCCAGCAGCTAAGATTAAAGATGGATGGAAAGGAGAAGTGGACATGACACACAGAAAGCCCATACTTATGATTTCACTGCATTTTTTTCACACTAACATTAGGAAGTCAAGTTTTTGGGGTTTTTTTTTTTTTTTTTTTTGAGACGGAGTCTCGCTCTGTCGCCCAGGATGGAGTGCAGTGGCGCTATCTCTGCTCACTGCAAGCTCCGCCTCCCAGGTTCATGCCATTCTCCTGCCTCAGCCTCCCGAGTAGCTGGGGTTACAGGCTATAGGCACCCGCCACCACGCCTGGCTGACCTCGTGATCCGCCCACCTTGGGCTCCCAAAGTGCTGGGATTACAGGCGTGAGCCACCGTGTACCCAGCCTGTTTGTTTTTGAGACGGAGTTTTGCTTTTTTTTTTTTTTTTTTGAGACAGAGTCTCGCTCTGTCACCCAGGCTGGAGTATAGTGGTGTGATCTCAGCTCACTGCAAGCTCTGCCTCCCGGGTTCAAGTGATTCTCCTACCTGAGCCTCCCGTGTAGCTGGGATTACAGGCGCCCACCACCACACCAGGCTACTTTTTGTATTTTTAGTAGAGAGAGGTTTCACCATGTTGGCCAAGCTGGTCTTGAACTCCTCCTGACCTCTGGTGATCCACCCGTCTCGGCTTCCCAAAGTGCTGGGATTACAGGTGTCAGCCACCGTGCCCGGCCAGAAACTCGAGTTTTAGTTTGACATTCTATCAAATAGCTGAGAAAAGCCTGAGAAACACACATAGATACTTTCACTGCAGCAGAATCTTCCTTTACTCAGGCTTCCTGAAAGACAGTTAGGGCCTAAACACCCTACCCACCCTAGACAGCCAGAATTCACGGTGGCTCTTTCTCTCCATGTGCTGTTCATTTCAATAATTAACTGTTAACTGTTACATGGTGAGCTGCACTGATCTAGGCATTCTTAAAATTCATCTGAGGTAAAATGGAAAAATATCAGGAGCTATATGTGGTCTTTGCTTCCAAAGGTATTACAGCCCAAATGGATAAGAAATTGACGTATCAGTTTCAAAGAAAAACCCCATTTCAAATTAACAAAAAAAAAGTCTACAAAAAGAAACCATAAAGAACATAAAAAGTAATTTTGAAATGCTACTTTACAGAAGATTACATTTAGTCAGGCCTTGGAGCTGGCAAGCATTTGGATTCCAGGCAAAACAGAAAAGATACATTGGAATCAACTTGTAGACAGCAAGGCGCTGACTTAGCTTTCTCCTATTAACTTTGCAGAACCGTTGATGAGTTTAACATGGGTGAAGTTCAGAGCAGTCTTTTTAAGGGAACAAAACAGCAATAATATCAGCATCAAGCAAAAATATGAGTCTGGAAGCAGGAAGATCAGCTAAGATGCAACTGAATATCTTACAACTTGATACAATCAAACACCAGTAATTGGCAGTGGGTTTGAAACGTTAGACTGAAAGAGAGCCAAGGACTATTCCTGAAGAACCTCTGCAAATGAGTCTCAAGATAGAGAGAAGACCAAAACAGAGAGAGAGAGAAATAAAAGCCTGAGAACTGGGACATTTAGGCAGAAAGAGAAAATGTATCCTCCGTATATTGACACAAGTCTACTTGGCCCGAAAGCGCTTCTTCTTCTAGCCAGTTAGAATAAGATCAGATTTCTTCAGGGAGTAAAACACCTGCATGGAAAGCGATCATTATGATTAACTCCTTCAAGGAAGCATTCTCTAAAACTTGTTATTTACCATGGAGGTTCTCAGCACCAGTCCAAATCAAGACAGCGAGGAGCATCAAGACTTCTAAAGCCATGAAGACCTTCATTTGGGCAGACCTCCAGCACAGGACGACTCAGGAAACAAGGAGTGGCGACTGGTTGAAGTGATTTTTATATGGCATCCCATGCTCAGCTGCGTTGTTTTCCTCCTTATTTGGGTAGTTCACAGGATGCACTTATCACAGTGTCAACTACCTAAAGGCTGAGACTCTCTTGATTATCCAAACACTGAAGCTCAAAGAGACATATCAAGAAAAAAGTGTTATTTGACAACAGTCTGTACAAGGCCTGTTACAAACATCAGGAGGATGGCATGGCACACAATGCTTCCAGTAAATACTAAATTACAGGAAACTGTTCTTACTAGCTAACGTTCAGGTGTTGTAAGTTTCCATCTAATATGAGAACAGCCTAGACCTTTCATACTTGAAATCAAAAGACTATTATTTCTTCATTTCTATGGGTTTGGCTGGAAGAAGCAAAGCAGAAACGATAAAGTGACTTGACCAGGAACATAAATCTCTAGGAGGGGACAGGCACCCAAAGGAAAGCCAAGTCTACTGGTATTAGGAAAGTTGACAAATCCATCTCTGTTGATTCTTTCTAAATTAAGGTGTTGGTAACTTTAGTCATTTCAAACCTGAGACACGAGAATATTTTATATGCATATATATACACATAACTTTATATGTATAATAACTTTATATGTATAATTCATTTCAATACTCAAGTAGAATAAAAGTTCCAGCCAAAGATTTTTATTGTATTTTTTTTAAATGTTAGTCACGGCCTGAATGTGACTGCGTGGTTTTAAGGGTAATTGAAAATCAAAGGCTAACAGTAAATAAAATTCAAAGAGGCTGAATTAAATGCCTATTATTGTTTTTAGTCATATCTGAATTATATTTTCAATGTTACAATCTACTGTCAAATTACTACATGCACAGAGCTTCCCTATGCGTTTAAGAAGGACTTCTATTTCTGACATTACATTCTCTTGTGGACAGTGAGATCCCCAAAGATGTGACCCACACAGTGCTCTGCATCAGGAAAGCCTGGAGAATCCAGTCACCAACCACCAATGGGGAAAGAGTATTAGAGAAAGAGAAGGGTAAGTCTACATGTTATTTTTTCATCTTTCATTTTTTTAAACATTTTTTCTGATGTTATGAACATTTTCGGGATCTAAAATTTGTTAACTTCATATGCAGCTTTTAAATCTTGCCTATGTAAACATCTAATATTGTTCCAAAAGGAATCATTGGCCAGTTTCTTGTATTTAAGTTTGAGAAAGTTAGTTAAACAAGCTAAGGCTCCTGTTCATATTCTGTAAAAAGGAGATATATTCTCTCTAAACTTATTGTGAATAAGACATAGCAAATGTAAACAGTCTTGCTCAAGTTAATAGTGTACAAAAAATATCTAATATATGACTATTTCCTGTATCTTGAAGCACAGTTAGTAACAGGATTTTATGCAATGTTTCAAGGATTACTCAAAGCCGCAAAATGAACAAACTTCATTTTCCAAAAATTCCAATTTTAATACAGAATTTTACTGTGAAAGAGTAATGGAATTTAAATATAACTTTAATGTAAAATAGATGGAGATAAAGCAGAGATAAAACAAATATTTTTAAACAATTTATAACTTAGGGAAATGTTGCAACTATAGTACAAAAAAGCTTTATTTTTCCTGGACCTTCTGAGAGCAGGTTGCTGGTAAGATGTTCCCTTGACTCTAAATATTTTGAAGTAGATATCCAACAAATAAGGACATTCTTCTACTAGAGTGGTTCTCAGTAATTGGACCTTAGATGATGGAGGGGTCCATGGGATCAAATCTATTTTCACAATAACAATAACACATTTTCTTTTTCACAATGTCGACATTTGCACAGGTATGCAAAAACAGTGGTGGGAAACACTGCTGCCTCTTGAGCACCAATCAAGGTAGTGGCATAAGAATGTGTTAGTTTGTTTTTTGGGAATCGAACAATGAGAACACATGGACACAGGAACGGGAACATTACACTCTGGGGACTGTTGTGGGGTGGGGGGAGGGGGGAGGGATAGCATTAGGAGATATACCTAATGCTGAATGACGAGTTGATGGGTGCAGCACACCAGCATGGCACATGTATACATGTGTGGCTAGCCTGCACATTGTGCACACGTACCCTAAAACTTAAAGTATAAAAAAAAAAAAAGAATGTGTTAGTTTGTTAGTCATCATTGTATTCTTCACTCCCATACACTCACAGTAAAGGGAAAAAGGCAGTTTCACTTGTCTTGAAGCAGTAAAAAGTATCTGTTTTATTAAATGCCAAACCTTGAATGCATGCCTTTTTACTATTCAGAGTGATCAAATAGAAAGTATGCATAATACACTTCTGCTGCGTATCAAAGTATGAAGAGTGTCTCAAGGAAAATCTGTGCAGTTATTGGAGCTGTGAGCTGAAGTAGCCACTTGTTACATGGAACACCATCTTTACTTGAAGAATGACTATCAGACAGACAATGATTATTTGCCCGTGGGTATTTGACATTTTTTGAAATTGAATGATGTAAGCTTGTCACTTCAAATAAAACAACTAACAGCAATTAAACAGTGATAAAATTCAAGCCTAAAGGAAAAATTCGCATTTTGAAAAAGTTGTATTCTCTGCTATGAGCTTGGAAGCTCACTGGTGATATCTTAACTATGATTTCTTGTATTGCATAATAAAATGTCATCATTTAAAACATCTGCATAACTCTGAGCTAAAATTTTCCAAATTATCTGCACATGATGTTACAGAAACATCCACGGGCAAAGTACAAGAGGGACCAGTGGATTTTAATGGGAATAAGTATGAAGAGTTTATTGATATATTTTCAGATCCCATGTTGCAAAAAAACCTCGAAGATCCTGCCCCTTGGCAAGTTTTGGTGCACTATCAAAAAAAAAAAAAAATAGCTACAATTATCTGAAAAGGCTTTTAAAATACTCTTCTTTTTTCCAACCACGTATCTGTGTGAGGCGGGGTTTTCTTTATGTACTTTAACCAAAGTGACATATTACAAAGACCGAATGCAGAAGCAGATATGATAATCCAATTGTCTTCTAGTTAGCCAGACAAGAGACTTGCAAAAATGGGAATATAAAATGATGTCACTCTTTTTTTGGAAAACAGTATTTTTTCACTAAATGTTCACTATTTTATGTTAACACCTGTTGGGTTTATTAGTTATTTTAATTATTTAATAAATATTTTTAACTCAGTTTTAATTTCTAATGTGGTAATATGGATGGATAAAGGCCATATAAATAAAAGCTCTTTGTAATTCAATATTTTTAACAGTCTAAAGGAGTCCTGACATCAAAAATTCTGAGCAGCATATATACCCAAAAGAAAGGAAATCAGTATATTGAAGAGATGTCTACACTCCTATGTTTGTTGCAGAACTGTTAACAATAGCTAAGATTTGGAAACAACCTAAGTGTCCATCAACAGATGAATGGATAAAGAAAATGTGGTACATATAAACTATGAAGTGCTATTCAGCAATAAAAAGTGTGAGATCCTGTCTTTTGCAACAACGGGGATGGAGCTAGAGGCCATTATGCTAAATGAAATAAGCCAGGCATAGACAGACAAACATCACGTGGTCTCACTTATTTGTGGGATCTAAAAATCAAAACAACTGAACTCATGGACATAGAGAGTAGAAGGATGGTTACCAGAGGCTGGGAAAAGTAGTACAGGGGAGACAGAGATGGTTAACAGGTACAAAAAAAATAGGATAAGACTATTTGATAGCACAACAGGGTGATTACAGTCAGTAATAACTTAATTGTACATTTTCAAATAATGAAGAGTGTAATCAGATTCTTCATAATGCAAAGGATACCTGCTTGAGGAGATGGATATCCCATTCTCCATGATGTGACTGTTATGCACTGCATGCCTGTATCAAACTATCTCAGGGACCCAATAAATATATACACCTACTATATACCTGCAAAAATTAAAAAAATTTTAAAGTCTAAGCAGCCAGCATTATTGCATTGTGGCTGCAAAGTTGTTTAATGGCTACAGAGTTACAGTTTTACAAGATGAAGAGTTCTGTTCACAAGGTACACATGAAGAGTTCTGTTACACGACAATATAAATGTACTAAACACTACTGAATTGTGCCCTTAAAATGGTTAAGATGGTAAATTTTATGTTATATAGATCTTATTAAAAATAAAATTAAAACTATTACATTACACATCTAAATGTGAAAGGCAAGACTGTAATTTTTTAAGAGAAATACGTAGGACAGAATATCTTTGTGACATTCTGATAGGGAAGGCTAAAGGTGGAGGTTTGGAGTAGGAAAGGAATATAGGAGCATCCATGTTATACATACTTTGGTTAAACAGTGTTTTGAACAGCCACGTGAATATGTTGTAGAGGAAAACGAATAACTGAGTCTACATTTCAGGGGTGAAGTCCAGGATAGAGATGTAACTTGAAGCCATCAGCATACGGATGTTAATTAAAACAATGAGATTGAATAAACTCTCCAAGGGAGTGGATATGTATAGATGGGGTGAGCAGTTCAATATCCAATCCCTAGGAACCCCAATAAGCTAGAAAAGAAGAGAAATATCAACCACAGAGGATCTACTAAAGACAAACAGTGATCACTGAGAAAGGATGCTATTGCAGAAGCAAGATTTTTTAAAAATTTGGCCAGAATTAATATATCAATAATATACCCAGAGTTACATCATACTGAGAATAATTATTTCTATTAAAACTAAGCACAAAACAAGGCCTCTAACTTTGCTACTGCAGAAAAAAAAACTTATTGCACTCCAACAAGAGACAAAAAGTTTATATATTTGAAATCGTTACTTTTTGTTTGAGACAGGATCTCACTCTGTCACTCAGGCTGGAGTGCAGTGGCACGATCACGGCTCACTGCAGTCTCGACCTCCTGGGCTCCGATGATCCTCCTACCTCAGCCTCCTGAGTAGCTGGGACTACAGGCACCCACCACCATGCCCGGCTAATTTTTGTAGAGATGAGGTTTTGCCGTGTTGCCCAGGCTAGTCTCAAACTCCTGGGCTCAAGCAATCCACCTGCCTTGGCCTCCCAAAGTGCTAGGATTACAGGTGTGAGCCACTGTGCCTGGCCTGAAATAGTTAATATCAATATTAGTTTCAGCTGAGATAATCAACTTATAAAAAAAGAGAATCAACTAACAAATTATTAAACTGATTAAAAATTCAACAAGCATGATGGATATTACTACTCAAAAAAAAACCTTAAAGCAGTCATATGTGCTAATTTGGATTCATTGATCCAATTCAAAAAAAACAAGAATAAAAGAATCCCATTAGTAATTGTTCCCGAGTTTGCATGAAACCTTGTAGAGGGCCTCATATTGGCAGTTGGTTGGCCCCATTCATTGTGTTCTACAATTTTTAGGGATACCTGATCACTAAGTTCTAAAGATAACAGTCTGTGTGCTTTGTTTCAATATATTGGTTGCACTGTCTGTTTGTGTAAGATTTGGGGCAACTCAAACTATACCACCACTGTGACCTTATCCCAAAGTAAAACAACCTTTCTATAATACACATGCAGAATAAAGCAAGTGCATAAGGAAATTTTAAAGTTTTTGTACACACTTTGTTCAGAGTATTCTTCGCAGAGACCACATGTATAATTATTTGTATTACCCAAAGCATATCTTAGCATAATGAATGCATATGTGGAAATAATTGATTAGCTTTATCAAAATTAAACAATAAATATTACAGCAGTTTTCTCTGTAGCTATCTAGGTTACACTATATATGCTAGAAGCAAAGGAATGGGAAGACTGCATTACCTAAATTCCTTTGTTAGGATTATTCGGGTGCCAGCAGTTGTAGAGGCCATCTCTGATCATACCTATCTGACACCTACCTGTGCCCCACTTTGTCCCATTCTCTGACCAGGGCACCCATGGAACTGACTTTCAGTTTGCCTTTATTCTACATTTTGTCACAACTACTAAGGAGGACAAAACCTGCTAACTCCCCTAACCACATTAAGTTTGAGCCCAGCCTTTTTTGGAGTGATTAGCAAAAATCCCGTCTGAATACTGATGAAGAATGCAAGACAGAAAGAAAACCACAAAAACTGCTAAACTTAAAAGATGCTAAATTTTTAAGCCTGCACAAACATTAAGTGTTGACTCCCAAAGAAATCTTTCCCATCTAAGTAGCACCACAAGTCACCCACTTATAGCCCCCAATCACAGAAGACATGCTTGATTCCAGTGTGTTTCTCACACTCTGTGTCCAAACCATTTGTATGTTTTAATATCCTGCAAAATATATCCTCAATTGTACCACTTCTCTTGACCCTTGGCTCTAACCTTTCAAGTCAAAAACAATTTTCACCAACTTTCTGGTCAGCCTGTTACTACTATGTCTCCAGGAAATTAATAAGATTCTTTAACCCAGAGACATTGTTTCATCAATTTCACAGCTGCACAAATCCTTGTCAAAAATAAGACAGATTGTTATCCATCTTATCTCCCTTTGATACACTGTATATTCCTGAAATCATTATTATTGGAATTAGGGAATACCTACATTAAAAGTTAATTTTAAAAACTTAAGATTTTTCAAAGTATCAGACATTAAATGTCAAAAATTAAGATCTAAAACCAAAAGCATCTGGATCAAAACCTCATTCTGACATGCAGAGATTTTGGTCAATTGAATTCACCATTGAGACTTTTTAGGTTGAGTTAATGAGTACCTGCCTCATTACTGTAGTGATTGTTAAATAAATGCATGTATCCTATTGCAATGAGGGCAACAGATGGCTATTTTTTAATTTTAGGTTCAGGGTTACATGTGCAGGTTTGTTATATAGGTAAACTGCGTGTCATGGGGCTTGGTGTACAGATTAGTCACCCGGGTAATAAGCATAGTAACTGATGGGTAGTGTTCTATCCTCTCCCTCCTCCCACCCTCCATCGCTCAAGTAGGCCCCGGTGTCTGTTGTTCCCTTATTTGTGTCCACGTGTACTCAAGGTCTGGCTCCTACTTATAGGTGAGAATATGCGGTATTAGGTTTTCTGTTCCTGCATTACTTCACATACGATTATGGCCTCCAGCTCCAACCATGTTGTTGCAAAGGACATGTCTCATTCTTTTTTATGGCTGTATAGAATTCCATGGTGTATATGCACCATATTATCTGTACCCAGTCTACCATTCATGGGCATTTAGATTGATTCCATGGCTTTGCTATTGTGAATAGTGCTGGGACAAACATGTGTCTTTATGGTAGAATGATTTACATTCCTTTGGATATATAACCAATAATGGGATTTCTGGGTTGAATGGCAGCTCTAAGTTCTTGGAGGAACTGCCACCCTGCTTTCCACAATGCTGAGCTAATTTACATTCCCACCAGCAGTATGTAATTGTTCCCTTTTCTCTGCAACTTGGCAAGCATCTGTAATTTTTTAACTTTTTAATAAGAGCCCAAAAATATCCTTTAATTGGGATTTATATTTCCAGGAGTAGTCAAAAATCTACTAGGGTTTATCAAAATGAAAGATTAGGCCGAGTGTCCTCACCCCTGTAATCCCAGTACTTTGGGAGGCCGAGGTGGGTGGATCACCTGAGGTCAGGAGTTCAAGACCAGCCTGGCCAACATGGTGAAACCCCATCTCTACAAACATACAAAAATTAGCCAGGCATGATGGGTGCCTGTAATCCCAGCTACTCAGGAGGCTGAGGTGGGAGAATCATTTGAACCCGGGAGGTGGAGGTTACAGTAAGCCAAGATCGTGCCCATTGAATCCCAGCCTGGGTGACAGAGCGAGACTCCATCTCAAAAATAAAATAAAAAAATGAAAGGTCAAGCCAAGTCATGCTGCATCTTTAATTTTACTCAAGGTGGAAAGAAATAAAAATAGTAAAAGAATCACATATATTCAGATGACAAAATTTTACTGTCATCTTCATTTCAAAAACAAAAGCATTCAGTCCCTTCAACCAATCCCAGCTCTTCTCCAGCTTCAGCTGTCTTGAGGATTGAAGGTCAGGAAATTGACATAGTTAGGTACCTGTTAGTCAACCAAGCCCAGCAGCTCAGCTAAGTTATTTAGCAGTTCTAGATGACTCAAATTTAGATGTCTTTGGAATCTCTTAGAACAAAAATCCCCACTTCTAGAGGGGAAAGAGAGGTACTTTCAGATTTAGCAAAAATAAATTGTGTCTAAAGAGGTGGAGAGAGACCTTTTTCACATTTTCTTGTGTCCATGAGTTTTTCTCCCTCCCAGGAGCAAGAAATCTAGCCATAAGAATGTTCTGCCCCAACTACCAGTTTTCCCTATGGAAGAAGACTGACCTTGTTTTGAGTAAAGATCATTTGTGTGCATGCATCCCTGCTCATGTATGTGGCACTTTCTGGTTCAGGCTCCCTGGAATGAGTTTGGCACCTGTACTCTTGTACAGTATACTCAAAGGCACAAGACTCCACTTCCGGAGATATACCAAGCAATTTAAATTAAGAGAAGAATTAGATGTCTTTCCACCTGGGATCCAAGCTGTGATCAGCATGATCTGGGTTTTGAGCACTTTTGTGTTGGGATAAGCAGCTATTGTGGAGCCTGCTGTCCCTCTAAGGGATTTCGCTGGTCCTGGGACACTGTGCTATATGGAAGCTGGGAGCCAAGTTGTCACTTGGTTCCAGGTACTTTACTAGAAGAAATCATTTCCCTGTTCTGGGCACACAAGGCACATTCCTTGTATTGCTTAAGGTGTGGGTGTCACATGGTACTTGGCTGGTATCGGTATAGGTATACCTACCCCCTGTGGTAAGGTAACGGGGTCTTTGTCTACAGCTCCAGAGGGGTGCATGCATCCCCCACTTTGCATTGGCTATCAGGAGGGACCTACATGGGAGAGTAGTACACACAACAAATGCTGATTTTGCTTCATCTTTTCTCCTTGTTGCACCTTTCCTTCTTTCCCGACACACACAAAAAAGACACTGGTTCCAACCAGTGCCTTGTGTGTGCCAAGTCATCCTTGGCAACTCCAAGATAGATTCAGTGGGTCTAGATATGTGAGCTCCCACTCCTGGTGCTTGGCACTATTATCTTTGCCACCCTCCATGCAACGGGAATTCTTATTTGGGATTCATAGCTGGATCTCCCTACTCGACATTTTGCCATTCAATTCAGGAGCCTCAAAAGGAAGAGCAAGTGATCTTGTTCACTAAGAAAATCTCCACCAAAGCACTGCTGGTGGGAAGGGTGGTGTGACAGTGTAGTTGTGGCCCTGTATGGTTACAACCCTTTCAGAATTAGGCCAAAAAGCAATTGAAATATTTTCTTCTAGATTCTTGCTTTATCAAGGTAATAGGAAAGAAATGCACAATGTCAAAATAAGTTTACAATGTTTCCTCATGAGACATTACCAGAAAACAGAAAAGAAAAAAGCAGTATAGAAAGCCACAGATGAAGGGCTCATGGGAAAATCCTCCTTTTGAGTGCATTATAAAAGAGGGAGACTTAAATATATTTCACTGAGACACGGTTACTAAGCATAATGGGTAAAACTAAAGTGAGCAACTAAATCATAAAAATGCTGAATGTTAATTCAGAAAAGTACACACTGGGTATGGGCAAGCTTTATTATGTATGAACTTGATTTCAGAGCTAGAATGGCAATTTCACTTAAAATTAACTCATTAAAAAGTGTAAATATCATGGTATAGATATGTTATTCAAAACTCCAAAATGTAGTGAAACTGGTAACAGATGTTGCTACTCATCTTTGTACAGACACATCAACAGTATTGATGAAACTGGTTTTCAGACAAGTATGTATCACTTGTTCCCATGCTTTAGGGAGGAGAAGGTGTTATAACACAGGCATTATTGATAGTGACTTCTTGGATAGTTGCTCCTGTAGGATAGGGGAGAAAAGCAGTTAAGCGCTGCTTAAATATAACCTTACCTAAAAAGAAAACATGTTCAGAGAACTCATGGGTGCTCAATTAGAAGTAATGTGGAAAAAAAATCATATTTCTACCCTAAAATGTAATCTATGGAATTAATCAGCTATATCAAATATAACCATTAGATATTATGCTATTAGAAGTGATTAGCATCTATGTGTTGGCTAGATCACTGCCTTTCTGAGACTATCAAGTAATTACATCATACATTTCAACTTTGATTTTAAGTGGTTTTCAGATCTCTAGAACAAAGCTTATTTCTTTATGAAATGTCAACTTCAAGGCTATTGTCAATATGCACAAGTTTTCTGGCATCCTTTTAAAATAAGCTCAGTAGAAAAATCCTGATTAAAAAGAGTGTTTTCTACAGGTATTAATCTTAGGAAAAGTGCTAATTAGATGTAGTGACTTCCTCTGAATTTAAGCCTAGTTTACCTATGTGCCTACTTATTTTATACACATATATGTATATAGACATGTTTTTCTGCAAATATTAGTATGAAATTAGGCATCTGGTATGGGCCTTCTATGACAACAATTTCATTTTGTCACAGCCTATATTGAAAATGAACAGTTTAGTACTTGAGAGAATAGGTAAGGAAACTGACCAGTATGGAACCTATTCATGTTTATGTGCAATAAGAAAATTATAACTGTATCCAAGTACAGACTATGGTACCTAATTCTACAGGGTTCATATTAAAACCAGAGCAATTTCAGCATGCAGCATTCAAATAGGAATTTACATTATTGCCTTCCTTGAAGTTATATTTAACAAATTGTGGTTAACTATAAAATAAACAACCTTAATATTCTCACCTTATTAACACTGTTAAAATTAAGTGTCCATGTTTTACTTTGTGTGGGAGCTGGTGACTCTTGTCCTTTTGTTTTCTGAGGGATTTATTTCAAGGTGTTGGCATCAAACCCACTCATTCCAAAATGCATCACAGGTGGGAATTTAAGCCTAAATGCAGAGCAAACAAAAGAAAAGCACAGGATTAATAGCTGTACAATTTTTTTGTGGGAAAAATATGTATTAGATAGGTTCATTATAAGTGATAACCGAAAATAACTGACTTGTGGAGGAAAGGCAAAGTAGCTCAGTAAATCTAAATAAAGAGTTTGTAACAGAATCTTGAATAGGATGGTACTTATTGATCCAGAATTGATCCTTGACTTGACTTTGAGGCTCCTGGGTCAATAAAAGTTTTGAAAAGCAAAATGATTGTTAGATGTGACAAACGTTCTATCTAAGCTGAATGGACTATGACTCAACCAAGCCAGGCCACACACACATCCCAAGATTAGAAATTGAAAACAGAGACCCATATGTATGCAAAAAGATTCTACCACCAAAATCTTAGGCAGGAAATAGAGACACAGACACACCCCATTCCAAGGTTAAAAAGGATTTCACCACCTTTAACTACCATCTCAACCCTTCCCCATCCTATCTTAGGAGCTGCAGTGTTTATTCCCACTGCTGGTCTTTCCTTCCCTGTATGTAAGAAAAAGGAATGTGGTTTGCTCGTCTCCCAAAGCCAGCATGTAGGCAGTTCCAGGAGAATGATTCAGATTCAGAGTGCATGTGTAAAGGGAGGCTAAAATCTCATTCAAATTTTCTGTATCTCTTGTTGAATTTAGAAGGGCTAATATGTCCTGGCCTGTTTGATCTGCGAGAAAAATTGACTGCAAATAGATAAGGCATAATAGCCTTTACTTCTATAATCCGCTATTGAAACCATTTTTTTGAGAGCTCAGTGGATGCCTATATAGATGGCAATATAGTTCAATCCCATCTGCTAAGATTCCCCTTAATACGGCCAGCACCAAGTGAGAAATCCAAGGATCAAATCTGATGTTCATGACAGACCCATTCAAAAAGTCATTAAGTGAGGAAGACCGGCATTTGGACCCACCATGGAGAAGGCATCTATGCTCAGTGTTGGCCAAAAGACCCCTACAACCATTTCAGCAAAGAAATATTTTCTCTTTTCATGTCTTAATACCATTACCCTATCCCAGCAAACACAGGAAAAGTAGGGGAAGAGAATAGATTTTAAAACCACAAAAAGATCACATTAATCTACTCCAAAACTCAAACCCCAGCATAGCCGGAACTGGAAAGAAGAGAAAGAAGAAAACTAAGTACGAAAATCTAGTATTAAGTTGTATTCCACTAGGCTTCACAAGTCTAATAACCAGAAAATGAACTTCAAGATGATGTCAAGCATTGAGGAAAAATTTACATTGCATAAAAGCAGTGATTACACGCCAGGTGCAGTGGCTCATTCCTGTAATCCCAGCACTTTGGGAGGCCAAGGCAGGTGGATCACTTGAGTTCAGGAGTTTGAGACAAGCCTGGCCAACATGGTGAAACCTCATCTCTACTAAAAATATAAAAATTAGTCTGGCATGGTGGGGTACACCTGTAATCACAGCTACTCTGGAGGCTGAGGCAGGAGAATCGCTTGAACCCAGGAAGCGGTGGTTGAAGTGAGCTGAGATCGTACCACTGCACTCTCGCCTGGGCAACAGAGTGAGACTCTGTCTCAAAAAAAGAAAAAAAAAACAGTAACTAAGAAACTACTTTCTGCAAGTTTAGACTATCTGATAATTAAAAGGTGAATATGACAATATCAACTGCAAAAAGGCAACTAGATCTCAGGAATCAGAAGTAGGAATTTAAATGACACGTAACTTATCACCACATTTTCATGCTCATTGCCTTGACTCCATTGCCATAAGTACCACTTCTTTCCATGATCCAAAAGGAGGAGACTAATGGCTTTTTTTTTTTTTTTTTTTTTAAGACAATCTCATTCTGTCACCCAGGCTGGAGTGCAGTGGCGCTATCTCAGCTCACTGCAACCTCCACCTCCCAGGTGCAAGCTATTCTCTTGCCTCAGCCTCCCAAGTAACTGGGATTATAGGCATGTGCCACCATGCCTGGCTAATTTTTGTATTTTTAGTAGAGACAGAGTTCCACCACATTGGTTAGGCTGGTTTCGAACTCCTAGCCTCAAGTGATCTGCCTGCCTTGGCCTCCCAAAGTGCTAGGATCATCTTTTTTTTTTTTTTTTAAATATCATAGCCCTTACCTGCTTAGAGGCTGACAAGTTTACAAAGGCTGTTTGAAAAATTAATTGGCATTGTCCAAGTCAGGTGCTAACCCCTGGGTCAATTAAGTGGAAGAGGATAGGAGGTGCCTTTAACAATATAGCAGCTAATATTATAGACAGAGACGTTGAGAAGACATTGGGGGCTGGAAGAACAAACATACTTTCTCAGATTAAAAGAGGGTACAACAGAGGTACATTTTCTACCCCATTCCAGGAAGTACGGGGGACTCATACCAATTTGTAAAAATTCCTCATGGTCAGGGAAGCATGTTATTTAAAAAGCCAAAGACTACCACCAAAATCTTAGCCAGGCAAGAGAGGGAGACACCCCATTCCAAGGCTAAAAAGCAGTTAGATTCCACCACCTTTAGCTGTCATCTCAACCCTTCACCATCCTACTTTAGGAGCTGTAGCGTTCATTCCCACTGTTAAATCTTTCCTTCCCTGACAGTGAGGAAAAGGAATGTGGGGGCGGGAGTGGGGAAAATGAGAAAATTACCTACTGCGGACTATGCCCAGTGCCTGGATAGCAGGGTCAATAGTGTCTCAAACCTCAGAATCATGCAATGTACTTATGTAACAAACCTATATATGTACTCCCTGGATCTAAAATAAGAGTTAAAATTTAGAAAATTAAAAATAAAGGTTAGAACCACTTTAAGATCAACATGAATGTTTATGATATTTAGCTACTGTCTGGTTAACAATTGTGTTTATTCTGATGTAGCAACACTGTCCATTAGTAAATTTTTATTACAGAAAATTCTAAGTCTACACTGTGCAAATGTTACCACTAACTACATGCCACTACTGAGCACTCGAAAAAATAGCTCATGCAACTCAATTTTTTGTTGTTTTAATTTTAGTAATTTAAATGTAATATTACCAGTGGCTACTGGTTACTATGTTAGACAGCAAAGGTTTAGAGATGACTGGCGAAGTTTAAAGAACAGAGGTTCCTTTTAAAAGCTGATTTCAAGTCATTCCTTGCAGGGTGCCTTAATTTTGTCTGACCTTTTCCACCCCTCAAGAAGTATAAGGATATAGTGAGAATTTGTTTGAAATCATCCTGAACAGCTGAAAATGGCATTGCTAAGTTGCAAATGAATTTAAGTAGTCAAGATAAAGATCAAATAGATCATTAAGACGTAAATAACAGCCCAGAGAAATCCAAGCTTATAAGGTCATTGATGTAACGAAAGAGTCAGAGCAATTCAAGGATGAAAGAAATTTCATTTCAGTTAATGGTACTGTATCAATAGGATGTCCCTATGGAGAGGGAAGAATCTTGACCTTCCTTACACTACATGCAAAAATTAAGTTCAGATGGATTATAAACTCAAATATATTCAAAACCATAAAACTTCTAGAAGAAAATAAGACTTGGCAGTAGCAAGGAATTTTATGACAGAACAGAAAGCAATAACTAGAAGGAAGAGTCTATAAATTAAACTCCAAAATTAAAGATGTCTGCTCTTCAAAAAAACACATTAAGAAAATGAATAAGCAATGTGGGGACTGGGGCGAAATACATCTGACAAAGTCCTGGTCTTTAAGATATGAAGACCACTTACAACTCAAGACAGATGATGCAGAGTAAAAATGAACAAAAGACATGGCCCACAAGAGACATACAAATGGCCAATGACCACTAATAATTAGTTATCAGAAAATGCAAATTAAATACAACTATACACCTATTCAGATCGTTAGAATAAAAAACTGACATCAGAGGGTGAAACCACTGGACTCCCATACATTCCTCGTATTAGTGCCAAAAAGGACATCTTATTTTGGGAAAATATTCATCATTTCTTACAAAACTAAACATACTCTCCCTATGATCAAGCAGTCCCATTCTTAGGTATTTAAAGGAAACAAAAACATACACCCAAAGATATGCAAACATATGGTGATAGCACATTTATTCATAATAGCCAGAGACTGAAAACAGCACAAGTCTTCATCAAATAATATGTATCTAATGAAATATACCACTCAGCAATATAAAGAAACAAGCTACTGGAATATACAACATTAACGAGTTTCAAACATTCTGCTGAAAGAAATAAGCTAGACACAAAAGCATACATGCTGCGATTCTATTTCTACAAAGTTATGGAAGAGACAAGAACAGTGAGGTGTGGCCGCAGGAACCAACTGGGAAGATCCACTTTCTGCAGCAATCAGTCTTACGCATGGCAATAGGGTTTTATGTTAAACATAAAGCTCAGTTGACAAATGCATTTACTTGTGTAACATTTATATATTAATTGCATGTGAGTTTTTCTTCAAATAAATTATTGATCCTTAATTCATGATACGCATGCTGAAGCACTTAGGGAAAAGTGTTCTCACGTCTTCAATTGGAAGTGCGTCAAAATTGATAGATGGGGAAATGATTGTGTAACAAAGTTTAGCAAAATGGTAGAATCTAGGTATTATATATAAATTCTTTCAATTCTGTACATTTGAACATTTTCCTTAGAATTAGAGAAACTTTAGAAATTTGTGCCATACGCATCCTTCCAGGGCATTTTTATAGCTGCATTCTTAACAGAAACATCTATCAACCAAATAATAAATTTAAGAATGTGTAAGGGAAGTAGCTACACATACCTCTTCACAAAGCAAACCACTGGAAATTCATAGGTAGTATGCAACCTTGGTTTGTAACTGATCTCTGATAATATGGCGTCGTCATTTGTTTGGAACATCTGAAACAATTGAGAGTTTTAATACTAGAAGGCATTAAATTCTTTTGGTGGCTTAATGATCTTAATAGAATCTGCTTTAGGAAAATCTGGAAATGGTATTTTACATTAATTTAACAGATATAAAATAGTAGACCTCATGAGAAATACTTTATTCTCCTTTTTCTCCTGGTCCTTCAACTTCTTTGCCCCCATCTCTAATACCAGATGGGGGATAGGAGAAAATAATTGTCTCTGGGTCTGTTTTAAAGTATATGTGCTTTTTCCAAAGTAGTACAATTGCATATATTCATAAACAATGTTCCCAGCTATTAAAATCTGACAGCTGATGGAGGTAGTAAAACTGAGAAGGCACAGGCCATACGTTATGACTTTGAGACGGAGTTTCGCTCGTCACCCAGGCTGGAGTGCAATGGTGCCATCTCAGCTCACTGCAACCTCTGCCTCCCAGGTTCAAGCGATTCTCCTGCCTCAGCCTCCCAAATAGCTGGGATTACAGGTACCCACCACCACACCAGCTAAATTTGGTATTTTTAGCAGAGACTGGGTTTAACCATGTTGACCAGGTTGGTCTCAAACTCCTGACTTCAGGTGATCCACCCACCTCAGCCTCCCAAAGTGGTGGGATTACAGGTGTGAGCCACCATGCCCAGCCCCTTATGACCTCTTTAAAGTCCCTTATCTGAAATGTCCCAATTAAGTAGATAAGCACCTGGTCCTATCTAACAATTGATCACTGCAAGAGATAGGAAGATGCTTGAAAATTTTAATTAGGAAGGAACTTTTGATACTATGTAGCCCTGAAAAAGAAATTCAGTATATGTTTTAGGGAAAAGCATCATGGCACTTACAATTTTCTTGATCCCTCAAGAAGTGACAGGATAAGGAAACTCGTAGTTAAATGACAATAGTCTTGTTACAGGACAGTTATCTCCCAGGTGTATGTCGCCAATTCTAATTTCTGTGTTGTTATCAAAAGGCTTTATTTTCATTCTGACTAACAACAAATCATCAGAGCACATTGCAGTTATTGCTAAAAAAAAAAAAAAAAAAAAAAATCCAAAAAGTAATATGGTAGCATACTTCATCTCAAGACATTACACTATCAGTGCTGACAGACAAATATAACACAAGCTACATGGGTAGCGTTCAGTCTCCTATTAGCCATGTTCAAAAATAATCAGGTATAGGCCAGGCACAGTGGCTCATGCCTGTAATCCCAGCATTCTGGGAAGCCAAGGCAGGTGGATCACCTGAGGTCAGGAGTTCAAGACCAGCCTGGCCAACATGGTGAAACCCCATCTCTACTAAAAATGCAAAAATTATCCAAGTGTTGTGGCGCGCCCCTGTAATCCCAGTTACTCAGGAGACTGAGTTGGGAGAATTGCTTGAGCCCAGGAGGCAGGCACTGCACTCCAGCCTGGGCAACAGAGTGAGACCCCCATCTCAAAAAAAGACATTAAAATTAAAATTTAAAAAAGCAGGTATAGTTTAAAATATATTTCATCTAAGCTAATATATCCCAAATATGATCATTTACATGTAACAAAACAAAAATTGAGATTACATTTCTTATACTAATTTTCTGGAACTGATGTGTGTTTTGTATTTATAGCACAATTCAAATTGGCCACACTTCATGTACTCAAAAGCCCCTTGAGGGCGGTGGCTGCTGTGCTACTCTGTACTTTACACAGCTGCAAAAATCCATAGAGAGGTTAGTTGGTTATTTAATTTCTTTGCAACCATTTATTCACATTTAGAGTGAACGTAGTCATTATTATCTACCTTTTAGGGTTCTGTGATGATTAAATGAAATAAGGCATATAAAAGATCTTGGAACACTGCCTAGAATTTAAATGCTCAATTAATGTTTATTAAGGTAAAAACAATTTAATGGTCTTTATATAAGACACTACCACCACCAATTCCTTCCATAGAGATAGATCTCCATCCATCTGTCCTCAGTATCAATTAAACTAAACCTGATCAGAATTTAATACTATATAAAAGATTAGGTTTCAGAGTCCAATCTTCTCATATTAACCTGAAGAAGCTGTGGCTATATCCTAGGAATATTTTTACAATATCAGGCACACAGGGACATTTCACATTTTACCATTATCTCTCCCCACCCCTAGGGGAAAAAAAACCACATCTTCATCTCTTTATCCCCATATGGCACGTATTTGGTCTTCAATATGAATTTTAATTAAATAAGTGACTAGTCCAACCACATAAGACATTGACCCAGGTTTTAATCTCAGGACAGTTGGCAGCATCCAAGGATCTACAGAACTCTGTCTTCCGTAAAATGTTTGGCTTAGAATGAGACTTATTTGGCCTAGAAACCTGAGGTTACCAACTTGATACATGCTTTTTGGGACAGCTAGAAGAACAGAGACACAAGTACAACATGGAACTCAGCATTTAGAATTTTGAGAAACCATTTTCCTAGAGAGATTAATAGCATAAGTTATTCATATAAGAAAGTTGATAGATACTGATAGTAAATACAGTGATGACAGCTGCAGAAGTGAAGTTTAGGGTGAGGATGAAAAAAAATCTGCAATCCACTTACCTCATAGCAGCAGGACTATGGTACAATGTCCTTCTTGGTCCATGTCGAAATAGGAATTGTAATTACTATCAAGTTCCTCCTTTTATTCAGACTAAGAAAGGAGCTGTAGCCTATGTATTTTCTGTTTCTATCCCAAGGATAGATATATTTATCTTAAAAAGCAAAGCTTTCAGGGACAGGCTGTCATTGACGGGTTAATATATTAGACCACAAGCCTGTTCCCATGGGGATTCCCACATTTACTGTCACCACATTAAATAAGAAGTTCTGCTGTTTATGCACCAATTCCTAGGTCAAATTTCACCACATCCTTTTTTTTTTTTTTTTTTTTGGAGACAGAGTCTTGCTTTGTCACCCAGGCTGGAGTGCAGTGGCAGGATCTTGGCTCACTGCAACCTCCACCTCCTGGGTTCAAGTGATTCTCCTGTCTCAGCCTCCTGAGTAGCTAGGATTACAGGCATGTGCCACCACACCCAGCTAATTTTTGTATTTTTAGCAGAGACAGAGTTTCACCAGGCTGGCCAGGCTGGTCTCGAACTCTTGAGCTCAGGTGATCCACCCCACCTCAGCCTCCCAAAGTGCTGGGATTACTGGTGTGAGCCATGGCACCCGGCCTATGTTCTTGTTATTGAGTCTAACAAAGAAAACCTGAGATAGGACAGATAATCTCTTCATTTTCCAGATAAGAAATGAAATGCTCAAACCATTAAATTACTTGAAGAATCTTAAGTCTGGTACATAACGTGGCTGTCCATAATACCCATCAGACAGTGATCTAGGCCATCAGTAGTCAACTCAGTCATTGCTGCAGTCTAAACCGTGTCTTCTTTGTCCACTGAACATCTGTGTCTTAGGAGAGGTAGGAGTGAAAAAGTGAGAATTAGAATAACAGTAAGTGCCTGACTCAGGTTTCAGTTAATTGTTCTCTATTCACAGAGAATTCTCTATTCTCTACTAATAATGCTAGTCGGTAATTTGTCTAAAGCGTTACTAATCAAAGTCTGGTCCACAAATCGGTAACATCAACATCACCTTAGAACTCATTAGAAATATTGAGTTCCAGATCTCATCTCTAACCTATTGACTTAGTTTGCATTTTAATAACAAGATGACTTACATATACAAAGTTTGAGAACTGGTCTAAGAGGTACCAACATTCAGAGCTGCAAGATGACCACTGAATATAATAAAAGCAGATAAAAACACGTGACGAGAACGATAGATGAGAGGCCAGATTTCTTTCACATGGCCATTCATTCAATTTTTATTAACTAATGCTTTCCAGTGCAAGGATGGAAGACCTTGTGTGTGTGAAGCATTATGGCTAGACCACAGTTACAAAAATGCCATAAAAAAATAGATTGGTAGTACTCTTAGAGCAGGAGCTAGGCTTTGTTTTGAAAGATGGAATCTCCCTCTGTCATCCAGGCTGGAGTGCAGTGGTGAGATCTCAGCTCACTGCAACCTCCACCTCCTGGGTTCAAGTGATTCTTCTGCCTCAGCCTCTGGAGTAGCTGGAACTATAGGCATGCACCACCACACCTGGCTAATTTTTCTATTTTTAGTAGAGATGGGGTTTCACCACATTGCCCAGTCTGGTCTTGAACTCCTGAGCTCAAGCGATCTTCCCGCCTAGGCCTCCCAAAGTGCTGGGATTACAGGCAGTAGGGTTTTTTTTGTTGTTGTTGTTGTTTTTCCTGAGAAAGAGTCTCGCTCTGTAGCCCAGGCTTGAGTGCAATGGCGCAATCTCGGCTCACTGCAACCTCTGCCTCTCGGGTTCAAGAGATTCTCTTGCCTCCGGCTCCTGAGTAGTCGGGATTACAGGTGCCCACCACCATGCCCAACTAATTTTTGTATTTTTTTGTTTAGTAGAGACAGGGTTTCGCCATGTTGGTCAGGCTGGTCTCGAACTCCTGACCTCAAGTGATCTGCCTGCCTCGGCCTCCCATAGAGTTGAGATTACAGGCGTGAGCCACTGCACCCGGCCTACAGGCACTAGGTTTTTAACTCATTTTACTCCCCAAGTTTCCCTAGATTCGTCTAATGTTACTAAAGTACACTTAGGTCTCAATCTCATCCTTAACTACATACCCTAATTTTGGTCTCAGGGAATGGTAATAGAGAAAGTTAGACCCACATACAAAAAAGACATTAAGGCATTGAAATCTCAAAGAAAGATCAAACAAACTCAGGTGTAACAGAGAAGCCAAGTCTGATTATGAGAAAGGTAATCGCAGGTTTGAGATTTGATACTGGGTAGCCCCCCACAAATCTTATTCACTCTGAGAAGTACAAGAAGGTGGTCATTAGCTTCGGTTGTTAGAAAATCAAGATTATATGAAACATAGCAGTGGTTTCAGCTGGTTTCAGGTCTGGCACTAGTTTTGCTTCGAAAAGGGGTCTCACAAATATGTGCCTTAATGTGCTTCTAAGCTGAAGTAAAACACAAGGCTGGGTTTCTCAGCTGAGCCCTATTGAGATCTATAACTGAAGAGATTTTGTTGTTGTTGGCTATACATTGCAGAATGTGTAGTGGCATTCTTGACCGCTATCCGCTAGATACCAGTGGCAGATGCTGTTGTGACAGCCAAAAATCCCTCTAAACACTGCCAAATGGCCCCTGGAGGGCAAAACCACCCGCTGAGAACCAGTATTCTAATGTAAAGGTGGAAGAGAACCAGTGCATGTTTACAGAAACAGGAGAGAGTCCATAGGCTGCTTTATTTGGCAAACCTCTCACACGGACATTAGACACACCGACATCACTCTGGCGCACTGAACCAAACAGCTATCTCCTCATTACCTCACGGTAATTCCAGCACTAAGATTTGAATGTTTTCATTTCACTGAGCCTCTCTCATCATCTTATTTTTAAGGCATGATACATTCCTAGTAATTTTTTCCTGGCAGCCAAAATTAGAGAGACTTCAAAAGTAACTTGCCCAAGTTCATGCAGCTATCAAGTACAATGCTGGGACTCAACTGTTTCCCAAACTTCAGTATATAGAGGAAGCAATTAGAACTCATCCAAATTCAGCTGCTTACTCTCTATATAATTTTCATTCTCTCTCTCCAGCACCATGGATAGGCCAAGAGAGCCTGTAACCCTCCCCAGAAACCCAGAGATCTCTAAGGTAGTCCCTCCTTTCCCTGGTTCTCTCAAATTATAGGAGCCCCAGTTATGTTAGAAACATGGGTCTCACATTAGAAGAGGGATAATGGCACAAAATAAACTAAAACTGGAGAACCTTCAAATTGGCTTATTGAGAAAGAAAATACTTTGAGCACAGTTTATGTGACCAGAAAGAGTAATGTTTTCTTAACTGAGTAATTAGAAACAGGCAGCCCTACCTGTTGGTTTATAATCAGGGAGAAAAAAAAAAATCTCAGCTTTTTACACAGCAGTGTTTTAGAAAGTAATCTTATCACTTTAAATCACCACCTCTGAAGATATTTCTTATGCATATCTGGGTTGAATCCAGAAGAATTCCAAAACAATAAAGAAAAGAGGAAAGACCTACTTAAGAGCACAGAGGTCTTCATTGCTCCAGACTCCAAGACACAACATAGGGAACAAGAAATGGCAAGGAGCTGGGGAGGGGGGGGGTGGTTCCTTGAGTGCTTATAAACCTTTGGCCACATTCAGCTGTCTGCAATTACCCTCTGCTGGGGTAGCCCAGGGAAACCCCTTAGCATCTTCTCAAAGCATGGCCCATCAGCTGGCAGTAGCTGCATCACTTCACCTGTGCCATAGGCAACCTGGGAGCTTGTTAGATGCAAAATAACAGGTTTCACTCTAGACTTACAGTATCAATCACAAACTGCATGTCAACAAGATTTCCAGGTAGTTCACATGCATATTAAATTTGAGAGGCATTTTTCTTAGCATAGCTTTAGTCTGGGCCACTTGACTACCGACTTCTGAAAAATTATTTTAAAATTAGAAATCATGATGTAAATAAAGTTACTCAATCTATTATACATCTCTAGGTATATGGATGTGTCTCAGTGAAGACCTACATACCTACCTATGATACTTATTAAATTATAAAGAACAAGAGCCCTAGGATTTCAAAAGCATCAGGAGACTGACACAGGTGACACATTTGTGATTTCATCTCACCATCATTCTCTCATTGTGGTTCAATTTTAAATTTCCTGAACTACTAATGAGGTTGAGCCCCTTCTCAAACATTTACTGACCATTTGGACACCCTCTATTGTGAAATCATTTTCCAAGTTTTCTATTTTGTTGTCTGTATTTTTAAAGTTAATTTGCAAGAGACCTTTATATATTCTGAATATGAATCTTCTGGTTTATGTGTATTGTGAATATCTTCTACCACACTGTACTGTGATGGTTAATTTCATATGTCAATTTGACTGGACCACAAGGTGCACAGATCTTTGGTTTATAACGTTATTCTGGGTGTGACTGTGAAGGCGTTTTTCAGTGAGATGAACATTCAAATGGGTAGACTGAGTAAGGCAAACTGCCTTCACCAATGTGGGTGAGCCTCATTTAATCTGTTGAAGGTCTGAATGGAATAAAAAGATTGAGAGAGGGAGCATTCACTCTCTCTGTCAGACTATCTTCAGCTGGAACATTGGTTTTCTCCTTTTCATGACTTGAATTTAGACTAGAACTTACACCATCACCTCTGCTGGTTCTTAGTCCTTTGGACTTGCACTGGAATGATATCCTTGGCTCTTCTCAATCTCCAGCTTGCTGACTGCAGATCTTGGGACTTTTGAGACACTGGGAATCACATGAGCCAATTCCTTATTGTATATGTGTGTGTATATGTGTGTGTGTGTATATATCTCACATATATATGGTATATTATACAGACACATACATCTCATATTGATTCTCTTTCTCTAGAGAACCCAAATAATACAATAGGTAATCTTGTTAATTTCCTCATGGTGTATTTATTTAATGATAATAAACAGAATAATTAAATATTACTACGGTCTAATTTTTTCCTTTAGAGTTTGTGCACTTTATGTCTCTTTTAATGTCTTTATTGATCTGAAATCCATGACAATTTTTTCCAGTATTCTCTTCTAAAAACTTTATAATTTTGCTCATCATATTGAGGTTTTAAATCTACTTGGAATTGATTTTTGTGAATAGAAAAGCACATTTGACCATATGGATAGCCATCTGGGGATTGAAATAATTTATTTAAAAGTCCATTTTTATCCACAGTTCTGCAGTCTGTCTTTCATAAGTCAAGGTGTGTATGCCTATTTCCAGAGCCTCTATTTTATTCATTTATCTATTTATTCCTGTATCAATACCAATATATCTTGTTTACCATAGATTTATCTTGATATTGGTACAGTAAGCCCTCCTTTTTTCTTTTTAAGTGTTCCGATTTTTTTGACCAATTACGTAAATTTTAAGACCAGCTTGCCAAGTTTTAGAAAAAAAAACAAAAAAACACACACACAAAAAAACCTGTTGTTCAAGAGAATGAGAGGCAAGACATACACTGTTAGAAAATATTTGCAAAAGACATAACTGATAAAAGACTTGTTTTACAGTGGGCAGATCTATGCAAACCAACCCCAAAGTCCAAGAAAGCTGAGGGGCAGACGAAAGTCGTTGACAAATCCAGTTTCTTAGAAAGAAATATTTAATAGGGACTTAGAAACCATGTAGACATGTTGTGCCTCAGTGGCACCGAGACCAGATGGTGGATCCCATGCCTTTTTCCCCTAGATCCAGAGGGGTATACCATAGGGAAGGGAAATATGTGATTCAGAAGAGATGTGTAGGACAAATGAAGTATGATGACATGAAGGTTGTCTTGACCTAAAGGCAGGATTTACACACTCTTACATAGGGAGCAATAGATAAACTGGAAATCTTAAGAGGCCTTCTTGGAACCAGGGTTAATCAAAAGTCAACATGGCAAATTAGCATTCAAGATGTAGTTGCTTTATCTCCACAACTGTTATCCAAAATATACAAAGTACTCAAAGTTATCAATAAAGTATCAAGCAATGCAATTAAAAAATGGGCCAAATACCTGAACAGACACCTCACCTAATAAGATATGCAGATGACAAACATATGAGAGGATGCTGCATGTCACATGTCATCAGGGAAATGCAAATTCAAAGAATGAGATACCACTACACACCTATTAGAATGGCTAAAATCCAGAACACTTGCAACACCAGTTAGTTGCTGGTGAGGATGTAGAGCAACAGAAGTTCTCACTTAGTGCTGGTGGGAATAGGAAATGGTACAGCCACTTTGGAAGACAGCTTGGTAGTTTCTTACAAAATTAAATATACTCTTAGTGCCTGCTCCAGCAATGTGCTCCCTGGTACTTACCTAAAGAAGTTGAAAACTCATGTCCACACAAAAACTTGCACACAAGTGTTTATAGCAGCCTTAATTATAATTGCCAAAACTTGGAAGCAACCAAGATGTCCTTCAATAGGTGAATGGATAAACTGTGGTACATCCAGACCATAGAATGTTATTCAATGCCAAAATGAAATGAGCTATCATCACACCATGAAGAGACATGGAGGAACCTAAAATATTTGCACATTACTTAGTGAAAGAAACCAATCTGAAAAGGCTACATATTGTATGATTCCAACCATATGATATTCTGGAAAAGGCCAAACTACAGGAATAATAAAAATATCAGTGGTTTCCAGGAGTTGGGTGGAGGGAGGGATAATTAGGCAGAGCACAGAGGATTTTTAGGACTATTCTGTATTACACTATAATGGTGGGTATACGTCATTATACATTGATCTAAACTCATAGAATGTATAACACCAAGAGTAAACCCTAGTGTAAGCTATGGATTTTGAGTAATAATAATATGTCAATGTAAATTCATCAATTGTAACATATTTATCACTCTGTCTGGGGGTGTTGATAATGAGGAAGGCAATTATGTGTGGAGGCAGAGGAAATATGAAATACCTTCCTCTCAATTTTGCTGTGAACCTAAAACTGCTGTATAAAGATAAAATGTTTTTAAAAATGGTTGCAATTTTTATTGTGATTGGAATCAATCTATATCCCACAAGACTGCCAAATCATGAACATATTATCCCTCCATTTATTTATGTCTTCTTTAGTGTCCATGAGTAAAGCATTATAATTATCCCCTTATATTCTTACAAAAGTTCTCTTAGATTTATTCCAAATTGTTATTATTTATATGCTACTGTAATTTTTTAATGTTTTCTAACTACCAGGTATATTTGATGGAACCTTTATCAAAATAAGGGAATTTCTTTATGTTAATAGTTTACTCATTTTTTTATTATATTTTAAGTTTTAGGGTACATGTGCACAATGTGCAGGTTAGTTACATATGTATACATGTGCCATGTTGGTGTGCTGTACCCATTAACTTATCATTTAACATTAGGTATCTCTCCTAATGCTATCCCTCCCCCCTCCCCCCACCCCACAAGAGGCCCCGGTGTGTGATGTTCCCCTTCTTGTGTCCATGTGTTCTCATTGTTCAATTCCCACTTATGAGTGAGGACATGCAGTGTTTGGTTTTTTGTCCTTGCGATAGTTTGCTGAGAATGATGGTTTCCAGTTTCACCCATGTCCCTACAAAGGACATGAACTCATCATTTTTTATGGCTGCATTGTATTCCATGGTGTATATGTGCCACATTTTCTTAATCCAGTCCATCATTGTTGGACATTTGGCTTGGTTCCAAGTCTTTGCTATTGTGAATAGTGCCACAATAAACATACGTGTGCATGTGTCTTTACAGCAGCATGATTTATAATCCTTTGGGTATATACCCAGTAATGGGATGGCTGGGTCAAATGGTATTTCTAGTTCTAGATCCCTGAGGAATCACCACACTGACTTCCACAATGGTTGAACTAGTTAACAGTCCCACCAACGATGTAAAACTGTTCCTATTTCTCCACATCCTCTCCAGCACCTGTTGTTTCCTGACTTTTTAATGATTGCCATTCTAACTGGTGTGAGATGGTATCTCATTGTGGTTTTGATTTGCATTTCTCTGATGGCCAGTGATGATGAGCATTTTTTCATGTGTCTTTTGGCTGCATAAATGTCTTCTTTTGAGAAGTGTCTGTTCATATCCTTCACCCACTTTTTGATGGGGTTGTTTTTTTCTTGTAAATTTGTTGGAGTTCATTGTAGATTCTGGATATTAGCCCTTTGTCAGACGAATAGATTGCAAAAATTTTCTCCCATTTTGTAGGTTGCCTGCTCATTCTGATGGTAGTTTCTTTTGCTGTGCAGAAGCTCTTTAGTTTCATTAGATCCCATTTGTCTATTTTGGCTTTTGCTGACATTGCTTTTGGTGTTTTAGACATGAAGTCCTTGCCCATGCCTATGTCCTGAATGGTAATGCCTAGGTTTTCTTCTAGGGTTTTTACAGTTTTAGGCCTAACATTTAAGTCTTTAATCCATCTTGAATTAATTTTAGTATAAGGTGTAAGGAAGGGATCCAGTTTCAGCTTTCTACATATGGCTAGCCAGTTTTCCCAGCACCATTTATTAAATAGGTAATCCTTTCCCCATTGCTTGTTTTTCTCAGGTTTGTCAAAAATCAGATAGTTGTAGATATGCGGCATTATTTCTGAGGGCTCTGTTCTGTTCCATTGGTCTACATCTCTGTTTTGGTACCAGTACCATGCTGTTTTGGTTACTGTAGCCTTGTAGTGTAGTTTGAAGTCAGGTAGCATGATGCCTCCAGCTTTGTTCTTTTGGCTTAGGATTGACTTGGCGATGCGGGCTCTTTTTTGGTTCCATATGAACTTTAAAGTAGTTTTTTCCAATTCTGTGAAGAAAGTCATTGGTAGCTTGATGGGGATGGCATTGTAGTTTACTCATTTTTATCACCATTGAATATTGAATTTTATCAAATTTTTTACTGTGCTCTACTAAGTACATTATTTGTTAATGTGGTAACAAACTTTAATACATTTTTTTAATACTAAATCTAAATTTCACCATAGACACAAACCCAATTGATCATATATTTTTAATGTATTTCTGGAGTTGATTTTTCTAATATTTTATATAGAGCTTTTACATCTACGTCTAATTGAGGCTTTCTACTGTAGTTTGCTCTTAGTTTAATTATCTACCTCTCATTCTTGGAATTCATCTCTTCATATGTCTGTTAATGGTTGTTTAGTACTATACCTTTCAGCTCTTCTTCTTTTATAATGTACAATTGTACACCATCAATTTCTCTAGTTGTATCCTACAACCAAATGATAACCAAAAGTGTTACTGTTTTTATTCAAAATGCTAATTATTATAGTGATTTTTTGATCCACTGCTTATTAAGAGAGGTCTTACCCAATTTCTCTACATGTTGATTTTTAAAATAGTTGCATTATTTTATCATTTATCATTTATTGTTGAACTCTAATTCCCACC
Organism: Pongo pygmaeus; assembly: GCF_028885625.2. Classification (NCBI taxonomy): domain Eukaryota; kingdom Metazoa; phylum Chordata; class Mammalia; order Primates; family Hominidae; genus Pongo; species Pongo pygmaeus. Next base: position 15,233,781 of record NC_072382.2, read on the forward strand.
TATCAGAAAACATACAGTATATTATTTCAATCCTTTGAAACAAAACTTGTCAACTTTTTGTAAATCTATGTAAGATTTAAAAGAATATATATTCTACACTCAGGATATGATCATCTATAGATGTCACTAGGTCAATTTTGTTAACTGTGTCATCCAAATTGCCAAAATCCCAAAGAATTGTGAACGTATCATTGTATCATTTACTGTGAAAGGTGCATTAAAATTTTCCTCTTACACACATGCATTACTTAATGATAGGGATATATTCTGAGAAATGAATCATCAGGAAATTTCATCATGGGTTAACATGATAGCATGTACTTACATAAACCTAGATGGTATAGCCTACTACACACCTAGGCCATATGGTATAACCTATTGCTTCTAGGCTACAAACCTGTACAGCAAGTGACTGTACTGAATACTGTAGGCAATTGTAACACAGTGGTAAATATTTATGTATTTAAATATAGAAAAGGTGCAGTAAAAATATGGTATATTTGAGACCAGGCTGGGCAATGCAGTGAGACTCCATCTCTCCAAAAAAAAGAAAGAAAAAATAGTATGAAAGATTTTAAAATGGTACCCCTGTGTCTGAAGTGGGCCTCCAGCAAACTCCAGAAGACCTGCAGAATAGGGGCCTGACTGTTAGAAGAAAAACTGACAAACAGGAAGCAGTAACATCAACATCAACAAAAAGGACCCCCACAAAAGAAAAAATCCCATCCAAAGGTCATCAGCCTCAAAGACCAAAGGTAGATAAATCCACAAAGATGAGGAAAAAACAATGCAAAGTGCTAAAAATTCCAAAAACTAGAATGCCTCTTCTCCTCCAAATGATCGCAACTCCTCTCCAGCAAGGGCACAAAAGTGGATGGAGAATGAGACTGATGAGCTGACAAAAGTAGGCTTCAGAAGTTGGGTAATAACAAATGCCTCTGAGCTAAAGGAGCATGTTCTAACCCAATGCAAACAAACTAAGAACCTTGATGAAATGTTGCAGGACCTGCTAACTAGAATAACCAGTTTAGAGAAGAACATAAATGACTTGATGGAGCTGAAAAACACAACATGAGAACTTCATGAAGCATAAACAGTTATCAGTAGTGGAATTGATCAAGCAGAAAAAAAGGATACCAGAGATTGAAGATCAACTTAATGAAATAAGGTGTGAAGACAGGATTAGAGAGAAAAGAATGAAAAGGAATGAACAAAGCATCCAAGAAATATGGGACTATGTGAAAAGACCAAACCTATGACTGATTGTTGTACCTGAAGTATGAAGAGAATAGAACCAAGTTGGAAAACACTCTTGAGGATATTATCCAGGAGAACTTTCCCAACCTAGCAAGACAGGCCAACATTCAAATTCAGGAAATACAAAGAACAGCACTGAGATACTCCTCCAGAAGAACAACCCCAAGACACATAATCATCAAATTCTCCAAGGTTGAAATGAAGGGAAAAATGTTAAGGGCAGCCAGAGCAAAAGGTCAGGTTACCAACAAAGGGAAGCCTATCAGACTAACAGCTCTGCAGGAATCCGACAAACCAGAAAAGAGTGGGGGCCAATATTCAACATTCTTAAACAAAAGAATTTTCAACCCAGAATTTCATATCCCACCAAACTAAGCTTCATAAGTGAAGGAAAAATAAAATCCTTTACAGACAAGCAAATGCTGAGGGATTTTGTCACCACCAGGCCTGCCTTAGAAGAGCTCCTGAAGGAAGCACTAAATATGGAAAGGAAAAACCAGTACCAGCCACTGCAAAAACACACCAAAATATAAAGGCCAATGACACTATGAAGAAACTGCATCAACTAATATGCAAAATAACCAGCTAGCATCATGATGACAGAATCAAATTCACACATAACAATATTAACCTTAAATGTAAATGGGCTAAATGCCCCAATTAAAAGACACAGACTGGCAAATTGGATAAAGGATCAAGACCCATCAGTATGCTGTATTCAGAAGACCCATCTCACATGCAAAGACACACAAAGACTCAAAATAAAGGGATGGAGGAATATTTACCAAGCAAATGGAAAGCAAGAAAAAAGCAGGGGTTGCAATCCTAGTCTCTGATAAAACAGACTTTAAACCAAAAAAGATCAAAAAAGACAAAGAAGGGCATTACATAATGGCAAACAGCTCAATGCAACAAGAAGAGCTAACTATCCTAAATATATATGCACCCAATACAGGAGCATCCAGATTCATGAAACAAGTTCTTAGAGACCTGAAAAGAGAATTAGACTCCCACACAATAATAGTGGGAGACTTTAACACCCCCACTGTCAATATTACACAGATCAATGAGACAGATGAACCCAGCTCTAGACCAAGTGAACCTAAGAGACATCTACAGAACTCTCCACCCCAAATCAACAGAATATACATTCTTCTCAGTACCACATAGCACTTATTCTAAAATCAACCACATAATTGGAAGCAAAACACTTCTCAGCAAATGCAAAAGAACGGAAATGATAACAGTCTCTCAGACCACGGTGTAATCAAATTAGAACTCAGGATTAAGAAACTCACTCAAAACCACACAACTACACAAAAACTGAACAACCTGCTCCTCAGTGACTACTGGGTAAATAACAAAACTAAGGGAGAAATAAATTAGTTTTTTGAAACCAATGAGAACAAAGACACAACGTACCAGAATCTCTGGGACACAGCTAAAGCAATATTAAGAGGAAAATTTATAGCACTAAATGCTCCCATCAGAAATTGGGAAAGATCTAAAATCAACACCCTAACATCACAATTAAAAGAACTAGAGAAGCAAGAGTAAGCAAATTCAAAAGCTAGCAGAAGACAAGAAATAAGTAAGATGAGAGCAAAACTAAAGGAGTTAGAGATATGAAAAACCCTTCAAAAAAATCAATGAATCCAGGAGCTTGTTTTTTGAAAAGATTAACAAAATACATAGACCACTAGCCAGACTAACAAAGAACAAAGAATCAAATAGACACAATAAAAAATAATAAAAGGGATATCATCACTGATCCCACAAAAATACAAACTACCATCAGAGAATACTATAAACATCTCTACGCAAATAAACTAGAAAATCTAGAAGAAATGGACAAATTCGTGGACACATACACCTTCCCAAGACTAAACCAGGAAGAAGTCGAATCCTTGAATAGACCGATAGCAAGTTCTGAAATTGAGGCAGTAATTAATAGCCTACTAACCATAAAAAAGCCCAGGATCAAATGGATTCATAGCCAAATTCTACCAGAGGTACAAAGAAGAGCTGGTACCATTACTTCTGAAACTATTCCAAACAATAGAAAAAGAGGGACTCCTCCTTAACTCATTTTATGAGGCCAGCATCATCTTGATACCAAAACCTGGCAGAGACACAACAAAAAAAGAATTTTAGACCAATATCCCTGATGGACATCGATGTGAAAATCCTCAATAAAATACTGGCAAACCAAATCCAGCAGCACATCAAAAAGCCATCCACCACGATCAAGTCGGCTTCACCCCTGGGATGCAAGGCTGGTTCAACATATGCAAATCAATAAACCTAATCCATCACACAAACAGAACCAATGACAAAAACCATGTGATTATCTCAATAGATGCAGAAAAGGCCTTTGATAAAATTCAATAGCCCTTCATGCTAAAAACTCTCAGTAAGCTAGGTGACTGCATTGAATTTGTAGATTGCTGGAATTGATGGAACATATCTTAAAATAATAAGAGCTATTTATGACAAACCCAAGGCCAATATCATACTGAATGGGCAAATGCTGGAAGTATTGCCTTTGAAAATCAGCACAAGACAAGGATGTCCTCTCTCACCACTCCTATTCAGCATAGTATTGGAAGCTCTGGTGAGGGCAATCAGGTAAGAGAAAGAAATAAAGCGTATTCAAATAGGAAGAAAGGAAGTCAAATTGTCTGTTTGCAGATGACATTATTGTATATTTAGAAAACCCCATAGTCTCAGCCCCAAAACTCCTTAAGCTGATAAGCAACTTCAGTAAAGTCTCTGGATACAAAATCAATGTGCAAAAATCACAAGCATTCGAATACACCAATAATAGAGTCAAATAATGAGTGAACTCCCTTTCACAATTGTGACAAAGAGAATAAAATAACTAGGTATACAACTTAAAAGGGATGTGAAGGACCTCTTCAATGAGAACTACAAACTACTTTTCAAGGAAATAAGAGAGGACACAAACAAATGAAAAAAAAATTCCATGCTCATGGATAGAAAGAATATCATGAAAATGGCCATACTGCCCAAAGTAATTTATAGATTCAATGCTATTCTCATTAAGTTAACATTGGCTTTCTTCACTGAATTAGAAAAAACTACTTTAAACTTCATATGAAACAAACAAACAAAAAAAGCCTGTATAGCCAGGAAAATCCTAAGCAAAAAGAACAAAGCTGGGGCGATCACACTACCTGACTTCAAACTATACTATAAGGCTAACCAAAACTGCATTGTACTGGTACCAAAACAGATATATAGACCAATGGAACAGAACAGAGGCCTCAGAAATGATACCACACATCTACAACCATCTGATCTACTACAAGCCTGACAAAAACAAATAATGGGGAAAGGATTCCCTTTTTAATAAATAGTGCTGGGAAAACTGAAGCTGAACCCCTTCCTTACACCTTATACACAAATTAATTCAAGATGGATTAAAGACTTAAACATAAAAACTAAAATCTTAAAAACCCTAGAAGAACACCTAGGCAATACCATTTAGGACATAGGCATGGGCAAAGACTTCATGACTAAAACAACAAAAGCAATTGCAACAAAAGCCAAAATTGACAAATGGGATCTTAAAGAGCTAGCTAGGCCTCAGCAAAAGAAACTACCATCAGAGTGAACAGGCAACCTACAGAATAGGAGAAAATTTTTGCAATCTATCCACCTGACAAAGGTCTACTATCAAGAATCTACAAGGAACTTAAACAAATGTACAAGTAAAAAACAACCCTATCTAAAAGTGAGCAAAAGATATGAACAGACACTTCTCAAAAGAAGACATTTATGCTCCAACAAACATGAAAAAAGACTCATCATCACTGGTCATTAGATAAATGGAAATCAAAACCACAATGAGATACCATCTCACGCCAGTTAGAATGGTGATCATTAAAAACTCAGGAAACAACAGATGCTGGAGAGGATGTGGAGAAATAGGAATGTTTTTACACTCTTGGCGGGAGTGTAAATCAGTTCAACCATTGTGGAAGACAGTGTGGGGATTCCTCAAGGCTCTAGAACCAGTAATACTATTTGACCCAACAATCCCATACCTGGGTATATACCGAAAGGATTATAAATCATTCTACTATAAAGACACATGCACACGTATGTTTATTGCGGCACTATTCACAATAGCAAAGACTTGGAAGCAACCCAAATGCCCATCAATGATAGACTGGATAAATAAAATGTGGCACATATACACCATGGAATACTACGCAGCCATAAAAAGGATGAGTTCATGTCCTTTGCAGATACATGATTGAAGCTGGATACCATCATTCTCAGCAAACTAACACAGGAACAGAAAACCAAACACTGCATGTTCTCACTCAAAAGTAGGAGTTGAACAATAATAACACATGGACACAGGGAGGGGAACATCACATACTGGGGCCTGCTGGAGGGTAGAGGACAAGGGGAGGGAGAGCATTAGGACAAATACCTAATGCATGCAGGGCTTAAAACCTAGATGATGGCTTGATGGGTGCAGCAAACCACCATGGCACATGTATACCTATGTAACAAACCCGTACATTCAGCACATGTATCCCAGAACTTAAAGTAAAATTTTTAAAAAATGGTACCCCTGTATAAGGCACTTACTACGAATCAATCTTGCAAGACTGGGTGTAGCTCTGGGTGAGTCAGTGAGTGAGTGATGAGGGAACGTAAATACCTAGGACATTACTGTAAGCTACTGGAGACTCTAAACACTTACAGTTAGACTACGGTAAATTCATTTTAAAATTTTCTTTCTTCAATAATTAACCTTAGCTTAACTTTATTACTTTATAAATTTTTTTTTTTTTTTTACTTTTTGACCATTTTGTAATAACAGTTAGCTTAGCTTAAAACACATACACTGTACAGCTGTACAAAAACTCTTTCTATCCTTATTCTATAAGCTTTTTTCTATATTTAAAACTTTTCATTTTTTACTCTTTAAACTTTTTTCTCAAACAGTAAGACACAAATATACACATTAGTCTAGGCCTACTCAGGGTCAGGATCCTCATTCTCACTGTCTTCCCTCTCCACATCTTGTCCCGCTGGAAGGTCTTCATGGGCAATAACACACATGGAGTTGTCATCTCCTGTGATAACAATGTCTTCTTCTGGAATACCTGTGGAAGAAGCTGTCTGAGGCTGTTTTAGTTAACCTTATTTTTAATAAATAGAAGGAATACACTCTAAAACAATTACAAAAAGTAAATACACAAGCCAGTAACATAGTCATTTGTTATCATTTTCAAGTATGATATATAGTATATAACTGTATTTCTATACTTTTATATAACTGGTGGCACAGGTTTATTTGCAACAGCATCACCACAAACATGTGAGTAATGCATTGTGCTACAATGTTATGACAGCTATACTTCACTAGGCAATGGGAATTTTTCAGCTTCTATAATCTTTTAAAATTCTTTTATTTTTAATTATTATGAATACATAATTGTACATATTTATTGGATACAGGTGATATTTTGATACAATCATACAATGTGTAATGATCAAATCAGGGTAATTAAGACATCCATCATCTTAAATGTGTATTATTTCTTTGTGTTAGGAAAAAAATTTTTATTCTAACATTATCCATGTTTTTCAGCTCACGTACCGATCTATAAACCCCAGCCTGCCATTACCAGAAACTTTAACTCTGTTTTGCGTTTTTTAAAATTTTTCTTAAAATTTATTTATATAATTAGAAGAAGCTTAGGAAAAGGGCCAAATATTTACATTTTGGTAGCTATATCCTATGTGCCTTCAAATAAATGTGTGATCTATTTTCACTTTGAAAATCTAAATTCAATTTATAAACATTGGTTATTGTCGATGTTATCAAATTTTGATATTCTGTTAAACAAACTAGTCCTACTTTTTAAAATAGTTTCATAGCTTTTAAAAAATATCTAATTAACAAATAATATTTATATATTTATAGGGTATGATGTAATATTTTAATACATGTATACATTATGAAATAATTAGATTAAGTTAATTAACACATACATCACCTCACATACTTATTTTTGTGGCAAGAGCATTTGAAATTTACTCTTGACGATTTTGAAATATAAATTTTTTTCATAAATTATTGGGGTACAGGTAATATTGGTTACATGAGTAAGTTCTTTAGTGATGATTTGTGAAACTGTGGTACACCCATCACCCAAGTCTGAGCTCAGACTCTCCTTGGGCGGGTCTTGCTACAGCTGCTGTAGGGGATGGGAGTGAGGTTCCCAGGTCAATGGAGTTGCATATCTAGGAGGATTATGGCTGCCTCTGCTGAGTCATGCAGGTTGTCAGGGAAGTGGGGAATAGATGGCAGTCACAGGTTTCACCCAACTCCCACACAAACCGAAGAGCTGGTCTCACTCCTATCATGCCCCCACTAACAGCCTTGAGCCTTTTTCCAGGTGGTGGGCAAGCTGGGCTTGAGAACTTGCCCCAGGCTACCCACCTCCCAGCTGTGAAAGAAAAGGGCTTGGTTCTTCCCCCTCCTGTGGAGTCTGCACACCAGATCCGCACCCTTTCCCGAATTCTGGCCAGGAGGCTTCTTGCCTGGTTCAAATTGTTACAAAATTCAGCTGGAGAGTTCTTTCTCCCTGTGGTGTTTTCCCCAACTTCTCTGGCTTCCCTCCTGATGGATACCTGTGGTGCCAGGCAGGAATGGCCTGCTTGGGGACCCAGCGAGGTCCCAAAGCATTTCCCACTGCTTCCTCTACCCCTATATTTTGCTTGGCTCTCTAAACTGACTCAGCTCCAGGTAAGGTCAGAAACTTCTCCTGCAAACAGACCTTCAGTTTCTCCAGGGGTGTGTGTTCAAGAGAGGAAGATTTCCCTCTCCCACTTCTACAGTTGGGGCACTCACAGTATTTGGGGTGTCTCCTGTGTCCTGCAAGAGCAGTCCACTTCCATCAGAGGGCCTGTGGGTCCTCTTGGGATTGCTGGTTTGTTCTTGCAGTCGATCTGGAACTAAAATTCACAATGTAAGCCTCTGCACACTGCTCTGTCTGTCTGAGTTGTAGCTGCAATCTAGCCCTGCCTCCTGTCTGCCATGATCTCCAAGAACAGCCCAAAATATACATTATTATTTAACTATAGTCACTATGCTGTGCAATAGATTTCAAATCCTTATTCCTCCTAACTGAATAACATCTCTCCATCTCTCCCTCCCATCCACTCTCCAGCTTCTGGTAATGACCATTCAATTTTCCACTTGTATGAGTGACTTTTTTAGATATCACACATAAGTGAGATCATACAGTATTTGCCTTTTTGTGCCTGGCTTATTTCACTTAGGATGTTATCCAGGTTCATCCATGTTGTCACCAATGACAGAATTTCCCTCTTTGTTAAGGCTGAATAATATTCCATTGCACATATGTATCACATTTTTATCCATTCATCCATTGATGGACACTGGGGTTGATTCCATATCTTGGACATTGTAAATGCTGCTGCACTGAATATGAGAATGCAGATATCTCCTCACCATACTGATTTCAATTCCTTTAGATATATACCCAGAAATGGATGGCTGAATCATATGGTAATTCAGTTTTTAGTTTTTTGAGAAACCTCCATAGTGTTTTTTATAATGGCTGTCTTAACTTATACTCCCACCAATAGGAATGTAAGGGCTCCCTTTTCTCCACATTCTTGCCAGCATTTGTGAATTTTCATCTTTTTTATAATAGCCATTCTAATATCTCATTGTGATTTTAATGTGCATTTCTCTGATGTTTAGTAATGTTATTTTTTTCGTATTCCTTTTGGCCATTTGTATGTTTTCTTTTGAGAAATGTCTATTCAGGTCTTTTCCCCATTTTTTGACTGAGTTATTTGTTTTCTTGTTATTGAGTTGTTTGATTTCTAATAAGACTGAGTTTTTTAAATGGTTACTACTCGCCTATGTGGATCATTTATATCATTTTATTATTTTTATATTAAATGTTTATTCTTTTATATAGGTATAATTTTTATAATCTGGATATTAAGCTTTTAAAGTTATACTTAGTGATAGTTTTCTGTCATTTATCTTCAAAATTTTTGTTATAAAACTATAAAGATATATTTTCTTAATGATTTCTGGATACTGACTCTTGCTTGGAAAATATCATCTATACCAGTTTACTTTATAATGTGATAAATATTTATGTCATAAATATATACTATATATAATTTATGTTATTTATTTTATAAATATTCTAATTTTCAAAATATTTTTACCTCTCAAAGTCATTATAATTTTTGTGCAGAGTGTAGAGATGTACCTAAAAGTATAGTCCACGTGCCTTATGAAATAATCTACACTTTCTTTTGTCATAAATTAATTATACATCTATGTATAGGTCAATTTCTAAAACCTGTTTCAGCATCACCATTTCTATTCTGGTAAAACTATATATTAATACAGTTTTAGTTTATGTTCTTATAATTAGGTGAACAATTACTACAAATTTTATTTTACTTTTACCTTTTGACTACTAAGATTTCTCTAATATGGAGAAGCAGTAAAACATAATTGTTAAAAGCAAAAGTTCTGAAGCTATGCCTAGCAGTGGTATGATCTAGGACATGTTATTTAACTTCTATTTGCCACAGTTATTTGCTTTGTACAGAAAAAAATAGTCAATGTACTATAGAGGGGTTGCTGGCTGTGTGGATTGAAGTGTTAATTCTTATGATTAAAGGGGTTAATTACTTGGAGTATGTCCTCGCAATGAAAAATTCTTTTTCTCACTTGAATCTGTTACTATACTGAAGTACCTTAATAGAATACCTGTTAATATTACTTTGAATTCTTTCCTGATTATTTGTAAAGATACTGCATTTAGTTTTCTAATTATATAATTCTGAATCTCTTCCTATATTTTTATATACATATATTTATATATAGGTCAACAATTTAGGTGCCTGTATTGTCCTGGCCAGTTCTCATAAATTGGAGAGGATTATCTGTCTTTATTTTTTAAGACTATAAGATTGCTTATGAAATGCAGATATTTTTGTTTACAATTAGTAAAATTGGTTTATAACATATATTAACAAATATATTATTTGTAAATATGTGACAACTTCTAAATTGGTCTCTAATTCTCTGTTCAGACTTTCTGTATCTTGAATCTATATTGTAGTATTTTCCTAAAGTATTATTCATTTCATCTTCATTTTCAAATATATTGGCCTAAAATTATATAATATTTATAAAAACTCTAATTATACAATTCTTATAGGGATTATGTAAACTATTTACATATTTTAAGATTAGTGATATTTTAGATTATTCCTGCTATATTATGTTCTTATTTATTATAATTTTTCTTTTTACACCTGAGTTTTATTAGATTTGCCTTGTTTCTACATGGTTAATTCTCTGGCAACTTGTGAGTCACCATAGATTTCTTTGAAAGTTTTATAAATTTTTTTAAGAGGGTGGGGGTCTTCAAGATCACTGGCAGTTTCCTAGGGGGATTCACAAGACTCAGCATGTAGTCATACCCCACTATGATTTATCACACAAAAAGGATACGGAGCAAAATCAGCAAAGGGAAAAGGTCCATGGAATGATGTCCAAAGGAAACCAGGTGCAAGTTTCCAAAATTCCTCTCCCAGTGAAGACACACAGGATGGGCTTAATTCCTCTTACACTGATTTATGACAGCATGTGAAGTGTTGTCTATCCAGGAAGGTCGTTAGAGACTCACTATCCAGGGTCTGTTTTTTTATTAGGGGCTGGTCAGGTAAGCCTTCTGTTTCTGGCATGTACCCACAACCCAGATTCCCAAAAGGAAAGCAGGTATACAACATATTGTTTGTACAGTTTTAGGCACACTGAGCTACTCTTCTTAGTTAGGGTTCAGGGGACCCTCCCCAAATCCAAATTACCACATGGTAGCCAAGAGCCAACCTTGCAAGTAGGCCTAAGAGTAGCAGTCCCAGGCCTGCTATTTTAAATCTTCTCTGTACGTCTGTGAATTTTCAAAATGGAGAATCCTACGTTTTTCTGTGATCATCTGGAGTTAATTAGTATGTGGTAGGCAGAATTCTAAAGCTATTTCCTCCAGATTCCTATCCCTGACTTATTCACTGAAGCATTAATCCAGGTACTTTGCAGGTATAATTAAGATTAAGGACTTTAAAATAGAGAGATTATTCCAGATTATCTGAGAAACCCAATTTAATTGAGTGGGTCCTTAACAGTAAGAACTTTCTCTTCTTCTTCCAGCCAGAGAGACTGCCTCAGAAAAGGATCTGTCAGAGAAATCGAAGTGTGTGAGAAACTCATCCTGTCATTGCTGCTTTAGAAGGATCCATATGGGAAGACATGTGAGTTCTCTAGAAGGTGAGAACTACCCCCAGCCAATGACCAGCAAGAAAATAGGAATTTCAGTTCTCCAATTACATGGAACTGAATTCTGCCAACTTAAATTACCCAAGAGCCCTGCTGACAACTTGATTCACTCTTGTGAGACTCCAGAGAATCTAAATGAGCCACTTGGTGCCTGCACTCCAACCCCAGAAACTATGAGGTAATAAATGAATGTTGTTTGAAGCCGATAAATTTGTGGAAATTCGTTGCAAGAAAAACAAAGCTAATACACGATCTGTATTCTTGTGCAGGGAGCTTATCACATTTTTCCAACATTTTATGATAATTTGGGATTTTCAGATTTTGCATTCTGTACTAAATTTATGCCAAAGAATGAATTTTGCCAATATCTTAGCTCTCTAACTTTATTTGCATTTACATTTATTTGTTCTTTTGGAGCACATAGTCTAATAATTGTTTAGAAGGGGATCTGTATTATTTATTGTAATCCTTATTTGATTTTTTGATATCTTTATACCATCAGGATATCTAAGATGAATAATACTTTAACAGTATACATTTAAATCTTTTTCTCCTCACAAATGAAGTCTAGTTAGCCTGAATATGGGGGGAAAGATTAAAATACATTTGATCACAATTACTATTATTCTGTAGACCTTTAGCATCCAAGTTTACAGATAAGCCTGTACAAGTTAATAACCTTTTATAATGCAGATTTACTGTGTGATTTGAGAATATGTATCTCTAAAAGCAAGAAAACAAAGTGGTCAAAACTCATTAGAAGTGACATAAGCAAGTAAGAAGCCAGTGAAACAGGCAGAATAAGATGCATTGAATATAGGTGAGTGAAATACTAACCAGAAGGATAAATAGAAAACAAGATGAAACATACAAAAATATTAGGAGAAATATGGGGAAAAAATATTTTTCCATCATGCCATCATTGACCAGACAACTCTGTAACCCCAAATTGCCCACCAATTAGTAACATCTAGTTTGGTCCCATCCTGGCCCCATGTGTTCCACTACACCCCCGTCAAACACACAGACACACACACACACACACACACACCTCTCTTGGAATTATGTCATAGCTATCTCCAGTAACATTTACCACTGCATCTCTCTGATAGAGCAAACGTGTGCTGTTGACCCCGAGTACCTTCTGTTTGTGGCCTTGCTCAGTCCTCAATGCCGGTCATTGTAACCTCATAATTAATCAATAGAGAAGGATGATATAGTAGGGAAAGATACAAGATATATGTACACTATACACTGCAGGATGCTGCAAGTGTGGTCCTTCCATCCTGCTTGCCCCCTACCCTAGATGTGTTATCTTCCACCAGTGCCTCCTTATTTTTCCTTGCCTCTTACTACAAGTTTTAAATTGATTTTATTCCCCATGTGATTTTTAGCATCATCCTTTGGTCTATGAGCTTTGGGAGGTGCTGTGTTTTTCAGAGACGGCCTAATGTGCCTAAAACTAATAGGGTATTTTCTTTTTGCTTCTGATTTTATTTAAAATTTTTAAGTGTTCAATTTTTGGCTTTCTAGAATTTCAGCAAGCTAGATCTAACTCAGGAATATTTGGGTTGAAAGACAAGTAGTGAATATGTCACTTTTAAAATATAGGGCATTCATTTACGGAAAGAAATACTGAAACTCAAACAGCTAAAATAAATTTTCCTCAATCTGGTAGAAATGAAGCACTCATGATGTTCTAGTGATTTAATCCCCAGAGAAGGAAAATAAAAAATAATTTCATATAAATTGAGATTAAAAACCACGTTCTTATATTCAGGGTTAGAGATATTCCACAGTATGTCAATGAATCCTCTAGTCAGTATTTTGTTAGAAAGGGAGAGGGGGTAAAGCAGAAAATAAACAGAAAAATAAAGGCAGGAAAGTAGAGCTGAATGAATAGCACTAGGGGAATGTATTTACTTACTCTATTACCCAAGAAGGAGCCACACTTGAGATGTATTTCTGGACTGTAACTTTCATCTGCTTTCTCATGAGAGAATTCAATCTTTATCCTACCTGCAAGGTGGAAAAAAAAGTCACTCAGCACTTAGCTGGTGTTTTGCTGCCCCCTCCCCCTTGGAACCTTCCCAGCTTCCAGGTGTCTCGCAGTATGAAAACTATGAGACAGGTGTCCCATCCTGGGATTGATTTAGTCTACAAAAGCGCAGGCTTTCCAAAAAGAGCCTGATTTTATTCTGGAGGTTACTTTCCCTTCAGTAGTTGTATAAGGAATAAAAAACACATTGTAATTATGATTTCCTTCTTACTTTTGCCAACTGATTCCACATCCAGAGAAAAATAAGTATGCAGGTTCAAGAGAACACCTGAAAGCATGTGACTTTTCTACAGGATTTTTCAAATGTTACCACTTAATCCATCACTTTAAATATTTTGAGATATATGAACAAGAAGTTAGACAAGATTCATTTTTGGTTCAAAGTTGTCATAAATTGTGACATCAATTAGAATATTATTTTCCCCAAAAATAGCTCCTTCAGATGCACAAAGTGAATGAACCCAAATTTTCAAACTCACTTGAAATTACTACTATATAGAAAAGAAGGAAAAGTGATACAAAAAGCAACAAAAGAAAACAACAGAAAAGCCAGAAGTAGGAAATAGAACAGTCTAATGTTTTCAACCTTACAGAGAGAATCTGATTTCATCTACTTTTATACATATCATTAGAAAGAAGTGAAATGGCAATTAATCAAAAAACTATATACCACAGTATGATAGTTACTGAGTCTCCTCACCCAGATTGTTGGTTAATGAGTACACCTTTACCCTTCACAAAATACAGGTGCCTAGAAAAATACCCTGTAAGTCAGGATTTCAGCTTTCTTCACAGAAGAGAAATAACTATTCAAATATTCAAAACTTTATTTTTAAAAGTAGCCTTCCCTACAAATTTAAAAGTCTGGGGAAGCTCCTTTTTACCCCATCCAAAGAGTTCATAAACATGTAAAATAGAGCAAATTCATTTTTAAAACAACGTTGTTAAAACAGCAAAAGATAGCATCCATCACCGTTAGTGCAACTTCTGAAAGGTAGTGCAAAATCCTCAGGTGATCAGGGGACCAAGGTTACAAAGGTTGCCTTAACCACCAGAAGTCAAAGCTTAATTCTTTTGCTTAGTTCAAGGAATAAAAATTACATAGTGCAACAAGAGTAAAAACTGCTCCTGTAAGGAAGAAAAAGAAACAGGTAGTAGTACTGATTAGAAGCATTTACATAAAAATCTTAGATATTTCACTGTGGCTCAACTAGGGAGGAATACAGGGATTGAGAAAGAGGGCATTGATTTTAAACTGCATAATTTACTACAATATTATAATAAACCCAATTTTAAACTGCAGAATTGACTACAATATTGTAATGATCCAAGTATAGTCAATGCAATACTTATGTATAGCTATTATTAACAAATAGTTATAAAATTTAAATAGTAGCATCTCAAATTTCAATTTAAGAAGGTTAATAGATCCCTGAAATAAGAATGTATAGGTCTGTATCTTCTAGGATGCTAAAGTCCAAGAACTATAGACTATATGAATAGTTCTTAGGACTCAACTTTCCATTCAAGAAGGGTCTTCTCTTGTAGGCATTTTGTCCTTGCAGAACAAAACACAAGAGTTAACACGCATATCAATTGCTGTCTTCGTGGTAATTCCTGGAAATTTCCAGTCCCATTCTATGTTCATGTTGTAGTCAAATTTTCATTCTTTAGTTGATTGGGATTCATAACATGAATACCTATTGTTTCTTGCAAACTGGCCACATTTTACTCAAAATAGTAAATGAGAAACACTATGACAGAATATATCCCTAATCACCACAAATGCATGGTAAAAATGATCCTAAACTGGAATTATATGGGCACATGCTGTAGAATGTATGGTGTATGTCACCTTGAACCCTCACCTTTTTTCCATTAATATAGTGGAAAACATTTAGCGTACTAGGTCAAAGTACTTACCTAAGTCACTTCCTTGATACCCCAATTTCCTGCTTGATAATACTGAGTTTGGACTATTTTCTTAGATTTACCAGTATTATTCTGTATTACATTTTGTTCAAATAAGGAAGGCTTTCTGAAAAACAGGGAGAAAAACATATGCAGGGATTTGAGGCTGGTATATACATTACTGTTATTTTCGTAATGGCAGGGAATATGAGAATAGAAATAAACTAGATATCTGTCTTGGGGTTTTAAAAGATAGAACACCAAATCAAGTCATTTTATGTTGAAACAGAAATTTGTTATTTTGCAGAAGAATGAGCAAAAGTTTCTAACAGAATGTTAGTTAGAACTTTCCATTATCCCAGAATTAGTGATTGTGCCCCAGAGCTAAAATCAAAGTAGTAGCAAATGCCAGAAACTTTTAGATTTGCTGAACCAGATCTGGTATCTTTAAACATGTCACCTTATAGTCTATAGAAAATCATGAAATTCTGTTTTACATTCCTGGCCTGGTGGGTGAGGAGTCTACTGAAATACTCCCCTTCTTTGTGAAGCCAAAGTAAGGGTGTCTTAAATGAAGAGTTAGACACCAAGGATACCTACACTGGAGACTGGCATCTCACTTCCAAGTAGCTATCTGCTTATGTAGCAGGCTGCTGTATCTTCCACATATACATCTTTAGTATGGAGAAAAAAAATTTGAGAAGTCCAAGAAGTAAAAAGAGCAGAGTGGAAGAGCCATACAACCCCAACATTTGGCAGATGATTTCCTACCAATACCTGGATTGAGTTATTTCTGAAGTATAGCAACTAGCAATGCTTTATACATACAGGTTACTAATTATCTGTGTAGGGGTCCCCAAGAAATAAGAGGCTCAATGATCAACAACCAATTTAAGAGACTGAGGAGGGGTATCAAAAGTAACATCTGGGTGGAGCCAGTAAAGCCTTATATAGATTGCCTCATCAAAACTACACATTGGCATCTCTAGGCCTTTAGTGAGCCCTAAAGACCCAAGCAAATCTGAGCAACGTTTAGAGTGTACAGTAAAAACTTACTTGATCAAAGCTACTAGAAATGGATGACAACTGTGCCAAGTTGACATTCATCCTTCCTTTCTTTTTATCCTTTTTCTCTACCTTAACACACCAAGGCAGTAAAGAAAGCAGAAGACAAAGTATTTATAGAGTAGGTTGAGCCCTCTTTTTGTCCAATCATTTGTACCCAGGGCAGGCAGTAGTAAAGAAGGGGAACATTAAATTTGATATGAAATTAAGGTTTTCATTGAGCTTAATTTATCATAGGAGAAAAAGGCAAAAGATGTTGTAATGGCATGGGAAGGGAAGACTTTACAGAACAGAGCTGAGCTGAGTTACTGAAAAGGAAATATAATCATTTACTTATTATGATTTTATATAGCTCAGATTATTCAAAAAGTAGCCTATATTTAAAATTCCAACAGATACGTAATTGGGCCACATAAATAACTGAGCCAAGAATGGGCCAAGTTACCTGACCTCTGCATCTATAGGCTCTTCTACATTATTCTGTCATTGCAGAAGTGTTCTTAAAAACAAGGAGAAAATGGTGGTCATTAGCAAGTCTTCATTGTTATAACTCTGGGTAAATCAGAAACTGACTCTGTTTTAGTTTGAACATTTTGGAAGAAAAAAATCATTTTGAATCTCTTGGGCCATTCTCATCCCTGGGACCAACAACTGCAGAGTGGTGGTATGTTCACAGAAGAAATCAATAGTTCTGGTGATAGCCTTGGGACTGGGCAGGTTGGAAGGGGTGGGTACAAACAAAGAATGCCCAGGAAAAGGAAAGTTCACTAACAAAATCCTGTTAGAGAAGAAAGAAAAGCCGGGCCAAATTCAGCTGATGCCCATCCACAGAGAGAATGTTTAAACTATCCCTAGCCCGAGGGGAATCACCAATCCCAGCAGTCAGAACTTGAGCTCCCGCGAACCTCACCACAGAGGGCTAAAGTGCTCTGAGTCTCTAAGTAAACTTGAAAGGCAGTCTAGGCCATAAGGACTGCAACTCTTAGGTGAGTCCTAGTGCTGAACTGGTCCCAGAGACAGTGAACTGGGGGAACACATTACCTACTAAGACACAAGCCATCCAGCTAAGGAAGTGCTGGCATTACCCCACCCCTAAACCCAGGTTGCACAGCTTGTGGCTCCAAAAGAGAGCTCTTTCTTCCACTTGAGGAGAAAGAAGAGTGGGGAGGACTTTATCTTCATCTTGAATACCAGTTCAACCACAGCAGGAGAGGGCATTGGTCAGAGTTGTTAGTCCCCCATTCCAGGTCCTAGCTTCCAGACATTTCTAGACACACCCTTGGCCAGAAGGGAACCCACTGCTTTGAAGGGAAGGATGCAGTCCCGGCAACATTTATCACCTGCTAACTAAGAAGCCCTTGGGCCCTGAATTATCAGCAGTGATAAGCAGGTGCTACATCAAGGGCCTGGGGGAGCCTCTGAGACTTGCTGACTTCAGCTGGGACTTACCACATTACGGGTAAAGCTGTGGTGGCTCTGGGGCAAAACTCTTTTTTTTTTTTTCTTTTATTATTATTATTATTATTATTATTATACTTTAGGTTTTATGGTACATGTGCGCAATGTGCAGGTAAGTTACATATGTATACATGTGCCATGCTGGTGCGCTGCACCCACCAACTCGTCATCTAGCATTAGGTATATCTCCCAATGCTATCCCTCCCCCCTCCCCCCACCCCACAACAGTCCCCAGAGTGTGATGTTCCCCTTCCTGTGTCCATGTGTTCTCATTGTTCAATTCCCACCTATGAGTGAGAATATGCGGTGTTTGGTTTTTTGTTCTTGCGATAGTTTACTGAGAATGATGATTTCCAATTTCATCCATGTCCCTACAAAGGACGTGAACTCATCATTTTTTATGGCTGCATAGTATTCCATGGTGTATATGTGCCACATTTTCTTAATCCAGTCTATCATTGTTGGACATTTGGGTTGGTTCCAAGTCTTTGCTATTGTGAATAATGCCACAATAAACATACGTGTGCATGTGTCTTTATAGCAGCATGATTTATAGTCCTTTGGGTATATACCCAGTAATGGGATGGCTGGGTCGAATGGAATTTCTAGTTCTAGATCCCTGAGGAATCGCCACACTGACTTCCACAAGGGTTGAACTAGTTTACAGTCCCACCAACAGTGTAAAAGTGTTCCTATTTCTCCACATCCTCTCCAGCACCTGTTGTTTCCTGACTTTTTAATGATTGCCATTCTAACTGGTGTGAGATGGTATCTCATTGTGGTTTTGATTTGCATTTCTCTGATGGCCAGTGATGGTGAGCATTTTTTCATGTGTTTTTTGGCTGCATAAATGTCTTCTTTTGAGAAGTGTCTGTTCATGTCCTTCGCCCACTTTTTGATGGGGTTGTTTGTTTTTTTCTTGTAAATTTGTTGGAGTTCATTGTAGATTCTGGATATTAGCCCTTTGTCAGATGAGTAGGTGGCGAAAATTTTCTCCCATTTTGTAGGTTGCCTGTTCACTCTGATGGTAGTTTCTTTTGCTGTGCAGAAGCTCTTGAGTTTAATTAGATCCCATTTGTCAATTTTGGCTTTTGTTGCCATTGCTTTTGGTGTTTTAGACATGAAGTCCTTGCCCATGCCTATGTCCTGAATGGTAATGCCTAGGTTTTCTTCTAGGGTTTTTATGGTTTTAGGTCTAACATTTAAGTCTTTAATCCATCTTGAATTGATTTTTGTATAAGGTGTAAGGAAGGGATCCAGTTTCAGCTTTCTACATATGGCTAGCCAGTTTTCCCAGCACCATTTATTAAATAGGGAATCCTTTCCCCATTTCCTGTTTTTGTCAGGTTTGTCAAAGATCAGATACTTGTAGATATGTGGCATTATTTCTGACGGCTCTGTTCTGTTCCATTGATCTATATCTCTGTTTTGGTACCAGTACCATGCTGTTTTGGTTACTGTAGCCTTGTAGTATAGTTTGAAGTCAGGTAGTGTGATGCCTCCAGCTTTGTTCTTTTGGCTTAGGATTGACTTGGCGATGCGGGCTCTTTTTTGGTTCCATATGAACTTTAAAGTAGTTTTTTCCAATTCTGTGAAGAAAGTCATTGGTAGCTTGATGGGGATGGCATTGAATCTGTAAATTACCTTGGGAAGGATGGCCATTTTCATGATATTGATTCTTCCTACCCATGAGCATGGAATGTTCTTCCATTTGTTTGTATCCTCTTTTATTTCCTTGAGCAGTGGTTTGTAGTTCTCCTTGAAGAGGTCTTTCACATCCCTTGTAAGTTGGATTCCTAGGTATTTTATTCTCTTTGAAGCAATTGTGAATGGGAGTTCACTCATGATTTGGCTCTCTGTTTGTCTGTTATTGATGTATAAGAATGCTTGTGATTTTTGCACATTGATTTTGTATCCTGAGACTTTGCTGAAGTTGCTTATCAGCTTAAGGAGATTTTGGGCTGAGACAATGGGGTTTTCTAGATATACTATCATGTCATCTGCAAACAGGGACAATTTGACTTCCTCTTTTCCTACTTGAATACCCTTGATTTCCTTCTCCTGCCTAATTGCCCTGGCCAGAACTTCCAACACTATGTTGAATAGAAGTGGTGAGAGAGGGCATCCCTGTCTTGTGCCAGTTTTCAAAGGGAATGCTTCCAGTTTTTGCCCATTCAGTATGATATCCCAGGAATTGAACTCAGCTCTGCACCAAGCGGACCTAATAGACATCTACAGAACTCTCCACCCCAAATCAACAGAATATACATTTTTTTCAGCACCACACCACACCTATTCCAAAATTGACCATATACTTGGAAGTAAAGCTCTCCTCAATAAATGTAAAAGAACAGAAATTGTAACAAACTGTCTCTCAGATCACAGTGCAATCAAGCTAGAACTCAGGATTAAGAATCTCACTCAAAACCGCTCAACTACGTGGAAACTGAACAACCTGCTCCTGAATGACTACTGGGTACATAACGAAATGAAGGCAGAAATAAAGATGTTCTTTGAAACCAACGAGAACAAAGACACAACATACCAGAATCTCTGGGATGCATTCAAAGCAGTGTGTAGAGGGAAATTTATAGCACTAAATGCCCACAAGAGAAAGCAGGAAAGATCCAAAATTGACACCCTAACATCACAATTAAAAGAACTAGAAAAGCAAGAGCAAACACATTCAAAAGCTAGCAGAAGGCAAGAAATAACTAAAATCAGAGCAGAACTGAAGGAAATAGAGACACAAAAAACCCTTCAAAAAATAAATGAATCCAGGAGCTGGTTTTTTGAAAGGATCAACAAAATTGATAGACCGCTAGCAAGATTAATAAAGAAAAAAAGAGAGAAGAATCAAATAGATGCAATAAAAAATGATAAAGGGGATATCATCACCGATCCCACAGAAATACAAACTACCATCAGAGAATATTACAAACACCTCTATGCAAATAAACTAGAAAATCTAGAAGAAATGGATAAATTCCTCAACACATACACCCTCCCAAGACTAAACCAGGAAGAAGTTGAATCTCTGAATAGACCAATAACAGGAGCTGAAATTGTGGCAATAATCAATAGCTTACCAACCAAAAAAAGTCCAGGTCCAGATGGATTCACAGCCGAATTCTACCAGAGGTACAAGGAGGAGCTGGTACCATTCCTTCTGAAACTATTCCAATCAATAGAAAAAGAGAGAATCCTCCCTGACTCATTTTATGAGGCCAGCATCATCCTGATACCAAAGCCTGGCAGAGACACAACAAAAAAAGAGAATTTTAGACCAATATCCTTGATGAACATTGATGCAAAAATCCTCAATAAAATACTGGCAAACAGAATCCAGCAGCACATCAAAAAGCTTATCCACCATGATCAAGTGGGCTTCATCCCTGGGATGCAAGGCTGGTTCAATATACGCAAATCAATAAATGTAATCCAGCATATAAACAGAACGAAAGACAAAAACCACATGATTATCTCAATAGATGCAGAAAAGGCCTTTGACAAAATTCAACAACCCTTCATGCTAAAAACTCTCAATAAATTAGGAATTGATGGGACGTATCTCAAAATAACAAAACTCTTGCTTGAGAAAAAAAAGTCCAGGACCAGACAGATTCACAGCTGAATTCTATCAGGCATTCAAAGAAAAATTGGTACCAATTCTATTGACAATATTCCACAAGATAGAGAAAGAGGGAATCCTCCTTAAATCATTCTATGAAGCCAATATCACCTTAATATCAAAACCAGGAAAGGATATAACAAAAAAAAGAAAACTACAGGCCAATATCCCTCAGGAAAATAGATGCAAAAATCCTCAACAAAATACTAGCAAACTGAATCCAACAGCATATCAAAAAGGTAATTCACCATGCTCAAATGGGTTTTATACCAGGGATTCAGAGATGGTTTAACATATGCAAGTCAATAAATGTAATACACCACATAAACAGAATTAGAAGCAAAAGTCACATGATTATCTAATCGATGTAGAAGGATTTGACAAAATCCAGCATCCTTTTATAATTAAAACCCTCAGCAAAATCAGTGTAGAAGGAACATACCTTAAGGTAATAAAAGCCATCTATGACAAACTCACAGCCCACATTATACTGAACAGGGAAAAGTTGCAAAGCATTCCCCCTGAGAACTAGAACACTACAAGGATGACCTCTTTCACCACTTCTATTCAACATAGTACAGGAAGTCCTAGCCACAGCAATCAGACAAGAGAAAGAAATAAATGGCATCCAGATCGGTAAAGAGGAAGTCAAACTGTGACTGTTTGCTGATGATATAATCGTATAACCTAGAAAACCCTAAATGGCCATCCAAAAAACTTCTAGAACTGGTAAATGAGTTTAGCAAAGTTTCAGGATACAAAATTAATGTACAAAAATCAGTAGCTCTGCTATACACTAACAGCGACCAATCTGAGAAATCAAGAACTCAACCCTTTCACAATAGATTCAAAAAAAAAAAAAATACTTAGGAACATGCCTAGCCAAGGACATGAAAGACCTCTACATGGAAAACTACAAAACACTGCTGAAATAAATAATAGATAACACAAACAAGTGTTTCCAATGGGATGGAAAACACATCACATCCTCATGGATGAGTAGAATCAATATTGTGAAGATGACCATACTGCCGAAAACAATCTTCAAATTCAATGCAATTCCCATAAAAATACTAGCATCCTTCTTCACAAAACTAGAAAAAACAATCCTAAAATTCATATGGAAACAAAAAGGCCTGCATAGCCAAAGCAAGACCAAGCAAAAAGAACAAATCTGGAAGCATCACATTATCCAACTTCACACTATACTATAAGGCCATAGTCACCGAAACAATATGGTCCTGGTATAAAAATAGGCACATAAGCCAATGGAACAGAATAAAGAACCCAGAAATAAAGCCAAAAACTTATCACCAACTGATCTTCAACAAAGCAAACAAAAATATAAAGTGGGGAAAGGACACCCTATTCAATAAATGGTGCTGGTATACTTAGCAAGCCACAGGTAGAAGAAATGAAACTGGATCTTCTTCTCTCACCTTATACAAAAATCAACTCAAGATAGATCAAAGCCTTAAATTTAAGACCTAAAAACTATAAATATTCTAGAAGATAACATCAGAAAAACCCTTCTAGACACTGGCTTAGGCAAAGACTTCAAGACCAAGAACCCAAAAGCAAAAACAACAAAAACAAGGGTAAATAGATAGGACTTAATTAAACTAAAAACCTTCTGCACAGCAAAAGAAATAATCAGCAGAGTAAACAGACAACCCAGAGTGGGAGAAAATCTTCACAAACTATCTGACAAAGGACCAATATCCAGAATGTATAAGGAACTCAAACAAATCAGCAAGAAAAAAAGCAATCCCATCAAAAAGTGGGCTAAGGACATGAACAGACAATTCTCAAAAGAAGATATACAAATGACTGACAAGCATATGGAAAAGTGCTCAATATCACAATGATGAGAGAAATGCAGATCGAAACCACAATGTGATACCACCTTACTTCTGTAAGAATGGCCATAATCAAAAAATAATAGATGTTGGCATGGATGGCATAAAAAGGGAACATTTTTACACTGTTGGTGGGAATGCAAACTAGTACAACCGCTATGAAAAATATTGTGAAGATTCCTTAAAGAAGTAAAAGTAGATCTACTGTTTGACTCAGCAATCCCACTACTAGGTATCTACCCAGAGAAAAAGTCATAACACAAAAAAGATACTCGCACATTTGTGTTTATAGCAGCACAATTTGCAATTGCAAAAATATGGAACCAGCCCAAAATGCCCATCAATCAATAAGCAGATAAAGAAAATGTGGTATATACATACCATGCAATATTACTCAGCCATAAAAAGGAATTAAATAATGGCATTCACAGCAACCTGAATGGAACCAAAGACTATTATTCTAAGTAACTTAGGAATGAAAAAGCAAACATCATATGTTCTCATTCATATGTGGGAGCTAAGCTATGAGGATGCAAAGGCATAAGAATGATACATTGGACTTTGGGGACTCAGGGGAAAGGGTGGGGGGTGGTGAGGAATAAAATACTACACATTGGGTACAGTGTACACTGCTTGGGTGATGGATGCACCAAAGTCTCAGAAATCATCACTGAAGAATTTATTCATGTAACCAAATACCACCTGTTCTCCCAAAACCTATTGAAATTTAAAAATTAAAAATTAAAAAAATTTTAAATCAGTAGCATTTCTATATGTCAACAATAAACAATGTGAAAAATAAATTTTAAAGTAATCCCATTTACAATAGCCACACACAAAATTAAATATGTAGGAATTAACCAAAGAAGTGAAAGATCTCTATAATGAAAATTATAAAACACTAAAGAAAGAAATTAAAGAGGGCACCCCCAAAAAATGGAAAAGTATTCCATTTTCATGGATTGGAAGAATCAATACTGTTAACATATCAATAGTACCCAAAGCAATCTACAGATTCATTGCAATCCATACCAAATTCCAATTACATTCTTCACAGAAATAGGAAAAACAATCCTAACATTTATAAAGAACCACAAAAGACCCAGAATAGCCAAAGCTGTCCTAAGCAAAAAAGAACAAAATTGGAGGAATCACATTACCTAACTTCAAATTATACTACAGAGCTATAGTAACCAAAACAGCACAGTAGTGACATAAAAACAGACACAAAAATCAATGGAACAGAATAGAGCACCCAGAAACAAATCCACACACCTATAGTGAACTCATTTGACAATTGTGCCAATAACATACACTGGGGAAAAGACAGCCTCTTTCATAAATAGTGCTGGGAAACTGGATATCCATATGCAGAAGAATGAAACTAGATCCCTATCTCTTGCCATATACAAAAAAAATCAAATCAAAATGGATTAAAAATTTAAATCTAAAACCTCAAACAATTAAACTAAAAGAAAACATTGGGGAAAATCTCCAGGGCACTGGTCTGGGCAGAAATTTCTTGAGCAATACCCTATAAGCACAGGCAACCAAAGCAAAATTGTACAAATGTGATCACATCAAGTTACAAAGCTTCTGCACAGCAAAGGATGCAATCAACAAAGTAAAGAGACAACCCAAAGACTGAGAGAAAGTATTTACAAACTACCCATCTGACAAGGGATTAATCACCAGAATGTATGAAGAACTCAAACAACTTTATATGCAAAAAAAATCTAATAATCTGATAAAAGAAAAAGTGGGCAAAAGATTTGAATAAACATTTCTCAAAAGATGACATACAAATGGCAGACAGGCATATGGAAATGTATTCAACATCATTGATCAGAGAAATGTAAATCAAAAGTACAATGAGATATCATCTCACCCCAGTTAAAATAGCTTTATTTGCCAAAGACAAGCAATAACAAATGCTGGTGAGAATGTGGAGAAAAAGAGAACCCTCATACCCTGTTGGTGAGAATATAAGTTAGTACAACCACTATGGGGGACAGCTTGGAAGTTTCCTAAAGAACTAAAAATAGAGCTACCATGTGATCCAGCAATCCCACCGCTGAGTATATACTCAAAAGAAATCAGTATATTGAAGAGATATACGCTCCCATGTTTGTTGCAGCATTGTTCACAATAGCTAAAATTTGGAAGCAACTTAAGTGTCCACTTTATCCAGATGGATGGATAAAGGCAATGTGGTACATATACACAATGGAGTACTATTCAGCCATAAAAAAAGAATAAGATCCTATCATGTGCAACAACATGGATGGAACTGGAGGTCATTAAGTGAAATGAGCCAGGCAGAGAAAGACAAACATTGCATGTTCTCACTTATTTGTGGGATCTAAAAATCAAAACAATTGAACTCATGGACATAGAGAGTAGAAGAATGGCTATCAAAGACCAGAAAAGGTAGTGGTAGGTTGGGAGAGGGGGGAGGGGTGGTTGGTTAATGCATACCAAAAAAATAGAAAAAAATGAATAAGACCTACTATATAGCACAACAGGATGACTGTAGTCAATAATAACTTAATTGTGCATTTTAAAATAACCAAAAGAGACTAATTAGATTGTGACACAAAGGATAAATACTTGAGGGGATGGATACCCCATTCTCCATGTGATTATTACACAATGCATGACTGTATCAAAACATCTCATGTACCCCATAAATATATACATATACTATGTACCCACAAGAATTAAAAATTTAAAATTTTTTGAAAAACCACAATAGTGTCAGCTACCAGAGAAACAAATAGGTTCATTTTATTAATAAAATACATTGAGACAGTCAGCTTTATATATAAACATTCATATATTATATGACATATCTACTCATATAAAAGAACAGAACACTGTCCATCAGTCAGACAGGTCTAAGGGCTGGACCTCAGCATATTTTCTAACATCTTTACTCTCATTGGAAACACCTGGCAACCAAGAAAATGTTAAAGAACCTTAATCTCTGTAGCCAGCTAGACTTACCTTTCAAGGGCGCCTCTTACTGGGATGTAAGTTCTGAAATTCAAAAACGCTGGTTGATATTTGACAAAACTCCCAACAAGAATGCCCCATGGGCGATCCTCGAGAGAATAAAAAATGTATGAACTTGTTTTACTTAAATCTAACAGTTCAAAAATAAGAGTTAAAGTTTTTAAAATAACAGAAATTTTTATTTTATATTAAGTCAAAGGACAACAGAGCTAAGTAATAAAATGTTTATGTTTAGTAAACACCCAAGTAATAGCTCCTGACATTATGTCACAGACATTTTATTGTCTGTCAATGTGTAGACAACTCCTGATCACATTTGTTTAAGTGTAGGGGCCTGATTTTGGCAGACCTGTATTATAGGACAGGCTCTGCAACCTACTCTGAGTATGAATTTTCACTAAATGTTTCATCATTTCAGAGCATGTTCTACCTTCCCTACTCATAAAACGGAGATAATATAGCTCAGGGGTTGTCAAACTGGCCAGAGAATATTTCAGTCTTTGCAGACTATACTAGCTCTCTTGAAAATACAGAGATACCTCATTTTATTGCATTTCAGTCTATCATGCTTCACAGATAACACATTTTCTACAAACTAACGACATGTAGCAGTCCTGCATTGAGAAGGTTGAGTACCATTTTTCCAACAGCATGTGCTCACTTCATGCCTCCATGTCATATTTTGATCATTTCACAGTATTTCTAGTTTTTCATTATATCTGTTGTGATTTGTGATCAGTGATCTTTAACGTTACTATTGTAGTTGTTTTGGAGCACCAGGAACCATGTTCATAAAGACAGCAAATTTAATAAATGTATATATTCCTACTGCTCCACTGACCAGCCATTCTTGTCTCTCTTCCTCTTCTCAGGCCTCTCTATTCTCTGAGACAAAAATGTTAAGATGTTAATAATCCTACAGTGGCCTCTAAGTGTTCACAGGAAAGGAAGAGTTGCATATCTCTTACTTTGAATCAAAAGCCAAAAATGGTTAAGCTTAGTGAGGAAGGCACGTCAAAAGCCAAGAAAAGCCAAAAGCTAGGCCTCTTGTGCCCAATAGTTGAGTTTTGGATGAAAGGAAAAGTTATTGAAGGAAATTAAAAGTGCTACTCCAGTGAACACCCAAATGATAAGAAAGCAAAACAGCCTTATTTCTGATATAGAGAAAGTTTTAGCGGTCTGGATCAAACCAGCCATAACATCCCTCATGCCAGAGCCTAATTCAGAGCAAGGCTCTAACTCTTCTCAACTCTGTAAAGACAGAGAGGTGAGAAAGCTGCAGAAATGAAGCTTGAAGCTAGCAGAGGTTGGTTCATGAGCTTTAAGGAAGAACTCATCTCCATAAAAGCGCAAGGTGAAGTTGCAAGTGCTAATTGGGAAGCTGCAGCAAGTTATCCAGAAAATGTAGCTAAGATTACTAATGAAGGTGGCTACACTAAACAGATTTTCAATGCAGATGAAAAACCCTTATGTTGGAAGAAGATGTCATTTGAACTTTCACAGTTATTGAGAAGTCAATGCCTGGCTTCAAAGCTGCAAAGGACAGGCTGACTATTAGGGGCTAATGCAGCTGGTAACTTTAAGTTGAAGCCAAAGCACATTTACCCTTCTGAAACTCCTATGGCCCTTAAGAATTATGCCAAATCTATTCTGCTTATTCCCTATAAATAAAACCACAAACCCTAGATAAGAGCACATCTGTTTACAGCATGGTTTACAGAACATTTTAAGCCCACTGTTGAGAGCTACTATTCAGAAAACAAGATTTCTTTCAAAATGTTACTATTCATTGACAACACATCTAGTCAATCAAGAGCCCTGATAAAGATGTACAAGGAGATTAATGTTGTCTTCATGCCTACTAACACCGCATCCATTCTGCAGCCCATGGATCAAGGAGTAATTTTAGCTTTCAAGTATTTTTTCAGAAATACATTTTGTAAGGCTATAGCTGCCATACATAGTGTTTCCTCGATGGATCTGGGCAAAGTAAATTTAAAAATTTCTGTAAATGATTCACCATTCTAGATGCCATTAAGAACATTTGTAATTTATCAGGGAAGGTAAAAATATCAACATTAGCAGAAGTTTGGGAGAAGTTAATTCCAACCCTTGTGGATGACTTTAAGGGCTTCAAGACTTCCACTACTTTCTTCAGTGGAGAAAGTAACTGCAGGTATGGTAGAAATACCAAGAGAACTCAAATTAAAAATAAAGCCTGAAGATGTGACTGAATTGCTACAACCTCATGATAAAAGTGTGATAGATGAGAAGTTGCTTCTTATGGATGAGAAAAAAAAAGTGGTTTCTTTAGAGGAAATCCACTCCTAGTGAAGATGTCATAAACACTGTTGAAATGACAAAGGATTTAGAATATTCCATAAACTTAGTTGATTAAGCAGTGGCAGGATGTGAAAGGATTGACTCCAAATTTGAAAGCTCTACTTTGAGTAAAATACTGCCAAACAGCATTACATGGTACAGAGAAATCTTTCATGAAAGGAAGAGTCAATCAATACAGTAAATTTCATTATTGTCTAATTCAAGAAATTTCCACAGCCACCCCAACCTTCAGCAATCACCACTCTAATCAATCAGTAGCCATCATCACTGAGACAAGACCTTCCACCTGCAAACATTATGACTGCTGAAGGTTCAGATGATCTTTTGTATTTTTAGCAATAAACTACAGCATTTTTAAATTAAAATTAATATCTTTTTAGACATAATGCTATTGCACACTTAATAATCTGCAGTGTAGTCAAAACATATGTGTACCATAAAACCATAAGAAATTTGTGCAACTCACTTTATTTTGGTGGTCTGGAACCAAACTCAGAATATATCTGAGGTATGCCTGTACTCAATTCTGCCAATGTAGTGTATGAACTGTTGATATCTAAATGAATGTACCCATGTTCCAATAAAACTTATAAACATAGATGGCTAGCTGAATTTAATCCACTGGCCATAATTGCCAATCCCAGATATTTTTTGTGAGTGAGAAATTATTTGTGAATAATACAAAGAAACTACAGTACCTACAACATAAATAACAGAAGTATCTCTAAAAAAAAAAAAAAATAGAAGTATATATAAGCATACCTCCATAGTAGTAGATAACATGGAAAGTACAAGTAAATATATGGGCATCTCATATACTATAATTTAAATATTCATGTTATAGAACTGGAAAATGCCGGAGTCGATCCAAGATGGCCAAATAGGAACAGCTCCGGTCTACAGCTCCCAGCGTGAGCGATGCAGAAGATGGGTGATTTCTGCATTTCCATCTGAGGTACTGGGTTCATCTCACTAGGGAATGCCAGACAGTGGGCGCAGGTCAGTGGGTGCGCACACCATGCGCGAGCTGAAGAAGGGTGAGGCATTGCCTCACTCAGGAAGCGCAAGGGGTCAGGGAGTTCCCTTTCCTAGTCAAAGAAAGGGGTGACAGATGGCACCTGGAAAATCGGGTCACTCCCACCCAAATACTGCGCTTTTCCGATGGGCTTAAAAAACAGCACACCGGGAGATTATATCCTGCACCTGGCTCAGAGGGTCCTACGCCCACAGAGTCTCGCTGATTGCTAGCACAGCAGTCTGAGATCAAACTGCAAGGCAGCAGCGAGGCTGGGGGAGGGGCACCCGCCATTGCCCAGGCTTGCTTAGGTAAACAAAGTAGCCAGGAAGCTCGAACTGGGTGGAGCCCACCACAGCTCAAGGAGGCCTGCCTGCCTCTGTAGGCTCCACCTCTGGGGGCAGGGCACAGACAAACAAAAAGATAGCAGTAACCTCTGCAGACTTAAATGTCCCTGTCTGACAGCTTGGAAGAGAGCAGTGGTTCTCCCAGCACACAGCTGGAGATCTGAGAACTGGCAGACTGCCTCCTCAAGTGGGTCCCTGACCCCTGACCCCTGAGCAGCCTAACTGGGAGGCACCCCCGAGCAGGGGCAGACTGACACCTCACACGGCCGGGTACTCCAACAGACCTGCAGCTGAGGGTCCTGTCTGTTAGAAGGAAAACTAACAAACAGAAAGGACATCCACACCAAAAACCCATCTGTACATCACCATCATCAAAGACCAAAAGCAGATAAAACCACAAAGATGGGGAAAAAACAGAGCAGAAAAACTGGAAACTAAAAAGCAGAGTGCCTCTCCTCCTCCAAAGGAACGCAGTTCCTCACCAGCAATGGAGCAAAGCTGGACAGAGAATGACTTTGACGAGCTGAGAGAAGAAGGCTTCAGACGTTCAAATTACTCCGAGCTACGGGAGGATATTCAAACCAAAGGCAAAGAAGTTGAAAACTTTGAAAATTTAGAAGAATATATAACTAGAATAATCAATACAGAGAAGGGCTTAAAGGAGCTGATGGAGCTGAAAACCAAGGCTCGAGAGCTACGTGAAGAATGCAGAAGCCTCAGGAGCCAATGCGATCAAATGGAAGAAAGGGTATCAGTGATGGAAGATGAAATGAATGAAATGAAGCGAGAAGGGAAGTTTAGAGAAAAAAGAATAAAAAGAAATGAGCAAAGCCTCCAAGAAATATGGGACTATGTGAAAAGACCAAATCTACGTCTGATTGGTGTACCTGAAAGTGACGGGGAGAATGGAAACAAGTTGGAAAACACTCTGCAGGATATTATCCAGGAGAACTTCCCCAATCTAGCAAGGCAGGCCAACATTCAGATTCAGGAAATACAGAGAACGCCACAAAGATACTCCTCGAGAAGAGCAACTCCAAGACACATAATTGTCAGATTCACCAAAGTTGAAATAAAGGAAAAAATGTTAAGGGCAGCCAGAGAGAAAGGTCAGGTTACCCTTAAAGGGAAGCCCATCAGACTAACAGTGGATCTCTCAGCAGAAACTCTACAAGCCAGAAGAGAGTGGGGGCCAATCTTCAACATTCTTAAAGAAAAGAATTTTCAACCCAGAATTTCATATCCAGCCAAACTAAGCTTCATAAGTGAAGGAGAAATAAAATACTTTACAGACAAGCAAATGCTGAGAGATTTTGTCACCACCAGGCCTGCCCTAAAAGAGCTCCTGAAGGAAACACTAAACATGGAAAGGAACAACTGGTACCAGCCGCTGCAAAATCATGCCAAAATGTAAAGACCATCGAGACTAGGAAGAAACTGCATCAACTAACGAGCAAAATAACCAGCTAACATCATAATGACAGGATCAAATTCACACATAACAATATTAACTTTAAATGTAAATGGACTAAATGCTCCAATTAAAAGACACAGACTGGCAAATTGGATAAAGAGTCAAGACCCATCAGTGTGCTGTATTCAGGAAACCCATCTCACGTGCAGAGACACACATAGGCTCAAAATAAAAGGATGGAGGAAGATCTACTAAGCAAATGGAAAGCAAAAAAAGGCAGGGGTTGCAATCCTAGTCTCTGATAAAAAAGACTTTAAGCCAGCAAAGATCAAAAGAGACAAAGAAGGCCATTACATAATGGTAAAGGGATCAATTCAACAAGAAGAGCTAACTATCCTAAATATATATGCACCCAATACAGGAGCAACCAGATTCATAAAGCAAGTCCTGAGTGACCTACAAAGAGACTTAGACTCCCACACATTAATAATGGGAGACTTTAACACCCCACTGTCAATATTAGACAGATCAACGAGACAGAAAGTCAACAAGGTTACCCAGGAATTGAACTCAGCTCTGCACCAAGCAGACCTAATAGACATCTACAGAACTCTCCACCCCAAATCAACAGAATATACATTTTTTTCAGCACCACACCATACCTATTCCAAAATTGACCACATACTTGGAAGTAAAGCTCTCCTCAGCAAATGTAAAAGAACAGAAAGTATAACAAACTATCTCTCAGATCACAGTGCAATCAAGCTAGAACTCAGGATTAAGAATCTCACTCAAAACTGCTCAACTACATGGAAACTGAACAACCTGCTCCTGAATGACTACTGGGTACATAAGGAAATGAAGGCAGAAATAAAGATGTTCTTTGAAACCAACGAGAACAAAGACACAACATACCAGAATCTCTGGGATGCACTCAAAGCAGTGTGTAGAGGGAAATTTATAGCACTAAATGCCCACAAGAGAAAGCAGGAAAGATCCAAAATTGACACCCTAACATCCCCATTAAAAGAACTAGAAAAGCAAGAGCAAACACATTCAAAAGCTAGCAGAAGGCAAGAAATAATTAAAATCAGAGCAGAACTGAAGGAAATAGAGACACAAAAAACCCTTCAAAAAATTAATGAATCCAGGAGCTGGTTTTTTGAAAGGATCAACAAAATTGATAGACCGCTAGCAATACTAATAAAGAAAAAAAGAGAGAAGAATCAAATAGATGCAATAAAAAAATGATAAAGGGGATATTACCACTGATCCCACAGAAATACAAACTACCATCGGAGAATACTACAAACACCTCTACACAAATAAACTAGAAAATCTAGAAGAAATGGATAAATTCCTCGACACATACACTCTCCCAAGACTAAACCAGGAAGAAGCTGAATCTCTGAATAGACCAATAACAGGAGCTGAAATCGTGGCAATAATCAATAGCTTACCAACCAAAAAGAGTCCAGGACCAGATGGATTCACAGCCGAATTCTACCAGAGGTACAAGGAGGAACTGGTACTATTCCTTCTGAAACTATTCCAATCAATAGAAAAAGAGGGAATCCTCCCTAACTCATTTCATGAGGCCAGCATCATCCTGATACCAAAGCCGGGCAGAGACACAACAAAAAAAGAGAATTTTAGACCAATATCCTTGATGAACATTGATGCAAAAATCCTCAATAAAATACTGGCAAACCGAATCCAGCAGCATATCAAAAAGCTTATCCACCATGATCAAGTGGGCTTCATCCCTGGGATGCAAGGCTAGTTCAATATACACAAATCAATAAATGTAATCCAGCATATAAACAGAAACAAAGACAAAAACCACATGATTATCTCAATAGATGCAGAAAAGGCCTTTGACAAAATTCAACAACGCTTCATGCTAAAAACTCTCAATAAATTAGGTATTGATGGGACGTATCTCAAAATAATAAGAGCTATCTATGACAAACCCACAGCCAATATCATACTGAATGGGCAAAAACTGGAAGCATTCCCTTTGAAAACTGGCACAAGACAGGGATGCCCTCTCTCACCACTCCTATTCAACATAGTGTTGGAAGTTCTGGCCAGGGCAATTAGGCAGGAGAAGGAAATAATGGGTATTCAATTAGGAAAAGAGGAAGTCAAATTGTCCCTGTTTGCAGACAACATGATTGTATATCTAGAAAACCCCCTCATCTCAGCCCAAAATCTCCTTAAGCTGATAAGCAACTTCAGCAAAGTCTGAGGATACAAAATCAATGTACAAAAATCACAAGCATTCTTATACACCAACAGACAAACAGAGAGCCAAATCATGAGTGAACTCCCATTCACAATTGCTTCAAAGAAAATAAAATACCTAGGACTACAACTTACAAGGGACGTGAAGGACCTCTTCAAGGAGAACTACAAACCACTGCTCAAGGAAATAAAAGAGGATACAAACAAATGGAAGAACATTCCATGCTCATGGGTAGGAAAAATCAGTATCGTGAAAATGGCCATACTGCCCAAGGTAATTTACAGATTCAATGCCATCCCCATCAAGCTACCAATGACTTTCTTCACAGAATTGGAAAAAAACTACTTTAAAGTTCATATGGAACCAAAAAAGAACCCGCATCGCCAAGTCAATCCTAAGCCAAAAGAACAAAGCTGGAGGCATCATGCTACCTGACTTCAGACTATACTACAAGGCTACAGTAACCAAAACAGCATGGTACTGGTACCAAAACAGAGATATAGATCAATGGAACAGAACAGAGCCTTCAGAAATAACACCACATATCTACAACTATCTGATCTTTGACAAACCTGAGAAAAACAAGCAATGGGGAAAGGATTCCCTATTTAATAAATGGTGCTGGGAAAACTGGCTAGCCATATGTAGAAAGCTGAAACTGGATCCCTTCCTTACACCTTATACAAAAATCAATTCAAGATGGATTAAAGACTTAAACGTTAGACTTAAAACCATAAAAAACCCTAGAAGAAAACCTAGGCATTACCATTCAGGACATAGGCATGGGCAAGGACTTCATGTCTAAAACACCAAAAGCAATGGCAACAAAAGCCAAAATTGACAAATGGGATCTAATGAAACTAAAGAGCTTCTGCACAGCAAAAGAAACTACCATCAGAGTGAACAGGCAACCTACAAAATGGGAGAAAATTTTCACAACCTACTCATCTGACAAAGGGATAATATCCAGAATCTACAATGAACTCAAACAGATTTACAAGAAAAAAACAAACAACCTCATCAAAAAGTGGGCAAAGGACATGAACAGACACTTCTCAAAAGAAGACATTTATGCAGCCAAAAAACACATGAAGAAATGCTCACCATCACTGGCCATCAGACAAATGCAAATCAAAACCACAACGAGATACCATCTCACACCAGTTAGAATGGCAATCATTAAAAAGTCAGGAAACAACAGGTGCTGGAGAGGATGTGGAGAAATAGGAACACTTTTACACTGTTGGTGGGACTGTAAACTAGTTCAACCATTGTGGAAGTCAGTGTGGTGATTCCTCAGGGATCTAGAACTAGAAATACCATTTGACCCAGCCATCCCATTACTGGGTATATACCCAAAGGACTATAAATCATGCTGCTATAAAGACACATGCACACGTATGTTTATTGCGGCATTATTCACAATAGCAAAGACTTGGAACCAACCCAAATGTCCAACAATGATAGACTGGATTAAGAAAATGTGGCACATATACACCATGGAATACTATGCAGCCATAAAAAATGATGAGTTCATGTCCTTTGTAGGGACATGGATGAAATTAGAAATCATCATTCTCAGTAAACTATCGCAAGAACAAAAAACCAAACACCGCATATTCTCACTCATAGGTGGGAATTGATGGGAATTGAACAATGAGAACACATGGACACAGGAAGGGGAACATCACACTGTGGGGACAGTTGTGGGGTGGGGGGAGGGGGGAGGGATAGCACTGGGAGATATACCTAATGCTAGATGACGAGTTAGTGGGTGCAGCGCACCAGCATGGCACATGTATACATATGTAACTAACCTGCACGTTGTGCACATGTACCCTAAAACTTAAAGTATAATAATAATAAATAAATAAATAAATAAATAACAAAATCTTTGCTGATAAAAATAACAATGGAAAATCTTAGAAAGAGGTGATCTTGATGATTTTCTCTTAAAAACACCTCCCTTGGATTCCATGACTTCTGCAGTAGGCTCTTACATACTTCCCAAAAGAGATTTCCCATCATAATGTCCCAATGTGATAAGTTTAATTATTCTAGATTTTTAAAATCAGCATTTCATAGAAATTTAGAGATGAAATGGACGTTAGAGATAATATTGTCCAGAGTGCAAAATCATCATTTGCATTATTCTTTTTCCTGGCAATGATTCCAATTAACTTCACATGTATTATTTTTCATCTACTTGAAAGCTTTGCTACCATAATTAGAAAGGACTTCAAGGTGGAATGCCCAATGGTTCAATACCTTACTGTGTGCTACTACATGTCTTTTTTTAAAGTATTATTTTATTCAAATCTAGCTCAGGTATATGTTGGTAAATTCAAGAAATATAGTCTATTAAGCATTACTTTGTAGTGAGCATAATCTTTTGTTGCATAATAAGCAGCTGTTCATTCCTGTACCAGAATAGAAGCAATAACTTGTTTCACTAGGCTCTACACTTTCTTCAGACCTAATTACTATCCGTACATCAATGCTCTCAGCCTTACCCTGGGCTTTCAAAGCATCTTGTGATTTCTTAACCAACGTGGCAAAAATTCTGTCCAGCCAGGATACTTTGTTATACCTTTAATGCTGTGTGAGATGTTTTGGAGCTTCTGTTTTAAACGCTGTATTAATGATTTAGTAATTGTTAAACGACTTTTCCAATAAAATTTGAAGTCAGTGAAAAAAAAAAAAGAATTGGAAAATGCCAGTGTCAAACGGAGATAATTCAACTCTTTCATGCAGTCATAGTCAATATTTGGATATATTTCAACTTTAAATACACATTGTATATGTTAAAAACATGGTATTCAAGGATGTTTGCTAGTACTTCAGATTGCTAAAGTTCAAATATCACTTTTGGCACTTCCTGTTTATGTAACAATAAGGAATAACTAACCCCAAGATTTTCAATCTATAAAATGGCTATAGTAAGAGTATGTAGGGTTGAGCATTATCCAGGACAGTGTTTATCACACATAAGAGACATTCAAAGTAATCTAAATTTAGCACAAATTGATCAATGGTCCTGAGGAGTCCCAGGGTAATCTTGCTTTAGGAATAGCTGGATAATAGAATTCCAACCACGTTGTCAAATACCTGTCTCCCTGCCCTACCTCCACTGCCCTCCACAGACTCCTGTCTTTTTCATCCCATGTTAGCCTCTTTTTCAGGCAAGGTCTCTCCTCAGGGGTGACAAATAGAAATCTCAGCACTTACTTGCTTCAAGATTATCTGTTTATAATCTCAGTGAAAAAGAGTAAACTACGTCCCTAGAAATCTCTGAAAAGTTCTTAGTGTAATTCCACTTGACCTGCAACAATGATCTAACCTGACAATTGGCATGACTTTTTCATTTATTTCACAAATATTAACCGAGTGCCTATATTTTATCTAAATGGCAGTTGTATAGTGCTCACATGCTGGGCATTGTTCTAGGTATTGGGGATGCATCAGTAAGAAAGGGTGTGGTCATGTACCTGGAGACAGAGGCAGAATTGGTACAGATAAATCAGATATATTGAAAGTGGGGCAGATGCGAGTCCAAAAAGGAAAACCAAGCTGCCATTCCAAATATAGCAGGAAGATAAAGCAAAATCAACAGATGTGAGGCATCAGACTTGAATGGGTTAAGGGCACGAATGTCCAGTTCAAGTCCCAGCTACTCTACTTTCTGTGTGACACTTGGCAAATTACTTGCTCACTCTATTCCTAATGTGTGCTTTAAAAATGGAGATAATACTATTTAGCCAAGGGTGTTACTGTGAGAGTTAGGTAAGTAAATTACCTGGTACATAACACATACTATTTGTTTGTTAAATAAGTAAAATATGCACTGGCTGCAATGATGATCAAAGAACTGAAGCTTCTAACATGCTCCTTAGCACTAATTGACACATGATTACTTAAGTGTTACTTCTCTCATTTTCTGTTGGCTCTCTCTCTAATGATCCATTTTATTCAGGATAGTTAATAGAATTTCAAGTATTTTGGTTTCAGAAAAGAGAACTGGGTTGTCTTAGTTACACAGCAGTTACCTAACCAGGTAGCTCCTATTTTAGTCGGATATTTTCATCAACACCAACAACTGGGTGAAGGATTGTAGTGTTATTTTAAATAAGATGTTTCCTTTAAGTTTGATTTTATCCCAGTTAATATAAAATCTCTCCATCAAAAGCAGGGGAGATGTGTAGCAAAAAGCTGGTAAAAGAAACATGTTTTCTTTAAATTCCACATTTTGTCTTGCATTTCTTCTACTATAAAATTGTCCAAAAAGTTAGAGGTAGTCAATATTATATAAGATCAGCTATCAATTAAAAAACACAGTGTTAATAAGTGAATGTGAATCCTAGAGAAGACTGCCATTTGTAAAAATACCGCCACTCTTACATATTTCATGATACCACAAAACTCAAGAGCATAAGTGAACTCAAAGATTTCATTCGTCATTCTGGTTACAGGACACCCATTTCCTAGAGACAGCTCATTATGCTTAGGTTGCAGGTTTTCCACAAGAGGTGCTCGTCTAATTTCAACCAGAAGCCAAGATTCAGTACACTCTACAAACACTGATGGAAGAGAAGAGAAGAGAAAATGTCAGATAGCATGTCTGTCTCTAACCAATAGTTCAGAAAACACTAAACCTCTTAGTCAACCTGAATGCCCAGCTCTAGAGTAGAAATGCCTTGGTTCTATTTTTATATTTTCTACTGAGATCTTGGATGATTTACTTAATCTTTTCATGGCTTAATTTCCTCAATAGAATGTGAGGAAGTCATAGGAGCTCCTTCCTGGGACTCACTGAGTGTTAAATTACAAAGGTGCCAATATAGGACCTAGGGTATATTAAATTATTGATATTACTAATGAGAAAGGTTGCCCCTTATCTGATAACAAAAGGCTTTTTACATGCTAAACTTGTTCTCCAATATGTACACATTGTCCAAAGTGAAGCTAATGAATACCTACCTTTCTTGTCAGAAATGATCTGTTAGAGCATTTATAACATGAAATAGGACGCTTATGTTGCCTACTTCAAAACAAGTATATAGTCTCTTTACATTTTCAAACAGTATTTCATTGTTTAATATGATCTTATGTATGCATATTCACAGTTCTGCAATTTGCCAAGGTTATATTGATTTGATGATTAGTATGGCTTATAATACTCCTAGTAAAGAAAGTTTTATCCACACTCACATTTTATCTCAAGTTAATTCTGTTTCCTAATCTTTAAGATGATATAGTATTATTAAGGCTATATGACAGTTTAAAAGTAAACTAGACATGAGGCTTAGCTATCATTTCTTATTCTAGTAAGAGACTTGGCCTGTTTCATAATGGAAGCAATCATAGGTATATTACTACAGCCACATGACAGTATCCCTATTTATGGGTATAGAACAGTTATAAAGATTAGACATAGGCGTGATCACAAAAAAAATGCCTTAATCAAGTATTACTAAGTTGTATAGGCCAATTTGGCCATTGTCCAATAATGTTAAAAATAAAGTAACATAATACTTTGGATCAAAGAAAAATTTACTAAAAAATATTTTAAATCCCATGGAACTTGTTAATCGAAGAATATACCTGTGATTGCTTCCTTTATCAACCCAGAGGGAATCAAGGAAACTTTTCTCACTGCTTCCATCCCCATACTATAACACTTTAAAAATTCCTTTACATTTTACTTTTTTCTCTTCCCACCCAATGAGACCTTTGAAATGTACTTGCTTACTTGTATCTCCTACCACCTCGGTTTCCCTAAGATAACTTTGTACTAATTTGAATTTCTTGAAACAAAGAGGCCAGAGCCACACTCTGAATCAGTGGTTCTCAAAGTTTAATCCTTGTACCAATAGAGTTGACATCCTAAGGAACTTCTTAGAAATACAAATTCCTAAGCTCTACTTAGACCTATGTCAGACACCAGGTTGGGCCCCAGCAATCTGTCCTAACAAGCTTTCCAGGTGAGACATGCAAAAGTTTGACAACCACCATTTTAAACAATTTTTTAAATCTCATGTTTTGTCATAAGCATTGTATTTGAATATATGACGACTGATGTATTTTGAATATGTTTTTGAATATATGCCATCACTGTATCATATATTCAAATACAACTATATTTAGCCTGAAATAGTCTAGTTATCTAGACACTGTTCTCTCTTCTTTCCTCTTTATTTACCCGTCTTGAGTCTCTGCTGACTCACACTGTCAAGTATTTTTCTGTTTCTTCCACTAGATAGAAGAGGCAACAGGTTTAGTTAACAGGGATGAAGGAGCATTCAAATGACTGCATTCAAATGAAAGACAGTATAGTACTGACACCACAAAAGGTATTATTATTGCTCCTTCTCAGTTATCCCAAGCTTGTCCAAACTTCTCCAAGTGCTTAATTTTCCATCCCAACCCCCATCCATTATTTGAAGTGATAATGGGAAAATTAGAGGACATTAGAATATGGATATGTCAAACAAGCTCTATTGCCCATTGAGCTTCTATTCTAATGGTTGGGTAAGAGAAACTAAAGAACTATTTTAGATAGTAACAATTTTGAGGAAAAATAAGACACTAAAGGGACACAAAATGAGGAGAGAGTTGAAATTTTAAATACGATGATCTGAGAAGGTCTCAATAAGGACACATTTGAATAAAGCCCTCCAGAAGATGAGTAGAAGAGCTATGCAAATAACTAAGGGAAGAACATCCCAGGCAATGAGAAGAGAAAATACAAATGACAGGTACTAGAGTTTGCCTGGAGAACCTGGGCAGTGAAGAGTCCAATATCACGGAAAAAGAGATAGCAAGTGGGGAAGAAACAGGCCATGAGATCAGAGAACTATCAAGGAACAAATTACGTGTAGTCCTGGAGGCCATTCAACAGGCACTTGACTCTCGGGGGATGAGAAGCCGTTGGAAGATTTTGACCAGATGAATGATGCATTCTTTCTTAACATTAAATGAGAGCTCTCTGGTTCCTATGTGGAAAACATAATTTAAGGGGATGGGGTGACACACAAAACAAGTTACAAGGACAGTGCAATAATTCAAGCCAAAGATACTTAACGGTTTGGACCAGCATAGTAACATTAGAGTTGATCAGAAATGGTCCAGTTCTTCAAATATTTTGAAGGTAGAATCAATGGTTTGCTGATGTATACAGTAAGAGAAAAAGGTAGCCAGGATAGCATCACAGTTTTCAGCTTTAGCAACCTGTAAGGTGCAGTTGTAAATACAAATTGAAGACAAGAGGCTTAATTCTTCCCATTAAAAATAAGGGAAGATTTCCCTCCTCTCCTTTTGCTTAGAGCATTTACCTTAGAAAACTTGTAAGTACTTTCTCCTCTTTTTTTAAAAAAAATAGAGAGAGAGCCATTTGAAGAATTAATTGACCTTTTGTCAGCTTTAAGAACTGAGAATGTCTTTCTCAATGACCTGGGGGCCATCTCTTTGGAATGTAAAGATCAAGGAAGAGGGTGTTCCTATCTCAGTTTCTAGGAGAGAATGACAGCCTAACTCCAGTAGATGCCTCGTTCTAATTTGCAGAACTATGTCCTATCATAGAGATATGAAAAGTTTTTTTTCTAGATAAAGCCAATTACCTAAAAGAAGTTACCTCCATTACCAGGTAAAAGATAGGATAAGTTACACGTGACAAATGGTACTGTCAAGTCAAGTCCTCTTTCCTAAGGACTAATTTTTTAACTTGAGAACACATATAGGGAATTGTATCTGCATAGCTATATGGAAGAGTGAGATTTTCTTTCTTTGCAATCTCTTAGCAGATTGACTGTGATGTCTATCACATTCTTATTCAATAATAGAACTGTTTTATTTCTCTCCTACCACCGTGGAGTGTTTTCCTTGGCTGGGAGAAGATTTTGTTTTTCGTTATTTTTTCCCAACATAGTCACCATAGGCTGATATGAGGGATAATGTGGGAGAAACAAATGTGGCAGTTAATAGCAGAAGTTCAGTTTGGAAAGGTTAAGTCTGAAATGCCATTAGATATTCAAAC
This sequence comes from Pongo pygmaeus, assembly GCF_028885625.2. Classification (NCBI taxonomy): domain Eukaryota; kingdom Metazoa; phylum Chordata; class Mammalia; order Primates; family Hominidae; genus Pongo; species Pongo pygmaeus. Next base: position 15,275,822 of record NC_072382.2, read on the forward strand.
AGATACTGGGAAATATGCATCTGAAGTTAAAAAAGAATACTCAGATGGGGGATTAAAAGTGAGATAATTATGAATGTAAAAAGGATATGTGATATCATGGCACTGGATAGGATAAAACAACAAGAACAACAAAAATAGAATAAGAAAGAGGTTCTGAGATTGATTCTTGTGTGACCAAGATCAAGCAATGAAGGAGACGCTAGAAAAGGAAAGAAAAGAAATGTCAGCGAGGCAGGACAAAAGAGAAGAGAACAGTATGACCTACAAGCCAAGTAAAGCAAGTTTTTAGGAGACGAATAATCCATCCCATGGGCTATGACGAAAATCAAGTAAGTGAGGGCTGACAACAGAGCAACTGTCAAATGTTTTAATGTAGAAATCACCAATGTTTCAGGCAAACTTTTGAGGGAATGTTTTTGGTGAATGACTCGTTAAAGTGAAATTTTAAAAAAAGAGAGAGAGAAATAGAAGAGAGTGAATACAGTAACTTTAAAGAGAAGAAAACTGAGGCAGTAACTGGAAGAGGAAGTGGGATCAATAAAGCCAGAGATGTATAGACCATGTCTGCGCAATGACACAGAGTTCCAGGATGATACAGTTTCTTAGGAAGAGGAAATGTTAAGCTTTCATTAGGACACGGGATGGCCAAAAGTCTCGGAGATTTAAATCATGTGCGTTGGTTACAATGAAGCTATAGGCCAAATTCCCCACAGGTCATTTAGAGTTTCTTCAATTTTTACATAGGAAAGGGCCCCAGAAACACATCTTTGAAATTTTTCCAAACCTGAAATGGAAGTTTCAATATCTATTATACTCACTTGGAACAATGTATCAGCTGCTTTGATATAAAAAAAAAATTGACGCAGGTCACTTGACCCAGTTAATATTAGTTTGATATGCCATTTGAAAGTGTGCTCTGAAAAGGAATCATTTACAAATGAAAGCAGCTGACCACTTTGTCCAAACTGTCAGCCACATGGCCAAAGGCATGAACACCTAAACAATCTCCACTCCAGACACTGAGCAGAATCTCCTGATTATCAATTCATTGTGAATATTTCAGACACTACAAAGTGACAAGCATATCTAAGACAAAAGAAAATAAGAACCTCAGAAAGTCTGCAGATTAAGAAAAAATATAATCCATCTAATTATGTATTCAAGAGTAAATTACAGTAGTACAGATGCATGAATAAACTGAGTGAAAACAGCCAGTAGATACTAGCAGATGATCCTCAGATTATGAAACCCCAAAGTCAAAAGTATGTAACAAAGCACCCCATTGCTTAATATGCCACCCTCCAGAATCCTCTGTTTTTTCTTACTATTTTCAAGAGCATGAGTCGAGGCAAAAAGTGTGAGGAGCCCTCCTAAAACTCCAGAGATCTTCATTGCTGCAGATCTTAAACCAAGGAATCACAGGAAGTAGGTCTCTGCAGGTGTTTATAAACCTCTTACCTCTTCAGCTGTGGGTAATGTTTATCATTCTGGAGAGCACCAAGAAGCACTCAGCACCTCATTGGCTTTTCCTCCTTACAGCTGAAGTCATTATAATCATAATTCAGAAAACCTGTGGGAAAATGTGAACAAGGGTGGGTTCTAGGATGTACTCTCTACCCCAAGCACATGGTAAGGCTGAAATGGTGACTTATATAATATTTGATATGTGTCTGTTGGAATGTTAAGAGCAGGGCTTTGCAGGATGATTTGAGGCGCTTCAAGCGGATAATACAGAAGACTTGTTTATGATTTGATTGATAATATTGTTTACCAATCAAATTACCACTCATTGGCCTCACAGCCAATGGTTCTGACCCAGTGAGCCCATTAATGTGTCCTTCCAACAAGCACCAGGAGACTCTGATTCAGGAAAACAAATTCACAAACCTGCAGTTTCAGCTTTGAAAAGCCCCAGTCTGCTTTAATTTTGCTTTCCCAAAGTATTTTGTCATGAATGTGTATGTCTCCAGGTTGCTGAAGAAAAGTTCATGAGATAATTTTTGTCCAGTAAAACCTAGGAAGGTAAAATCCTGGCAGAGTGAAGGATTATGGATAAGGATAATAATTTAATCTGGCTCAATATTTTGGCAGAAACTATTCATTATAAAAGCTCCACCTCAGAAGCAAGAGTTTAATGAATTAGCTGTAGAAATAACATAATATGTTACATAGATTGTCTCATTTTCTAAATGCAGGATACTTGCTGGTGAATATTATCAAAATTAACTATAGAAATCTTGGGCTGGGCGTGGTGGCTTACGCCTGTAATCCCAACACTTTGGGAGGCAGAAGTGGGCAGATCACCTGAGGTCGGGAGTTCGAGACCAGACTGGCCAACATGGTGAACCCCCGTCTCTGCTAAAACTACAAACATTAGCCAAGTGTGGTGGCGCATGCCTGTGATCCCAGCTATTCAGGAGGCTGAGGCAGGAAAATCACTTGAACACAGGAGGCAGAGGTTGCAGTAAGCCGAGATCGTGCCACTGCACTCCAGCCTGGGCAAAGAGTGAGACTTCATCTCAAAAAATAATAATAAAATAAAATAAAATAAAAATCTCCAAGACTGTGTGTTGACATAGCAAAGAACAAGTAAAAAGATATCTACGACTGTCAGAAACCTCAAGTGACAGTTCTTTCCACGAAATATTTGTATTATAACTCAAGTGTTCCTTCCACGGTACAGAATGGAACCTAATCAAGGATTAATCTCTACTTGTATTAAGTACCTAGAGCACAGTTTCTTAAACTCATCACTATTGACATTTTAGGCTAACATATATTTTATTTTTCTTTATGGTTAGTGCTTTTTGTGTTTTCTTTAATAAGTCCTTCTTACACCAAAATCATGAAGAAATTTTCCTCTATTCTCTTCTGAAAGTTTTTTACAATTAAGCTCTTTATATTTACATTCTTAATCTGCTTGGAATTAATTTTTCTGAATAGGGCAAGGTAAGTGACCATATGTATATTCAAATGAATGTCCAGATATTTCAGTCCCGTTTTTAAAAAGTCTTGCATTATCTACCTCTCTGTAGTCTGTTCATCATAAATCAAGAGTCTATATATGTGTATATCTATTTCTAGACTTTATATTTTACTCATGGGTTTTTTTTGGTATATTCTTATGCCAATAACACATTATCTTGATTATCAATTTGTACTTCATCTTTATATATGATACATGAAATCTTCCTTCATTTTCTCTGTTTGACAGTATTTGACTGTATTTGACCAATTGCTATCCCATGTAAATTTTAAAACCAGCTTGCCAAATTTCAATTTTTAAAAAGTTGTGATTTTTAGGAGATTAGAATCAATCTAAAATCCATGAGTCTAACAATCAATGAACATATTCTCTATTTATTTAGATCTTTGTTAATGTCTCAGGGTAAATTTTTGTAATTTCCTATAGTTTTTGTATGTGTTTTCTTAGATTTACTCCTAAGTATCAGATATTCTCATCCTATTATCATTTTTTCTATTCACTTACTGTTGCTGGTTCAGCAAATTCCAGTTGCTTTTTGTAAATTGATTGTTAACATCAATAACTTATCTGTAAATTCTTCTGTATTTTCTATAAACATAATTATTCACCTGTGAATGAGTTTCTTAGTTGATTGTTAACGAATAACTTATCTGTAAATTCTTTTGTATTTTCTGTATACATAATGATTCACCTGCGAACGAGTTTCTTAATTGATTGTTAACTAATAATTTATCTGCAAATCTTTTGTATTTTCTATATACATAATTATTCACCTGTGAATGAGTTTCTTTCTATATTATCTTTTATTCCTTAGTGTTGCTGTATATACTCTATCTAGAACCACCAACAAAGACTTTAATAAAAATAGTAATCATGGGTACCTTTATTTTATTTCTTATCAGAGAGAAAGGTATCAGCATTTTACCCTGTAAAAGCATGATGTTTGATATAGGGTATTTTAAACTTTCCCAAATTAAAGGTGTTTCTTTGTATTGTTTGCTCATTTTTATCATCATCAGCTGATGTATTGTATCAAATATGTTTACTGCATCTACTGAGATGACTATATTATCCATTAATCTGGTATTTTGGTAAAATACTGTGATAGGGCCAAGTGCAGTGGCTCACCCCTGTAATCCCAGCATTTTGGCACAACAAGGCAGGAGAATCACTGGAATTCAGGAGTTTAAGACCAACCTGGGCAACATAGTGAAACCTTATCTCTACTAAAAATTCAAAAACATTAGCCGGGCATGGTGGTATATGCCTGTAGTCCCAGCTACTTGGGGGGGCTGAAGTGGGAGGATTGCTTGAGCCTAGGAAGTCGAGGCTACAGTGAGCCTGGTCGTCTCACTGCACTCCAGCCTAGGTGACAGAGTGAGGCTCTGTCTCAAAGAAAAAAAGGATACTGTAATAGCTTTTTCTAATATTTAATCCAAATTTCATTATTGATGTAAACCAAATTATAATGTATTATTATTTATATATTTCAGTATTGTTTTTTATTTTGCTTAAAACTTTTACATCTGTATTCATTGGTGAAAATGGCCTGTCATTTCCTTCTCTTAGAAGGTTATCAAGATTAACCTAGCTTCATGAAGTAAGTTGGTAATTATTTCTTTTTCAATTTTCTTGAAGAGTTTTAGATTGAAATTATTTTCCTCTTAAATGTCTTGTAGAAATATTACATGAAGCAAACTTGGCCTTGAATTTGATTTATAGAAGGTTTTTGATAATTAATTTACTTTACTGTTATAAAACTACAGTTTTAAAATAATGATTCCATAATTACTTTTGGTGAGTAATGTACTTCTAAGCATTTGTCAATATCTTCTAACATTTCAGATAAATTGGCATATAATTGTTGTTTATGTCCTTAATTATTTATTAAATAAATAAATCTGACTGCTCAATGAAATAAAAAGAGGATACAAAAAAATAGAAGAACATTCCATGCTCATGGGTGGGAAGAATCAATATCGTGAAAATGGCCATACTGCCCAAGGTAATTTATAGATTCAATGCCATCCCCATCAAGCTACCAATGACTTTCTTCACAGAATTGGAAAAAACTACGTTAAAGTTCATATGGAACCAAAAAAGAGCCCGCTTTGCCAAGTCAATCCTAAGCCAAAAGAACAAAGCTGGAGGCATCACACTACCTGACTTCAAACTATACTACAAGGCTACAGTAACCAAAACAGCATGGTACTGGTACCAAAACGATATAGATCAATGGAACAGAACAGAGCCCTCAGAAATAACACCACATATCTACAACTATCTGATCTTTGACAAACCTGAGAAAAACAAGCAATGGGGAAAGGATTCCCTATTTAATAAATGGTGCTGGGAAAACTGGCTAGCCATATGTAGAAAGCTGAAACTGGATCCCTTCCTTACACCTTATACAAAAATCAATTCAAGATGGATTAAAGACTTAAACGTTAGACTTAAAACCATAAAAACCCTAGAAGAAAACCTAGGCATTACCATTCAGGACATAGGCATGGGCAAGGACTTCATGTCTAAAACACCAAAAGCAATGGCAACAAAAGCCAAAATTGACAAATGGGATCTAATTAAACTAAAGAGCTTCTGCACAGCAAAAGAAACTACCATCAGAGTGAACAGGCAACCTACAAAATGGGAGAAAATTTTTGCAACCTACTCATCTGACAAAGGGCTAATATCCAGAATCTACAATGAACTCAAATAGATTTACAAGAAAAAAACAAACAACCCCATCAAGTGCGCAAAGGATATGAACAGACACTTCTCAAAAGAAGACATTTATGCAGCCAAAAGACACATGAAAAAATGCTCATCATCACTGGCCATCAGAGAAATGCAAATCAAAACCACAGTGAGATACCATCTCACACCAGTTAGAATGGCAATCATTAAAAAGTCAGGAAACAACAGGTGCTGGAGAGGATGTGGAGAAATAGGAACACTTTTACACTGTTGGTGGGACTGTAAACTAGTTCAACCATTGTGGAAGTCAGTGTGGCAATTCCTCAGGGATCTAGAACTAGAAATACCATTTGACCCAGCCATCCCATTACTGTGTATATACCCAAAGGACTATAAATCATGCTGCTATAAAGACACATGCACACGTATGTTTATTGCGGCATTATTCACAATAGCAAAGACTTGGAACCAACCCAAATGTCCAACAATGATAGACTGGATTAAGAAAATGTGGCACATATACACCATGGAATACTATGCAGCCATACAAAATGATGAGTTCATGTCCTTTGTAGGGACATGGATGAAATTGGAAATCATCATTCTCAGTAAACTATCGCAAGAACAAAAAACCAAACACCGCATATTCTCACTCATAGGTGGGAATTGAACAATGAGAACACATGGACACAGGAAGGGGAACATCACACTTCAGGGACTGTTGTGGGGTGGGGGAGGAGGGAGGGATAGCATTGGGAGATATACCTAATGCTAGATGACGAGTTAGTGGGTGCAGCGCACCAGCATGGCACATGTATACATATGTAACTAACCTGCACATTGCGCACATGTACCATAAAACCTAAAGTATAATAATAATTAAAAAAAAAAAAATTAGCCGGGCATGGTGGTGCATGCCTGTAATCCCAGCCCTTTGGGAGGCCAAGGTGGGTGGATCATCTGAGGTCAGGAGTTTGAGACCAGCCCGGCCAACATGGTAAAACCCCATATCTACTAAAAATATTTTTAAAAATTAGCTAGCCATGGTGGTGTGCACCTGTAATCCCAGCTACTAGGGAGGCTGAGGCAGGAGGATCACTTGAACCCGTGAGGCAGAGGTTGCAGTGAGCCAAGATCGTGCCATTGCACTCCAGCCTAGGCAACAAGAGTGAAATGCACAAAAAAAAAAAAAAAAAAAAAAAAAAAAAACCAAAAAAAACCCTGCTCTGTAGGATTTCTCAACTCTTGGTTTTCTAAAATTAAAACATAAGCCTAACAAAAAAGACACTTAAATTGAAAGAACTGAGGAAAAGAGAGCATATACATGTATGAGTCATTCATTAAAACAAGGAATTGCAGCAACTCAGTTAAATTATTGTCAAATTTACTTAAAATAGGTAACACATTTCTCTCTAGAGAAAAATGAAAAATGTCTCATGAATTAAAATGAAACTCATGTTCTTATATTCAAGCATTGAAATAGTTCATATTGTGTTAGTAAATTCCCTTAGGGGCTTATTTTAAAAGGGGAAAATGCTCTGGGAAATAAACAGAAATAAAGGGCAGTAGAACAGGATAGTATTAGGGGACCATTTTTATTTACTACATTAACAAAGAAAGAACAGCATTTGAGACACATTTATGGACTTCAACTTTCCATTTTTCCTCATAAGAAAATTCAATCTTTATTCCACTGGTGAGTGGAAACAGAGTCACCCTACAGCCTTACCTGGATTTTTGCTGTTCTGGAAATCTTCCTTGCCCCAGGCCCTTTACATCTTCTAAACTCTGAGGCAGAGGTTCCTCCCTCTGACTGGTTAAGAAACAGCAGAGATTTGCAGGAATTCTTATTTATCCAGGGCTCTAAACTGTTTGACAGCCTTATCAGGACTAGAGTATGCTGTGATTATGACCCATTGTTACCTCTGTCAACTGATCCATAATCCAGAGATTAGGAGTGAAGAGTTTCAAGAGAATCCCTAAAAGCAGAAGATTTTTACATTCTTTTCAAATGCTGCCACTTGCCTTTAGAGATATTTGGACAAGAAAGATTCACTTTTGGTTTGAAACAATCATCAATAATGCAGAAACCAACTGGAATTTTATTTCCTCTCAATTTCAGCCTCTTTATATGACCAGATGGATGAACCTACATTTCCAAACTGATTTGAAATTGCTAACACACAGAAAAGGAAAGTGATCCAGACAGGAAAAAATACAGAAGAGATTGAAATAGGCTATTTTCTGAACCATTTATAAAGAAAATTCTGATTTCATCTTATTTTACACATATCATTAGAAGTCAGTGAAATGGGGAACAACTGGAGAATTAGATTATGAGACCGTAGTTCCCTTTATTCATAGAGGATGCATTCCAAGACCGCCAGGGGATTTCTGAAATTGTGGTTAGTACCAAACCCTGTATAAACACTATAATTTTTCTTATATATATCTATGATAAAGTTTAATTAGGCACAGTAAGAGATTAACAATAAAATATATCATAAAATATGCTACAACAAAAGTTATGCGAATGTCTCTCTTTCTTTGGAGTACATAACAAGTATGAAATGGAATTATGAATTTCCATGAAGATATTAAGAATATTTTAGTATGTTGAGACCAGTTGACAGCAAGAAACTGAAACCATGGGAAGCAAAATTGAATGAGGAAAGACTACTGTGTATTAGATACTCAATTGCTACCCAAAACAGATGATGATGGGTAAGCCTATTCACAAAATGCAATTGCCTCACACTTTATAATGTTCTGTGAATCAGGACTTAAGCTTTCTTTTAAAAATATAAATAACTATTAAGAATTGTAAAACTTTATTTAAGAATACCTTTATTACAAGTTTAAAATCTGGGAAAGGAAGGCTTTTCTCCCTACCCCAACAGTTCATACATATGGACAACAGAGCAGGTTTTTCATTTAAAAATATCACATTTGAAATGATAAAAGACAATATCCAGTGACTAGTCCAACTTCTAAAAGGCAATGAAATCCTCAAGCAGCCAGAGTACCAGGTGAAGTAGGGTGGCCTCATCATCCAGAATGTATAGCTTTGTGCTTACACTTAGGAAGGGATACAATTAGGTAGCTCAACAAGGGAACACTGTTCCTGTAAGGACGGAAAAGAAACAGTTACATTGTTGTACTGATTGGAAACTACTATCTAACTATCCACTGAGGCTCAACAAAGTGGGAACATGGGAAAAAGGCATCAATTTTAAACCCCAGGAAGCATTATAATATTCTAATGATTCAAGTATCACAAATACGATATATACACATGTATACACACATACATATTATGTGTATATGTAGCTATTAGTTAACAAATGCTTAGTAAATGATCATAAATTTTACATGAGGACACCATCTCAAGTTTAGAATTATGAGGGTCAGTTGATACGTGGAATAAGGGCCTGTCCCTCTAGCATACTAAAGTCCAAAGATTATAGCCTATTTGAATATTCTTATGGCTCATTTGAGTTTTCTCTTGCTGACATTTAGTTCTTTTAGAACAAAAAGCTGGAATTAGAGTTAACATAGATATCAATTACTATCTTTATGGGAATCCATGATCCCATTCCATACTTATATTATATGCACCAAAGATGGTTTTTCTCTAGCTCAAGTAAATTAATACAAAAGAACTATTGAGGTTACAATTGCAAATCTGTTTTATGTAAGGAAATAATGAGAAATGCCAAGATAAAATATATGCCTAATAAACATAAAAAATGCAGTATTCCAATGATCCTGAACTAAAATCATACGGGCAATAGTACACAAAATGTGGCGTATGTCACCACCTTACTAAACCCTGGCCTTTTTTATATAAATGTACTGTAAACATTTATGGTACTAATTCAAAATACTCTTACACATAGGACACTCTTGGATGGATTTCCAAGTCTTCAAGTTCATGTGATAGTGAGCGGTGCTGTCCCACTGACCTTCTGCATTCACGATGGCTATCATTCTCTCTACCTCTCATCACTAAGATTATTGGAAATCTTCTGAAAAAGAGAAAAAAAATAGATTTAAGCTTTGTATATATTATGCTTTTGGAGGTGGAGAAAAAGTTGAAATGTGGAGAAAAACTAAATTAAACAGATCTCTTCCAGCTGTGAGAGAATGCCAAATCAGCTAGCTGAGACAAATATGAAAATATGTTGTTTCACAGAATATGAGAAAAAATTCACAGATGGTTGCATACAACTTTTCATTATCCCAAAATGTACTATTGTGACCTGAAGCTAATTTCATAGGAATGTCAAATACCAAGAACTCTTAATAAGTGGCTGAAGCAGCTCTTATCTCTAATCATCTCAACAGACATCTACAGAGAATGATTAGAGGCATGCAGTTCTGAGTTCTTAGCCTATGACAGAGGGATAAGTGGGGTCACTAAAATTCTCCCTCCCTTAATGAAGCCAAATAAAGGTGTTTCTATCAGCTTCTCCAACAGAGTTTCCTACAGCAAGAGCCTGACATTTTACTCCCAACTATCTGCCTATGCAGTAGAATGACACATGAGAGACATGAAGGTGTAGAAAAGGGGACAGAAAGGGCATATTCTCCCACCACGAACTGTAGTATGACTAAGTAATTTCCCCCACAGGTACCAACATTTTAGCTGTATTTCCAGGATTTCACTCAAGAATACCTGTGAACTGGAGAGGTGACCTCAAGAAGTCAAGATACTGGAATAAAAAACAACCAAGACAGAAAATCAGCAGGTTGCGTGGAGGCCTACAGTGGCAGTTGTATGGACGAAGAAGTAAGCCTTGTTTTCAATTGGTCCATCAGGAAATATGCAGTTGTGATGACCACCCCCTTTCTAAGAACTCCAAAAAACTCACACATCCATAATTTGAGATACACTTCTGGGTGAAGGTATGATTATCTAGCCAGCATTGCTGGAAATGGACCACAATTGCACCATGTAACCATGAGATAATTGTGACCCAACCTCTTTCATCCTGTCATATCAGCAAAACATGAAGATAAAAGCAGCAAAGGGAAATGTACTACTCAGATTATATTAAACCCTCTTCTTCTCCAAATCCTTTGTGTGCTCCGTAAAACTCTAGGAGCCTTAAATGAAACCTAAATTTGATATAACATTGGAGACAGGGACCTCATTTGATTTTCACTTATGAGAAGGACCAAAGATGTTGTTAATGAATAAGAAAAGCAGATATCACAAAGTATAGTTGAAGTCAGTGGTTGTAAGATAAATATAGCCATTAAATTCTGTGTCTCCAGAGGTCAGACTGTCCAAAATAGGTTGGAATGAACATTCTAGGGGCAGAGAGAACACACATGCAATTGGGCCTTGTGAACAGCTCACCCAGGGATTTGACCACAAGCAGAATTGCCTCCACCTTCATCAACAGGCTCTTCTGCTTTATTCTCTCATTGCAGAAAAGTTTCTCCGATAAGGAGAGAATTTTGGTCATTAGCAAATCTTGATTTTATTTATATATATAGCAGAAACTGACAAGTCAGAGACTGACTCAATTCTAGTTTTAAAATTGAGAAAATGCTGATTTTGAATCTCTTGGCTCCTCCCCACATCTGCAGAAAGGTGGTATGGTTTGCACAAAAACTTAAGAGCTCCTATAATAGCCATGGATGAGGCAGTATGGGTAGGTGCAGACAAGGAACACTGCAAAAAAGGAAAGATTACTAACAAAAACTTTCTGACATAATCTCTTTAGTGACTGTAGAATTCAATTCTCATATAGCAACTGAGCCTCATCTACTCATGCGGAAACTACATTGAGAGAATCAATTTATTTAGACCTGCTCACATGACCAAACAGAACACCATAGATCAGATTTGATCCAACGTCCAACCTTAGCATAATGTTCATCAGTTTAACTGATCAGAACACCTAGAAGCCAAAGATAATGTTAGATAGCCTTAATCTCAGTAGTGCACTGCACTTACCTTTGCACATAGCATGATACTGGGATGTGTAAATTGAAGTCAAAATTCGTTGGTTCATATACGATTAAACTTTCAATGAGAATACCTACTCCATGTTCCTAAAGGTGTAAAGGATATAAATTATCTTAATTATGTCTCTTTCAAATGCTTTCAAATTCCATTTTAAAAATATAGATTAAAAACAAAATAATAATTTTTACTTTTATTTTTACTTTATGAAATAAAGTAGGTATGAGTGCACGGTCTACAATAGAAGAGCAGAGCTAAGTGATAAAAAGCCCTGGTTTTAGAAGACATTAATAGCCCCTGCCATAGTAGCAGGGATATTGTATTTGGCAGTTGAGTCTGCATAGACAACTTTTGATCACCACATTTATTTAACAGTCAAGGTCTGGGCCAGGCGCGTTGGCTCACACCTGTAATCCTAGCGCTGTGGAAGGTGGAGGTGGGCAGATCACTAGGTCAAGAGATCGAGACCATCCTGACCAACAAGGTGAAACCCCATCTCTACTAAAAATACAAAAATTAGTTAGGTGTGGTGACGCATGCCTGTAATCCCAGCTACTCGGAAGGCTGAGGCAGGAGAATTGCTTGAACACGGGAGGTGGAGGTCGCAGTGAGCCAAGATTGTGCCACTGCACTCCAGCCTGGCGACAGAGCAAGACTCCATCTCAAAAAGAAAAAAAAAAAAAAAGAGTCAGAGTCTCATTTAGGCAGACCTAAATTATTCAGTGTGAATTTTGACTAGATATTTGACAACTTTAGAAAAGCAGTTGAGTCAGCCTCATGCTAAATTGAGTACTTGCCAAATACCAGACTTTTTTTTTTTGATACTAGAGATACAGCAGCAAACAAATGATAAAGTCATGCACTTGGATCCAAAAATAGAATCAGTTCACCTAAATAATCTTTACTAGAAACAGATGTGATTCCAAAAATGAAAAACTAGGCTATAATTACAAAACACAGCAACAATTTAACATAAAGCAAAAAAAAAAAAAAAAAAAGTTTTCTGGTGACTGGAAAGATTGATTTCTCTCTTATTAATACAGGAACTATATAAACTGATATACCCCATTTTCATCAAAATTTTAGGTCAACAACAAGAGTTGGGTATTTGTGGTACTGTTTCAAAACGAAATGTTTCTCTCAAACTAGATTTAACACAGAATATTTTAAAAAACAACAACAAAAAAAAAACCACTATCATAGGCAAAACAGATATGTTGCCAAACAAAATAATTTTTGAAGTAGGAACGCATAGTTTTTAGGATCCCAAATTCCATTTGTCTTTCCTACAGATAGAAGCAATATCCAAAAATGTTGAAGAGACTAGTCAATATTACATGAACTATTAAATTAACTGACAATTAAAATGTGAATACTGCAGTTTTAGTCATTGGTTTGTGGATCCAAAACAGTCAAAAGATATATTATTGGTTGAAATAATAACTGCTCTTACGCTCACTCTGATGCCGCAAAAAGTTAGAAGATACAGGAACCCAAAGAAATCCACCTCGACCATGTTTACAGGACAGCCAATTCCTAGAGAGAGTTCGTTTTGCAAAGGTTGCAGGTCATTTAACAGCGGCGTTCGTCTAAGTTTGACCTGGAGCCAGGATTCAGAACAGGTTATAGACACTGTTGAAAGAAAATTTAAAAAGGGAAAACATCAAATAGTACGTCTGCCCCCAAACAAAGAGCTCAGGAAACTTCCAACCTCTTGAGCTGAATTCCCAACTGTAGAGTGAAAATGTTTTGTTCCTATTTGTATATTTTTCCAATGGGAAATCTTGGGTCAATTAATCTCTATGTGTCTCAGTTTTTTTCATCAGAATGTGGAAAAACCATAGAAGTACTTCTTTAGAATTTTTTTTAAATTATACTTTAAGTTTTAGGGTACATGTACACAACGTGCAGGTTAGTTACATATATATACATGTGCCATGTTGGTGTGCTGCACCTATTAACTCGTCATTTACATTAGGTATATCTCCTAATGCTATCCGTCTCCCCTCCCCCAACCCCACAACAGGCCCTGGTGTGTGATGTTCCCCTTCCTGTGTCCATGTGTTCTCATTGTTCAATTCCCACCTATGAGTGAGAACATGCGGTGTTTGGATTTTTGTCTTTGCGATAGTTGAGAATTTCTAAGCTAAATAAGTCAAATATCCCAACATGCACACTTTGTTTTTAGGGATTGTTCAAATTTTACTAACGGGTCTCATGAATACATTTTTGAAATATATCTAGGTGTAAGTGATATCTATCTGAAATGGAGAAACAAGAGAAAGCTTTATATTTGGTTGCACACAATGGAAAAATATATCATGTGCTTCCACTTAAAATTTTATTTTGCATCAAAATATCTGAGCCAATAAATATTAATTGGTATGTGAAACTAAGGATTCAGAAACAAAATAATATTGCAGTTATTCTGACGATAATTTTGATTGCCAACTATGTTACATTTTGGTTTGAGGTCTTACTTCATTTTCAGTACATTTCTATGGTCAATTTTATTATTATCCCATATTTACACATGGATAAATTTAAGGTCACATAGCTATTAAGTGGCAGATCAGGATTAAAATCTATGCAAAATCTATTCAGAGCCTCAACTCTGAAAAGAATCATATACAATTGAATACAGCTGACTACTCTCTGTCCAAACTTCATACCCCATGGCCAGAAATGTAGACCTAGGCAACCTCCTCTCTTAGGCACTGGGCAGTCTCTCCTGATTTTGCCAGTCACTATAAGTATTTCACATTCAGCAAAGTAACAAGCTAGTCTCCAGCAGAGAAAGAACCTGGAAATATTTTGCATGTAAGAAAAAATAAAAAGCAACAGCACCTTGAGATCAGCTTAGAGGAAAAATTCCAGAGGAAGTACAGGGGTAAAGATAAAACTGTGTCTGGCTGTAACTTTGCGATCATTAGTTATTAGCATTTGATCACCAGGTTATAAAAAAACTCCCAAAGTCAACAATATGTTAAAAAAAAAAAAAAGCCCTGTTGATTGAAATTGCCACCTCCAAAAATTCCCTCTTTTTCTTACAATCTTGGAGACCATGAATCAACTTGAAAAGCAGGAGGAGCTCTCCCAACACACAAGAGATCTTCATTGCTTCAGATTCCAGCCCAAGGTATCACAGGAAACAGAAAACCTAGGGAAGTGGACCTCCACAGGTGTTTATAAACCTCTTGTCTCTTCAGCTGTGGGTGATGGTTTATCATTCTGGAAAGCACTGAGAACCCCTTAGCATAGTTTTGGCTTTTTGTCCTCACAGCTGAAGTTATTAAGTTGGTGCAAAAGTAATTGCAGTTTTTGCCACTGAAAGGTAAATCAGAAACTCAGGAAAGAACACGTGGAAAGTGGTTCTAGGCTGCATCCCCTACCACGATGTCTTTTTTCTCAAGCATGGAGATGTGTCTGAAATTGTGTCTGACCTAATATTTGATATGTGTCTATTGAATTGTTAAAGTAGGGCTTTGCAAGATGATTTGAGAAATTCAAGTGGTGATACAGACGAATTATTTATGAATTGATTAACAATATTGCAATATTGCATATTATATTCACTCTGAGTTCTTGTGAAAAAAGAAAAAAAAAAAAGCTATTGCTCTACCTCCCAACCAATGATTCAGATCCAGTAAACCTGGGACAAGATGCGCTCACTAATCGGTGCTTGTAATCAGCTTCAAGAGGTTTTGATTCAGGTAAACAAATCCACACACCTGTGGTCTAAGCTTTGACAAAACAATGCTTTCTGGTTTAATTTTGCTTTCCCTACAAGCATTTTATTATGAATGTGCACATATCTAGAGATCTAAAGAAATATTCTCTAAGGGCATTTTTGGACTATTAAATCTAGTAATGAAAAATTGTGAGAAAAAGGGATAATAGATAAGAATAACAGCATCACTTGGTTCTACATTTTGGCAGAAATCAACCTCCAAAAAACTTCCTCTCAAAAAGTAAAAGTAAAAGCCTAATAAATTATTTTTAGAAATTGTGTAGCATATCACACAGATTGCCTTAGCTTCTAAGTACAAAATAATTGTTTTTAGCTATATGAATCTCCAGGATTATGAACTGATGTAACAAAGAGCAAGCAAAAAGTAACATCTGTGAACATCAGAAATCTCAAAGTCCTTTCTACTAAATGTTTTTATTATATTGCATGTTCTTTAAAATTAGTAGGATTTTATGTTAAGGTATCTATCACTTAAATTATATTTGAGAATGAGAACCTTACAGTAGATTAAACTTATGAAGAATATTTCAGTGGTTTTTATTTGAAAATACCTGTTTTCTTATTTAAGAGGTGAATGAATATATTGTTATTTTAAATAGCTAACTACATAGAAGTACATAAAATAATACTGAAATTTCTAATTCCAATAGCTTACATGCTTTCCTCTGTTGAAATAACCACTAATTTTATAAGTGTTAAATTCACATAAAATTAACAATTTTGAAGTATATAATTCAGTGGCACTTGGTACATACACATGTGTGAAACCATCACCCCTATAGTTCCAAAATGTTTTCATCATCGCCCCAAAGGAAAACTTATACTTCTTAAGCAACTCTCCACTCCTCCTTTCTCCCAGCCCCTGGCAAGCACCAAGCTACTTTCTATCTCTTTGGATTTACCTATTCTGGACACTTTGTAAAAATTGAATCATACTCTTAACTTTAAAAATCACGCTATTTATTTATTTGTTTACAAATAAAAGAGGCTTTATTTCTTATAAAGGGTTACAGACTGCAAGATGGCCATCCTAACAGGCTGGGATGCATAGCCTCCAGCAGAGCCTGAAAGGCAGGCACATTGCAGGGAGGGAGGAGTGAGATGGGAATTTATGCTGAATGGGTTGGCCAAGCATATGTATTAAACAGGTTATAGGAGGAGCTATGAATATTCACTAAGGTGGTTCTAACACATAAGTGCTGAATAAACATGCATGTTATATATGACTCATGTTCACTTTGGGGTGGAGACTTAACATTTAAATCTATTACAATTAGGCCCTGTACATCTAAAGGTCTTTCCAGGACACTAAGTTATACAAGTGTGCAACCTCTGTAAACTGGCCAGAACCAGTTCTTGCTCAGTCGTCTTTTATCAGGAGAAAGTTTCTGAAATGAGTCCCTTGTCCAATCAAAGCTGTAGTTACAGCTTGTGGCACAGGAGGGTCAGTTAGCATCTGGCAGTGGACAAGCTGTCATTGTTTTAACACGGCTTATCTCAAGGCCAGTGCTTGTTTAACTGCTGGAAAAGAAAAAGAAAAACCTTGTGGCAGTTAGAACAAAATTTATTCTTTAAGTGTAGGGGTGTGTGACTTAACCACTATTTGGCATGGCCTTGGGTCCTGTTTATAAGTTGGTATGTTATTGCCACAAAGAGTTTGTTGTGTCAGCCTTATGATCTTTTTTTTTCTTTTTTTTTGAGACGGAGTCTCACTATGTTGCCCAGGCTGGAGTGCAGTGGTGCGATCTCGGCTCACTGCAACCTCCACCTCCCTGTTCAAGCAATTCCCCTGCTTCAGCCTCACGAGTAGCTGGGATTATAGGCACACACCACCACGCCCGGCTAATTTTTTTTTTGTATTTTTAGTAGAGATGGGGTTTAACATGTTGGCCAGACAGGTCTCAAACTCCTGACCTCAGCCAATCTGCCCGCCTCAGCCTCCCAAAATGCTGGGATTTATAGGCATGAGCCACCGCGCCCAGCCTGATCTCTTTTTTAACATTAATACTAGTCAGATGTTGTGTCTAAACCACAGAAGGAAAGTGGTGTAACAAGGCATATCCAACCCCCCACCCTGTGATGGCTGGGAACATAGTTCTTAAGGTTTCTCTGGGGTCCTCTTGGCCAAGATGGGGGTTCATTCAATCAATTGAAGGCCTAGAATTTTATTTTTAGTTCACATGGTACCATGAATCAGTACTTCATTTCTTTTTATGGCTGTATAGTATTCTGTCGTATGGGTATAGCACATTTTCTTTAGTCATTCATTCATTGATGAACTTTTGGGTTGTTTCCATCTTTGAGAACAGTACTACTCTGAAAGCTCTTGTTCAACATTTGTTTGAATTCCTGTTTTCAATTATTTGGGGTATTTGACTCAGCTTCAATCGCCTCCTATTCACCCACCGCCTTGCTGAGGGAGAGATTCCTATCCTAGGGCTATGGTGATAGCCAAACACACAACACCTGACACTGAGCAGATGCGCTCCAAAGCAATTCATTGGTGTGTACATTCACAGCCTTGCAGAGGAGAGCACCACATAGCACATAGGTCCACACGAGGACCACACTTAGGAGCAGAGGGAACAACCAGGGGCTCTGGGACATAAGCGTTGTAACATCAAGAGGGTGAGGTGACCCCTAGATCCCACAGGAGCGTATGATTGGCTTGTTTGAATAATTCTGCAGGCTGCCAGGGAACTGAAACCCACTGTTCAGAGATAAGCAGGAACTGTATCTGGTCTCCTTGATAAGCAGAGCTGTTTAGTGAGGACCTTATCTTCAGGAGCGGAGGAGGGAGATAAATATGCAGTTACGCCTTTACAGCCCTTCCAGTTTCACCAGATGCCGAGACAGCGCATGATACCAGGCCTTACTATTAGTCCTTACATGACAACCTAGGAGTGAAACTGTCAAACTCCCCCACAGTGGCTGTATTATTTTACATTTCATTTGTTTTGTTTTCTGTATTTTTTTTATTTTTTTGAGACGGAGTCTCACGCTGTCGTCCAGGCTGGAGTGCAGTGGCCTGATCTCGACTCACCGCAACCTCTACCTCCTGAGTTCAAGTGACTCTACTGCCTCAGCCTCCCAAATAGCTGGGACTACAGGCAAGGGCCACCATGCCTGGCTAATTTTTGTATTTTTTGTAGAGATGCGGTTTCACCATGTTGGCCAGGCTGGTCTCGAACTTCTGATCTCAAGTGATCCGCCCACCTCAGCCTCCCAGAGTGTTGGGATTACAGG
This sequence comes from Pongo pygmaeus, assembly GCF_028885625.2. Classification (NCBI taxonomy): domain Eukaryota; kingdom Metazoa; phylum Chordata; class Mammalia; order Primates; family Hominidae; genus Pongo; species Pongo pygmaeus. The sequence goes on from NC_072382.2 coordinate 15,294,479, forward strand.
CATGAGCCACTGCACCCGGCCTTTTGTGTATTTTTAACTTTTAAGTTCAGGGGTACAAGTGCAGGTTTGTTACATAGGTAAACTTGTGTCATGGGAGTTTGTTGTTCTGATTATTTCATCACCCAAGCATTAAGCCTAGTACCCACTGGTTATTTTTCCTGATCCTTTCCCTCCTCCCACCCTCCACCCTCCAAAAGGCCCCAGTGTGTGTTGTTTCCCTGTATGTGTTCATGTGTTTTCATCATTTAGCTCCCACTTATAAGTGATAACATGTGGCATTTGGTTTTTTGTTTCTGCATTCATTTGCTAAGGATAATGGCCTCCAGCTCCATCCATGTCCATGCAAAGGACATGATCTTGTTCCTTTTCATGACTGCATAGTATTTCATGGTGTATATGTACCACATTTTCTTTATCCAATCTATCATTGATGGACATTTAGATTGAATCCATGTCTTTGCTATTGTGAATAGTGCTGCAATGAGCATACACATGCATGTCTTCATAATAGAATATATATTATTCTATATTCCTTTGGGTATATACTTAGTAATGGGATGGCTGGATCAAATGGTTTCTCTGTCTTTAGGTCTTTGAGGAATCTCCACACCGTCTTCCACAATGGCTGAACTAATTTACACTCCCACCAACAGTGTATAAGCATTCCTTTCTCTCTACAACCTCACCAGCATTTGTATTTTTTGACTCTTTAATAGTAGCTATTCTGACTAGTGTTAGATGGTATCTCATTGTGGTTTTAATCTGCATTTCTCTAATGATCAGTGATGTTGATTTTTTTTCATATGATTGTTGGCCACATGTATGTCTTCTTTTTTTGTTTGTTTGTTTGTTTGTTTGTTTGTTTTTGAGACGAAGTCTTGCTCTGTCACCCAGGCTGGAGTGCAGTGGTGCTATCTCGGCTCACTGCAACTTCTGCCTCCCAGGTTCAAGCGATTCTCCTGCCTCAGCCTCCCAAGTAGCTGGGACTATAGGCACATGCCACCACGCCTGGCTAATTTTTGTATTTTTAGTAGAGATGGGGTTTTGCTATGTTGGCCAGGCTGGTCTCAAACTCCTGACCTCAGGTGATTCACCTGCTTCAGCCTCCCAAAGTGCTGGGCGCATGCCCTTTGCCCCCTTTTTATGGGGTTGGTTTTTTCTTGTAAATTTGTTTAAGCTTCTAACAATTTGTTTAAGTTTCACCGTGCTAACACGGTGAAACCCTATCTCTACTAAAAATACAAAATATTAGCCGGGCGTGGTGGTGGGCACCTGTAGTCCCAGCTACTCGGGAGGCTGAGGCAGGAGAATAGCGTGAACCTGGGAGGCGGAGCTTGCAGTGAGCCGAGATCGTGCCACTGCACTCCAGCTTGGGCAACAGAGTGAGACTCTGTCTCAAAAAAAAAAAAAAAAAAAAAAGAAAGTGCCGCTTCAGCTCGTTTTCAGAATTTTACTTGGAAAATAGGTGGTTGAAGATCCAAAGAACATGTATGATGACACATTTTAAAACAGAAACCAGTATCATCATTAAACAGACATTCCAGGGTGACATTTAATGTTCTCTCTGAACACAAGTACCTTGGATGGATAAATGAAATTGCAGAGTGTGATGAAGATCCATCTCGCTCGACAGCACATGAAATATGCATGAGTCCTCGCCTTGATAATGTTCTTGAGATAAATATTAGCAGAGATCTAAAAGTAACCTTCAATTTTAAAACCTGAGGGTACAAATTAAATTTTAAGTAGATTTATCAATTACATTACAGTTAAATTTTTACAGAAATCAAAGAAGCATTCAAAGTTTTAAAAAGGAATAAATTTAGGTTAAAATGAACAGAAAGGCATATTTGTTTTTAAAATTAGATGATCTGTTATATGAAAAAGATACTTGCACATGCATGTTTGTAGCCGCACAATTTGCAATTACAAAATCATGGAACAAACCCAAATGCCCATCAATCAACGAGTGGATAAAGAAACTGTTATGTATATAATGGAATACTACTCAGCCATAAGAAGGAATGAATTAACACTATTCACAGTGACCTGGATGACATTGGAAACTATTATTCTAAGTGAACTAACTTAGGAATGGCAAACCAAGCATTGTATGTTCTCACTTATATGTGGGAGCTGAGCTACGAGGACGCAAAGGCATAAGAAAGATACAATGGACTCTGGGGACTCGGAAGAGTGGGAAAGGGGCAAGGGATAAAAGACTATAAATATAGTGTATACTGCTTAGGTGATGGGTGCACCAAAATTTTACAAATCACCACAGAAGAACTTACTCACGTAACCAAGCACCTCCTGTACCCCAGTAACCAATGGAAAAAAAAAGAGTCAGAGAAAGAGAAATGGGGTTATAGAACAAGAGGAATGTAAACAAATGAATCTACTTACAGAAAAACAAAAGGCTAAAGCCCATAGTAAGAATCATCTTTTCTTCAAATCAGGGCAGAGGATATACAACAAAATAGGGCTCCTGAGATCTCAGGACTATCTTAGGACTCTGATGAAAGAAGACAGGAGGGAAACAAGGGGAGACTGGCCACCCTGCCAGTCACGTGATTAATTTAGCCATGACTCCCTGAGGCAAATGTCCTCAGCCAAGGAAGCTGCTATTGCTATCATGATTTTGGTCCATAACCCACCTTGAACTAATTTTGACAATGAAAATGAATTACTTAAAAAAAAAAAAAAGAAGGAAGGAAGAGAGGAGAGAAAGGGAAGGAGGAAAGAAAACTGCACGCCTAATGATGGCATTCTTTGATATTCAATTGCTACAAAAGTAGTTCACCCTCCATTTCTGTATCCACTGGTCACAGATTGGTGTACTAGTCCATTAATCACATGTCATTCTTTGAGTGGCACTGTCTCACAGCACCTAGCACAGCTCCACATACTTTGTTCTTTTCAATAAATGGAATAAATGAAAATAAATAAATAAAAATAGATGATCTGGCCAGGCACAGTGGCCCATGCCTCTAATCCCAGCACTTTGGGAGGCCAAAACAGGAGGATCAGTGGAGCCCAGGAGTCAAGACCAACCTGGGCAACATGGCATAAATCTACCTCTACAAAAAATACAAAGATTAGTCAGTTGTGGTAGTGTGAGCATGTAGTCCCAGCTACTCAGAGACTGAGAGGTGGGAGGATTGCTTGAGCCCACCGAGCACTGTTGAGATGTTGAGGCTGCAGTGAGCCATGAGCATGCCTCTGTGCTCCAGCCCAGGCAACAGAGCAAGACCTGTCTCAAAATAAAAAAAAAAATAGATGATCTATTAAACTTGGCACACTGTGTAGGAAAGTAGGAACCCCTAGTAAGTTTTAATTTAATCTAAATCTATTGCTTCTATGATACAACATAATTATTCAAATACCACTATTTTAAAAGCAATTAAATCATTTATTGTATAATTGGGCTTATTCTTTGTTTAAATTTTGTATTTTCCCTGAATATCTTACTATTTCTATCTTCCTAAAAGTCATGGTTTCCTATGAAATGAGACAATGCCAGATTCATAGCATTGTAGTATTAGACAAAAAAAAACATAAAGATATGAAAAATTCATAAAGATATTGGCCCTTAAGAAGTCAATATAAATAATATCCACAATTAGACTGAAAGGATTTAAAAAGATAGTTAATGGTTGATGAAATGCTTTAATAAGCACATTCACTGAAATATTTTATTTTCTATATAATATTGGGTCCTAGATTTCCTTTGGCCAGTTGATGAATTTTATCTCATTCTAATGTAAACCATAATGTGTTTTTTTGTGCTTTCTTCCCAGAAGGTATGCAAATTCTAAAGTATTAGGAAAAAATAGGTAAATAATAATAAAAAGTTCTCATGATACCACTACTAGATATAGGCTCAGTTTCATGTTTGTTTAGCATCTCTAAATGTTCTCTTTGTGTAACAAAAGGATTCTTGATTTCTGAGATAAATTCTTACAATTTTTTTACATGTTGAAAAAAAAGAAGAAGAAAACCAAAGGAGAGCCTGATTAAAGAAAAAATGGCCTACACCTAAATTGGGCTTCAGAATTTGACAAGTATAGATGTATATTCAGATAATTCTATATAAGGATCATACATGAATCCTCAAAACTACAGTTTTCTCCCTCCAACCCTTGAGAAGCTTAGCACAAACTCAGGGAAAGAGCAAACTCAATGAAAGATGCTATTATTTTTGTAGAAGAATATGTAGATAGATGATTAGATAGATAGATAGATGATTAGATAGATAGATAGTCCCTTCACTTTTCTCTGGTGGAAAATGGACTGAACTTCTACAATTTCAATAATTACATTGAATTTAAAACTACTAGATGAGTGATTTTGCTGTAAATAGAGAAATAAAAACGATACTCTCTGTAGAACTGTCAACATATTCAGAGCAAGTTCTGTGTTCAATTTAACTTAGCATCCCATGGAGCAGGGTTCAGCAAACTACAGCCCACAAGCCAAATCTAGCCCACTACCTATTTTGGTAAAAAAAAAAAAAAAAGTTTATTAGAATACATGTGGCCATGCTTATTTATGTACTGCACATGTCTCCTTTCATGGAACAAGGGCAGAGCTGAGTAGTTGCAACAGAAACTTTATGATCTACAAAGCCTAAAATGCATACAGTCACATTGCACAATGATATTTTGGTCAAGAAGAGACCACATATATGACTGTGTTCCCACGAGATTATAATGGAGCTTCTCTATACGAGCGTACCCTGTTTATCTTTTTCTATGTTTACATATGTTTTGATACACAGATACCAATGTGATACAGTTGCCTGCAATATCCAGCACAGTAACATGCTGTTCAGGTTTGTATCCTAGAAGCAACAGGCTATACCATATAGCCTAGGTGTAAAATGGGCTATGCCATCTAGGTTTGTGTAAGTACACTCTATGAAGTTTGCACAAGGATGAAATTGCCTAGCAATGCGTTTCTCAGAACATATTCTGATTAGTAAGCAACTCATGACTATATTATAGAGACTTTTACAGAACAAGTTTGCCAATCCCTATCCTAGAGCTCAATATGCTTAAGAGGTTTAATTCATTGACTGACAGGCAAGGAACTATTATCTATATTACATGTTGATTTCCTATGTTCTGAAAAAGTATATTTATAAAAATCAGATTAGCCTTGCTTTACAAGGACCTTCTCTGAGGCAGCTGATTCCTGGGCTGCCCGAACAACCCAACCGAGAGAAATAGCAATTGCTCTTATCTGAGACTTGATGCCACCGTCAGTTGTAGGGTACAGAAACATACAAAAAGTCTTGCCATACGTTGGTTACAGAACACCCACTTTCCAGAGACACCGCATTAGAAAGCACATACCAATCATCAACTGTCAGTGCTTTAATTTTGACATGAAGTGAATCAAGAGTACAGTATATGTCAAAGTCTGAAAGATCCAACAAGAACACATCAGTACATTTCTGTCTTAGGAAACAGTTCAGGATCATCTTCCTAGAGAGAAAAAATATATATATACGTATATATGAGATCTAAGAGAAATCTTAGAAACAGAAGCAAGGCAGCAAAGTCAGGAGACCAGAGCCTGAGTAGCAGGAAACTGAGCAACAAGGAAGCCAACAAGGGAAAATTTGCTCTGGGCCCAATTCCTCTAGCGAAAGTCCTTTGTAAATACTAAAACTCACAACAGCAGGTAGGGAAGCTCAGTCTGGGACTCCTGCTCTAAGCCATAACAATCAAGGGGCTGAAGTAGTTCCTAAGAAGAAGGACATTTTCTAGCCATAGGCAGAAGGAAAATCAAACTCACTGGAGGAAATGGTCATGCTTAAAGCATGAAGACAGAAAAATGTAAAAGTAAACCAATAGAAAAAGACAGCATACATGCTAACCAGAGGAAAATGTGTATTAATATAGCTTCATTAGACATAATGGAAAATGGGAAGGGGCAAGTTCTAACTTACCTAAGAATGCCAACTAATAGAAGGAACGATTGAATGGGGGCAAAGGTGGGGCAGAAATCAATATTTGCAGCCACCACATTAATAATTACTTGGAACAAAAATCAGTGGATGCTAAAACTAGTAAAAATTTGACAAGAAACAGGATTTTTTTGGTTTCAATAGCTTTGGGGGTAGAAGTGATTTTTTTGTTAGATAGATGAATTAGATCGTGGTGAATTCTGAGCTTTTAGTGCACCCATGACCAAGTAGTGTACATTGTACCTAACATGTCATGTTTTATTCCTAGCACCCCTCCCAACTTCCCCCTCTTCTGAGTCTCTCAAGTCCATTATATCATTCTGCATGTCTTTGTGTACTAATAGCTTGGCTCCCACTTATAAGTGAGAACACAGGGTTTTTAGTTTGCCACTCATGTGTTACTTCACTTAGAATAATTGCCTCCAGCTCCATCCAAGTTGCTGCAAAAGACATTATGCCCTTCCTTTTAATGGCCAAGTTGTATTCCATGTTATATATATGCACCACATTTTTTTTTTACCACTCATTTGTCAGTGGGCACTTAGGTTGGTTCCACATCTTTGCAATTGTGAATCGTGTGGCTATAAGCATACATGTCTTCTTCATATAATGACTTATTTTCCTTTGGGTAGATACCAAGTAGTAAGATTGGTGGATCAAATAGATTTACTTTTAGCTCTTTAAGGAATCTCCATATTGAAGAAATAGGATATTCAAGCATCCTTCCAACAAAATACTACTTTTTGCCTCTGATAAATAACTTTCTAATAAATAACAAATAACTTTACAACATGACAGACACCACCTTAACCAAATGCTTTTATAATAGGCCTTGATATCTAGTGCTCCATTTTAAATATTGATTCATGTTATACCATTGATTCCATTCCATTGATTCATATTATACCAAATATAACATGAATCAATGGAATGTTAAAAATATTTTTTCTCATAGGTATTGATTCAAATTAAAGTAAGAAATTACTTGGCTGACCAATCAATCCTCTGGAACTAGTCAGGCTGATTAATTTTTGCATTCTGATGAGTTAGGAAGTTTGACTTCTTTTTAAATTATAAAGATGGAAGCATGATTTTGGAAACTTATCCAAATAGTGGTTGTCAGCTAAAAAAAAAAATTGTGCCACTGCACTCTAGCCTGGCGACAGAATGAGACTCCATCTCAAAAAAAAAAAAATGCAGTTCATTCGTTCAACACGCACGTTGAGCCTGTCAACAAAAACCATCTCTTTGAACAAATGTCTGAAATGTATGATTTATACTGCTTGGTTCTCCACACCCAGAAAAATCACAGCAACAAGCAGATGAACTAAAGCTAACTCCAAGAGAGCCTTCATGATACCAGATCCAAAGCAATGACCTCTCAGGATGAAGACCACAAAATGAAGCCCGCCCACTGCCTCGCGTGACTTTATAGCTCGCAATGAACTCAGGCGCTGCATATGCACACCTTCTAATGCTTTACCATGTACTCAGCCCAATTTTCTAAAAATCCTAGCCTTTCCTGATTACCTGGGCTCTAAAGTTCAAGAGAGTAGGTAAAGTAAGCATGAAAATTGTGCTCAGCGATCTGTCTCTTTTTTAGGTCTATGGTAGTGACAGAAAGGCAAATGTGTATAATTTCATGCCGTGTTTTTTGTTTTTTGTTTTAATTTTAGGATCTGTTATTGTGGAGGTAATCTGAGCAATACGAGGTGACCCCACCTGACTTACTGATGTGCCTCAACCTTCTACCCACCTTTTTTTATATTCAGCATTTCAGCAATCCATCTTATCCCTCCACCTATACACTAGTTTGGATTTTTTTGCAATTTGATAATTTATCATAAATAGCTGTAGTGACTATTATAAATGTTTGGGACTTTTTACTATCATGTGATAGTAATGCAGGCAGTTTTTATTTAAGGATACAACTCTGAAGCCAAAATTTCTTAATCATTTCTTAAACATCTGGATCTCTTTAAAAACTATTCAGAAATTCATGGTAATCTGTAAAAAAAAAACTATTACCATGTGCAGGTACTTATCTTATACACTAGTTTCTGTCTCCACTTTCCCCTACAATAAGCCCGTTTCTATTTTTCTCTTTACAGCCATACTCCTAGAAAAAGCCATTTATACTCATTCCTTTGGGTTTCTTTCTTCTCATACTTCCTTAAAGCTGATCCAACCAACTATCACCCACACCTCTCCACCAAAACTGTCTTTTATCAAAGTCATCAATGCCCCCCACATTGCTAGATCTAATGGACAACCCTTAGTTCTCATCCCACTTAACTTTTCAGCAACAGAAGATACAGCTGACAGCTCCACCTGCACTGCTCCCAGGACCCCACTCTGCCCTGGTTTTACTTCCAATTGACCTTACGGTCTTCTCTTTGGCTCATTCAAAGGTTCTGCCTTCTCTCAGCAACCTCTTAACATTGGATATGCCAAGACCCAAACCTTGGACTGATTATCTTCATTTTCCTCACTTCTTTGCTTTGAACTCATGCAATCTTACTGGCTTTAAGTATTAGTATGTACTGATGAATCCTAACGTTCTACATCCAGTCTGGACCTTCTCCCTCTGAACTCTAGACCTCTATATTCAACTACTCACTTGCTCTCTCCTCTTGGATATCTAAGCAGCATCTTAAACATGGCATTTTCAAAATAAGGTTTCCGAACCAACATCTTCCACATTTTTATCCAAGATAGTAGCATCTCCCACTTTGTAGTAGCTCATAAATCCTAAACTCTCCAGATTCCTCTAACATACTTCATATCTAGCTGTCTGCAAATCCTTAGATCAATTGACCTGAACTCTTCCTATGAAATCCATGCTACATCTAAACCAGGGTTCTCATCCTCAGTGCTATTGACTCTGGGCCCAGAAAACTCTTTGTCATCAGTGGCTGTCTTAGGCACTGTAGATGTTCAGCAGCATCCCTGGGTCTATAGAGATGCCAGTAGCACACTAACACCATCACTGTAATGAACAAAGCTGCTTCCAGATACAATCCCCAGAGGGTAAAATTGCCCCTGGCTGAGGACCATTGGCCTTGTAGTCATCACTACCTAATCCCTCTCCCTACTTCAGTCCCTGCTTCCTCTTGGTATCCATTCTCCATCCAGCAGCCAGGGTGATCCTGATCATAAAAATCCAAGTCAGATCACATCACTCCTCCATTTGGAGCTTTCCAGGGGGTTCCCATCTTATTTCAAACAAAAGCCAAGTGTGTCAATCAACTTTGAGACATGAGATGAGGTACTCCACTCATTGTTTTAGGTGTTTCAGTTGTTGTTTTAAGACCTCATCTGTATGACTTTCCCTCTCCAATCATGCTGGCCTTGTTCTGCAAACACTCAGCAACTTTACATCAGCTGTTCCCATATTCTTTTTTTTTTAAATTTTATTATTATTATACTTTAAGTTTTAGGGTACACATGCGAATGACCTTCCCTCCAGGATCTGCAGGGCTTATTCCCTCACTTCCTCCAGCTCTTTCCTCAATCATCACCTTCTAGGGATGCCTTCCCTGATGCCATATTAAGGACCACAACCCTCACCCAAGTATTCCCTATCTTCTTACTCTGCCTCTGTTCCCTAAGGTGCATTTACTCTTTCTTAAAATACCATAGAGTATGTTTTTTGTGTATACTCTGCCTCCTCTTACTAAAGTGTGAACTCCATGAGGGATTCTTTGTGGAATAAATGAATGATTAGGCACTGTTACCAGGACCAACCACAACTAAGCCTTAGCTAAGGGCATGAATCAGCAACTGAGAAGAGTTAGTAACTGTACCCTTAAAAACCTATTTCTAATGAGCATTGAAGCTTAAAATTACATACAAGTCAGTCTTGCAATAACTAGAAACAGATATATAGTAGCATAAACTTTATTCATAAATAAAACTTTGTAAAGTTAAAAGCAGTGGCAGTTCCTATTTTAAAAGGGGAATAGTGGAAGGCAGCCTGCATTTTATTTAAAATCACAATTTAGGTTTTTCAGATGGATAACAGTTGAGAGCATTAAATCCCCTTCCTGCTTCTCAGACTTTCACAAAAGAGCACATTAAATCCTCAGTCCTAAGCAATCATGGCAGAGATTCCAAATTGCCTCTCAATATCAAACTGGACAGAATGGTTGCTTCTCTTGCAATAAAGGTACTCATTTGATGAACAAGGGAGTGTAGCAGTCAGATTCTTACTGAAATGGAAGACAGTAAAATATATGTCCCAATGTAAACATTACTTCCCTACTTCTAAGAGCCTGTTATTCATAAGTAAAGCAATGTATATGTATGGAAATGAAGGAGAAGGTGTAAGTGGGAGGTAAGGGAGGAGAAGAAAGAAAGTGTATGTTCTATCCTTGAGACTGTAATTCTTAAGTGTTTAATGATTCAAGTGCGATGTATGTATAAGTGAATAAGGATACTTTTGTCCTCTAAGCTATGAAGTACATCCCAAATGTTCTAGGTATCCTGTTTATTCTCTATTAAACACAGCTCCATCCTTTTATTAATAGCCAGATATTAATATGTGTGGATTTTTCATAATATACCTTCATATGGGGCTCAAGAATGAAAAACTGTACTACCTTACATTCATTTGGTACTTTCTGGAAAAAGTTGCAACACAGACTTATGACACTTCTGAGTTCACTTTCCCAGGGATCATCAACATATCTAACCCACTTTGTAGGCTCAGTGTTAATACTCATTTATTACAATTCAGAACTTTATTGATATTTAAATTGATAGGTATTTTCTTTTTAAGTTAATTATAGTATTTCACATAATACCCAAAATGGATAGCTCTTAGTTATATGGTGTTCCCAGTTAGTAACAGATTATCAAGACCACCATGATCAATAAGATCTTCAACAAACATAGGAAATCATGAATTTGCATTCTTGAACCGGAAACATTTTAGGCACAATGCACCTTAACACAAATGTGTGCCATTTCCTTGACAATTGTATTGACTGGTATCTAGGACATACCTGGACAAAAATCATAAGATGCCAGTTTTGAAGGGTTCTTACCAAGATTGTGTTGCAGAAGTTATTGCCATGTCTTCATTCGCAATGTGTATCCTCACCTCTATCTCCCATTCATTAACATTGTCAGTTTCCCCATCTCTCATTTCAACTGCATTTAAAAGACGAAGCTGACTAAAATAAGAGCAGATAGAAAAATATCACATAGTGGTTAAGATCTACTCAGATCCTAGCATTTGCAAAGCTGAACTTGGGGCCAAATTCCTATTATTAGTAGATGTATTGATTTCTGCTTCCCGCCACCAGTCCCCAATACACCCCGCCCCAGAACATCACAGGCAGTATTTGTGGTGCTGAGAAGCAAAGACAAAAAACAGACTTCTGGGTTCACTTCTTGATTCCACCATCTACCAGCAAATGATGTTGACCGAGTAACCTAATTTCTCTGTTTCAATTTTCTCATCCTGAATTTGGCATAATAGTATCTACCACCACAGCTGGGTGCCTATAGTCCCAGCTATGTGGGAGGCTGAGGAAAGAGACTTCCTTGAACCCAGAAGTTCAAGATCAGCCTGAACAAAATAAGGAGGCTCAACCACTTAAAAATAAAAAAATAAAAAAGAATAATATCTACCTCATTGAGTTAGCAGAAGGAACAAATACATTCATACAAGCACAGTGTAGGCATATGCTAAGTGATAAATAAATGTTAGCTGCTATTATAATTATCTGTGGGAAGAGCTCTATGTAATATGGCTCTTCTGTAATTACTCAGGGAAAAAATTTCAGTTCAGGATTTTAACCAGAAAAACCTAATTGAAAAGTTGTCCAAAGTCCTGCCAAATATATCACACTTTTGCTAAGACCTAATCAAAATGGTTGTTAATTTTCTAAATATTTTTATTTTTAGTTTTTTTGGGTACATAGTAGGTAGGTAGGTAGATAGATAGATAGATATGGTAGATGAGATATTTTGATACAGGCATATAATATGAAATAAGCACTTAGACTTTCTCAAGATGTCAATTAATTAAAAAAAAAAAAAGACCCAATCTTAACCCACAAATCCTGTTTTAAGATGTCTCTCTCCCAACACTGTCAGCCCTGCATAGTACATGCTGATCTTGACAACCCGATGAGTTCAGTATCTTTTAGATTTCATTATGCTTTCTCTATTGCCTTCAGGAAACTTGCATATGGGTTCAAGTTTAAATAACTTAAATAACTTGATTTGCTTAGTGAAAACCTATCAGGTTTTCAGGGACCCTGACACTTATATCAAAAAATAAGTCATCATTTCATTTTTCAATAATATTCCTAGTATTCCTATGTTCTAGGGGACAGTTGTAACAACTTTTGAAGAATACAAGGCCAAGTGATATGGTTTGGAATCTCTGTCCCCACTCAAATCTCGTGTTCATTGTAAACCCCAATATTGGAGGTGGAACCTGGTGGGAGATGATGGGGTCATGGGGGTGGACCCTTCATGAATGGTTTAGCACAGCAGTCCCCAAACGTTTTGGCACCAGGGGCCAATTTTGTGGAAGACAATTTTTGCACCGATAGGGGGTGATGGTTTGGGGATGCAACTGTTCCACCTCAGATCATCAGGCATTAGATTCTCGTAAGGAGTGTGCAACCTAGATCCCTCGCGTGCACAGTTCACAATAGGGTTCGTGCTCCTATGAGAATCCAATGCCACCACTAATCTGACAGGAGGTACAGCTCAGGTGGTAATGCTGGCTTGCCGCTCACCTCCTTCTGTGCTGCCAGGTTCCTGACAGGCAAGGGACCACCACATGTCCATGGCTGAGGGGTTATGGACCCCTAGTTTAGCACCATCCCTTTGGTGCTGGTCTCATGATAAGAGTTCTCGGGAAATGTGGTTTTTCAAAAGTGTGTAGCACCTCCCCCGACCACTTCCTCCTGCTCCAGCCATGTGAATATGCCTGCTCCAGCTTTGCCTCCTGTAGCCTTCCGTTGCCTTCCGCCATGAGTAAAAACTCTGAGGTCTCCCCAGCCATGCTTCCTGTACAGCTTGCAGAACAATGAGCCAATTAAACTTCTTTTCTTATAAATTACCCAGTCTCTGGCATTTCTTTTCTTTTTTTTTTCGAGACGGAGTCTCGCTCTGTCACCCAGGCTGGAGTGCAATGGCAGGATTTCAGCTCACTGCAAGCTCCGCCTCCTGGGTTCACGCCATTCTGCTGCCTCAAGCTCCTGAGTAGCTGGGACTACAGGCGCCCGCCACCACGCCCAGCTAATTTTTTTTTTTTTTTTTTTTTGTATTTTTAGTAGAGATGGGGTTTCACCTTGTTAGCCAGGATGGTCTCGATCTTCTGACCTCATGATCCTCCTGCCTCAGCCTCCCAAAGTGCTGGGATTACAGGCATGAGCCACTGAGCCCAGCTGGCATTTCTTTATAGCAATGCAACAGAGGACTAAGACACCAAGGATCAAGAGATCTGTGTTCTCATTAGGGTTTGGTGTCTCCCCCACTCCCATCACTGGTTGTACCATTTAACCTTTCAGGTTTGGGATTTTCATCTGGACAGTAAATGAAGCCAGGGGCTAGGACAGGGATCTGGCATTCCATACTCACTTGTGGACAACACATGACAGAGGCATTTCAGATCGGACAGTAGAGTCTCTTGAGATATGCTTGATTTTAGTTTTAAGCAGAAGAACTTCCTGGAGAGGCTACAAGACAAAGAGAGGTTTTAAACCCATGTTTGTCTCAACTATCTCAGGAAACTTACAGGCATTTAAATAGGAATTTACAGATACATCAAGCTTTCTAAAAATGGTCACACTCTCACTAAACTATAAACAGTATCTGTTCACAGGAAACAGGACCATTTTCCAAACTGACAGATGGGTTAAAATCTGGCACAGTGCTTGTACATAAAAGGCAAGCAATACTTGTTAGTTAAAAGAGAAAGGAGCTTTGTGATTCACATTCAAGAAAGCAATTGACACCTCTTTTTGAGACACACAGTTGTAGTGATGCATTGCTTATTCAAAGCGAGCATGGGCTTTGAGATCATATGAATCACGTTTGGAATCTTGGAGCTGCCTCTATTCATCATGAATCCTTGGAAACTGTGTTTAAACAATTAAGTCTGTTTTCTTATTTCTAAAAAAAAAAAAAAAAGCAATAATTATGGTGGTAAAGAGTAATAGTGATTAAGTTATCAGCATATAGTAAATACCTAACAGGAAGAATAGCTGTTTTCAGGGGGGGTGGGGTGGAATGGAGTTAAGACAATTAATAATAAAATATTTTTCTAAGAACATTTAGCATATGGTTCTCAATATAAGGCCCAGTCTTTGACAGCATAGGAGGATATGATGATTCAGAGATACCCATATTCATTACATAATTTTAAATGTTCCCATCTCAGATATATCCTGCTCTCTTTGGATAATTTGAAAATATAAGCATAGATAAAATGAAATTAACATACTACCACCACCCAGATTATTCAGTTAACATTTGAATATTCCCTGCCCCTTCCAGTTTATATCAAGGTTGATAGTGCCCCCCTAATACCTGCTGTGGTATATTAGACCTGTAATGTGCTTCCCAGATCCCCTAAGGGTTTGTTGACCCAGCTGCTAGGAATGCTGTTACCAGATAGCCTTCAGCCTTCGGCTCTCACCGCCTCCAGGAATTACGTAGCTGCTGAGGGCTGTCTTACCCCTGGCCACACCCCTCTCCCAGGGTTGCCCACTTCTGATCACCTACCCAGCAGGAATATGAAGCCCTGTTCAGGGTCAGCCAAAGCTGTCTCTGAGCCTGCATCACAGCTCAGCTTTGCCCTTTGCCCAATCTTCTTTCTCCCAAAAGCACTTCTTAATAAATATTCTGCACACTCAACTCTACCTCAAATTTTGCTTTTGCTTTCTGTGTCACCCAGTCTGTGGAATTTATCTAAACCTGATCAAGTTCTATTACTTCTCTTAGCATTTTATTTGGGATAATGAAAAAAATAAGTAATATAGCAAGATTTTACTAACTTTAAAAACTTTTTAAATTAAGTCAAAATTCCAGTTATACTTTTATCAGTGATATGCTCAATGACTTAGTATACCCAAAATATCTGGTGAGTAGGGGCTAGGGCTGGGAGATTACTGAATATTTACTTTGAAAAGGCTTCTGATGCTTGATTAGTGTTACTCCCTCCTTCTGGTTGCAATTGACCAAACTTCATGAATTATAATAAATAATTAGTTAGAGAAACTGTTGAAAAACCTTGTGATACATGGAAAATACTTTCTTCCTTCAAAATGTTCAACTCTCCAGCCTGCTCCATCACTAAATGAATAATTAGTGTTTGCAATTACCACCTAACAAGAAAAAAGCATTTAGCATCTCCTTTCTTAACTGCTTCTGTCCTAAATGTGATCATTAAAGAGTCTAGCCATATTACAAATAGACACTTAATGACTTCTAGTTTGTAGGTATGTTGAAGGAACCATAAGACACTTGGGTTTTTTTGTTGTTGTTTTTTTTTTTGTACTTTAAGTTTTAGGGTACATGTGCACAATGTGCAGGTTTGTTACATATGTATACATGTGCGACGTTGGTGTGCTGCACCCATTAACTCGTCATTTAACATTAGGTATATCTCCTAATGCTGTCCCTCCCCACTCTCCCCACCCCACAACAGGCCCCATGAAGCTAGAAACCATCATTCTTAGCAAACTATTGCAAGGACAAAAAACCAAACACCGCATGTTCTCACTCATAGGTGGGAATTGAGCAATGAGAACACATGGACACAGGAAGGGGAACATCACACACTGGGACACTTGGATTTTAAGTAAGATAGCCATTTCTCTTACTTGAGTTACAATACCACAGTCATGAGGATGGTAGAAAAACTCATAGTAGACATTTGGCAAAACATGGGTTACACAGCAGCCATCTCCTAGAAACACTTCATCGGGGTTCACATACAAATTGTAAAATATCGTGGGTTTAATCCTGGCAAAGAACCAAAACTGGGTGCAGTGTACTTGAATAGCTGAAAAGCAGAAAAGAGAAACTTTCTGTTAGTATGCAATTACATAGATCAGCTCAAAAAATTTAGCATACCCTGTTAATACAAATGAAGAGATCATCCCTTACTAAAACAAAATGTCTTAAGAGGTGAACAAGTTTGCAAAACATGGTCTCTGAATTATTACTTCATCCCCTAAATATATCCACACATATACTCATCCTTCAGATACATTCTTTAGTGAATCTATATATAGGGGAAAAAAATCAATACAAAATAAGATTTCATCTAACCCTCCAAAGTCACTTATTGTAGAGCTAGAATCACAAGACTATATCTGTATTATAATGTTTATACTAAGTATAGAGCATTTTCTGTCTCCCTTGTTCAACTGAAGCTCTTTGAAGCAAGCCCTTCCATTTCTATGGAAGCAAGCAAGTTTCCATTTTTATACCCATAGTTTCATGATATATAAAGACTTGTCCAGAAAATTCAAGCTAGCAATCAGGCTTTTATAGAAACTGAGTGAAAACAGTGCTATCCTTTCCCTTCTATCTTGAAATATCTGGACATTAAGTTTTTTTACTCTGGAAATGGAAATAATTTTCTGATATAATCTGCTACTTGAATTAGGTCCCAGGGAAAGAGAATTAGAACAAACTAGAAATTATGAGACTGGGTAGGCATGAGTTTTTTTGTTTTTGTTTTTTAAAGAGTAAGTTTGGCTATTCTTCTAGACTTCACTAAAGGAAAATTTTATCAGTTGCTCTTAAGATACTAGAAGGAGCCTGAGTTCTCAAGAGATACTGAAAACTCAGCAGAGAAACCGAAGCAATATAAATCTGCAATCCTTTCACAGAAGGGGCTATACATATTGCAAATAACTATATGAAAAGATGTTTAATATCATCAGCCATTATGGAAATCCAAATTCAAATCACAATATCACTACACACCTATCACAATGGCTAAGATGAATAATAGTGAAAACACCAAATGCTGGTGAGGATGCCGAGAAACTGGGTCACTCATACATTGCTGGGACAATGTGAAATGTATCAACCACACTGG
This sequence comes from Pongo pygmaeus, assembly GCF_028885625.2. Taxonomy (NCBI): domain Eukaryota; kingdom Metazoa; phylum Chordata; class Mammalia; order Primates; family Hominidae; genus Pongo; species Pongo pygmaeus. The sequence continues at coordinate 15,311,533 of NC_072382.2, forward strand.
AAAACAGTTTGTCAATTTCTTTAAAAACTAAATATACAACAACCATATGACTCAACAATTAAACTCTTTGGCATTTATCCCAGGGAAATAAAAATGTATGTTCACATAAAATGTACATAAATGGGCTGGGCGAGGTGGCTCACTCCTGTAATCCCAGCACTTTAGGAAGGCGAGGTGGGTGGATCACGAGGTCAGGAGTTCAAGACCAGTCTGACCAACATGGTGAAACCCCATCTCTACAAAAAATACAAAAATTAGCCAGGCATGGTGGCATGTGCCTGTAATCCCAGCTACTCAGGAGGCTGAGGCAGGAGAATCATGTGAACCTGGGAGGCAGAGGTTGCAGTGAGCCGAGATGGCGCCACTGCACTCCAGCCTGGGCGACAAAGCTAGACTGTGTCTCAAAAAAAAAAAAAAAAAAAGTACATAAATGTTAACATAGCTTTATTTGTAATAGTCAAAAACTAAAGACAGCCCAGATGTCTTTTGGTGGGTGAATGGTTAAACAAACCATGGTACAATCATGCCATGGAATTCCACTCAGCAATAAAAAGAATCAAGTATTGATACACACAACATCTTGGATGAATCTTCAAGGAATTATGCTGAGGGAAAAAAAGCGCCAATTCCAAAAGGTTACAAACTCTGAGCCCATTTATATACCACCCTTGAAATGACAAAATTGTAGAAACGGAGAACAGATCTGTGCTTGACAAAAATTAAGGAAAGCGGAGACAGAAGGTTTGGCATGAGTGGTTCAGGAGGAAAGTAGAAATGGCTCTAAAAGTGGCATCCTGATTACAATAGAAATGTCTGTCCTTTGGCTGCATCAATATTAATATCCCAATGTAATACTGTATTATATTTCTGCAAGATGTTACCATTTGTGAAGCTGAATAAATAGTATACTTGATCTCTGTATTATTTCTTACACTGCATGTGAATCTACAATTACCTAAAAATAAGACTTTCCTTAAATGTAAAAGCCCCAGTTATTCATATCCAGATTAGCAAAAAGTAAGACATCTGTGAGAACCAATTAGAATTAAAGAACAATTGAGCAAGAGAGTTACTTTTCAGATCTGCACCTGTGGCCTCACAGTTCCATTCCTAGATATGCACAAAAAAAAATAAACCACTCAAATACAAACATTATTTGTAACAGCCCAACACTGGAAAAATTCTATCAACATAAGAACAGAAACAATTTACAATGCATTTATTCATTGGAATGCTAAATAGTAATTAAAATAAACCAAAGCTACAAATGTAAATCTCCAAGTGATGGACAACAAAAAAGCTGTAGAATTAAATAGAAATAGAAGATAAACGCCTGCAAAACATATTTACAGATCCACAAATTTGACGTAAAATTGTAAAACACACAGGAAAATGAATAATTACCAAACTCACATATGGGCAAAGAGGGAAGAGAATAGGATCAGGAATGACCACAGGGACTTCAACTCTACCTGAACTTTTACTTCTATTAGAAAATAAAATGTAAGCAAATGTAGCAAATTATGGATTTAATAAAGCTGAAGAGCAGGTCAGTGGATATTGATATGATTCCTTATAGTTACCTGCTTTTTTAAACTTAGTTATCTATTTTAAATAGTTCCTAATAAAAGAAAGCATAACAAATACACTAAGATTCTAACATGTACCCATGTCAGGTCCAGGTTGTCTTGTTGAATAGGTAGCTTGACAAGTATACACAACCTTTCACTGCAATTCTGAAATCTTAACCTTAGAAATTGATAGCCCAGGCAGGAATCAGTGGCTCACGTCTTTAATCCTAAAGCTTTGGAAGCCAAGGTGGGGATTCCTTGAGGCTAAGAATTGGAGGCTAGCCTGGGCAACATAGCAAGTCTCTACAAAGAAACTTTTTTTAATTAGCAGTTCACAGCTGCAGTGAGCTAGGATGGCACCACTGCACTCCAGCCCGGGTAACAAAGAAAGAAAGAAAACAAAAGAAAGAAGAGAAATAAAGAAGAGAAAGAGAAGAGAAAGGGAAAAAGAAAAGAAAGAGAAAGATGAGAAAGAGAAGGGGAAAGAAGAGAAAAAGAAAAAAGAGAAAAAGAAAGAAGAGAAAGAGGAAGGGAAGAGCAAGGGACGAGGAAGAGGGAACAGGAAGAGAAGAGGAAGAGAAAGGGAAGAGGAAGAGAAAGAAGAGGAAGAGAAAGGGAAGAGGAAGAGAAAGGGAAGAGGAAGAGAAAGGGAAGAGGAAGAGAAAGGGAAGAGGAAGAGAAAGGGAAGAGGAAGAGAAAGGGAAGAGGAAGAGAAAAAGAGAGAAGGAGAGAAAGAAAAGAAAACAATAATAAGCATTCAGCACAGTGGCTCATGCCTGTTATACCAGCACTTTGGGAGACCAAGGTGGGCAGATCACTTGAGGCCAGGAGTTTGAGACCAGCCTGGCCAATATGGTAAAACCCCGTCTCTACTAAAAATACAAAAATTAGCTGGATGTGGTGGTGCACATCTGCAGTGTCAGCTACTTGGGAGGCTGAGGCACAAGAATCGCATGAAACCAGGAGGCGGAGGCTGTGGTGAGCCCAGATCATACCACCGCACTCCAGCCTCGGTGAGACTCTTGTCTCAAAAAAAAGAAAGGAAGAAAAGAAGGAAAGGAGGAAGGAAGGGAAGGAAAGGCTAAGCCTTATAAGGCTTTCTTCCTGTATGTGGTAGTCCCGAGTTCCTACCACCACCCACTCCTCTGCTTTCCAGGCCACTCCACACTCTTTATATTAAACCCACTTCAAGTACTTGAGCCCCAAGAATTGATATGGTCAGAATAAGATGAAAAGGAAAGGCGAGTTGGAGAAAGACAGTCTCAGGTTAGGGCACATTCCCTAGTCTCAGTGCCGGTATGCAAGAGAAAAACATGGTATCTCAAGATTGCACAATGAAAAGAGGCACCACCCCTCCATGTGTCCTTGGCTATTATTAAGATTCAACCAGACCACAACTGTAAAGAATCCAAAGCCACATCTTTCAGCCCTCTTTAAGAAACTTCTATTCCCCAAGTCATAAGTTATACCTGACCAGTCCCCAGCACAGGTCCATATCAAGGAATGCAGATAAAAGAGCCCTTTGAACCCCAGAACGGTCTTCATTTGCCCAGATTGAAAACCAAACCTCACTCAGGAAACAGGAAGTTGGAGAGAATAGATAGCCTTATATGACAAAATGCCTGAAGCCACACACAGGTGTGGGTAATTAACTACAACTTTGGACAGCACACACGTGCCATAAATATAATTTTGTTTCATTTTCTAAGATGTTACACTTTTTTACTCAAATGTCAAAAAACAAGAGCAAAGATAAAGCAAAATGTGCATTAGAAGTACAATAGAAGACTTCACTTGTTTTAGAGTCCAAAGCATCAGATATAGTTATTTTTATGAACTAAGGTTTACTTTATTAAAACTTCCTATCATCCTATAACATCTGTCTCCACATCTGAACATGAAAGAAATAACTGGATGATAATTTAATTGTTCTGTGCATCTCAGAAGGCAAAGCCCTGAGAACATGGGAATTGAAAGATTTCATCTACTTTCACCTGTTTTCACCAACTAAACAGTGGTACTCAAACTTAATAGATATCAGAATCACCGGGAGAGCTTATTGAAGCACAGCTGAGTGTCATTTAGTTTTCTGATTCACTAAGACTGGGCTGGTACCTGAGAATTGATGTTTCTCACAAGTTCCCAGGCGATGCTCATACTGGCCACCCAGGGACTACACTTTGAGAATCCCTGGTCTACAGGGTTTTGCCTTCAGAGTGCATGCTGTGTTGATGCCCATTAGCAGTGACATTTGCTTCTCAAGCTTTAAGGAGCACACATATCACCTGAGGCTCTCTTTACAATGCAGATTCTAATTCGGAATGTCTGGGATGAAGGCTAAGATTCTGCATTTTAAGATTGCAGGGATGTTGCTCTGGAGACTACGTTGTGAGTAGCAATGCCTGTAAATAGTTACTCACATTTAGATTCCTTTCTTCAAAACAGAAGATGCCAACTTAAAAATGAGAAATTCAAAATCTTATTACCAAAACAAGCCTAAATGAATGTTTGGTTCAAATATATTCTGATTTTTTTTCGCTAATAACCAGTTATTAGAGTTTAGCAACTGTGTCCTACATTAACAGAATGTGGAAAGCAGAAGCTTACCAAAAGCAAATAGAAAAGACTATATAAATGCATTTAACTATCCTTGATATTATCTGAATTTTATCATTAAATTTAGTCTGTTCTAAAAGTTCTAAAATGCCATTAAATGATGAGCTCTTCAAAGGTTGAGACCATTCCCCTGTATTTTTGTGTGTCCTAAGTTTCACAAAATGGGTGCCCAATAAAAGATGGAAGGAGAAAGAAGAAAAAAATAGAATTAATTAGTTAGCATTTGTTCCTTTTAAAAATTTTTGTTTGTTTGTTTTGGTTTTGGCTTTTTTGAGATGGGGTTTAGCTCTTGTCACCCAGGCTAGAGTGCAATGGCACGATCTCAGCTCCCTGCACTCTCTGCCTCTTGGATTCCAGTGATTCTCCTGCTCAGACTCCCAAGCAGCTAGGATTACAGGTGCCCGCCACTACGGCCAGCTAATTTTTGGATTTTTAGTAGAGATGCAGTTTCGCCAAGTTGGCCATGCTGGTCTTGAGCTCCTGACCTCAAGTGATCTGCCTGCCTCGGCCTCCCAAAGTGCTGGGATTACTGGTGTGAGCCACTGTGCCTGGCCTCTTTTTAAGTTTTTGAAATGTTTACATCTCACTTGTGTTAAATACACAAATATATTTTAATTTTAATAATTATGCTTTTTAAATTTAACGTGTATTGAGATTAAAAGCACATTAAAACATCATTTCAGATATATTGCTATCTAGGCAGACAGTGCTAAGGTTCAGTCCAAATGAATGTCAAAACCTTGTCCACAGGTACCTAAAGATGCACAAGGCAATGTCTCCGACTTTCAGCCACCCAGTCTTAGCCTCCTGTATCTGACAATCTGCAAAACTACTATTGTTATCAAATTGCCAATAAAGTAGTAAAGAATAGGTGGTTTGAATCTTAAAATTACCTGGTTAAATCACTGGAAGAGCAATACCTTCAAGGTGAGGATGGAAGCATTGAAGAGGTGGTTGCCCAAAATTCTATTATCCTTTTTGTTTCTACCCATGAGCCTTGTAAGGAACATGACTGTGCTTTAGTCAAGGATAGGCCAAGGTAGGCTATTAACACCCTTTGTGATTCAGCGAGTTTAGGGCACAGGTGTATAACTCCCTTGTTATCACAGCCATGTAGCCATAACATGGGAAGACCACCACTTGACTCTAAGCCACTATTGTCTGTAAAAGGTATATTTGCCCTGCTAACCATACATTTGCTTGTGCTGGCACCCAGAGAAAGAGAGAGAACCAAAGCTATCCTTCTTTGCAGATGGACAGAGGGGAGCCAGGACACAGCTCAGCTTGCTCATGCCCAGACAGAGAAAGAGTTAAGCTGCTGACCCTGAAGGCAAGGGAGAGCCAGTCGTGCGCCTTTGTGTGGAAGCCTCTGGACTAAGCAGCCGAGACAGGGCAGACAGTGTGAGAAAGCTCTTGATGAGAGCTGCTGCTAAATAAAATCATCTTTCACCTAACTACGGCCCCCCTGAGTGTTCTCCTCATCCACCCACTCCCTTCAGACCTCATCGTGACATTTGGCTTAGTTGTGAACCTGACAAGCCTCTGTCTTCAGGCTTTCACCCTTTTTTAATGATTGCTTTCACGTCCTGAAAAAAAGTCTTCTTTTTAAAATAAACTTTTTTTAATGTTTTAAACTACATTTTAAATACTTACAAACACTAAGTCCATTAATAATATATATTTTAGTGAAAAAAATATTTCAATTTTTGGAGCAAAATTGTTAAAAAAAGAAGTAGCATAGGAAATAGCTGAAAGTTAAGATAGGACCTACCCCTCTTTTCCAACTTTGAAATGCTAGAAACCTCCAGATTTATTGAGGGGTGGTGATTATCTAAAAACCAAATTTAAGGTTTTCCCATTGTTCTCAATATGTCTTCTTTTTATTATTGTGTATATTTAAGGTATATAAGCTGATGTTTTGATATAAATATACATAGCAAAATGATTACTACAAGCAAACTGACATAACCATCGTCTTCCATAGTTACCTCGTCTGTCAGGAGGGCACCTAAAATCTTATCTCTTAGAAAATTTGTAGTACATATACAATGTTATTAATTATACTCCTCACTCTGTACATTGGACCTCTAGACATTCATCTTACATAATGGCAAGTTTGTAGCCTTTGACCTACTTGTCCCCATTTCCTCCCCCACCAGTCTTTTTATAGCTATTTACTGTTATTTGTTTTATTCTGACTACAGTAAAGATTCATGCATTGTTTTCGGTTATTATATCACTTCATTTTTCAATAACATACCAAAGTCTAACACCTGACTTCCTTTTCCAGTGTAAATTTTTATTCTTTTTACTTTTTTTAAAGTGAGGCATCATTTACAAACAATAAAATTCACTCTTTTTAAGTACACAGTTCCATGAATCTTGATAAATGTATACAGTCACCTAACCTCCATAACAACCAAGATATAGAACATTTCCTTCATCCCAAAATGTACCCACATGCCTCTTTGTAGTCATCTGTTCTCTCATCCTCAGACCCAAGCAACTGCATGTTTTCTGTGTCTATAATTTTATCTTTTCCAAAATGTAATTGAAGTTAGATCATATAATGTGTAGACTTCTGTATCTGGCTTCTTTTGGTTTCATAATGCTTTTGAGATTCATCCAAGTTGTCAGGGGTAACTATAGGTTGTTCTTCATTATCATAGAGTATTTCAGTATGTGGCTGTACCACAAGTTGTTTAATCTCTTGTAAGTTTATGGTTATTTAGACCGTTTCCACTTTTTGGCTCTTATGAATAAAGCTGCTATAAGCATTTGTATGTATATAGATCTCTGCTCACTGCCAGTTCTGCCTTCTGGGTTCATGCCATTCTCCTGCCTCAGCCTCCCAAGCAGCTGAGACTACAGGCGCCTGCCACCATGCTTGGCTAATTTTTTGTATTTTTAGTAGAGATGGGGTTTCACTGTGTTAGACAGGATGGTCTCGAACTCCTGACCTCATGATCCGCCCACCTCAGCTTCCCAAAGTGCTGGGATTACAAGCATGAGCCACCATGCCCGGCCTCTAAGTAAGTTCTTAATCTTACAGGGGGGGTGTTTATGTAAGATTAATATATATTATTATTATCGAGATAGATACAATATAATTCAGAGACTGTGAAAAATGGCTCTAGCAGTGGGTAGTGAAGTAAAAGTACATCATCAGGTCAAAGTTTTGTTGCATCTCTAAATGAGCTTATATAGTATTAAAAATTGGCCAACAAATGACATCTATTTAAGCATTTCAAAAGTGCTTAAATAACAGTTCTATGGGCACTACATAATGCTTTGTTGTGTCCCCTTATTATAACACTATGGTTTCCTGTACCAAAGTGATCAAGAAAAGGCTAGGGGGTGGAGTTGACAATATGTGAAAGATTTTCTCTCTTGTCTCTGAAAATTAGCTTAATTGAATACATCTGAGTGTGGCACTGGCTCTAAAAACACTTCAGGCTTCCTAGCACCTTCCAACTGCTGTTGCCTCAGGAGGTTTTAGTCCATGATCCAGCATAATGAAGACCCTGGAGGTATTAGGACTGCTATTTCTACTTGTTTCCTTGACTTGGATGTGCTCTGGGCAGGGTATAAGAATGGACCTTGATTTATGGTGCCTTGAAGGGGTAGTTTCTCAGTGACCATGAGTCATGGGTCTCGTAGTTGCTAGAACCTGATGGCTCCATCTTAAAGGTTTGGAACTCAATAATTCTTCTTAGTCCCATGCTTTTTTTCCCCTTTGGTCCAGCTAATACCGTTGAGTGAAAGAGAGTGTTCCACTCAAGTTTCTCTTATTTTCTCTGAGGTTTCTCAGAATTAGTATTTCCTCTTCTCCTCCTACTTTGTCCTACTTGTCAGCTACTAGAATTTCCTATGAAGTCATCCTTGGACTATCTGCTCTTCCACATGACACTCTCTTACCATTGCTGCTATCTCAACCACACATTCTTAACTGGCCTCCCTGATCCAATTGCCTCTTTTTCCCTCCAAAACATCATTGCATATTTTTTTAAGATACAACTCTGACCAAATCGTATCTTGACACCAATTTCCATCACTGCTTAAGGATTGTGTATCAGATGAGCTACTTAGTCATTTTCAGGAAGTTGGGACTAATTATTCCATAGGCTGTCTTCCACTTGAGAAAATAATTTACTTTTAAATGAAATGGCCAGGTGCCGAGATCAGCTCAGTCAGGGAGACCCTAACCCAGTGGTGCTAGAGGAATTAAAGACACACACACAAAAATATAGAGGTGTGAAGTGGAAAATCAGGGGTCTCACAGCCTTTAGAGTTGACAGCCCTGAACAGAGATTTACCCACATATTTATTAACAGCAAACCAGCCATTAGCATTGTTTCTATAGATATTAAATTAACTAAAAGTTCCCTTACAGGAAATGAAGGGATGGGCTGAATTAATTGCAGCAGGAACACGCCCTTAAGACACAGATCGCTCATGCTTTTGTTTGTGGCTTAAAAATGCCTTTAAGCAGTTTTCTGCCCTGGGCAGGCCAGGTGTTCCTTGCCCTCATTCCCATAAACCCACAACCTTCCAGCTTGGGTGTTAGGGCCATTGTGGACATGTTACAGTGCTGCAGAGATTTTATCTATGGTCAGTTTTGGGGCCAGTTTATGGCCAGATTTTGAGGGGCTTGCTCCCAACATGTCTCCCTTCTTTGATTTGCAAAGAGATAAAAGCAAGGGCAGCTATGTCACGGTGAGCTACTTCTCGCAGGAGTTGGGATCTGCATCTGCAGACTATATAAAGACAAACAACATAGGTTAAAAGCACCATTATCATTGTAATCACAGAGCTTTTAAGTGTTTTTATCCATTTTAATGGGTTACTAGCTCCTAATTTGTCTGCAGCTCCTTTAAGCATTCCAGTTCCTGGCATTAAGGTCAGGTGTGCCAGGGATGCTTTAAATATTTGTTTTTTTAATTTTGTTATACCCAAAAACAAGTTTGTAGAGTGTCCTTCTAGATGCTTTTTTATTCTTTCCCAAATTTTGATCTTATTAAAAGCCTTTAATAATTTCCACAAATCCTTATGTTTAGCTCCTAGAGCGGTCCATATCATTTGAGGTTGAGGTGCCACTATATTGCCATGGTTCCAGATAATAGGAACTTTTGCTATACTTTTTATTATAGCTATCATCTGACCGTTTTGTTCAGATCATCTGAACATAGTGTGACACTGGCATGCAGACTGAGAGGTGCAATTCAAGCTAAACATCCCCTTAGGGGACCAATTAATAATGATTCCATAGGAATCATTGTGCAGCACCTCTGCCTGTTCTGCAGAGCAATCTTCCTAAATGATTACATTCATTTTTTTAACTGGGTCCAATCCTGTTTACAAGTAGATTTTTGAGGGTGCTATGCCTCAATTATAGGAGCAGATTTATTATGGTAAATACTGAGATCAGAAAGCATGTGTAACTGTGTCATAGAGTGATTGCATCCAGGCATTATTGCCAGCCCTTATTGAAGGAATACTTACAGCAGTGGTGATAACCACTATCATAGCTACCTATAAATTATTCATTCTGACTGGTTGTCCTGCTTTCCTCAGGTTTTCTTCTGTCATCTGTACAGCTTCTTGATCTGTCCCCAGGTGGATGGCTGTGTTCAACAGGTGTTGCTCGTGATGGCTGGCATCCTCCTCAGCATCAGTCTCAACATGGCTGCAATCGGGAGGTCCTCGGGAAACTCCTGGAATCTCTTCTTTGGCATCTGGCTCATGATAAGGTTTTAGGTGTCTTGATGGTATCGAAATTGGCTGTTGATTTTGGCCTGGAGAAATACAAGCATAACCTTTACCCCAAGTTATGTTTTACCTATTTCCCAACTTTGGTTATTGGATCTTTTCACCAAATAATGCTAGATTCAATTGTGTGTGGGCTGTCCTGTAATCCCTATTTTTCCTCCTTTTTTGTTTTTGTCATTAGTTGTTTATCTGTATGAAATCATAACTGAGCATTTTCAATTAACTGTGGAATGAACCACATATGAAGAATCAGAAATCACATTAATAGCCATATCAAAAGCAGTCAATACCTCAATTATAACTACAAGCTCTGCTTTTTGAGCTGAAGTATAGGACATCTGAAAAACTTTATCTTTTGAGCCAGAATAAGAAGCTTTACCATTACTAGACCTATCTGTAAAAACATTCTCAGCACCTTCAATTCATTTAAATTTAGTTATTTTAGGGAGAATCCAATTAGTTAATTTCAAAAACTGAAACAGCTTCGTTTTAGGAAAATGATTATTGAGAATACCCACAAAGTCAGCTAAATGGGTTTGCCAAGTAAGACTATTTATAAAAGTTTGCTGTATTTGTGCCTTCATAAGAGGGACAATAATTTTTCTAGGATCATATCCATGTAATTTAACAATCCGAGTTCTCCCAATCCCTATCATAGTAGTGATTTGATCTAAATAAGGAGTTAGAATCCATGAATTAGTACGTGGAAGAAAAAGCCACTCAGTATACTAAGTCCTATTCTTAGACAATAACACCAGTAGGTGAACGCTGAGTTGAAAAGATTAGCAAATCTAGAGTCTTCTCTGGATCTATTCTATTTATCTGAGCTTTATGGACTTGCTTCTCAATCAGTTGTAACTCTGCCTCTGCCTCCTTTGTTAATTTCCGAGGGCTAGTAAGACTAGGATTTCCTCTAAGGATAGAAAACAGATTACTCATGGCATAGGTAGGAATGCCTAGAGCAGGTTGTATCCAATTAATATTCCCTAGTAATTTCTGAAAGTCATTTAATGTTTTTAATTGATCCCTACATATGGTTACTTTCTGTGGCACAATGGTAGTGTCATTTACTAAGGTCCCCAAGTAGGAATAAGGAGTAGTAGTCTGAATTTCATCAGGAGCTATAATTAAACCAGCATGAGAAATCAAATTTTGCAAGTGATCACAACATTGGAGTAATATTTCTCAAGTAGGGGTAGCACAAAGTATATCATCCATATAGTGAATAATGTAACACTGTGAAAATTTTTTACTAGTAGGTTCAATTGCTTGACCCACATACATCTGGCAAATTGTTGGGCTGTTTGACATGCCCTGTGGCAACACTTTAGGCTGCAGGTTGTTTACTGCAGGAATTGTAAATGCAAACCATTCACAGTCTTGTTCAGCCAAGGGGATAGTAAAGAAACAGTCTTTTAAATCTAAGACTATTAAAGGCCAATTTTTTGGAATTATAGAAGGAGAAGGCAATCCTGGCTGTAATGCTCCCACAGGTTGTATAACTGAACTGATGGCTCTTAAGTCAGTTAACATTTTCCATTTACCTGATTTTTTTCTTAATTACAAAAACTGGGGAATTCCAAGGGGAAAATGTTGGAGCTATGCGCTCATTTTCTAATTGTTCAGCAACTAATTTCTCTAAAGCCTCCAGTTTCTCTTTACTTAGCAGCCATTGTTCTATCCAAATTGGTTTATCTGTTAACCATTTTAAAGGTATAGGTTCTGGAGGTTTAACAATGGCTGCCATCAAAAATTATTTCCTAATCTTTAGTAGGAACTTTGTTTTTCCACTTGAAGCAGTTCTTTCAAACCTTGCAAATTTTTTTCTAGTCCCGTACCAGGGACATATCTCATTTCATGCATTGTATTTTGACTTTAAGAGCTATATAATTGTTTTGGAATTAGAATTTGTGCTCCCCATTGTCATAATAAATCCATAAATTTATAGGTACAGAAGTTATAATTGGTTGAATAGTCCCAGGTTGTCAGTTGGGCCCCTCACAATGCAAAATACAATTACTTTGATATACTTCAGCAGCTTTACCAACTCCAACTATGTTAAATTGAGTGGGTTGAATTGGCCACATGGATGGCCAGTGTTGTAGAAAAATGGTTGAAATGTCTGCTCCTGTATCTACCAAACCTTTAAATTTCTTTCCTTGAATAGTTATTTCACAGATAGAACATTTATCAGTAATTTGATTTACCCAATAAGCTGCTTTGCCTTGTTTATTTGTGCTTCCAAATCTTCCTGTTCATTTAATTTCACTTTTTCCCATTCCCACATACGGCACAATCAGGAGCTGTGCTATGTGCTCTCCTGGCTCTGCTTTCCAGGGAACAGAAGTAGATACAACAATTTGAATTTCCCCATTGTAATCTGAATCAATGACTCCTGTATGTATTTGTACACCTTTTAAACTTAAACTAGACCTTTCTAAAAGTAATCCTATAGTCCCTGCTGGCAAGGGTCCACAGACTCCTGTTGGGACCTTTTGCAGGGGTTCCCCAGGCAGAAGGCTCACAGCTTTTGTGCAGCATAAATCTACTGTGGCACTACCAGCTGTGGCAGGGGACAGACATTGTACAGGGGTGAGGGAATGACCTGAGCTGGAAATGCCCTGGTTTAAAATGGGGCCCAGGACGGGCCCCTCATGGCATTTCCTGAAATCAGGTTCCCTTCTTTATCAAACTTAGAGTGATACTGACTAGCCCAGTGTTTTCCTTTTTTATATTTTGCACATATTTCAGGCTCAACAGTTTTCTTTCTTCCCCTATCTGGCAGCCTGACTCACAGATTTTTTCTACATCCTTTTTTAGCATGACCATGCTTCCCACAGTTAAAACAAGCTCCAGGAAATGGAGTATTTCCTTTATCCACTCTCAGTCCTGCCATTGCCTGTGCCAACAAATTAGCTTTATGCAGATTACCTCCGATACCATCACAGGCCTTGATATAACCAATTAAATGTGCTTTCCCTCTAATAGGTCACAGAGCAGCCTGGCAATTGGGATTAGCATTGTTGAAAGCTAATAACTGCAGCATTATATCCTGAGCAGCCAAATCTGCAATCATCTTTTTAAGAGACTCCTGTAACCAAGCTATAAAATCAACATATGGTTCCCTAGGTCCCTGTTTTATAGCACTAAAGGAAGGGTATTCTTTCCCACCTGAAGTGATTTTTTCCCAAGCTCTAATGCACATTCCTCTAAGCTGTTCTATGGCATCATCCTGCATGACCAGTTGTGCTTCTAAACCAGCCCAGCTGCCAACCCCCAAAAGTTGGTCTGCAGTTATATTAATTTGAGGTTGGGCCTGGGCATTGCAAGCAGCCTGAATGGAAGCTTCCTCTGCCCACCAAGTTTTAAATTGTAAGAACTGAGCAGGAGTTAGACAAGCTTGAATAAGAGCATCCCAGTCAGTAGGAATCATTTGACTGGAAACAGTAACATTCTTTAACAGTCCCATTACAAAAGGAGAACCTGGTCCATACTCATTTATAGCTTGTTTTAATTCTTTGAGTAATTTAAAAGGAAAAAGCTCATATGTAGCTGTAATATTTCCCTCTTGATCTGGGGGGGGGGTGTATTCTAACAGGGAACTACCAAGCCTCTAAGTCACCCTCTTGTCTAGCTTGCTGAATTCCTGCCTGAATAGAACTAACAGCTATTGCTAGAGGCACTGCTCAAACAGTCACTGGGGCAACTAATTTTTGCCCAGTGTCCTCCAGAAAAGAAAGATCTTGGGGGTCATTTTCTTCAAAATAATAATGAGGGGGTACAGAAGGGTCGAGATGAACCTCTCCTTCCTTTGCCACTTTAGCTTTAGCTGGCAAATAAACATGCTCTGTAACCTCTTCTGTTACTTCGCTATACTCTTGTTCTTTCTCCTCATCAGTGTGAAAAAGTTCCAAGGTGGAATGAACCAGACCCCAAATCTGTCCCACTGTTACCCTGATGCTTCTGAGCTCCCCTTCTTACTCACCACGGGGATTGCTTTAAGAGTACTTGGGTGTCTTCCAGCAAGTTTTCCATTCCAACCGTCACTCCGGCGACCCTTCAACCTGGAAGCGAGCCCCATGTTGGGCGCCACTTGCCGAGACCAGCTCGGTCGGGGAGACCCTAACCCAGTGGCACTAGAGGAATTAAAGACACACACACAGAAATATAGATGTGTGAAGTGGGAAATTAGGGGTCTCACAGCCTTCATAGCTGAGAGCCCTGAACAGAGATTTACTCACATATTTATTAACAGCAAAACAGTCATTAGCATTGTTTCTATAGATATTAAATTAACTAAAAGTATCCCATATGGGAAATGAAGGGATGGGCTGAATTAATTGCAGCAGGAACACACCCTTAAGACACAGATCGCTCATGCTTTTGTTTGTGGCTTAAAAATGCCTTTAAGTGGTTTTCTGCCCTGGGCGGTCCAGGTGTTCCTTGCCCTCATTCCCATAAACCCACAACCTTCCAGCTTGTGTGTTAGGGTCATTATGGACATGTTACAGTGCTGCAGAGATTTTATTTATGGCCAGTTTTGGGGCCAGTTTATGGCCAGATTTTGGGGGCTTGCTGCCAATAGCCAGGTACCTTTTCACAATCCCTTTTTAGTAGGCACTCTCTTCATTTTTAACTTTATATAAGACAATGTTTATGAATAAAGTTTATTTTACCTCATTAGATGTCTATCATTACTGTCTATAATTTAGTAAAAGTTGGATTAAGTGTCAAAGGCTGAGCTCTGGGGCCTTCTAATGTTAGGGGTCAGGGAGATGAAGAGGAAACAGCAAACACTGAGAAGAAGTCAGTGAGGTTATACTGGAGGAAATGAAGAAAGTGTGGCAGCCTGGATGTCAAGATAGAATACTAGTAGTGAAAATAGACAAGTGCTACTGATAGATAAAGCAAGAGGAGGACTGCAAAGCAATCCCTGGACTTAGCAAATGTGGAGGGTAATTGGTGAAGCAATGTGGAGAGCAATTGGTGATTTTAATAAAAAGCAGTTTGGGTGCAGTGTGGGAGTGAAAGTCCAATTGAAATGAGTTTAAGAGAGAAGGGGAAGAAAGGAATTGGAAAGAGCATTGGCAACATTCAGAGTAGTGTAGCTAAAACAGGAGGAAAGAAAATGTTTTGACAGCTACAGAGAGAAGTAGGCCTAAGAGATAAAATTGCAAAGGGGAAAGAATAAAATGAGGCTGGTAAAATATTGATATACCTTAACTTTGAAGCTTGGTGATAAGTATATGGGGATTCAATACATAAATGTGGGCTATTATAAGGTTGAAAATGTCCATAATAAAAAAAGTAAGAGTTCCCCATTTCAAAGTTGCTAAAGGGGACACACATCATATGAAAGAGCAAAGACTCTATAGGCCAGGCCAAAGTTTCCAACTTAGAACTGGCACATACCTGTCACATTTGCAAGGGAGAACCCCTTGGGGTATATTTACAAAGGCTTGGAGTCATAGGCAACCAAACTCTACCTCTCTAACACCTGTCTCCTTGTGTTAAGAAACCTGAGCAATCTTTCTCCTTTTAGAGCCCAAGTAAAAGCTCACTCTCTTTCTACCCACTCTCCCTCCTCTTCCTCTGCCTCTCCAAACAAATCTGCCTGGTGGAAACTTTTAGGTTGGGATGTTGGTATGAAATAGAAATTTGCATGCTCATAAAATCTTTTATCAGTTTAGTTACTGTCCCTGATTCTAATCGAGTGATACTTTGGTTACCCATTTTCTCAGTTCCCAGTGCGGAGGCAAGAATTAAACCTTTCTGGAGCCATAGCTCTAACACTCACAAGTTCCCACCTGAAACCTGCAGTCCTTCTTAAAAGCTCTATGCCAAGGGTGGTATTTCTGCTAGAGATGATACCCCAAGCTCAAGGGCATAGTATGCAGCTGCTGCCTGGATCTGGTCAATCAGAAACTGTTTGCATTTACTTGGAACAGACAACACTATACATGTATAGTGTTGTCTCAAAGATATATTAACACTCCTACCCCCTCCCATAATATATTCCAAAGATTCCTGGGCCATGTGAACATATCAAGGAATATCACAGTGGCACACTATACTGACAATATTGTACTAACTGAGCTGGATAAGCAAGAAGTGGCTGGTACATTGGAAGAACTGGTAAGACACCTGAGTTCCAAAGAGGGGAGATAAACCCTATAAAGTTTCAGTGGCCCGAACAGATTGAAATTTTTGTGTCCAGTGGTCTGGAACATGCTGGGACATTTCCTGTAAAGGACAAATAATTGTGTCTTGCATCTCCCACCATGAAGATCAAAACATAACCCTTGTTAATATCCACCTGGGAGCATCCACCATGGAAGAATTTCTACACAAATAGGTGGACAAAATGACTTGGCCAGTTGACATTGGCCAGTTTCTGTCATTAGCCATGCCACTGTTAGCACAAGAGAACCCAAACAGAACAGCTGTGGTGGCAAGGATGGAGGCTATATCTGGCTTAATAGCATCGGTTCTGACTTAACAAACTAATCAAGCTACTGCTGCTACCAAATGTCCAACCTGACAATAACCCTAAGTCCCTGAGGTCACATGTCACTGGAAGAGACCAATCAGCAACTTGGTGACAATTTGACCACATCATATGCCTACCAGGTATAGGTTTGCCTGCAGGGCCTTAGTCAACACTACTATCTGAGGGCTTAGAGTATTTAATTCACCACCAGCATGGATCCCAGATAACATCATGCCAGACCAATGGACTCATTTATAAAAAGAAGTGCAGGGCAAGACACATGATCAAGAGTTCCACGGGTCATATCATAAACCATACCATCCAGAAGCTGCCCACCTGATGAAGAAATGCAACACCTATACAAGGTGCAACTAAAGTGCCAGTACAAAGACAATTTTCCTGTTGTAAACAAGAAATATAAAAAGATTCCCAAGCTTTTTTTTAAAAAGACACTGATATGGCTTGGATTTGTGGCCCCTCCCAAACTCATGTCAAATTCTTATCCCCAGTGCTGGAGGAGGGGCCTGGTGGGGAGGTGATTCAATCATGGTAATGTATTTCCACCTTGCTGCTCTCATGATAGTGAGTGAGTTCTCACAAGATCTGGTTGTTTAAAGGTGTGTAGCACCTCCTCCTTCACTCTTTCTTTCTCCTGCTCCCACCGTGTAAGACATGTTTGCTTCCCCTTCACCTACTGTCATGATTGTAAGTTTCCAGAGGCCTCCCAGTCATGTTTCCTGTACTGCCTGCAGAATCTCTTTTCTTTATAAGTAACCCAGTTTCAGCTATTTATTTATAGCAGTGTGAGAACAGACTAATACAGACATATTACAAATAGTAGAGTAATAAGAATGAAGGCTGATGTATCAGAAGGAAATAGGGAGAACAGTAGACAAAAATTCATGTTCAAAATGCTGACTTAAAAAATAATAATCTAGGCTTCAATATCCAGTGAAAATAACAACAATTTCTAGTGAATATAAACAGAATAAAAAAGAATAATCATATGACCACCTCAGTAGACACCTTTACCCAAAGGCATCATAAGATACCCAGTCATTTTTGGAGAAGGTGTTCCTAGCTATCAATGTCCTATTTCCATACTCAGGATGTATTAATCCTTTATTCCTTCATGAAGCTATTACCTTTTAGACAAACATTTTCTCCAAGATAGCGCAGGCTTGTTAAGAAACTGCAGTTTCCCAGATCACATATTTCTATGGAACCAAATTTTAAGTATGTGACATTTGTTACTGACATTTTACTATCTTAAAGGCATTTCTGTGTATGAAAAATTTAATTTTATTTTGTTCTAATAAGTATTATTTTGATTAAACATGTAAAACTTTTTAAAGTATCTCAACCTATAAATCCTATTTTTTCAAGTATTAAAATCATTATGTTTTTTGACTTTTTCTTTGATTAATGTACAATTAATCCAAGTTTACAAATGATATCTTCCCTACTCATTTGATGCGATTTAATGTCAATATCCTTAGATATTTTAAGTATAGTTACATATTTAATATATCTGATTCTCTCAAATGTTTCAAATTTCTAACAAAGCAGACTTGCTAATTAGAATAAACTCTCCCAATGACTTAAATCACACTCATAAATACAAACTGAAACTTAGATATTTAGTAGCTCAAATCCCCTTAAGCATCTTAAGTCACAGCACCCATAAAGCAACATAATGACTGGAAAATGTTTCACTGCATCCCTATAAACACAACATGCACACTTTATACCTAATTTTTTCCACATGTTCCTGGGGTTACAAGTTTACTCAACCAAACAAGGAAAGCAAAATCATCACCTAAGTTCCAGCAGAAGTTACATTGTCAGAAACCAGGACTGGCAGTCAAAGAAGGAAGAATGCAGCAGAGGGCACCAGGGGAAGGAAGAAAGTCCATGAGAGACACAAAAGAGAGAGATGCAATTCCTTTATTGCATATAGAGATTACTAAACAAAGCTCTTGAAAAGAGATGCACTGCAGGAATCTAGACATCACTTTAATTGTAAAACTGATTTTGTGGTCCAAGAGCACCTACGTGGAAATGAAAAAAAAATACCTTTTCAACACCCTCACCATCTAAAAGGTAAAGTACAGTATCTACAACCACTGCATGAGCATTCAGACAGCATATAGGCCTGAGATTCCATCAGTAGTAAAATCAGAATTTCTGGTGCCCAAATTCACTCTTGTTCCATTTTGACTGGGGGCATATAAAATACCATTAATACGGAACTAAAAATTAAAATTACAAATAAGCATTATATGGGTTTTAGGCTAGTTGAGATGCTAGTGACCTGGAACTGACCCAGAGACCAAAATGTAATTATAAGGCTGGATTTAGCAGCAGCAGCCTTTTCCATTTATTAACCCCTAATATTCATACGGAGCTGTTATGCCATCCCCCGTCTCCAACACCCACATGCTAATTTAGGATAATGGATTGTGGCAGAGACCTTGTTCTCTGCTAAACTGCTGTGGTTAATGGAGAGTCCAGGCCTCAAAAATAGCTTTGCCATCATACCATATCATTGTAATTTCTTACTAGATGAAACACTTCGTTTAAACAGGACAGTCTTAGGCTTTGCCTAAAAGTTTAGTTACTAGAACACAAGAAAGTTAATGTAGGTCTTTCTCAACCGAGCTTTTCCTAGTGGCTGTTAGTCAGAAAAATATAGGCCGGACAAACATTTTAACTCTTTCTCTCTCTTTCCTTTTTCTATCTGATGTGCTCAGTCTTGCCTAAAGATAATAACTGCTCATCTTATATCTGACTCATGGATGGGTCAGAATAAACTTCTAGTTTTAAGAGATACAGAGAGTTGAATGGTGTCATTGCCAATTTTTTTTACCTTGTTATTGTTCTTCTAATATTTAAACATGATGTCATGAGCTGCCTTCCCTGCAGATGGCACTGTTTAATGGGTTTAGAGGAAGGAAGCCACAGGGCCGTTTGGAGGGAAAAAAAAAGTCTGGGGTGAATTTTTATTCACTCATCTAACAAATATTTGAGCATCTCCTCCCATTTTTCATTGAATCTAAGCTTTAATTATACCAGTAGTTTTCATACAAAGATTAAGGAAACTTTATATCTTTAAGATTAAAGAAACTACCAATGAATCAGGCACAATTTACTACTTAGTCTTTGAATCATTTTATAAAAATTGAAAGAGCTCTTATGGACATTTTTAATCATGTCACTCTTGTGCTGCATACAAAAGCAAGTATAAACAAAATTAATTGGTTAAAGTAATCCTAAAATATTTTTACAGTGAGTCTCACTCTTCTAAATCACTTCTTGTATCACCGTCATCAATGTTCCTGTTTCCCCACAAATATATGTCTGAGACATCACCACCATTGGTGATGCAATATCTCTTAAAAGAATGCTTCATTCTTCTCTCCAGGTTGTATGTCAATTGGTGGTACTTATTTCTCAAATTTTCACGCCAGCACTCTCTGACCTTACCAAAAGGGGCCAACAGAAAGTTTCAGACCCAAGTTCTCCATGTGCAAATGATGACAGGTACAGCATTCCTGTCCACTGACCAATCATTATATATAGTTGACTATAAACTTTCTAGAATTCTGAATTTTTTACTGTGTAAAAAACTGTCCATGTTAGAATGGATGAAATATATCACGTGCCAGTTCTGTTCTATGCACTGGAAATCTCATGTAGGTGACATAATGAAAGAATACAGACAATAAAAAATAAGGAAATTATATATCACATTACATGGTGATAAATACTATGAAAAAATAAGGTAGGTGAGAAGTTTAATGTGGTACAGACGATAGGATTTTAGGTAATTTTTTTAGTCAGGGAAGGTCTCACTAAGAAGCTGAAATTTAAGCAGAGTTCTTTAATTGTCAAGAGAACTGATCACAGAGGGAAAGTGGTGACATGGTTTGGCTGTGTCCCCACCCAAATCTCATCTTGAACTGTAACTCCCACAATTCCCACATGTTGTGGGAGGAAACTGGTGAGATGTAAGTGAATCATGGGGGCAAGTCTTTCCTGTGCTGTTCTCGTGATAGTGAATAAGTCTCACAAGATTTGATGGTTTTAAAAATGGGAGTTTCCCTGTACAAGCTCTCTTCTCTTGCCTGCCACCATGTAAGACCTGCCTTTTACCTTCCATAATGATTGTGAGGCCTCCCAGCCATGTGGAACTATAAGTCTATTAAACCTCTTTCTTTTGTGCATTGCCCAGTCCTGGAGCATGTCTTTATCAGCAGCATGAAAATGGGCTAATACAGTTGATTGGTACCAGTAATTTGGGGCAGTGCTGAAAAGATACCTGAAGATGTGGAAGCAACTTTGGAACTGGGCAACAGGCAGAGGTTGGAACAGTTTGGAGGGCTCAGAAGAAGATAGGAAAATGTGGGAACATTTGGAACTCCCTAGAGACTTGCTGAATGGCTTTGACCAAAATACTGATAATGATATGGACAAGGAATTACAGGCTGAGGTGATCTCAGATGGAGATGAGGAACTTGTTGAGAACTGGAGCAAAGGTGACTCTTAACATTTTAGCAAAGAGACTGGCAGCATTTTGCCCCACTCTAGAGATTTGTGGAACTTTGAACTTGAAAGAGATGATTTAGGGTATCTGGCAGAAGAAATTTCTAAGCAGCAAAGCATTCAAGAGATGATGTGCATACTGTTAAAGGCATTCGGTTTTATAACAGAAGCACAGCATAAAAGTTTGGAAAATTTGCAGCCTTACAATGTGATAAAAAGAAAATCCCATTTTCTGAGGAGAAATTCAAGCCAGCTGCAGAAATACACACAATTAATGAGGAGCCAAATGTTAATCCCCAAGACAATGGGGAAAATGTCTCCAGGGTACATCAGAGTTTTTCATGGCAGCCCCTGCCATAACAGGCCCAGTGGCCTAGGAGGAAAAAGTGGTTTTGTGGGCTGGGGGCCCAGGGTCCCCATGCTGTGTGCAGTGTAGGGACTTGTTGCCCTGCATCCCAGCCACTCCAGCCATGGCTGAATGCAGAGTTTGGGCATGGCTGCAGAGGATTCAAGCCCCAAGCCTTGGCAGCTTCCATGTGGTGTTGAGCCTGTGAGTGCACAGAAGTCAAGGACTGGGATTTGGAAACTTCCACCTACATTTCAGAAGATGTGTGGAAACATCTACTTACCCAGGCAGAAGTTTGCTGCGGGGGCAGGGCCTTCATAGAGAACCTCTGCTAGGGCAGTGCAGAAGGGAAATGTGGGGTCAGAGCCCCCACACAGAGTCCCTACTGGGGCACCACCTAGTGGATCTGTGAGAAGAAGGCCACCATCCTCCAGACCCCAGAATATTAGATCCACCAACAGCTTGCACTGTGTACCTGGAAAAGCCACAGACACTCAATGCCAGCCCATGAAAGCAGCCAGGAGGGAGGCTGTACCCTGCAAAGCCACAGAGGCAGAGCTGCCCAACACTGTGGGAGCCCACCTCTTGCATCACTGTGACCTGGATTTGAGACATAGAGTCAAAGGAGCTCATTTTGGAGCTTTAAGATTTGACTGCCCTCCTGGGTTTGGGACTTGCGTGGGGCCTACAGCTCCTTTGTCTTGGCCAATTTCTCCCATTTGGAATGAATGTATTTACCCAATGCCTGTACCCCCATTGTATCTAGGAAGTAACTAACTTGCTTTAGATTTTACAGAATAATAGGCAGAAGGGGCTTGCCTTGTCTCAAATGAGACTTTGGACTGTGGACTTTTGAGTTAATACTGAAATGAGATAAGACTTTGGGGGACTGTAGGGAAGGCGTGATTGGTTTTGAAATGTGAGGACATGAGATTTGGGAGGGCCCAGGGGTGGAATGATATGGTTTGGCTGTGTCCCCACCCAAATCTCATCTTGAATTGTAACTCCCAAAATTTCCAAGTGTCATGGGAGGAACCTAGTGGGAGGTAAGTGAATCATGGGGGAGGGTCTTTCTCATGCTGTTCTCATTATAGTAAATAAGACTCACGAGATCTGATGGTTTTAGAAACGGGAGTTTCCCGCACAAACTCTCTTGTCTGCTGCCATGTGAGATGTGCCTTTCACATTCTGCCATGATTGTGAAGACTCCCCACACACGTGGAACTGTAAGTCTATTAAACCTCTTTCTTTTGTAAATTGCCCAGTCTCAGGTATGTATTTATCAGCAGCATGAAAACAGACTAATACAGAGGGCCAAGGAGAATTCCAGGCAGAAGGAACATCAGATGCAAAGGTTCTAAGGCAGGAGCATGCATTCAATGAATGGCAAGGACATCGGGTAATTAAAGTTGAGTTAGGAGGATGGAGCAGCAAGGTATATAAGGGATGGCACTTTCTAGCCCTCTTCCCTGGGAGACAATACAGAGTGCTAGGGCTTTGTGGGCCATAATAAAGACTATATGACTTTTACTATGAGCTGGATAGATATAGAATGAGGGGTCTTCTGCAGAGGATGCCATGATCTAACTTGGTGTTATAGATTGAATTGTGTCTCCCAAAAAGATATATTGAAGTCTTAACCCCTAGTACTTTAGAATATGACCTTGTTTGGAAATAGGGTCATTGCCTATGTGATTAGTTAAGATGAGGTCACGCAGGAGTAGGGTGGCCCTTAATCCAATGTAACTGATGCCCTTATAAGAAGAAGGAGCACAGCCTCGTGAAGACACAGACACACAAAGGAAAGCACCATGTGGTAAGTGGCAGAGATTGCAGTGATATGGCTGCAGGGTAAGGAAGCTGAGGATTGGAGGAACCATCAGAAATTAGGAAGAAGCAAGAAAGGACTCTACTAAGATTCTCAGGGGAATCATGGCCCTGCTGACACCTTTATTTTGGACTTCTAGACTTCAGAACTGTGAAAGAATAAGCCCCCCAGTTTTTTTAAGCACCCTGTGTTGTTTTAAGCCCCCCCCCCCATTTCTGGTGCTTTGTTACAGCAGTTTTGGAAAATAAATACACTGGGTATTAACAGAATGGCTCTGGCTGCTGTCTTGAGAATATTTAATAGATTCACAAGGACCAAGGAAAAAATGCCAGTTAGGCGGCAGCTGCAATTATCTGAGAAATACAGCAGCCTGTCACAAGTTAGTAGTGGTGGAAGCCACAGAACTTTCTGACAGACTGAATATGGTGTAGAGATGGAACACAGCTGCCATGTACTGAGATACAGGAGGGGAGCCAGGAGGGGATCCAGGAGGGGAGCAGGCTGGGGCTGGGGACAAAATTATAAATTCAGTTCTGAACTTTTTTTTTTGAGACAGCCTCTTGCTCTGACACCAGGCTGAAGTGCAGTGGCATGATCTGGGTTCACTGCAACCTCCGCCTCCTGGGTTCAAGCGATTCTTCTGCCTCAGCCTCCTGAGTAGCTGGGACGACAGGCGTGTGCCACCACATCCAGTTAATTTTTGCATTTTTAGTAGAGACAGGGTTTCACCATGTTGGCCAGGATTGTCTCGATCTCTTGACCTTGAGTGATCTGCCCGCCTTGGCCTCCCAAAGGCTGGGATTACAGGCATGAGCCACCACGCCTGGCCTCAGCTCTCAACTTCTTAAGATGCTAGCTACTTCTCAGTTGGAGATGCCGATTAGGCAATTCTTTTAGAGTTTATCCTGTTATTTCTCCTGGTTCTATAACCTGAGTTGTTTGTTTGTTTGTTTGTTTTCTCCTTTTTATGGCCTGTAAGTATTCTCTGCCACCACTCAAACTAGATGCTCCACTGACCACACTTTGAGGAACACTAGCAATAGGATCACAAAATCACAATTGGTGGGCCAGGCACTAGGCAAATGTGTCATGTTATTGCCAGGGTGCACCATTGTCAAAAGCTAAAGGTGCCTGGCAGGGTGGCTCACGCTTGTAATCCCAGCATTTTGGGAGGCCGAGGTGGGTGGATCACCTGAGGCAGGAGTTCAGACCAGCCTGGCCAACATGGTGAAACCCCGTCTCTAATAAAAGTACAAAAAAATTAGCCAGGTGTGGTGACAGGCACCTGTAATTCCAGCCACTCAGGAGGCTGAGATGGAAGAATCACTTGAAACCAGGAGGCGGAGGTTGCAGTGAGCCGAGATCGTGCCACTGCACTCCAGCCTGGGCATAACAGAGCAAGACTCTATCTCAAAAAAAGAAAAAAAAAAAGTAAGTTAAAGGAGAATGGCCTGTCTTTGTGCCACTGCCACATCCAGCCCTCTCTGCACTGCCTGCTAAGCAAGTCTCATCTCATGGCAGCTCCCTTTTCTCTCCATGATCCCACCATACCCTTTATCTTGCACCACCTCACATACATCACCACCTCAGGGCTCCTGTACCTTCTGTTTCCACTGCCTGGCACTTGCCTCCCATCCACTCCCCTGCACGTTATCCAACTCAACTCCTACTTTTACCGAAGATCTTAACTCATCATTTCCCAAGGAGAATGGTCCTTCTAGAGTGGGTCAAGCCTCCTGTTGAAGTGTCCACATTTCCCTGTACTCTGATCCTTAGCAGTTTACGTATGGAGGATTCAATTAATGTCTGTCTGCCCAACTAGACTGCAAACTCCCCTAAGACAGGAATCACACCCTTTTGAATTCCAAGCACTGAGTACGGTACCTGACATGTCACGAGTATTCAAGTATTTTCTGAATGAGTGTGAGAGTGAAAAAAGGAAGTAATTAATGAATCCTCCAATTAGTCCATGGCAGCCTCCCAAAAAAATAATTCTCCAGGTTCAAAGGAAGAGTTGAAAACACGCTGATGGCACTTGAGTTCTCTCTTTAGCCAGAGTTTCTTTAGCTACCTGAGAGAGATCACTCACACCTCACCAGATCACAAAATTTTGTGACAGCCTTAGAGGAACATTCAGACCTTTGGTGTCAAAGGGAGGAAGATTTAAAGTAGAAGTTTGATCATAGCATTAAAATGGAAAACGAAGGAAAGGAGATGGGCTAGGAAGATAGTTCAAAAGAATTCAGGAAGGTGTTAAAAAGAAGGATGAGGCATAAACCAAACAGAGTGATGAACTTGGAAAAAACACCATTTTCCAAAGACATTAACCAGTTAACTTGTCAGACTGAGACCCTCTGGTCTTGGATATTAGCAACAAATGATCCTGTCAATAACACCAGACTAGAAACCCCATCCTTTGGCAGTCATGCAATCAAACCACCATAAACCCAAGTTTCTCACCTACCTGACAATAGCCCAGAAGTAGTAAAAACCAAGGAAAGAAAAAGAATCCACCCTTTTAACCACAGAGAGGTCTTCATCTTGCTAAAGCTCACAGCAAGGACTGTTCAGGAAACAGAAGGAGGTTAAGGTTTGGGACGCCTCAAGTTATTTTATGCCTGTCACATTGTTCAAGTATAAGAAATTCCCTCCTACAGCAAGCACACACCAAAAGAAAACTTTTACACCACTATCACTTAGCCTCTAGAAAAATAACATTTTATGACAACTTTGGTACTAAAAAGTAAATGTGCATCCCATACAATTAAATGGCTGCTTTTGGTGCCCATGAATCTCAAGCCTTCTTGGGGACTTTTGAAATACCTGAGAGGATATCATGCACAGGTCTACTGATTCACAGGGCCCTTTGTGGGATCAGTTTAGGGATGCAATAGAGCTTTGTCTTCATTGATGGAGTTCTTCGATAGTGCACTTGAAGTCGTTATTTCAAATTTAAGGTGAGTCCTCCAGAAAGGTCAGTATGCCGACTCATAGAAATACAATAGTGGTTACCAGACTTGTGGGGATGGACACAGGGAAAGGGGAGATATATTAGTCAAGGGGTACAAAATTCAGCTAGGAAGAGTAAGTTCAGGTGTTCCATTTGCACAGCATAGTGACTGTAGTTAATAATAATGTATTCTATATTTCAAAGTGACTAAAATATCAGATTTTAAATGTTCTCACCACAAAGAAATGATAAGTATGTGATAGATATGTTTATTAGCCTGATTATATCATTCCATAATGTATACAGGTATCAAAACATCACATTGTACCCCACAAATATATATAATTATTTACCAATTAAAAGTAAAATTTAAAAAGACAAAAACTGCATGATTTCATTTATATATAGAATCTTAAAAAGTCAAACTCATAGAAGCAAAGTGTAGAGTAATGGTTTCCATGGGGCGAGGGTGGGAGGAAAGGGACTGGGGAGATGTTGATCAAAGGATACAAAATTTCAGTTAGACAAGAGGAATAAGTTCAGGAGATCTATTGTACAACGTGGTGACTATAACAATGTCACAATGTACTGCGTACTTGAAAATTGTATACAATTATATAATTATTAATAACAAGGTATTGTATACTTGAAAATTGCTGAGCATTTTACTATATTTTCTTTTTTGACAACTAAATATTGTACATGTTTATCATATACAACATGATGTTTTAAAACATATATGTAGTCTGTGGCCACACCACCCCAAACGTGCCTAAAATATGTATTAGTTTGGTGCAAAAGTAATTGCAGTGTTTTGCCATTACTTTCAATGGCAAAAAAACAAAAACAAAAAAAACGCAATTACTTATGCATCAACCTAAAATACGGAATGACTAAATTGAGTTAATTAACATACCTCGTACACATTTCCTCATACACTTACGCTTTGCAGCAAAAAACATTTAAAACCTTCTCTCAGTGATTTTCAAAATACAATACATTGTTATTAACTGTAGTCACCATGTTGTACAATATATCTCTTGAAATTATTCCTCTCATCTACTTGAAATTTAACAGAGGAGGTTTTAAATGTTATGACTACAATAAAGGTTAGTATGTGGAACTACGAATATGTTAATTAACTCAATTTAGCCATTCTACAATGTATACATATATCAAAACATTACTTTGTATACCATAAATATATACAATTTTTGTCCATTAAAAATAAATAGGAGGCAGGACTAGATTGCAGCTCTGGACAGAGCAGCATGCAGAGGCTTATGCTGTGAATTTAAGCTCCAGATCAACGGCCACTCTGAACAAGTAGCTAAGTATCCACCACATTTTTAAAGTTGCATAAAAATATATTATAGAAATATATGACTAACCCATGATCTCTTGGTGAATACTTCAGCAATTTTCATATTTTCATTATTATACATTAATATCCTAAAATATATTTTGTTGGACATGTATATAACTGTTTCCACAGAACAAAGTCCATTGCACCTGGCTCATCCATTGATTCTAATTAGCCAATAATTACATAGTATTTCATTACATATTTAGTTCTGTTCCTGAAGTTTCTTTGCTCTTTTGAGTATCTATTCTTGCATCACTATTAAAGTGTGTAAACCCTCTAGTTTCATAATATATTTTAATATAGAAAAAAGCCTTGCTTCTTTTTAAAAAAATGTATCGGAACTTCTGCCATGTCTATTCTTTTGAATCAACTTTATAACCATTGTATTAGTTTCCCCCAAAAGTTCCCATTGTTATTTTTATTGGAATTCCATAAAATTTTTAGATTTATTAAAGAAACTTTGGTGTATTTACATAGTATTTCCTATCCAGTAGCAATGTATTATCTCTCTTTATTCAATCTTGTTATATTCCAGATTTTTTAAGACTTCCTCTTTAAAGGTGCTGCATGTGTCTTATATTTGTTTTCTAAATGTTGTACATTTGTTTGCTACTGTGACCAAAATTTCATTTCTGCAATATTTGTAACCTATAACAAACATGAAACGTACTTATTATGCTTGTGATCATTGTATATAGTTTCTATATATAGTACATATCATACATATCATACATTTTCTATATTTTATGTTTAATATGCATGTATATTAAGTACATTAATTCTATTGACTGTCATTACTTTTAAAAGGATAATTTACTGATTTCTCTTCCTATTTTAAATTTACTTAAAAGCCAGTCCCTTTGGCTGTTCCAGATATGTATATTACTATAAAAAAATTATTTTGCCTCATTCTTTTAAATGTAAGACAGACATTGAATTACCTCAACTCTCATAAGCTGATGGCTTTCTGTGACTAAACTCTGTCACCCAGTGATTGGAGCGATTAGATACTGAAATCAGATGACTCTGGAGACTTGTTACATGGTTTCCTACTCATTGCAAATGATGCAGCACCTTATATGAGGAAGCTTCAAGCCAGAATGGCACGGGGGAGCCTATTCTCCTGGAAGGTTCCATAGGTAAACTCCCTGGAGTGTCTGGAGCTACTTACATGAATATATCAGGCAATGGTAGGGCAAAGCAAGCAAAGTATGTTCCACTTCTACACATGGCCAGTTTCTTAAAAGAGTAAAGGGTCAAAAAGAGAAAGATACAACATGAATAGTTGGCAAAGAATGTGATGTTTCGTGTTACATGTTCTCTGAAGGGCCATCACAGACTCACAGAGCTCCTTAGAGAAACGGAAACTTCAAGGCAGACAATAAAGCAAATACTCCCAGAGTCCGCCTGAGTGTGAGGGGAAGTTCAGGGCTTGGCAACCAAAACAGCTGTCCTGCAGTCAGCAAGTATTTTGGAACTAGTGTGCAAAAGAGAAGTAACATGTATTGAGCAGCTACCATATGACAGTCATTTTGCTTCATTTATTCTATTATCAAAGATCAAATATTGATGACTCTTTCCTATTATTATTGCTTTTTAAATGTTTTATAACTAACATTAAAAAGCAGGAAATTTTATCTAAACTTCTGCATTCTTTTCAAAATTAGAAGATGTACATTTGTGCTTTGGCTAAATATGGACTATACCCTCAAAAAATGGTTTAGGCTTTCCAAACTACCTCAGCTTTCATCATTTTTCTTTTTTTTTATGTTACCTACCTAGACACTATTTATTTCTGAAATTTTTATTATTTTATAACTCTATCTTTCAAAAATGGAAGATATGTACATAAATGTATAAGATATAGATAACTTCCCACGGATGGGACTAATCCAGGGGGGTGGGGAATCAATGGAAGTGCTTTTTTTCTCTCTTTAGAACTTTTTTATATATATTTACTTTTTTCTGTTTTAAGGTCCCCTTTAATGTATCAGCTCATTTTGAGAGATCTCACTTACCAATGGTTCTTGAGTTTTCAAGTACTTTATGCAAATGTTGCAGCCTCCTTAAACCAAATATCTATTAAACTACATACAAAAATATCTGCAAAGGCATTTTTGCAGGAATTCTAGCAATAACCACACATTGAAGTAAAAATATAATACAGAACACAGCTTGGCAGAGACAAAATAATCCATGCTTACTATAAGCAAATGTTAGTGTGTAGGATGAGCTTCAACAAAAACAAAGGCTATTTTCAGCACACTTTTTCAGTCAGTAGTTAATCCAGGCAAGGCTGCTAATGAGGTAGTTCAATGTCATTCCCCCTAACTTAGTGGTAGTAGAAAATGAAAGATTACGGCTATTCAACTAAGCCAACAGGAAAATCATGACTCTCCACCTCTAAGCTATTTCTGGATCCTTGTGAAGAATTTGCAAACTCCCTGATGCTCTCCCTTTAGGCACATGGAATATTTTCACCAACACAAAAAAAACAGTACTGATTCTGACACTGCAAGCACAGCACAATTCTCAATTATTTCCCATAGGTGAAGCTTTCACCAAAGGCCATGCTACTTTGTTCTGAATCCCTTTCAGGACATCACTATTTCCTCTTTTATCTTTGCCTAGAAATGTAATGTTTGGCCAAAGAAGGAAAAGGGAAAGTAAGAAGCAGGGATGAGTGAGAGACAAACAGCAGGAAAAGGAAACAGGTGGGAAACTGAACACTGCAACTTTCTCACAACCCCTGACAGGGTGTGTCATGGAGCATGCTCATTACTTAACAGTACAATGAGATTCCAGAACATCAGCCCAATCCCTAGTCTAACCTGGGCATAAAATTGCATGCTAAAAATAAAATACATTTTTCCCCAAATAACTTATTTAAAATTATGCATGACAATCACGTGGAAATTAAGACCAAACTGCAATATGCTTTTCATTTCCAATGTACAAAGAGTTTTGTTCCTGAGAATGGCAAATTCTAAATAAGTAAAACAAATATGGCATTTATTTAAATAGACTGGGTCACAGATTAATCTTAATTAAGTGGTGTTAATTGTTGGGAGAGAAAATGTTCTATCAGAATTGCTGTAAGAACTTTTGAATGTTCTTGACATGCATGTATTTAAAGATATACTAAAAAGATTTTTAGTTTAACAGTTTTGGGTTACAGCTCCAGGGATGGGGGCAGGGATGATTGACTACACATTTGATATGTGTCTTATTAATCATAAGGTTCTTTCCCGCATAGCAAAGTACACATAAATGCAAAGCTTTAGTGCTTGGCTGACTGTAATAGGACATCTGCATAAAAGGAATAAACTTAACACCTCAGCCAATAAGCCAGAAGATATTATGCTGCACAAATGTGCAGTTTTTACTGTGTTGCCCAGGCTACAGTATTATTTTTCAAGTTTTGGGTTTTCTTTTATACCATGCATTTATTTCCCTCTGAATTAATCACAGGTATTTTCTTTAACATAAGCTATTTTAAATATAAACTTCATTCCTGAATATCTTCAGATACATTCTGTTAGTTCAAATAAACTCAGGCAGACATTAATCCAATTTAAATAACTACATATGAATGAGGCCACAGTATTATTCAATCCAGAGTGTGTCATTTCCATTCAAGAAGGCTTGCTATGCATAAATATATTTTCTGTTCCGATGCTTTCACTTTTGAAGTGCTCCCTTCAAAGGACGTAAAAAAAATATTAAATAAAGGAGCTTTCAAAACGTTCCATTAGGCTATGATTCGAGGGGGAGATGAGTGGAAATGGCTATTGATAGTTACATAACTGGAGATCTTTGTGGTAATGCGTGAAAGTATAAATTAACTCCAGCAAACTCATTTTTCCCTGAAACTTTTGGTGTAAAAGTATATATTATTTTGAGACAGGGTCTTGCCCTGTTGCCCAGGCTGGAGTAAGGTGGTGTGATCTCGACTCACTGCACGCTTAACCTCCCGGGCTCAAGCGATCCTTCCACTTCAGCCCACCCGCAAGTAGCTGGGACTACAGGTGCGTGCTACCAGTCTTAGCAAATTTTTATATTTTTTGACGGAGACAGGGTTTCGCCATCTTGCCCGGGCTGGTCTCGAACTCCTGGGCCCAAGCGATCTGCCCACCTGGGCCTCCCGAAATGCTGGGATTACAGGTGTGAGTCACTGCACCCAGCCTTTTATTATTTTCAAAGTTTATTCTGCTTTTACTGAAATGCAACAAATATTTATTGAGCACCTGCTATATTATTATATATTCCATTCCTACCAAGCTGTTACAGACATTGATGATCTTATTGAAAGATTCTCCCCAGGGCCTGAAAGCTTAAGGGGATGAGTAACTCCTCCCTCCTCAGGCCCAGTCCCAAGGCGCGAGGCCACTTGCGCCAGCAGTGTACCTCAGCAAGATAGCAGAAGCAGGAAGTGAGCTGGCCCAAAGACACCTACCCCCTGGAGTTGGAGAGAGAGGCCATCCGGGTACCACGTAGCAGTTACGTCAGACTGGGACACTTCCTGTTTATAGGAAACTATAAAACACCTGCCCTGACCTCCCTTGGGGCTGACGCCATTTTAGGCCTCAGCCCGTCTGCCCCCCCGTGCTCATTAAAACAGCCTGTTGCTCCACACCGCCTTGCGGTGTTTATTGGCACGTTCTCGGGTTTCGAACCAATACAAGAGCCTTGTACTTATCTCTTCGTTTGTGTGTGTGTGTGTGTGTGTGTGCGCGCGCGCATGTGTGACACTGTATATTTTTGGTTAGTTTGCTTGTGAAGCAGCTTGGAGAAGTCTTATCTACTTTTTATCGGTTGGTTTTTATAGAGCATCTCAGAAAGTGGACACAGAAATCGCAGATCTGCCATTAGTATTTCTTCTTTGAAGACACTGGAGATTCATTTTCTTGAGTGGCATTGCCATGTTCATTCAGTGAAAACTTGTGGGGTATAGAAATGGAACAGAGAGTTTCAAGCAGTTCTGCAGAAACTGTACGTTGGACTCCAGACTTCATTGTCCTTAGGTATGGAAACTATCACCTAGTTTGCATTCTTCATGACTGAGGTTAACGTAAAACAAAAATGATAGGAAAGCTTTCCTATGCTTCAGGTAGGAGACAAATTTACTTTTGTAGAATTTGTGGCTGAGAAAGGCAGCCAGGGCTGGACTGAAGAACACATATGTCACCACTGTTCACCAAGTTGTGGAACCCAAAGGTAACAGCCATGGAAATGTAGATCAGATCTGCTAAGTAGTTAGGGGAAGAAAACATTCAAACCAGTCTCCAAATGGGATTCTGTGGTTACAGTGAATGACCACTCCTGCTTTATTTACCCTGAGATTGCCGAGAATGACATGGCACTTACACTGATGGGCAGATGGCCAGATGAATATCATCATCCCGAGAATATGGAACCACCGCGCTTGCATCAACAGCTTTTTCCCTATTACACAGGCATTCCTGCCATCCACTGGCACTTGGCTCAGCACAGGTAGGCCGACAAGGACATAGTAGACAAGTCCAAAACAGTATTGCACGACGTGAGTCGTGCCATTAGAGAAGACACTGAGGTAGAAGCCCTCTTCGTAAGCTGTGCAGCCACGGAAATACCAGCACTAAGAATGCAGACAGCGCCAGCTTCCCTCCCTGGAACTGTGCTGCCCTGAGAATTCTGAGCAAACCATAAAGCCAGCTTGGAAAAGATGCTCCCAAGAACGGAGATGGAGTAAGGCACCAAAGCAGGAAGCCATTCCACAGCACTGAGATGATATAGAAGTGGGAAAAGTAGGAAAAAATATCTCTTGGGGACATCAAAGGCGCCCCAACACTTGGTTTTCCCAAAGCAGATCAGGTCCTGGAAGAGCGCGCGGCCCAGGAGCAGGCCGGGCGGCAGGAGCTGCAGCAGCAGGGTCAGCAGAAAGGCAGCGGCCAGCGTGAGCCACAGCGAGCGCAGCAGCGGGTTCAGCGCCCAGAGCTCGGCTCTCCCGGAGGAAGCCATGGCCTACGCGCCCGTGTTCCGCGTTCCGGCACCGCCGCCTGGCGCGACCTCGGCTCACCGCAACCTCCGCCTCCCTGGTTCAAGCGATTCTCCTGCCTCAGCCTCCCAAGTAGCTGAGATTACAGGCATGCGCCACTGCTCCCGGCTAATTTTGTATTTTTAGTAGAGGCGGGGTTTCTCCATGTTGATCAGGCTGGTCTCTAATTCCTGACCTCAGGTGATCCGCCCGCCTTGGCCTCTCAAAGTGCTGGGATTACAAGTGTGAGCCATCACGCCTGGCAATCCTCCTTTCAAGAATGAAGCACCACAGCTTTGGGACAGTGACTAGGGTTATCACTCTCTGTCTGCCTTTACCACCCCTGGCTCCCATTCTGGACTTGGTGGGCTTTTGACTTTAAGGGACAATGGAAAAACAAAAAATATTTTATGAATGAAAGTAGTAAGTTCCTTCCAAATGAATGCTATATATGAAAGAGAGAGATTAAATACACAAACTCTATCCACTCTTGGTCCTAATTAATACAAAAATTCTTGCATGTCTTCACTGCTGAAATGGAAACTACCCACTTTTATCACCATTTTCTGAGTTTTCCAGCTTGTTTTCATTCTTAAATTACTGGGTTTTTTTGAAGAAGGACAGGAGGAGTCTGAATATACTGTTTATATTTAAAGGATGATGAAAATGTCAAGTAATGTTTTCTACGAAAGTAACAGGGATTCGTTCATTTCAAATGAGTACTAGATATGAAAGAGAGAGAGGCAGGGAGGAAGAAAGGAAGAATGAATAAGTGAACTGTAACCAACTTTAGTCCTAATTAACACACAAATCCTTACTGGTCCCCTTACTAAAATAGAAAGCAGAAGCTCTGTTGGTGCAGCAAGCCTATATGTGTTGCTTACCTGTTGTCTCACTACCACGTGTGCCTCTCTCTGCCCTACAATGTTGGAGCCAAGAGTTCAAAAATTAGATTTTCAAGCCTCACCTTTAGGTTCTGCCAGCAGGAAACACTGATGGACATTAAAAGATGTCTATCTTCACCCAGTTATTTTCAAATAACAAATATCTAGTCAATAAACCCTATTGCCTAAGGTTTCCCAATATGAAGAATAGGATCACACAGGCAGGACTTGAGCTGAAGGTTTTGTTAGAAACATCTCAAGATCCTCATGTGCATGTTTCAGAATGATGTTCTTACTAACTGGAGAGTGGTCATTGAAATAAAGAAGGATGGTCCTAAGGGATCACTAAAGGTTTAGTTCCTAGAATGCCAAGAATAAAAACTAGTCTCACCCTATTGATCTTGAAGAAAGATACAGAAATATTCTGCTATCGCTGTTTCCCAAAGCCATGGGCCTACAGGAGGTCAAACTTTCTACTCTATTTCCTGGTTGATCTGATGGTGTTCATTTCTATCATGGATACTAAATCTTTCTTAAAGGAATTAAACAACTATGTAGAATTATTATCAGTCTACTGTATTTGAAACA
Source organism: Pongo pygmaeus (assembly GCF_028885625.2). NCBI lineage: Eukaryota > Metazoa > Chordata > Mammalia > Primates > Hominidae > Pongo > Pongo pygmaeus. The sequence continues at coordinate 15,346,502 of NC_072382.2, forward strand.
CGACTTGTACACTAACAGCAGGTGGAGGACAGAGACCCTTCCATGCCTACATCCCAGCCTAGGTTCTGTTTTGAGATTATAATCCAGTCATCAAGAAGTATAGCCAAAGGCACAGCACATTTTATTTGTAAGATCAACTCCACATAAAAATTATACATAGTCATTGTATTATAAGAGACTATGCACGGGTATAATGGCCTATGTTTAAAAGGGGCACTTTTTAAAAACATATGAAGCACTGGGCACTATCCCAACCCAATGTCCTCTCAGGAAGTGGCATCAAAAAGTGATAAATCTGTAGTGAGTGGTTCAAAAATTAAATTTTAAGTAAGCTGTAGCAACAGAGTTTTCAGGATTGCCATGGAAAAACCTAGAATATAGCTACATTTGCACTTTCATTGACTAATGGATGAGACATATTAAGTAGAAGTGACTGATGAGATGCCTCTACCTACAGAGAAAAAAGAAAGGTAGTTAATAAAAAGTTTCCAATGTAACCCCTTGATAAACTTGGCACAGTAAACACACTGACTAATATATTTACCGGTGAACATGGAGGACCTACTATGTGCCAGGGATTAGAGGGAAGGGTTGAAAGAGTTGAAAATTTTTATTCAAGTGTCTGAGCACTATTTAAAGTGAGTGGTTTATCAACTCAGATTATGTTTAAACTATACTAGAGATTTTCATTTATTTGTCATAACTAGGGTAAAGGGAGACTTATTGACAAGACCAGGATATATGTAGACACATGGAAGTAGCATTTTTTCTAAACAGGATTGAAATGTAATGTGAGACTCATCATGTAGTTAGACACTATTTAAACAACAAATACCCTCCTTAGCAGAGATTTGAGCTTTTCCTTCCATATGTCAATATGATCATTTCTATGTGGACACTGCCATGTTTTGTCTCTTCTAAGGATCCTCACTGAGGAGTTTTGAAAATATGGAATCTGAGTCAATCCAAATAAGCTAGCATTGGTTAAGTTTCAGGGAGAATGAGAATTGGTAGAGAGAGGGTCATTTTGGAATTCTGTAAGATTGTTATGGATAGTGCTTGAAGTGGTATCCAAAGACGATGAGCTGAAAGTTTTAAAGAAGACACAATTTGCACATCAGATTACGTTTAAAAATAAACAAACCAGTAAGTCTCATTTTGTCTGAATTCATTTTTTTTCCTTTTACTTATCAGTAGTAGACTTACTACCACTGCTACCTCTCTGCCTTCTACTTGACTTTTTTTTTTAAGGATTAACAAACCTCCATTTAGGGGTGTTAGTCCAAAAAAAAAAAAAAAAAAAAAAAAAGTCCTACCATAGGAAATTGTATTCTAAACAAAAAACATCAGCTCTGGTGAGCTAAATAAAATCCCCAAGACAATCTCTTACAAGTATAAACTGAGAATCCTGGCTCTTTTAGAAGTTATCATTCATAAACTACTAAAAGGTTAACAGCGTTCATCCATTGATCCTGAAGATACAGCAAAGTTTCAGGGATTTCCCCAAAAGTCATAAGGCCATAGTATATTAAGAAAACATCTAAATTATTGCTTTTTTAAAATATTTTAATACAATTATGCCCATTCAAGCCCTTTGATTTATATAAGCTATCAAAATTAGGGGGGAAAAGTTAGGTATTATGTAGAATAAAGAACAACTTAGGCTAAGATTTTTTTAATTTGATCTTAAAGGGTTGAAAACTGAGAAATTTGGCTACTATTCCTGTTTCTGCAAGCATTCCCTGATCTGCGGGGTGGCAGTTAGGTGAGAAGGTGTGTTCAAGTCCTGACTTGCCATTCCCTAGCTACATGATCATGGGGACAATCACCTCTGAGCTCTGTTTAACCCGTTTTACCATATCTTACTTGGATTTCCCAAAAGCAGGACTTGGCAAGGATATTTATGTGCAGGTGATTTATTATAGAAGTGTTCCCAGTAAGGGAATGGGAGAAAAGCAGGACATAGAAGGTAAAGACAACAACAAGCAGGAATGCTATTTAAGGCAGAGTCCTAGCCTCAGTAGGACCCTCAAGAGAGCTCCAAAGTTAAATCCTGCCTCCAAGTTTATCCCTGACTCAAGAAACAGAGCTGGCTTTTCATGCCCCCAAATCACTCAATCATGAGAGTGGGAAGTATTTGTTAAATTTCCAAGCCCGATTGGTATCACTGAAAGCCAGATCACACAGAAGCAGGGAGAGGGACAAACAGAAATAGCAAGAGGGGTCCCAGGGCATTTGGGCAGAGCATCTGTAATGGCCAAAAGGCATTGATAAATACCTCATCATTGCACAGAGAAACTATGCAAACCAACCTCGCTCCAGGGTTGTAATGATGTAAAGCTTCATATTCCAAATGTTTTCCTTTTCATTAGTTCTTAGAGGGTAAACTGTGAACCATCTGGTTCATTATACTCACCCGTATACAATACACATGAAAGGAATTTTGCCAGTGACTCCTTTGTGCATTATATTACAGTGGAGTGCTGAATAAAAAACTGTTCCATATGAGAAAACCTAATGGGACAAAAATACTTTATAAGCTGATGTCATCTCACACAGGAGTTTTAAAGACATTTGAACAATGAACAGATCAAGATAAGATGTAATCTCTTTATACTACACCAAGGTCTCTCTGCAGAGAGCTGGAAAAAGAAAACTGATTCACCAGAAAAATTTTTAAAAAAACACCATCCAAGGCTTCTGATCATCAGTGCAATCAGTTAATATGTGTGGAAATAAAATAACAAGATTGTAATCTTGAAATGCCAGACTAGGAACAAGAGCTACAGCTTCTACTTAACAAGTTTTTTTTCTGATTTGGCTCTTAAACATTATCACAGTGCTGTATCCCAGATGTCTGAAAATATTGAACCAATTGAAGATTTGTGTTTTCTGAACACATGCTCATTGTGGAGATGTCAAAAACACTTATGTTGGTCCAGCGTGGTGGCTCACACCTGTAATCTCACCACTTTGGGAAGGTGAGGCAGAAGCAGGAGGATCACTTGAGCTCAGGAGACCAGCCTGGGCAATATAGCAAGATCTCATCTCTACTAAAAATCAAAAAACAATGAACCGGGTTGAGTGGTTCCAAGCCACTCAGGAGGCTGAGATGGGAGGATTACTTGAGTCCAGGAGGTGGAGGCTGCAGTGAGCTGTGATCATGCTGTAATCATGCCACTGCACTCCAGTCTTGATGACAGAACAAGACTCTGTCAAAAAAGAAAAAAAAGCCACTACGGTTATGGTCAAAGATTCATAATCTTAATACAGGAATAACTTCTGTAAATACATTTAGGTATATGTTTTTCTATTGATAATTTTTACAAAAATGTCGTACTGAATTACTATTTTTCAACCTGTTAAATAATGCAGCAAATATTCTCATAGAAATAAAATGTTTCCAAAAAGAATGAATAGAAATATAGAATTCAATAACATGATTATTTTCCCATTGTGTTGCTATTGAAGGTTATTTTAGTTGAGTATATAAATTGTATGTAAAGTGTGGAAAATAGATATTATATGCTCCTTACTTCTCTTGGTAATTATGTATTCAATAGTGATTTCTAGTATGCAAACTAAAGACCACCAAAAAATCCACTTCTTCATAAAACAATAAGAAAATGGCAGAAATTATCAAATTCAACATTTTTAAGACTCTGAATATTATCCTAAGTCTTGCAACAATTCAAGGAGCATTTATTCAAGAAAAAAATGATAGACTCTCAGTAAGAATGATAGCTTTTTGGCATTGTAACTTGTTCTATTTCAAGTTCCCTCTTCCCAGTACACAGTATCTATGAAAGCCAACAGCCTAGCAGGATCCAGAGGAAACAGATGGTTTGGAGCTCCTTAAAAGCCCCATCTTCAGAGAATTGTCATTTTTTTGACTTTTCCTGAAATCCTGGTTATTTGACTTGACTCTGAATGTGCTCAAGGGGAATAGACCTATAACAAGTAAAGAGATTGGATTAGTAACCAAAAACTACCCACAAAGAAAGTCCAGGCACCACCAGGCTCCACTACTCAATTCTATCAAACATGTAAAAAAAGAATTAGAACCAGTGCTTCACAAAATCTCCCAACAAATAGAAGTGGAGCAGAGGAGAGGCCAAGATGGTCAAGTAGAAACAGCTCCAGTCTGCAGCTCCCGCCGAGATGGAAATAAATGGTGAGTGAATTCTGCATTTCCAACTGAGGTACCCAGATTCTCTTATTGGGACTGACTAGGCTGTTGGTACAACCCACAGAGAGCAAGAAAAAGCAGGGTGGGGTGATGGTTCACCCAGGAGCTGCACAGGGAAAAGGGCCGTCCCTCCCCTAGTCAAGGGAGGCAGTGAGAGATTGTGCTACCCATCTGGGGAGCTACACTTTTCCCATGGATTTTTACAACCCACAGAACCGGAGATTACTTCATGAGCCCACACCACCAGGGCCTTGGGTCTCAAGCACAAAGCTTTGCAGACTCATGACAGCTGCTCAGGTCAGCAGCCGCTCAGGCAGGCACTAAGCTGCAGGAGTTTTTGCCTACTCCAGCAGCTCCTGGAACTCCAGTGAGGCAAGAGATTCATCCACTACTGTGGGAAGGAAACTGAAGCCAGGGTGCCAAGCAGCCTTGCTCAGCAGATCACACTCCCACAGAACCCTGCAAGCTATGACCCACTGTCTTGGAATCCCCACTGGCCAGCACAGCAGCCTGCAGTCTGCCTAAGATGACTGAGTACCTGGGGGGAGGGGCCACCACCATTACTGCAGCTCTAGTCAGCGGTTGGGGGATTCACCCCAGTGCAGTGCACCTGCTCTGCTAAGGGACAGCCAGACTGCTTCCTTAAGCAGGTCCCTGATTCCATGCCTCCTTACTGCATAAGACCTCCCAACAGGGGTTGCCAGACACCTCACACAGGAAAGTAACAGCTGGCATCTGGTCAGTCCTGCCCTGGGACAAAGCTCCCAGAGGAAGGCACAGGCAGCAATCTTTGCTGTTCTGCGGCCTCAACAGGCGATACCCAGGCAAACAGGGTCTGAAGTGAACCCCCAGAAAATGCAGCAGGCTTGCAGAAGAGTGGTCTGAACGTTCAAAGAAAAACAAACAGAAAGCAACAACATCAACAAAAAAAGACCCCACAAAAACTCCATCCAAAGGTCAACAGCCTCAAAGGTCAAAGGTAGATACATCCAAGAAGATGAGGAAAAATCAACACAAAAATGCTGAAAATTCCAAAAGCCAGAATGCCTCTTCTCCTCCAAATGATTACAACACCTCTTCAGCAAGGGCACAGAACTGGGCTGAATCTGAGATAGATGAACTGACAGAAGCAGGCTTCAGAAAGTGGGTAATAATGAACTTCGCTGAGCTAAAGGATTATGTTCTAACCCAAAGTAAAGAAGCTAAGAATCAGGATAAAAGATTACAAGAGCTTTTAACTAGAATAACCAGTTTAGAGAAAAACATAATGACCTGATGGAGCTGAAAAACACAGCACAAGAACTTTATGATGCAAACACAAGTATCAATAGCTGAATTGGCCAAAGTGGAAGAAAGAATATCAGAGCTTGAAGAATATATTGTTGAAATAAGGCAAGCAGACAAGATTAGAGAAAAAAGAATGAAAAGAAATGAACAAAACTTCTGAGAACTATGGGACTATGGAAAAAGACCAAACCTATGAGTGATTGGAGTACCTGAAGGAGACGGGGAAGATGGAACCAAGTTTGGAAAACACACTTCAGGATATCATCCAGGAGAACTTCCTAACCTAGCAAGACAGACTAACCTTCAAATTCAGGAAATCCAGAGAACCCCAATAAGATACTCCACGAGAAGATCAACCCCAAGACACATAATCATCAGATTTTCCAACGTTGAAATGAAGGAAAAAAAATGTTAAGGGCAGTCAGAGAGAAAGGCCAGGTAACCTACAAAGGTAAGCCCATCAGACTAACAGCAGGCCTCTCAGTGGAAACCCCATAAGCCAAAAGAGATTGGGGGCCAATATTCAACATTCTTAAAGAAAAGAATTTCCATCTCAGAATTTCATATCCAGCCAAACAAAGCTTCATAAGAGAAGGAAAAATAAAATCCTTTTCAGACAAGAAAATGCTAAAGGATCTCATCACCAGAAGGCCTTCCTTGCAAGAGTTCCTGAAGGAAGCATTAAATATGGAAAGGAAAAATCATTAACGACCACTACAAAAACACACTAAAGTACACAGACCAATGACACTGTGAAGCAACTACATTAACAAGTCTGCAAAATTAACCAGCCAGCATCATGATGACAGGACCAAATTCACAAATAGCAATATCAACCTTAAATGTAAATGTGCTAAATGCCCCAATTAAAAGACACAGAATGGCAATCTGGATAAAAAGACAAGATCAATTGGTGTGCTGTATTCAAGAGACACATCTCATATGCAAAGACATAAATAGGATAAAAATAAGGGGATGGAGGAAAGTTTACCAAGCAAATGGAAAGCAGAACAAAGCAGGAGTTGCAATCCTAGTTTCTGACAAAATAGAATTTAAACCAACAAAGGTCAAAAAAGACAAAGAAGGTCATTACATGGTAAAGGGTTCAATTCAACAAGAAAAGCTAACTATCCTAAATATATATGAACCCAACACAGGAGCACCCAGATTCATAAAATAAGTTCTTAAAGACCTACAAAGAGACTTAGACCCCCACACAATAGTGGGAGACTTTAATACTGCACTGTCAATATTAGATCAGACAGAAAATTAACAAAGATATTCAGGACTTGAACTCAGCTCTGGATCAAGCAGACCTGATAGATATCTACAGAACTCTACACCCCAAAACAACAGAATATACATTCTTCTCAGCGCCACATGACACTTACTCTAAAATTCATCACATAATTGGAAGTAAAACACTCCTCTGCAAATGCAAAAGAACTGAAATATAACAGTCTCTCAGACCACAGCATAATCAAATTAGAACTCAAGATTAAGAAACCCACTCAAAACCACACAATTACATGGAAATTGAACAACCTGCTCCTGAATGACTTCTGGGTAAATAATGAAATTAAGGCAGAAATCAAGTTCTTTGAAACCAATGAGAACAAGGAGACAATGCATCAGAATCCCTGGGAGGCAGCTAATGCAGTGTTAAGAGGGAAATTTATAGCACTAAATGCCCACATCAAAAAGCTAAAAAGATTTCAAATTAACACCTAACATCAAAACTAAAAAGAACTAGAGAAACAAGAGAAACCCCAGAGCTAGCAGAAGACAAGAAATAGCCAAGCTCAGAGAAGAACTGAAGGAAATAGAGACACGAAAAACCCTTCGAAAAAAATCAATGGATCTAGAAGCTGCTTTTTTGGAAAAAAAAAAATCAACAAAATAGGTAGACCACTAGCTAGACTAATAAAGAAGAAAATAGAGAAGATTCATATAAACACATTCAGAAATGGTAAGGGGGATACCACCACTGACCCTACAGAAATACAACCAACCATCAGAGAATACTATAAACACCTCAAACTAGAAAATCTAGAAAAAATGGATAAACTCCAGGACACGTACACTCTTCCAAGACTGAACCAGGAAGTTGAATCCCTGAATAGATCAATAACAAGTTCTGAAATTGAGGCAGTAATAAATAGCCTACCAAACAACAACAACAACAAAAGGCCAGGACCAGTTGGATTTACAGCTGAATTCTACCAGAGATACAAAGGGGAGCTGGTGCCATTCCTTCTGAAACTATTCCAAACCATTGAAAATAAGGAACTCCTCTCTAACTCATGTTATGAGGCCAGCATCATTCTGATACCAAACCCTGACAGAGATACAACAAAAAAAGAAAACTTCAGGCCAATATCCCTAATGAATATCAATGTGAAAATCCTCAATAAAATACTGGCAAACTGAATCTAGCAGCACATCAAAAAGCTTATACACCACAATCAAGTTGGCTTCCTCCCCAGGATACAAGACTGGTTCAACATATGCAAATCAATAAATGCAATTTGTCACATAAACAGAACTAAAGACAAAAACCATAAGATAATCTCAATAGATACAGAAAAGTCCTTTGAGAAAATTCAACATCCCTTCATGTTAAAAACTCTCAATAAACCAAGTATTGAAAGAACATACCTCAAAACAGTAAGAGCCATTTATGACAAACCCACAGCCAATATCAGAATGAAAGGGCAAAACCTGTATACTTTCCCCTTGAAAAATGGCACAAGACAAAGACGCCCTCTCTCAGCACTCTTATTCAACATAGCTGGAAGTTCTGGCCAGAGCAATCAGGCAAAAGAAAGAAAGGAATGGTATTCACATAAGAAGAGAGAAAGTCAAATTGTCTTTGTTTGCAGATGATGTGATCCTATATCTAGAAAACCCCATGGACTCAGCCAAAAGCTTCTTAAGCTGATAAACAACTTCAGGAAAATCTCAGGATACAAAATTAATGTGCAAAAATCACAAGCATTCCTATACACCAAAAACAGACAAGCAGAGAGCCAAATTATAAATGAACTCCCATTCACAATTGCCACAAAGAGAATAAAATGCCTAGGAATACAGCTAACAAGGGAAGTGAAGGACTTCCTCAAGGAGAACTACAAATCACTGCTCAAGGAAACCAGAGAGAACACAAACAGATGAAAAAACATTCCATGCTCTTGGATAGGAAGAATCAATGTCGTAAAAATGCCCATACTGCCCAAAGCAATTTCTAGATTCAATGCTCTTCCTATTAAACTACCATTGACATTCTTGACAGAATTAGAAAAAAAAAAAACTATTTTAAAAATCATATGGAATGGAAAAAGAGCTTGTAGAGCCAGGACAATCCTAAACAAAAAGAACAAAGCTGGAGGCATCATGCTACCCAACCTCAAACTATACTACAAGGCTACAGTAATCAAAACAGCATGGTACTGGTGCAAAAACGGACACATTAACCAACGAAACAAAATAGAGAACTCAGAAGTAAAACTGCACATCTACAACCATCTGATCTTTGACAAACCTGACAAAAACAAGCAATGGGGAAAGGATTTCCTATTTAATAAATGGTGCTGGGAGAACTGGCTAGTCATATGCAGAAAATTGAAACTGGATCCCTTTCTTCTACCTTACACAAAAACTAACTCAAGATGGATTAAAGACTTAAATGTAAAACCCAAAACTATAGAAACCCTAGAAGAAAATCTAGGCAATACCATTCAGATCATACACATGGGCAAAGATTTTATGATGACATCGCCAAAAGCAATTGCAACAAAAGCAAAAATTGACAAATGGGATCTAATTAAACTAAAGAGCTTCTGCACTGCAAAAGAAACTATCATCAGAGCAAACAGACAACCTACAGAATGGGAGAAAATTTTTGCAGTCTATCCATCTGACAAAGGTCTAATATCCAGAATCTACAAGGAACGTAAGCAAGTTTACAAAAAAAAAAAACCACAAAAACAAAAAAAACATTAAAAAGTGGGCAAAGGGGTGTGGTGGCTCATGCCTGTAATCCCAGCACTTTGGGAGGCCAAGGCACATGAATCACTTGAGGGCAGGAGTTCAAGACCAGCCTGACCAACTTGGTGAAACCCAGTCTCTACTAAAAATACAAAAAAAATTTAGCTGGGCATGGTGGCACATGCCTGTACTCCCAGCTACTCGGGAGGCTGAGGCAGTAGAATCACTTGAATCTGGGAGGCAGAGGTTGCAGTGAGCCAAGACCACACCACTGCACTCCAGCCTGGGTGACAGAGCAAGACTCCATCTCAAAAAAAAAAAAAAAAAAAGTGGGCAAATGACATGAACAGACACTTCTCAAAATAAGACATACATTTGGCCAAAAAACATAAGAATAAAAGCTCAACATCACTATCATTAGATAAATGAAAATTAAAACCACAATGAGATACCATCTCACACCAGTCAGAGTGGCGATTATTAAAAAGTCAAGAAACAACAGGTGCTAGAGAGGTTGCAGAGAAATAGGAACTCTTTTACACTGTTGGTGGGAATGTAAATTAGTTCCACCACTGTGGAAGACAGTGTGGTGATTCCTAAAAGATTTACAGCTGGAAATACCATTTGACCAAACAATCTCATTACTGGGTATATACCCAAAAGAATACAAATTCTATTACAAGGATTCATGCACGTGTATGTTCACTGCAGTACTATTCACAATGGCAAAGACATGGAATCAACCCAAATGCCCATCAATGATAGATTGGATAAAGAAAATGTGGTACATACATACCATGGAATACTATGCAGCCATAAAAAGGAATGAGATTATGTCCTTTGCAGGGACTTAGGTGAAGCTGGAAGCCATTGTCCTCAGCAAGCTAATACAGGAACAGAAAACCAAACACTGCATGTACTCACTTAAAGGTGGGGGCTGAACAATGAAAACACATGGACACAGAGAAGGGAACAACACACATAGGGGTTTGTCAGGGGAGGGTGGGGAAGTAGAGCATTAGGAAAAATAGTTAATGCGTGCTGGGCTGGATACCTAGGTGATGGATTGATAGTTGCAGCAAACCACCATGGCATACATTTACCTATGTAACAAATCTGCACATCCAGCACATGTACCCCGGAACTTAAAATAAAATTTTAAGAAATTAAAATAAATATTTTTTAAAAAAAGAAATAGAAGAGGGCACATTATTCAACTCATTCTATGAGGTATTACCCTGATATTAAAACCAAAGACATCACAAAAAGAAACTATAGCTCAATGTACCTTATGAATATACATAAAAAAACTTCCAACCCAAATGCCCATCAATGATAGATTGGATAAAGAAGATGTGGTACATATGCACCATGGAATAGTATGCAACCATAAAAAGGAAGAAGATCATGTACTTTGCTGGGACATGGATGGAGTTGGAAGCCATTATCCTCCACAAACTAATGCAGGAACAGAAAATCAAATACCGCATGTTTTCACTTATAAGTGGGAGCTGAATGATGAGAACACAGGGACACATGGGGGACAACAACACACACTGGGGCCTGTCAGGGGGATGGGGAGGGAGAACATCAGGAAGAATAGCTAATGCATGCTGGGCTTCATACCTAGGTGATGGGATGATCTGTGTAGCAAACCACCCTGGCACATGTTTACCTATGTAACAAACCTGCATATCCTGCACATGTACCCCTGAACTTAAAGTTGAAGAAAAAAAAGAAGAAATCATTGTCTAACCATACCCCCCAACAAAAAATAAAAACTTCAGCATACCATATCCAGCAACATCTAAAAAGGATTAAGCAGTATGACTAAATGGGATTTATCCCAGGAAAAGGATATGTTGGCTCCACATAACAAAAATCAATGTAATACACCATATTAATACAAGAAACGGCAAAACCCATATGATCATTTCAGTAGTTTCAGGGGAAAAAAACTATAAAATTAAATACCATTTATGATAAAAACTCTCCACAACTAAAGATAAAAGGGGACAGCCTCAACCTGATTAAGAGCACCTGTGAAAATCCCACAGCCAGCATCATATTTAACGATGAAAGACTGAAAGCTTTTCCCTTATAATCAGAAATAATACAAAGATGTTCACTCTCACAACTTGTATCCGATATTGTCTGGAGGTTCTAGCTAGGAACATTAGGCAAGAAGATAAAACAAAAATTATCCAGATTGGAAAGGAAGATTTAAACTATCTCTATTTAAAGATGACATGAGGCCTGGCACAGTGGCTCACACCTGTAACCCCATCACTTCAGGAGGCCAAGGTGGGCAGATCACTTGAGGTCAGAAGTTCGAGACCAGCCTGCCCAACATGATGAAATCTGGTATCTACTAAAAATAAAAAAATAAATAGCTGGACGTGGTGGCACACACCTGTAGTCCCAGCTACTTGGGAGACTTGAGGCAGCAGAATTGCTTGAACCCAGGAGGTGGAGGTTGCAGTGAGCTGAGTTCATGCCACTGCACTCTAGCCTGGGCAACAGATTAAGACTGCATAGAGAGAGAGAGAGACAGACAGACAGACAGACAGACATGATCTTGTATATAGAAAATCATAAGAGATCCACCCAAAAAAAAAAAAACTATTACAACTAATAAGCATGCTCACTAATGTTGTAGAAGACAAGATCAATTGACAGAAATCAATTATATTTCTGTGTACTAGCAATGAACAATTTGGAAAGAAAATTAATAAAACAGCTTCAACTTCAGTTGGATCCTGGCAGCGGCTGCAGCGGTTCTCTTCTGTGTCTCTCTTTGCCACCTCCTTTTCACTTCAGGAACACGTGTGCACATATATTTGTTTAAATAACTATTCTTAATTCTTTTGCATATATAACCAGGAATTAAATTGCTGTCTGTTATTTAAGCCACTGCAAGATTCTTCCCTTCTTCCCAATAGTAAAGCAGGAATATTAGAAATGTTTTATATTTGAAAAAGACCTGTATGTGAACCCAGAATCCTTAACCTTGGTTTTCTTTAACCTCTCTAGAAAAACCCTTATCTGTGAAATATTTTATCATTAATCATATTAATGTTTTCATTTTGCGCAAAGCAATTAGTACTCAATTTAAAATTATCTTCCTTTAAAAGTAGCTAAGTTTGCTGTGTCCAGCAAGAGACTGACAGTCATGGCTGTGTGACCTTTTGTAGGTTACTTAATCTTTTTGAACTTCATTATCCTCTTCTGTACAATGGAGATAATAAGACCTACCTCACAGGATTATTGTGCAGTCCCTGTCTTTCTTAAGACAGAAAAAGTTTCACATTGAAGCTAACCCATCATTTAACCACTCTTCTAAGCACCATATATTTTGTTTCACAAATTTGCTATTCATTCAGAAAAATAATTTGAAAAGTGAGTAAATTCTACACAATTATAGTTCTCAAATGACTTGTACATTATGGTTCCTGTTCACATTTTACTACATGTAATCTTCTAAGGTTTTTAGATTTCTTTGGAGGTTGGAGGTGGCAATATCGCGAAGGCAGCTAACTTTTCAACATTCTTGGATCAAGCTGATATTTTGTTGAAAAGAATTCCTGCATTTCTAAAAGAACTAGGGCTGAAGCAAAAATCAGTTCCAATGAACAGGTGTCCAAATGGGGTGTTTAATAAAATCTAATCATTTTAAACAACTCTGGTGTTTCAGTGTTTTGTTTTGATCCTGTGAGTATTAAAACTAGTATTTTAGGTGAGTGGTAAAGAAAGAAACCAAACAATAGAATAAAGAGTTGTTCCCAGGAAAGAACTGAAGTTGGGACAAATAAATTATTAACTTTGATTGTTAGACCTTTCATTGAAGACATTCAGCCAAAGACTCGTCATCTTTAGAAAAATAAAAGACTAGGCAACTCCAAAAAATTAAATATACAGTTACCATTTGAGCCACAAATTTCAGTCCTAGGTATTTACCCAACACAATCGAAAACAAATGTTTACACATAAACATGTACACAAATGTATAGCAGTAACAAAAAATGAAAACAATTATTCAGCCATAAAAAAGAGTGCAGTATTGAGACATGCTATGATATAGATAAACTTTGAAAACATGCTAAGCAAAAGTCACGAAAGGCCACATATTGTATGATTGAATTTATATGACATATCCAGAGTATGCAAATCTATAGAAAGAGAAATTAGACTTGTGGTTGCCTATAACTAGGGGAGAGGAGGCAGTGGAGTGACCGCTGATAGGTATGGGTGCATTTTTGAGAAGTGATTAAAATATCCTGGAATTAGAGAGCAGTGATTGTTGTACAACTTTGTCAATGTACTAAAAACCACTGTATTGTACACTTAAATGTTTAATTATTCTTTCCTAATCCATGCCTGCTACTTAAACTGATTACTACAGTCCTTCATTTTGTTTTTAATACTGTTGAAATTCTAGATCCTGCCCTTTAAATGGAAAATCTTTATAATAAATTATAAACCTAAGAAAGAAATGAAGCCACCAAGGCAGAGATTCTTTGACTCATAAAACTCCAAGAATCTGATTTGAATCAAAATACTCATATGAATATTAACATTGCTTTTGTATACTATGGAAATTATTCACAATAGCAAAGACTTGGAACCAACCCAAATGTCCAACAATGATAGACTGGATTAAGAAAATGTGGCACATATACACCATGGAATACTATGCAGCCATAAAAAATGATGAGTTCATGTCCTTTGTAGGGACATGGATGAAACTGGAAATCATCATTCTCAGTAAACTATCGCAAGAACAAAAAACCAAACACTGCATATTCTCACTCATAGGTGGGAATTGAACAATGAGAACACACGGACACAGGAAGGGGAACATCACACTTCGGGGACTGTTGTGGAGTGGGGAGGGATAGCATTGGGAGATATACCTAATGCTAGATGACGAGTTAGTGGGTGCAGCACACCAGCATGGCACATGTATACTTACGTAAGTTAACTGCACATTGCGCACATGTACCATAAAACCTAAAGTATAATAATAATAATAATAATAATAAAAGAAAACATTTTAAACATTAACCAAATTGTTCCATATACAATCTGTCCTTGAAAGGTAATTTTAAAGGGGTCTTATAAGACCCTGAAAACTTTAGAAATGGTTTTCATGCCACAGGGGGAAAAAAAAATCTTCAAAAGAAACCTACAGCTCTGATTGGTTATTCTACTTCATAGTTTGTGGCTCCTGTAATAACATTGTGGCTGATGTCTCTGCCTCTCTTAGTGTCTCATATTTAGTTGTATAAACTTTGTAAAGTTGGCTTATTAATTCTTTGGCCTTTGTAATGATTTCCCTATATCCATAATAAGTCATACTTTGAAATATGGGAAAAACCACAAAGGCCAAAGAAATTAGAAATCTGCAAACTTTCATGTGGTAAGTTTTGTAGATGTGAAACAGCAGATTGAAGGAAATCAGAATTGTTTGTATAGGACACACATATCTCTAAATGGGAGAGTGTGGGTGTGGTTATTCACCACTTAATTTTCCTATAAATATACTACCTTTTTTTTTTTTTTTTTGAGACGGAGTCTCACTCTGTTGCCCAGGCTGGAGTGTAGTAGCATGATCTCAGCCCACTGCAACCTCTGCCTCCCAGGTTCAAGCAATTCTCCCTGTCTCAGCCTCCTGAGTTGCTGAGATTACAGGTGGCCGCTAGGCTAATTTTTGTATGTTTAGTAGAGACAGGGTTTTGCCATGTTGGCCAGGCTGGTCTCAAACTCTTGACCTCAGGTGATCCGCCTGCCTCGGCCTCCCAAAATATACTATTTTTGTCATATTGTAAAACCACTGCATACTGAATGCAGAGTCCACTTTTCTTCCTCCACCAAAAGTTAATGTTGAATAGTCTGTATGTTGCTGTCAGAAAACTCTCGCTCTACTCCTCCCTAGTTCTATTGCCTTAATCACCTGGATTCAACTTCATTCCAGTGATAAAACCAGAGAAAAGCAAAAGATACAGGAGATTTTATCATCAACTTCTATTAAGCATTCAAGGATCAAAAAATTCCAATCTTTTTTTTTTTTTGAGACAGTCTCGCTCTGTCACCCAAGCTGGGGTGCAGTGACGCAATCTTGGCTCACTGCAACCTCCACCTCTCGGGTTCAAGCGATTCTCCTGCCTCAGCCTCCTGAGCAGCTGGGACTGGACAGGCACATGCCACCACGCCTGGCTAATTTTTCATATTTTTTTTAGTAGAGACAGCATTTCACCGTGTTAGCCAGGATGGTCTCGATCTCCTGACCTCATGATGTGTCCGCCTCGGCCTCCCAAAGTGCTGGGATTATGGGGTAAGCCACTATGCCTGGCCAAAACTTCCAATCTTAACTAAACTGTTTCAAAACTTGACAAGGGGCATATGAGAAAGAACGAATTATAGACCAATCTCATTCATGGCCATAGATGTCAAAATTAGAAACAACATACTAGCAAATCCGCCTCCACCTCAAACCTCCTCAGATGTTTTTTTCCTCTGATTTCCCCTAGTGAATTCTACCTCTGCTGTCACCCATTTTTTCATCGCCTTCTTCTTCAAAGGAAGAATGTAAATCCCAGTTTACCAACATGCAAGTTTCAGTTACATATCTGTTGAACAGATGCATGATCTATGGTAAACTGTTACCCATTTTTGCCTCAGTTACTATGAAAACTAGGAACAATGCCTGCTTTACAATGCTTCTAGACTTTAGGGGATGTAAGGACTAAAAAAGACTTGAGAGTGCTTGGATAGTTATACTACTATATATGTTGAAGCATTCTCCTCCACAATGGGCTATGTGCCATGATATTTTATGGCCAAGTCAAGATTCCCACTGGTCTTCCTATCCTGAAAGTACCAAATTCAAGTAATTCAAGAGCCATAAAAAAATCTCACACTGACAGTACACACAGTGCTACTGCAAGGTACAACCTAGGGGTTAGTTTATTATTTGAACTGCTTGCAGCTCTTACCTCTTTCTGAATCTCACACTCAGTGTCAGGGTAATTAAACTCATATCCCTTCGCAGTTACATTGGTTACAGGACAGCCAGTTCCCAGAGACGCTTCATCAGAATGCAAAATACGATCTTGACCAAGTAAAGTTGGTTCAGCCACAACCCAGAACATAGAGGAAGTACATCCTACTGGCACTGTTGAAAAAAAAAATTTTTGTTAAAGATTTAGATAGCAGTTTTATGCTAAACAACACCCAGAGAAAGTTTGAACATAGCATATTTAAACATATATATATACACCACTGTAAAACAGCCTTGAGAGATACAATATGATCACTCAGATGAAATGGTAAAATTGTAAATGAAGGATCAGTCCCATTCAAGCTTATCTGGAAACAACCTCTGTCTCCTCCCCTGCCAGTACTGTTTCCTTAAAAGTTCAACATTAAGCTAAATATGGGATGCTGTCTCTGCTTCTTTTGCTGTATGGGGCTGCCCATGGATTGGGGGAGCCTCAAGCTGGTGTGCTAGCCTTGAGTTCACATAATTAGGCCAGTGTAAATGACGGATAGGGCACTGAAGCTGTAGCTTCTATGGCCTCTGACTCTCATCCCTGGCAGACATCTACATCCCGTGTGGGTGAAGAGACAAGGGAAACTGTACCTTGGGGCATTTGCTAGACCTGCCAATAAGATGAAGATCTGCACCTGCTCTGTCTTCACCCTGTATCCTTCTATGATGCAAAAGGAAGATAGTCTCAGATTAAAACCTTGTGTGGTGAGTCTGTCAACTCAAAACATTCACAGCTGTGGTGCTGCAACAGCATTTCTTCATTTTGTGTCCATTAATTCTACTACCAGAAGCATATCCAAAAAACATTTGTAGACAAAAACATGTCCTATAGATACAGCAATTCATCACTGTATTTTCATGATTAAAAAAAACTAGAAATAACAAAATTACATGTATTTTATATGTATTATTTCTATCCAATAACTTTTTACATAAAGAAAAATATATAGTTTAGATGAGAAAAGATTACTGTAAAATATGGAAAAAGTAAGTGGAATGCAAATAAAACTATTAATATTAATGATAACAACTTTATGACTTAGGGAGAATAAGAAGTGAAAGGAGAAAGAATGAAGAACTTTATTTTCTCAACCTGATTTATAATCACTAACTCATGACCACTTAGGAGGCAACAGGGCAGGACAGGAGGCAGGTGGCAGGATTATGAGTGGGAGATCAGGATGGGAGGTGGAAGAGCAAGTTGAAACCTTAAATAGAGAAATATTTTTCCACAGGTAGCGTGAATAGGGTGACAAAACACAACAGAAAACACCTAAATCCAGAGGAAGAATAAAACTAGCTCTTTCCCAAGTATTAGGATAAACTAGATAAATCACTTGTTTTGTGGGGTGGTAGAGAGCAAACAAGAGAAAGCAATACCACTACAGCAGTCAGAAAACTATATTGGAAAGTCACTTCTACTCAACACAGCAAAGAGTAAAAGGCCCACAACCACTAAGAAACTATGCCTTCAAACAACAAAACATAAAGGTCACTTGTACCTGACTCTTGCTCAGAAAGAGTCAAAATCGTGCACAAAAGGAAAGACGACTGTAACCTCACAAAATCTTTCATGACGTCAGCTGCCAACTAATGACCCCTGAAAAATTCAGGAAATTGGAAGCAGCTGCCCTGCTTTGGATACTTTTATACCTGCTTCCACACCCAGCTGACTACATTTACAAATCACTTCTGCCAATGGCTCATATTTTCCAGGAATGTATTGTTTTTGCCAATTTAAATTGCTTAATGTTTGGAAAATACAGTAAGTATAAAGAACAAAATTAAAACTCTTTATAAAAACCACTATTTTTATATTCACAGAAAGAATTTTTTCTCCCTGCTGAAACTTGACATTCTCTTGATCACTCCAGAACCAAAATCAGGGCTGCAAATAAAGTGTCATTGACAAATCTTTGAGAACTGTGACTTCTTCAAGCCCTCCAAAGTTCCTAGAACAGAATGTTCACAGAGGGTCAATGCATGTTTATTGAATTGTTGGGAAATGATTTTCAAACTTTAGCAGCACCAAAAACACCTGCAGCACTTGTTAATACACCGATAACTGAACTGTGTTCTGGAGATTCTTATTCAGGGCTGGGAATGGGAGGGCCAAGAATTTACATTTCTGAAAGTTTCCAGGTGCTGCTGATGCTGCTGACACCAGGATCACACTTTGAGATCGTGCCTCAGGCATGGTCACTTTAGAAAGTATTTATTTCAATGGCTCCCAAATTTTAGATTAATTTTCAAAATTATCTGGAACACCATTTAAAAATATGTGTATTCTAACCCCAGTCTAGTCCATTGAGATCTGTTGTAGCTGGAAATGTAAGAATGCATATGAGTCACTGCAGGGTCTTGTCAAACATGCAAGTTCTCACAGTCAAACTCAGTGGGGCAAGACTCAGGAATCTGCATTTTAAAACAACTGCCCCCAGGTGATTCCTGGAGGCTCACACTTTGAGAAACTCTAAGCAGAAGTCCTCAGGGCTGCTGATGAGGGCGGAGGGAGGCAGATCTCCAATTCTTTTTCAGTTATTTTCATTTTATTTATATCTGTTTTATATTAGATCCTTTTGGGTTTTTTTTTTTTTTGAAAACACCAACATTATAAATTCTCAGCATCCTTTGAACTGAAATGTAACATCATTATTTTAAATAAAAAATCAGATGTGCCTGGGGCTACTCATTAAATGACATCTTTGATGGATCAATAAGGAATAAAACAATGAATCCAAATCCTATTTCTCATCATATAGTCTCCTGAGACTTCCAACATCCATAATATAAACTTTGCAAAACATGTATGTTATCTGCGCCACCAGTCATTAATCTTTTGAGAATCTGGAATGACCTAAAAGAAAACAGAGACCAGTCCAACTAGCATGACATTGGGCCAAGTTCCAGAATCAGTAGTCTAAACAAAGCCTTCCCATAAGAGATATAAAAAATAAAATAAAAATTCCTTCACCCAATAAAACATGTCACATCTCCCAGCTTCTTCTACACACCCACAGATTATAACAGAAAAAAAGAGATGGAATAATTCAGTTTGCTACCATACCACTTTGAATCACCCTCAGATCTGGGAAGGAAGAGCCTCTGCTCAGGGACCCATGCATTAGAGGGTATCGCTCTGAACTTCTCCATCATGTTCTTCTCTGGGCACAAGAAATGTGTTGAAACAAAGGAACATGCCATCCAAATCCCAAGCCTTCATAATTTCCTGCCCAAATGGCCTTGAATGGCCATGGGCAGGGGAGGGTAGTACAGTGGAGATAGATGGTGGCTCTCACCACATTGCAGTGTTCCAGTATGAAATTCTAGAGATTCTAGACTCTGAGAATTCTAGACTAAAGTCTATCCTTCTATCTCATTATGAAAGTCAGTTTGTCAAAATAGGAGACATATCTTGTTTAACAGTTTCTTCATTTAAAGCTTTTATATAAATATACATGATATGTGCCTCCACTTGTACCCTTGCTCCAGTCCCCATGCATGTGAGGTGGGAGCAGACTTGGGGCCGTTTGTCCTCCACACAAAGTATTAGTTTGGTGCAAAAGTAATCTCGGTTTTGCCATTACTTTTAATTTGCAATGACTTTTAATGGCAAAAATCGCGATTAGTTTTGCACTACCCTAATAACTTGTCTTGGGAGAGATCTACTGATTTCCTTGGGAACCCTCTTAGGGACTTGTCTTGCTTTGCCAATAAGCCTGAAAGGACCTGAGTTTCACTAAACATCTTTGTGCTTAGGTCACTCGTCAATGTTCACCTTCAGTAAGTCAAGCAAATAATCAGAATTATGTAACTCTTACTGAGCATGGATGGAGAGAGGTGAAACAAAAGATATTGATTATTTCAAAGTGGATCTGCTTGATGAGATAAAGGAATTCTGGGTAAATGTCAACAACATACTTAATGCTTGGGTCACTTTGACTTTAACCCCGGATGTTTACATCCCCATGGCACTCCTGATTTCCATGGAAGGCCCCTCTATCATTTACTTTTTTCCTAGTTTGCTCCTGTAAAAACTTCTAATATTTATCCAATGAGATTATCTACCAGTATGTGTTATTAATTTATCATTTGGCTTAAGGATCTGAGGTTCCTTTCAGCAAACATTTTGATAACCTCTTACATCATAGGCGTTTTGCATGGTACAGTGGAGGACACAATAGTGAACGAGAAAGATGTATCGCTACCTTTGAGGAATTCGCAGTCAGGCAGGGAAACAAACATTAAATACACACAGTTAAGAAATAATTCTGCAAAAAATTAATTGCTATTCTCATAAGTGCTACAAACGAAAGTACAGAATGTCAAGAGAGTGGCTAACAAATGGCCAGAAAGTACTCGTTCTTAGAGATCACATTTCAAGTCTGGAGTTTTATTCAAAATGGAGTGGAAGGCTTCAAGGATTTAACCAGGAATGAGGATTTTAAAATATTTTTTAAAAACATCAGCACAATAACAACATATCTCTATTGCAAAAGAAAATTCAAAACTTCCATTTTCTTGGATTAAAAGTCTTAAGACAGTGTATTTCAGACTGTGTTCCTCAAGAATTCCTTCTCTAAATGTGGTCCATATATGACTCAAGTTGGAGAAGTGCTGCTGTAGGAGTTGGGGCGGAGAATGGCTTGGAGAGGGGTACAAGTGAATAGTAATACACAAATGTGGAAGCTATTTCGGAGAGGGCAAGAAACTGGAAATGTTGACCAGAGTATTGGCAGGAAAGGCAGGGCGAAACAGACTGTCCCAGAAGGTAGAATGTGTCACTCTGGTTGGTTGGTTAAGTGATCAAAGGAGACAGAAGTATCAGGCATAACAACCAGACTTTGGGCAGGTATAACTGAGTTGATGGTTATTAGTGAGACAATAATAGCCATCAATTACGTACTGCTTATTACGCACCAGGTACTACTCTAAGACCCTCCATATATTAACTCATTGACTCCTCATGAAAACCTAGGATATAAGAACTATTTTCTACATTTTGGAGACCTAGAGAAATTAAAGATTTACTGAAGGTCACAGAGCTATTAAAATGGCAAAGATGGCTAAACTGATAAAGAAGTAAGTTTGCAATGGAAAACTAAGAACTCAATTTTGGATATGCTGATTTTTAAATTGCTATAAGACATCCAAGTAGAATTACAGAGAAGGCATTTGGCTATAAGTTGGGACTCAAGAGAATCTAACATAAAAGTAAAAATTGGGAAGATATTAGGCTATTTGATGGTTTGAATGTGGGTGAGAACACCTAGAGAGCGTGTGTAGCATGAGAAATAATATTAGTACAAAGCTCTGAGGTCATACATCATTTAAAGTTTCAAAAAAGATTGGTAGTGAGTACAAAGAGGGAGTCAAAAAAAAACTGGGAGAAAAATTACAGGGCTAAGCGTTGATGATATTGCAACAGAAAACGTGGGGAAAATGTATCTAGAATTTGAAGGAAGAATCAACTATATTCAGTGATTTTTAAGAATTCAGGTAGAAAATACAACCCACAAAATGGGAGAATATTTGCAAATTAGGTATCTAGAATATACACAAAGAACTCTTACAGCTCACTAATAAAAAGATGTATGGAAACCCAATTAAAACAATTAGTTCTGAATAGTTTTCTCTTTAAAAAAGATGCCAGGTGTGGTGGCTTATGCCTGTAATCCCAGTACTTTGGGAAGACGAGGAATGCAGATCACTTGAGGCCAGGAGTTCAAGACCAGCCTAGCCAACATGGAGAAACCCTGTCTCTACTGAAAACAAAATACAAAAAATAGCTGGACGCAATAGCACAGACCTATAATCTCAGCTACTCGGGAGGCTGAGATATGAGAGCTGCTTGAACTCAGGAGGTGGAGGTTACAGCTAGCTGATATCGTGCCACTGCACTCCAGCCTGGGCAACAGAGCAAGACTGTCTCAAAAAAAATATATATATATATATATATATGTGTGTGTGTGTGTGTGTGTATTTGTATATATATTAGATATATACAAATATCCAATAACTTCATGAAAAGATGTTCAACATCATTAGTCATTAGAGAAGGTAGAGACAATGTTACCATAAGACCCAGGAATTCCACTCCTAAATATACACTGAGAGAATTGAAAATGTCCATAGAAAACTTGTAAACAAATGTTTATAGCAGCATTGGCCAAAAAAAATAGAAACAACAAAAATGTCCATCAACTACTGAAAAGAGTCAGGTATGGTGCTCACGCCTGTAATCCCAGCACTTTGGGAGGCCAAGGTGGGCAGATTGCTTGAGCCCAGGAGTTCAAGACCAGCCTGAACAACACGGTGAAACTCCATCTCTACAAAAAATTCAAAAATTAGCTGGGCATTGTGGTGCATGCCTGTAGTCCCAGCTACTCAGAGACTGAGGTGAGAGGATCACCTAAGCCTGGGAGGTCGAGGCTGCAGTGAGCGGTGTTTATGCTGCTCTCTACTCTGGGTGACAGAGTGAGCCCCTGTCTCAAAAAAATAAAAAAAGACTACTACCAAATAAATAAAATGTTATATATCCACATAATAGAATATTATTTGGCCATTAAAACTGAAGTTCTGAGCCGGGCATGGTGGCTCACACCTGTAATCACACTTTGGGAGGCCAAGGCAGGTGGATCACCTGAGGTCAGGAGTTCGAGACCAGCCTGGCCAACATGGCGAAACCCTGTCTCTACTAAAAGTACAAAAATTAGCCGGATGTGGTGGCAGGCACCTGTAATCCCAGCTACTCAGGAGGCTGAGGCAGGGGAATCACTTGAACCCAGGAGGTGGAGATCGCAGTGAGCCGAGATCTCGCCATTGCACTCAAGCCTAGGCAACAGGAGTGAAACTCTGTCTCAAAAAAAAAAAAAAAAGAACTTCTGATACATGCTACAACATAGATGAAACTTGAAAACATTATGCTGAATGCAAAAACTAGTTATAAAAGACCATATATTGTATGATTCCATTTATATGAATGTCCAGAAAAGGCAAAGTATAGAGGCAGAAAGTAGACAAGTGGTTTCCTAAGACTGGGAGGACTGGTTAGTCACTGCTGATGGGTATGAGGTTTCTTTTGAGGTGATGAAAATGCTTTATCATTGATTATGGGGTGATAGTTTGCACATATTTGTGAATACACTAAAAACCATTAAACTATATACTTCAGTTCAGTGAGATGCCAGAAATTTGTAGCCAAAGGCTAAGAGAGATAAGAATTTAGAAGGAGATTTACTATGTACAATATTAAATTGCCTCTAGAACCATCATTAGGATTGGATCCCATTATGCCCCAAGGAGACAAGTACAAAATCTCTTCCAACTCACCTGGCCTCTTTCTTTCCTGGAAAGGCCCAGAGAATACTACCTTAACTAGATATTAACATATGAATTAGTAAAGGGAAGTTGTTGGGATTGACAGTGAAAGATTTAGCCATTGAAATTATCTCAGTCACTGTAATGTGATTCCAGATTAGCCAAAATTAGATGGCAGTACCTAATCATCGAAGACAAGTTGTAGAAATTACCATAGCTGGCTACAGAATCAGAGTGACAACAGAAGTGCTTTGATCCACAGTGATTTATGACATCATCTAACAAAACATGAAGTAACTGGGAATGAAATAGATGGTCAGCTGATTAAAATATTGCTTGAACTATATAACTGGAAAAAATTCCAAGTATAGTGTATTATTTTTCTACTGCCACATAAACAACTACCCCAAGACTTAGTGGCTTAAAACAATCATTTTCTCGCAAATCTATGTGTAGCAGCTTGGGCTAGGTTTAGCTAGGCACTTCTACTGGTCTTGGCCAGTGTTATTCATGTGACTTTAGTCATCTGGTAGCTCAACTAAAGCTAAATAATCTAAAGGCATTTCATTCAATGTCAGGTAGTTGGCAGCCTACAGCTAGCATGTTTCAGTTCTCCTCTATATGGCCTTTCTAGAAGGTCACAGCTATAACAACTAGAACATGAGTTCAGTTTTATACACATTGTGGATCACAGAATTCAAAACACAAAACCCAAAGCAGAAGGAATTTTTAAATTTCCACCTATTTCATATTTGCTAACTACCTCTTTCATATTTGCTAACCACCTCTTGACCCAAGACAGTCACATGACCCGGCCTCAATTTAAATCTAAATTTAGAAAGATGTTCTATATAAAGATATAAATTTTAGAAACACTAGCATATAGGTGTCATTTAAAGCCTTGGGATTAAATGAGAGCAACATAGGAGAACGAAGAGTTTTAGACACTGAACCCTAGAAGATTGCAACATTTAGAAGTCAAATATATTAGGAGAAAGTGGCAAGAAAACACCAAAAAGGAAGAGTTAGAAAGGTAGAAAAACTCCAGAAAAGGATGGTGTTCCAGCCAAATGAAGTAAGAAAAAGAGAGTAATCAACTATCAGTTCAAGTAAAATGAGAATTTAGAAACACTGTTGGAAGCAGCAAAGTAGAAGTGACTTGTTAAAAACCAGTTTTAGAAAAATCTGTAATAGATACACAAAACATTAAGAGAAAGGAATTGAAGTATACAGCTACAAAGTCATCAAATCACAAGGAAAGCAACAGAAGAAAAAAGGAAAAAAAGAACTATAAAACAGTCAGAAAACAATTAACAAAATGGCAATGGTAAGTCCTTACTCATCAAAATTACTTGAAACTTAAATGGATTAAATTCTCCAATCAAAAGACAGAGTGGCTGCATGAATAAAAGGCAAGATTCTTGGCCGGGCTTGGTGCCTCATGCTTGTAATCCCTACACTTTGGGAGGCCGAGGTTACAAGAGACAAAGAAATCGTTACAAGAGACAAAGAAAATCATTATATAATGATAAAGGAGCCAATTCATCAAAAAGATATAAAAATTATAAATATTTATGTACCCAACATTGGGTGCATAAAGCAAATATTAACAGAACTAATGTGAAAAATAAACAGCAAAACAGTAACAGTAGGTGACTTTAATACCCCACACTCAACAATGGATAGATAATCCAGGCAGAAAATCAATAAGGAACTACCATATTTGAACAATACTTAGACCAAATGGACCTAACAGACATATACAGAACATTCCATCCAACAGCAGGGGAGTGGGAGTACACATTCTTCTCAGGCACATATAAAACATTCTCCAGGATAGACCACATTAAGTCACAAAATAAGTGTTAACAAATTTAAGAATATTGAAATTATATCAAGTATCTTTTCTGACCCCAATGGTATGAAACTGGAAATCAATAATGTGAGAAAAATTGGAAAATTTACAAATACATGGAAATTAGATAATACACTCCTGAACAATCAAGGAGCCAAAGAGGAAATTAATGAGGAAGTAAAAAAGTATCTTGAGACAAATGAAAAGGTAAACTCAATATCTGAAAACATATAGGATACAGCAAAAGCAGTACTGAGAGGAAAATTCATAGTTATAAATGTCTACATTAAGAAAAAATAAAGATTTCAAATGAACAAACTAAGTTTAAACATTAAGGAACTAGAAAAAGAATAATCCAAACCCAAAGTTATCAGAAAGAAGGAAACAACAAAGATCAAAGCAGAAACAAATAAAATAGAGAATAGAAAAACAATGGAAAAGATCAACAAAACTAAGAGTTGGTTTTTGGAAAAGATAAAAAAAAATCGACAAACCTTTAGCTAGAATAACCAAGAAAAAAAGAGAGAAAACTCAAATAAGTAAAATTATAAATGAAAGAAGTGAAGACATTACAACTGCTATCACAGAAATACAAAGAATCATACGAGACTACTATGAACAATTATATGCCAGCAAATTGGATAACCTAGAAGAAATGCATAAATTCCTAGAAATATACAATGTACCAACAATGAATCATGAAGACATAGAAAATCTGAACAGACCAAAAATATAAATAAGGGTACTGAATCAGCAATCAAAAATCTCCCTACAAAGAAAAGCCTAGGACCAGATGCTTCACTGGTGAATTCTACCAAATACCTAAAGAAGAATTAATGGCAATTCCTCACAAACTGTTCCCAAAAAATTGTAGAAAGAATATTTCCAAACTCATTTTACAAGATGAGTATTACCCTAATACCAAAGCCAGATAAGGACACTACCAAAAAAAATCACAGGCCAATATCCATAATAAACATAGATGCAAAAATCCTCAACAAATTCAACAGCACCAAATTCAACACACCAAATTCAACAGCACATTAAAATAAGATGCAAAAAAAAGCAATAAAAAAAATTTAGCATCCTTTCATGATAAAAAAAACAACTCTCAACAAATAGGGTGTAGAAGAATTCCACTACTGAGCAATTAAAAGGAATGAAATAACGTTAATAATAAGCAAGAAAATATGTTTTTTGGTTTTCCACTCCTGTGTTGCTTAGAATAATTGCCTCCAGCTCCATCCAAGTTGCTGTGGAATATTTGAGAAAATATTTGCAAACCTATATGTGATAATAGATTAATATCCAAAATATGTAAGAAACATGCAATTCAATAGCAAGACGAAAACAAAAACAAAACAAATAACCTGATTTTAAAATGGGCTAAGGACCTCAACATTTTCCAAAGAAGACATAAAAATGGCAAACAGGCATGTGAAAACATGCACAATATCACTAATCATCAGAGAAATTCAAATCAGATCATCATATGATATCACCTTATACCTGTTAGGGTGACTATTATCAAAAAGACAAAAGATAACAAAGTATCGACGAGGATGTAGAGAAAAGAGAATCCTTTGTGTTTGCAGAATGTAAATTTGCACAACCGTTATGGAAGATAGTGTGGTGGTTCCTCAAAAAATTATAAATAGAACTGCAATATGATCCAACAATCTTACTTCTGGGTGTATATCCAAAGGAAGCAAAAGCAATGTTTCAAAGAAATATATGTACTCACGAATGGGCACGGTGGCTCATGCCTGTAATCCCAGCACTTTGGGAGGCCGAGGTGGGTGGATCACCTGAGGTCAGGAGTTCTAGACCAGCCTGATCAACATGTTGAAAACCTGTCTCTACCAAAAAAAAATAGAAAAGTAGAGAAGCTGGCCTGTATGGTGGCAGATGCCTGTAATCCCAGCTACTCTGGAGGCTGAGGCAGGAGAATCGCTTGGACCCAGGAGGTGGAGTTTCCAGTGAGCCAAGATTGCGCCATTTGCACTCCAGCCTGGGCGACAAGAGAGAAACGCCATCTCAAAAAAAAAAAAAAAAGTATTACATATATATATATATATAAAATATGTACTCCCATGTTCATTGCAGCATTATTCACAATAGCAAAGACATAGAAACAACCTACGTATCTGTTGATGGATGAAAGGATAAAAATTGTGATTTATACACACACACACATATATGTGTGTGTGTGTATATACATATATATTTATATTTATATAATAGAATAGTATTCAGCCATAAAAAAGAAGGAAATAGTGCCCCTTGAGACAGTGTGGATGAACCTGAAGAATATCATGCTAAATGAAATAAGTCACAGACAAATACTATGATCTCATTTATATGTAGATTCTAAAAATTATCAAATACATGGAAACAGAGCGTAGAATGGTGGTTTCCACATATGTTTTATACAAATATATGAGAGAGAGAAAGAGATTTATTACAAGGAGTTGATTCTTGCCGTTATGGAGGCTGAGAAGTCCCACAGTCTACTGTCTGCATGCTAGAGGCCCAGAAAAGTCAGTGGAGTGATCTGAATCGCTCTGAGCCAAACTGAAAGCCCAAGAACCAGGGGAGCCGATGGTGTAAATCTCAGTTTGAGGGCTGGAGAAGATAAGATGTCCTGGCTCAAACAGGCTGGCAGGAAGCAAAAAAAAGGGTAAATTCCCCGTTCCTTCACCATTTTATTCTATTCAGGGTCTCAACAGATTGATTGATGCCCACCTACATTGGAGACGGCATTCTACTTTCCAGAGTCCACCAATTAAAAGCTAATCCTATCTGGAAACACCCTCACAGATACATCCAGAAATAATGTTTAATCTGGGCACTCAGGTGCCAGTCAAGTTGACACAGAAAATTAACCATCACAGAGATACAATGCAAACAGTGGCTCATTAAGTCACGACGTCCTTAGCTAGGCTGACAGTATTCTCTAATAGTTCTCAGAAGAACTGTGTGATAGGCAACACTTCTCACATGTAGCAACTGTCCTGGCAGGGCAGAAATTCACATTTGATGTATAGCTCTCTGGTTTTCCTCCTTGGTTAGGAAACTCTCAGGGAATCTATCTTAGGAGAAAAATCATAGTTTGGAAACCACTATGCCAAAGATACCCTCATGTGCTGGGTTCTCCAATACTGCCTGCTTCAATTTCAGACTTACAACTTTTACTTCCGTTTTCAAAATTTTTTATTTCAATTTTTGTGGGTATATAGTAGGTGTATATATTTATGGGGCTCATGAAATGTTTTGATACAGGCATGCAATGTGTAATAATCACATCATAGAGAAGGGGGTATCCATCCTGTCAAGCATTTATCCTTTATGTTACAAACAATCCAGTTATACTATTAGTTATTTAAAATGTACAATTAAATTATCATTGACTATAGTCACTCTGTTATGCTACCAATAGTAGGTCTTATTCATTCTTTCTAATATTTTGTATCCATTAACCCTCCCCACCTCCTTCCCACCACTACCCTTCCCAGCCCCCGGTAACCATCTTTTCATTCTCTATCTCTATGAATTCAATTGTTTTGATTTTTAGATCTCACAAATAAGCGAGAACATGCAATGTATGTCTTTCTGTTCCTGGCTTATTTCACTTAACGTAATTATCTCCAGTTCCATCCATTTTGTCACAACTGACAGGATTTCATTCTTTTATATGGCTGAATAGTACTCCATTGTGTATATGTATGACATTTTCTGTGTTCATTTATCTGTTGATAGACACTTAGCTTGCTTCCAAATCTTGGTTATTGTGAACAGTGCTGCAACAAACATGGGAGTGCAGATATCTCTTCAATATACTGGCCTTCTTTCTTTTGGGTATATAGCCAGCAGTGGGATTGCTGGATCATATGGTAGCTCTATGTTTAGTTTTTTGAGGAACTTCCAAACTCTTCTCCATAGTGATTGTACTAATTTACATTCCCACCAACAGTGTACGAGGCTTCCCTTTTCTCTACATCCTTGCCAGCATTTGTTATTGCCTGTGTTTTGAATAAAGCCATTTTTAACTGAGATGAGAGGATACCTCACTGTAGCTTTGATTTCCATTTATCTGATGATCAATGATGTTAAGCACTTTTTCAAGCACCTTTTCATATGCCTGCTTCCCATTTGGATGTCTTCTTTCACTTCCATTTTTATATGTTGTATGTGTTTGCATGATCAAATCTACTTTATCAGGAAACATAAAACATAAAGTGAAATGGAAAAAAAAGGAAAGATTACAGGAAACAGTCATTTGCCTAATATATGTTCACTGGGCAGAAAGCAAATAATAGATGTGAATCCCGAAGGTTTAGGACAGGAGACAAAGGAAAGTTATTGCCTCATTCTCCCTAACCACATCCTTCAAGTCTTCTTCCTTATTTATTACATCACATGGACAAATACACTTGACCACACCTCCCGACATTGCTCAATATTTGCTTGAGTGAAAAGAGACTGAGGCAACCTGAAGGAGGAGCTCTCATTACCTTCTGCCCATCACTTAATAAATAGCCAGCCAATTCCTCAACATTCTGGTACACTGTTGGAGAGATGAGACAGTCACACCAGCTGCCCCTAGTGGGGCTCTTACTGTTTTCTCTTATTCCAAGCCAACTATGTGAGATCTGTGGTGAGTAAACTTTGAGCTAAAATTACTCTAGAATGATAGTCTACTGAATACTGTTGACAAGAGACTCTATGTAGAGTTACCTGAGAAAAGATCCCATTCCAGTTTCATATGTGGTTGGACCCCATGAATGATGAAAAGGGTGGCAGGAGATGATGGTGAGGAAAGTCTCACAATGCATGTTGTTGTAAGAGGAATTATAGATTGTGTGTTCACTTGACTAACTGCTCTTTCTATGCTCAGATCCTCTCTAGCACAGCATCCCTACCAAGTAACTCTCTATTCATGTGAATTTCCAATGACAGAAAATGTATGCTCCCAGAAACTTTTCTAGATCATGGAAAGTTATATTTTGGTCTTGATATGCAATCTTTTTTTCCTGAAATTCAACGCATGATTTTTGGGTTAACCCCTTGTAACTACATAGAAAAAAATAATAATCTCTTTCAAATAGTGATGACTGCTGTCTTGTCATAAGTGAGTTTAGATGTTCCAAGTTGCATGTCCACCTTCCTTCAACTCTTTCCCAGGACACATGGGATAAAGTTCCATCATCTCTTGCATGGGTGTTGACCCCAGAGATTGTGTGGTTCTGTAAAAGAACATTAAAGTAAGAGAAGGGAAAACTGAATTCAGGTTTAGTTTGATCCCTTAGTTATTGAATGACCCAACGTTTCTGAATTTCTTTAGCTTCATTCATAAATAAAGGATAATGAGGGGAGACTATTGAAGCAAATTGTCTCATGAAGTCTGGTGCAGTTCTCAAGCGCATGACTTCTCTTTTGTGAGACTTTACTCTGAAATTGAGCTTCAAACCAGTCCAAAGATTACTAGGTGGCACTATCTGTGCTCTCTAACCAGTAAGAAGAGAAACCACAGAATACAGGCTTGTATACATACAGGCTAAAGCACAGACTCTTCTGACTCTAATTTTTCTTCTTGGCCTGACATTTCCCCTGTTGGATCCTAAGAATAGGGGATGGCTATGTAGGTTTTGGCTTTCAATTCATTTTAAATAATAATGATAATTATTAAATTTATCTTTGAGATTCAAGGAAGCTGATTTGAGTTGTTGACCAGGAACTAAAAAGTCTGTTTCAGGGCCAGAAAATCTGCTGAGCTGGATGCTTCCACAAAATCTCAGAGAATTGACTCACGATTGTTCCATTGTGTCTGCAACAAACCATGACCTTTCTACAATCACTCTCTTCAGATCTTCTTGACTCATTCTTTTAAAGTAAAGAAAACTGGGCAAGGGAAATTACATTTCCTTGATTCTCAAGTATAGTGATAAAAACCCCAGTTGAGCTGGAAATAATAGTATGTGCAGCATTTTACAGTTTATTCGGTGATTTCTTGTCCAATATCTGTAAGGTAAGTGTTAATAGCCACAATTTTTAAATGAGAAAACTAAGGGTAAAACGAGTTACATAACTTATTATTCACAGTCATAAGTTAAGGAGCACAGAATGTGACCAAAATCTGAATCCAAACCTCATGTTCTTCTCACTCTCCCACTAATCCATTAGATAATCTGGAGATGTGTAGGATTTGGGGCTACTCCTCAAGATTATGGAAAAATATATTGAGAAAGTGTCCTGTGTTTTAAACAGTAAATCTTTTTATTCTCCTCTATTTCCTTGGGAGCTATGGATTCTCCTACTTCCACAGTATAATGTGACTTCCCTCCATCTCTGGAATTGGGGCATATTGTAGGCTAAAACTGGAGAGTTTTTCACAGGCTGCATAATGCTAAATAATGATCTCGATGCCCAGACAGCTGAGCAATCAGACAATGAAGTTTTGGGGCCAATCACCAGTATAACATAGAATTTTTACCTGCATTTTCTCAACATTAACCCAATTGATTTAGAAGATGGAGAAGGAAAGAACTGAATCCAGGAAGTAGAAAGTCCTGCTTACTGAGAGTCGGAAGACATGTAGTCTAGTTTCAGCTCAGCCTCCAATTATGGAAATTTCTTTAAGGACACTCTATCTAAACTTCATATACAAAATTAGGGAATGATGCTAGATTTCCCAGGCAGGAGTCTGCCAGTACACAATAAGTCTGCACCAGTTGTTAAAATATTAAAACATTTTCATGTTGATTGTTAAAGGAGTAATGTCTGGCATGGGGGTGGGTTCAAGACCCACCTTTGTATTATTCCACCAACACAGTCAGCAGCCACTGGATTGGTCTAGGTCTGTGCCATATCTGTTACTAAATATTTTTATATAACCCCTGCTGCAAGTCTTACTATTTTCTGAGTATGTATTTCTTATTTCCTTTCTTCTCTGCCACAGAGGTAAGTGAAGAAAACTACATCCGCCTAAAACCTCTGTTGAATACAATGATCCAGTCAAACTATAACAGGGGAACCAGTGCTGTCAATGTTGTGTTGTCCCTCAAACTTGTTGGAATCCAGATCCAAACCCTGATGAAAAAGATGATCCAACAAATCAAATACAATGTGAAAAGCAGATGTAAGTTTCTGTATTCTCTGGAAGATTTAGAAAAAAAATCTACCTATTTAAAGATTATCTGCAACTAATCCTAAAAATTATGCATCCAAAGTATCCCTGCTACATCCCTTCTAATGGTACTAAACTTGAGGTAACAGAAACATGCCCAAAATACAATCCCACGCCACTCACCCTAGAGCTAGGTCTTGCTTCTTTTGGTCTTAAAAACCACTTTTTTTCAAGAAGCCACAAACAAAAGCTATGGATTCTTATCCATTAATGCTGTTATATAAGCCAGCTTAGTTCACAACCACATGGGAATATAGATCAAAACTAAGAAAGCTGGTGATTGACAGGCAACCATGGAACAATCCAGATTTGGATTGGGTGTGGGTGGGCCTTGAACCAGTCATGTTAATACTGAGCCTCAGTTTTCTAATTAGTATAAGGGGAAAAGAAGCCACTCTTACCTACCTCATAATATTATTATAAGAATTATGAGAATCCTGAGAGTTTGGATACTCTAAAAGGCAGAACATAAAAAATCAAGTATTACTATCCTAGCAAGCTGGTACCACAAAGAGAAAAAAAAAAAACCCCAAGATCTTGTTGTTTATCTATTTTTCCTCTTTTTTCACTTTCATAAGGATTGTATGATTCCAAAACGATTCTGGGATTTTTATGGAAAAGACCAAGATTTAGTTTGCATTTATACAGTACTGCTCTAAAAGGCTCTGCTTTGAGGATAAAGAAGAGAGGAATCAAATATTCGTACAGGAATGTATCACATAATGATGAATATATATGACTGTGGTCCCACAAGATTTTAATAGTGTATTTTTATTGTACCTTTTCTGTGCTTAGATATGTTTAGATGCAGAAATACTATTGGGCTACAATTGCCTATAGTATTCAGGACAGTAACATGCTATACTGGTTTTTAGCCTGAGAGCAACAAGCTGTACCCTATAGCCTAGGTGTGTAGTCAACTATACCATCTAGGTTGTGTAAGTACACTCTATGATGTTTGCACAATGACAAAATCGCTTAACAACCAGTTTCTCAGAATTTATCCCTATCATTAAGTGACACAAGACTGTATAGAGTGCAATAGAAGAAAAAAGTGATAGGCAATATAAGTCTCAAGGAAATCAGGAGGCCCAAAAAAATCACAAGCCTGTACCTTGTTAAGCTTGAATACTTTTCTTTTCAGTGTCAGATGTAAGCTCGGGAGAGCTTGCCTTGATTATACTGGCTTTGGGAGTATGTCATAACCCTGAGGAAAACTTAATATATGATTACCACCTGATTGACAAGCTAGAAAACAAATTCCAAGCAGAAATTGAAAATATGGGTAAGAATCAAATATTTAGAGACCCTAGACAACCTTGTCTTCTCCTCCACTGATTCAGAACTATATGAAGTTCCCCTCCACTCTTTCCTTCTCCTCTTCATCCCGTTCATCTCATTATGTCTTTGCAGGGCACTTCCCTTTTTCCCTTTCAGTATGCATCTTGAATTTTCTTTTTAAATATGTTCAGCTGAGCGTTGAACCTATGTCAAGTACTACTTTACATATGATGGCAGACACACACGCACACACACACAAGGCACCATTCTCTAATCGTCCAGGAGCTTGGCTTTAAGTCAAATGATGAATTACACCAGAAATAGCTGAACAATACAGGACACAGTGTCATAAGTACCAAAATATACAATGCTAGTTTATGAGCTAAAGGTGGCCGGAGTATATCATCACTGGGAAAAATCAACCGGCCATGGTGGCCACTAGTGAGGTGCAGTTTTTATTTCAGTTCCCACCCAATATTTATTCTATTTTTCAGTAAGTCCATTTTCCTTTGAGATGGCCTCCAACCTAGGTTTCTACTTACAGTTTCAACACCTTACTATTGAAAACGCAAGAGGCTTGGAGGTTGAAAACCTGTATTCTGGCCCTAACTCTGTAACCATCTGAATATCTAGATAGCATCTTAATCTCTTTAAGACTGTGTCCCCTCAGTTATAAAATGAAAGAAATTGAGTGGAATTTAGTGGCCCTTAAAAGCCTTCACATTTCTCAGGTTTTCTGATTCTAGGGGTGACCTCCCCCTTCTATTACCCATCTTTCCTTAAATGTAAAGAAATTGAAATAGAGTAAGTAGGAATAGATGGAAAATGCATACTCCATTACCACTTCCATGATTAAGGGAGGTATTTCTTCTCTTTTTTAGAAGCACACAATGGCACTCCCCTGACTAACTACTACCAGCTCAGCCTGGACGTTTTGGCCTTGTGTCTGTTCAATGGGAACTACTCAACCGCCGAAGTTGTCAACCACTTCACTCCTGAAAATAAAAACTATTATTTTGGTAGCCAGTTCTCAGTAGGTGAGTTACTAAGCCCAATTCCCTTGGTACAGAGGACATGGTCACCAGTAGGTCTTGCTCTTTGAGTTTTTCTACCAGTAAGTACCTGGATTTTATTTTCTACCCTCTTTGCTCTAGTCCCCTCAAAAGGGGATTTTCTTTTTGAGAAGAATGGATGATGGACGGCATTTAAGCTTCTTTCTAGATGTGTGGTGTACTAGAAATACCCGGTTTCTGCTCCAGCTCTTCTTTGGGTTATATAAACAATGAATGTTAACTCTTGATCTTAATTTTTCCCTCTGTAAAATGAGGATAAAGCATGAGCATATCCACATGAAATATTTTAGAAAGGGTAAGTTTTAGACAAGGGAAATGCAATGGAATTTGTTTATCTTAACACTGTCTCTTTCTCTAGTTTATTGGGACAATTTGGATACCTCGATAGTCTTGAACAATACCACCTCTCCAATGACAAAGTCCAATATTTTAATCAATAGATTATATATTCACCTTGGGAAATAAACCAGAAATTTCCCACTGTGTCAGCCTTAATATCCATAAAGAAGTCTTTAGACAGTTAGTATAGGTGCTTAGCCTCTATGGATCCAGATATACAAGTTCATCTTTCTCCAAATTCAAAGTTCAAATTGAAGTTCAAAGCAAATCACCATTTAGTATTTCTGGATAGTAAGGAGAATGTGAGATTTCTCAGACTTCTTTTCCCATGAGAGAGGAAAGGTCCCATGCTAAAGAACGCAGGAGACACCAAGTATCAAGCCAGAAAACGAGTCCTTATCTTTCCTTCTTCCAGTCTCTTGCCTCATCCTCTTTTGTAAAGAGGTTTACTGGGTAACAACTCTGTAAAGTACTATTTTCTAATCAGTCTAATGAAACCCTTGAGAGCCTTACAAAGACATAGTTTATTTGATGACTCGTCCTAGGTTTTCTCAGTCCCTCAGCCAACATAGCTAAAAGATTAGAGAAAGATGGAAAAGACAAGAGCAATCAAGATGTAAAAGTGAAATACTGTTTATGTGTATGCACCTACAAATCCATAGGTGTTTTATGACCAAAGTATGTGTAAAAAAAGAAACCCAGAACTGTAGTTAAAAAAAAAATAAGGCAGGGCGCGGTGGCTCACACCTGTTATCCCAGCACTTTGGGAGGCCGAGGCGGGTGGATCACCCGAGGTCAGGAGTTCAAGACCAGCCTCGCCAACATGGTGAAACCCCGTCTCTACTAAAAATACAAAATTAGCTGGGCATGGTGGCTCACTCCTGTAATCCCAGCTACTCAGGAGTCTGAGGCAGGAGAATCGCTGGAACCCAGGAGGCAGAGTTTGCAGTGAGATCGGACCACAGCACTCCAGCCTGGGCAGCAAGAGTGAGACTCCATCTCAAAAAAAAAAAAAAAACAAACAAACAAACAAACAAAACACTCCAGACAGCAGCAAGAGAGCTTTAGAGATTTGTGCTACATCCCACCCTAAACTGTTTTTAAGCTAATTTCCTGGCTCTTTACCTACTATGTGTGTGTGATGGGTCTCTTTTCCTTGGCAAGTTCTTAGATACTTTCCAGGATGTTTGGATTCTCAAAGACACCTGTTCCTCAGCTGGGTTCCATGGCCTGAGCTTCAGAGTTCAGGCAGCAGACATATCTTTGCAGGGCACTTCCCTTTTTCTCTTTCAGCATGCATCTTGAATTTTCTTTTTAAATATGTTCAGCTGAGCACTGACCCTATGTCAAGTACTTCTTTACATATGATGGCAGACACACACACACACATACAAGACACCACTCTCTAATCCTCCAGGAGCTTGGCTTTAAGTCAAATGATGAACTACACCAGAAATAGCTGAACAACACAGGACGCAGTGTCATAAGTACCAAAATATACAATGCTAGTATATGAGCTAAAGATGGCCAGAGTACATTATCACTGGGAAAAATAAACCGGCCATGGTGGCCACTAGTGAGGTGCATCTCCCTTAAGTAACCTTAAGTGGGAGGCCCATCGCACTACAGTATGAGGTATGAACTATGGAGTACATGGCAACTGAACATTGGGAAGAAATCTTTAAATATTTGAGTGGTTAGTGCTGGAGAGATGATTGCTGTATCTAGAAATCTTTCTTCACCAATTAGCATGACCAACCATCCCAGTTTTTCTAGATCGGTTTTTCTTTTAGCACTGACAGTCTCACATCCCAGGAAACCTCTCGGCCCAGGACAAACTGAGATGGTTGGTCGCCTATCAACAATGTTTTGTTTCCTGACAGATACTGGTGCAATGGCTGTCCTGGCTCTGACCTGTGTGAACAGGAGTCTAATAAATGGGCAGGTCAAAGCAGATGAAGGCAATTCGAAGAACATCAGTATTTATATAAAGTCACTGGTAGAAAAGATTCTGTCTGAGAAGAAAGAAAATGGTCTCATTGGAAACACATTTAGCACAGGAGAAGCCATGCAGGTAAGTCAGAGGGTGAAACAGGAGGCAGAGAAGGGAGTCTTCTCGGAAGAAAGCAGTATCTTTTTTTTTTTCTTTAGATGGAGTTTCGCTCTTGTTGCCCAGGCTGGAGTTGCAATGGTGCGAGCTCAGCTCACTGCAACCTCCGCCTCCCGAGTTCAAGTGATTCTCCTGCCTCAGCCTCCTGAGTAGCTGGGATTACAGGCACCCACCACCACACCCGGCTAATTTTTTCTATTTTTAGTAGAGACAGAGTTTCACCATGTTGGCTAGGCCGGTCTCAAACTCCTGACTTCAGGTGATCCAGTCACCTTGGCCTCCCAAAGTGCTGGGATTACAGGCTTGGGCCACCGCGCCCCACCAGTATCTTTTTCCTTTCTTATTGGCCTCCTAAGACCTTATTATCCGTTCTGCGGTTCCTATACTAACTTTGATTTTGCTCATATGATTCCCTTCCCCTGCCTAACATGTACTCTTTTCATCTTCAGCTTTACTTCCCCATAGCCAATGCTTCTAGGAAGCTTTTCCTAACTACAATTTCTCTAAGAAACTCTAGAGTCTACTACAATCTACCTTGTTGTTCTATCACACGTAGTTTTACACTTTCACACACACAGTAGTCCCCCCTTATCCACAGTTTCACTTTCCACAGTTTCAGTCACCCAAGGTCAACTGAGGCTTGAAAATACTAAATGGAAAATTTCAGAAATAAACAATGCATAAGTTTTACATTGTGCATAATTCTGAGTAGTGTGATAAAATCTTGCACCTTCCCGCTCTGTTCCACCCAGGAAGTGACTCATCCCTTTGTCTATGCTTGTTAATCACTTAGTAGCCGGTTATCAGATCAACTGTCCCAACATTGAAGTGCGTGTGTTCAAGTAACACTTATTTACTTAATAATGGCCCCAAAGCACAAGAGCAATGGTGCTGTAGTATATTATTATAATTGTTCTATTTGATTATTGTTGTTGTTAATCTCTTACTGTGCCTAATTTATAAACTGAACTTTATTATAGGTGTGGATGTATAGGGAAAAAACATAGTATATTTAAGGCTCAGTACTATCCATGGTTTCAGGCATCCACTGTAGGTCTTGGAATGTACCCCCGCTGATAAGAGCAAACTACCCCATTACCTCCATTTCCTAAACTAGGAGCATGAGTCACAGTAACTGTGTCAGTAATCTAACTAATCTCACAAAACCAGAAGGTGGTGTAGATTGGGATGGGACCTGGGCTGTTGTTCTCAAAACTCACACTCAGTACGTACACTGTCATGCATACGCTCTTTGAGGTCTGAGATTTTATTCCTGCATTCATTCAGCCATTGATTTACAAACTCTAAGGGGAAGAAGATATAAGAAGCGATCAAGGAAGGTTTGCAGAAAAAAAAAAAAAAAAACTTTACTGCATCATCAGTATGAATAGATATTTTCCAGGCTGACTCAGGGCTAGAGGACTTTCAAGGGAGAGATGACAGTGAGGACAAAGACCCAAAAGCACAAAAGAATGTTAAGCATTTTAAGGTCAAGGTGTTCGGCATGATCAGCACAGAGTCCTTGGGAAACATAACAGGAGGCTGGAGGTGTAAGCACCGGTCCAATCATAAGGTTATCTGTATTGTTGTTGTTACTATTTATGTTGTTGATTGCCTTACTAAGTTTGACCTGAATATAAACTGCTTTCCCATTTTCGTTGCATATTTGAATCACCTGAAGGAGCTCTTAGAAAACACTAATACCCAGGCCCACACCAGCCAGGTAGTACAGAAATTTAGAGGTGGAGCCTGGGCCTCGCTCTGGTTTAAAAGCCCTACAGGTGATACAAATTCACAGCAGGATCAAGAGCTAATTGCCTACAAGACATTGTTGGGTATTTTTAAATATTAATAACATTTAATTTATTGTTATGTATGTGAATAACATTTATTGATGTGTCTTAAGAGGAAATGTACTATGATGAGTTTTTCTTTTTTCTTAATATCCCACAAATGCTTGTGGACAACTTGGTCAGCTTAAGAACCTCCAAGAAAAGATGAAAACAAGAACTGTCCATCCCTGGGAAACTACAGAGCAGCACGTTCAAGTCCGACCCACCTTAGTTCCTGTCTTGCGTACCCCAATGCCCTCCTAACTTTTACTACCTCACAATTCTGCCCCTTCAATCGAGCTTACATTCTGCTGCCAGGACAGTTTCTGTTTAATGAACTATTAGACTCCCCATTGTCAATCAAATAATGTCAGACACCTCCTCATCGTTGTCAGTCAAATGAGGTCAGACATCTCACCATAAAATTCAAGCATATACTAGTCTAGCCCAACTTCCTTCTCCAGCCTGTTCTTCCACAGTTGCCTGCAATGTTCCCCATACACCAGTTCTCCTAAACCAGGAGGAATCCCCTGAGGAACTTTGCTAAAATGCAGATACTCTCATTACTGCCAGGTCATGTCCTGGCCATTCCTACCTAACACCTTTGTTCATGTTGTTCCTTTTGAGTGCTCTATCCTACTCTCCAAGTCCTAACTCAAATACCACCTTCTCCAGGAAGCTTTTTTTTTTTTTTAGCTTCATTAAATGTTTGTGAGCTCCTCTCCTCTTCTGAAAGAGGCATCCCACTAGATGCACCCCTTAGGGCATTCCTCTGGCATCTCCTTTTACAGTAGTTTGTTAATATTTATTGAGTGTCTCCTATATGACAGGTATTTGCCAGCATTGGGATACAGAAATGAATGTGGCGAAGTCTGCCTTCATTGGAACTATTATAGCTTGTGTTATTAAGCAGTTCCAACCTCCCTGCCCAAACTAGTTTATAAGCTTCTGGATAACAAGAAAGATAACTGAGTTATCTGAGGTGCTTCCTAGGTAGTCAATGTTCAATTAATACTGAATTAGTTATATATATAGTTATATATAAGGCTTCCGCCTTATTTGAAGTGTCTCATATTCTCTCTCTGTCTCTCTTTATCTCTCATCACCCCCCACCCCTGCCCTGCCTCATTAGGCCCTCTTTGTATCATCAGACTATTATAATGAAAGTGACTGGAATTGCCAACAAACTCTGAATACAGTGCTCACGGAAATTTCTCAAGGAGCATTCAGTAATCCAAACACTGCAGCCCAGGTCTTACCTGCCCTGATGGGAAAGACCTTCTTGGATATTAACAAAGACTCTTCTTGCGTCTCTGCTTCAGGTATAAGCATTAAACAGCACACTGTTTTGCTTTTCACCATAGCACCCAAAGCATGTGAGATTCAGGTGTCCTTTGAAACCAAAAGTGACCAGATAAACCTCCAAAACATAACAGCTGCCAGAGAGAATTCAGTTTTCATCATGTTATCAGGGATTACAGTCACCTGAGGATTTGTTCTTAACTGAGTGCTAGACGTCCTTCTTAGTTCAAACATTAACAAGGCAGACCTGATTAAATAATGCCTATCTCCAAAGGCGTATTTTCTGACTGTTGGATATAGAAGGATCTGAGCATCATTCTCATCCTAAATAAAGTATAGAGGATTGGTACCGTGACTCTGACTTTGCACAGTGAGTGATCCCTCAGGGAAATGAGACATCTGTGTGGAAGGGATATGCCAGTATTCAAAAATTGTAGCATACATTACTTATTCAAACAAACGACTTTGCAACC
The DNA here is from genome assembly GCF_028885625.2 of Pongo pygmaeus. NCBI lineage: Eukaryota > Metazoa > Chordata > Mammalia > Primates > Hominidae > Pongo > Pongo pygmaeus. Next base: position 15,387,787 of record NC_072382.2, read on the forward strand.
AGGTACGAGGAAAGGAGATATTGTCTTACATCTCTGTCCATTCCTGGTTCAGCCACTCACAGGTTTAGGAAACTTGGACAAAATGTTTAACCTCTAAGCTTCAGTTTTCTAATGTAAAAGTTGGGAACAAGGACAGTATCTAACATAGGTTTTTGTAAAGATTGAATGAGACAATCCATGTAAAATGATTAGTATAGTACCTGGCACTTCATATGTTTTCAATAAATGTTAAGCAATAAAAAGGAGAAAAGACAAGCATTATTGTACGCTGTGCCAAGGCAAAAAAAGAAAAAAAAAATCAGGATCCTCTGTGAGAAACAGAAGTTAGAGCAACTGAATTGCTTAAACAGCTGGGAGTTGGGCCAAGTGCCAACATTCACAAGCTGGTGAGTTTGGGTCTTAGTTTCTGTTTTAGTTATATGAGAAATTTGCCCCTTGAGTGATGATAATTGCTCCTTATAGTAAATCCATCTCTGCATAAAGACAAGGAGTCCTTGGATAGGGGTTGAGTAGGTCTGCAAACTCTAATATCATTTTCATTTTTCTGAGTATTGCTCTGGGCTTTTCTGTCTCTGCCAGGTAACTTCAACATCTCCAGTGATGAGCCTGTAACTGTAACACCTCCTGACTCACAATCATATATCTCAGTCAATTACTCTGTGAGAATCAATGAAACATATTTCGCCAATGTCACTGTGCTAAATGGCTCTGTCTTCCTCCGTGTGATGGAGAAAGCCCAGAAAATGAATGATACTATATTTGGGTAGGTCTGTACCTAACCTAAGGTTAAGACGTTTGCTGTCATTTCTAAAGATGCAGTAAGAATGCATTTGCACCTAAATACAAAGTATATTTAAAATGCTTCTGGGTCAGTAGCTTTGCTGTCCATCTACATCTCACAGCAGGAGTTTAAAATAGGAGGTGAGATATTTCATCTTCCTGCACATAATAGGTAGTAAATTAATGTTCGCTAAATAAATTAATGAATCTCAGGGCTCTCTCTTATTTCAGTAAAATTCTTTCAATAACTGTAACTTCTAAAGTCAAACATTTGAGATCTAGAACAGTGGTTCTTAACTCTTTTTGAATCACTGACCCCTTTGAAAATCAAGTGAATGTAATGAATGTTCATCCAGGAAAAAAATGAACATACACACAAAAATCGGCATTTGTTTATTTATTTATTTTACAGACAGCATCTTACTATGTTGCACAGGCTGGTCTTGAGTTCCGTGGCTCAAGAGATCTGCCCACCTCAGCCTCCCAAAGTGCTGGGATTACAGGCATGAGCCACTGCCAAATTTAGCATTTAAACTGAGGATTTCACAGATACCCTGAAGCTTCTCCCTGCCCTCACTTTCAGAAAATTCATAGATCCCTAAACTAAAGTAACTGGTCAAGGAGGTCAAGTATTAAAATTAAAATAATGGCTTTGCCTCTGAAAAGTATGACTTATTTGGCTCCTTAACTCTAGTTGACAGTTATTTATCATATCTAACATCATAGAGTAGGATGCTATAAAGAAAATCAGAATAATAATATAATATATATTATAAAGGCTACCCTCAAGGGCTTTAAGGGAGGTAGAAAAATGACTATGGAATATAAAACAGATACTGACCTGTCACTTTTTAATAAACACAATATGAAATATCAAATTATCCTTTCCTGTTCCTCTTTTCTAAGGGAAAACTCAGTAACTTATGGTGTCTCTAGCACATGAGGATAATATGTTCTTCTACTGAATCAGTATCTTCAGCAGTTACTATCTTGGGGTGGAAGGTTGAAGCTGTTATCTGAAAAGTATCTACCATGGCAGGTGGGGAGAGCAGAAACCATGAGCATCATTTCTCTAATTTAGCATGAAGTGTGAAGTGCCTGCATTAGAATCAGCTGGAGTGTTTATAAAGCACGCAGATTCCTGACCCCCAGCTCATATCTAAAAATAAAAATATCTATGGATAGGGCCAGGAAATCTGCATTTTTTGTAATGTCATCAAGTGATTCTCAGGTACATTAAAGTTTGAGAAATGCCTATTGTTGGTTTCCTTTGACAATTCTAAGTTCCAGTAACCTACTGGCTGTCACCCACAGTTTCACAATGGAGGAGCGCTCATGGGGGCCCTATATCACCTGTATTCAGGGCCTATGTGCCAACAATAATGACAGAACCTACTGGGAACTTCTGAGTGGAGGCGAACCGCTGAGCCAAGGTAAGGGAGAGACATGCCAAAAAGTCCCATGCTAAAAAGGCCCAAATGGAGAGGGGTGTGAGCCTTTGTGGGGATTGGGCCAAGGGGTTAGTAGACATGACATCCATTATTTGGTGATTTAATGGTCAAACCATTTGACCCAGTTCTCTTTCTTCTCCCTCTTCAGGAGCTGGTAGTTACGTTGTCCACAGTGGAGAAAACTTGGAGGTTCGTTGGAGCAAATACTAATAAGCCCAAACTTTCCTCAGCTGCATAAAATCCATCTGCAGTGGAGTTCCATGTAGATTGTCTTTATGCCTTCTTCTTCATTTATCCCAGTATGAATAGGAGAGTTAATAACCTCCCCTTCTCTCTCTACATGTTCAATAAAAGTTGTTAAAAGATTAACAACTATACAAAAAGAGCATGTTCTAATTAGTTCATTCTGAAAGGATTTTAAAATTTATTAGAGGAAAGTCCACCTAAGGAAGAACTGAAGTGAAAAGAAATGAGACCACATGTCTAATAAGCGGGGTTCTACTCAAGGTTCTCCTACTAACTATCTCAGCGGCAATGGGCAACTGGGTAAAACGGGGATAAGGTTCTAGGTCTAATGTTGCAGCAACAACCAATGAGATCAAGCAGAAAGTCTGTGAGAGACTGAGCTCTCTGAGGCCCAGATGCAAGAGAGGAACCCATTGGTCACACTGATTTCATACAGGTAGTGGGTAAAAAAACATGTTGCTCAGAAGAAAGGGGGAAACATAAGGCATATACATAAAAGGTCCGCCCGTAGTTTGAGAGACAATCTCATCTCCTGCCTCCAGCTGTCTCCCTTGGGTCCCACTTATTCTTCTTTTACATTTATTTTCCCTTTATTTCCCCATAAAATCACCCTGATATTCATATCATCAAAATACATATGCAAAAAAAGTCACTTATAATGTTCATTTCCACAGAATTCACTTTTTTCCTTTTTTATTTTTCTAATCAATTTTTGTCATGCTAAGAAGTCACATCTTAAAGGAAAAAAGTTGAATCACATCAAGGCAGTACAAGCTTGTACTTATACTGAGTACCTGGGCTACATGCAGTACAGTCAGAAACTAGAAGATACCAAAGGACAAAAGGTACTTTATGTAAAGTGTACAGTAACCCATTTAAAGTAATTTCCTGCAAATAAAAACCACAATGAGACACCATGCCACACCAGTCACAATGGCTACTATTAAAAAGTCAGAAAATAACAGATGCTGGCAAGGTTATGGAGAAAAAGAAACACATACACTGTTGGTAGGAGTGTAAATTAGTTCAACCACTGGGGAAAGCAGTGTGGAGATTGCTCAAAGAGCTAAAAACAGAACTACCATTCAACCCAGCAATCTCATTACTGGGTATATACCCAAAGGACTATAAATCATTCTACATCTAAATCTAATATAAACCACGTGTATGTGTATCACAGCACTATTCACAATAGCAAAAATATGGAATCAACCTAAATGTCCATCAATGATAGACTTTTAAAGAAAATACAGTACATATACACTATGGAATACTATGCAGCCATAAAAAATGAGATCATATCCTTTGCAGGAACATGGATGGAGCCAGAGGCCATTATCCTTAGCAAACTAACATGGGAACAGAAAATCAAATACTGCATATTCTCACTTATAAGTGGGAACTAAATGATGAGAACACATGGACACATAGAGGGGAACAACACACACTGGGGCCTAGGAGAGGGTGGAGGGTGGCGAGGAAGGAGAGGATCAGGAAAAATAACTAATGGATACTAGGCTTAATGCCTGGGTGATGAAATAATCTGTAAAACAAACCCCCAGGTCATGGGTTTATCTACATAACAAACCTGCACATGTATACCTGAACTTAAAGTAAAAGTTTAAAATAAAGTAATTTTTAAAAGAAAAATGCATTCAGGTAGAATTAGTTGAATTATTAATTTATTTATTCATTTTATTTTTTTTTTTATTTTTTTTTTAGACAGAGTTTCGCTCTTGTTGCCCAGGCTGGAGTGCAATGGTGTGATCTCGGCTCACCGCAACCTCTGCTTCCTGGGTTCAAGTGATTCTCCTGCCTCAGCCTCCTGAGTAGCTGGGATTACAGGCATGCACCACCATGCCCAGCTAATTTTGTATTTTTAGTAGAGGCGGGGTTTCTCCATGTTGGCCAGGCTGGTCTCGAATTCTTTTTTTTTTTTTTTTTCTTTTATTATTATTATTATTATTATTATTATACTTTAGGTTTTATGGTACATGTGCGCAATGTGCAGGTAAGTTACATATGTATACATGTGCCATGCTGGTGCGCTGCACCCACCAACTCGTCATCTAGCATTATTAACCTCAGGTGATCCACCCACCTTGGCCTCCCAAAGTGCTGGGATTACAGGCGTGAGCCACTGTGCCCAGCCAGTTGAATTATTTTAACAATGTCTTCCTCATTTCTCCTGTGTTTTCTTCATGATCGTCCTAGCTTCCTCTCCTTCACCAGTGACACTGCTTCACAGTCAGAGATTGAGCCCTCTTCCAACATACTGCTTTCTGCTATTGATACTCAATGCTCAGGTTCAACTCTGCCCTGGTCTTCATTAACTGGGTGTAACACATGACACTCATGAGTGGACAGAAATGGATTCTATCCCTTGAGTCTGTGTCTCATCTTTAAAGCTAAGTTAGAAAATATATACACCTACTGTGTACCCACAAAAATTAAAAATAAAATAATAAATAACAATAATAATAAAGCTAAGTTAGAGAAGCTGGGAGGCATGTTACCCTTCCAGGATCCCTGGTGCTGTTAGTGGTCAGATCTGTTTGTAGCCTATACAAGCTATGTGAAATTGAAGGATACTGGTTTAAGGTGAGAAATATGCAAAATGTCAGAATTGCATACTAGCAATTAGCACTACTAGCCTTTATTTCTAACAGAGAGAGCCTAGTTTCTCCCAGCCGGAGGTCTTAAAGTATAATGTAGGCCGGACGCAGTGGCTCACGCCTGTAATTCCAGCATACTGGGAGGCTGAGGCAGGTGGATCACGAGGTCAGGAGATCGAGACTAACCTGGCCAACATGGTGAAACCCCGTCTCTACTAAAAATGCAAAAATTAGCAAGGTGTGGTGGCGTGCGCCTGTAGTGCCAGCTACTCAGGAGGCTGAGGCAGGAGAATCACCTGAATCTGGGAGGCGGAGGTTGCAGTGAGCCGAGAATGCGCCATTGCACTCCAGCCTGGGAAACAGAGCTAGACTCTGTCTCAAAAAAAAAACAAAAAGTATAATGTAGTAACATTGCTGTCTGATATAAATGCCTTTAATCTCAGAAGTAGACATGAAATAACACTCCCTTAGGGTTCCACTAACATCGGCTCGTGAAACCTAGTTCTGAGGACAGGCACGGTGTGGCTCATGCCTGTAATCCCAGTACTTTGGGAGGCCAAGGCGGGCAGATCACCTGAGGTTAAGAGTTTGAGACCAGCCTGGCCAACATGGTGAAACCCCGTCTCTACTAAAAATACAAAAATTAGCTGCGCATGGTGGCAGGCAATTGTAATCCCAGCTACTCAGGAGGCTGAGGCAGGAAAATCACTTGAACCCAGGAGGCGGAGGTTGCAGTGAGCTGAGATCATACCATTGTACCCCAGCCTGGGCAACAGAGCCAGACTCCATCTCAGAAAAACATAAAAATAAAAATAAAAATAAGAAACCTAATTGGCCACACTTGCCTTACAAGAAGCTCCTACAGCTTGAGACTATTACAGAACCTGAACTGTGTCTGAAGAGAGAAACTTCCTTTTGCTGCCACAGCAAAGAATAATCACCACAAATAAACCTTACTTATGCCCAGAGAGAGTCTAGGTGCTTTCATACCAAAATATTAGGCACAGGAGAAACAAGGAAATAAATGAACACATCATCCCAGTCAATAGTTAACCAAGGACTGTCAAAATATCCCTGTTAAGAAATGTATGGCCTGTGTGGTTCCTGTTCTGGGAATTATTTACTAACTGCAACAATTGTGTCATGATCAATCTTGCAGCAGCCCTGGTTGCAAATGGTAATTTATAATACAAGGAAGTGAGTGGTTAAAGAGCTGGCAGGCCAAGGGTGTGTGGATCATCTCAGGATGATCAGGAGCAGGCTCTGGAACCCAAAGTCAGCACCATACTGTACTCATAATCCTGTATTAGATTCTTATTGTTGCTGTAACAGATTACCACAAATTTTGTTATTTAAGACAAAGTTATCATCTCACAGTTCTGGAGGTCAGAGTCTCACTGGGCTAAAATCAAGGTGTCGAAGGAGCTGTGTTCCTTCTACAGGTGGCACCAGTAAACCAAGTTCTTTCCCTACTTTGTATGGGTCACAAAGAAGGAACATGCAATTGGACAAAAGCAACTGGGTTGTATTCACTGGCCAGGGAATGGAAAAGGGGAGCTCTCACTCTAAAGGCGCCTTCTCCTTAAGCAATGGGAAGCAGGGGAATTTTCAAGAGTTAGACATGGGGTGGGGAAGTATGTAAGCAGGCCGAGGGGGGAGTTCCAAACACGCAGGCGCAGTCCCCAGACATACTTCTTCATACCCCGCTTGTACACAAAATGGCAGCAATTTTCTTTTAAGGGAGAGGAATCTAGTATTATAATGATAGGTTAATGATCTAAAAGTAACTAGGGGTTGCCGGTTCTGGTTTGCACCAGTCTGGTGCAGGTCTTATCTTCCTCTGGTATTTGGCAAGGGATCATGAAGCTCCTGCAGCATCCTGGGCAATCTGGAGCTCTTTAAGCAGTGGCACCTATGGATAAAAAGGCTAAGGGGAAACAACGGTTTAAGAAAATAAGGAGCCCTCCCAGCTATTTCCGTAGGGCTGCCCTAGTAACAGAGCTTGTAAAGAAGAATTCATTTCCTTGCATTTTCCAGCTTCTGGAGGCTGCCCATGTTGCATGGCTCATGGCCCCTGTCCACCTTCAAAGCCAGCAATTGCATCATTCTGACTTCTGCCTCTAACATCACATTTGCTTTTCTGACTCTAACGCTCTTGCCTTCCTCTGCCACTAACAAGGACCTCTGTGATGACATCGAGCCCACCCAGATGATCCAAGCTAACCTTCCTCTCTTAAAGTCAGCTCATTAGCCACCTTAATTCCATGTGCATCTTTAATTCTTCCTGGCCATATAACCCACGTAACATGTTCACAAGTTCCAGGGATTAGGGCATGGGCATTTGGCGGTGTGTGGGCAGTGCCATTATTCTGCCTCCTACTCCTTCACACAGCCTGCCAGGCTATCCACCAAGTAGATGCCAACTGTCTTTCCAGCCTCATCTTCCACCATATACCATGTATTGGATATATATTGCTGCATAACAAGTGACTCTAAACCTTAGGGGCCTAAGACAACATTTATTATGCCACAGTTTCTGTGGGTCAAGAATCCAGGGAGGGTTTACATGGGTCCTCTGGCTTAGGAGGGTCTCTCCCAGGGCTGCAATCAAGATGTCAGCTGTGGCTGCCTTCATCTCAAAGCTCACTGGGGAAGGGTTCTTTCCTCCCTGGATATCGGCTGGAGGCTACTCTCAGGGGCCATATGTGGGCTTCTCCATAAGGCAGCTCACACTTGGCAGCTGCCTTCATGAGAGCAGGAAGGGCAAGAGAGACAAGGCAAGCAAGAGGGAAATCGGTCTTTTGCAACCACATCCCATCACCTTTGCTGCATTATATTCATTATAACAGAATGTGGCCCCAGGCCAGCCCACACTCTAGGGAAGAGGACTACACAAGGCATGAATACCGGGAGGTGAAAACACAGGGCCATGTTAGAAGTTGTCCAGCACACCCCAGTACGTACCCTGTGCTCTCATCTCACAAAACTCACCCATGTTTCCCAAGGGAGAAAAAATGCTTTATTACCCATGTCTTACATTTGCTCATTAATTCACTCATTCAAAAAATATTTTATTTCTACTGTGAGCTAGGTAGTGTTGTAAGGGCTAAGGATAGAGCAGTGAGCCAAAGAGACAAAGCCCCTCCCGCGTGAAGCAGACATTCTAGTAGGGAGATAAACAAACGATAAACAACCACACACTTAGTGCGACAGAGGGCGATGAGTTATAGCAGGCGAGGGGCATCAGGGGTGTCAGTGGAGGTGAGGATGTAGGATCTTATGTAGGGCGGCCTGGGAAGACATCTCTAAAAGCTTACCTCTGAGCAGAGACATGAAGGATGTGAGGAAGCCACCATGAGGCTATTTAAAAGAAGAGGGTCCTGGGCTGAGGGGACATCATGTGCAAAGGTAGCTGATGTGTTCAAGGAGCACAAGAAGTTCTGTGTGATGGGAGCAGTGTGAGCAAAGGGGAAAACGCCTGGAGCTGAGGTCAGAAAGGAAACCAGGAGCCAGATCTTCTAAGGTCCTGTAGGTCATGAAAAGGGCTCTGACTTTTATGCTAAGATGGGCACCACTGGAGAATTTCCCCTTAAAATGAGCTACTTTACATGCAAGGAAAAAAAAAAAAAAAAAAAAAAAAAAGCTCCTTTCTTTATAATTTCAAGATACCATTTTCGGTTCTCCCTTATAAAGAAGTATAATTTGCATTATAATATAGCTACACATCTGAAATATGTATACTTAATGGATCTCACATTTTCTAATTACTTATTTTAAAAGATAATATCTGAAAGCTTTAGGTGTTTGAGACGGCTTTTATCTCCAGATAAGGAAAGAGAAATCAAACAAAACCATTTCTGGGAAACCGAGGTCCATTTCTTGCCTAAAGTCAAACAACTTCAAAGAGTCTAGGCTAGAATCCAGGTCCAGGTAGACATCACTAACTTCACAAAGCCAGATGTCACCTGGCAGATCCCTGCCTGAGAGACTAAAAGGGCATGTTGTAAAGCAGGTGCCTAGGATCATAAAATGAGCTGATGCCTATGAATGGCCTAAATCCCAGTGAAGTAGTTACTAAAAAGCAGCCTGGTAACTGATTGGATACAATAAGGGCTAGAAGAAGTCTTGTTGATAATAGCACATTATCCAAACTTCCTGATGTCTGACCCAGGCCTTTGGTAAAGGACATTTTCTCAACATTGCCTTCACTGCATACCCAGCCCCAGGTTTCTCATATGACTGTGTAACCTAGAAGTCACCTCCAGACACCTTGGAGGGTCTATAGTTGGTAAACTTAGATAAGCAAATGAAAATTTACTTACTTGTATCAGGAAAGGAGAGGTCAGCACAGGGGCAGTTAGGAGAAGCTGGGTTGGGGACAGATTATTTAGCAAAGGGAAACACATATAAGAGAAGGTAAAGAAATATTCCACTTGCAAATCGCGGTACCTGTGGATGAGAGACGTAGATGGGAGAGTGAGATGGCCTGGTTTGCCCTCTACCTCCTGAGCCTTCTCTGGGCTATGGCTGGGACTAGTACCCAGACCCGGAGTTCATGCTGTGAGTATGATGTTTTTCCAAGGAGGTCAGGGAGGCAGTTGCCCTGGGGAAGGGGCTGTGACCTCTGACACTGAGCTCTGCTGATGAGAAAGTGGTTGAAAATAGCAATCACTATAGGAATTCCAAAATGGGTAAGTCTGAGTGTGATTGTGTGCTGTTCATCTTTCCTGACTCAATAGCATAAGTTCTTTGAGAGGCAAGTCTATACGTTTTTTATTAAGAGATGGGGCCAGGTGCAGTGGCTCACACCTGTAATCCCAGCACTTTGGGAGACTGAGGCAGGAGCATTGCTTGAGCCCAAGAGTTCAAGACCAGCCTGGGTAACATGGTGAGACTCCATCTCTACAAAAAAAATAAATAAATAAAAATAAAAAATTAGCTGGGCGCAGTGGCATGCACCTGTGGTCCCAGCTACTCAGAAAGCTGAGGTAGGAGAATCGCTTGAGCCCAGGAGGTCAAGGCTGCAGTGAGCTATGATCACACCACTGCACTCCAGCCTAGATGACACAGCAGCAGCCTGTCTCAAAAAATCAATCAATAAAAATAATAGAGATGGAAGTACTACTGCAGGAATAATGGTTGATGGTACAAAGACAGACACTCAGTGGCTATTGTGACCAGACACCACTACATACTAGTGAGAGATTTTGGTACTCGCTGAGGATAAATTATATCCCAAATCTTTAATATTCTTCATGAAAGAGTGAGGGAAAAAATGAATGCAAGGGAATCAGTGATTTCCAGGAAAGTGATAGAAACTACGAGAAATGTCATGAGCCATATTGCTTGAAGTTACTAAATTTAAAAATCACTTTCTTAAGGATATGGATTATTTGAGAAGATGTAGAAACTAATTGTCCTCAAAAGTAAAATCTCACCATTTTCTCCATTTCTCTTTAGTCACTTAGGATACTAATGCTAACCAAGTGTTCTCCTAAAAGGCATCAAAGACGGCCAGGCGAGGTGGCTCACCCCTGTAATCCCAGCACTTTGGGAGGCCAAGAAGGGTGGATTATCTGAGGTCAGAAATTCGAGACTACCCTGGCCAACATGGTGAAACCCCATCTCTACTAAAAATTCAAAAATTAGCCGGGCGTGGTGGTGCGCGCCTGTAATCCCAGCTACTCAGGAAGCTGAGGCAGGAGAATCATTTGAACCTGGGAGGCAGAGGTTGCAGTGAGCCGAGATCGTGCCATTGCACTCTAGCCTGGGCAACAAGAGCGACACCGTCTCAAAAAAAAAAAAAAAAAGAAAGAAAGAAAGAAAAAAGCATCAAAGACACAGGGATAACGTTTTTGAGAAGGAATGAGGGTTAGAAGGTGAGTAAATGGCTTTCCTCTTCTCAGCCGTTCCCTCAGCACAGGAGCCCTTGGTCAATGGAATACAAGTACTCATGGAGAACTCGGTGACTTCATCAGCCTACCCAAACCCCAGCATCCTGATTGCCATGAATCTGGCCGGAGCCTACAACTTGAAGGCCCAGAAGCTCCTGACTTACCAGCTCATGTCCAGCGACACCGACGGTGAGACATCTGAGCCGCTCGCACCCTCCCTGAATCTCACACATCACATACCACCTCCAGATTCCAACTCAGTGTCCTTCCCACCCCAGTGCTGCCTCTGACTGTAAATAAACTACCCAAACACCTTTCCCTACATACCTGGAAGGTACCTGGAAAGAAACACATGTGAAATCAGAGCATTCATGGAGGAGGTCAGTAAAGCAGGGAGAGTTCTGGACTAGACGTCGAAAGAGCAGCCTTCTGGTTCTGGCTCTGCCACGTCATAACTCTGGGATCTGAGACAAGTCACTGGATACTGCTTAGCTTCACCTTGCAGATGATTCTAATAATAATAACCCTACTACTAATAGCAATGATAATAATGATATAAAATCTCTGTTCTGCCTATCTCCCAGGAGCTGCCTGCAGGCTCAAGTTAGATAAAGTTTAAATTATTTTGTAACTGTAAATTTCTGTATATAAATCTATGAGTATTTTGCTACTTTTCTAATCATATACCAGGGATTCTGAAATACCAAATACTAGAGTCATCAAGTTACACAGAGGCCACTAGATTAAATACTCCCTTATGTATTCTTCCATATTTTTTTCTTTGGAAAGACAGATCAAAGAACTGCTCGTGTTATTAAAAAGTCAAAATGCTCTAGATAAAAAGCAGAGAACTCATCACTGGCTCCTGGAGAACTGTCCCCGTCTCTGTCTAACTGTTGTGTTCTCTTCTCTGCAGATCTAACCATTGGGCAGCTCGGCCTCACCATCATGGCCCTCACCTCCTCCTGCCGAGACCCTGGGGATAAAGTATCCATTCTGCAAAGACAAATGGAGAACTGGGCACCTTCCAGTAAGACCTCACTGGAAGGGAGAAAAGAGTCAGGCACATGGTTTTTGCTAAGAATTTTAAACCCAGAAAGGAAAAGGGTAGGGGTGGAGAGAAAGGAAAGTTAGGGAAGAGACACAAGGTATCCTTCACTCTGGTCCTTCTGATAATCACACAGCGGAAAGATTCATTTCCAATCCAAAATGAACTAGAAAAGGTCATGATCCCAAGGACACAAGCTTGTCGAGCTATCACCTGTCTGAAGACACAGAGTCAGTCATCCCTTTTATTCTTTGCAGATGCCTGATGACATTCTTTTGAAAAACACTGAAGTTGCTCTTTGCCTATGCTGTGTGTCTCTTTGGGGGCAGGTTTTCTAGCAATTTCCTTTTCAAAGGCTTGGCTTTTCCTTCTTTGCAAATGTCCTCATCGTGGTGAATGTGAGTCTGATGAAGGTTCTCTGTCCCCTTCGGAGGCCCCAACGCTGAAGCATCAGCCTTCTATGGGCCCAGTCTAGCGATCTTGGCACTGTGCCAGAAGAACTCTGAGGCGACCTTGCCGATAGCCGTCCGCTTTGCCAAGACCCTGCTGGCCAACTCCTCTCCCTTCAATGTAGGTGAGTAGGTCACCACTACCCCGAGCTGGGAACATCAGAGGCATTGTGCACTGAATGGTGGAGCTGGCAGGGAACTGGGAAAGGAAAGCATTCCATGGAGGAGGAGCTAAGGACGTGAACGTGCCTGTGGATGGGAGAAACTTATCAGATGTTTGTTGGGCAGGTGAATTGAGGAGTACATGAAGGAAGGGGAGGGAGCATTATGTAGAAACAAAGACAATTGATAATACTTGATATGTCTGGCAGCTACAGAATCTCCGCTGGGAACAATAGTCATGTCATTCAAGTCAGAAGTTCCTCCCAAAATAAAGAACTTATTAATGTCTTGCTTCAGTTCTCCTCTGCGTCCTCTTTTTAATCACTACCGATGCTCCCACACTCCATTCTTTTTGATGCTTCTCCTCATTACATCCAAATATCCTCTCTCCATTTAACAGCTACTCTCGGAACCCTAACTCATGATATTTCCCTTCATGGAAACTCGAGCACCACCTTTCGTCTTTGTTCTGCAAGCATATGGCTGCTTGTGAATGGAAGGTTTTCCCTCTACAACATCATGTCCTCCTTCTGTCCCCTTGTATGGATAATGATCCTTCTCCGTGGGGGCCACTGTCACAGCCCGCATTCATGGTCACCTTTTCTCCTCTGCCAACTCTCTAAGCAATAGTATTATCTCAGGTTTTCACTCCCTTACGCATGCCCCATCAGCAACCTCTTGTTTCAGTTTCTGTCAGACAAACAGGTGAACCACTGCTCTAGGATCCTCCCTGGGGGTTAAGAACAGACTGGTCTCCCTTTCACATCTGGGACCTCACACATTTCTGGGGCATCTCTGCCTCCAAAAATTTGGACTTATTTGCTTGTAACACTAGCACCCTTAATGAAGTTATGCAACTTTCAAATGGGGATTTGGCCCTGCTGCTTACTTAATTTTTCTGAGCCTCCATTTTTTGTCTTTTAAATGGAGATGATTACAGGTACTATTTCACAGGTTGTTCTGAGGAGCAAATAAAATCACGGAGCCAGAATATAATAAGCACATAATAAATGTTACCTGTTCATATTGCCGTGATGGTGACTATGGTGATCTTATCCCCTCTGTCATTCACAGACACAGGAGCAATTGCAACCTTGGCTCTGACCTGTATGTACAACAAGATCCCTGTAGGTTCAGAGGAAGGTTACAGATCCCTGTTTGGTCAGGCACTAAAGGATATTGTGGAGAAAATCAGCATGAAGATCAAAGATAATGGCATCATTGGAGACATCTACAGTACTGGCCTCGCCATGCAGGTAAACATGTGCTGGATGCTCTTGGTTGGGTTCCTGCCAATAAGCCTGGATTGCAGAATCAAGAGGCCAGGCTTCTACTAACATCTCTGTGAAAGTCCAGCTAGTATGACCTGAGATATATTCTTTGTGGTGCCTGGGCCTCAGTTTCTCTACTGGTAAAATGCAGGTAAGTGTTAATTCCTCCCTACCTCCTATGTAAAGTGTGAAAACAAATCTATATGAACTCGTTTCTCTTCCTTGGGGAAAAAAAATGAAACAAATAAATCAAGAAATATATTAATTTATTATTAATAATGATCAGTTTATTTGTAATAGTTCAGACTATTACAATTTTGATGTATAAATAATAAGAATATTAAAGCAGGCCCTCTAAAAATATACAATTTTTATATATATATGATGCAATCTTTTATATATATAAAATCTTATATATATATCTTATATATAAGATGCAATCTTACCAGCCAAGTGTTCTTTTTCAGTGTTTTACCTTGATCTAAAAATAGCAAGTTTATACTCAAAATGATTAAGGAAAATAACCTAAAGTTGACCCAGCCTCACAAAAACCCATAGTAAATGGTAAAGCAGATCTATCTGTCAGCCAAGTCCATACTCAATTCTATGCTTTAATAGCATGCATTCCCAGGCTTCGATTCTGTAAGATGTGTTTGGTATTCATAGTTCCAAATCCAACAACCCACCCTACCCTACTTGATTAGGGCAGCAGCCTCCATAGAAGACAGATGCACCAATGGTAGTGGGCAGAAATAACCAACTAGAATCAGAAACTAGCAGCCATCTGTGGCTGAATCCTCTAATCCCAACTAAGAAGTTTTAGCTCCAATGACTCAAAATATCCTATGGGGATTAATAGGACCAGGAACTCTTCAACTCAGAAAGCCCAGGAAAGGGAGAATCATGGAATGATGATGCCAGCCCTAAACCTAACATAGTTGCGGACTATTAGAAAGAAATTGTCTCCTGGGGAAAACAATGGAGACTAGTATTGAGATTTCATACATTAAAAATTAGAAAAGGATATAAACAGCCTAAGAATTGGTTCATGTTAAACATAAGAGCAAAAAAATAATTTCCACTTCAATGGACCACGTATAGAAGTGACTAATAAATATAAAGTTCACTTCTATGTCACAGTCAAGGAGACTTTGTCATAGAACAAAACCCTGTTTTTTCCATGGCTGAATTTTACAAGAACATTCCCAGTGCTCTTGTCTAGAAGCTTTTTGGAAAGAAAAAGGCAGTCTGGAAGAGATATAAAAGATGGTTTGGGGACTTTTTTTTTTTTACATGTGACTCTCTAAAAATAACCTTGCTTCAATTTAGCACCAGAGAAGTGTTTACTTTTGCTAACTTGGTTTGCGAATTCTGTTTGGATTTTATCACCTGCCAAGTACACTCTGATAAGCTGTACCTGGGAATTAAAGCTTTTCCTATCAAAAGGCAGGACTATGTCTAGATCCAAATACCACAGGCCATGTGGATTTCTTGTCAGAATACATAATCTCTCCCTACCCTTTTTACTGCCTCTATCTGGAATTTACTTAGGCATCCTGAAGTCTGGAATCAATAGGTGTCTAATATATAACATTTTCCTAATCTAAAATATTCTGATATAGAAAATCAAAGGGCTCTGGAACTATCACAACTTAGGTTTGACTCCTAGACTTGCCACCATCTCAGACAAATATTGAATTTCCCCAAATTTTATTTTCTCCATAATAATAAGGTTGCAATTCAGTTAAATAAAATGTGGTATGCAAAAAAATGCATGCATAATGTCATGCTTAACAATTGTTCAAGATCTGTCTCAGCAGAGCAGTGATGCTAGTAAACTTCCTTTTCAGCCTTTGTTCACCTTCTTCCAAGATGTCAGTACACTTCCAGTGGCCCAGGCCATGCTCATCCCTACCCAAAGACGCTCATGAGGCATTTCCTCTGTTCCAGAACTTCTCATCTTTCTTCCATGAATATCCTATTGCTTTCAAGTTTCCTCTGATAGGCGCTTATCTTGAAAAGGGATCTGATAGGCCAGGCGTGATGGCTTACACCTGTAATCCCAGCGCTTTGGGAGGCCGAGGCGGGCAGATCACTTGGGGTCAGGAGTTCAAGACCAGCCTGGCCAATATGGCGAAACCCCATCTCTACTAAATATACAAAAATTAGCCTGGTGTGGTGGCAGGCACCTATAATCCCAGCTGCTCAGGAGGCTGAGGCAGGAGAATCACTTGAACCCGGGAGACAGAAGTTGCAATGAGCTGAGATTGCACCAATGCACTCCAGCCTGGGCGTCACAGCGAGACTCCATCTCAAAAAAAAAAAAAAAAAAAGAAAAGAAAAGAAAAGAGAACTGATAAACTTCTTGATGGAAAGTTATTAATGACATCTAACCACTTAATGTGTTATCCTCTCTAGAGTGTTGGCGTTGGTGATGTGTAATCCCAATGAATATATCTTGCTTAGTGAAATTTGGGAGGTGCATATGACAAGTGGACAAGATATTGTTGCTGAGGAGCACCCACCTGATGGCCCTTAAACCAACTGCCTTGTAAAGTGGCCTCTGTCCAGAGCCATGCTTTATGGATGCTGAGGTTCAGTGATGGTCGTCCCTGTCACAATTGCCCAGTTGTGCATACTGACCCTAGCTGAGACAGCCATTTATGACTCCTCTCTCTCTCTTCTCCCATTTCCTATTCCAAGCTTCAGGTGAAGCAGTCATTAACAATCTCAGCCTATTAACATACTCTGGTGGCCATAATTGCACTGTAAAGGAAGGGAGGTGGTAATGACAGCTTCCATATCACATATCACACATCACGAAATGCTTTTATATATTAGCCCCTTGGAACCGCAAATGACTCCCCCAACAATAGACAGAAGTTATTATTTCTATTTTATTCATGCGATAGATAACGCAGCAAAATAGGTGAATGGCTGCATGGCTTGGTGTATTACTCAAGACTCATTTTGCAAGTAACAGAAACCCAAATCCTTTTAGCTCAAGAAAAAAATGAGGATTTACTATTCACATACACTGGGAAGTCTAGGGCTGAATTAGGTGGTTTCAGGAATAACCAGAATAAAGGGCTCAAATCATGATATCAGGAGCCACTCTTTTTTCATCGTCCAGCCGTGATTTTCCTCATTCTTTCCTGCTGCAGGGCTTCTTCAAAGTGTCTGAGAAAGATGGTCACTAGCAGCTTACTGTTTACTGGCATGGTCCAGTTGAATAACCTTAGCAGGAAAACAAAAATCTTTCGGTGTCCCAACGTCTGTATGTCAGGGAATGACTCTGATTAGTACATGTGTCCACCAATCACTGTCATCAAGGGGATGGTGACCACCATCAGCCCAGCCCAGGTCATGAGTCCATCCTGGGCCAGGGTTGTGGAGCCTCTGAGAGTCCTGATGCAAGCACAAAGTGAGGGAAAATCCACCAAAGAGGGCACATGACAACATAAAACAAGGGGTTTACTCCGTTTATGTGGCTAGATTGTCCTAGGCTAAAGCTCCCTCTGGAGCCCAGCTCTCACCCTCACTCTACATTCAAGAGTCGTTCGTAAATATGACTGCCTAATAGTGTTCCCTGGATCTGATCATTGCACAGTTCTGTGTCTGCTGTCTGACAGACACTGTGCTAAGCGGTGGGGACATAGCATTGAAGACAAATGTGTTCCAAACCTTACATAGCATTGGCTTTGCATTCTGGGTGACTACGTGATCACAATGATTAGTGATCAAGTTTATCTCTTAAGACATGTAAGAGCCAACTCTCAGCTATGCCTAATTCCTCTTTCTCTCTCTCTTTCTCTCTTCCTTCCCAGGCTCTCTCTGTAACACCTGAGCCACCTAAAAAGGAATGGAACTGCAAGAAGACTATGGATATGATACTTGATGAGATTAAGCAGGGGAAATTCCACAACCCCATGTCCATTGCTCAAATCCTCCCTTCCCTGAAAGGCAAGACATACCTAGATGTGCCCCAGGTCACTTGTAGTCCTGGTAAGACATCCACCTCTCCTTATGTCATAAAGCAGCAACTTATGCCAGAAATGACATGTGGATCAATGTTAAGTGGCATATAGGCTTGTAATGTCCATTATTCCCATGTGGGCAGAGCACATCTGACTCCCAGTCCTTAAGAGTGTGTGCTAGCACAGACATACCTTCCTGCACTCAGAACTCAGCCCCATATCTACTTCATTCAGCATATATTTATGCAGCTCCTACTATGTGCAAAGCATTTTGTGGGATACTAGAGGTAGGAGAAGCAAAATGGTCCCAACTATCAAATAACATATATAGCTTCATTTATTCATTCGACAAATGTACCATCAAACACTATGCATATCTTATCATATCTGCCTTTCGCAAAGTCAGAAGACAGATGTGTAAACAAAAACTACAATATTTGGGACAAACAAGTAAGTATTAAATAGAAGTTAAAGCCACACATAGTGCAAATGCCAAAAAGAAAAATAGTGACCAGTTGTTGATTTTGTTTGGGAGGCTTCGGAAAAGAACAGAATTCATATTTAAGTCGAGCCTTAAAGATCTAAATACGAAAGCTCGATGCACGCAACATATCAGTGAGATGGAGTGGAAACCTAGCATGCCACTTTTTAATTAAAAATATCTTTATTTTATTCAATTATGCATACAAATGAAAGACACTTAAAATTCAAACATTACAGAAATATGCATTTAGAAAGTGGAGGTCTTGCATAAAAACTTATCACTCCAGAGATTACTAGTGTTTGGTATGGATCCTCAAACTCTTTTTTTTTAAATAAAATGCTAACATAAAGCATCATTCCTCTTGCATTGCATGAACTTCCTAAGACAAGAAGTGATTAATAAGTTTCTTGTCTAACTCAATGCAGAATGTGGAGAACAAAATCAAGCAAACTGATCCCAATCCTACCAAACACTACCACATTCACTCGACCCCTTAGGCTGCTTCCCAGTGATGTCCCAACCTTAACAAGGTGGCCATGGAGTTTTTGCCGGAATTCTATGCTAGTTGTCCAAGTACTTTGTTAAATGGTATGAAACTCACTACTTTCTTGAAATGTCTTCTGGGGTGAGTTGCCAATAACAGAGATTTTGCACCTATGATACAAACCCCATAATCTTTGACAAATGTGGCCTCTTTGCCCTTCACAGATCATGAGGTACAACCAACTCTACCCAGCAACCCTGGCCCTGGCCCCACCTCCGCATCTAACATCACTGTCATATACACCATAAATAACCAGCTGAGGGGGGTTGAGCTGCTCTTCAACGAGACCATCAATGTTAGTGTGAAAAGTGGGTCAGTGTTACTTGTTGTCCTAGAAGAAGCACAGCGCAAAAATCCTATGTTCAAGTGAGTATTACAAATGTCATTCATCATTCTCTCAAGGCCTGATGTGAATTCCCATTTTTTATCCATCCTCTGTTTTCTTAATTTTTTTCCTTTTGATAACAGATTTGTATTTAATAGCCCCTTGAGCAGCTTACAATCTAATAAATAGGTAAGGCTCTCATGAAAACTTAAATCATGCAAGTCAATGTATGATGAAGTTTTAAAAACAAAAATTCAGAGGAGATTCGAAAGTCCATTGCAGACTAGAATAGGCAAAAGAGACTTTGTAGCTTTGAACCACAAAGAATAGGTACTATTTACAAAGATGTGGGAAGAGGTAAGTCCAGAAAAAGAAATGGCCAGAAAAAGCTGGGCGTAGTGGCTCATGCGTGTAATCCCAGCACTTTGGGAGGCCAAGGCATGCAGATCACCTTAGGTCAGGAGTTCAAGACCAGCCTGACCAACATGCTGAAACCCCGTCTCTACTAAAAACACAAAATTAGCCAGGTGTGGTGGCACATGCCTGTAATCCCAGCTATTCGGGGGGCTGAGGCAGGAGAATCGCTTGAACCCGGGAGACGGAGGTTGAAGTGAGCCGAGATCATGCCATTGCACTCCAGCCTGGGCAACAAGAGTGAAACTCTGTCTCAAAGAAAAAGGAAAAGAAAAGAAAAGAAATGGCCAGAACAAAGCATTTGCGATAAGACTGAGCAACGAATTTGGGGCCAATGAATAGGCCAGGTGGACACACCAGGTTGGGTGACAGTGTAAAAGTCTTGAAATACCAGGTTCAGGAGACTGGACTGCGTTTTGCAAGTTTTTGAGTAAGAAAATCCACTTTGTAAAATGTTGCTTAGGTCATGAGAATAGGAGACAAGGCTAAAACATAGGACATGACTCCAATAATGGAGCTGTGAAGTGACGATGACTTCCTCTGGGATACACGGACCCACACCAAGGCTCTGTGAGTGATGGGACATACAGATTAAGAGAAAGAAGCTTCAAAACTATTGATTAAAGGGTCAAGAAGAAAGAATATCTTTCAAAGAAAGGGATTAAATTCCTTAGATATGTTTAATGGTGGGCATTTGAAATAGGAACATTAGAAGGCTTTTAGAGGTATAGTCCAGGCACAGTGGCTCACGCCTGTAATTACAGCACTTTGGGATGCTGAGGCGGGTGGATCACTTGTTAGGAGTTCGAGACCAGCCTGGCCAACATGGCGAAACCCCATCTCTACTAAAAATATAAAAATTAGCCAGGCGTGGTGGTGCGTGCCTGTGGTCTCAGCTACCCGAGAGGTTGAGATGGGAAAATTGCTTGAGCCTGGGAGGTGGAGGTTGCAGTGAGCCAAGATCGTGCCACTGCACTCCAGCCTGGGAGACAGAGTGAGACAAACAACAAAACAAAACAAAAACAAAACAAAAAAAGGAAGGAAGGAAGGAAGGAAAGGAATTGAGAGAGAAAGAAAGAAAGAGAAAGAGAGAGAGAAAGAGAAAGAAAGAAAAAGAAAGAAAGAGAAAGAAGAAAGAAAGAAAGCAAGAAAGAAAGAAAGGAGAAAGAAAGAAAGAGAAAGAAAGAAAGAAAGAAAGGAGAAAGAAAGAAAGAGAGAAAGAAAGAAAGAGAGAAAGAAAGAAAGGCTTTTGGAGGTATAGAGGAAGTACTAGGAATAGAGGTCAGGACAGGCAAAAAAAAATTGGACGGTCATCTGTTAGAGGTGATGACCTAAGTCAAGAACCCATGCAGTAGGTAGCAGATACATGCACCCAATAAAACCATAAGACATATTTAGTTATTCTCATTTTACAGATAGAACCCTTAGGCTCAAAGAAGTTAGTAATATTCCTAAGATCACATAACACATAACTGATAGAGTTGAGAGCAGAATCCGGGTTGGACTGAATCTGATGCTCATGTTCTTTCCATGCCTCCTCTCAAGGTAGGGGAAAATACAGAAATAAATCACAGAGGAGAAAATTAACTTTTAGAGAATGTTTATAGTTTGCAAAAAGAGGAAGCAATAAAGAAACATGGAGAAGTCTAAGCTACAGGAGGAGAGGAGGAAAAATGCCAAGTCATGCAAAGGAAAAAAGCATCTTTTCTTTTTCAAAGAAAAGATGATCCAAATTCTTCAAGAAGATATCAAGAAGGAATACTGACAGAGGCTAAGGAATTGACAACTGAGTGATACCACGTGGGTGTCTATTCCACCCGGTTCTGTTGAGCACATTGTGTCTGCTGCTTACTGCACGACTCCATAACTTCCCTAACTTCCATAGACAGATCAGGATAAAAATTGCACTTCAAAACTATTTAATTTTTTTTTTTTGAGACAGAGTTTTGCTCTCGTCAACCAGGCTGGAGTGCAATGGCGCGATCTCGGCTCACTGAAACCTCCACCTCCCGGGTTCAAGTGATTCTCCTGCCTCAGCCTCCTGAGTAGCTGGGATTATAGGCACCCACCACCACACCCTGCTAATTTTTGTATTTTCAGTAGAGATGGGGTTTCAGCATGCTTGCCAGGCTGATCTCGAACTCTGGACCTCAGGTGATCCACCCACCTCAGCCTCCCAAAGTGCTGGGATTACTGGCGTGAGCCACTGCATCTGGCCCCAAAATATTTAATTTTAAAACCCTCTGGATATACCGTACTTCACTTCTCTGAAGTTAGCTTTAATTTTGCCTAATTTTTCTTTTTCTGATTATAAATGTAATAAATACATATAGCAGAAATTTTGAGGGAAAAAGTATAAAGAAGAAAAATCATCTACAGTCCACACACAGTATCACAACTGTTAATATTTTTTATAACTTTTGTAGGTTTTTCTATGCATATTACAAATAGGTGTGATCCATCATATACATGAGACAGATATTTCATGTAAAATTTGTATCTCATATTTTCACTTAACATTATTGCATAAGTAGTTTCCTATGTTACTGAAAATTATTGACAAATATTTTCACAGCTTCCAAATATTTAATCTTGGATATTCATTCCATCACTCATAATTATTTACCCATTTGGGGGAATTCACATTTTTTAAATTTGATTATTAATAGGTGTTTTCAAAATCCATTCATTTTCATTTCATTTCATTCTAAGTGAAGTAATTTCATATTCATTAGTCATTTGCATGTTTGCTTTTTTAAAATTTATTTATTTATTTATTTATTTATTTTGAGATCAGGTTATGAGACTGGCTAATTTTTGTATTTTTGTTAGAGATGAGGTTTCACTATGTTGCCAAGGCTGGTCTCGAACTCATGGGCTCAAGCAATCTGCCCTCTTCAGCCTCCCAAAGTGCTGGGATTGCAGGCATGAGCCACCATACCTGGCCCATTTTCTCTTTTTTTTAACTTAACTTTTATTTTAAGTTTGGGGTACATTTGCATGTTTGTTACATAAGTAAACTGTGTCATGGGGGTTTGTTGTACAGATTATTTCATCACCCAGGTATTAATTCTACTACCCATTAGTTATTTCTCCTGATCCTGTCCCTCCTCCCAACCTGTACCCTCTGATAGGCCCCCGTGTGTGTTGTTCCCCTCTGTGTAGTCATGTGTTCTCATCATTTTGCACCCACTTATAAGTAAGAACATGCAGTATTTGGTTTTCTGTTCCTGTGTTAGTTTGCTAAGGATAATGGCCTCCATCCATGTCCATTGCAGCACGATTCACAGTAGCAAAGACATGGAATCAACCTAAATGCCCATCAATAGGAAACTGGTTAAAGCATTTTCTCATTTGATTTTATCTGATCATTTTATCAGATAAAATCATGCTCAAAAGAGAATATCATTTAAAATGTCTGAAGCATTTATCTGAAGCATTTAAAGTGTCTCTATCCTGGCGGGTGGATTGCTTGAGCCCAGGATTTCGAGGCTGCCATAAGCTAGGATCTCACCACTAGCCTGGGTAACAAAGTCACACCTTGTCTCTAAAAAAATTAATTAACTAATTAATTAATTGGCTGTCTCTATCCCTTCATCTTACCCCTTATTCCCTGACCTAAAGTGAGATGTTAATCATATATAAACTTTTTTTTTAGATTTGAAACCACGATGACATCTTGGGGCCTTGTTGTCTCTTCTATCAACAATATCGCTGAAAATATTAATCACAAGACATACTGGCAGTTCCTTAGTGGCGTAACACCTTTGAATGAAGGTGAGGGAAGAAAAGGCACAGGCGTTATCTTCCATAGTTTGAAGGCTACATTCCTTAATTATTTTTTCATTTAATGTATTCATTCATTCACTTAATGAATAATTATGAGATCATATGTGTATATACAATAATTCTATAGACAGTGATTGCTTATATATGTATACACATACATATTTTGTATATATATATATAATCATTACATAGAGAAAGAGATTAATTCTGTAGGCAGCGATAATACTTTTCACAGAGAAGGAAAGTAAGTCTTAGAGACATTAAAGGGTCTTGTACAAGGCATGCATCTAGAATGTAAAAGTGGATAATCAAACCCAGGTTTCCAAACTCTAGGACAAATGTGCTTTGTACAAAAGTTTCACTCAAAATTCGTGCTTCACCTTCTTTTTTAAAAAAAATCTCCAAAGAGAGAAATGCCTGCATACGGATATTGGTGCATGTGTCCCCTGAAAAAATTAGGAGAAAGTGGGAAGAATAAAACTCAGACTTCAGCAAAACCTTAACATTTGTTAAAGCTTTTGCACACATATTAAAATATTCCCTAATTTAAAGAGCATTGCTGTATGGTTTTAGTCTAAGCATGATGTTACCTAGTTAACCTGATGTTGACTGTCACCATGCAGAGACATGTAAAGCCAAATAAAGTCACAGTAGAGCCAAGGCCACTTGGCTTGGAAAGGTGCTTCATTATCCAATATTACAGTGGAGGAGATGTTTTTCTTAGAGTCTATCATGTATTTAGCAAAATCTTGCCAGTCAGAATTTGTGGAGTTATAGCAAAGCATATAATAAAGATCTTGGAGTCACAGAGGACTTGGTTAGAAGCTCTTTCTCTTATTTAATAGCTGCATTACATTAGTAGTAAATCTGTGAGCCAGTTTCCACAGCTTTAAAATGGAAATTGCATTAATCATTTATTGGGTTATTGTAAGGATTGGAAATAATATACTCAGAATGATTAAGTACAATGTTTTTCAAATGGCACGTATTCAAAAATACTAATCATCATTATTATTAGTTTTCTATTAAATGTCTCTATTAAAGAAATGTCTCTATTAAAATATCCCATATACCCCATAAATGTACACACCTACTATGTACCCATAAAAATTAAAAATTTTTTAAGTACCCAGAATTTTTTTTAAAAAAGAAAGTAATTCACTTTGGGAGACTGAGGCGGGCGGATCAGGAGGTCAGGAGATTGAGACCATCCTGGCTAACATGGTGAAACGCCGTCTCTACTAAAAATACAAAAAAATTAGCTGGGCGTGGTTGGCGGGTGCCTGTAGTCCCAGCTACTTGGGAGGCTGAGGCAGGAGAACCCAGGAGGCAGAGCTTGCAGTGAGCCGAGATTGTGCCACTGCACTCCAGCCTGGGTGACAGAGCGAGACTCCATCTCAAAAAAAAAAAAAAAAGGAAAGTAATTGCCCCAGGAACTTAAATGAGGCATATTCTCATGTCTACCAATTACTTTTCTTCCCTGGGAGAAAGAATGGTAAAGGCCTCTGAGAAACAAAAATATTTGGGCCTGAAACTGTCATTCTTTCTGTTGCCCAGCTACCTGAAAGGTAACAGATATTGCCATCATCTGTCTTTCCTGTTCTGAAAGACAAAATTCTCAACCCACTGCTCTTTCTTAAGTCTTACAAAATCTTCAAAAATGAACAGGAGGTTCTCCCTTGAATGCCCTAATTTTGGCCTATATAAGCCATTTTAACAATAACCACCATTTATTGCACAATTATTCTGTGTCAGGTACTGTATTAGGTACCCAGCGGTCATTATTCCTAATTCTGAAAATAACTCTTCAGAGTAAATATTATTAAAAAAATCTTGTATGTGAGGAAAAAGAGACTCGCGCATCTTAAAGGGTATACCCAAAGACTTACTCCATGAAGTGGTGACCAGAGACTGGAAACAAGAACTCCCTAAATCTCAGTTTCATGTTCTCTTCATAATCAAACTGCCTATTTCTCTCTAGGATGATTTTACTCCTTTAAAAAAATTTAATGGGTTCACTGCATCTGGCTCACTGCATCCTCCCTTGGGGGACAGAGGTGGTTACATGCACCACAGTCACCTCATGTTATTCTCTGCTTATTTCCAGGGGTTGCTGACTACATACCCTTCAACCACGAGCACATCACAGCCAATTTCACACAGTACTAAGGAAGAGGTGGGTTCAGCTTCTATCAAACATCTCCAAAGGATGGGTGAAATTTTTTCCACTTCATCTTAAACCTATGCAAAAAAGCGAATGCCTGTGATGCTACCAGATTCTTGGTAAAAACATGGAAAACCGCTATGTAGAATAAAAATGCAAAGTTCACTGGAGTCTCAACATCTATGACTCATGAAAATAAAATTTTCATCTTCTCAACACAATGACTGCCAATCATCGTTTAAACCTAAGGTGAGGGGAAAAGGGAGAGTAGCTGATATTTTTGGATATCATTCTGATTTCTTGATTAATTAAATAGCACACTCCCTATTTCTACAAATGATATATTTTTTAAATTTCATATTTTCTTATACCAAGTACTCCTTTTTAAATTGCCTAACGTAAACATGCCCACGTATGGCCAAACATTTCAACATATAAAACTCCCAGATGGTTCAAAACTTGGTAATTGATGTTATGTCTTAACTCTCTCCTTCTGTTTCCAATTTTTTTGGTTAAATTCATATTTAAAATATATATTTAGATCATTTACATATGTAATATGTAAATTAACTTATATTCAATATATTATACATAATTTAATATACTATATATTTACATGATTATATATAACAATGTATTTTATATGATTACATATAATTTAACATATTATATATTTTATATGATAAATAGATACAGATCTTTGAAAAAATTTTAAGCTTTCAAAGATAAACATAACTCTAATCTCTACTGGTAGGAGTGAACACTGGTACAAACTTTCTAGAGAATAACATAAAAATTTGTATCAAAAGACCTAAAATGACCGGGCGTGGTGGCTCATACCTGTAATCCCAGAAGTTTGGGAGGCCAAGGAAGGTGGATCACCTGAGGTCAGGAGTTTGAGACCAGCCTGACCAACATGGTGAAACCCGTCTCTACTAAAAATACAAATATTACCCTGGTGTGGTGGCATGTGCCTGTAATTCCAGTTACTTGGGAGGCTGAGAGAGGAGAACCACTTGAACCCAGGAGGCAGAGGTTACTATGAGCCGAGATCACACCATTGCACTCCAGCCTGGGCAACAAGAACAAAACTCCATCTCCAAAAAAAACAAAAAACAAAAACAGGCCTAAAATACGCACACCTTTGGCCAAAAAAAATCCCAATTCTGATATTTATACATATATATATATATATATATATATATATATGAGGAACACATAAATATACAAGAATCAAAAGGTCAGCTGTAACTATTATAGACAAGAGCTTAGGTGTATAGCCACAAAACACTTCCTAAAACTGAACCCCAGAATCAGACAGACTGAACTGCCCAGGCACAAGCCTCCCATCTGAGCATCTCAGAGCAATTACCTGCTCTCTGCTAACAGTCTGGCTCCTAGGAGAAGGAGGTGTGGGCCACACAGGCCCAGGTCCTCATTTCAGACTTATCTATTAGGTAACTCTCTCTATCCCAGAAAAAGGCCAAGACTGTCACTATAATGGAAGGAAATCTCAGGGGTGGTGAGCAAAGTGCTCTCAAATAATGTTTATAATATGGGAAAAAATAGAACAATGTAGATGTCCAACAATAGGACAGGACAAACTCTGGTGCAGCCACATGATGAGATACTTAAAAGTTACTAAAATTCATGTTGAAGATAAATTCTTACCGACATGAAAAGACGTTCATGATGAACATGAATGAAGTGAGTGAATGAAGTGAATGAAGGCAACTCCAAGTGAATGAAGGCAAGTACATGACGACATTATAATATTTTCCATGCTGGAGTGTTTCAGTGGTGATCTCTGTGTGCAGAATTATTGGTGATTGGGTTTTTTTGTTTGCCTCTCTGTTTTCTAAGTGTTAGCCATTCAACACATAATAATTGAGCAACTGGAAAATGGAAAAAACATTATTTTATACAAAGATTATTTTTGTTTCTTTAACAATAAATTGGGCAACCAAAGAGATTTCTGTGTGTGTGTGTGTGTGTGTGTGTATGGGATAGTTCTGTCCCCAACCTTTGCTCTAATAATAAAAATTGAGGAAACAAGCCTAAGGAGGAAACAAAGAGAGGGAAATCACAGATTTGTTTCATATAATGAAAACCTTGTTTTAGCTACCTATCTAGGACTTAATTGTGTGTGTATTCATCTATATTGGCAGAGCTAGAGACAAGGAAACGGCTTCAGAAGTTGTAATTCAGTTTTGAAGAAGTGCTTTATTTATTTATTTATTTATTTATTTTTGAGATAGAGTCTTGCTCTGTTGCCCAGGCTGGAGTACAATGGCGCAATCTCTGCTCACTGCAACCTCTGCCTCCCAGGTTCAAGCAATTCTGCCTCAGCCTCCCAAGTAGCTGGGATTACAGGTGTCCATCACCATGCCAGGCTAATTTTTGTATTTTTAGTAGAGATGGGGTTTCACCATGTCGGCCAGGCTGGTCTTGAACTCCTGACCTCAGGTGATCCACCCGCCTCAGCCCCCAAAGTGCTGGGATTACAGGCATGAGCCATCATACCCAGCCAAGGAAATGCTTTAAAATGTACTTATATTGGCATAGACTATAAAAATGAAGGCAGTTGTCATAAGTAATTTTCTTAACATGAGAAAATACAGCAAAAGAAAATCATATTAAGTACTTTGGGGCAGGAAGTTAAGTATCTTGGGGCAGAAAGTCACATAACTTCTGTTTATAAAATACACCTCCAGCCTGAGCAACATAGGGAGACCCTATCTCTACAAAAAAAAAAATAAAAATAAATTAGCCAGGCGTGGTGGAACATGCCCGTGGTACGTGCCACCTACTTGGGAGGCTGAGGTGAGAGAACCACTTGATACTTGAGCCCAGGACGTCAAGGCTGCAGGGAACCATCATCACTCCACTGCACTTCAGCCTGGGCTACAGAGCCAGCTCCTGTCTAAAAATATGTACCTTTTTTAATATATAGTATAAGTGTATATGTATAAAATATACCACTATATATACCTATAATATATATTTATATATAATATATAATATATATTTTTATATAATAGGTATATATTTTTAGATAACGGGTATATAAATATATAAACAATATTTAATAGGTATATATACCTATTATATAGGTTTATATATAATCGATAAATACACCTATTATATATAAATCTATATATATAATATCTATATAATACACAATATTATATTTATGTATGATATATTATATACTAATATAATACTTATATGATGATATATGATATATAAATATATCTTATGTATGATACATAAATATACGTATGATACATAAATATATCATACATATGATACATAAATATATCATACGTATGATATATAAATATATAAGTATTTATATATCATATATATGATATATAAGCATATATATCATATATATGAGTGCATATATATAAAAATACCCATTTTCCAAGACTTATTTCCACTTTTTAATACGTTTCCAATAAATTTTCCAGCTTGTTTCCATTTGTCATTATCTCAGAGATTAAGGATTTCTACTCTTTCCTTGTTCATTTGGGGACTACTACACAGTTTAAGGATTTTTTTCCAAGCATTGCTTCTCTAGTTTCTCTTGCCCATAATTCCCATGTTATAGTCATTTAGCACTAGTAAATTATCTAAGAATAAACAGTTCAATTGGGTGACTTATTAATATACAGTACCTGATTTCTTTTAAAAAAGTGGTAACAATGAAACAGAATACCCCTGAAACAAAGCCACAGCCTACAACCAACTGATCTTTGACGAAGTCAGCAAAATAAACAATGGGGAAGGATATCCTACTCAATCAATATTGCTGCCATATACAGAAGAATAAAATGGGATCCCTACCTCTCACCATATACAAAAATTAACTCAAAATGGATTAAAGACTTAAATATAAGACTTCAAACTATAAGAATCCTAGAAGAAACCCTAGGAAATACCCTTCTAGACGTTGGCCTAGGCAAAGAATTTATGACTAAGCCCTCAAAAGCAAATGCAACAAAAACAAAAATTGACAATTGAGACCTAATCAAACTAAAACTCTTCTGTTCAGCAAAATAAATTACCAGCTGGGCGCGGTGGCTCATGCCTGTAATCCCAGCACTTTGGGAGGGTGAGGTGGGCAGATCACTTGAGGTCAGGAGTTCAAGATCAGCCTGGCCAACATGGTGAAATGCCCTATCTACTAAAAATACAAAAATTAGCCGGGCATGGTGGTGGGCACCTATAATCCCAGCTACTTGGGAGGCTGAGGCAGGAGAATCGCTTGAACCTGGGAGGCAGAGGTTGCAGTGAGTCGAGATCATGCCACTGCATTCCAGCCCGTGCAACAAAAGGAGACTCTGTCTCAAAAAAAATAAATAAATAAAAATAAAAACAACCAAGGAAAAAAAAAAAGAAGTTACCAACAGAGTAAACAGACAACCTACAGAATGGGAGAAAATATTTGCAAACTCTGAATCCAGCAAAGAACTAATATCCAGAATCTATAAGGATCTTAAACAAATAAACAAGAAAAAAAATCCCATTAAAAAGCAGGCAAAGGACATGAACAGAGACTTCTCAAAAGAAAACATACAAGCAGCCAATGAACATATGAAAAAATGTTCTACATCATTAATCATCAGAGAGATGCAAATCAAAATCACAATGAGAGGCCATATCACGCAAGTCAGAATGGATATTATTAAGTGATCAATAAATAACAGATGTTGGCAAGGTTGAGGAGAAAAGGAAACACTTATACACTGTTGGTGGAAATGCAAATTAGTTCAGCTCCTATGAAAAGCAGTTTGGAAATTTCTCAAAGAACTAAAAATAGAATTACCATTCAACCCAGAAATCTCATTACTGGATATATACCCAAAGGAAAATAAATGGTCTGCCAAAAAGACACCTGCACTCACATGCTCATCACAACACTATTCACAATAGCAAAGACATGGAATC
The DNA here is from genome assembly GCF_028885625.2 of Pongo pygmaeus. Lineage (NCBI taxonomy): Eukaryota > Metazoa > Chordata > Mammalia > Primates > Hominidae > Pongo > Pongo pygmaeus. The sequence continues at coordinate 15,418,353 of NC_072382.2, forward strand.
AACCCAGGTGCCCATGATGGTGGATTGGATAAAGAAAATACGTTACATATAGGTCATGGAATACTACATAGCCATAAAAAAAATGAAATCATGTCCTTTGTAGCAGCATGGATGCAGCTGGAGGCTGCAATCCTAAATGAATTCATGCAGAAACAGAAAACCAAATATTGAATGTTCTCACTTATAAGTGGGAGCTAAGGCTGAGGGGAGTGGCTCACACCTGTAATCCCAGCATGCTGGGAGGCCAAGGTGGGAGGACTGCTTGAGCCTAGGAGTTCACAGACCAGCTGGGGCAACATAATGAAATACCGTCTCTATGAAAAACTTGAACATTAGCCGGGCATAGTAGCACATGTCTATAATGACAGCTACTTAGGAGGGTTAAGTTGGGAGGATCACTTGGACCAGAGCGGTTGAGGCTGCAGTGAGCAATGACCACACCACTGCACTCCAGTCTGGGTGACAGAGCAAGACCCCATCTCCAAAAAACATAAAAATTAAAATAAGTGGAAGCTAAACATTGGGTACACGTGGACACAGAGATGGAAACAATAAACACTGGAGATGAGACGGGAGACAAGGAGTGGGGCAAGGGTTGAAAAACTACTTATCAGGTACTACGTTCACTACTTGAGTGACGGGCTCATTAGAAGCCCAAACCACAGCATCACACAATATACCTATGTAACAAACCTGCACGTGTACCCCCGAATCTAAATTTTTTTTAAAAAAAAAAAAAGGATGGATGCAGCCGGGCGCGGTGGCTCATGCCTGTAATCCCAGCACTTTGGGAGGCTGAGGCGGGCGGATCACGAGGTCAGAAGATCGAGACCATCCTGGCTAACATGGTGAAACCCCATCTCTACTAAAAATACAAAAAATTAGCCGGGCGTGGTGGCGGGCGCCTGTAATCCCAGCTACTCGGGAGGCTGAGGCAGGAGAATGGCGTGAACCCGGGAGGCAGAGCTTGCAGTGAGCCGAGATCGTGCTACTGCACTCCAGCCTGGGCGACAAAGCGAGTCTCTGTCTCAAAAAAAAAGGATGGATGCACATAGATTTGGAAGATGAAGCAAATACATTTATCAAACACTGTAGTGTTTCCTTTCACTTGGAAATTTAATGTTTACTTCAATTTTTATGAGGGGAGCTTTATGGAAAGATGCATTTGTATTTATTATGCACTCAGTTTTATGTTGGGTAGCAGTAAACTCTCATAGGAATTAATGAGAAGAAATTTGTGATATGATAACTGTTTTTCTTCATATTATTTCATATGATTATAATTAAACGGAGTTGTTACACTTTAATTCATTCTTCTCTATTACACTCAGTACATTAGGATAGAGAGCTTATTATAAGCAGTATACATATCTCAGAGAATACAATTTATATTTTGAAGTTAGAATGCAAATTCTAACTTCAAAAAATAAATTAAATTTTAAAAATAGAAAGACACAAAATTACTGAACATACCAAACAAAATCAGTACTGAATATGCATAGAAAGTACCTATGAGGAAGAAACCTAACATTACCTCTGAGGTTCTTCTGGTCATTATTTTACTCCCTCTACTCACATTTTTCTCATAGTCCCACAAGCAAGGATCATTTTTGCTTAACAATATATCTTCACCACCTAGCACAGCACCTGGCATAAATATTTATATTGAATTAATTAATTATTTTAGTTCAGAAAAGATTAAGTTACTATTGGAAAACATAGTCTACAGATACAGTGTGAGAAGAAATCTGATCTCGGAATCAAAAGATTTTGAGTTGTCACTCCTGTATTTGCTCGTAAACAAGCTGAGTGACCCAGACAAGTCTCTAATTAACTCAAAGATCAGTTTCTTTATCTATACAATCAGAGATTTGGCATAGAATCATCTCTAAAGTTGTCTTTATTTTTGGAAAAGTCTTAAGAACTGTATTCCCTGAGATATGTATACTGCTCATAATAAGCTCTCTATCCTAATGTATTGCATGTAATAGAGAAGAATGAATTAAAGTGTAACAATTCCCTCTAATTATAATCATTTATGTGTGCTCATTATTGCATACTGCGAATGCCCAAGCATGCATCTGGTTGAGGTTTCAGTGTCTACAATAAGCACTTTGTGACCTCTACTGGACATAACACGGTAAAGTCTTGTAGGAGCCCAGGAGTTCGTAGACCAGCTGGGGTGACATAATGAAACACCGTCTCTGTGAAAAATTTAAGCATTAGCTGGGCCTAGTAGCATAGATCTACAATGACAGCTACTTGGGAGGGTAAAGTGGGGAAGGGTCGATTGAGCATAACTATTTTGTGAAGATGCAGAAAAGAAAGAAGGGAAGATTGCTAGCAAACATTTTCCCTCCATTTAGGGATTGTATACAATTGCCCTTGTCTTTAATTAGATGTATGAATAACCTATAACAAGTATGTGGTTGAAGTACACTGTAACCTATAACAAGTATGTGGTTGAAGTACACTGTTGAGGAACTGGAACTAAGTATCTGACACTTCCAGTCACCTCAAACTGAGATCCTACAATTCTTTGAAATAGCAAAAGCCGCAACTTGGTCAGAAGTGCAAATGGTTCTCAGATTAAAATGAAAAAAAAAAAAAAAGAAAGGAATGAGAATTCTAGCCAAGAAAATGAAAATAGAGAGTGTGGAACTTAACAAAATAGTTCTAAATTTTATCTTGAAGAACAAACATGTTAAACATAGCCAGTATGTTTTTTCACAGAGTGCAAAAACAAAGAACTTGACTGAACAGATATAAAAATGTGTAATAAAGTGACAATGACTAAAACAATGTAGCACCAGTCTCAGAGCATGGGAATGGAAGAAAATGTCAAAAGGAATTCCCAAAAGCTGTGAGAATTTAGTACATTATAAAGTCACACATTAAGGCCAGGCCCGGTGGCTCACGCCTGTAATCCTAGCACTTTGGGAGGTTGAGGCAGGTGAACTATTTGAGGTCAGAAGTCCAAGACCAGCCTGGCCAATATGGTGAAACCCCATCTCTACTAAAACTACAAAAATTAGTCAGGCATGGTGGCATGCGCCTATAATCCCAGCCACTTTGGAGGCTGAGGCAGGAGAATCGCTTGAACCTGGGAGGTAGAGGCTGCAGTGAGCAGAGATCACGCCACTGTACTCCAGCCTAGGCAAAAGAGCAAGATTCTGTCTCAAAAAAATAAAAAATAAAAATAAATAGGCCGGGCGCCGTGGCTAACGCCTGTAATCCCAGCACTTTGGTTGGCCAAGGCAGGCGGATCACAAGGTCAGGAGATCGAGACCATCCTGGCTAACACGGTGAAACCCCCTCTCTACTAAAAATACAAAAAATTAGCCGGGCGCGGTGGTGGCCACCTGTAGTCCCAGCTACTCGGGAGGCTGAGGCAGGAGAATGGCGTGAACCCGGGAGGCAGAGCTTGCAGTGAGCCGAGATCGTGCCACTGCACTCCAGCCTGGGTGACAGAGCGAGACTCTGTCTCAAAAAATAAATAAATAAATAAATAAAGTCATATATTAAATGAGAATTTTCAACTTTGAGAAAGAATTATGTTATATCCCTACCTCTGGCCTTTATGAGCACTATTAATATATTTTGACTTATCAAAGTAAGTCAAATATTAATATTATTATTAATATATTTGACTTATTCTTTTTCTTTCTTTCTTTTTTTTTCTGAGACAGGGTCTTACTATGTTGCCCAAGCTGGAGTGAAGTGGCACAATCACAGCTCACTGCAGCCTCAGCCTCCTGGGCTCAAGCAATCCTCTTGCCTCAGCCTCTCAAGCAACAGGGAGTACAGGCATGAGCCTCCAAGTCTGGCCAATATTTTATTTTTGTAGAGATGGGCTCTTGCTGTTTTGCCCAAGCCAGTCTTGGACTCCTGGGCTCAGGCAATACTCTCATCTCAGCCTCCCAAAGTGTTGGGATTACAGGCATGAGGCACTGCACCTGGCTGAAAGTCAAAATTCTTAAGACTATTACTGACAGATTTTTACTGCATAAAAATTATAAATGGTCCTACTTCAAAAACAATCAAGATATATTGAAAACTGAAAAAAATGAAAATATACAACCAGCCAGGCACAGTGGCTCATGCCTGTAATCCCAGCACTTTGGGAGGCCGAGGCCAGCGGATCACCTGAGGTCAGGGGTTCAAGACCAGCATGGCCTATATGGTGAAGACTCATCTCTACTAAAAATACAAAAATTGGCTGGGCCTGGTGGTGGGCACCTGTAATCCCAGCTACTCAGGATGCTAAGGCAGAAGAATCACTTGAACCTGGGAGACAGAGTTTGCAGTGAGCTGAGATCACCCCACTGCACTCCAGCCTGGATGACAAGAGTGAAACTCCGTCTCAAAAAGAAAATAAAAATAAAAATAAAACATATACAACCTAATAGGAGGTAATATACTTAATACATAAGCAATTTTGAATTGATAAGAAAAAAAGCAAAAGAATTAAAAAATTGACTAAGTATACAAGCAAATCACACATACAGAAAACAGACAAAAATATGTGAAATCAAAGACATGAGAAAAAGTTTGACATCACTTATCATTAAGGGAATGCAAACTAACCTATAATCAGTATGTAGGTTATATTAAGTAAAACTCAGAGACTGTCATCAGAAATCAACTTTACTTTACTACTGGTTATCCAAATCAACTCTGTGAGGCTGGGTTGGGTTTGATTTTTTGTGTGTGTTTTTTGTTTGTTTGGTTTTTGTATTTTCTCATTACTCTCTTATTTAAAACATAAAAATTAAAAAGTTGTGTTGTCACTTCTAATCACAGAAAACATTCTCACTTCAGGACCTAAAACGTCTAATTCTGTGTAACAGTCACAACTCTGAATTCCATTTAAAAGAAAAGTGACTCTCCTCCCCCAGCTCGGCCCTGCTTCAGACAGAGAGATAATAGTAAAAACAAAATGGGGAGCATGGGGTGAACCTGTTTCCTCATCTTGCACTTTTACTAATCAGATAAGATCTTTCCTATCCCCAGTCTGTCACTATTTACAATGCCTCTGGGATGGTGGCACCTGGTGTGAGCTGAATAGGATCCCTCAAAAAATATATCGTCTTGAAGACCTAACCCCTAGCACTTCAGAATGTAACCTTATTTGGAGACAGTATTTTTACAGAGGTAATCAAGTTAAAATGAGGTCATTAGGATGGGCTCTAATCCAATTCGCTGAAATTTGTATTCACACAGACAGGCATATACAGAAGAAAGATGATGTGAAGAGATGTAGGAAGAAGACAGTCATCTCCACGCTAAAGAGAGGCCTGGAAAAGATCCTTCCTCACAGCCCTTAGAAGCAACAAGCAACCCTGCTGACACCTTGATTTCAGATTTCCAGCCTCCAGAACAGTGAGGCAATAAGCTTCTGTTGTTTAAGCCGCCCAGTGTGTGGTACTTTGTTTTGTGTTTGTTTGTGTGTTTGTGTGTTTGTTTGTTTGTTAGAGACAGGGTCTCACTATGTTGCCCAGGCTGTTCTTAAAGTCCTGGGCTCAAGCAATTCTCCCGCCTCAGTCTCCCAAAGTGCTGGCTTACAGGTGTGAGCCACCGTGTCCAGCCCGTGGTACTTTGTCATGGCAGCTCTAGGAAACTAATACAGCACTCAGCAGTACTTTCCTTCTTAAAGAAGAATTCATAAAGCACTCATGAGAGAAAGAGGGTGCTTTAATAGTGATATCTTGTCTCTAAATAAACAAAGTACCACACACAGGGTGGCTTAAACAACAGAATCTTATTGCCTCACTGTTCTGGAGGCTGGAAGTCTGAAATCAAGGTGTCTGCAGGGTTGCTTGTCACTTCTAAGGGCTGTGAGGAAGGATCTTTTCCAGGACCTCTCTTTGACATTCTGAAGTGCAAGGGGTCAGGACTTCAAGATATCATATGTTTCACATGCACACACATGCGCACACACACACACACCTGCTGTGGATCTCTCATCTGCTGTTCCATTGATGCAGGCAAATTCATCTCTGCTGAGTTGTCGGCTGGTTGCACGTGATTCTTCCCTCAGGCCCAGGACATCCATCATCACACCTACTCCACCTTCTTTCTCCCTGTCTTTGATGCAGTTCTGTTGATGTAAGAAACCCTACCTTGGCACTCTACACTGGAGTCCACACCTAGTCATAGAGTCCACACCTAGTCAATAGGACATGCGTGCCTTTGCCCCACCATCAATGGAAATGTGGCTACTTTGCACCTGCAGCTCTCTACTTTTGATGCCACAGGCAGCTTCTACCAGCCTCCAAACATACCATTTTCTCAAGCCAGTGTCAAACCCCAACGCCCACTGTCCCTCAAACTGCAGAAGAATTATATTAAACTCTCTGAATGGTCTAGAAATGTCTTTCACTGGGCTTGATGGAGCACCCCCCAACCCTTGCCATTGAAGAGAGCAAGGCATGAAACTCACAGTACACCAACAACTCTGTTAACAAAATCTTTATTATAATCTCCAGTCTCCACTTCCTTTCTTGGCTTTTCTAGTGTTTTTTACAGGCTGGCAGAGAATGGGCAGCTAAAAATAGCAAAGCCAGTTCCTACCACCTGCTGCATAAGCTTCGCCTGAAAGGCCCAGCACCTCACTTTGAAATGTGGAGATTACCTTGTGGTCCCAAGCAAAACTGAGGCAGAAACAATCGCATTTTAACATCCTGTTATAAATGTAACACTGAGTGGTGTTTTTCACCTTTCATATTGGCAAAGCTGTAGAAAAATTATAATATCCTTCTTTAGCAAGAGTGTTGATCAAGAAAACACTCTGATAGGCTGTTCGTGGAGGCCAATTTTGCACAACTGTATAAAGTCAAAAGACATAAAATGAACATTCCCTTTGATCCATAAATTTCTCCTTTTGAAAGTGCCCAAAAGAAGTACAAAATAACAAAAATGTACAAGGCTGCTTATTGCAGCATGGCCTATAATAACAGATTTGTAAATAATTTAACTGAGCAGCAATAATTATTCATTATGATGAACACATTCATAGAAATACTTTAATATAACCCATGAATACTGAGACCGAAAACAATAAGATTAATTGGCATTGTTCTTTCTTCTTGGTCACACAATTAAAGAGTTGATGCATTTTTTGCACCTGTTGACTTAATAGATGAGAACAGCTGAAATAGCTTTCTTGTAAAACTTCAGTAACTCTTCCAGTTGAGACTGAATTTAATTTACCTTGAAACCTCTGGAATAAGTGTAGACACACTAATTTTGCTCATGGCACTATGCTAGATGCTCAAGAGATGTTTGTTGAATGAATAGACACTTGACTGGAAATCCCAGCTCTGTGCAATGATCTTAATAATCTTAATGATTTCTGTGTGTTATATCCACCATTATCATGTACATAATAGGATTCCAGTAAAATAATCTATGTGTATGTGAAAGAGTAAATCATGCTAATATGTTAATGGTTAATATTTTATTACAGAATATTGTTTTTTGTTCTGGCAAAATCTATGGTATCATTGCCCTTTTAGAAATGCTCTAAACCATGTAGAAACTAATTTTTTTCTTTTCTTTTCTTTTTTTCTTTTTTTTTTTTTTTGAGATGGAGTCTCACTCTGTCACCCAGGCTGGAGTGCAGTGGCACAATCTCAGCTCACTACAACCTCTCCCTCGTGGGTTCAAGTGATTCTCCTGCCTCAGCTTTTCGAGTAGCTGGGATTACAGGTACGCACCACCACACTCAGCTAATTTTGTATTTTAGTAGAGATGGGTTTTCACCATGTTGGCCACGCTGGTCCTGAACTTCTGAGCTCAAGTAATCCACCCACCTTGGCCTCCCAAAGTGCAGGGATTACAGGCGTGAGCCACCACCGTTGGTCTGTAGAAGCTAAATTGATGAGGAAGCTAACATTAACAAGTCCCTTGAGGAGCTCTGCACGCTTGGAGTGAAGAAGTTTCAAGGTAATTTATTATGACATTATGGTTACATTTTGATCAGCAAAAACCCAAGTGGTTTATTAAAAGATAGTGTACATGCACATGCATGCACACACAAACACACACACAGAGTTTTTTGAGGAACTTCTATCCCATTTTCCATAACAATAATGTACTAATTTTCATTCCCACTAACAATGTACAAGAGTTACATAATTTTCTCCATATATTTGCCAATGTATTATCTTTCATCTTTTTGATAATTGCCATTTTAACAGGTGTGAGGTGATATCTCATTGTGGTTTTAATTTGCATTTCCCTAATGATTAGCTATGCTTAGCATTTTTGCATGTACCTGTTAGCTCTTTGTTGGTCTTCTTTTGAGAAATGTCTGTTTAGGTCCTTTGCTTATTTTTTAATTGGGTTATTTGTTTTCTTGCTGTTGAGTTGTTTGAGTTCCTTATACATTTTTAATATTAACCCCTGCTGTTTAATTTGCAAATGTTTTCTCCCATTCTGTCTGTTGTCTCTTCATTTTGTCAATTATTTCCATAGCTGTGTAAAAGTTTTTTACTTTGATGTCATCCCATTTGTCTATTTTTGCTTTTGTTGTCTGTGCTTTTGAAGTCATTTCCAAAAATTCATTGCTCACGCCAATGTTGTGGAACTTTTCCTGTATGGTTTTGTGAAAGAAAAATATCTTGGGCCCCCAGAATCACTAATCTAAAGGGAAAAGTCAAGCTGGGAACTGCTTAGGGCCAACCTGCCTCTCATTCTAATCAAAGTCACTCCTCTGCTCACTGAGATAAATGCATATCTGATTGCCTCATTTGGAGAGGCTAGTCAGAAACTCAAAAGAATGCAACCATTTGTCTTTTATCTACTTGTGACCTGGAAGCCCCTTCCCCACTTTGAGTTGTATAGCCTTTCCAGACTGAACCAATGTTCATCTTACATATGTTGATTGATGTCTCATGTCTCCCTAAAATGTGTAAAGCCAAACTGTGCTGTGACCAACTTGGGCACATGTCGTCAGGGCCTCCAGAGGCTGTGTCACAGGCACACATCCTCAACCTTGTTAAAATAAACTTTCTAAATTAACTGAGACCTGTCTCAGATTTTTCAGGGTTCACATTTTGGTAACCACAGGGGGATTCTTAGTGGAGGTACGTCTTACCTTTGACAAATCTCCTATTGGTCCTTGGTACCAGCATGGCTAACTTTATGGCTCAAACCAAAAGGACAATTTGCTGAGGTCTGGGAGCACCCCCTCCAGAGCATCCCTGATCTCCCAAAATTTGGTCAAGATCTAAAGTTTATTTTGCTGTATAAACCCCTTTTTTTATTTTTTTTTGGAGTTTTACTTGCTTCCAACACAAAGAAGGCAAGTTTTTCCTGCTTCCATGACAATGGATGGTGGGTAACTCCTTTATGGAGTTTGAGCTACTTCCAACAGGGAAGATGAAGGGGGTTTTTTGCTGCTTCTAGGATAGTAAAGAGCGGTCTTCAGCCTGAGAGCCATCCCTGGGTAAGTAACTGAATTGGGATTTGTCTTGGATAAAGTTAAAATTAACAACCAACTGGTCTTAATTTCTCCTTACCATTAGAGCGCTCAGTGATCATATAAGTTGTGCGATCACTTGTTTTGCTTAACTGGTTATTTTTGTTGTTGTTGTTGTTTGTTTCTGTTTTTGTTATTGTTTGTCTTTTCCCACTGGGTTTGACCAATTCTATCCAACTTGATCAAATCCAAGGGAATGTTCCAAATTGTGGGGAACGAGGCCTCTGAAGTGGCTAAATTCCCATAAAAAAATATATATATATATATTTTTTATTTTGACTACCTAAGGAGCTTTATTTACATAACAAGGCCACCTTTTTGCTAGCCAAGCCAAACTGAAAGAACAATGGCTGTACTTCTGAAAGAACAGAAATACAGTAATAAGATTTAAAACCATTTTTTTAAAAGCAACTCAATGGTTAAAAGTCACCCTAATTAAAAGCTAACATCCAAGATGTGTATATGTATGTGTGCATGTGGATGTGTTTGTATTTAAAAGACCCTCACATTTTTGTTTTGTTTTTCTTCTAGGACCCTGTCTTTTTTTGAGCAAAAGTTTTTTCCCACTCAGTTGACTGAATTCTGGTTTCTTCATTTACTTCTGTCTCTCCTTTATCTTGCCTCCTCTGCTGCATAGGGGACCTAAAATAGTTTAATAATAGCCTGGAGTTCCTTAAAGAAAACTGAGAAAGTGCCAGACTCCCTTTGGGGGAGAAACCTGTTTTTCCTTATGGGACCCCAAGAATGTAAACAGACAAGTTCATCTCAGCTCTTAAACTGTTTGCTTTTGTATTGTGTTACCTGTTTCGTTTTGGTTTTTTTGACTAAAATAGTTAACTGCAACAGAGCTTACTCTGGTTTTTAAGGAAGAGCGTGGTTTAGACACTAAGATATGTCTTCGTTAAAAAAATTGTTTTAAGTGCATTGTAAAAGCATCACATTGTCAAACCTCATAAAATGATCTCTCCAAAAGATTTTAATAAAAGAAAAGGGGGAAAATGTGAAAGAAAAATAAATCTCGGAACCCCCAAATCACTAACCTAAAGGGAAAAGTCAAGCTGAGAACTGCTTAGGGCCAACCTGCCTCCCATTCTATTCAAAGTCACCTCTTTGCTCACTAGGATAAATAAATATCCGATTGTCTCCTTTGGAGAGGCTAGTCAGAAACTCAAAAGAATGCAACCATTTGTCTCTTATCTACCTATGACCTGGAAGTCCCCTCCCCATTTTGAGTTGTACAGCCTTTCCAGACCAAACCAATGTTCATCTTACATATGTTGACTGATGTCTCATGTCCCACTAAAATGTATAAAATCAAACTGTGCTCTAACCACCTTGGGCACATGTCATTGGGACCTACTGAGGCTGTGTCATGGGCACACCTCCTCAACCTTGTTAAAAAAATTTTTCTAAATTAACTGAGACCTGTCTTAGATTTTCAGGGTTCACAGTTTCTTCTAGTAGTTTTGTTACAGGAAAGTGTCTCAAGAGAGACAGATCTCAAGAGAGGGTTTTTGGATCTTGTGCAAGAAAGAACTTGGGGGTGAGTCCACAGAGCAAAGTGAAAGTAAGTTTATTAAGAATGTAAATAAAAAAGAAAGAATAGCTACTCCACAGACAGAACACTCCCAAAATCAAGAGGAGAAACACATCTGCCTTCAGTATAATGTCGTTTATATACAAGATAACAAAGCAAAAAAAATCAGGGGGAGATGTGTTCTACTACAAGTGCTTGTGACAAAGGATTGTTAATCTTTGTGTAACTACTGTCTTTTGCAAAAATCTATATTATTAAATTGAAAGTGAAACTTATTCTTTTTTTTTTTTTTTTTTTGTGAGAAGGAGTTTCGCTCTTGTCACCCAGGCTGGAGTACAATGGCACGATCTCAGCTCACTGCAACATTCGCCTCCTAATTCAAGTGATTCTCCTGCCTCAGCCTCCTGAGTAGCTAGGATTACAGGTACCCACCATCACGCCCAGCTAATTTTTGTATTTTTTAATAGAGACAGGGTTTCACCATGTTGGCCAGGCTGGTCTCGAACTCCTGTCCTCAGGTGATCCACCTTCCTCGGCCTCCCAAAATGCTGGGATTACAGGCGTGAGCCACCACATCCGTCTGTGAATCTTATCCTTACACTAAGAATGCTTTTGTTATTAAGATATTGGGACATCAAGACATTTCCTGGGTCTGTTAAGTCCTGAGCCTGTTCAGTAATCATTTTGTTTGTTTTTTTGAGGTGGGGTCTTGCTCTGTTGCCCAGGCTGTAGTGCAGTTGCGCTATCACAGCTCACTGCAAACTCTGCCTCCCTGGCTCAAACTATCCTCCCACCTCAGCCTCCCAAGTAGCTGGGACTATGGGCATGCACCACCAAGCCTGGCCCTGGTAAACATTATTAACTATTCCCTTAACCATAAATATCCTGTGACTAGGAATACCTAATCTCCTGACCTCAGCCTCATTTTACCCAGCCTTTATTCCAGATGGAGTCACTCTGGTTCAAATGCCTCTGACAGTTTTATACTTTCAGGCCTTATATTTAAATCTTTAATCTATTTTAAGTTGTATGTGGTATGAGACAAGGGTCCTATTTCAATCTGCATGTGAATATCCGGTTTTCCCAACATCATTTGTTGAAGAGACTATCATTCCCCCATTATGTATTCTTGGCACCTTTGTCAAAAATCAATGGACTGGGGTAGGCGTGGTGGCTCATGCCTGTAGTCCCAGCACTGTGGGAGGCCAAGGTGGGTGGATCACCTGAGGAGTGTGAGACCAGCCTGGCCAACATGGCAAAACCCCTTCTCTACTAAAAATAGAAAAAATTAGCCAGGCATGGTGGCACACCCCTGTAGTCCCAGTTACTAGAGAGGCTGAGGCAGAAGAATCGCTTGAACCCAGCAGGCGGAAGTGGCAGTGAGCCGAGATCGCACCACTGTACTCCAGCCTGGGCGACAGAGTAAGACTATGTCTCAAGAAAAAAAAACAAATCAATGAAGTATAAATGTGTGTGTTTATTTCTGGGCTCTCTATCCTATTCATTTGGTCAGTGTGTCTATTTCTCTGCCATACCATGCTGTTTCGATTACAATCAACTTAAGTTTTGAAGTCAGGGAGTGTGATGCCTCCAGCTTTGTTCTTTTTGTTCCAGATTGTTTGTGCTATTCAGGGTCTTTTGTGGTTCCAAATGAATTTAAGGGTTGTTTTTCCTATTTCTGTGAAAAATGACATTGGAATTTTGATAGGGATTGCACTGGATCTGTAGATTGCACTTTTTGGCTCTTTTGAAATAAACAATAAGGTAGAAGTTTTGGGGTACCAAAAGACTTAGAGACCAATCAAACCGTGATTTTATTGCCACTTCATTTTTCACTCAAAACAATATTGCACAATATTCAACTTGAGGACTAAGCTCTGATTTTTTATCTTGCCCAAATTCCTACCTAAGGGAATCATGCCCTACAAACCATAAATTCTCATCAGATAGGTTTTATTTGACCCTATATATTGTGACTTACTTTTCAACGTGACTCTGGCATAACATTATGAGACAAAGAAAAAAATATTTAACCCCAAAATATATTTCTTTGCCATATCTTGAAATTGCCCTGCAAAGTCTCTTGAGGGAAAAATCCATATTCTATAGGTATTCTCTTTCCCCTTTGTCTTCCTTCCTTCCTTCCCAGATCCAGGAGACAATCAACTAAGAGCCAGGCATATTTTTTTTTCTCTGTCTTGCCCAGGCTGGAGTCTAGAGTACAGTGGCATGATCTTGGCTCACTGCAACCTCTGCCTCCTAGGTTCAAGTGATTCTCCTGCCTCAGCTTCCCAAGTAGCTGGGATTACAGGCACCCGCCACCACGTCCAGCTAATTTTTTGTATTTTTAGTAGAGACGGGGTTTCACCATATTGGTCAGGCTGGTCTCGAACTCCTGACCTCAGGTAATCTGCCCGATTCGGCCTCCCAAAGTGCTGAGATTACAGGCGTGAACCACTGGGCCCAGCCTCCAGGCACCCTTTTAAGTCAGATAAAAAAACAATTTACAACAGTCTTTCTCTAAAGTCTGCTATCTAAGAGCTTCCTCTGCATAATAAAACTTGGTCTCTACAATCATTTATGTTTAACCTGAACATTCCTTTCTATCCATCCCAGGTCTTTGGACAAATTCAACCTATTGTCAACCAGAAAATGTTTACATTTACCTATAGCCTAGAAGCCCACCTTGACTTGTCCCGCCTTTCTGAACCAAACTAATGTATTTCTTAAATGCATTTGATTGATGTCTCATGCCCCTCTAATATGTATAAAGCCAAGCTGCACTTCTACCACCTTGGGCACATGTTCTCAGGACCTCCTGAGGGCTGTGTCACAGGCCATGGTTGCTCATATTTGGCTCAGAATAAATCTCTTCCAATATCTTACAGAATTTCACTCTTTTCATCAACAATATTGTTCATTCACTGAGATCTCTGGAATCACAGACTGTGCTCAAATTCTGATGGTACTGTTTTCCTGTTGTATGACCCAGAACAAGTTAAATTATTTCACCCTCAGGATTGAATCTGCAAAATAAGTATAACGACTTATCTCATAGATTCGTTGGCAGGACTAACGAATGAGGTACTCAATGACACATTGCAATTGCTCTATACATGTTAAACCATTGCCAAATCTGGTATTCTCCTAATGTTTTTGAGGCGTCCCCTAGAAAAAGATCTCAAAGGCTGTGAATCGTAAAGAGACCACCTTGCTAAGCAACCGGCAGGCACTGACAGTTGTACTCCGCAGAAAAATAAATAAATAAAACAAAAGACTCCCCGCCCCGCCGCCCTCTTCTTCTAGGGAAAGACTGGGGATTGGAAAGAGAACCCTAGAGGGCCAACAGAGCCCCTGGGCGTGGCTGGGCGGACAGCGCCTTTGACCGGAGGAACACAACCTTCTGAGGAACTCAACCTCCCCCGGAACTCAACCCCCGTCGCTCGAGTTTCTTTCGCTTCCGTCGGGACTCTGCGGAGTGGACCCGAGTGAACACAACTTCCGGCCCCACTGAGCAGTGTCCTGAGCCGATTCCAGCTAGGTAGTAGAGTGTCGCTGCCTACCTGGGTGCAGGAAACAGCTGGAGTCGCTGGGGGAGCTCCGCGCTGCCGGACGCCCGTGACCATGTGGAGGCTGCTGGCTCGCGCTAGTGCGCCGCTCCTGCGGGTGCCCTTGTCAGGTCAGAAGTCCCTTTTGGTTCCTAAAGACTTTACCCCTCTTCCTCCCCCACCCTCCAGTGCTTTTTCTCCCTAACCCAAAAGGCGGCTCTGCACACGCTTGGTGAAGCACTGGTTAGGGACTACGCTATCCCACCGCCGAGCTCCACTGTATGGGTTCGTGCAAGAGGGTCACAGCTGCGTCTGGGAGTCGGCGCCCAGAGACCCCGGCTGGCCTTTTGCGGCGCCAGAGACCCCGGCTGGCCTTTTGCGGAGCCTGAGCCTTTGAGTCCATTTAGTGGAATCCGCATCCCACACCTCAAGACTCCTCCGGCGGAAGTACTTTTGGGCGGGCGCGGCGGCTAACTCCTTTAATACCAGCACTTTGAGAGGCCGAGGCGGGCGAATCACTTGAGGTCAGGAGTTTGAAACCAGCCTGGCCAACATGGTGAAACTCCGTCTCTACTGAAAATACAAAAAAATTAGCTGGGCTAATGTAATCCCATTACATTACAGGTGGGCGCCTGTAATCCCAGCTAGTCCGGAGGCTGAGGCAGGAGAATCTCTTGAACCCGGGAGGCGGAGGTTGCAGTGAGCCGAGATCGCGCCACTGCACTGGAGCCTGGGCGACAGAGCAAGACTCCGTCTCAAAAAAATAAAATAAATAAAAATAAGAAGTAATACCTTTGGCCCAGGTTGTATCGGGTTCCCGGCCTTGTTACCTTCGTCGTTTAACTTGATTTGTCTTTGTAGATTCTTGGGCACCCCTCCCCGCCAGTGCTGGCCTAAAGACACTGCTCCCAGTACCAGGTTTTGAAGGTGAGAGCTTGTCTTTCTCCTGTTTGTAAATCTTTTCTCTGATGGAAACCAGGAGCGGGTGGGAGATGACATAGGAATGTTCTCGTGTTTCCCATCCCCGTTCACTCTTTCAATAAATATGTTTTTAGAGCGTACAGTTTTGCCAACCAATATTCTGAGCACTAGAAATAGAGAACAAAGGAAACCAAAAAAGTTCCCTGCTCTTACGGAGCAGCGTCTAATGAGATAGCTCCCCTAACACCTCCAACTGGTGTGTGTCCCATGGTCCACTCAGCCAGTAGTCATTGGCCTGAAATCTGGATTTTTGGGCGGGCATGGTGGCTCACGCCTGTAATCACAGCACTTTAGGAGGCGGAGGCGGGTGGATCACTTGAGGCCAGGAGTTGGAGACCAGCCTGCCAACCTGGTGAAACCCCGTCTCTACTAAAAATACAATTAGCTGGGCGTGGTAGTTTACACCTGTAATCCCAGCTACTCAGGAGGCCACTGCATTCCAGCCTGGGCAACAGAGTGAGACTCTTGTCTCAAAAGAAAAAAAAAAAACCTGGACTTTTGATGTTCTTTCCAAATAAGTTTACATATATGCAGTCATCTAACGATATGTGAAAAAGCTTTAATTTGTTAAATTTAAGCCACAATATCGTAAAACTAGTTTACTTTTTAAAAAAGAAATATACTGGAACCCTCAAAAAAATGAATAGGGTCTGTACATCTGAGGGTCTTCTGTACAGAATTGTTAAACCACCATGTTTTGAAAGTACCTTTTGACTTGTAGGTGAAAGCACTACTAAGTTTCTCTGTAGCTACATATAGAAATTGAGGGGCACCTTCTGAAACTCTGATAGTAATAATTTGATATTTCCTCAAACTCTTCTATTTTGTATTTGTCTCCATTATAAAGCCATACTTGGTTCACTTTAGAAATTTTAAAAAATGATTTGTATGTTAACTTTTTTCCCCAAATTGTCAAGTAAGGATGATAAAGAAGATGTCACATGTCTGGCCTGAAGTTTTGCCCACCCACCCAAACCTGGCACACTGACCTGTGCAGGTCTCAGCATGAAAAGTCCCTGCATATATGAGAGAAAGAGCATTGATCAAAGGATTCCTAGGTTGTAAGTTTCTCAACAAGAATGTGGCAGAGCTGGAGAACTTAGATATTTTTATGTACAATATAGTATTCTTCCACTACCCCCATTAACATCCAGAGAGGCAGGGAAATATATGTATATATTTTTGTGACATGGTATGTAGCTTTGCTGTTGAACTGGATGGCATAGACCAGATTATAAAATGTTTTTAGCCCTCAGGTTCCTCTTCTATAAAATGTAGATTCAAAATACTACCTGCCTAATAATCCTGTTTGTTGATCTGCGTAATAGTGATGTGTGTTCATGTGTTCACTTTCTGGTAATTCACTGAGCTGTATATTTTTAATTTGGCCCTTTGATATAGCTGTGTTAAACTTTGACAAGTTTAAAATTTTTAAAAAGGGAGTCCTGAAAGAATACCAAGGCTATAAAGTTATTTTAAAGATTAAGTGAAATAGTGATTTCCAAACAATCCCTGTTACAGTGTTAAGCAGAGTTGGTGATTAATAAGCGCATTTGAATTCAGAGGATAAAACTTTGCTATCTTTAAAGTTTTAGAAACATTTCCATTAGCCACTGTCACAGCCAGAAGATTCCAGTGTCACTAAAAGCATCTGCAAAAATGTAATATACCTTTACAGTTACTGTTCAGTGGTAACTTTTAAGACTTTCAGGCTGGATATGGTGGCTCACACTTGTAATCCCAACACTTTGGGAGGTAAAGGCAGGAAAATCACTTGAGGCCAGGAGTTTGAAACCAACCTGGGCAACATAGTGAGACCCTGTCTCTACCAAAAAATGAAGAAAAAAGAAATTAAGACTTTCACCTGTTATAAATCTTTCTAGGAAAATAGATCTTTTGCGATGTGTAGTTTTACTTTATCCTGGTTGTCTGTGCTTCTTTTAGATGTTTCCATTCCTGAAAAACCCAAGCTTAGATTTATTGAAAGGGCACCACTTGTGCCAAAAGTAAGAAGAGAACCTAAAAATTTAAGTGACATACGGGGACCTTCCACTGAAGCTACGGAGTTTACAGAAGGCAATTTTGCAATTTTGGTGAGTGAATTCAGCATCGAGCAGCAATGGGATGGAAGCTAGGGAATAATAAAATCTCATACTCCTTGAGATAATTTAGTCTCTTCCTCCACAGTTTTTATTAGAACTGCCACCAGTTCCTCTTTAAACTGTATGTACAGAGGCTGCTGGGTACCCAGTAAATAAACATTTGGGTTATACATCTTTTTTTTTTTTTTAATGTAGAGTGAAAATAACGTAAAAGCAGAAGGAAGGGGCTAGCTAATGTGCCCCATAATCAGATCATGAGACCTTTTCAAGCTCTGGTAAAAATAAAACCATCCACAATATAGGGTGTGGAAGACAGCTGTTTCCTTACTTGTTGAGTAGCTTCCATAAAGACTTGATGTCAGCAGCCACACAAATGGGTGTGCACTAGGATTTGTTTTCCACCAGGCAGCCAGAGTGATATTCCAAAGTCCTCTTCCTGCAGCCTACATAATCACCCCCACTGACCTCTCAGAACCTCCTGCCCACTCTCCCCATTCCTCACCCTACTCCAGCCACATTGGCTTCTGTTCAACTTGCCAAGCCCTCTGCTGTGCCAGGGCCTCCACATAAGCCTTTCTTATGCCTGGCACACTCCTCTCTTTTCCCTTGGCTAGTTCTTTTTATTCTGGTCTTAGCTTTAGATGTCACCTCTTCAAAGAAGCCTTCCTGGCTCTCCACTGAAATGGGTCCCCCTTCACTCTATTACTGTGTACCCTAGGCTTTTCCTCCATGGGACTTATTAGAACTTAGATTTTTATTTTCAATTGTATCATTGAAGCCACAGTTACTAGAAGAGACAAAATAATGAGCCCATAGACGATGTCGAAGTCCGCATGTGTTTCTAATTCTCCCATTCACTTTTAGGCATTGGGTGGTGGCTACCTGCATTGGGGCCACTTTGAAATGATGCGCCTGACAATCAACCGCTCTATGGACCCCAAGAACATGTTTGCCATATGGCGAGTACCAGCCCCTTTCAAGCCCATCACTCGCAAAAGTGTTGGGCATCGCATGGGGGGAGGCAAAGGTGCCGTTGACCGCTACGTGACACCTGTGAAGGCTGGCCGCCTTATTGTAGAGATGGGTGGACGTTGTGAATTTGAAGAAGTGCAAGGTTTCCTTGACCAGGTTTCCCACAAGTTGCCCTTCGCAGCAAAGGCTGTGAGCCGCGAGACTCTAGAGAAGATGCGAAAAGATCAAGAGGAAAGAGAACATAACAACCAGAACCCCTGGACATTTGAGCGAATAGCCACTGCCAACATGCTGGGCATACGGAAAGTACTGAGCCCATATGACTTGACCCACAAGGGGAAATACTGGGGCAAGTTCTACATGCCCAAACGTGTGTAGTGAGTGTAGGAGATAACTGTATATAGGCTATTGAAAGAAGGATTCTGCATTTCTGTTCCCCTCAGCCTACCCACTAAAGTCTTTGGGTAGCTCTTAAGCCATAACTAAGGAGCAGCATACGAGTAGATTTCTGAAAAACAATGTTATTTGTTGATTTAAAAAGAAAACTGTATTTTTATTAAATAAAATTTAAACATCAGTTCAGGATATAACTTCTCATTGGTCATTCTTAATCCCTTAAAAGATTAAGAAATAGGCCTGAATGACTAAAGAGTTCTTGGTCCTCCTGGGGTGTAAGATGAACATGAAGGCTGAAACAAATGTTTGCATTCCCCCATCTATGATGCGAGTCTCACTTAAATGTTTATACTGCCTTTTATGCGTACACACTTCAGGAGCTAGTTTGTGATATTTTACTAGGTTAAAGACACATTTTTAGAGTAAGAAAAAAACAATAGTACATAGGTCAATTGATTCAACATTTATTGATGCCCAGCTACCCATCTTCTCACAATCTTGGAAGGAGGATGTTGGACAATATGCAAGGAACATACTCTTGGCCTTTTAGCAAAACGAACTGATGACAAAAGTTAGAACTGCGTGGCCTTTTCTGGGTCTGAAATTCTCCAAAGAGGGAGGGTGTTTGGCTCTATGTTTGTGCCCCTGCAGAATCTAGTACAGTGCTATGTGCCATGCACCACTTAAATTCTTACTGCTAGTGAGTGAGGGCCCCCTGGGACTCAGATCCTCACAGCTCCAGCTCCGTTTGCCCAGATTAATGTTTTCCAGACCTAACCAGCTGCAGTCTTCTATCCCCTATTAAAACTAAAGGAAGCACAAATTAATAGAAATATCAAACCATTGGCTTTTGAAGGTGGGTAGAAAACAGCACTGACCAAAATATTTTTAATCCCACTTTCTTAAAAAAATAAGGTATCAAACAAAGAATAATTTACTTTCAAAAGTACAAACTTAGCAGTTGTGTGCTCCTCACAGTTGTATACTGTGATTTTTTCATCAATTTTAGTTACATAATCACTAAATAATCTGCACTAGAACTCACATTCACATAGCTGGTTTTAAAGCTGAACACAACTGAATCTTGAATGGAATTGGGGATAGTATTAAGAACAGTTTCTTTTTTTTTTTTTGAGATGGAATTTCGCTCTTGTTGCCCAGGCTGGAGTGCAGTGGGGCGATCTCGGCTCACTGCAACCTCCATCTCTTGCGTTCAAGCAATTCTTCTGCCTCAGTCTCCCAAGTAGCTGGGAATACAGGTGCAAGCCACCATGCCTGGGTAATTTTTGTATTTTTTGTAGAGAGGGGGTTTCACTATGTTGGTCAGGCTGGTGATCCACCTGCCTCGGCCTCCCAAAGGGCTGGGATTACAGGCGCGAGCCACCGTGCCCGGCCTATACCAGTTTCTTACACATGCATTACTGGCCAGCAGTTTCAGCTAGCAACACAAATCAATCAGGTGAGAGGTGAAGTGAGTGAGAACCTCATTTCAGCTTTCTCACTTGACACCTTTATCTGTTCTTTGTTATGGTTCAGAGTGTTCTACTGATATGTGAGTTCAGTCATACTATAAACCTATTTCTTTTCTTTTGTGGGCCTGTATTTTGTTATTGGACCACAGTCCCGGGGCCAGCCATCTTCTCCACAGATTAAGAGGCTGTTGCTAGAACTCCACCATCACCACCCATAGAAAAAGCACTTTAAAGTTTCATGTTGTGGTAATGGGGTTTGAAAGGTTGGTAGTTTGCATAAGTAGATCAGCCCATTCCCGAGCGGATTTACACAGCCTCTGATAGTAACAAACCACGTTCTCATTGGTACCTTAAAGAGTTTAGGAGTCAAACCCAAGGATTTGTCCATGACTGAAATAAGAGCTTAATTATAAGTCAGCAGATATTTGAGTACCAGTAAGCAGCAGGCGCTGTGCTAAAAAGTGGGGACACAGCAGTGAGCAATACAGGCATGTGCTTATCCTTAGATAAACTTCATTTTTAAGAGTACTGCTGGAGCCTGAAAGAGGAAACAGATGTAGGGTGGTCAAAGGTGAGACCTAGAGGAGCCTGAAGAGCGGAAGTGCCCTGACTGGACCAACTCACAGCAGTTCAAGTAAGATCCTGTTGAGTTAGGTGTGCTATGATATCTGCCCCTTCACAGCCATACTGCACGTGCAGGCTGTAAGTGTCACTTCCTAAAGAGGCACCCACTCTGCTTGCTTCTCTACCCTGCAGTCCTCCTTTAAACCATCTGCCTAATCAGCTATGTATCTGTACTCCCTGTCCCTGTCCTCCACCCAATTCTGTATACGTTTGTTCTTTGCATAATTCTTAATAAGTAGTTGATTGGTGCCCTGTTTCTTAAGAGGTTTCATAATGGAAAGAGGAGAAGCTGATGAGGAGTCTGTGTGGAGAAGTGATGGTACCACAGAAGTGCAAGGAGGATTAGAAATGCCAGTCGATCAGTCTGTGAGGGCTGTGGGAGATAATAGAAAAATGGAGGAAAAAAATCATAGATTATATAGCATGGTGTTCATGGCTGGGATCACCAAATCCCTCTTACCCGGGGTAAAGGACTACACACAAGGCTGTGTTAACTTTCATTAACCTTGAAAGGGAAGAAATTTAATTGGAATTTACTGTGTGGCCGGCCCTCTTCCAAAAAGTTCAAGATGCACCTAATGCAAGAACTAATTCTTGTTCCTTTTGTCACTTCCAGATACCAAGGCTCAAACTGTTTAGCAGGAATCAATATCCTTCACCTGTACAAAGCATTCTGCCACACCAGGTTATAGGACAGATTGCCACCTTCTGTCTCCCCTCTCCTCCCACAGACTACCTACTAACAGTTCATTCTTCACTCACTTTTCTGTCTCTGAAACATCCCTTTCTTTAGTTTTCTCTAACCGTTATTAGCACCTAATCCCACCCAGATTAAGGCACCTAGAGTGCCCCCAAGACGCAAAGGTTTCAAGTCAGTGAAAGAAGGCCTGACCCTCCCCACAGATGGCTCACCTTTTTCAGGCAAATATGCTCCCAATGGTGGAAGCTAAGATGATCGCAAGGATAATACAGCAGATCATGATCATGATCTTCTTCTGTTCATCCAGACAAGGAAAGAAAGAATACATGAGAAACATCATCGCAAAAAGTATTCTGCAGGGAGATAGGTGCATGTGGACATGGAAGAGGGTGTGAAGGAGGAGAGCAACAGAAGGAAAAAGGAGATGGATCTGGCTTCTAGGACCCACAGTGCCAACAGAAATGTTATTTTTGGTGAGACATTCAAGTTAGATCAAAAGGATTCCCAGAGGATGTGTGGTATGGTCATTCCACCTTCTAGATAATATCGTGACAGATCTCCCCCATTTCCTCCTAAAGCCAGATACTCCCAAGGACTGAACCAAATTCTTTTGGGGGGAACACCTCAAATCTGAAACATAAACATAGTTACACTGCATTGTGTGGGAGTTAAACCATGTTCAAAAACTGCACTTTTGAACCATCTGATCCAGCACATGGCTTAAAAAGATGTGAACTGCATTCTAAAACCTGAATAAAAATCACCACATGGTGGCACCAGATCATTGTGTTTCTGCATGGAGACAGAGCCAGAACCGTTTCACAATCAATACAAAGTCATTTTTATTTTTAAATTAGCAATAAAATAATCAAGTTTACATCTAAAAAATACAAACAACAACAAAAACCTTCACATGTTGTATTCCAAACTGTAAGCCCCAGGCCTCAATGTCAGAGGAGAGCAAAGGCCTTTAGTGATTTTGTCTCTTGTTGCTGGAGCCCATCCACTGTCTGACATCATAGCCATGGGCAAGAGGATATTGCCTTGGCTCTGTCTGAGTGCTGGATTGTGACCGGCCATAAATAGCCTTTGCAAAGGAAGCTAATGGACAGTGCCTGAATTAAAGGTGCTTACCCTATCCTAGAAAGCATTAAAGTCAAAGCTGAAAATATACATGGTACCCAAAATCAAGGAGACTGCCAGAGACCAGCAGGGGATCTAAGGGATTTACCACTGGGTTAGCACAGATACTACACTTGAAGATTTCCTGGCGGCTGCTGCTGCTGCTTCCATGATAAGAATTAAGTGAGACAAAGAACCTGCCAAGCTCATTAACCCAGTAGCAGGAAGAGCTACTGTGTAGCCTCTGGTGTTCCCCAACTGACTCAGCCCTGCAGATGGGACATCCTGTAGGTCATGTGAATATCAAGTTACTGAGGGATGTTCTCAGGACAAGCCTAGCATAGGCAGCAGGTGGGGAAGGGTGTCAAAAAATTATACCTTCTGTCTGCTAAGCAGAAAAACTTAATTGGGATCAATTTAGCTCACTCCAGAGTTCTCATTTTATTCTCCCAGTATTCATCCAGAAAACAAGTTTCTTGATGATATGGGAAGATCACATTTCCGCAGTGATTCATTTGCAGGTAAGCAAATGTCCTTTAACCCAATTTTTATCCTAGCCCAAAGTTGGCTTTTTTTTTTTTTTTGAGGTCATAATAGCTTCCATTTTTATTTCCTACTTCCTGAGAGGCACACACTTATGTGTACATATATCTCATACACAATTAGAATACATCTGGAACACATGAGTGAATACACCAGTGTCATGAAATATTTCCAGAGCTTAGGATTCTAGCACCTTGTCCCTTGCCCAATTTAAAATCCCTGATTATTTTTGTCCCCAAGACAATAGTCTCACAAAGCATCACTTTCTAACAATGAACAGCCAGTTTCTAAGACTCAGACATGGAAACATATTCCATACTGTCAGCCTTTTGCAAAGCATAACCTCAGATGACTGTATCATCCTGGTCCCTCCTTGAGTAAATATGAGAGACTACAACACAGAGAAAAATCAAAGTTGCCCCCCAAGCTGAACAACTAAGAGCTTAATTTAAGGCTGAATTTCAAACAAGTCAGCTCTTTAGACCAAAATGACATCTGCCAGTCCCTCATGTTTTCAGGACATACGGACAACAAACAGGATTGGCATCCTGCCAGGTAGAAGACTCAGATCCAAGCCTTCTTGTTGCCGAACTTAGAAGAATCCTTCTGCTTTGTTAAAGATACTCCCGTAAAAAAATACATTGCAGTTTCTGGGAGAATACTCCATGAGGTAGAAAAATACAGCACCTTGGGAGGGTCTCACAAGAGCTTTCCCAGGTGCAAGGCATAATCTGACACACAACAGGGAGGAAGAAAGCTGGGTGGGTTCACACAGTCCAGGAGAAAAGGTACTTGAGAGCTGGTGGGGCAGGAGGAGGCTCTGAGGAGAACTCAGGGTCGCATCAGGTAGATCACATTCCCCCAGGGCTAGATTGTTAGCTGAGTCAGGTCCAAGGGTGGTCGCAAGGAAACAAAGGAACGGGTGGCACTCGCTCTCAGGAAGGCCATTCAGACTCCATTCTCATCTGAAGACAAGGGTGGCCACACCAGTCTGGAGTGAAATCCGTTTCTAGGAGGCAGGGAAAGGAGGAGCTGATCAGTACACAGGAAGAAGGCAAAGGGCAACAGAAGGAGTCAGCCACAAACCTGGAAGGTGGGGAGGAAAGACCAGAAATCACTATGAAATAGACAAACCCAGGACAGAACCTGGAGTTAAATATCCCACTGTACAAAGAACAAAAGGCCCTACTGTGAGAGGGGAAAAAAATAGAAAAGCCTCTAGGCCTTTTATAAGCCTTCTCACAGGCTGTCCACACCCATGGAAGGACGTGGTGCGAAGGGACAATCCCTAGTGAAAACACCTGCTCTGCAGGTCCCACAGCAGCACCGCTCCTGAAGACAGGCTGCAGGAGCTGCTTTCTGGTTCTCAATCTTCATGAACTCCCTGCTGCCTTTCTTTTAGAAAACAGAAGGACACAATGAAAAGCCTATGGAAAAAGTTCAGGGGTCATATTATGGCTGCTCCACCTTATGAGCTATGTAGCCTTGGGCAAGTTCCTTAACTTCTTTGCTCCTTCCCCGTCTGTAAAATGAGGATACTATGATGTTAGAGCAAGCAGCTGGCACATTATTAGGAAATATAAACACACTGTCTACCCTTCTGTTCAGAGACCTCTCTCCCTTGGGTGACATGGAGGAAGAGGAGAGTCCAGACCTAGGCAACAATCAGTCTTGACTTTGTTAGGGAACATGGAATACACTACAAAAAAAGCAGCTTAACAACTGCTCAGCAATTTAGCAGGTTAAAGATAGGGATAGTCAACCAAAAACAACATATTAATTAGTCTGCTCCTCTTTGAGGAGTTACGTCCTGAAAAATGATTCATATACCTTCTGAAGTCCTGGAATTAGGAATAGAAAGGGGCACCACGAATTTGCATATCATCTTTCATCCAAGGATATGGAAAAATAACAACTCTTATATCTTTTTAAAATTGCAACATCTATTTCAATCAGATTGTTCAGAGCCAAACCAAAATTTAAAGTTCACATACAAAAAAGTCAAAGGCTAGACTCCAAGTGCCAGAAAAAAGAGGGGGAAAAAAAAAATCAACCAACCACCTGTCTATGAGAGGTTGTTCATCTCACTGTTGCTTATCTTTCAGGATGAAGCTGAATGCTCAGTGCTAGAATAAGCTGACTTTTAGATCCTCTCATCACATGGAAGGAGGAGGAATAAGAAGAGACACACTGAAACAAATATAAAAGGAAGGCACCGCTCTGGGTACTGGCATGGTATTATGTGCCAAGACTTAAAAATGTTTATACCTGTTATTTCAGTAATCCAACTTATATGAGTTGGTAATAAAGAGAAAATTTAAAGGAGAAAAATATTAAATAAGGTTAGTCACACTGTTAGCTATAGCAAAATAACATAAACCTCCAACTTGTAAAAATTTTAAATATTTGAGAGTATGGCCACAATCTCATATTGAAAATTCGATTTACAAAGAGATTTTAATGCTGTGGAATAATGCTTATAATTTTCTAACTGGGTACAAAACTATGGATAATATAGTCTGAACTATGTAAAACTATGTCTGAGTATGTGAACGTGCCACAAGGTTATCAGCAATAATATTAAAAGTTCATTAGTTTTATGTTTTCTGTATTTTATAGGTTTTTTTTTAACAATGCATGCTATATTTTATTCAGAAAAATATTTTAAAAGTCAGTGGCTGGGTGCAGTGGCTCATGCCTGTAATCCCAGCACCTTGGGAGGCCAAGGCAGGTGGGATCACTTGAGTCCAGGAGTTCAAGACCAGCCTGGGTGACATGGCAAAACCCCGTCTCTACAAAAATATAAAAGTTATCTTGGCATGTTGGTGTACACCTATAGTCCCAGCTACTCAGAAGGCTGAGGCAGAAGGATCACTTGAGCCTGGGAGGCAGAGGTTGCAGTGAGCTAAGATTGCACCACTGCACTCCAGCCTGGGTGACAGAGCAACACACAATCTCAACAAAAAAAAAATTTTTTGTTTTAAAGTCACAAAAGTCTTAATAGTCCCAATAACCAGATTGATATGCTCACTACTATTAAACGTGATTCAGGCCGGGTATGGTGGCTCACGCCTGTAATCCCAGCACTTTGGGAGGCCGAGGCAGGTGGATCATCTGAGGTCAGGAGTTTGAGACCAGCATGGCCAACATGGTGAAACCTCGTCTCTACTAAAAATACAAAAATTAGCTGGGCGTGGTGGCAGGCACCTATAATCCCAGTGACTCGGGAGGCTGAGGCAGGAGAATCGCTTGAACCCAGGAGGCGGAGGTTGCAGTGAGCTGAGATCGCGCCACTGCACTCCAGCCTAGGGGACAAGAACAAGACTTCGTCTCAAAAAACAAACAAAAAAAAACAACAACAAAAATATGATTCAGGCCGGGCGCAGTGGCTCACGCCTGTAATCCCAGCTTAGGCGGGCAAATCACCTGAGGTCAGGAGTTCAAGGCATTCTGGCCAACATGGCAAAACCCCATCTCTACTAATAATACAAAAATTAGCTGGGCGCTGTAGCATGTGCCTGTAATCCCAGCTACTCAGGAGGCTGAGGCAGGAGAATCACTTGAATCCAGGAGGCGGAGGTTGCAGTGAGCCGAGATCATGCTACTGCACTGCAGCCTGGGAGATAGAGCAAGACTCCGTCTCAAAAACAAAAAAACAAAAAAAAAAACAACAGTGATTCAGTGGTAAGTCTATCATTTTTAACAAATTTTCAAGAAAATTAATAGTCTAAATTTTAGCATCACTATCCTCTAAGGTTCTCCAGGCTTTATAGTTAATGATAAGTGGCTACCTTCTTTTACAAAGAGAAGCTAGGTCCACTATTAGCTGTGTGAACTTGGCCCTGTTATTCAACATTCTCTTTGACTGAGTTTCTTTGTCTGTAAAATGTGCATAATACTGTATCTGTCTCAAAGGACGTTGTAAGGATTCAATGATATGTGTGTAAGGTGTTTAGTACATTGTCTGGTACAACACAACACTCAAAAGTGTTAACTATAGTCATTTAAGACCCAACCAGTCAGCAACAGAGAAAACTCTGCAGATCCAAATCCCAATTCAGAGTTTCATTTACATTGAAAAGGATACAGAAAGCAAAGCCCAACATCCATGAAAATCAGTAGAATTCAGAAGACAGACTCCAGATCCAAGACAGAGGTGTACCCAACTTAGAAGCATGCTTCCTGAGTAAGGGGAGTCACCTGGGGTGCTCAGGTATGCTGGGAGAAGTGGTAAGAAATACAACAAGACAGAGATTGGGGACAGACAGAGAGCTCATCCACGTACTGCAGCCAGAAACCAATAGAACTATGAGGAGATAAAGAATCCACAGGCTACTGAAAGTTTTAGAAAGCTCAGTGTGTCCAAGGACAATCATAGGGGGAAAGAAGAGGAATTTGAAATCCCAAGCTAATTTCCTCTTGAGGAGCCAAATCCAGAGTCCCCAAGAACCACTTGTTTACTTACATTTCAGTGCAGCAGCCTCTTAGGCCACTCTTATTTCAGCCCAACGGAAAGTCCAATAATCAATGCTAAAATGCCCAGCAACACAACTACTAGCACAATGATAATTATCAATTTCTGGAGAGAGGAATAAGACAAAAACAAATCATTATTACAAACAACCAAAAAAATAACAACTCATCCAAAACCTAACCCGTCACCTCTACATAGAAAATATCTTACCAGTCTGAGTAAGAGGCCTACATCTCTACATACAGACATCCTTCTAGGATACTTCATTTATTTTTAAGACAGGGTTTTTCTCTATCACTCAGGCTAAAGTGCAGTGGCATGATCATGGCTCACCAGAGCCTCGACCTCCTGGGCTCAAGTGATCCTCCTGCCTCAGCCTCCTGAGTATAGGCATGCACCACCATGCTCAGCTCATTTTCTTTATTTTTGTAGAGACAGGATTTTCCCATGTTCCCCAGTCTGGTCTCAAATTCCTGGGCTCAAGCAATCCTCTCACCTCGGCCTCCCAAAGTTCTGGGATTATAGGTGTGAACCACCACACCCAGCCTAGGACACTTTAAATTTCTTAAATTACTTCTAGGCTAGGAATGCCAGCAGAGAGAAATACGGGGCCTCTCTCAGCTCACACTGCAGTTCTGAATATGTGGAGAGACAGAATCAGAGCCACTATCATGGGGTCTCTAAGGAGCAGTTGGCCAAGATAAAAAGTCACTGACTGATTTTTTCCGTTTTAAGAGGGAATGTAAAAGTATTTTTGATAGAGTTCTAATTTCCTACTTTTGCCCATACTCCTACCTGTCAGACCCAGTACACTGCCTGGATATCAGAAAATGCCACCCAGCCTGGATTCACCATGTAAAATAACTTCCCAGTCCCCTAAATCCCTGCATAAGCAATAGGTAAAGTTGGATGAAAAACAAAGAACTAAAGAACAATATCAGAGCCCAAGAGAACCAGTCAAAGGAGAAAAGTCTAAAAAGCAGAAGCCACCAGAGCTGGACACCCACAGTCGTGAGCACAGAAGCCTGGAAGTCCTTAAGCGGCAGGGGCACCAGAGGGTGGGCAAATATAGTGGTGTGGTAGAAAGAGAATGATTGGGATCTGAACTTGAATCCCAGTGCCTCTACTTACTAGGTGGCCTGAACCCAGTTACTGAGCCCCTGACCCTCAACTATCTCATTTATAAAGTAGAAATAACAGGTGCTCCATCAGATATGACATAATGTATAGATAGCAGTTAGCATGAGCTAGGTACAAGGTAGAGAAAAAGAGAAGGGAGGCGGGGCTTGGGCGCCTGGAGTGGAAGACAATGAAGAGAAGGTTTCTGAACAGAGGAGTCAAGTGTAACATCTGAAAGGCTCATGAGCTAAGTCCAGAAGAAGATTAGCAGCACCACCTGGGCCATGCATCCATCCTACAGAACTGCCTTTCAAGTGTGGGTTCTTGGGGAGATAGCTTGTGAGCCAGATCCATGCAAGGCACACCTGGGAAGGAAGGGCAGGCAGCTTGTCTCTAGGAAAGGCTGAGGGAGGGGTTGATGAGGCCACGACAGAGAGGGAGGTGTGGGCTCAAGGACACAGGTAAGGGTGGCCAGGGAGAGGAGATACTAGTAAGACAGCTGAGACGAAGGACAGCTGAGATGAAGGTGCTCACCCTCCGGGCTTCACTCTGATACTTGACAGCCTTTTTGGTATCTGCCACGGCCCGCTCCACAAAGCCCACTGACTGGTCCATGTTGTTCTCGATACGGTCAATCATGGATCCCTTTCCCCAGATGGAAGAGGTGGTGGCAGCAGAAACAGAGACAGGGAGAGGGAAGAGAAAGAGCGAGACACAGCAAACAAAATGGACTCTCTTCTCTGAAGGCCACAGGAGAGTCTCACCTTCCGGGCCTGACTCTGGTATTTCACAGCTTTTTTCGTTTCATCTCGTGCCTTCTCCACGTGGTCCACTGTGTGCATGACATTCAACTCTATGTTATCTAACATCTCACCCTGCAAAGAACAGACTCTGGTCACACCCAGTAAACATCCCAGGATAGTCCTAGCCAGTGCGGGGAAGGGATTCTCTTTCTTACAATCTTCAGTGGCAAGAGGAGCATCCAGAAACTTTGATGCATGGCCTTCCATGGGACACCCATTCACAGTCCTTGGTGGTGGGGTGGCGGTCACTTGTTCAAGAAACATTCACTGAATTTTACTACTTCTCTGTGCCCAGCACTCCACCGGGCATCCAGAACATACTGTCTAGATGCCTGGTAACTACCTATAAATATACTCTGAGATATCTCCGGACAACCTTTGTTATTTTTTTTTTTAACACTTAAGCACATGGAGAGGAACCGAAATAAGGATATCTCATTGTTCTTAGGACATCACTAGGATGCTGGCCTCTTCCTGGTCATTCAGACCCGAATCAACATCATTCAGCCTGAATTGAGTACATTCACTAACTGCAGAAGAGTGCCTGGCACACAGTAGGTGCTCAATAACTATCTGAGGTGGGGAACATTTGCTTTCTCTAAGTTATTTCCAGGCCCTTTAACTGACAGACATTGGGTTTACCCAAGCTATTTGGTTATATTTTCCCTTCCAGACAGTGGTCTCTTGACAAGCTTCCCAACCATTTCCTAGCAATCACTTCCTGACAGGGAAGTTTGATCATTCCAATTAATCTTAGGCATCTTAGGAATTCTCCTCAACTACCCAACCCAACTCTATCACTTTATGGCAGTCTGTAAACAGAACAAGGCACTTACCACCACTTGAATCTCAAGCCAGTTCCTCGGCAAGGCAGTGTGGGGGAAAAGAAGAGGTGGGATGGAGGGACTTGTGAAATGGTCTCAGAGGCCAGCAGGGAATGGGGGGAAGCACCCAGGCCCTCAGCAGGGAACCAATGTCAAAAACTAGTCAAGCTGTGCTCGAGCTTCAACTAGGTTGTGCAGTCTGCCTACTACAGAAGCAATTTTCTCTCCTATCCAAGTGTCAGAGCAGCTGGAAGTTCATGGCAACAGTGCACAGCACCATGACCCTGTGGCACACTTAACTGTCCCGTAAGAACTAGGAACCATCTAACTATGTGAAACTAGCGCCCTATGCAGGCAATCCAGAATTCTATCCCGAGCAAGCATGCCTGGGGCAAAGTAAGCGTCAAACTAGCACCACGAGTGTTTCGAGTCTTTCTGTCAATGCTATTTTGCTACCCCTTCATTCATGTTGTTGTCTGCTCTGTGCCTTAGCAAAAGGTGCCAAAATTAAAAAAAAATACAAACAGAAAAAAAAATGGAAAAAAATAAAAATTTATGTTAAACCTGAGTCTTCCCTGTGAACTAGAGAAAAGATCACATTTTCAGTGTCATCAGTGAACTAGTCCATATCAGGAGGCTGTTTTAAAACGTCACCATTAGGAGACCCGATCTCTGATTTTTAAGAAAGAAAAAAGACAAATCCTGGGAGGATTGCTTGAGCCTGGGAGGTCAAGCTGCAGTGAGCTGTGATCATGCCACTGCACTCCAGCCTGTGCAACAGAGCAATACTCCATCTTAAAAAAAAAAAAAAAAAAGCAAAAATCCAGGGGAACTGGGTACTTGACAGAACACATCAAACCCTGTATCAACTAGCAACGACTGCAAGGCCAAAGGGACGGGCAAGAATGACAAGGCTAAGATCACCCAAAGTGTCAACATTCAATTCGAATGCACACTTTCCCACGGGATTCTGTTTCTCCTTTATGCAAATTCCCAATGGTTCTCCCACCCTACCTCACTGGCTTCCAGTATTCCCTTCCTCCGTGTTCTCAGGAGACCCTGAGCTTTCCTCTCCTCCCTCCCCACGCTGGGACTCACTGCCACTTACCTGATTCTCCACCAGCATGGCGATGTCCATAAACATGTCATGAAGCTCCTTGATGCTGCTCTCCAGCCTCACAATGTCCTTGTGCCGTCCCTCAATCTCACTGAGGGCTTGCTTGGAAATCTGTGAGTCAATGATCTACAACAGGCCACACACAGACTGTTAGCTACCCCTGCAAGAAAGGCTGCCCCTGCCACAGCCCTCACGCACACTCCTGGGGAGCTCCTTGCCTCCCTGAACTCCCTGCACCTGCAGCTCCCCCTCCATCTGCTGGACTGCATGAGCTCCGCAGTGGCCTCCCTGCTCATGAAAGGGATGTGCTATCCAAGCACACAGGGCACTCACCCCAGAAGTGAAGATGGCCGGGTTGCCACTCTCCAACATCTCCTCCAGCTCCTCGTCGGTTGTCTTTTTGCCGGCTTTGTAACAAAAGAAGTAGAGCGTCAAATATAAGATCACAGTGGAACACCATCTGATAAGGTCCCTGAAAATTAGGAATGTGACTTCCCTATAAAGACCATGGCCTTTACAACACTCCCCCAATTGCCTCCTGATTCATCTTATTTCTCCCCTAATCCAAGCCATCCTTAACATTATCAGCAGTTACCTTCCTAAAGCACGTATCTCATTACATTGTTTCCTAGCTCAGAACATTTCCTTGCCCCATTCACTACACTATGGCGTCCAAGGCCCTCATAACATGCTAGTTCATGGGCAAGCCCTCCCTCAATCCATCCTAACCTTACGCTACTCCAGACACACCCTTTTTCCAGACCGTAGACAACCTGCCACTCCTAAACACACTTGCTCTTTCTTGATTATGTTCATACCATTCCTCTCATCCAAAGCACCTTCCACTCCACGGGGCCCTGCCTTCCACATTACTACATTCCTAAGGGGTACGGCTTTATTTATTTCTCTAATCCTCCCAGCAACTTACACCACACTATTTCATAAATGTGCTTTGTTGTCAAACAGACAGCAAAATGATACAATGAGTCCACAGGACAGCAACTGTTTGGCAAGCATTTCCCCTCTATATAGGAGACAATGCTGGACCCCATACAATAAAATTACTTGGGCCTGATAAACACAGTGTCACCTTTCAGCCTACAGCCCAGCATTCAGGATGTGCCAGTGCTGTAGGAGCTGCCCTAGACTTAGGCACAAAATGTGCTTGCTGCTTGCTCTACCAGGGCCTCAAAACTTGGGATGGACAACCAGGTGGCAGGAAAGGTGGAGGGCACACGCCAAACCTCAAGTACATACTAATTTCGAGCTGCCGCTGGATTCGCCCTTTGCTGCGTTCTCGGAAGTCCACCTGAGCTTCATTGTATTTGGTCATCACCTCCACAAACTTCCGAGAAAGGACAGAGTGCTGTGGGATGATGTAAAATGCAGTCAGGCCCCAGTGGTTCTGTAACTGTTATAGAACCCCTCCCCACCCCCACATAGCCATCTACAATAGCACTAGACTTGGAATCAAAAAACCAGGTGTCAAACCAAGTTTTCTGTTTCCTAGCTTTGCGCCACTGGGAGAGTCCACTGCCCTTTCCAAAGCATGGTTTCAGCACCAGTTTACTGAAACCGGTTTACTGCTGACCTCACGTGGTAATTGTGAGGCCAGAGGTCATCTCTAAATCTCTGAGCCCTACATCCACATGGACTAGTAGCATTTTTCTGGCACAACACTTGGCTTGCATTCTAAAACTGTCAGATTCCCTTCCCACATGTCATACTTAACAAAGATCCTTGAGTTCTTACCCTAAACTCATCTCCCCAACTTTTCTTGCTTATAAGTAGATGCATTCTCTCAACAGCCCTGGATGCCTAAGCTAAAACCTTCCTAATAATTTTTATTCCTTGCTCACCTCTCAGCATCAAGCCCTACTTACTGGTTTCTCCTTTGGAAAATCGCCAGTATGTATACTTTTTCCAAACCCACTACCACCATGCAAATTTAGACCAAAACCCTTGCAAAAACCTAACTAGGGACCTTCCAGTCTCCTGCTTCTTTCCCACTTGTAAACAGCTTTCAAATGGCTACCATAATAATCCTCCTAATATACTGCCACCTGAAGCAAATGCCTGTAAGTTATAACATCAGATCCAAATTCCCCAGACTGGCCCTCAAAGACCTCTAGAATGTGGCACTACATTATCTACTAAAAATTATGTGTCCACTATCCCACAGCAAACTTTTTTCTCCAGAAAGCCTATTGTCTTCACGTCTGCCCCTTACATCCAATCCCCACCACTACCAACCACTGCTGCCAACACACACACATGTGCACGCCCCAGTCCTGGCCCTGTGCCTCTCAGAGAGTGGAAACTACTTCCTGAGCCTGCTCATGTTGGCACTCTGGCCCAGCCTCCTCTGGCTACCCCCAATTCTTCCTGAGATCTTTTGATGCTGAGAGCACCATGCATGTGTCTTCTTATCCCATCCTCCTGCTGGGTCTTAGATAATAGCTTTCCATGCCACTTCAATGGCATGCCAGTTCTTTAAGGACAAGGATCATATCTTTGATGACCCCTAAAGTGCCTAGCTCTAAACTGGACAACCAATGACTAACAATTGTTAGAAGACATTAATTTCCTCTCCTGTAAAACAAGGAGACACACTAAACCCTAAGCTGTGCTCTAGGAAGCCTGAAGAAGCTCTTCAGGGGTATGCAACCATAAAAAATGATGAGTTCATATCCTTTGTAGGGACATGGATGAAATTGGAAATCATCATTCTCAGTAAACTATCGCAAGGACAAAAAACCAAACACCGCATGTTCTCACTCATAGATGGGAATTGAACAATGAGAACACATGGACACAGAAAGGGGAACATCACACTCTGGGGACTGTTGTGGGGTGGGGGGAGGGGGGAGGGATAACATTAGGAGATATACCTAATGCTAAATGGCGAGTTAATGGGTGCAGCACACCAGCATGGCACATGTATACATATGTAACTAACCTGCACATTGTGCACATGATGTACCCTAAAACTTAAAGTATAATAATAATAATAAAGAGAAGGAGAGTACAGGAGAGGGGCCAAAAGGGCTGGACTCTGGCCCTGACCCCTGTTTCAACCTGGAGAGTTCTCCTTTACCAGTTCTTCAAATTGAGTTTCAAATAAGGATTGTATTAAAAAAAAAATCCCTTCAGTTAAGGGAAAATAATAAGAGATTGGACTAGATATTCGTGAGACCAGGAAAAGTCTTACCTGGGATTTCCGAATCCGAAGGTCTGCCGATGACCTGACCTCATCTTCTTCAATATGCTTCTCCATGCCTAAAGAGGAGAGGAAGGTTATACTTGCAACCTATCTCCGCCTCTAAGAAACATGCTATTCAGTGAAACTTCCTCACTCATTCCCACACATCCAGCCCACGGAGATGTAACAGGTGGGTGTCACCTCAAAAGGTCAGCTCCCAGATGAGTCACAGGACATGCATTCCACAGCCTTTACGATGAACAGGTTTTGGCATAACAGTTAACAGCATGGGTTCTGGTCACCATGAGACTTAGGCTTGAATCCTTGCCCTGGCACTTACTGGGTGTGACTTTGAAAAAGCCACTTAACCTCTCTTAATGTACCTGTTCTCTCATCTGTAAAACAGAATAACTGACAGTCCCTCCCTCACAATACTAATGTGAAGATTAAATGAGAAGACACATAAAGTGCCTAGCACAATGGCCGGTGCACTATCACTGTTATTACTGGAATCTGCTACTAATGACTCCTCCAGTTAAAATAGTTATTGCAATATACTTGGGGGGAAGAAATGGTAAATTGAGCTGAGCAATAATGCTTTCTCTTCTGATCAATAGCATGCATGCACCAAATACACTGGGCAAGAATGCAGGCTCTAGCAACAGAACTAAGTACACCTTCCAGGCTCTGGAAGAAATGAATCTATGACAGTAGCTTCATTGAACTATACTCTCCCAAATGGCGGGAGTGAGGGTATGGGAAGGTGGTATGCCTAGCCCACCAAGAAATATCTGTAGACTGAATGATATCTCTTGTATTTATATATCTCTAAAATGACTATTCAAATTATGTAGGTGGCTGGGCATTGTGGCTCAAACTTGGAATCCCAGCAATTTGGGAGGCCCAGGAAGGTGGATCACTTGAGGCCAGAAGTTCAAGACCAGCCTGGCCAACATGGCAAAACCTCGTCTCTACTAAAAATACAAAAATTAGCCGGGTGTGGTGGTGCATGCCTGTAATCCCAACCACTTGGGAGGCTGAGGGATGAGAATCACTTGAACCCAAGAAGCAGAGATTGCAGTGAGCCGAAATTGAGCCACTGCCTTCTGGCCTGGGCAACAGAGCAAGACTCTGTCTTAAAAAAAAAAAAAAAAAAAAAGTATGTAGATGCCAGGGAAATAAGACCAATAAAGAAAAGTTGATGGGCCAGGTGCGTCCCAGTTACTCAGGAGGCTGAGGCAGGAGAATCATTTGAACCCAGGAGGCAGAGGTTGCAATAAGCCGAGATCGCACCACTGCACTCCAGCCTGGAGTGAGACTCCGTCTCAAAAAAAAAAAAAAAAAAAAAAGAGAGAAAAGTTGAAAGACTAAGTTAAAGGACCAAGTCACACAACTACTCAGCAGCTGAAACTGCATTTTAATTCTCATCTCCTAGCTTCAATTCTGGACGCTTTCCAGTACAGTCAGGATTTAAGAAAAGGTAAATTTCTGGGGCTACAATGGATCATTGCGGGGACAGAGCCCAAATCACAAGCAAAGATGGACCAAGAGGTGTCACTTCCATCAAGAGGAGTTTCAGTTCGGAAAGCTGGACCCTTGGGGAGCTGAGATAGATGGTGGTGGGGACTGGCTTGTTTTCTTTGTTCCCTTCTTACTCTTCAGTTTGTTCCGGACGTTATTGGCCCTTTTCTTAATCTCAGTCGTGAGCTGCTCTAGGTCATCCTTGGTTTCTGGGTAAACAAAGGCAGGCAGAATCCGTTAGAAAGGAGAAGACTGATTCCTTTGTGAACTACAGCAATCATCATCAGAGGAGGCGAGCTTTCTCAGGCATCCACTGCCAGAATGGTATTTATCCCAATGCACTCCCCAGAATCTGTCATTAGAATCACAGAGTGCTTTTTTTTTTAAAGGCATTTTCCAGGCACCCCATCTCAGTCTATAGAATAAAAACACCCACGGTTGGAACCGCAAAATCAGCCCTTTCAACCCTCCTAAGTAATCCTGCAGCACATAAAACTGTGAGAACTCTGCTTTTAGAGGAAAGAGCCTACCATGGGGGCTTTGGTTGAGAAGGTTCTAGGGAGCTTATGGGGAAAAGAGATTTCAACAAAGGCTAATCAACTTAAAATGAGGCAAATATTGATGACACACCTACTACACACATCATAGGTTGTATGGAGCAAACTAAGTATTAGCTATAACCATTCATTCAAAAGCCATTCTTCAGGCCCTACTACAACTTTGGAACAGAGCTAGAAACTATGGAATCAGAAAGAAGATCTAGATTTTTCCTGCAAGGTGTTTAAAGTCTAGTGGGAGACAAGGGAGAAATAAATCAGCAGCTCTAATATGCAGTGTGGAGTAAGGTATGAGTTCTGGTCAAGGTGTGCACAGCCTGGAGGGATCTGGAAAAGCTTCTAAAGATGGAGATGAGCAGGACTGAGTCTCAAAGACTGAGAGTTGGCCAGGTAGAGAAAGAGACTAAGAGCAGGAATCCCACAAGAAGAAACAGTAAGTAAAGGGTATGAGTGAACAGGAAATGTCTGGGAAACCAGAGAGTTGCTCTGGCTGAAGCATGGGAAGCAGGAGGAAGACAGCAGGAGACGGGCTGGCTGGGAAGACAGGAATGTGATCAAGACAATGCCCATATGCTCTGCTAAAGTGTTCCCACTTCAGTCTTTAGGTAATAGGGCCCATGGGAAAAATGAAAGAGTGGAATGACAGTGTCAGGCTTGTTCCCTGTTCTTAAGGAACCAAAAATATAGCCCTAAACCACCCGTGTCCAAACCGTGGAACGCATGGATTTTTTTGCTTATCTGTGGTGGCTGATATCAGGAAAATTATGTGCAAACCTTTCTTTTAGCTCATCAGCTATCGTTAGTGTATTTTATGTATGGCCCAAGACAAT
Organism: Pongo pygmaeus; assembly: GCF_028885625.2. Classification (NCBI taxonomy): domain Eukaryota; kingdom Metazoa; phylum Chordata; class Mammalia; order Primates; family Hominidae; genus Pongo; species Pongo pygmaeus. Next base: position 15,456,281 of record NC_072382.2, read on the forward strand.
TCTTCTTTCAATGTGGCCCAGGGAAGCCAAAAGGTTGGACACCCGTGCAAACAATTAGGGGAGAAAAAACGTTTGCCTAGGTGGTGGTAACAAACAGGAGTTTAGGAATAGAAGGAATTTCTGTGAAGTCGAACCATTTTGGAACACCTCATGGAAAGAAAAAATGGACTTGATCTGGTAGGATTTGGAAAGAGGGCTAGGAAAAGCATTTCAGGCTTGGGAAATAGTACACACAGAGGCTCAGAGGAGGGACAGGGCACAGGGTATGTAAGCAGCAGTGGGAATCGTCGCCGGTCAGGAAGAGGGACTAGCTGGGAAAACAAGAAAGTCTGGCTAAATGGTTGGAGTGGGACCATGAAGAGAAAACCTTGACTGTGGCCAGGCAGTAGGAGCTCAGGTAAGGTAAAGGGGAGGGAAATGAGATAATATGTACACTAGTGCCCTGTAACTTGTACACTTCCCTACTGCTCACGAAGGGCAAGAAAACAAGGCTGGCTCAGCCCCAAGGAAAGGGTGATTGCTGGGTGACTCAGTTCTAAGTAAACACTCACTTGGCTCTGGAATCGGTGCAGACAGAATGATACTGTAGAGTTTCTTAGCCTCCTCTACATGTTCTGAGATCTTGTCAATGTTAAGCCGAGTTTCCTCAATCTATAATCAGAAAGACAATAACCTTCATCATCAAGGAGGAAGTACAGGTCCATGGCTGAGATAAACGTTTGGCAGAGCTGCTGGTGAAAGCTGCCCATCTTCTGGGTTTGTGGAAGAAGATAATGACTTAAAGTCCTCAGGTGCCCAGTGAGTACCCTTTCCATGGTCAGATAAAGTCATCTCAACAGAACAGTTGTTAAAAATCCATACTCGTTGCTCCCTTAGAGTAATACATTTGCCCACTTTGGATGGAAGGATTCAGGCCAAAGTCAAGAAGAGCTAAGAAAAACCATGAAGAATGATCAGAGGGGGAGAATCAGCAGACCTTAGCAGGCAGAGCCTTAAAGCCTGAAAAGTGAGAACAGAAAACAGTGAGGATGAAGGAGAGGGGAAAAAGGAAGGAAGGAAAGAAAGAAGTGAAAGGAAAAGAACAAACCTAGAGAGTAAAAAACACAGAATGAGAGGAAGAGAAAGACAGAAACAGACAGGTCAGGCGTGGTGGCTCACACCTGTAATCTCAGCACTTTGGGAGGCCAAGGCGGATGGATCATGAGGTCAGGAGATCAAGACCATCCTGGCTAACACGGTGAAACCCCGTCTCTACTAAAAAATGCAAAAAAAAAAAATTAGCCGGGCATGATTGCGGGCGCCTGTAGTCCCAGCTACTCGGGAGGCTGAGGCAGGAGAATGGCGTGAACCCGGGAGACGGAGCTTGCAGTGAGCCGAGTTCGCGCCACTGCCCTCCAGCCTGGACGACACAGCGAGACTCTGTCTCAAAAAAAAAAAAAAAACAGAAACAGATAAAGAAGACAAGGAGAGAAAAAAAGAGAGATATTAGGCAATGAAGGTCTCAGGAGACAGCCCAAGCTTCTCTAGGACATATATGTTCTTGTACTAACTGATTTTCTCAGACGATCAGGACCCAGTAGCTCGAGCCACAGCCCATTTCTGCATATTTCTAAGGTTCCTGATTGTACAAGGCTGTGGGTATCATAAAATATTTCCAGCAGCACTTCATTCCCAGGTAGAACGCCACTGTCAGACATTCCTGCATGAGCTTTGACTGCAGCCTCAGCTCCCCCTTCATAGGTGCCCGTGCCACTGGTACCACAGCCCTGCTGCAGTGGAAGCCTATGTACAGGGAACAGGGCAGGAAGGAGAGACCTCAACACCTGCAGGGTCTATCTGCTTCACTCTCAAAAGTGAAGGGCACATCAACATTGCAACAATTAATACACAGAAATCTTGTAAAATGTCATACAGTAGGATCCTAACATCTGAGATGCAACAAAAATAAAACTCAATGCATATGCAGCTTCCAGCATCCCTCTTTTCCCATGGATACTTCACCTTTTTCAAAACCTGATTATAGCTCTTCATATTCAATAGAAAATAGGAGAGGCCAGGCACAATGGCTCACACCTGTAATCCCAGCACTTTGAGAGGCTGAGGCAGGCAGATTACTTGAGCCCAGGAGTTCAAGATCAGCCTGGGTAACACGGCAAAACCCCATTGCTACAAAAAATACAAAAATCAGCCAGGCATTGTGGCATGCCCCTGTAGTCCCAGCTACTCAGGGGGCTAAAATGGAGGATCCCTTGAGCCTGGGAGGTTGAGGCCACAGTGAGCCATGATCATGCCACTGCATTTCCCGCCTGAGCAACAGAGTGAGACTCTGTCTCAAAAACAAAAAAAAAAAAGGGAAAAGAAAGAAAATAGGAGAAATAATACTTGAGCTCTCTAGCCCTCAAATCAGTACTTCTGCCACTGGAGCACAGGATTTTCCCCTCTATAAATATATTGGCTTAGATGTGCCAGTTTGAGAGTAGAGCTGCTTGCTGAAAGATGTAGCATAAAATTACAATGTAATAATATCATGGGAGTGTAAACATACATACAGGTAACTGCCCAAATATTTGTAAGCATTTTAAGAATTTACAAAACAACCTATAAGACTGGACCGGTACCATTATTCAAATGAGGAAACAAGTTTAAAGAAATTATAGGTCACATAGCTAGTGGTAGGGACAGCATGCAAACAGTGCCCTCCACACTCCAACTGGGATGTTTTTTTCCATTAGATTGAAGAGTTAATTTTTTTAATTATCTGTACTGTTTAGCAACATTCCAGCCCTACCCAGCTATAAAAAGGGCCTCTGTTACAACCTATGAATACTCACTGATACGGTTTGGCTCTGTCTCCCGACCCAAATCTCATCTTGTAGCTCCCATAATCCCCATGTGTTGTGGGAGGGACCCAGTGGGAGACCATCAAATCATGGGAGTGGGTCTTTCCTGTGCTGTTCTCCTGATAGCAAGTCTCTTAAGATCCGATGGTTTCAAAAACAGGAGTTTCCCTGCACAAGCTCTCTTTTTGCCTGCTGCCATCCATGTAAGACGTGACTTGCTCCTCCTTGACCTCTGTCATGACTGTGAGGCTTTCCCAGCCACATGGAACTGAAAGTCCATTAAACCTCTTTCTTTTGTAAATTGCCCCGTCTCAGGTATGTGTTTATCAGCACCATGAAAACAAACTAATACACTCACAGACTCTACGGGTGTGACCACCTCAGAATCTACTGGCCCCTCTTAGAACTCATGTCATTGCATCACACCATGTTTCCAGTTCCACCACATGACTGTCTTGCCAAAGCAATTACACTGTTTTACAGGATTGCGGTGGGGGGAAAGACTTTCTAGAAGAAAACACACTTAACATTTTTAAATGAGTTTATCAAATTTTAACAAGCCATGAAGGACTTAGATTTTGCATGTTCAACAGATTGGTTGTCACAGAAGTTCTCTCATCTGGAAAATTATTTTATAAACTGAAGAGTATCCTGACCCAAAGTTTAGTCAATGGTAGAAGCACAGGAAGAGATAGGAAGTTTCTAGGATGAGACTGTCAGGCCTCAGGCTCAGTGTCACTACAGGCATTTGGAGACTGGATGGCTGACACTCACCCTGCCCTATGCACAGGAGAACTGGTCCTGGGTGCTCTATCCGCAACCTGCCTACGGGACTTCCCAGGCCCAGGGAGCACTCCATTCTACCCTACCCATCCCCCACCCACTGTAGCTGGTCTCTTTCCTCTGACCGCATCAACCTTTCTATCTGGAGGCATTTCAGGGAATCTGATTTCACAGCAATTTAGTCAGTTCACCAAATAATCACAGGACCTTTTTGGGACCTCAGGATGGGCAAATGGCCAACCATAGAGCTTTCTTTTTTTGAACTTCATGGCTTTGCTTTTTCTTAGAAGTACTGGTTTTCCTCAAAGGTGACTTTCTGAGTATTTAATGATGTGAAATGGAAGCTACATGTGGTTTCCTTTTGTGCATTTGCCACATAATCAAAAAATCATGAGGCAATTGCAGGGAAGGGGTATAGGAAACAAGTGCCCAGTCTAAAAGTTTAAGGGCTATTGCATGTGTTTGTCTGGGGTTAAGTATACTGACATCTAAAATTACTCTGCATATTCATATATTTAAGAACTAAAATTGACTGAACATATTCTTGTATCAGAAATGATGCTATGCACTTCACAATACTTCTATGAGGCTACCATCTTCATCTCCTTTTTATATATATGAGAATATCGAGTCTCAAAGAAGTAGAGAAATTTACTCCAGGTTATACTGCAGAAAGAGGCAAAACCAAGGTTTGAACTCAGGAATACTAAATCCTATCTCCTGAACCAGGTAAATGCCTAAGGAAGCCTCCTATATCTTCTCTCCCAAGTTCATGCATATTCAGCCCACATCAGGTTAATGCGCATGTTCAATCCACTGTTTTGGGAGAATGGATCAGTTGCCTTTCACAAAGATCATCCTTATTTCTGTCTTCTCACCACTGCTCCCTATAGAAAGCTTTTTACAAAATGAGCCCTCAAGAAGTATTGTTGACCAAGGAAACCAATCTAAAAGCGTTTTTTTTTTTAAAATCACCATGTAAAATTTACAGCTAATATATTCCCAGTGCCTTCTCATTGCACATTGTTTATTAATTTTTTTTTTTTTTTTTTTGAGACAAAGCCTTGTTCTGTTGCCCAGGCTGGTGTGCAGTGGCATGATCTTGGCTCACTGCAACCTCCACCTCCCAGCTTCAAGCGATTCTCCTGCCTCAGCCTCCCAAGTAGCTGGGATTACAGGCACCCCCCGCCACCACATCAACCTTTTTTTTTTTTTTTTTTTTTTTTTTTTTTTGTATTTTTAGTAGAGACAAGGTTTCACCATGTTGGCCAGGCTGGTCTCGAACTCCTGAGCTCAAGTGATCCGCCCACCTCGGCCTCCCAAAGTTCTAGGATTACAGGTATGGGCCACCAGGCCCAGCCTAAAATGTACTTTTCAATGCTTTGTTAGTAATATGGGAATCCAGATAATATAGGATTTAAGGAATTAAGATCAAACAGACCAGGTTCCAGTTTCTGCTCCATCTCTCTTAGCGGTTTCATGACCTTGAACGCACCCCGTAAGTGTCCCTAAGCACCAGTTTTCTCATCTGTGAAATGAGAATTATCACAATTCCCACTTTAGAGTTTTTGTGAAGATTAAATTAGACAATACATGCCAAATGTTTAACATAAAGTACATGTTCAATAAATGTTAGGTGATGACAATGATAAACACAAAAATGCCAGCAATTACTGCACATTTATAATATACCAGGTACTATGCAGTGCATTTACAGGCATGTCTCATTTAATCCTCATAGCAATCCTGTAAAAAAAGTCTTAATAAAACAGTCTGACCTCATCAGTAGCCACCCAAGGAAATCTAAGGTCAACACCCAAATCAATCACTCTTCATGTTGGGCATGGCCAAATATAATTACTATATTATACTAATAACTATAATCTAACTAAAAGGAAGGAGTTATTTTCGAGATCTGGATGGCTTCTTCCTTCTGGACCTAATTAGCCAGTGGAATCTAATTAAACAAGGAAAAGCAAAGAAAGTACTAGTTTGTGGAACTGGCAGGTTGCATGGGGTAAGATGGAAGGCTAAGCAAAAAAGCTCTGTTTATCTCCCTATGAATTAGTCTCTGCCTCTCCTAAACTCCCAGGTACCTTGTACCTCTAGTTGAGCATTAATTGCTGCATATTTACGTATTGAAAACTTATTCCGAGGTGACAAGAGCAATGTGATTTTAACTGTCAAATGATCCCTCCTTTTCACAATTTATACACCTTTACTTTCCCCCAAAAATGACAGAATCCCAAACAGTCTTCATATTAGAGCTGCTCAGTCAAGTCCTCTTTAATTTGTTTGCTTCTTTGCTTTAGAAAACAAATGTTGATGAAAAGGGAGGGAAAAGGCCACCTCAGTCAACTAAGCAATGGAAGTCAAGTCCCAAAAGCATTTTATCAAGACCAGGACTAGTGTTTCAATTCTCCTTTTATGAATGAAAAGAAAAGAATTATCTCAGAATTATACTGACCAATGAAAACAAGTATTCTGAGACAATAATCTCAAGTAAATTAAGTGTGTTGGGGCTTTGCATCACTCAAAATTTAGTCAGGAAAGTGAAAACCTGTCTAGCTATTTTAATCAAAGTAATATAATAAAGGGATTGTTTATGCAGGGATGGAAGCATCAAGAAGCCAAACAGAAGTTTGCTGGGGCACTCTGAAAATTAGCAACAGCAAGTCAGAGGGAAAGAGAAGGAAGGCAGGGTCACCAGAGCCTAAAGCCAGAGCTGTCTGATGGGGGCCAGACCATGGGGGAGTTGACCAGCAGAACTGGGACCACGGAGGCAGGGTCTATTGAAAAAGAGTTGAAGCCATGAAGAAGGCATGTCTGAGGTGGAGAGAGAAAGGAGGAAAACCATGGCCTCTTCCCTCCTCCTTGAGTCTTCTGCTAGTACCTCACTGTCTTAATCTGTTCAGGTTCCTGTAAGAAAAATACCACAGCCTAGGTGGCTTAAACACAGGATATATTTCTCATAGTACCGGAAGCTAGGAAGTCCACTGGCAGATCTGATGTCTGAGGAGGACCCTCTTCCTGGCTTGTAGACAGCTGCCTTCTTCCTGTATCTTCACATGGCTGAGAGAGAGAGATCATCTTTCTCACGTCTCTTTTTATAAGGGTACTAATTCACCCTCATGATCTAATTACCTCCCAAAAGCCCTACCTCCAGATACCATCACATTGGAGATTAGACTCCAGCATATGAATTCTGAGGGGACACAAATATTCAGTCCATAACATTCTCCTTAGTCAAATATACCAAAAGCAATTGGCAGGGGAAGCTGGGAAATGTAGTTCCCTGTGATACAGAGAAGAGCAGAGGAAGGACAGTAGGGAATGGGCCTGAATGCAAATAGGCAAATGACTGGCAAGGCTTCCTGCCTGCCCCATTGGAAGAGCCCAGAAATGCAGAATCTACCAGTTTGCTTGGTAGGTCATTGTCATCCAATATTCTACTTAAAGAATTAAAAAGTATTTAACCTGCTAGATTTAATGTGTGGATTTCCAAGTTGGATTCACTTTGAGATTCTTAGTTCTAACAAAAATCAAGCCTACCTAGCAAATCCGTATGCTTCAAGACTAGTCACCTCACAGCTCCTCCAGCCAGGTATTGCTCTACCCACCCCTCACCCCAGCCAGGCTCTGCTGCACTATGCCCACAATTTCTCCACCCTAACTTCTCCCAGAACTGATCCAGTCCCCCTCAAGCACTAGGACCACGTGTTGCTCAACTTACACTACTTGATATTCATCACTGTCAAGCATGTGGGTCACTCAGTAGACATTTGTTGAATAAATAAATGAATATAAGTAACTGCAGGAGACAAGTATGCTTCTTATATCACTACAAATGGTCTGTGTTTTTTAAGCATACTTGTTATGGACTGAATGTGCTCTCCCAAAATTAATATGTTGATGCCTAATCCCCAATGTGATGGTACTTGGAGGTGGGACTTTTGGAAGGCATTTAGGTTGTAAGGGTGGAGCCCTCATGACTGTGTTTTGTGCACTTATAAGCAGAGACCAAAGAGCTAGCTTGCTCTTTCCACCGTGTAAGGATACAGATACAGCAAGGTGGCAGTCCACAACCCAGAAGAGGGGCCTCACCAGAACCCGATCATGCTGGAATCCTGGTCTCAAGACTTTCAGCCTCCAGAACTGTAGGAAACACATTCTTATTGTTTATAAGCCATTCAGTCTATGGTACTTTCTCATAGTAGCCCAAACTAAGACAGCATTCAAAAAAGTAAACTTTTGGCCAGCGCAGTGGCTCACACCTATAATCCCAACACTTTGGGAGGTCAAGGCGGGTGGATCACCTGAGATCAGGAGTTCCAGACCAGCCTGACCAACATGGTGAAACCCCGTCTCTACTAAAAATACAAAAATTAGCTGGGCATTGTTGTGGATGCCTGTAATCCCAGCTACTTGGGAGGCTGAGGCAGGAAAATCGCTTGAACCCAGGAGGAGGAGGAGGTTGCAGTGAGCTGAGATCACACCGTTGCATTCCAGCCTGGGCGACAAAAGCGAAACTCCATCTCGGAAAAAAAAAAAAAAAAGGAAAAGAAAAGAAAACTTTCATCATTATTAATAGAAGTTCCATGTTAGAAAGTGTTGCTGTGAAAAATTAAATGCTAGGATAGCCAAGTTAAGCTGGTTTATTACAGGACTTCTTACAGCTTTCAATAAGTTAATGTGCATTTTAAGTTTCCAAGAGAAGAAAGGAGTAGGAAGCATTTCTCAAACATATTTGATCACAGAAGGCTTTTTGCACCTCACATTGCCATCCGTGACAATGCATTTTGACTGACCCAACCAACAGCCATTCCCTGGCCCCTTCCCTTTCTTTCTTTTTAACAGAAGTCTGACTTTGTTTGGGTAGTGGCATTGCCAGCCCCAGAGCATGAATCATGATGTGTTTGATGGCAATCCTGGCAATCCTGTCCCTTTGCTGAGTACTCACTTTCCTGGTGTCCCTTACAGCTAAGGAGGCCCACACCATGTGACCCAGTGCTATCCAGGAGGCCACAAAGGAAGTCAGATTGGAGGATCTGGGCAGTTTTCCTCCCTGATGAAAGGACCTTTGGACTTTTCTAGCTGCACCCTTTCTTAATGCTTGCAGTGTTGTCACAGGGTGATGCCAAATAGAGCTCTGACTCTGGTGGTTTCAAAACACAGGCAGGTGGGACCTATGTACCGCTCTCTTAATCTGGCAGGCTTGTGACTGCTTCAGTAATAGAGCCAAGCAGAAGTGATGTGCTATGTAACTTCTGTAGCTGGAACACTTGCCTTGCATCCCTGAGCTTCTATGTAACAAGTTCAATAGCCCTAAGTGGGCCAGCTACGAGAAGCCCAAGCCACAGAAAGAAGCCAAGTGTAGGTGCTCTGATTGACAGTCTCTGCTGAGCTTTTCCTTTGAGCCACCCTAGTAAAGGCACCAGACAGTAAAATTTTAAAAGCCTCTACAAGATTCTAGCCTGCAGTTGTTCAAGTCTTCCCAATAAAAGCCCCAGAAATTGTAGAGCAGAGATAATCCAGACCCACTTTGCCCTGTTTGAATTCCTAATCCACAGAATCTGTCAGCAAAACAAAACAGTTGTTTTATACCACTAAATATTGGGGCTATGCTGTGATATAACAATAGATAATCAGAACAGACTCTCTCACAATCCTAAGAGAAAAGCCAAGAGGATCACAGCGATGCTGACCTAGAACCCCAAGCTGACCTTTAAACGGCACCATCCCTAACCCCAAACTACTTCATATGCAAAATAATTACATATCTTTGTTGCTTAAGCCACAGTTAGTCAAAAGCATCCCTAAATGATAGGCTACACTGCTGCTCAGGATCACAGATTCAGGTCAAGGCTCCATCGCCGGCTTGCTGGTCTTTCCATTTCAGGTCTTTCGCACCCTCCACAAACTGCCATCGGAGTGAATTTTCTAAAACACACTCTGAGCCCATCACTTCCTTGTTTAAATCCTCAAAGGTTCCCCATCACTTTGCAGTGGTGCATAGCTGCAGTAGGCAACAGAATTATCTGGAAGAACTTCCTAAAAATCCGAAAGTCTGAGCCATTCCAGTCCCTAAGAATCAGGTATGTGTATGTGCAAAAAACTCCTCAGGTGATTCTGATGACAAGTCTAGTTAAGAACCAGGGAAATCTTCCCTCACCTTCCTCTCTCCAGGCAGAATTTAACGCTTCCTCTTCTGTGCTCCCATGGTACCTTACTGACACTTTTCTTATCATATAACAACATTTTAAAAATTTCTATCACCCTTACCAGATAAGGAGACAAGAGAGGTCGAGAATCCCATCACACAGAACATTGGATCCCCAGCACCTAACATGCTATCTTGAAGACAGTAAGCGCTCAAATACTTTGATGAATAGATAACGAATACAGAAAAATAAACCCCTAATGTTTCTGCCTCCAAAGGCAGGTCTGTTTCATCTGAACATTACTTTCTGCCAACTGAGCAAACAAACCAAGAAAAATATAGACAACTGCAAATTAGACAAAAATGTGGCATTTATCATTTACCAGGCTCTGGCTTGATCAGCCAAAGTGGCCTGAAAACCCAAGGGCCAATCTTTTTCTCCAACGATCAAGAAGCTAGAGAAGATACAATGGAATCTGACAGTGCAAATCACATTCTGAAAACACCCTGGTCCTGTGACTTCATGTGCACCTTGCAAATGCCTCTATGACTAAGCTGTGATTCATACTCTCAGCAAATAACCAAGGATGACCTCCTGGAACCAGTCCAAACAGTAAGTTTTATCAAGAGTGGTTTCCCAAGAAAGCGACTTAATTATATAACCTGGAGGGTGTAGAGGGCATGATCACCAGTCACACAGAGGGAGACAATCTCTCATTTCCCCAAATCTCTATTCTCTGAAACATAATTTATCCCAATTTCAAGAGTATTTCTACACCACATTCTATAAAATAAACTTTGTGGTCTACTTATTCGCAAGTACACTGGGGGACAGAAGGGTGATGAGAACATATCTACTAGATGTCAAGCACTGTGCTAGGTGCACCCATACCCTTTCTCACTTTATATCCATAAAAACCAACAGGTAATATTCTCTTTTTAGAGAAAACTGGGGTTTAGAGTAGTTAACTTTTCCAAAATTGTACCACTGGTAATGGGCAGAGCTGAGATTCAGACCATGTTAGGTGGGGCCAGAGCCTACTTGATCCACTCCCTCTTACTTCTCCCCACTCCCCCAAGGCCTTATCCTCTCTGTGCTCTATCAGATCCAAGAAAAGAGGAAAGTAACGCTGCTGAACCCCATGCTAAGTACTTTCTGAGCATTAGCTCCTTTAATCTCTACCAAATCTATGACATGAATATTTTTCTCCCCAGTTTACAGATAAACCCACTGATACTTGGAACAGTTAAGGAATGTGACCAAGATCACATAGCTAGCGGCAGATATGGAATTTAATTCAAAGATCATGTTCTTTCCACCTCCCCATGCTATCCCTCTTCTCCACTCTAAATATAAGTTTCACGGGGTTTTTCCCTAAATGACAGATACACATATAACAAAGAGAAAGAAATAAGCAATGCAGCAGCCCTGAAGGTCTTGTTAAAATCTTCAAAGGCCTCTTCAGAAGTAGCTATCACCCATCCAGTGCTTTTCTGTCTGACGATCCTTCCCAGATGTGTGATCTCATATGATCCTCATGGCATCCTTGAAAGGTAAGTACCAACACTCCCAATTTCCAGAGCAGGACATTAAAGCTCAGAGAGGTTAAGCAACCTGACCAAGGTTACACTGCTACAAAATGCTTGAAAAGTGGACTCAAACCATGTTTTAGAGGCCAAAGCCCACCATCTTCCCACCTAACAAAGAGGGTCCTCTTGGGAACCCTTTGACTGGCTCAGAAGAAAAAGGAGAACACAGTTATTGGAAAAGATTCCTTATCTTAGGGAAGAAGTTCTTCAATGTATCTGGTTCTCCAAGGCAGACTGAAATGAGCTAGAAAGACTTCAAACATCTCCTTAAGTCCACCCCCATCACGGAGTGAAAGGATGTTGTCCTTCCATGATCCACAATTGGAGTAACACTGGACTCACAAAGCCTAAGTGTCGTTTGATCTCACTATGACTCTGATGGACCCGCCTGTGAGGAGGGTGGGGATCTGTGGAGAGTTTACAGCCAACTTCCCAATCAGGCCAGCACACACTCAAGTTTCTTTTTAATTCCTGTTTATTACTCTAACAGATAAATGGGCACGAACCGTCAAGCCCCACTCCATTCCTTTCAGAAAAAAAACTGGAGGGTTACTTTTCCACATCCACAGTCTAGAGGATGGGAAGCATCACATTCTCTCTGCAAAAAGAGCATGATACTTCTTGTTTTCTTTCCAGGGGAAATTAAAAACCTAAGAAACCATAGTATGGTGGCAGAAACTTCAACAATAGTGACCTTTTTGTTTTTGCTTTTTGAAGTATCATTCATTAAGCACATATATGCCAGATGCTATGCTGTGTTACAAACATTATTCCTCTTGGTTTTTTTGTAGTTGTTTGTTTTTGAGACGGAGTCTAGCTCTGTCACCCAGGCTGGAGTGCAGTGGCGCAATCTCGGCTCACTGCAACCTCCGCCTCCTGGGTTCAAGCGATTCTCCTGCCTCAGCCTCTAGGGTAGCTGGGATTACAGGTGCCTGCCACCACACCCAGCTAATATTTGTATTTTTAGTAGAGACAGGGTTTCACTGTGTTGGCCAGGCTGGTCTCGAACTCTTGACCTTGTGATCCGCCCGCCTCGGCCTCCCAAAGTGCTGGGATTACAAGCATGAGCCACTGCGCCTGGCCTGTTCCTCTTAATCCTTATGCCACTCAATGGGGATTTTTGTTGTTTATTGTTTTTTTCTTTTCTTACCTAAACACTGGATCACCAGTGAATTTTTTTTTTTTTTTTTTTTAGGGGACAAGGTCTCACTCTGTTGCCCAGGCTAGAATGCAGTGGCATGATCATTGCTCCCTGCAGCCTCAAACTCCTATGCGCAGGTGATCCTACCTATAGGAAATTACATTATCAATCCTGATTTACAGGTAAGGAAGCCCAAACACAGATTGTTAAGGAATGTTCATGAAATCAACAACTTCTCAGAAGCAGGGTTGACATTTGGGCCCAAGTTTACCCAGCTCCAAAGCCAGTGTTTTCATCCACGATATACTACTGCCTCTACAAGCTTTCCTCCACCACCTACCTATTATAGCACCATCCCATCGAAGACCTTTAAGATCACAGTACATGGATCTGTAGACATGAACCCATTTTTGCCCCTGTTGAACTTTTACGAAAGTAAACTGGCAGTTTCGTTTCTCAGTTACCACTAGAATTAAGTCAGAGGGACTATAATTTTTTTTTTTTTTTTTTTAATGAGACGAAGTCTCACTCTGTCACCCAGGCTGGAGTGCAGTGGTGCGATCTCAGCTCACTGCAACCTCCACCTCCCAGGTTCAAGTGATTCTTTTGCCTCAGCCTCCCAAGTAGCTGGGATTACAGATGCACCTGGCTAATCTTTGTATTTTTAGTAGAGGCAGGGTTTTGCCATGTTGGCCAGGTTGGTCTCGAACTCCTGACCTCAAGTGATCCACCTGCCTCAGCCTCCCAAAGTGCTGGGCTTACAGGCGTGAGCCACCATGTCTGGCCCCAAAATTTTCAAAACTACACATCTGATGTATCTGAATCACAAGCCTAAAGATGCAATGTTTTATACTCATGATTGTGATCCTATGGTTGATTCTATATTTGTTATGTACTTTAAGCAAGAAAGGATATCATTAAACTGTTGTCATACGGCGTAAGACTTTAAAAGCATCTCTTCAATTACATATAATTGACCCTCTGCTGACTTTCTTAAGATTTTTAAAAATCCAGATTCAAGTAAATATTGAAAATAATGTCATTTTAATTTCTTTGTCTGGCCATCCCACTCTAGCAAAAGACTGTGACCATCCTCTGCTGCCCTGAAAAATCTAAGGTTTTTTATTCTTATTAAGGAAATCGTGTTTCCTTATGTACATTTAGAAAAAAATACAGGAAGGTTGCCTACCTCAGAAAAGAACTCGTCCATAAAAGCCGTGTTGTCGATAGCAATCTCAACCTCATCAGTATCATCATCCTGTGTCAGCTGCTTCTGCAAAAGGCAAAAAAGAGCAGAGTGAGACTAAAAACAAAATAAATGGCTAACATTATTGAATGCTCATGAAGTACTAGGAACTATATTCAGCATTTTACACACAATTTCCTTTAAAACTCATAACAGCTCTCTGATATATCAAACTCTGGTGTCTCAAAATCTGAAATTAAATCCTAGCTCTACCAATTGCTGGGTTGTGTGTGTGTGTGTGTGTGTGTGTGTGTGTGTGTGTATGTGTTTTCTTTCAGGGGGTGAGGGGTGAGAAAGGGAGGAACTGGCAAGTTACCTATCTTGCTGTGCGTTGGTTTCCTTATCTGTTAAATGCTGATAACAACACTACCTGCTTCATAGGATTGTGTAAGGTATAAAAGATATAATGAATATAGGATGCTTTTGCATGGTGCCTGGTACACTGTAAGTTCAACACATGCTAGGTTTTGTTGCTGTTGGTGGTGGTGGTAGTTACTGTAACTCACTACAGTTGAGGAACCTAAAACTTAGGGAGGTTAGGTAACTTGGCAAAAACCACACAGCTAAAACACGGCAACAGGTAGAATTGAACTTATCTTTTGGATCTGAACCCCAGGGTTGCTAAACCCTTCTCCACACTGTTCAAACAGGTTCCAGACACAATTCCTACAAAGCACAAGCTTTCAATTTTCACATTAGGAGTAAAGATTTTCCTGTTTTCAGAAACCACCTATCACAAAGGAAACAATGCTATGTCACTCCCTGTCAGAAACTCCTGTTTATAAGAAAGAGGAAGCTCTCCCCCGGCCCCCAGCCACCTCTGGGGACCCAAGCTTTCTCAATCTCATTCAACTTCCTCTGTAAAAATTCACAAAATGGTCATCTAAAGGAAGTGATTCCATTCCCACCCAGCATAAGGTCCTGAGCTGTTTCTACATTCCTCTTCAATGTTCTTCCCAGACAGCTGCTGCACAGCACATTGCTGATTTCTAAGCACAGGGACTGTTGTGAAAGGTGGAGGTGAGGCAGGGGATAAACCCCCCATGCCTGCTTCTTCACAAGCTTCAGCAGCCTCTGACCCCCTAAGTCTAAGATATAGCACTCTCGAACACTCAAACTCCATGGGCAATGAATGCCACCAGAAGCCTCTTTCCTTCACCCACTACCATCCCCCTGAATCCACAGCAGAAGTTGTTAGTGGGAAAACCTATGGCTATTTGGGATTCTCCAGCCATGCGGAGAGTCTCTTGATTGGCTCCCCCAGCATCTCATTCTCTGGCTGGTCTGCAACAATCAGCATCCCCAGCTTAATAGCCACATTCAAGGGAGTTGAATTTGAGGGCACTGCTACCACCTCCCTGATCAACTTCCCCAAACTCACAACTGACCATGTCCCTCTGCCACGTAACGTCATCCAAGGATAGCTCAACTCCTAGAATTTAAAGGCCCAGTGCCTAACAGAGCACGTGGGGCCCTTTAAGATCCAGCTCCACCCATACTTCTTCTATGATGCACACTCTAGACAAGCAAGCACCTGGACACACCATTTTCTGGACACACCATTCTTTTAGATCACTCTATCACACAGGGAGTCCTGCTGAAAGGCGTTGGTCCAACTGACAAAAATTTCCTTAGCCCTTAAAACTCAGCTCGGACAACCTCTGTATGCCTGACCTGGGCATGGCTCCCACATGCAAAAGTTAAAACCTCCCTAAGCTTCCACTGCACTTTGCACAAACTTTCGAAACCAACCATCACAGCCCTTTACTCACCCCTTTACTCACCTGTCTTTCCCCACTGACTACAAACTCCTGGAGATTCTGCGGGTGGGAGTTGGGGGGCAGGGGGGGCAAGTTTATGCAGGAGGACTCACTCTGTTGCCCAGGCTGGAATGCAATGGCGCAATTACAGCTCACCCCACCTTCAGCCTCCTGGGCCCAAGTGATCCTCCTGCCTCAGCCTCCCAAATAGCTAGGACTGCAGGCATGCACCACCAGGCCCCACTACATTTTTTTATTTTTTTGTAAGGATGGGGGTCTCACTAAGTTCCCCAAACTGGTCTCAAAATCCTGGCCTCAAGTAATCCACCCGCCTCAGCTTCCCAACGTGCTGGGATTATAGCTGTGAGCCACTGCACCCAGCTGAAGTGGATACTTGCATGTGTGTCTGTGTCTGCTCGAAACACCTTCCTCTGTGGAGCAACCCCTCACGCCCTCCACATGATTTGGGGGA
This sequence comes from Pongo pygmaeus, assembly GCF_028885625.2. Lineage (NCBI taxonomy): Eukaryota > Metazoa > Chordata > Mammalia > Primates > Hominidae > Pongo > Pongo pygmaeus. The sequence goes on from NC_072382.2 coordinate 15,472,273, forward strand.
GTCGATCAACCGTGACCCAGGCTCCCTGAGGAATCTGAATTGTGAAAGGAGTCTGAAGTGAATGGGCCCGAGTCAGTCGATGGCTGCCCCCAGAGATGTCCATGAAATTCCCAGAGCTGCCCTCGTTCCCATGCTTCCCACAACACCCCTTGGCTTTGGGCAGGTTCTACAGATCTTCCCTAGTCTTCTTTCAATGAGTTGAACAGTATCCTCCTAATATGTCTTTTTTAAGTTCATTTAGCCAGACTTGGGTTTTGTCACTTGCAATTAAAACTGAGCACTGTACTTGTCATTAATTAATTTATTCCATATTTCCTGAGTGCTCACCCTGTACCAGGCATATAATAGAAATTTAACCAATTTTAGCTGAATAAATAACTAGCTTCCACAGAGACTAGCAGCCAGGATTCACCGTCAGTTTCTAAAGTTTGAGACAAAATGTTCCCTTCATCAAGTATCATCAACTCTCAGGCCCCTCAGCAACCTCTAGAGAGTTCCAGCTCCCAAGAGGTTCAATGTAACCCGGTCTTCCTCTAGAAGAGTAAGTCAATAAGCTTTCTGGGGAGTATCCTTTCTTCAGAGTCATCTAGAGAATTACTGAGGGGACAGACCTCAAGTATATCTGTATACATACATATACCTACACACACACACTCCCCACATATACACACACCCTATACATACACACACTCCACACATACACCCGCCCACCCACACCCCACATACACACACCCTACACATAAACACACACCCTACACACATACACTCCACACATATTCCCACCCACATACACTCCACATACACACACCCTACACATGTACATTCCATACATACACCCCTACCCCTTCATATACCTTTCATACACATACAGCACACACACACACACACACCCCTTACACACACACCCTATACACACATGCTACACACGTACACACACTCCACACACACACCCACACCCATTCGACATACATACACCCTACACAGACTCCACACATACACCCACACCCATTCCACATACACAAACACCTAACATCCACTCTACACATACACCCACACCCATTTCACATACACACACATCCTACACACACACACTCCACACATACACCCACACACACTCATAACCCTCCCACACACATCTACAAGCTCCCACACACCGACACCCACAACCCACACCGCACTACACACATACACCCACATTCCAACACACCCCCTCCAAATACACACCCACACACACCCACACACCCTCCCCCCCACACACAAACACATACATATATCCACACACACACACACACATACACATGTATACACTACAAGACATCAATTCAGTCTTCAAACACATGTGTTAAGGAAATGGGAAGAGGCTACCATCATGGGATGGATTAAAGGAAGTTTCCAGAAGCTGGGAACAACTGTGACCTGGAGCACGGGAGGCAGACACCTATCACTCCATCATGACGTAAGTTCTCGAGACCCCTAGTATCCATACAGGGATTCCCCACATCCACAATGGCTACTTCTTGGCTCTGAGCAGATCTAGCCAGGCAGCCTGGTCGCCTTCAGTGAGAATCTGTGAAATGGGCAAAGGGAAACCTAGGTCCAAAACCTGCTGTTACCAATTACTGGCTGGGATGCCTCAGTCAAGTCCCGAACCTCTCTGAGTTTCTAACCTGTAAGTAGTAATACCCCCACAGACCTTATGACCTTTATGAGGACTGAAAGAGATCACATATGGAAAGCACAATACCAGGCATATATCAGCGCCTAACCCCATTGACCCGCTGAAGAGATGTGGGTCTACATGAGCAGAATCCCCTGTGAGTCATCACTGTCCGCACCCATCCTCCTCTTCCTCCTCCTCCTCCTCCTCCTCCTCCTCCTCCTCCACAGGAAGTTCTCAAACTAAAGGCTAAGTCAGTAAGATCGGCTCCATGGCAACATAATGGCCAGGGCTCTATACCAGGGTCCGTCACATGCTACTCACTGAACATAAAACAGATGGTTTAAGCCCTCTGAGCCTCAAAAATATGGAATCAACCTAAGTATCCATCAATGGATGATTGGATAAAGAAATGTGTGTGTCCCTGTTTCCCAATACATGTGTGCAGGGGAGTAGATGACAAGAAATTACTTAATGGATACAATGTGTACTATTTGGATGATGGATACACTAAAAGCCCAGACCTCACTACTATGCAATAGAGCCATGTAACAAAACCACACTGCTACCTCCCTGTAAAGTTACACACATGTAACACATCTCTGAGCCTCAATTTCCTCATCTATAAAATAGTAATAATAGAGTATTTTTGGACCTTCCTTGAGTAGCAGACCCCGTACCATTACAACAGCCTCCTGACCATACCCACTTCCATTATCTCTCTGGTCCAATCCCATTATGTCCCTGTTTCCCAATACATGATGGTTCCCTATTACTTACTGTGTAGAAGTCCTCAGCCTGTCTGTCATAACCCTTTGGAAGCTGACCATATTTGTGCGTTTAGCTATATTCCCACTATTCTCCCCCAGACACCTTCTGCTCATCAACTTGATCTCCTCATGTCTTCTGCACACATCCCATTGCTTCCTGCTCCTGGGCTTTCTTAATACCATGCCCCCTCATTCCCAACCACCATCAATAGTCATATTAGCACTATGTCCCCTTATTCCCAATCACAACCAATATTCATATACTACTCTGCTATTCAAACACAATTCTTAAGGCCTGGCACAGGGCCCATTTCTCCCACAAAACTTGCCCCACTTCATGTTTATCAAATAGTTTAATGAGTTGCAGTCTCAACTTCAAGCTCAATTTTAACCAACTTGAAGTCAGGAATAGTATCTCGTAAGTGTTACTAGTATCTCCTGGGCACCTGACACAAGGCTGGGCACATAGAAAGTTGAAGTTGATATCAACTGACTGAATCTGCCTGTCACATGCAATGTGATTGCATGCCTACCAGCACTGCCAAAACGTACTCTTTGGTTTTACTGCAACAGAGAGAATCCCTGCAAAATCCACCCCTCTTCCCTGCCTCCTTCTTCTATAAGAAATATATGCTATCTGCCAGGGATGCTGTGAGAATTCAATACGATAATATTTTAAAGTTCCCTATGCAATGTAGAGCACACAGTAAGAACTCAATAAAGCAACCATATATAAGATCTGGCCAAGTCAACTTCTCTATAGCTTTGACCTGGATATGAGTATCTTTAGATACAGGACTTTCAGAGCTGAATGCAATGTTAAAGATTTTACCATCAAATCCCCTCACTTAGAAAAGGGGAAACGTTGAGGTTGAATTCTGGGTCCCTGAACTCTTTTTACTTTCTGTCCAGAGAGGAGGTCTAGACAGAAACCAGGGGGAAACCAAGGCCCAAGATGAAATAATGAGTTACTGACACAGAAAGGAATAGAACCCAGGTTTCTGGATTTCCATTTTCCCATGCAGAGTTTTTCCCACTGTAGCATGCCACTTCCAAAAATACAAAATAACAACAACAAAGTTTGGTCCAGATCAGAAAACTCAAGGAAGAGGCCATCATCGCATGTTATCTGGAGTCACATGAAACTGAAGCTACCAGCAGGCTTCCCTACAGAGCAAGCTCAACCAATCCCAGGGCAAGGGCTCCTGCCCTTCTGACACACATGTGCTCTCTTGCAGATCTAGAGGCATCAGAACCCAAGGGCAAGGAAAGCACACAATGCCCTTATCTTCAGCCCACATGACTGAGCTTAGCCAAGAAGAGAACTTCAGCATCTTTATCAAAGAATCAATGTATGTGGTAATAGGAACATCACAGTAGCTGCAATATCAGCCACAATAAAAAACATACAAGTGAACCACAAGCCCAGCCATCAACTTCCTCCCCTCCCCAACCTCCAGATGCCTCTCGCCCCAGGAGATGAGAGATATCACCAATGATTAGGCAACACTGAACTCCAACCTGGGATCTATCTCCCCCGACCCTACCCCTAAAGTGTGCGCCCAAATCCAGAAAGGACAGCCAGGGCTATGACCTCCTCTCTGGACAGAAAGTAGAAAGAGTTCAGGGGCCCAGAATGCAACCTCAAGCAACTGAACTGCAATTCCTCTCTCTCAAGGCGCAGTGTCTTTGTCTCCACTGCCTTCTCTATCATTGTTAGTCTATCTGACCACAGGTTCCTCTCTTCATTAGCTCATATAATTTATAAAAATATTTGCAACCCATAGAGCCCCTAGTAGGTGCTAGGTGGCCACAAGACACTAGCTGCTTTGTGTACATCACGTCAACGAATCCCATCTGCAGTACGTAGTTGAGAACGTGCAGGTCAGAGAAGGTGTAAGTTATTCAAGGTCTCCCAGCCACCGATTTGCCGAAACAGGGCCCAAGCTTAAGTCATCTGTCCTAAGCCCTTCTTATCGCTCTGCACGCTGCTCAGGGCAGCCTGTCACTGAGAGCAGCTGGGGCCCAGAAGCTAAGCAGCCCAACCCTGCAGAAAGCATCCTGGGCTGAGAGAGTGGAGCTGTGGCCCTTTGGGGACAACATTTGTTTCCATTAAGCCTTTCTCATCAATTAAGGAGGGGCTTGGCTTTCCAGTGCAGATTTGTGGAAACCCAGGAAACTTCACATGTGCCTCAGAAACCCCACTCAGGGTACTCAGGGAGTGGGGAACCAATGGGGGGACGTAGCCATCCTGAGCCTCACCCCCTTTCAATCTGCAGAGCTTTACTTTTATCTGCTTTATACACTGGGGTTCAATATAAGATTTCATTTTAAGAAAGAGTCCTAATGCCACAAAAGAAAGAAAAAAAGTTGGAAAATCACAGAAATAGATGAACAAGTGCTTTCTAAAAAGAAAGAGTTTGTCCCTCCTTTCCAAGTTAAAACACATCTGCAACGTAAGTTTAAATCATCAGTATCTCCTTAAGAATTTTTACAAATCACAGCAGCAAGGCAGAATGAGACAAAGAAAAAGGAAGTCATTCCAGATGAAGAGCACACTGTTCACCAACTCTGATTCTCTTCCTGCCACAGGTGCCAGACCCCAGGCAGACAAAAGGGTCCCAGGACAAGGCAGAAAGCCCAGGAGCCCCCAGGAAAGTTTCTGGGTCAAAGAAATAATAGACGGGAAAGGGTATATCTGGTCCTTAACTTCCCACAGTGGGGCATTAAAGATTTGTGGGCCGGTGGGGCAGCACCCCTCCTGGCACGACCAAGTGAGTACAAATTCTTGCACCTTCTCTTCTCCAAATTTAAACAATTATTTCTCTGGAGACACAGATGCTTCTTTATAAACCCAGATTATCTCCCAATAAATTTAACTCAAAGAGACAATGACACACCTGAGGTTTGTTTGTTTGTCTGAGACAGAGTCTCGCTCTGTCTCCCAGGCTGGAGTACAGTGGTGCAATCTCGGCTCACTGCAGCCTTTGCCTCCTGTGTTCAAGTGATTCTCCTGCCTCAGCCTTCCAAATAGCTGGGATTACAGGCGCACACCACCACACCCAGCTAATTTTTCTATTTTTAGTAGAGACAGGGTTTCACCATGTAGCTCAGGCTGGTCTTGGACTCCTGACCTCGGGTGATCCACCCGCCTCGGTCTCCCAAAGTGCTGGGATTACAGGCATGAGCCACCGCACCCAGCCTGACGCCTGGTTTTTCTTGTCCTTGCTACCCACTTCTCCCAACTGCCTCCCTCCAAATGAGGGTCTGGGGATTACTAAAGACAAACACCACCACTTACAAAGGCTACACAGACACATATACACACACACACACACACACCCATGCACACACTGCCCAACATCTGGTTTTTCCAGTCCCTCTTCTTTAAAGAGCCAGAAATTCTGAGTGTAGGTTCTCAACAGGCACTCCATGCTCTCTGTTTCCTATGTGAAGAGTCAAATGACTCTTCTCCAGTGCCCAGTTCTCTCACTAAGCTGTGCTTTCTCTTCCAGTGAAACCCTCCCAGTGGGCACACTTCCCCTTTTCACTTAATTCCATCTTCCCCAACACACTCATCAGATGAAATCAAGAGGAAATTGACAGATAATGATATCCTAAGTGAGCCTCATGCTTTTACTTTGAAGAAAGCCCTAGGTGAACAACTTGAGGAAAGAATTAGCCCTATTTGAAAGATGAAGACATTGCAGAATAAATCCTATCAGTGAGCTCAAGGCCAGTGAGCCAGTGGACAACTAGGCAAGAGCCAAGGTCCCTGAGGACCCCACTCCACTCAGTGTGCCCTAACAATAATAATAATAATAATAATAGATAATGTGTGTGTGTGTTGTTGCAGGCACTTATGTGATTTCAAATGTATTAATTCTCACATCAACCCTCTGAGGGACAAATATTACTTTCCCCAGTTTCAGATAAGACAACTGCTTAATTAAATAATTCATCCAAAATGATTCAGCTAATAAATGACCTCATTAGGACTCACAGGCAAGTCTGTGGGAGCCCAGGGCTCCTGCTGTTCCCCACTACGTGCAATTGAAGGTGCCCTCCCCTCTCAGGCTCAGTGAATACGCTCTCGTTTATTTCAGGGGATACCGCAACATCCATAAAACTAAGTTGGATTAACCTATATGCACGAGTGAAAAAGACACCAGTGTATATAATCCAACTCAGACAGTCAGATGTATCTCTGTACCTCTACAGAGATACTGAGTTGAAAACCTGGCTCTACCATTAATAGCTATATGGTCTAAATAGATTACTTAACCTCTCTGTGCCTCAGTTTCTTCATTTGTGATATGACAAGAATAATCTGCTCATAGAATTGTTGCAAGGATTAAATCAGTACTACAGGTGACATGTTTAGAGCAATGCTAGGCACATACAGGTGACATGTTTAGAGCAATGCTAGGCACATATTAAATGCCCAAGATCATGCTATCTAAAGCAGAAAATTGGGCCTTGTTTTTGCTAAGAGTTTCTGTCAAAGATGCAATTCTAATGCCAATTCTTAGATGGTGACACTGGATGTCTCAGGAGGAGAGAATTTTCATGTATTCACTGGCATTTACCTTATGTGCTTTAAATCTGTCATTTTTCTACTATATGCTTTTAAAGAAACAGAGCTCCCTCTCAATTCTTCTTCCACTACTTCTCCCAAATTTTGATATTTACCACTCTTGTGATCATTCCTTTTTTTTTTTTTAGACGGAGTTTCGCTCTTGCTGCCCAGGCTGGAGTGCAATGGCTCAATCTCGACTCACTGCAACCTCCACCTCCCAGGTTCAAGTGATTCTCCTGCCTCAGCCTCCTGAGTAGCTGGGATTACAGGCATGCGCCACCATGCCCGGCTAATTTTGTATTTTTAGTAGAGACAGGGTTTCTTCCATGTTGGCCAGGATAGTCTCGAACTCCCAACCTCAGGTGATCCACCTGCCTCGGCCTCCCAAAGTGCTGGGATTACAGGCGTGAGCCACCGCACCCGACCGATCATTTATTTCTAAATAGTTTGTCATTTCTACTTTGATTTATCTTTAGCCCAAGAGTTATTTAGAAAGGCGTTCTTACATTTCCAATACGGATTAGCCTGGGGAGGACAATTATTGTATTAATTTCTAATTATATCACTGTTAGGAAACGGCCTATATGACTTTTATTCTGTGAGATTTGGCATTTTCTTTGTGTCTTAACACATGGTATTTCTTAATCTTCTATGTGTGTTTCAAAAGAACTTGCATTCTGTTTGTCGGATACAAAAATCATTGAAGTCCAATCCTCACATGCCATCCTACCCGCTTTTGCTTCTCCAGACCTGAGGTGGGTCTAGAGAAGAAGGATTAAAAGTCCCAAGAAAGGAAGAAGAGGGGGGAAAGGCCCCCTAGGTAGATGTTATGTACACTAACAAGGAATCTGTGGCTAGGAAGGTTAATTCATCCAGAATCACACAGTTAATAAGGAACACAGCCAAGATTAGAAACCTGGGTGGTCTAATCTAATGTTCACTCCTTCATTAACTCAGAGAGGCATCTCAAGGTCTCATCACCCATCAGCACAGCCACAATGTTCCATGCAAAGTAACAGATTCATTTGTTCATTCATCCGGCAGTATTTATTGCACATCTAACATCTGCCAAGCAACAGTCCATGCGACACAACACCACATGACACGTGAGGACAGTGCTTAACCCAAGGAATTATACACCCAAGAGAAGACACAGTGCCCAACCTCGCCTGAATTCAAAGTTGAGCCTGGGGAAAGTGGAAGCTTATTAGAGAATGTTGGCAGAAGTGACTCCTTGGAGAAATTTTGAGGAATGAGTGGATTTACTCAAATGAAACCTACAAGAAGGCCACTCAGGGTGAGGAGATCAGACCTTCTTCCTGCTTTCTCTCTCATCCCAGGAGCCATTCAAGGAGATTCAAAGAAGGCCTTCTTCTTCCTCCTGGAGATCTCAGGTGTCCTTTAGATCCTTCCTCCTCCACCCCACACTTCTTCCCTCTCTGACTTCCACTCCCTTCCCGTCTCCTGTCCTGGCCTCTGGACACCACCACGGCATTCAGTTCTCAAGGACACAGAGAGGAGGAAGAAAGGAACTAATACTGTCTTACTCCATCCTCAGCCTTCTCCCCAACCCCTCCTTTCAGCCTCTGTCCCACAAGCTTCCTCTCCCTCATGGTCATTCTAGAATACTTAAATAACAGTGACAATACGCAACCTTCATTAAACACTCAACTTGTGCTGAGTGAGGATCCTTCTAAGATGTGTGCTTTCCATTGACCATGACAGTTAATCCCTAGGCCAGTCTTCTGGGGATATTCCCCATCTTACAGCTGAGAAAACTAATGCATAAAGACACCAAGCGACCTGCCCAAGATCCTGTGGACAGTGGGCACCTGAGCTAGGAGGTGTGCCTGGGCAGCTGGCTGCCAGGACTTTGTCCTCAGCCATCTGGCGTGTTGCCTCTTAATGGCTGGTCCACCACCACCCTAGCTGTAGCCTGTAGCACCGGCCACAGGAAATGTGCTTCCAGAGCACTAGAAAACAGATGCCGGAGCCCTGCCGACAAGGTCACAAAAAACAAGAGACTAAGCAATTGTCAGACAGCCCAGAGGAAGCTAAGGAGACGTGACAGCCGAATGCAATGTGGTGCCCTGGATCGCATCCTAGAACAGAAAGAGGACATTAGTGGAACAACTAGTGAAATCCAAATAAAGTCTGGAGTTGGGTGAATAGTAATGTACCAATATAAGTCTCTTAGTTTTGCTAAGTGTACACTGTAGTATAAAATGTGAGCAAGTGAGGGAACCAGGAGAGGACTAGACAGGAACTCTCTGTACTATCTTTGCAACTTTTCCATATATCTAAAAGTAGGCTAAAACTTAAAAATTTATTAAAAAAAAAAAAAATCCTGATGCCATACTGAGCTGTCCTAACCCAGACAGCTGAACATACCCAGACAGTATTTGCTCCACTAATCTCTTTAGGTTGGGGGATGAACTTCATTCAGTTTCCAGATGGAGACTGGGGAAAGTTGCCATGGAAATGGTCCAATGCCAAAAAGCAGGCTACCCTGAGAGAGGAGATGGGGGTGGGGGCAGTTGCAGAGGGGCCTAACATAAAGCTGGCTGGAGGTAAGGCCCCTCAGGGACTACAGAATCTGCGGGCAAATAAATTTACAGAATATCCCCATTCATCGACGGGATGGTTTGGTTTACAGCTTTACAGGCTTTGGGCTGGGAAGGTACAAGAGAGAATGAGACACACGTCATCTGTGCTCTCCCAGAGCACAAGAACTAACAGAGCCAGCGGCATCTGAAATTGCAATACCATGAGGCTATTTGTATATACCACCAAAAGTAAAGTTTATGGGGTCCGAGGAAAGGCATGGTCAGTGCTGTCAGCCTGGGAAGCTGGATGACACTGGAACTGAGACTTTGGAGATATGTAGGATTTTGCCAGGAGAAAAATGGAGTAGCTAAGTTTTCACCATGGTAGCCACATCTTTGCCTTCATTGTCTTTCTAAATAGGGGCAACCTTCCATGTCATCTTGGGCTAGGTGTTTAGGTGTAGTTAGGAGCCTTGGAACTCCGTCCTTGGGGATGGACCTGTAAGGTCTGGCTTCATTAGCAAACATATGGGTTCCCTCAGTAAATGTTCCACTTCAGGTAGGTAAAGATTCACCAGCCCACAGGGAATGGAGCAAGAAAAATAAATCATAATAATGAGTAAAGGATGTGTAAGGGTCAAGCTGTTATTAATCAACTAAGACACAAATGTTTAATACAGGCCTACCATGCAGAGTGCTAGGCACTGGGGCTCCAGAGGACTATCATAACTGCTGTTGCATCAGGGGCATATAGTGCAGTTAGGGAGATGATCGAATACAGTGTAAGGTGATACAAAGAAGCAAGACACGCATGTTCAACTCTTGAGCCCACCACTTCCCAGATGGGGATCTCAGTCAAACCTAAGCCTCAATTCCTTCACTTGTAAAATAAGAATAATATCTCAATACCCTTGCTTGTAAATGAGAATAATATAAAAACCCACTTTGCTTTGCAGGGTTGAGAGAATTAGAGACAAGGTATGTAAGGTATGTAGCACAAGTCTGTCCAACAGTAGCTGCTCAATAAATGATCGTTGTTATTGTAATTGATATGGTGACAAGAAGTACTAGAAACACTGACCTTAAAGACAAAAGGACCTAGAAGATAAAGGGTCCAACTTATAAAAAGCAATGGACAGTGGTTTCAAACCCACTCCATGGTAACAAAAACAAACAAACAAACAAAAAAACACAACCCACTGCAAAGCAACATGCACCCCGTGAGAGTTGCAAGAATGGAGAAGAGTATTCTAGGTTGCAGTTACAGACCACTACTACCTATAAAAAATGAGTTTTGGAAGATGGGTAGAAATTTTGACAAAAGGCAGGGAGGAAGCTTTGGAAGAAAGAGAGGACAACATGAACAAGTGTCCCTCCCTTAGCTCCTGCCAATTCCCCCAACTTCCCCCACACTCACAGGAATAAAAATAAAATTAATCCCCTTCTCTCATCCAAGTATTTTCTGGCCTCCGGCTGATGGGGCTGTAATCCCTACTCAATCCCCATCACTCTCAGCTCTGCTTCCCGTCTGCTCACAGAAAAACAGCTCTTCCAGAGAATGAATCCTCCCAGCTACAGAGAAGAGGGGAGGCAGGAATCCTGACTTGTATGAAATTTTATGACTAGAGAAGGACAGAATCTCAGTGAAGTGCAGATTGGTATGTTAAGGTTCAGTTATGATCCAAAGCACCTGGCACATAAAAGCGGCTCAATAAATATTAACAAATTAAGTTTTAAAGGGGAAGTACACAGCTCCATGTTGCTGATGGGGTTATAATGTTATCCTAAGGAACTATGATTCCACAAAGATCCTGGAGCTTCCAGTGGGGAAGGAGGCCAACAACAGCCATTTAGGAAGCAGCAAGACACAGAGAGAGTAAAAAGTCAGTCTGGCCTTTAGAGCTCCAGGTGGTTGATTTCATTAGTGTGTCCCTATTAGTGCTGGTCTTTGAAGGGCCATTACATCCACGTCATTTCTAGTCCTCTACAGATCAGTCTCCAAGGGAGTCCAAAGCCTTCCACCTCTATTCCACACATCACTGGCTTCTCCATTACCACCATATCCCTTTGATTACTGTTGGCCCTCTTGTCATGTACTACATGTCTTTGTCTTCCCCTATGTGATCATTTACCCTTTGATACTAGGACTTTGTCAATCCTGCCTAAACTTGATGCCCAGCAGGATGCTAGGCACACAGAGGTCACAAAGCTCTGATCATGGTGGTCAGCAGGTACCATACACATGCGACTCTGCTGATGCTCCCTTGAGTTGTCATGTGCTTGATGGTTTATACACCAATGGGAGAGTGATTAAGACAATCTAGGATCCTTGCCTTTCTTGTTAAGCCTCAATTCACTCACTTGTAGAATGAGAATAATAGAAAAACCCACTCTGCTTTGCAGGGTTGAGAGTATTAGATACAAGGTATCTTTACGTATCTGGTACGTAAAGTACCTTATGTATCTCCAACCACCTTTACATATCTGAAAAGGTCAGATTGGGCTGGAAGAAGCAGCTGAGCTCAAGCATTACTTCTTCTTGGGAACCCACCCAAAGCCTCATGCCCATCTCCCTTCTTCCAAAGACTGGCCAACAGGGTCTTCCTGTGGTTGCTTCTATCAAAAGGATGATATCCTCATGTCTATTTCTTCTGTTTCTTCCTACCTGACCGTGAACTTTCTAAGGGCCAGGAACATGCGTTTATCACCACTACACTCCAGCATCTAGTACAAGGACTGGCACACAGTAGGTACTCAGTACTCAGCAAATGTTTGCTGAATGAAAACAGGGCCATGCAAAAGATCACTAGAGCAGGAACTGTCTGGACTCAGCAGATTCAAAGTTCAGCTGCTGAGAAGTGAGAGAAAACCATGTCCTGGGACAGGCTGGGTAGAGGCACTGCACATTCTTGGCAAGCCTGTCCTCCGTCACTGAAGAAGCAGGCTGTCGAGGGAGCCCACCAGGAAGAGCAGTGCAAGAGATGAGACGAGATGAGACCAGGTGAGTCAGATCTTGTGACCATGGCCTCAGGAAGGGATGCCCTTCTGTGTGGATGCTGCTACCAGCAGGACACCACCCACAGTGGTGGGTGATTGTCACGGATTATCTCATTTTACCCTCCCAATGATCCTATGGGAAAAGGGTGATGAGCCACTTTACAGGGGCAACTCTTGAGGCCTCAGTCCCTGTAGACTTCAAAGCCTCAGGACAGGCTCACAGACAATTAAGCATTTTATAAAACCACACATTCTTAAGGTTGGTGAAGGCCTCATATCTCCTAGTTCACCTCCCCTCCAAGAGATGCTCAAATTCCTACAACATTCAACATCTCAACAAGCTTCTTGCTTCCTTCCCATGCTGGAGGGTGCACCATCTACTCCATCCTTGGGCAGCTCTGTCTACTAAAAACGCTTTCTTACAGATTCCTCATTTCTACCCATCAACCCCACACGTTCTCCTTGTATCTATCCAGAACAAAGCCAATCACAGGCACGGAAAGCCCTCCAGCTATCGGGAGGCAGTTACCACCTCCCCTCCCCAGGATTTAGAAAGAACACCACAGAAAGAGATTGCACAGGCTGCTCAATGTGCAGTTTGTTTCATGCAGGTTAACAAATGCTTCTAATTGATAACGGAAATCAGAGGGAGAAGACGCATATCTTGTTTCAGTGAGGGTGATCCCTGGGAGTCTGGCTGGGGAGAGGGGATAAGAGGAGGTGAACTGACACCAAAATTCACGTAAACCTTAACAGTCTTCAAACAAAAACCTATAATAACGCCAGAGGGGGCTTCTGAGATCAACTCAATTCTTTGTTGTATAAAGGAGGAACTGAGAAGGAGAGAAGTTAAGTGATGCAAAGAAGCACAGTGATCAGAGTCTTGGAACCTGCCACCTGTGTCCCTTTGTCCCGCGCTGCCATGCATCTGCTCCAAGACGCTACAGAAGCCACCCTGTGATTTCAGAACAATCCTCCCATAATACCACCAACATCTCCAGTCTCACTTTCACCACATCCCCAAGAGGGAAGGGGAGGAAACCTATCATTAATTCCATTGTACAGAGGGTGACCATGAGGCACCGAGGAGAGGCAAAAAGACTTGCTCAGGGTTCCCAGGCAAATTAAATTTATTCTTGGAACTCAAAGCTCAATTAAGACTCTTTGCTCATTGTTGACAATGAGCTACTGAAAGAGGCCATGGAGTATCTTCCTCTGGAAATGGATTTCCTAACAAATCGAAGAGTCTGCTGTTCAGTTTTGTACTTTTTTATGGTTGCTGGATGTGCCGACACAGAGAGATCTTCAAAATCGTGCTCTTCTTTTCCTTCTGCCTCCCCAACCAGCGTGCTTCAAGGGAAGGAGCACTGTGGAGAGTGTCAAGAGCCTGGGTTCCTCTCCTGGTGGTGCCCTGGCCGGCTATGTGTCCTGGAGCATCCCTCCTACCCCGTGAGCAGCAGTTTCCCCATCTATAAAAACAGGGGCAATAAATTCTGCCCCATCAGTAACCTGGACGCTGTGAGGCTGAGATGACTAAGCACAAGCCTGAGGCAGGGAGGCCACTCCCACAATAAGCAACTGTCCCTTTGCTTTTCTCACTTCCCCAGCTACCTGCCTCCTCCGCAGCCCTGCTACACAGAACAGGTGAAACAGGCATGAAGGTCTCATCCAAGCAAGGGAGAAAAAGGATAAACTCTTGTAACATCATCCCAGCAGTCCCTGACATCCGCATTTTCCAAAGAGCACTCACAGTTATTAGCATATTTCACCATTTATTAAGTCCCCCGTGCCATGCACCCTAAAAGTGTTCTTACGCATGTTCTGTTGCATTTCGACCTTACAACTACCCATTTTGCAAATGATAAAACTTAGGCTGGGAGTTTAAGGGATCACCAGTAAGCAGTGGAGCCAGGAGGCAACCCCAGTTCTATTCCAGTCCAGTGCTTCCCAAACTGTAATGCGCCCGTGAATCACCTGGGGAAATGGATGAATAATTAGATTGATTCTGCGGGGCTAGACTCAGGCCTAAGCTGCTACACTTGTAACAAGCTCCAAAGTAGATGGACTAAAACTCTTGAGTGTCAAGGGCTAGATTTTAATTCTATTAAGGTAGAACCTGTGCCACTGAATCTCCAAGGCTTAGCACTGGACCTCCCCATAGAATACACTCAATAATTATGTACTGAATGAGTCAATGAATATCTGGCTTAAAACCCCATGCGTTAACCCTTTTCTGTATCAAGTTCCATTGTATCATCTGATCCTCCCAACAAATTCCTAGGGTACGATCATTCCCATTTGATAGATAAGGAAACAGAGACTCAGAGTAAGTAGCCTAAGGCTTTACAGCTTTTGCGCAGCCAAGGCTGGAGGCAGTCTACCTTCAGATCCTTTGACCTAACCACAGCTGTTCCAAAAGATACGGCGGGGGAGGGGGGACAATGACACCCGGGGATAACAATTACAGACTACCGGTTGGAGAGGAGCTGACCCATCCCGGCATGTGACCCGCTCACAGCTCCAGAGGTTACCAGGGAGCTCTGAGCTGCTCCCTGGGGGAAGGGGCAGCCAGGCCTGTAGCACCTCAGGAGTGAAACAGGAAAGGGAGGAGGAGGCTGGTCCTGGGCATAGTGCCAGGCAGCAGTGGGCAGGTGGTGAAGGGACCCCTGACCTCCCGGGCCCAAGCACCCACTTCGGGAACCAGCTCTGGACAGACACTGTCCAGCTTGCGGGATGGAAGGGTTACAGGCGTTCAGGAAAATCATTGCCTAGCGATGAATCACCGGGCACATGACCCCGCAGGGGAGGGGAGGGTGCGGAACCGGTGCGGGAAGCGGTGGGGGCTTGGGGAGGGCAAGCCTTAGGCTCGGGCCCCCTCCAGCCCCGACTTGGGGAGCAAAGGGAAGCCCCTCTCCCATGTAGCACCCCTCCTGTAAGCACCCCGCCTGCGGCGAAACTCACGGCCTTCAGCTGCTCCAGCCGGTCCTTCATCCTGAAGCACAGGCGCCCAGAGGCAGGTAGCGCGTCCCAGGTGAGCGCGTCCCAGGTGAGCTGCCGGAAGCGGCGGCCGGGCCCGCCGGGGCGAAGGAGTTGGAGGCGCAGGCGGCAGCGGGCGGCGGGCGGCGGCCGCTAGCTAGAAGGAGCGTCCGAGGCCACGGAAGCCTCCGCCGCGCCGCCCCCTCCGCCCCCACCAGCGCCGCGCGTTCCAAATCCGGCTCCCGGGCCGGCGCCGGCGCAGCGCTGATCCGCCCGGGACCCGCCCCTACCTGGCCGCGCCCCGCGCTCCTTCTTAAAGGGCCCGCGTCCCGCCACCGCCCAGCCGCCCGGGGCGTCTCCAAAGCCCCCTTCCCTAACCCGAGAGCCCTCCAGACACGCGTGGAGTCCGAGGAGAGGCCCCTGCACCGGCGGATCCTGCCGCAGGGCCGAGGAAGAGCAAGAGCGACTGTCTGGCTGCGGTCATTCGCTGTCTGTGCCGGGCTCCTCGCTAGGATCCAGTTCTTAGCCGACTCGTTGCTAGGCGGGGACGAGCTCCCGAAAACAAATAAGACAATGTGATGTGGGCTACATTGGGTGGCAGTCGAGTGTTCTAAAAATATCCCGCCAAGGGGAAGGCATTCCGAGTAGCGGGTTCCCGCGCAGCCTCAGGGATGCTGGCAGTGAAAGTGGGGGGATGGGGGAGGTGTCCAGAGGAAAGACCTGGAGATCTGGAGATCCAGGACGGTCAGAGTGGTCAGAGAATTTGGATATTTTGCTTGTTGGAAATCGGGACCGCTCCGAGAAACGTAAGCAGCTCGATGTTGTTAGTGCCAGTGGAGACACTTGGCACTCACAATTTGCATACGTTTGGGAAAGCATCGTTTCTCAAGAGGACCCCGTTCCCGTATCTGTAAATCAGAGATGATACCCACTTCGTAGTTTGCTGTGAAGCCTGTGAGCGAGGAGGGGCTTTAAAATACAGAGCTTTGCACTGGAGCGCTCCCCCTCCTCGCAGCCTGCGCGGTGTGCAGGTGGTTCCCAGGCGGCTTCTGCTTCCGAAAAGCAGATCGTCCCTTTATCTCGTCTTCTCCCCGCCTCTCCCTCTTCTCCCTACCCAATTTGTCTTCCTGGGAACAAATGACACATTCATCAGAGTGGAGCTCCATAAACGGGACTGGCGAGCCGAAGATTTAATTCTGAAGAATAGGATCTGCTCTGTGCTTTCAGGTTAAAAGGCTGTAAATATCTTTGTAATTCTAGCAGTACTTTGCCCTCTTCTGCCATCTGAATGCGTGCTCCCTGCTGACCTCATCGGTTCCCATAAAGATACGGTGCGTATGGCAGAGGTCGGGCTTTGAGCCGGCCCCGCGGGTCTCGGCCCTAGTTCTCTCTCGCGTCCGGCACACTTCCTTCTGCCGGCTGTGCTCTCTGGGCAGGGTGTCCCGCCTTAGTACCGGGAGGGCTTCCGCGCCCCCTGGTGGTCATACTAGGAAAGGCGAGTAGATCAGAAATACTGTCCCACCTCCTTCCCCTAACACATTTTTGGGGAGTTTGGGGGGGTTGTTTGTTTGTTTGTTTGTTTGTTTTTTAGACAGAGTCTCATTCTGTTGCCCAGGTTGAGTGCAGTGGCGCGATCACCGCTCTCTGCAGCCTCGATCCCCTGGGCCCAACCCATCCTCCCATCTCAGCCTCCCAAGTAGCTGGGATTACAGGCGTGCGCCACTACGCCCGGCTAATTTTTGTGTGTTTTTTGTAGAGATGAGGTGTCGCCATGTCTCCCAGGCTGGTCTAGAACTCCTGTGCTCAAGCGATCCGCCCGCCTCGGCCTCTCGAAGGGGTGGGATTACAGGTGTGCGCCACTGTGCCCTGCCCCTTAACACATTTTTGTTAGTAGGGATAGGTAGGTTCCTGCACTTCAGGAAAATAGAGTCTTCTGAGAGAGGCCGAGATATGAATAACCCTTCACGTTAGGAATCTGAAAAGGACTATTGAGGTCTGGAGTAAGAAATTCTCTTTCTACAGCAGGAATCAAGGGTGGCCTGTCAGCCTCTGCTCAGAAGGTTCCTGTTACAGGATAATTGTTTTGAAAAGAGTAAAATCATGACTCCTCTACAAATATAAAATGCACACACATCAAAGACTTTAATTCATTAATGAATGAGGAGACCAGTAAAGGGCTAGCTCTGTCCAGAGGAAAACACAGAGTGTACACACATATATAGGCAATCAGGAATGCTGAAACGAATATGTTAATAAATGCACAACTGGCCGGGTGCGGTGGCTCACGCCTGTAATCCCAGCACTGTGGGAGGCTGAGGTGGGCAGATCACTTGAAGTTAGGAGTTCAAGACCAGCCTGGCCAACATCTTGAAACTCATCTCTACTAAAAATACAAAAAATTAGCCGGGAGTGATAGTGCACGCCTATAAATCCAAGCTACTTGGGAGGCTGAGGCAGGAGAATGTCTGGAACCTGGGACGCAGAGGTTGCAGTGAACTGAGATCACACCACTGCACTCCAACCTGGACCACAGAGCAAAACTCTGTCTTAAAAATTATATTTTTAATAAAAATAAATAAATAATAAATGCAGAACTGGCCTTGGGGTGCTGGGAGAGCAATTGCACTTCTACCAGGCAAAATTCATTTGCATCTCTATGGACAAGAATCATTGGCATTCCTAAGAATTTTCTACAACATACCAAGTTGGAAAATAGCTGCAAGATTTTATAAGGCACAAATCACTAAAAAATCAGGTAATCCAGAAAGGTGCTTTAGATAAGGCCTAGCATGCCATAGGACACCCAATAATTTTTGGAGTTTTTGCCATTTTAACTTTTTTAGTTTTTCCAGACATTCCCTAGGTGGCACCTTCCATAGTTGTACAGTTTCAACTGTGTTAAAAGTTCTTTGTCAGGGACTGTTGTGGAGTGGCGGGAGGGGGGAGGGATAGCATTAGGAGATATACCTAATGCTAAATGACGAGTTAATGGGTGCAGCACACCAACATGGCACATGTATACATATGTAACAAACCTGCACGTTGTGCACACATGTACCCTAAAACTTAAAGTATAATAATAATAAAAGTTCTTTGTCAGCTTGGGCAACAGAGTGACACCCCATTTCTACAAAACATACATAAATTGAGCTGGGTGCAGTGACTCACGCCTGTAGTCCTAGCACTTTGGGAGGCTGAGGCAAGTGGATCATGAGGTCAGGAGATCGAGACCATCCTGGCCAACATGGTGAAATCCTGTCCTACTAAAAATACAAAAATTAGCTGGGCGTGGTGGTGTGTGCTTGTAATCCCAGCTACTTGGGAGGCTGAGGCAGGAGAATTGCTTGAACCCGGGGGGCGGAGGCTGCAGTGAGAATTGCTTGAACTCAGGAGGCAGAGGTTGCAATGAGGCGAGATCGCGCCACTGCACTCCAGCCTGGTGACAGAGCGAGACTCCGTCTCAAAAAAAAAAAAAAAATTAGCCAGGTATAGTGGTGCGCACATGTAGTCCCCAGCTACTCAGTAGGCTGAGGTGCAGGATTGCTTGAGCCCAGAATTTTGAGGCTGCAGTGAGCTATGATCACGCCACTGCACTCCAGGCTGGGTGATAGAGGGAGACATGTCTCAAAAAAAAAAAAATTAGAAGTGTATATATTCCTTTAAAAAGAGTAACAGGATATTCATAATGAAGCACAGGTAAAGGGCAATTGGATAATTGTGGCTTTAAACTCCTTGTAATTAAAGAAATAAGCCATCTAATGTATTTCCTCGTTTGAATGTTTGAATAGCCATACTGAATTTTACTGCACTTTTATAAGTTTGTTTTGTTTTGATATCTCACAATCACTCAGGGAGGGAGTTAGGGTAGATATTATTATCCCCATTTTATTATAAATTAAATTAAGTATAGAGAAATAAGATGATTTTCCCAAGCTCACATAGCATGCAGATAGGCATGCTGCAAAAGGCAGTGGTTGCCTGCCCAGGCTGTGGAGCCAAACTACCCAGGTCAAATCTCAGTTCTACCACTAATGGTTGTGTGACCTTCGGCAATTGATTTAATGCCCCTGTGCCTCAATGTCCTTATCCGTAAGCAAAGATAATAATAATACCCATCTCGGCCGGGCGTGGTGGCTCACACCTCTAATCCCAGCACTTTGGGAGGCCGAGGAAGGTGGATCACTTGAGGCCAGGAGCTCAAGACCAGCCTGGCCAACATGGTGAAACCCTGTCCCTACTAAAAATACAAAAATTAGCCAAGCGTGGTGGCTCATGCCTGTAATCCCAGCAACTCAGGCAGCTGAGGCATGAGAATTGCTTGAATCTGGAAGGAGGAGGTTGCAGTGAGCCAAGATTGCACCACTGCACTATAGCCTGGGTGACAGAGCAATACTCTGTCTCAAAAAACTAATAATGATAAATAATAATAATAGTACCCATTTCTTGGGTTTTTGTGAAGATAAGTGAGTTAATATATATGAGAATTGTTAACTCCGTAATTCAATAACTTGAAAAAAAATCTGCTAACCCTTTATAACTGCAGTGCTTTCTCAGAGAGCACGGGAAACTGAGAAATGCCTGGAATATTTCATTCACAGATAAAATAATAACCATCTTGGTATTCAGAGTCAGCATTTTCCAACATAAGTTCAGCATTCTCCAACGTAATGCTGCATTTATCAACATAAGTTCAACAACACAACCCATTTCAAGACGTCCTCCAAAGAAAAAAGAGTTTGGAAAACATGGCAAAATACATCCCTCAGCTTAGGGAATCATGACCGCACATTTGCGGGAGAAAGGGGAGGGGAATGAATAGTCGTGGGGAGAACATTTCAGAGGCAGACTGATACAGAGCCAGTGATTCATATGGAGACCAATAAGCTCTGGTATAAAGGTAAGAAAAGAGATCGGGTGTGGTGGCTCACACCTGTAATCCCAGCACTTTGGGAGGTCAAGGTAGGCAGATCAACTGAGGTCAGGAGTTCGAGACCAGCCTGGCCAACATGGTGAAACCCCATCTTTACTAAAAATACAAAAATTAGCCAGGTGTGGTGGTGTGGCACCTGTAGTCCCAGCTACTTGGGAGGCTGAGGTGGGAGAATGCTTGAACCCGGGAGGTGGAGGCTGCAGTGAGCCAAGATTACACCACTGCACTCCAGCCTGGGCAACACAGCAAGACTATTATCTAAAAAAAAAACAAAAAACAAAAAACAAGAAAAGAGAAGCTACCGAAACCCCAAGACTCTGATATTTTCCCCATCACCTTTCCCTGGAATAGAAATTAGGATGAAAGATTATTAATTCAAAAAAAAGCACAAACTCAGTGGTCCCAGTTTCATTTGAATCCTATTCCTGGGTTAGCCCCACATGTGCACTGTTTGGGCCTGCTGAGAACCTGAGAACAACAGCTGGAGATAAATCCAAGGTAGGGCAGATTTTACATGATGGTGAAGATGGCAATAATCACATTTACTGCCGTATCTCCCTTTTTTTTTTTTTTAGATGGAGTCTCTCTCTTGTTGTCCAGGCTGGAGTGCAGTGGTACAATCTTGGCTCACTGCAACCTCTGCCTCCTGGTGATTCTCCTGCCTCATCCTCCCAAGTAGCTGGGATTACAGGCGCCTGCCACCACGCCGGGCTAATTTTTGTATTTTTAGTAGAGACAGGGTTTCACCAGGTTGGCCAGGCTGGTTTCGAACTCCTGACCTCAGGTGATCCACCCACCTCAGCCTCCTAAAGTGCTGGGATTACAGGTGTGAGCCACCGTGCCCCGCCCATATCTCCCTTTAAAAGTCACAAAGTATTTTCACTTAATATATCTATTGATTCTCAGAAGTAACCCCAGAATTTAGATCCTGCAGATATTTTAATCTCTATTTTGGAGGTGAAGAACCTGAGGCTGGGAAATGGAAAATGACTTTTCAAAAATGATGTAACTAAGAAGTAACAGTATAAAACACAATCAACTGTTGTCCCCCTTCTCCTTATCTTTCTGGCAGTATGCCATGTGTCTTTGCCCAGCAGTATTGAAGAGTGGCATGTGTTTAGAGCAGCAGGACCCTTGTCATTGCTCTCTTCAAAGCATCCTTAAGTTCTGTGTTCCTCATGCTGTAGATCAAAGGGTTGAGCACAGGGGTAATGAAGGTGTAAACCACAGACACTGCCTGGCCCCTCTCAGGATAGTAGCTAGAGCTGGGACACAAGAAGACGAGGCATGTACATCAGTCCTGGAGAACTACAGTCACGTGGGAGGAAAGGTGGAGAAGGCCTTGTGCCTCCCCTCTGCAGAGCAGGGCTTCAGGATGGCGGCCATGATGAAGACATAGGAGAGAGTGATGAGCAGGAAGGGGATGGTGAGAACGGTGATGCTGACCACAGACAGAGTGGCCTCATGGACCCAGGTATCTACACAGGCTAGTCTCATGACAGGGAGGACATCACAGTAGAACGTGCTGATTTGTTTGCTGCTGCATAAAGGGAGTTGGAAGATAAGCACAGTCAGCTGCATGGCTAAGAAGAACCCCAGCAGCAGAGACCCCAGGGTCAGCTGGACACACAACCTCCAGCTCATGATGAGGCCGTAACAGAGAGGATGACAGATGGCCACAAACCAGTCAAAGGCCATGACGGCCAGCAGGATGCAGTCAGCCCTTCCCAGGAAGATGAAGAACATCTGGGCTCCACAGCTGGGCAGGGAAATGAGGTTTCTCCCCATGGACAGGACATTGGCCAGAGTCAGAGGGGCAATGGTGAAAAAGTAGAAGATCTCCAGAGCTGCAAAATTTGTCAGGAAGAAGTACATGGAGGCTGGGCACGGTAGCTCATGCCTGTAATCCCAGCATTTGGGGAGGCAGAGGCGGGTGGATCACCTGAGGTCAGGAGTTCAAGACCAGCCTGGTCAACATGGTGAAACCCCATCTCTACTAAAAATACAAAAATTAGATGGGTGTGGTGGCATGCCCCTGTAATCCCAGCTTCTAGGGAGGCTGAGGCGGGAGAATTGCTTGAACCCAGGAGGTGGGGTTGCAGTGAGCCGAGATCGAGCCATTGCACTCCAGCCTGGGTGACAAAGTGAGACCCTGCCTTTAAAAAACAAACAAACAACAACAAAAAAAAAACACTGCATTCTTTTAAAGGCTGAATAATATTCCATTGTATGTATATGCTACCTTTTGTTTACCCATTCTTCTGCTCACGGACACTGAACTATTTCCACTTTTTGGCTATTTTGAATAATGCTGCTAATAACATTGGTGCACAAATACCTCTTGGAGTCAGCACTGAAATTTAAAACACACTATACCATTCCCAGACCACAAAGCCCTCTACTTCTATCTCTTGCCTGGTTGTCAAGAGTACAGCCTCTAGTCTAGGTTCTAATTCCTGATCTGATTGACCAAGAGTATGACCTTGGATAACTTGTTGAAGCTTTCTGCTGCAACTTCTTTATCTATAAATATAGCAGTAGGACGCAGCTCAAAAAAAATTGTTGTGAGAATACGTGTATCTGGCTCCCAGTCAGCTCTTCATAAATGTTAGCAATAATCATTAATACTATGAAGTGAGCTTCCTGGGAAATGTCTCAGGATGTGCTAGGGAGGCTGAATGTTGCCTCCCTGGTTCCCTTTTCCCACCTCCTGGGAAACAGGTGATGTAAGGAGAAACTTCACAGCTATACCACTTGGGTCCCATATTTTGGGGTTTTTACCAAAGTGTTTTTGTCTGTGGATAGTTGCTAGTTGACCTTTCTGTGGGGGGAGTGAGGCCTGGGACCCCCTAGTTCACCATTTATTGATGTCACTCATAATGTCTGTTTTGAAGACTTACTTGTTGTTAGTATCATTAGCATATAATGTCACTTCATTAGCTCCAGGTGGTTAAACTACTGTGAATGTTTCAATTCATTTGTAACTCCACACCAGGAAGTCCCTTACAGGGTTAGGAAATCCCAAAGCCCGTAGGGTTCACTGGTCCATTCCCCAGGGTTTAGACCACATAACAGCCCAATCAGCCCAGTCTTCCCTTTACCCTTCCTTGCCTTCTGCCCAGAGAGGCTGATGATCACATCCTTACCTGAAGCTGAGTAGAGCCCGAGGTAGAATCTTCTTCTTACTATCTTGGGAACCATGGAGTCAAATCTCGGATAAACCACCTTTCACCGAGGGAAGCACACATTTAGATTCTGTTAGTCCTTTCCTGCTGCTGCTTCAAAAGAGAAGGCGGTGGGGCTTTCATTGTAGGTTCTCTCTCAACTCTCTCTCCTTCTCATATCATTTCTGGAGAATTCCCTGCCTACTTTGGTTCAGTAAAGCCTCAAGAGGATAACTTAGCTTTCAACTTGACCATCCCCAGTAGGGTTAATGTTTGAACACAAACAGGAATTGTTTAAAGACAAGATAGTCTAAACTGGTTTAATTGCTACTAGACCTATACATATATTTGAGACAGAGTCTCGATGTTGCCCAGGCTGGAGTGCAGTAGTGCGATCTCAGCTCACTGCAACCTCCACCTCCCGGGTTCAAGCAATTCTCCTGTCTCAGCCTCCCAAGTAGCTGGGACTACAGGTGCACACCACCACGCCCAGCTAACTTTTGTATTTTTAATAGAGATGGGATTTCACCATATTGGTCAGGCTGGTCTCGAACTCCTGACCTCAGATGATCCACCCACCTCAGCCTCCCAAAGTGCTGGGATTAAAGGCATGAGCCACTGCGCCCAGGCTAGACTTAGCTGGCTCTATTTTAATCATTGCTTAAGTTTTTGTTCTCCACATTTAAGATAAGTTTGGCAAGATAGCCAGATTTAATTCATCAAAGCAGAGGCTAATTTTGTGCACCTAGACAAATTCTCAGAATCTTCAAATTTCAGCCAAGTGTCTCCTGTTAAATGAAGCTTAATTCTGATAGGTACACTTTCCCCCACCCTCCTCCAAGAAGGAAAAATTATTCCATGTTTCATGCTCTGTACTGGCTTTGTGCCCACCCCAATTACAGCAGTTATCACCCTGTGATATTATAGGACTTGTTGCTCCACCTCTACCAGGATAGGTCCTCAAAGAGAGTAACTAATTCAGCCAGATATTGCATTGCATTTTCTCGTGTGGTGCTAAGCACATAGCACATGTTTAGCATTCATTGATTGTAGAACATTGTATCATTGGACATTCCTTCATTCATTCATCTAACGTTGTTCAAGACCATACATACTTTTTATAAATGAAGCGTTTTATGCAAACTGCTGATATTGACACCTGGTCAAGAGTGTATAAAATATAGAAAATAGGTCAGGGGTGGTGGCTCACAAATGCAATGTCAGCAATCTGGGAGGCTGCGGCAGAAAGATCACTTGAGCCCAGGAGTTTAAAACCAGCCTGGACAACACAGCAAGACCTTATCTCTACAAAAAAAAGGAAAATTTCTTTTTAATTAGCCCGATGTGGTGGTGCACACCTGTAGTCCCGGCTACATGGAAGACTGAGACAAGAGGATCCTCTGAGCCCAGGAGTTTGAGGCTGCAGTGAGCTGTGATGACACCACTGCACTCCAGCATGGGTGACAGAGTGAGACCCTATCTCTTAAAAAAAAAAAGAGGAAAAAATAAAATTTCCAAACTTGCGTTATTCATGAACAACCTTCATGACTTATATTTTATCTCAGTTATTTATATTATTTACTTAACATTTTTCTTAAATTCAACTCACTCACTTTTTGTTACATAACAATGTGTATTATACTATTTATATATATTTATCCCTCACTTATAAATAAATACAAAAGATGTTTAAATCCTTATTCATGTAGAACCTAAAACTTTCACTTCCAATACCAATAGGTCTGAAAACTCTGGAACCATTGTTGAAAAGAAGGACTTACAGGGTGTGTGTGTGTGTGTGTGTGTGTGAGAGAGAGAGAGAGAGAGATTGAGAGAGAGAGAGAGAAAATTTGGCAGGAGTTTTTCAAAGCAGTCTTGAAAAAAAATACAAAACCTTTCCTTAAGAAACAGTCACCACCCATTTAAGAGTGTATATGAATCCTGGGCTGGGATATATTTTAAGGACATACAAGTGGTCAAGTGTAAAATGGTCAAACAAAACCATTTTATTTTACTAGAGCAGTAATTGCAAGCTGCTAGCCTACAGGCTACAGACCATAAATAAGCTTTCAGACGGGTTGTGTTTCAAGGTTTTGTTCTACTGCCCAGTGCTTCAGGATGCACGTGGTGGAGCAGCTGCCATGTTTGAGTTGCAATTCAATTTATTTATTTATTTTTATTTATTTTTTATTTTATTTTATTTGAGACAGAGTCTCACTCTGTTCCCGGGCTGCAGTGCAGTGGTGTGATCTCGGCTCACTGCAACCTCCGCCTCCCCCCAGGTTCAAGCAATTCCCCTGCCTCAGCCTCGCAAGTAGCTGGGATTACAGGTGCCTGCTGCCGCCACGCCAGGCTAATTTTTGTATTTTTAGTAGAGACGGAGTTTCACCATGTTGGCCAGCTGGTCTTGAATCCCTGACCTCAGGTGATCCACCACCTCTGCCTCTCAAAGTGCTAGGATTACAGGCGTGAGCCACCAAGCCCAGCCACAGTTCAATTTATTTGGAGTCTACACTCTTTCTGCTAAAGCCAGAAAAAGTCTCTGCATAACACAGAAAGCAATATTTTAAAAAAAAATTGTATATAATGGTTATACATATTTGGGGGGTACATGTGATATTTTGATAGCTGTATACATGTGTAGTGATCAAACAGGGGTAACTGAAATATCCATCACCTCAAATATTTATCTTTGTGTTGGGAACATTACAATTCTTCTCTTCTAGCTACTTTGAAATATACAATAAATTATTGTTACTGTAATTTCCCCACTCTACTATTGAACACTAGAACTTATTCCACCTATCTAGCTGTATTTTTGCACATCTTCACGAACTTCTCTTCATCCTCCCTCCCTGCTTCCATTCTCAGTCTCTGGTAACCACCATTCTATTGTCTACTTCCATGAGATCCACTTTTTTTTAGCTACTACATATGAGGGAGAAAATGTGATATTTGTCTTTCTGTGTGAAGGCACTACTTGACAGTACTTTATTAATTCCAACCACACAAAATATTTTTAACCTTCTCTTTCTTCTTTAAGTTCTACATTTCATTATCCCAGTCTGCCCCTCTCTTTCCTTTTCTTTTGCCTTTCTTTTTCTCCATTATCTATGCCTCTAAGTATGGTTCTCTATCTGCTGAATTTTTTTTTTTTTTTTTTGAGATGGAGTCTCACTCTGTTACCCAGGCTGGAGTGCGGTGGCGCGATCTTGGCTCACCGCAACCTCTGCCTCCCAGGTTCAAGGGATTCTCCTGCCTCAGCCTCCCGAGTAGCTGGAATTACAGGCAACTGCCATATCACCCGGCTAATGTTTGTATTATTAGTAGACATGGAGTTTCACTACGTTGGCAGGCTGATCTCGAACTCCTGATGTCAGGTGATCTGCCTGCCTCGGCCTCCCAAAGTGCTGGGGTTACAGGCCTGAGCCACCACACCCAGCCTATTTGCTGAATTTAATGTGCCTTTAATGGTTCTCTATTTGCTGAATTCAATATACAAATGAAAACTCATTTTTTAAAAAAGTTTCAGGGAGAAAAATCTATTGACTCCTTTGCAAGTGGCACCAGCCCTTAGCCATTTTCTGGCCCGTCTTCTAGAATCAGACTCCAGGGAGTTTGGAAGAGAAAGTGATGGGATCCCAGGTGACTATGAGGCTATTACTATGATCAATGGATCATTTTCTCCCACATTCCCCACTGATTTACTGACAGCCTCTAGCTGACCCCATCATTTCAACCGGAGTCTCCCAAATGCAACCACTAACCCCAGTGAACACAGTTGGCAAGTATGGGCTGTGTCTCTATGGCTTCAAGGGGGGCCCAGCCAAGCTTGCTATTGATAAATGAGGCTTCAACAAACACCTACATCTCCCCTCTCTAAGAATAGTAAGCATTTACACTCAAGTAAATGTTCTATACCCACAAAGATCTTCTTATTTATTTTTATTTCTATTTATTTATCTATTTATCTACTTATTTTAGAGATGAGGTCTCACTATATTGCCCAGGCTGATCTCGAACTCCTGGGCTCAAGCAATCTTCCTGCCTCAGACTCCTGGATTGCTTCAAATTACAGTATGAGCCACTGCTGAAAGCTAAGAGTGAGAAGTGAATTTCACTTCAAAAAACTATTAAATCATTGTATTTTTAGTGTTTTTTTCTTGAAATTTTTTGGTTTCTAGGTCAAACTTACCTGGGTAACAATCAAACCTTAAAATATATCTAAAGGAATTGTGTTCAGTATGCAAAGATGGACATGAGCCTAACAATTTGCATTTTCAGTTTGCTCATGGGCTAGCTGCCCAACACTTTGGGAGGAGAGGTAGGAGGACTGCTTGCATCCAGGAGTTAGAGACCAGCCTGGGTCACATAGTGAGACCCCATCTCTACAAAAAAAAAAAAAAGTAGTCAAGTCTGGTGACATGCACCTGTAGTCCCAGCTACTCAGGGGGCTGAAATGGAAGGATCACTTCACTTGAGCCCAGGAGTTAAAGACTGCAGTAAGCCATGATCATGCCACTGCACTCCAGCCTGAGTGACAGGGCAAGATCCTGTCTCAAAAAAAAAAAAAAAATTTTGCTTATGAGTTGACATCTACAACCTGGATTCTGTTACAGTAGACTTACTTCATTCAGAGCTAAAGGACCATTCCACCTAGTACCATTTCCTTAAGTCTTTGCTGTTGGTTATTTACATAACCATTTCTCTAAAAGTATTCCCAGAAGATTGTCTTCATTCGGCTAAATTGATAGGTGGTTAAATAAAGAGTTCTCATGATCAAACGTTTTGGGAAGCTCCAACCCTACAAAGATTGTTTCATTCTAGGACGCCCCAGATGAAGTGCATGTGAGTCTTCAAGAGGAAAGCAGTGTTAGTATGCACTTTTCTTCCTCTTAGCCATGGAATTTTTTTTACCAGTCATTTGAGGAAAGTAGGCACCTGAAAGTAAGCCAGCATTTTAAGAAATGCTGATTTATTCTGTTCTAGAAGAGAAGATGATACAACCTCTTACGGTAACTCCTTTTCAGCAGCATTTGAGAATTCTGATATCTTGTGGCTACTGGAACTTGACACACTTGCCTTCTTAGCTAATAGTCACCTAAATAATGTAAATGCATTTCAGAAAGAAAAGAGAAATGGATTTTGTTTGTAGGAAGCAACAGAATCAAGACCCCAAGTCATCTGAGATCAGACTTAGCAATTTATATAGGACTATTAGGTCCACGGTCTCACTTGATGGTACTTTCAACAGGCCTCACAAGCAGGATGATTTTAGAGATGAAAAAAGACTGTGTCTTCACAGCCGGAAAAGGGATACACAGCAACAAAAGGAGAGTCAATAGAATTTACAACAATTCCTGACACTTAGGTGTCTTTTTTCCCTTAACTTCTGTATGGTTCATTCAGTTTTCTTTTCCATGTAGCAATAGCTTCTTGATCAACAATATCCAGAAAGAGTCAATGTGTTCTGAGCAGCAAGAACCTTGCAATTTCTTCTTTTTTTTTAAGAGCATGCTTGAGTTCCATCTTCCTCATGCTGCAGATCAAGGGGTTTGGCACAGGAGTGATGCATGTGTAAACCATAGACACTACCTTGCCCCTCTCATAAGAGAAGATGGAGCTGGGGCACAAATAGGTGAGGCTTGTTCATTGTGCTGGAGGAGAATTAAACCAGGTGAAAGGAGCAGGTGGGAAAAGCCTTGTGCCTCCCCTCTGCAGAGCGGATATCAGGATGGCAGCCACAATGAAGAAGTAGGAGAGTGTGATGAGGAGTTAGGAACAATTAGGACATCGACACTGACCATATGATTTGTGTTATAATTTAACATTTACAAAGTTTCATTTATATTTTATTTCAATCCTATAATACTTAGTATCTTGGGCAATGGTTAACATTCAGCTCTGCAGATGGCAAAACCACAATTCACAGAGGTGAAACGATTTTTCCAACTTTGCACAGTTCATCAGTGGCTGATGTGGGATTTTAACGTAGACTTTTGACTTTATATGTGGATCTTCCTCCACTATTATGGGTAATCAGCAAAAAGAGACTGTGAGTGTCAGAGGGGGGCCACCTAAAGCTGAGCTATGGCCTGCCTGACATCTTTAGTTTAAAAAAAGAAAGTTGGCTGGGCATGGTGGCTCATGCCTGTAATCCCAGCACTTTGGGAGGCCAAGGTGAGAGGACTGCCATACCCGACTAATTTTTGTATTTTTAGTAGAGACAGGGTTTCACCATGTTGGCCAGGATGGCCTCAAACACCTGACCTCAGGTGATCTGCCCACCTCGGCCTCCCAAACTGCTGGGATTACAGGTGTGAGCCACCACACCCGGCCAGGAATAGCTATTCTTATATCAGACTAAACAAACTTTAAAGCAACAGCAGTTAAAAGAGACAAAGAGGGACATTATATAATGACAAAAGGACTAGTCCAACAGGAAAATACACAATTCTAAATATATATGCACCTAACACATTGGAGCTCCCAAATTTATAAAACAGTTACTACTGGACCTAAGAAATGAGATAGACGTCAACACAATAATAGTGGGAGACATTAATACTCCACTGACAGCACTAGCCAGGTCAACAAGACAGAAAGTCAACAGAGAAACAAGGGACCTAAACTATACCTCACAGCAAATAGATGTAACAGATATTTATAGAACATTCTACCCAACAACTGCAAAATATACATTCTATTCATCAGCGCATGGAATATTCTCCAGGATAGGCCATATGATAGGCCACAAAACAATTCTCAGTAAATTGAAATTATATCATGTACTCTCTCAGTGGAACAAAATTGGAAATCAACTCCAAAAGGAACCCTTAAACATGCAAATACAAGGAAATTAAATAACCTGCTCCTGAATGATCGTTGGGGAAACAATGAAATCGAGATGGGAATTTAAAAATTCTTTGAACTGAATGATAATAGTGACACAACCTATCAAAACCTCTGGGATACAGCAAAAGTGGTGCTAAGAGGAAAGTTCATAGCATTAAATGCCTACATTAAAAAGCTGAAGAAGCACAAATAGACAATCTAAGGTCACACCTCACAGAACGGGAGAAACAAGAACAATCCAAACCCAAACCCAGCAGAAGAAAAGAAATAACGAAGATCAGAACAGAACTAAATGAAATTGAAACAAACAAACAAACAAGAAATACAAAAGATAAATGAAACAAAAAGCTGGTTCTTTGAAAAAAAAAAGTAAAATTGATAGGCTAGGGGTGGTGGCTCATGCCTGTAATCCCAGCATTTTGGGAGACTGAAGTGGGCGGGTCACCTGAGGTCAAGAAATCGAGATCAGCTTGGCCAACATGGCAAAACCTCATCTCTACTAAAAAGACAAAAAATTAGGCAGGCGTGGTGGCATGGGCCTGCAGTTCCAGCCATTTGGGAGGCTGAGGTAGGAGAATCACTTGAACCCAGGAAGCAGAGGTTGCAGTGAGCCAAGATTGCGTCACTGCACTCAGCCTGAATGACAGAGCAAGACTCTGTCTCAACAAATTAAAATAAAATTGATAGGCCATTAGTGAGATTAACAAAGAAAAGAAGAGAGAAGATCCAAATAAGCCCAGTTAGGAACAAAACAGGAGATAGTACAACTGATACCACAAAAATACAAAAGATTATTCAAGGCTTCTATGAATACCTTGAAATGTATAAACTAGAAAACCTAGAGGAAATGAATAAACTCCTGGAAATATACAACCCTTCCAGATTAAACCAGGAAGATACAGAATCTCTGAACAGACCAATAACAAGCAGTGAGATTGAAATCGTAACCAAAAAATTGCTGACAAAAAAAAGTCTAGGACCAGACAGATTCACAGCTGAATTCTATCAGACTTTCAAAGAAGAATTGGTACCAATCCTATTGACACTGTTTCAAAAGATACAGAAAGAGGAAATCCTCCCTAAATCATTCTATGAATCCAGTGTCACCCTAATACCAAAACCAAGAAACGACATAGCAAAAAAAGAAAACTACAGACCAATATATCTGATGAACATAGGTCTCATGAACATATCCTCAACAAAATACTAGTGAACCGAATCCAACAGTGTATCAAAAAGATAATTCACCATGATCAAGTGGGTTTCATACCAGGGAGGCAGGGATGGTTTAACATATGTAAATCAATAAATGTGATATACCACATAAGCAGAATTAAAATAAAAAATCACAGGATCATCTCAATAGATGCAGAAAAAGCATTTGACAAAATCCAGCATCCCTTTATGATTAAAAGAAATTGGCATAGAAGGGACATACCTTAAAGTAATAAAAACCATCTAAGACAAACCCACAGCTAACATTATACTGAACGGGGAAAAGGTGAAAGCATTCTCCCTGAGAACTGGAAAAAGACAAGGATGCCCACTCTCACCACTTCTCTTCAACATAGTACTGGAAGTCCTAGCCAGAGCAATCAGACAAGAGAATGAAATAAAGGGCATCCAAATTGGTAAAGAGGAAGTCGAACTGTTGCTGTTTGCTGATGATATGATTGTACACCTAGAAAACCCTAAAGACTCATCCAAAAAGCTCCTAGAACTGGTAAATGAATTCAGTAATGTTTCAGGATACAAAATTAACATACACAAGTCAGTAGCTCTGCTATATACCAACAGTGACGTAGCTGAGAATCAAATCAAGAACTCAACCCCTTTCACAATAGCTGCAAAAATAATACTTAATAATAAACCTGACCAAGGACATGAAAGACCTCTACAAGGAAAACTACAAAACACTGCTGAAAGAAATCATAGATGACACAAACAAATGGAAACATATCCCATGCTCATGGATGGGTAGAATCAATATTGTAAAAGTGATCATACTGCCAAAAGCAATCTATAAATTAATTGCAATTCCCATCAGAATACCACCATCATTCTTCACAGAACTGAAAAAACAATCCTAAAATTCATACAGAACCAAAAAAGAGCCCACATAGCCAAAGCAAGACTGAGCAAAGAGAACAAATCTGGAGGCATCACATTACCCAAATTCAAACTATACTATAAGACCATAGCCAGCAAAACAGCATGGTACTGGTATAAAAATAGGCACATAGACCAATGGAATAGAATAGAGAAGCCAGAAATAAACCCAAATACTTACAGCCAACTGCTGTTTGACAAAGCAAACAAAAACACAAAGTAGGGAAAGGACACCCTATTCAACAAATAGTTCTGGGATAATTGGCAAGCCACATGTAGAAGAATGAAACTGGATCCTCCTTTGTCACCTTATACAAAAATCAACTCAAGATGGTTTAAGGACTTTAAAACCTGAAAACCAGGTTTTCATAAAACCTGAAAACCTGAAATCATATCTTCTGGAAGATAACATGAGAAAAACACACTTCTAGACATTGGCTTGGGCAAAGACTTTATGACCAAGAACCCAAAAGCAAATGCAACAAAAACAAAGATAAAGAGATGGGGCTTAATTAAAATAAAAAGCTTCTGCACACAAAAGAAATAATCAGCAGAGGCCGGGCGCAGTGTCTCATGCCGGTAATCCTAGCGCTTTGGGAAGCCAAAGTGGTCAAATCACTTGAGGTCAGGAGTTCAAGACCAGCCTGGCCAACATGGCCAAGATTGACCCACTGCACTCCAGCCTTGGTGACAGAGCGAGATTTCATCTGGAAAAAAAAAAAAAAAAAAAAAAAGATAAAATCAGCAGAGTTAACAGACAACCCACAGAGTGGGAGAAAATCTTCATAATCCATACATTCAACAAAGGACTAATATCAAGAATCTACAAAGAACTCAAACAAATCAGTGAGAAAAAAACAAACAATCACATCAAAAAGTGGGCTAAGGACATGAATAAACAATTCTCAAAAGAAGATATACAAATGGCCAGCAAGCATATGGAAAAATGCTCAACATCACTAATGATCAGGGAAATGCAAATCAAAACCACAATGCGATACCACCTCACTCCTGCAAGAATGGCCATAATCAAAAAATAAAAAAAAATAGATGTTGGCATGGATGCAGTAAAAAGGGAACACTTTTACACTGTTGGTGGGAAAGTAAACTAGTAAAACCCCTATGGTAAACAGTGTGGAGATCCTTAAAGGACTAGAAGTAGAACTACTGTTTCATCCAGCAATCCCACTACTAGGTATCTGGTAGATACCTAGAGGAAAATAAGTTATTATATGAAAAGACACTGGTACATGTACGTTTATAGCAGCACAGTTTGCAATTGCAAAAATATGGAACCAGCCCAAATGCCCATCAATGAACAAGTAGATAAAGAAAATGTTATATATACATACCATGGAATACTACGCAGCCATAAAAAGGAATGAATTAATGGCATTCACAGCAACATGGATGGAATTGGAGACTATTATTCTAAGTGAAGTACCTCAGGAATGGAAAACCAAACATATATTCTCACTCATATGAGTTAAGCTATGAGGGCGCAAAGGCATGAGAATGATGCATTGGACGTTTGGGACTCAGGGGAAATGGTGCGGGGTGGTGAGGGATAAAAGACTACACATTAGGTACAGTGTACACTGCTTAGGTGATGGGTGCGCCAAAATCTCAGAAATCACTTCTGCACAGCAAAGGAAACTACCATCAGAGTGAACAGGCAACCTACAAAATGGGAGAAAATTTTCGCAACCTACTCATCTGACAAAGGGCTAATATCCAGAATCTACAATGAACTCCAACAAATTTACAAGAAAAAAACAAACAACCCCATCAAAAAGTGGGCGAAGGACATGAACAGACACTTCTCAAAAGAAGACATTTATGCAGCCAAAAGACACATGAAAAAATGCTCACCATCACTGGCCATCAGAGAAATGCAAATCAAAACCACAATGAGATACCATCTCACACCAGTTAGAATGGCGATCATTAAAAAGTCAGGAAACAACAGGTGCTGGAGAGGATGTGGAGAAATAGGAACACTTTTACACTGTTGGTGGGACTGTAAACTAGTTCAACCCTTGTGGAAGTCAGTGTGGCGATTCCTCAGGGATCTAGAACTAGAAATTCCATTCGACCCAGCCATCCCATTACTGGGTATATACCCAAAGGACTATAAATCATGCTGCTATAAAGACACATGCACACGTATGTTTATTGCAGCATTATTCACAATAGCAAAGACTTGGAACCAACCCAAATGTCCAACAATGATAGACTGGATTAAGAAAATGTGGCACATCTACACCATGGAATACTATGCAGCCATAAGAAATGATGAGTTCATGTGCTTTGTAGGGACATGGATGAAATTGGAAATCATCATTCTCAGTAAACTATCGCAAGAACAAAAAACCAAACACCGCATATTCTCACTCATAGGTGGGAATTGAACAATGAGGACACATGGACACAGGAAGGGGAACATCACACTTCAGGGACTGTTGTGGGTTGGGGGGAGGGGGGAGGGATAACATTGGGAGATATACCTAATGCTAGATGACGAGTTGGTGGGTGCAGCACACCAGCATGGCACATGTATACATATGTAACTTACCTGCACATTGGGCACATGTACCATAAAACCTAAAGTATAATAATAATAATAATAATAATAATTACAATAAAAGAAAAAAAAATTGTTAAGATGGTAAAAAAAAAAAAAAAAAAAAAAAAAAAAAAAAAAAAAAAAAGAGTTGATTTTGCTCATT
Source organism: Pongo pygmaeus (assembly GCF_028885625.2). Lineage (NCBI taxonomy): Eukaryota > Metazoa > Chordata > Mammalia > Primates > Hominidae > Pongo > Pongo pygmaeus. Next base: position 15,507,585 of record NC_072382.2, read on the forward strand.
TGTCCAATTGGAATATATTGTGATCTCCACAAGTCATCAATTTCCTTTTGAGTTTTTCTTTAAATGTGAGAATACAGCATAGATATAATGTATACATGTAAAATGTATCAATATAATTTAAAAAATAGTAATAAATAATAATAAAATGAGACCACTTGCTCCCAGTGTAAGAACAAGAACTATCTCCATGCCTTTGAACTTCCCATGTGCTCTTCGATATATGTATCTCTTTCCTCCCTTCCAAAAGTAACCACTCTTCTCTAATTTTTCTTTAACATATTATCATATATGACAATTTTAACTTGTTATATAAATGAACTCATACAGAATAGATTTTATCACTTGCTTTTGTTGTTCAACATTGAATTTTGAGACTCATTCACATTGATATGTATAGGTAAAGTTCATTCATTTTTCACTGCTCTATCTGCACCATTTATGAATATACAACAGTTGACTTATGCATTTTACTGTTGATGGACATTTAGATGGTTTCTAATTTTTTGCTATTACAAATAATGTCACCTGGGGGCACGTGTGTGTCTCTGAAGTACTTACCTAGGAAAGCAATAGCTGGGTTATAGGAGAACATCTTCAGCTTCAGAAGTAACTCCATGTGGGTTTTTATAATAGCTGCACTGTTTAGTAACCCAACCAGTAGTGTATAAGGGACAACACTGCTTCATGTTCCAGCTAAAATTTGGTATCATAAGACTTTATTATTATTACAAACCTAGTGTGTGTAAAATGTTATTTTGAGATTTCAAATCAGAGTTTTCTGACTATTAAGGGTGTTGATCTTTTTTTGCATGTTAATGGGAAAGGCATGCTTTTTCTTCTGTAAAAGCAAATTTATATTTTGCAAATATAGAATATTTATAAATATATCTATATTTACACTACACATTTTGGAATCACATCCTTTGTTGTATTTTTATGTTCCAATATTTTACTCAGTTTGTGAGTTGCTTTTTCATATTCTTTCTCTTTTTTTAATAAATAGAAATTCTTAATTTTAATGCAAAAAAAAAAAAAAAAAAAAAAAGAAATCACCACTAACAAACTTATTCACGTAACCAAACACCACCTGTTCCCCAAAAACTTATTGAAATAAAAATATTTTTTTAAGAAATGAAAACCAATCATGTCCAAATCTTGTACACTAAATGTAAAACTTCTTACTCATCATTATTGCAGAATATAGGTGTTCCAGCTCTTGGGTAGAAACTATAATCAGAAATTTTCTCGTTTCCAATTCCTATCAAGATCCTGGTTGAGTAAAACAGTGTTCGTGGGGCATTTCTTGAAACACTTGCTGGTTAATCAGGCTCTAATAGTTTAGTGATTTCCCTAAATCAAGTTAGACAATCAAATAGCTGTATCCTTTTACTGGTTGTGATGGCCCGTTCCAGAACTGCTTGAAGTGCCTTGTATGTCAATGACACACCATTAGCCTACATTGAGAATTAGTGGTTAAGGTCACAGGCTCTGGAGTGAGGCTGAGCCAGCACTTAGTACCTGTGTAATCTTGGGAAATTTGCTTACTCTCTCTGAGCCTCAGTTCTTTATGTGTAAAATGGGAATGATAATTATACCTATCCCATAAGATTTTGTGGACTCAAATGAGTTAACATGTACTAAGCACCTAAAACAATGTCTGATACATACTTAAATGCCCAATAAAAGACAGCTAGTGTTATGATCATTGCTGATGTGTTTTAATATATGGTATATTCTCCTTTGAAAACTGTAGGAAAAGACCCTTTTACATCTAAGGTTATGCCAAAAAAGTTAGATTTCTTCATATATTTGTATGTTGTTATATGAACTTTAAAATTCTCAAATTTAATTGTGTTTTATTCTTTCTCTTGGCTACTAGGAAGCTCAGATGCCTATAGCTGGCCACTCTCTAAACCGCAGAGGAGCACATGCTTTGCCTTTCTGCATAGCAATCTTACTACTGTATTTTTTACAATCCTGACCAATTTTTTTCTTTATGCCAATCTTCTTGACCATGTGTTTTTAACTTTTGGATTAGATGTATCTTTAAGCTGCTTCACATCTTTTGTGGAAGGATATTGGGAATAGAATAGATTAAAAATAGAGAAGTAATTTATTAAGTTCAACAAATGCCATTGTTATAGATAAAATATTTATCAAATCTTCTTCACATTAGCACTATTAAAAATACTTGCGCTCACCACTATGGTTGATCCTTGTAATCCCAAAAACTCAGGAAGCTGAGGTGGGAGAATCACTTGAGGCCAGGAGCTCAAGGCTTCAGTGAGCCATGATTATGCCACTGCCCTCCAGCCTGGATGAGAGAGTGAGATCCCGACTCTAAAAAAATAAAATAAAATAAATAAAATGCTTGTATGACCCTGCACTTCTTAATGTTGTTGCCCAGCCAAGGACCCCAAGAATTCTTGCCACTGGGTTTCCATATTGGTTTTCTTCATTTTTTCCCTTTTTTGTATATTGCACTATTAGATATGGGATAGAGTGGCTTCTATCCTCTATTGCACTGCATTTGCAACATCAAGAAGAGAATGAGGGGCCGGGGATGGTGGCTCACACCTGTAATCCCAGCACTTTGGGATGCCGTGGTGGGTGGATCATTTGAGGTCAGGAGTTTGAGACTAGCCTGACCAACATGGTGAAACCCCGTCTCTACTAAAAATACAAAAAAAAAATTAGCCCGGTATGGTGGCGCATGCCTGTAGTCCCAGCTACTCGGGAGGCTGAGGCAGGAGAATCACTTGAACTTAGGAGGCGGAGGTTGCAGTGAGTCATGATTGCACCCCTGCACTCCAGCCTGGGTGACAGAGGGAGACTCCGTATCAAAAGAAAAAAAAAAAAAGCAGAAGAAGAGAATGAGATTTTTTTTTAATCATACTAAGGAAGGTATCTTGAAAATATCTTTCCCTACTCCTAATCTTCCATTTGAGCCTGTCCACCAATCTCCATAACAACCCTGCTCATTGCCCATTGTGGTTTTGGCATTCCCCTGGAAGGATTGCAGGAACCAATATACTGCCATAAGAAGCAGCTGACTCTACTACTTATTTTGCGAAGGGCTGATATGACCTTCAGGAAGGTAGGACTTAAACAACTTAGCGAGAGCTATTCAGTTGCAAATGACTAAAGACCTTAAAGATACACACACACACACACACACACACACACACATATATATACACACACACGGCTTATTGTGTACTTTCCTATTATATTTTTGCATATCCATTATCTCATTTGACTATCATTCCAATCCTTTGAGGTAGGAAAGCTGTCATTATTATTATCCCCTTTTTATATAAAGGAAAGATTACAGCTCAAGTTTGTGCCCTGGACCCTAAGGCTAAGCACTTACCATGTGCCCAGCACTGTGCCAGAAAATACAGAGAAAAAGTAAGCCATTTCTTCTGACCCAAGGGGCCTTATAGGCGTATTATAGAGGCAATACCAAAACATGAAACTCAGTTTATAGAAAGAAGTATGATTTAATGAAAAGAGAAAGATCACCACCAGATAGAGTTGCCAGACAGATTTTCTTGAGGCAGTGGAACTTGAGCAGGCCTTAAAAGACAAAGGGTCAGAAAGACATATGGATATGTAAATCCACTGGGTCTGCATGCCTTCAGGGATGTAGGCTCTCAAAACAGGAGACGGGATGGCATCCACTCTACCACCTGTTCCCACCAACCCATCCATCCATTCATTCATTCTTTTATTCACTGACCTTCCTGTGCCAGTCCTTATTCTAAGCCCTATGGTGGAAGAGGAGTTTGGTGGAGGTGGTAGTATCAGAGGCGTTTGAATCAGAGCAACTCCATCTTGAATAGCGGCTGGGTAAAATAAGACTGAGACCTACTGGGCTGCATTCCTAGGAGGTTAAGCATTATAAGGCACAGGCTGTGATAGGAGGTCAGCACAAGTTACAGATCACAAAGACTTTGTTGATAAAACAGCATATGGTAAAGAAGCCAGACAAATCCCACCAAAACGAAAATGGCAATGCAATGAAAGTGACCTGTGGTCATTCTCACTGCTCATTATACACTACTTATAATGCATTAGCATGCTAGAGGACACTCCTACTGTTCCTGGACCAAACTGAGGGTCGAGCTGCTATTTCTTGTGGCCCAATAACGAGATGCAGATGAACAGAGCAGGAAGAGAGTTTTCATTACTGTAACCGGAGAAGGGAGAAGGCCCAGAAATTATCACCAGACCAACTCAAAATTACAGTTTTCCAGAGTTTATATACCTTCTAAGCTGTATGTCTACATGTAAGTGTGCACTCATCTAAAGACACAAGTGGTTAACTTTTTTTTTTTTTTGAGACGGAGTTTCACTCTTGTTGCCCAGGCTGGAGTGCAATGGCACAATCTCGGCTCACTGCAACCTCCACCTCCCAGGTTCAAGCAATTCTCCTGCCTCAGCCTCCCAAGTAGCTAGGATTACAGGCACCCACCACCATGCCCAGGTAATTTTGTACTTTTAGTAGAGACAGGGTTTCTCCATGTTGGTCAGGCTGGTCTTAAACTCCTGACCTCAGGTGACCTGCCCACCTCGGCCTCCCAAAGTGCTGGGATTACAGGCATGAGCCACCGCACCCAGCCAACTTCTTTTAATCTGTAACTAAGGTCTGAGTCCTGAAGAACTTTTTCTGGAGCCTCAGTAAGTTTACTTAATCTAAATGGGTCTAGGTGCTGGGGTGATTACCCTTATCATGTCTCCAGCTAAATCATAAAGGTTTGGGGAGTTCCTTTAGACCCCAGTAAACTTGTTTGTGGAGGCCTGGGGAGTTTCTTCAGACCCCCAATAAAACTTGGTTAATCCTAAAAGGGTCTTGTTAAGAATTCCTTTATTACCCTGTCATGCTTGAAGGCCCAGGAAAAGCCTAGGCAAAACTCTTGGTGGGCTGTTTGTTACATTCCAGCCTTTGTATAAGGCCACTGGCCCAATCAGCTTTTAATGTTTAACCTAGCTACTCAGTCAGAGCTGGGACAGCTGTAATGGAGGCCTGCATTAGTGAGACCTGGCCTGCCATAATACCAGCGCCATGACAGTTTACAAATGCCGTGGCAATGTCAGGAAGTTACGCTATATGGTCTAAAAAGGGGAGGAATCCTCAGTTCTGGAAATTGCCCAACCCTTTCCCAGAAAACATGAATAACTCACTCCTTGTTTAGCATATAATCAAGAAATAACCATAAAAATAGCCAACCAGCAGCCCATTCTACTGCTCTGCCTATGGAGTTGCCATTCTTTTATTCCTTTACTTTCTTAACAAACTTGCTTTCAGTTTACTCTATGGACTTGCCCTGAATTCTCTCTTGCACAAGATCAGAGAACCCTCTCTTGGGTTCTGGGTCGGGACCCCTTTCCAGTAACAGTAGGAGCCAATCCAGGGATTCATCATTGGAGTCTAATAAAAAGTGGAGAAATTAGTGCTGATCAGCATTTCATAGGCCAAGACAGCCATTAAGGGGTTTGGATCACAATCTCGAACACTGTACATAATCCCAAAAGTTGAAATCCTGAAAGATCAATATTTCTAAACTAAAAATCCCTTATATTTAAATTCCTCAAAATCACAATCATGTGACAGTTGCCTCATATTAGGCAGAACTATTACCTTATTATTGTCCCCATCTGGAAATTAACTATGGTTTAAAGAGATGAATATTGGTGCCAAATTGACAAGGGTGGACTTGTGGACTCAATTTTAGGTGTCAACTTGTCTGGGTTAAGGGATACCTAGAAACCTGTTAAAGCATTATTTTAGGTGTGTCTGTGAGGGTGTTTCCAGAGGAGGTTAATGTGTGAGTCTGAGTGGATTAGGTGGGGGAGATCTGCCCTCAGTGTCAGCTGGTACCATCCAATGGGCTGGGGACCTAGAGAGCCCACAAATACAGAAGGCAGGCTGGGTTTGGTGGCTCGTGCCTGTAATCCTAGCACTTTGGGAGGCTGAGGCGGGCAAATTGCTTGAGCCCAGGAGTTGGAGACCAGCCTGGGCAACATGGTGAAAAATCCTATCTCTACCAAAAAAAAAGAAAAAATTAGTTAGGCATGGTGGTGCATGCCTGTAGTCCCAGCTGTGCAGGAGGCTGAGATGGGAGGATTGCTTGAGTCCAGGAGGTGGAGGTTGCAGTGAGCCAAGATCACACCACTGCACTCCAGCCTGGGTGACAGAGCAAGACCCTTTCTCAAAAAACACACACACACAAAAAAAAACAGAAGCAAACTGCCTCTCTCTGAGATCTGGGACACACTTTTCTTCAGATGCCTTAGACATCAGAGCTCCAGGCCAGTGGCCTTTGGACTCCGGGACTCACTAGCAGCTCCCAGGTTCCTGTCAGCCTCGGACTCAGAGTTACACTATCAGTCTCCCTAGTTATGACAGATTTGGAATTAGGTGCAATCAAGACTCCTAAAAATGAATTTCAAGGTATTACCAATAAAAAGCTTTTTTAAAAAATTCATCCCAATGCATTTGGTGAAAAATTCAGATGAGTGAATTGGCCACATGATATGACAATGACAACTTCAGTGTGAGAATGGATAATTTGCCTGCATTGGCATTCCTTTCAGCTGATGACATTCCAGAAACTTTTAACAAATTAAAGTTGCATTTGCCTGAAGAAGCCAGTGAAGTTACTGATTGGTTCGAAAATAATTATGTGCAAGGTAAGATAAGAAGGCACACAATGGTGTTGCTGTTTGATCACCAGTATTGTTTCTGCCAAATTTATGGTCTGCATATAAATGTATGGATTTCCACATGCCCAAAACAATATAGATGAATGGCATAGAAGATGAAAAAATTTAATAGGGAATGCTCATGTCCATGTATATAGAATCACAGAAGAATTTCTGAAACAGCAGCATCACATAGAAAATGAATGCAAGCATATTCTCCAAGAAGAGCTATGTCCTAAAAGAAAAAAAGCAGCTACTTATTGCAATGCAAGTCTTCAAAACGTAGTTAATGATTATGAAACTCAGAAAGCTCTTATGGACTTCCTTTGTGTAATTGCCCATAATCTACCCCTGAAATATGCATTTTCATATGTCAAACTTTTGGTTTTGGTTTTGTTTTTTGTTTTGTTTTATTTTGTTTCTTTTGAGACGGAGTCTTGCCCTGTCACCCCAGCTGGAGTGCAACAGTGCGATCTCAGCTCACTGCAACCTCCACCTCCTAGGTTCAAATGATTATCCTGCCTCAGCTTCCCAAGTAGCTGGGATTATGGGCGCCCAACACCACGCCCAGCTAATTTTTGAATTTTTAGTAGAGACGTGGTTTCACTATGTTGGCCAGGCTGGTCTTGAACTCCTGACCTCATGAACTGCCTGCCTTGGCCTCCCAAAGTGCTGGGATTACAGGTAGTTTTGTATTTTGTTTTTAGTATTTTTAGTTTTTTCTCACAATTTTAAATTGCCAGCATTATTTTTTACAATTCTTTATGCTATGTAGTTTATATTTGCATCATTTCCAATACTGGAGTTATAAATTTTGTAAAGACATTTAGAGAGTTCTAATTCATTGTATGCATTTTTTGCAAATTTGACCCCACAAAAGTGCATTATTGCAACATCGACTTTGTGTGTAAGCATTGTGCATAACATGAAAGTGTTAAAACTTCCTCAATAAATGAAGAAATTTCCTTTTTGTGCATCTACTTTTGTGAAAGATAACATTTCTCAAGATATCAGCTCTTTGAGTGACGACATGAGCAGTGGTGACCCACTGCAGTTTTTCATCAATCTCGTCAAAAGACTTAGGTTGTCCCTACAGTATTTCAGATGACTGCAGTTATATGAGCTATTTCTTTGTAAATACGGTTCAGCATCTGCTCATAACTGTCATACTCATGTGACTGCCATTAGTGTACCTGAGTGCTTATGCTTGCAAAAATATGTATCTTATTATTGCCTATTTTATTGTGTAAAGTGCCCTATAACATACTCTGTAGTGCTTTTATGTTTCTCAAATAAATCCCCTTTTACAAATGTAAATAAATATCTTTTCAATAATTTTTAAATTCTTTTTTCAGAATTATATTTTTGGGATTTTGATCTTTCAAGATTTTAAGACTTGGATTGTGTCTTTTGGGGACTATGACTGGCTCCCCATGCTCCACTTCTTCCTTTTTGTCTTTGAGCTTCCTGTCTCTTCGATCATATCCTCCTAGTTAGGGAGATATTTTTTAAGAAGGAATATTTCTGGCTTTTTGAACAAGGACATTCTTGCCACAAGTCTCTCTACTGCATCAGTTACCTCTTGGTTCCATATGCTATAGATCAAGGGATTTCACAGTGGGAGAAAAAGGTGTGAACAAGAGATACCTCCCAGCCCTCCTCCGGGGAGTAACTAGAGCTGGGGCAAAGGCAGATGAGGATGCAACACCAATACTGTAGGAGAACTACAATGAGGTGGGAGGAACTGGTGGAGAAGGCCTGGTGCTTTCTCTTAGCTGAATGCATCCTCAAGATGGTGGCTGCAAGGCAGCCATAGGGGAGGCAGGCAAGGAGGAAGGAAGAGGATGGTGACGGCGGCCACACTGAAGGCAGAGAGCTGACTCATGCATGTGGTGTCTGCACAGACCAGGCACTTGCTGTAGGCATGTCACAGAAGAAGTAGTAGGTTTCCTTGGGCCCAGAATGGAAGGTATCAGATCAACATAGTCAAAAACAGTGACAACAGGAATCCCAGCCTCAAAGAACCCAAAGTCATCGGCCCACAGAGTTACCCACTTATGATGAGATTGTAATTGAATGGATAACAGATGGTTATATACCTATCATAAGCCATGACAGCAAGCAAGACACACTCAGATCCTCTCAAAAGGACGACAAAGAACATCTGAGTTCCATAGCCAGGGAGGGAGATAAGCATCTTCTCCATGGAAAGGACGGTAGCCAGTGTTGGAGGAGAAATGTTGGTGGAATAGCCAATTTCCAACATAGTCAATGCCAAAAAAATAAAAATAAATACATTGGAATATGGAGGAAGGGATCTCGCCAGACTGTGGGCCCAAAGGTGAAGTGTCCAACAAGGCTTCTTGGTGCAACATTAAGGCCACAATTATAAAGGAAGCCACTGCCAGGTCTGTTGAAAAGAAGTGGAAGTGGAAGTGTACCACTCCCCTCTGGTTTTCCTCTTCCATTAGACCTGGTACAAGGAAAGAAATCATAGGCAAAGTTACTCTCCTGTGTCATTGAGCCTGAGGAGGTTCAGCTATGTTAAAAACACAGTATGCAATCACCACGTATGTATCCTCATTGCTTCCTTTGGAGTTTAGTCAATGTTAGCTGCCACTCCTACTGCTTAATCTACTGGCAGTGTGACTTTGGAGAAGTTATGAACGTCAGCATTCTCTGTGTAAACATGGGAAGAGTGTAACACCCATCTCAGAGTCCTGGGGAAAATTAAATGAGATCTTATGTGTCAAAGTGCTAAGCCCAATGCCAGATGTGCAATAGGTTCTCAGTAAGCGTCTTCTTCCTGTTTTTATTCTTTCCTTGGTCTTCATTCCTTTTTTTCATAACAAACCCTCCTGATCATTCTCATGCCTCTTCATTACTATGATTATTCCACCTCCCAGCTTAAAATATATACAGGTTAAAAGTATAGATTTCTGGCCGGGAGTGGTGGCTCATGCCTGTAATCCCAGCACTTTGGGAGGCCAAGGCAGGCGAATCACCTGAGGTAAGGAGTTCAAGATCAGCCTGGCCAACATAGTGAAACCCTAAAATACAAAAATACTAAAATTACTACTAAAATTACTACTAAATCTACTAAAAATACAAAAATTAGCTGGGTGTGGTGGCGCATGCCTGTAATCCCAGCTACTCTGGAAGCTGAGACAAGAAAATCTCTTAAACCCAAGAGGCGGAGGTTGCAGTGAGCCAAGACCACGCCACTGCACTCCAGCCTGGGCGATGGAGTGAGACTCTGTCTCAAAAAAAAAAATTATAGATTTCTACAAACAGCAGATGATTCTCATATCAAGCCCAGAGGACAGAAAGCACAGATGTTTCCTTTATCCATTTTACAAATGTGGGAACCGGAAGCCAGTGAAATTAAATAGCCCATACTGTTATCCTTCCTATTCTTCAAACCCAGAATTTTGGGACCATATTTTTTCTTCTTGAAACTTCAACAGTCCTGTTTTGTTTTGTGCTGTGTACCAGATATTAACCCTACTCTTATTTCACTTTATATGTGGACCTTCATTTCTATGATGGTGTCTGGCCTAGATAGGCTTTTCATCCCCTCACGTGCGGCTCACCCTCTCAACAACCCAACTTATCATACTCTTTTTTTTTTTTTTGGAGATAGAGTCTCGCTCTGTCGCCCAGGCTGGAGTCCAGTGGCGCGATCTCCGCTCACTGCAAGCTCCGCCTCCCGGGTTCGCACCATTCTCCTGCCTCAGCCTCCCAAGTAGCTGGGACTACAGGCGCCTGCCACCACTTCCGGCTAATTTTTTTTGTATTTTTAGTAGAGACGGGGTTTCACCATGTTAGCCAGGATGGTCTTGATCTTCTGACCTTGTGATCCACCTGCCTTAGCCTCCCAAAGTGCTGGGATTACAGGCGTGAGCCACCGTGCCCGGCCCATACTCTTAGATTAATCTCTCTTAAACACTTTTTAATTTGTATTACTCCACTCTAACCATAAGTTTAAAAACTAAAGGAACCTCTTATTCTTACGGTATCACATTCGAATATTACAGGCTGATTCACAAAACATTTTTATAAATTAAAGTAGCACAACTTCCTGGGAGTATAACTTCAGGAAATAGCTCATTAAACATGCTTCACTGCCCCATCTCACCCACCACACATTTGTTGATTTTTTTTTTTTTTTTTTTTGAGACAAGGGTCTCACTCTGTCACTGCAACATTCACCTCCCAGGTTCAAGTGATTGTCCCACCTCAGCCTCCCAAGTAGCTGGGACTACAGGCATGTGCCACCATGCCCAGCTAATTGTATTTTTTGGTGGAGATGGAGTGTCACCATGTTGGCCAGGCTGATCTCAAACTCCTGACCTCAAGTGATATACCTGCCTCGGCCTCCTAAAGCGCTGGGATTACAGGCATGAGCCACTGTCAATTTTTTTAAAATGTTACTGAGTTTTAATTTGCTGCAGGGTAGACCTTTCATGTGCATACAAGCATTTCTCTGTTATGGTTGACCTTTCCAAGTTGGTTCAAATGGCCAAAGGTAGCAGCCTATAGGGTGATGTTTGCATTGATATTTTCAGGGGATACTCAGAGAGGCCACGCCATGCCAAAAAACAGCATTCTGCTAAAATTGAAGGATGGGGTCAAAAAAATGCAAATTAAAACATTCAATCACCATTTTGTTTGTTTGTTTAAGTGAGCCAAGTTTTAATATTGTGTTTTGTTTTGGTTTGTTTTTTAATAATGATCCTCAGTGCGGGTGAAGTTGTGGGGAAAGGAGTAGTTGCAAGGTCCCTGGTGAGGAGATGAAAGGTTATGATTTTCTTCAAAAGTTGTCTAACAAAAATTTCCTGAAGTTTTTTTTTTTTTTTTTTTGGAGATGAAGTTTCACTCTTGTTGCCCAGGCTGGAATGCAATGGCGCAATCTCGGCTCACTGCAACCCCCACCTCCCGGGTTCAAGCGATTCTCCTGCTTCAGCCTCCTGAGTAGCTGGGATTACAGGCGCCCACCACCACACCTGGCTAATTTTTTTTTTTTTTGTATTTTTAGTAGAGACTGGGTTTTACCATGTTGGCCAGGCTATGGCCAGGCTGGTTGTAAACTCCTGACCTCGAGTGATCCACCCACCTCAGCCTCCCAAAGTGCTGGGATTATAGGCGTGAGCCACCATGCCCAGCCAAAGTTTTTGATATGGGGCACATAATCATATTTACAACTACCACTTAGAATCTTTCCTTCCCCCCATTTAATTCCTCATAGTAAATGATCCAATGTCATTTATATCTATCTGTCAAAAAATACAGGGCAGGGATAGCTATGTTGAAAGTGAGGTTGAATTGCGTCAGTACCTCTCAACATCCTCTGCAACATAGGACTTGTGCAGCGTTTTTCCTATGATCTGCACTGCAGTAGTGGTAGAACTAATAAAGGGTTAGCTAATATGATACACACTGCACATTCATATTTCATTCAATGCCCACAACTACTCTATGTGGGAAGAACAGTATTATTACCCCCATTTTACAGGTCAGGAAACCGAGGCTTTAAAGGGTTTATTATGTTACTCAGACACACACATATCCTATGAGTGGCTGAGCCAAGGTTGGAATCTATGTCTGTCTGAATTCAGACCCGCTCTTTTTTTTAAAAAAAAAAAAAAAAGCTATATTTTTCTACTTTTTTAAAAATGTCAAATAGTTTGGGGGTACAGGTGGTTTTTGGTTTCATGGATGAGTTCTTTAGCAGTGAATTCTGAGATTTTAGTGAACCCACATCACTCAAGCAGTGTGCACTGTGCCAAATATGTGGTCTTTTATCCTTCCCTTCCCCTCCCAACCTCCACCCCACCTCAGGTCTCCAAAGTCCATTATGTCACTCTGTATGTCTTTGAGTCCTCATAGTTCAGCTCCCACTTATAAGTGAAAACATACGGTCTTCGGTTTTCCATTCCTGAGTTACTTCACTGACGATAATGGCCTCTAGTTCCATCTGAGTTGCTACAAAAGACATTATTTCATTCCTTTTTACAGCTGAGTAGTATTCCATGGTGCATATGTACCATATTTTATTTATCCACTGGCTGGTCGATGGGCACTTTGCTTGGTTCCATATCTTTGCAATTGCAAATTGGGCTGCTGAAAACATGCGTGTGCATGTGCCTTTTTCATATAACGACTTCTTTTCCTCTGGGTAGATACCCAGTAGTGAGACTGCATGAATGAATGATAGATCTACTTTTAGTTTTATAAGGAATTGCCATACTGTTTTCCACAGTGTTTGTACTATTTTACATTCCCACCAGCAGTGTAAAAGTGTTCCCCTTTCACCACATCCATGCCAACATCTATTGGGTTTTTGCTTTTTGGTTTTGGGTTTTTTGTTTGTTTGTTTTTGAGACAGTCTCCCTCTGTGGCACAATCTTGGCTCACTGACACCTCTGACTCTTGGGCTCAAACAATCTCCCACCTCAGCCTCCCAAGTAGCTAGGACCACAGCTGCATGCCACCACACCTAGCTAATTTTTTAGATTTTTGGTAGAGACAGAGACAGAGTTTTACCATGTTGCCCATGCTGGTCTCAAACTCCTGGGCTCAAGTGATTTGCCTGCCTTGGCCTCCCAAAGTCTTGGGATTACAAATGTGAGCCACTGCACCCCGCCTACATCTATTGCTTTTTGACTTTTAATTATGGTCATTCTTGCAGGAGTAAGGTGGTGTCTCATCACGGTTTTATTTTGCATTTTCCTGATGACTTGTGATGTTGAGCATTTTTTCATATGTTTTTTGGCTGATCGTATATCTTCTTCTGAGAAATGTCTATTCATGTCCTTTGCCCACTTTTTGATGGGCTTATTTGTTTTTTTCTTGCTGATTTGTTCGAGTTCCTTATAGATTCTGGGTACTAGTCCTTTGTCAGATGCATAGTTTGCAAATATTTTTACCCACTCTGTAGCTTGTCTGTTTACTCTGCTGATTATTTCTTTTGCTGTGAAGAAGTTTTTAGTTTAATTACAGACCTGCTCTTTTAATTGTTTTTCTCTATTGCCTCAAACTCCATGTCTTGAAAATTAGCCAGCCTAATCATTTCTTTAAAAAAAAATAAGCAAGTAATAATAATAAGTAATGGATGTGTAGTATAACCTTGTCTCAGGAAAATGTGTGACTAATGTTAGGGCTTTTGAAATATTAAAATTACCTTGAAAAACCCTTAATAATCTTGAGGGCCATTTGAGATTTGGGATTCCAAAGGGGCAACCACTAAATGACCTCTAAAATTCCTCCTAATTCTATGATTTCATGAGAGACTTTGAAGAAGAAGAAGATGAAGAAGTAGCTCTAGATGATCTCTCATTTCTCCAAAGAATTTTGGAAGAAAAACCATCTCCCCAAATCTTTCTTTTTTTCTCTTGAGACAGAGTCTCATTCTGTCACCCAGGCTGGTGTGCAATGGTGCGATCTCGGCTCACTACAACCTCCAGCTTCCAGGTTCAAGCTATTCTTGTGTCTGAGCCTCCCAAGTAGCTGGGATTACAGGCATGTATCAACACGCCCAGCTAATTTTTTTTGTATTTTTTAGTAGAGATGGGGTTTTGCTGTTGGCCAGGCTGGTCTCAAACTCCTGTCCTCAAGTGATCTGCCCACGTCGGCCTCACAAAGTGCTGGGATTACAGGTGTGAGCCACCATGCCCAGACCTCCCCAGATGTTTTACATGAAGCATTAGTATCCACTAATTTTTGACAAATATTTATTGAGAGACTACTGTCAGGATCTGAATGATTCAATACGTAATACCCAGGTGGATAATGGATTAAAAGTCCTATTTTAAATGTGTTAAATGTGAGATACTTATTCGTGACCCAATAGAGATATCAGGCAGATAAGTGCCTGGATAAGTTTGGAGTTCAGGGGCAAGGTTACCCTGGCTTGAGATACACCATTTGAGAGTTATCAGCATACTTAAAGCCAAACAACTAAGTACTAACACTACAAAAATATATCAGTAGAAAACAGGACCTAGGACCAAAACTCAGCTTGTGTGGAAGTTAGGGAAATAGAAGTGGCAAAGCAAATTAAGGACTATCAGACAGGATTAAAATTAGGATGACAATATGCTAATAATCCTGATCTGATCACTATATATTATATGTATTGAAGCATATTATGTACCCTATGAATGGGTACAATTTTTATTTGTCAATTAAAAAAGAAAAGAAAAATTTGAAGGAAATTGTTTCCCAGAAACAAAGATAGTAGAAAATGTTGTGGAATAGGGCAAAAAAGAATAATGTGCATGTGGAAATTTTTTTAATGATTTCTAGATAAGTAAAGTGAAAACAATAATTTTTCTTTCCCCCAACTGACCTCATCATTGAACTCATGAAGAAGTTATTAAAAGACCATCCCTAGGGAAGATGCACCCATAGAATAATCCTGATGCAATGTTAACTCTTAGACTACATTTATTCATGTTGATTTTTGCTTTCCAAGCGACCTCAGTCATCTCAGGGGACCAGCAATGACTTGTTAGGCAGGTTAGTTATGATGTCATTATTTGATGATAATTTCAAGTCTGAATACCACTACAACTTTAAAGGTAAGTTCCAGGCTACAGAGGTGTGATAAGTAAAGCCCAGATGTTATCTTGTACAAACAGGAAAGAAGAAAGATGGAGTATAAACCAAGAGTTAATCTGAAAGGATTCTGGTCTGGTTTAAGAGGCATCTTAACATAGTGCCCTGAATCAGTGAGATATGTGATCTAGCAGTGGTCAGCATGCCAGCCCAGGGATCCTCTGAGGACAGGTAAGACCTTGAGGCAGGCCCTTGGGGTCCTCAGTGTTTAGCAAAGGATCCCAGTAAATCTGCAATGGGTTGTAGTCCACTTGAGCTCAGCAAATGCTCAGAATCTCCTCCCAGACTCCAGATTTTAGAATGTTAGAAAAATCGCTTGTCGGCCAGGCGTGGTGGCTCACGCCTGTAATCCCAGCACTTTGGAAGGTCAAGGCGGGTGGATCATGAGGTCAGGAGTTCAAGACTAGCCTGGCCAACATGGTGAAACCCTGTCTCTACTAAAAATACAAAAATTAGCCGGATGTGGTGGCGCGCGCCTATAGTCCCAGCTACTCAGGAGGCTGGGGCAGGAGAATCACTTGAACCTGGGAAGCAGAGGTTGCAGTGAGCCAAGATCGTGCCATTGCACTCCAGCCTGGGTGACAGAGCGAGACTCCACCTCAAAAAAAAAAAAAAAAAAAGAAAAATCGCTTGTCAATTACTAAGCTAGGAACAAAAGCTAAGTGTGGAGCTTTACACAGAAAGAGTCAAAGTCTAGTTCCTACTGAGAACCGGTATTTTATACAGATGACTTATGGGAAATTCAAGAATACATACTGTGAAATCCATGCTCCTCGAACTGATGAAAGGCAAAGAGAAAGGTCTGTTTACAATGATCAAGGGATCCTATTCTAGACCAGATTAAATGAGCTCAACACTAACCAGTCCTGAAATGCAGAGATGTATGTACTGTCAAGGAGTTTTCTACTTTTTAAAAAATATCCATCATTTCAATCTCAAATTTAAAGATATTGAAAATGTAGAAAATACTTCTGTTATAAAAGGAATTACTAGAAGTTTCCTTCACATAGGAGGCCCCTTATGCATTAAAAAGTAATTGTAATTACATGCCATTCTTCAAATGGCATTATTGTAAAAAGAGAGATGTCTGTGTTCCCCTAGCATGTTGTCATTTTATGACAGCAGTTCCCTGAATTTGACTTGTATTATATGTGTATGTATATATATATACACACACACGTACACACATGTATACGTATATCTTTTCTTTTCTTTTTTTGAGAAGGAGTCTCACTCTGTCACTCAGGCTGAAGTGCAGTGGCACAGTCTCAGCTCACTGCAACCTCCAACTCCTAGGTTCAAGAATTCTGCCTCAGCCTCCCACGTAGCTAGGATTACAGGTGTGCACCACCATTCCCAGCTAATTTTTTTGTATTTTTAGTAGAGACGGGGTTTTCCCATGTTGGACAGACTGGTCTCCAACTCCTGACCTCAGGTGATCTGCCTGCCTCAGCCTCCCAAAGTACTGGGATTACAGGCATGAGTCACTGAGCCCAGCCCTATATTTTGTTTTTTGGAGACAAGGTCTTGCTCTGTCATCCAGGCTGCAGTTCAGTGACACAAAAACGGCTCACTGCAGCCTCGACCTCCTGGGTTCAAGAGATCCTCCTGCCTCAACCTCCAGAGTAGTTGGGACCACAAGCACATGCCATCACACCCGGCTGATTTTTTTAATTTCATGTAGAGATGAGGTCTCACTATGTTGCCCAGGCAGGTCTCAAACTCCTGGCTTCAAGCAATCCTCCAGCCTTGGACTCCCAAAGTGCTGGGATTACAGGTATGAGCCATCATACCTGGCCTGACTTGCATTATTTTTATTACTATCTCTTTCATTCAATTTTAAGCATTAACATCTTCACTCATTTTATACACTTCTTTCTCTTTTCCCAGAAACCAGAACTATGCCTTATATAGAGCAGGGACTTAATACTGTTTGTAAAAGGGATTTCTTTAAAACAATATTGTTGATTAAATGAGTAAGTAGTGAGACAGGAAGAAAATCAGGAGCAAAAAGGAAAGAAAGAGACTATAAATTAAAGTGCTGAGCACTGCCTCTGCAATGATCTGAGGAATTCCTGTGGCACATCACTTTACAGCAATAGAGTTTGTTGAAAATGGATAACTAGAATTAAATAATTTTGTCCCTCTAAGGCACCTATCATTCAGCCTTGCACATACTGCATTGCTCAGTGATGTACAGTTTGTTTTAATGATAGAAACAGACCTGCTTTCAGATCGACCTAGGAATCAAGTCCTACTCTGCCATTTACTAGCTGGGCAAGTTAATTAAACCCTTAAGCCTCAATTTCTGCATCTCAAAAAAAATGTAAACAATAAAGATACCTATTGCACAGGAATAGGTATCTTTTTTTGAGAACTTGTCTCAAAAAAAAAAAGAGTGTCTTCTAAGGACAAAATGTCTTTTGTTTGAGTACATCTGATGTTGGAACATTTTATTTGAATAGGTACCAATATATCTGAAGGTCCACTTTAAATGAACTGATGCCTGTAAAATAATTAGCACAGTGCACAGATCCTGGAGTACTGAGCCTGCTTTTGCAGTGCACAGCACCCAATAAATGTTAGCCATTATTATTGCAGTAGGAGTACAATAGACTTTGTTGAATGTCTGGATGTTTCATATAATATACTCCCAGTTCACTTACAAAAGTATCACATTTGACCATGTAAAATTGCCTATATGCTGCCATTGGTGTTTTCTCTCTTTATTTTCCCCCAAATCATATGCTACCATTGTTGATTTTCAAAAACAAATTTCATATGATCCAACACATTAAACTATTTTGGCTCTCTTTCGAGATGCTGCTGCCAAAAAAATACTCATATGAATTTCTTCCAGAAAGTACTCATGAGAATATCATCAGACGTATAGAAAATGTTATTCAAGGATATCTTCTGTCTGGGCACAGTGGCTCATGCCTGTAATCCCAGCACTTTGGGAGGCCGAGACAGGAGGATTGCCTGAGTCCAGGAGTTTGAGACCAGCCTGGACCACATGGCAAAGCCCCTATCTCTAGAAAAATTTTAAAAATTAGCCAAGCATGGTGGCATGCACCTGTGGTCCCACCTACTCGAGAGGCTGAGGCAGGAGAATTGCTTAAGCCCAGGAGGTAGAGGCTGCAGTGAGCCATATTTGCACCGCTGCATTCCAGTTTGAGTGACAGAGAGAGAACTTGTCTCAAGAAAAAAGTGTCTTCTAAGGACAGAATATGTCTTTTGTTTGAGTACATCTGATGTTGGAACATTTTATTTGAATAGGTACCAATATATCTTCCCTGACTCTGCTATAGCCATGTAAGTATCTTTAGAAGCCACAAATACCTATGTTACGAGCTGGGCTTTTGCCCTGTGAATTATGGTTATAACTTTGTTCTTCCTTCTCTGCTCATCCCACAATTAAAATCTCCAAGTTAAGATTTTATTTTCCTCTCAGGTGAGTCCAAATTTGTGCTAATAGCTATATCATGTAGTTCAATTCAGCCATAAAGATATACCTAAACTCAATACATTTTTATAAACTATCTTTTCTTTCTTTTTTCTTTCTTTCTTTTTCTTTCTTTCTTTCTTTTGTGTTTCCTTATTTATATAAACTACCTTTTAACAATAACTAGTTTATAAGTAGATTAAAGAGTTGTCATTCTTCACCCTACTAAAAGAGAGATTCTGAAGAATAAGGTAACATAGGAGACTAGGAGTTGAGCCAGATGTAATATGAAATCTCTTCCAGAAAATATTAGATAGACCTGCCAGGTGTTCTACCCACTCAACATTTTTTTCAGTCTTAGGATAGATAATGAATAAAGGAATCAAATAATCTGTATACTTTATTGAGCAGGTAATACATGCAGGCATTCTACTAGGTTCTTTCACGGATATTGTTTCATGGGCATGCACCTCACAACAACATTGTAAAGTAGTGAGGTGCTATTCTGAGCAAATGGGATCTTAGAGAGAGCAAGTGACCTAGCAAGATCACAAAACTAATAAGTGACAAACTGAAATTTGAATACACATCATTTAATTTCAACATAGCCTACTTTCCCGGAGACATCATTTCCCCCAAATTATATGATTTTTAAAATATATTCATTCCCCTAAAATTTGGTTGTATGACCAAACAGGCAATTATATAGACTTAGTTAAACAGCCACTCAAACTGAAGTTCCCAGCAACCTACCTTTTCTCCCTGTGATTAAATATCATCTGCACATCTAAATTGAGTGAAACTGACAAGGAGTGGCAGGGGTACAAAGGTGTTGCAAACCAAGCCAGAATAAGCAAAAATCTGGCTGACAGTCTTGACCCTTGACTCCATAAAGTAGATGGCATTTCATTTATCTTTGGGTCCCCTAGAGTACTTTGTACATTTAAATGATGAATTAAAAATTGACCCCCTTGTGCAATCTTGGACAAGTCAAGCAGTCTCTTTGGAAAAGATGGACCCAGGTGACCTAGCAGAGCTCTGACTCTGTGAGCATCTGTGACCTTCTGGGGCCACTAGTCAACTTGTATAGGGATTACATGAAGGACAAAGAACTTGTGGAGCCATGTTCTCAGCTGCATGACGGTAAGATGATAAGCTATTTTTCTGAAGACTAGCTGTCTCCTGGGAGTTCTTCTCTGGGCCTTACCTATTTAGAAGAAGTTGGCTAGTACTTTAGTTGTTTTCTTTGCCATAATAAGAGAGGAGCTATTCCAAGTCAAGATTTGAGACTTGGGGACTTTGGGAAATTGTATTTTCAATTGAGTAATAGCCAATCTATGGTCTAAATTAACATCTAAGGCTTTTTAACCTAAGTACTCTAATTAGCATGAGAGACAATGTACATTTTTAAGAACTTTGTGATCAGCCACAAGAAAGAAATTTCTTCAAAATGTTATGTTTTTACTCCCCTAAATTCATGCAAATCTTCCCACTACCCTATGTTATCTCCACGTTTGTTTTGATAGGAAATCACTCTCCAAAATTTTTCAAGTTAAAATAGACCTTTTAAAAAAACTGCCATATTGATCCTGGAACTTCACTTTCTCTCAAAACACAGCTTTGTACCCTCTAGATTCTAGAATGTACACAGTCTAGTTTAAAAAGCAAGCATGGATCCAAATAGCTGCTACCACCTGTCCAGATTTATGTAAAGAATGAAGTCAGCAAAGCATGCAGCTATTTGTTTCCATGATGCCCAACATTTGATTCAATATTTTAGCATCACATGGATGAATGTGAGCATGCTGGGCCATCTTTTGAAAGTTGTGTCTAGTTGTCTTCTTTGCAATAAAAAAATGCACTTCATATTATTCTAAGGTTGATATCGCCTCTAAATAGAGCCTAACTTACATCTATACCTTGTCACAATGGCAACAGCAACAATAACAAGCATCTCTTGTTTTTCCAATAAATTTTACCATAGACCAAGAAAACAAGATACTTTTTTTTTTTTTTTTTAAATGGAGAGGAGGTTCTTAAAAACTACCTGGGGTAGGGTGGAAGGGAAGGCCATAATATGATGAGTAGAAAACTTTTTAATAAAGAAATTAAGGGCTAAGCACAGTGGCTCACGCCTGTAATCCCAGCACTTTGGGAGGCGAGGTGGGTGGACCACTTGAGGTCAGGAGTTCGAGACCAGCCTGGCCAACATGGTGAAACCCCATCTCTACTAAAAATACACAAATTAGCTGGGTGTGGTGGCGAACACCTGTAATCCCAGCTACTCGGGAGGCTGAGGCAGGAGAACCACTTGAGCCTAGGAGGCGGAGGTTGCAGTGAGCAGAGATTGTGCCTCTGCAATCCAGCCTGGGTGACAGAGTGAGACTCCAAAAAAAAAAAAAAAAAAGAAGGAAAGAAAGAAAGGAAAGGGAATGAAAAAGGAAAAAAGAAAAAAGAAAAGAAATGAAATGAAATTAAGAGATTGGCTAGACCAATATTATAATGGATATTTTAGTGCTTGAATTTCTTATACAGCATTCTGGATTTCACAGTATTTCTCCAGATTCGATTTTCCCTACTCTTTTCTAAACCTTGTGATACAATAATGCCAATGCAGACCCTGCGCTGCATTGAGACACAAGTGCTTTGAGGAGATTAGGTTGATTTATGCCCAGGAGATAGGATGGACTTCCTGAGTCTAAGGAGATTAAGAAGAACAAAAACAGAAGGCACCTCTGGAACTTTTTATTTCTGGTGTCCTAATGAATTGAGTAATTCATTTTGTTTTGACTGTGTAGGCTTGGTTCAGCCCTACGTAGGTACTGTCCTGGTCTGGGGACTAGACTCTTAGCCCCCAGAAGACAGTCACTTAAAACTGCAGGCAGGCACCTATGAAAACTCTTGGGACATCACACAGGACTTCAGGTCGTGGGTCACAGAGGATTCTACTCTCTCTTTGTCCCCATTCCCTCTCTTGTGAAGAAATGAATCAAACCACCCTCCCTCTATCTCCACCCAAAACATCACAGTTTTTAGCCAAACATTTTCCCTCTGCTCCTTAGAAGAGAAAGAAGGGAAGTTCTTTTTGCTGCATTGCCTGGGGCAGCACTTACTAGACAGCCATAGTAATCATGTATTGTAATTATTATTGTAATTATGTCTCTCAAGTCTGGAAATACTATAATCCAACATTTTCAGTCCTAGATCTTAGGTACTCTTTTTCCAGTAGACCATCTAGAGTTCTGAATTGTAATCAATTAATAGCAAACTTACTTAGGAGATATAAAGTATGGAGGGAGAAAGTAGGGTATAAACTAAGGTTAAGCAAACAAGCTCTATAATCAAACAAACTGTTCAAACCGTGACTTTTCCACTTTCTAGCTATGTGAATTCAGAAAATGTTAAAATTTCTTTAAGCCTATGTGTCTTCATCTGTTAAAAAGGGATGATGATAGTACCCCCCGATTAACATGGTTTTATAGATTAAGTGGGCAAATGCATAATAGAGCACTTTTCACCATGCCTTGCGCTTATTATGAAAGAAATGATTATCTGTCATAAGACAGAGGTCCAGCCCCCATCCTTGGGGAACATAAAATGTAATTGGGTCAGGACATATAGATACAGTAAAAGACAGCTTGGTAGCACTAAACTCATAATACTGAGCAACATAAAACGTCAGAGAAAGGAAAGAGAGTGACCTAGGGAGATTTCATAAAAGAACAACATATCCTAGAATTTGAAAATTGGGTACGATTTGGATTAAGCAAAAGAGAGGAGACAGTATTTATAGTTGGAAGGAGAATGGAAGTATATGAAGCAGGAAGGAGAATCTGAACAAGAGGCCAATGAGTAGACCATGTGGTCTCTAACAGGGATATTTAAGCGCCATAGCAGGATTAGTCTAAAAAAAGTCAGCTCCAAGAGAGACTGGAATAATTGGCAGAAGACTGTGAAGGTCAACATTTAAGCAATAGGAAGGCACTGAAATTTTCTAAGCATATAAGCAACATGATAATAGAGAGCAGGATGGATTACAGAGGGAGGAGAAGGGAGATGGGAGAATAGATAGTTATCACAAGAATCCTCATGGAAGATAACAATGGAGAAAGCTGATTAAGGAAATGGGAAAGGACCAAAGCAACAGATAGGGGAGACTCTTTGAAAGATGAACTATCAGTGTGTAGGGACATATAGGATAAAAGAAAAATGTAAATCAAAGTCTCTAGGTTTTGAGATATATTACAGAGTTTATGATTCAATTTCATAATACGCCAGCAACACAATTCTCTTTAAATTATGGCATACATCTGCCTATACAATCCTAAAATTTTTTATTTATTGTCTTATATAATTAATCAATACCCTATTTTATCCATTTTGTAACTTTGAACTTTAAATTTGCTTTATTCATTAATTTGTTCAGCAAATGCTTCTTGGAAACCCTATACAGTAGGCACTGTGCTAGGTACTGGAATTAAAATAAAGATCATCAGGTCAGGCGTGGTGGCTTACACCTGTAATCCTAGCATTTTGGGAGGCAGAGGCTGGCGGATCACCTGAGGTCAGGAGTTCGAGACCAGCCTGGCCAACACAGTGAAACCCCATCTTTACTAAAAATACAAAAATTAGCCAGGCATGGTGGCAGGCACCTGTAATCCCAGCTACTCAGGAGGCTGAGGCATGAGAATCACTTGAATCCAGGAGGCAGAGGTTGCAGTGAGCCAAGATTGCGCCACTGCACTCCAGCTTGTGTGACAGAGCAAGACTCCATCTCAAAAAATAAAATAAAATAAAAAAGATAATCAAAGTCCCTGCCACTGAGGATTTTTCAGTCTTTGGTACTTGGGAGGTGGGAGAGGAAAGATGAGGAGGTGGCAAATGTATAAATTATAATGCTATATAATCTGCTATAAAATGAAAACATGTACAGAGATGCCTTGAGGCCCATGTCATCTTTCCTCTTAGGTCCAATACTCTACTCATGAAAGGAATAAACAAAACTGAAAAGATGCAGTTTTTCTTTCGTCCATTCTCACCTGACCCTGAGGTCCAGATGCTGATTTTTGTGGCCTTCCTGATGATGTATCTGACCAGCCTCAGTGGAAATGCTACAATTGCAGTCATTGTTCAGATCAATCATTCCCTCCACACCCCCATGTACTTTTTCCTGGCTAACTTGGCAGTTCTAGAAATCTTCTATACATCTTCTATCGCCCCATTGGCCTTGGCAAACCTCCTTTCAATGGGCAAAACTCCTGTTTCCATCACGGGATGTGGCACCCAAATGTTTTTCTTTGTCTTCTTGGGCGGGGCTGATTGCGTCCTGCTGGCAGTCATGGCTTATGACCGGTTTATAGCAATCTGTCACCCGCTGCGATACAGGCTCATCATGAGCTGGTCCTTGTGTATGGAGCTCCTGGTAGGCTCCGTGGTGCTGGGGTTCCTGTTGTCACTGCCACTTACCATTTTAATCTTCCATCTCCCATTCTGCCACAACGATGAGATCTACCACTTCTACTGCAACATGCCTGCAGTCATGCACCTGGCTTGTGCAGACACACGTGTTCACAAGACTACTCTGTATATCATCAGCTTCATCGTCCTTAGCATCCCCCTCTCATTGATCTCCATCTCGTATGTCTTCATCGTGGTAGCCATTTTACGGATCCGGTCAGCAGAAGGGCGCCAGCGAGCCTACTCTACCTGCTCTTCTCACATCTTAGTGGTCCTCCTGCAGTATGGCTGCACCAGCTTTATATACTTGTCCCCCAGTTCCAGTTACTCTCCTGAGATGGGCCGGGTGGTATCTGTGGCCTACACATTTATCACTCCCATTTTAAACCCCTTGATCTATAGTTTGAGGAACAAGGAACTGAAAGATGCCCTAAGGAAAGCATTGAGAAAATTCTAGGTAGGATGATCCTATGATTTACTTAAATTGGGACACTTTTGAGAGTGAAATGGGATGCTACTAATAATTTTGCTGAAAGGACATGCATAGGCGGGTGTGTGGCTCACGCCTACAATCCCAGCACTTTGGGAGGCCAAGGCAGGCAGATCACTTGAGGTTGGGAGTTCGAGACCAGCCTCACCAACATGGAGAAACCCATCGCTACTAAAAATACAAAGTTAGCTGGGTGTGGTGGCGCATGCCTGTAACCCCAGCTATTCGGGAAGCTGAGGCAGGAGAATCACTTGAACCAGGGATGCAGAGGTTTCGGTGAGCCGAGATTGTGCCATTGCATCAGCCTGGGTAACAAGAGCAAAACTCCATCTCACAAAAAAAAAAAAAAAAAAAAAAATTTGCAAGAAGAAAAACATTTTTTTTTACATTTTTTGTTTTATTTACCAAAATGAAAACTCATGTCAGTGTTCATAACTTTGAAAGAGTACCCCAGTAATAAAAAGGATACTAATAATGGAGGAAAATATTATTTAACAAGTAAAAACACAGGAGAAGAAGAAAATGAGCATCACTGCATCTTATGTTCTTCAAGAATCTCTTCTTCAGCATCTTGGAGAGTCATTGACCCTGCTTGAGCTTCCAAGGAGAGAGAGCACTAACTCATAAGATGCTCCATTCCTTACTGGACAACTGTAGTCATTAAGTACTATAACTTATCTTGAGCTAAGGTCTCTATCTACAAACAACTTTCTCCCACTGGTCTTGTTTTTACTCTAGAGCTCTCTTATATTAATACATAACAGCTCCTCACATGTATCAGGACAGGTTTTGTATCTTCTGTAAATCTTCAGTGCTCTTTTCTCTAAAACAAGTACCCCCACTCTTCCTCCAGGAGGTTATATTTGAACCTTCTCATTATACCAGTCACCTTCTAGATTTTCTCCAGCTCCATATCATTGTACGAATTTCTCCCCCAAATAACCACATTACACTGGAAATATTTTGTTCTGAGGGACTGTTAATTTTCATGACCTGTAAGCTATATTTTCTTCTTTTTTTTTTTGAGAGGGAGTCTTGCTCTGTCGCCTGGGCTGGAGTGCAGTGGCTCAATCTTGGCTCACTGCAATCTCTGCCTCCAAGGCTCAAGCAATTCTCCTGCCTCAGCCTCCTGAGTAATTGGGATTAAAGGTGCACACCACCACGCCCAGTGAATTTTTGTATTTTTAGTAGAGATGGGGTTTCACCATGTTGGCCAGGTGGGTCTTGAACTCCTCACCTCAAGGGATCTGCCTGCCTTGGCCTCCCAAAGTGCTGGGATTACAGGTGTGAACCACTACACCTGGCCTCTATATTTTCATTAAATAATTTTGATCACTTTAGCCACAAAGTTTGATATCACATAAAACCTTCATATAGCTTTAAAATAGTTTTCAATTCTGCCTGACCATAATTTATTTTAGTAGCATAAATTTAGGACTTTTCATTTGACATGGATAATTTGTGTTTTATCGGTTTTCACCAAGTGATGACAACTGCCAAAATCATCTTCAGGCTTTATTTTATTCATCATACTTTTGTGTCATGGGCAAAACTGCAAAAACTGCCAAAATCATCTTCAGGCTTTATTTTATTCATCATACTTTTGTGTCATGGGCAAAACTGCAATCATATTTTATTGCTTTTGTCTAAATTATTGATAAAAATATCAAGCAGAGCATGACGAGGGCAGAGTCTGGTAGTCATCTTCAGGAATTGTTCAATTAGGTAGACATCTGCTCAATTAAACTACCTACCTGTTGGGTACTGTGCTAACTACTTGGGCGATGGGATCATTCGTACCCTAAACCTCAGCATCACACAATATACCCAGGTAACAAACCTATACATGTACCCCCTGAATCTGAAAGTTGAAAAATTTTTTTAAAAAAGAAAGAAATCTGCTCAATGAATAACATCTGGGGTACACTGTTGCAATTATGGCCCCCCTTGAACTCCACCTGCCTATATCCATGCCTTTAGGCAGTCTCCCACCCCACCCCACCCCCACCCCCACTGCCATCACTCCCAGAGGGCTATGTGACTTGCTTTGGCCAATGAGACATTAGCAAATGCATTGCAAGCATAGGCTTACACTTACATTTTGGGGCCTGCCTTCTCTTGCTGTCCTAAGGCCTCCACATAGCCTGGGCTAGGATGACATCGTGTAGAGCAAAGATAAGCTGTCCAAGTTGAAACTACCTAAGCCAATCAGCCCTAATCTACCAGCTGACTTTAGCCACATTAGTAACTCCAGTAAGACTAACAGAGTCCAGCCCAGATTGTTGACCCATAGAATCAGGGCAAATAAATGATTGATCTTTTAAGTCATTATGTTTGGAACAGTTCATTTTGCAGCAAAACGTAACTGCTTTGCCATCAAATCTATAATTAGCCATCTCTCACAGAGGGATATGATGAGAAACTTCAAATCCTTTCATACAATCAAAATACACTGCAGCACTTGTATAAATCTAATCATTTAAAGCTCTTGTTTTTAAAATGAGGTGCATTTGGCATGATTTATCATGAATCACTTTATGTGGGCTCATAGTAATCACCAGTCTTTTCAAAATTCTTACAACTTATCTGTTCCGTCATTTCCAGAATTCTACTAGGGATTGGCATTGAGATATCTATCTTACACATATTTTGTATCGGTAGCTTCAGCTAAATGGGAAAAAAATTCAATAGTTGTGAGTGCCTTGGGAATGGAGAATGTAGCATTAATCTTTGGATACCCATAACAGTGGGTAATACTTATTAAACTAAGTTGATTCACTATCAAAAGACAGATAAAATTTTAGGATGGTGTACTAACCTTGTCTCTCTTAAAAATTATATGGTCCTTATATAAAGCAATTGTGTCTTATTTATACTTCTTTATCTTTTTTTCTATTTTTTAACTTTCTCTACTCCTTGAAAACTTTTTTCTATCATTTACATCCTTCATTGCCTTTCACAGTGAAGGTACTTCATAATTACTGGAATTAAACAAGACTTTCTTTGGAGATAACTTCTTTCTGGTTCTCAGATTTTTAAAATGTCACTAATAAGGGTACATATTCATTTAAAATATTTTTGAAACCTTTATTGCTAATACTAATTTTTTATTGTTTTATTTGATTCTAGTATCTGTGACTTCAATGTTCCCTAAGATTACAAATAGTGAAAAATACAAATGGGAAACTATAAAATATCCATTGGAAGGGAGCAGGTAGGTATCATTACTGCATATTAAAGGAAGATCATATACTTTACTATCTTTTTTTTTGAGACAAGGTCTTGTTCTGTTGCCCAGGCTGTTGCAATGGCACAATCAGAGCTCACTGTAGCCTCAATCTCCCAGGCTCAAGCACCCAAGTAACTGGGACTAAAGTTGCATACCACCATTCCCAGAAAAAAAAAAAAAATTTTTTTTTTAGATGGAGTCTCACTCTGTCACCCAGGATGGAGTGCAGTGGTGCGATCTCAGCTCACTGCAACCTCTGCCTCCCAGGTTCAGGCAATTATCTTGCCTCTGCCTCCTGAGTAGCTGGGATTACAGGCACGTACCACCACACCCAGCTGGTTTTTGTATTTTTAGTAGAGATGGAGTTTCACCATGTTGGTCAGGCTGGTCTCAAACTCCTGACCTCATGACCCAAAATGCTGGGATTACAGGCGTGAGCTACTGCGCCTGGCCAGAAAAATTTATTATTATTATTTTTTGTAGAGATGGGGGTCTCACCTTGTTGGCTAGGCTGGTCTCAAACTCTTGAGTTCAAATGATCTTCCCACCTTGGCCTCCCAAAGTGCTGAGATTACAGGCGTGAGCTGCTGCATCCAGCCATACTTTACTATCTTTAACTCAATTTTAGCAAGGATTTTTAAAATTTCAGTTACAGAAAATTTTGAGAATTTGAAAATTTTACTTGCCTTATTGATGTTTTTCCACTTTTTTCCAGTGATTCTAGAGAGCTGGGTGCAAAAGCATATTCTGCATTCATGCCCAGTAAAAAATTCCCAAACTCCCATTTCTCTCATCATCTATTTTGTAGCACTGTGGTATTCAGAAGAAAATGAAAGAGAAATTCTTCTAACCAGAGTAGAAAAGGAATAATGAGAAAGAGGTGAGTCAGAAGATACTGGAAAGAACAAATTAGAAAGAGAGATGGAGATAGGGTCAACAAGGGAAAGCATATATTTGAGGAATCTCTGGGATGTGACTGCTATGGCTTGAATGTGTGTCTCCTCCAAAATTCATGTCGAAACTTAATCCCCATTAGAGTGGCATTAAGAGGTATGGCCAGGTCGGGCACAGTGGCTCACACCTGTAATCCCAGCACCTTGGGAGGCTGAGACAGTCAGATCACTTGAGGCCAGGAGCTCAAGACCTGCCTGGCCAATATGGCAAAACCCCATCTCTATTAAAAATAAAAATAAAAAAATTATCTGGAGCATGGTGGTACAAGCCTGTAATCCCAGCTACTCAGGAGGCTGAGGCATAAGAATCATTTGAGCCCAGGAGTTGGAGGTTGCAGTGAGCTGAAATTATACCACTGCATTCCAGCCTAAGCAACAGAGCCAGACCCTGTCTCAAAACAAAAACAAAAACAAAAAACAAACAAACAAAAAGAGGTAGGGCCTTTGCAGGGAGTGAGTAACTCAGGAGGGCTCCTCATGAATGGGTTAGTGCCTTATAAAAGGGCTGGGGGAACTGGCTTAGGCCCTTTTTGCCCTTCAGTTCCTTCTTTCACGTGAGGAAATAGCTTTCAAGGCACCATCTTGGAAGCAGAGACCAAGCCGTCACCAGACACCAAATCTGCAGGTGTCTTGATCTTGGACTTCCCAGCCTCCAGAACTATGAGGAAATAAACTGTAATTCTTTATAAGTCAACTAGTCTCAGGTATTTATTATAGCAGTGCAAATGGATGAAGATGTAACAAAATTTAGAGTGTTATGAGTTATTGCAACAGGCATCAAGGAGTTGGCTGAGTATTGAAGCATCTTCCATTGCTTCTCTGGAAGGGACAATGGGACTGAGATCCAGGAGAAATGGCTTCTAGGAGCTGTGTAATGTTGGAAAAGCTGCTTTCATTCTTGAAGACTGCTAATGCTTCTATAACAAAGTATAGCAAATGGGGCAACAACACAAATTTCTCTTCTCACAATTCTGGAGGCTAGAAGCCTGAGATCAAGGTATTGGCAGGGTTGATTTATTCTGAGGCCTCTGACCTTGACTTGCAGAGAGCCATCTTCTCCCCATCTTTATGTGGTCTTTTTCCTGTTTGTGTCTGTGTACTACTGCCCTCTTTTTATAAGACCAGTCATATTGTATTAGGGCTCACACTAATGATTTCACTTACTCTTTATTACCTCTGTAAAGGCTTTATCTCCAAATACATTCTGAAGTATTGAGGGCTAGAGCCTCAACATATAAATTTGGGTTGGAGGGAAGACATAATGTAGCCTAAAACAAAGCCTCAATCTCAGTATCTAGAAAACAAGAGGATTATACTTGTTAATATTTAAGATATGTTCAGGCACTGACTTGCCGTGGCCCCGATCCCTGTTGGACTGAACAAAGGAGGACAAATACGGGAATAAAGATAAAGAAAAAAGAGTATATTTGGAAGAAGGGGTCAGAGGGCTCCTTGCTTCTAGTGAACAAGGACCCTGAGTTTTAGAGCCCTTTGTATTTATTGGGTAAAGGAGATTGGGAGAAGGGGGGTGGTTGTCAGTCAGCAGCTTGACTCAGTGCAGGTTTGCAAGACTGCATTCTCTGAACAGTAGTCTCCAGATGTTCCAGTAGATAACCTCAAGGAGCACAGTGCCAGGGAGTGATTGCACTCAGCATATCTTCTGGCAGCAGGCGCAGTTGTGAGTTTGCCCACATCCTGCATTCATGATAAATAGTTTGCTGTTTGATCATAGAGCCTCCGGTGGAATGCTAAGTTAGTTACGACCCACAGGACTTCAGCTCTCTTTTTCCTTTATCTTTATTCTTTTTTTCTTTATCTTTATTATCTATAAAAGAGTATCTTTATC
This sequence comes from Pongo pygmaeus, assembly GCF_028885625.2. Classification (NCBI taxonomy): domain Eukaryota; kingdom Metazoa; phylum Chordata; class Mammalia; order Primates; family Hominidae; genus Pongo; species Pongo pygmaeus. The sequence continues at coordinate 15,538,332 of NC_072382.2, forward strand.
TATCTATAAAAGAGTGAAAATACTCTTTTCTTTATCTTTATTCCCACATTTGTCCTCCTTTGTTCAGTGCAACAGGGATTGGGGCCGCGGCAAGTCAGTGCCTGAACGTATCTTAAATATTAACAAGAACAATCCTCTTGTTTTCTAGATACTGAGATTGAGGCTTTGTTTTGGGCTACATTATGTCTTCCCTCCAACCCAAATTTATATGTTGAGGCCCTGGCCCTCAATACTTCAGAATGTATTTGGAGATAAAGCCTTTAAAGAGGTAATGAATCAAATGACTTTGATTCATTAATTTAACTCCCACTTTCTATTTACATCTGTCAATGTGCTGGCCATTTCTCCTCACATTGGAGAGGCTTTTATGGTACTTTCTACCATACTCTGCTGGTAATGGTTTCTTGTCTGCTTCTTAATCAGAAAGAAAAATAGAACAACTTGGGCATGAACAAATGGGGTAGGATGTGAGGGCAATCTGGCTGTGACATCTGTCATCCCATTGATCACCAGAGTTGATTCAGCTGATCTAACTGGCTAGGTGGGTGTCCTCTTCCTCCCTCACTGCCCCATGTGCAACCCTCTCAAAGCTGCAAGCTTAGTCAAAATGGATGACCTTCCCAGATAGAGGAGGACCATTCTTTGGTCAAGGGTATACAAGTAGCTGCACTCCCCTGCTAGAACCTCTAAACAAGCTCTCGAGTGTGGCAGTCATTACCCTTTGTATTTGTTTATTTTCATACTGCCATGTAGAGTTTGAGACCAGCCTGGGCAACATGGCGGAAACCTGTCCCTACCAAAAATACAAAAAATTAGCTGGGCGTGGTGGCACACGCCTGTAGTCCTAGCTACATGGGAGGCTGAGGTGGGAGGATTGCTTGAACCTGGCAGGTGGAGGTTGCAGTGAGCCAAGATTGCAACCTGGGTGACAGGGTGAGACCCTGTCTCAAAAAAAAAAAAAAAAAAGACTGACGCAGAGCATATAAAATACTTTCACCAGGTGCAGTGGCTCACACCTGTAATCCCAGCACTTTGGGAGGCTGAGGCAGGCGGATCACAACGTCAGGAGTTCAAGACCAGCCTGGCCAATATGGTGAAACCCCATCTCTACTAAAAATACAAAAATTATCTGGGCATTGTGGCACGTGCCTGTAGTCCCAGCTACTTGGGAGGCCTGAGGCAGAAGAACCGCTTGAACCTGGGAGGCTGAGGTTGCAGTGAGCCGAGATTGTGCCACTGCACTCCAGCCTGGGCAACAGAGAGAGACTCTGTCTCAAAAAAAAAACAAAAAAACTTTCTTAGTTGTGTGTCACTGCTCTTCATTAAACATGTAGGAATATGTACTATGCACAGAGCCTAATATTCAACTATATTTTGTGTGCGTGACTGTCTTCAGGTTTCCAGCCTCTTTGTCACATTCTTGTTTTCAGTGATCCCCGATGAGGGTAGCTTTTACCTCTACACTAATTCTTTCTTTATCCTTAGTAGCTACGTGCTTCTGGATAAATGACAGCCTCTCAACAGGAAAAGCCTGAGTCTTCTATAGTGTATATCTGTGATAATATGTATTTCTTTCTGTTGACTTAACTAAGGAACTGAGAGAAGTGAGAAACTTCCTAACATGTGTAAGGAAATGTACAAATGTACATTGGCACCCTTATTTACACATCCTTCAAGAAGTAACTCTTAACAATAAAAAAATCAATAAATAAAAGAAGTAAGTTCAGGCAACACCATGATATTCCTACTTTACAGGATGCTTGGAGATTTTACTCCTTTCACTGTGGAAAAAAATGAAAGGAAAAGGAAGGAAAGAAGGAAAGAAGGAAGGAAGGAAGGAGAGAGAGACAGAGAAAAAGAAGGAAGAAAGAGAAATAAATGGAAAACAGATTAAAGGTATTTTCTCTCTAGAGAAAGCATGAAGTACATCCTATTTATAATAAAATATAAATTTGTTCTGCTCCAGTTGCAATGATCCTACAAGTCTTGGTTACAATCACCAGTCATTCCTTCATTCATTCATTTAACAATTCAGTGGTTATTATTGAGTATCTACTATGTGTGGAAACCTGGAATATAGTGGGAATGCAGCAATGAATGAAACAATTGTTTCCTGTTATCTCAGTGTTAAAAAGAAGAAGAAGAAGAAAGAATAAAAAAGAAACAGAGAAGATCCTTGTCCTCATGAAGTTTACAATCTAATGGGAGAGACACATAATAAATTAAAAAATATAATTACGGACTTTGGTAATTGTAGTGAAGAAAACAAACATAGCAACTCAACAGAAAATAACTGAGTGAGGAACACCCACTTTAGATAAGATTGTATACACAATGCTTTCAATTTCTTTTATTGTTAACATTACCATTGTACCTCTGTCACAACTAATTGAACAATATTGACATATTATTATTAACTAAACTTCACACTTTATTTGGAGTTCCTTATTTTTTACCTAGTGTCCTTTTTCTGTTCCAATAATTCATCTAGGACACCACATTACATTTAGTCATCATGTCTCTTTAAGTTCTTCTTGGCTGGAAGAGTTTATTAGACTTTCCTTGTTTTTGGTGACCTTGACAGTTTTGAGGAATTCTGGTCAGATACTTTGTAGAATGTTCTTCAGAACTGACCTTCTCTGATGCTTAGACAAGGGGTTGTGAGTTTTTGGAAGAAAGAACACAGAGGTAAAGTGCCATTCTCATCACATCATATCAAGGGTACCTAGTGTAAACATAGCTTTTCACTACTGATGTTGACCTTGATCACCTGACAGAGGTAGTGTTTGTCAGATTTCTCCACTGTCAACAAACTCTTTCCCACTTGTGCGTTATACTCTTTGGAAGGAAGTCACTATATTCAGTCCACCTGTAAGGAAGGGGTAGGTAGTTTTGCTGCCCCAAATTGAGAAGGGAGGAGTTACATAAATTATTTGGAATTCTACTGCATAGATTTGTCTATTCTTCCTCATTTAAATTTTTATCCAATCATTTTTTCTTTTTTTTTGTATCAGTTAAAGAATCAGTCATGTTTTTATACCAGCATGTGAATATTTATTTTATACTTTAGGTTATAAAGTGTATTGCTTTCTTTACACTGTGAATATTTTCATTTATTTATTATTTATTTATTTATTTTGAGATGGAGTCTCACTCTTTCGTCCAGGCTGGAGTGAAGCAGTGCAATATCAGTTCACTGCAACCTCCACCTCCCAGGTTCAAACAATTCTCCTGCCTCAGCCTCCTGAGTAGCTGGGATTACAGGCGCCTGCCACCATGCCTGGCTAATTTTTTTTTTTTTTTTTTTTTTTTTTTTGTATTTTTAGTAGAGACGGGGTTTTGCCATGTTAGCCAGGCTGGTCTCGAACTCCTGGCCTCAGGTGATACACCTGCCTCGGCCTCCCAAAGTGCTAGGATTACAGGCATGAGCCACTGTGCCTGGTGAATATTTTTATTTATTACAGATAAGAAGAGAGGGAAGATAAAAGAAATGAAGAAATGGAGCAGTGGAGGAAAGTGGGAAACAAGCAAACAAAAAAGAAATAAATATAAGAAATCAAAGTTAGGCCTAGGATAAAAGGTTCCACTGAACAAAAGGACCCTTCTGACTCACTCCTCAGGGCTAAGCCTCTGTCTATTAGCCCTAGCTAATATTCAACAGAATTATTGTTCTTGACTCTTTTTTTCAGAAAAACATTTCTTTCAGAGAAGAGGAGCAGGTCAAAAACAATAAAATATACAAGCACTGAATTTCTCCCAACTCTCTTCTAATTTCATCCTTTTTTAATTTTTATTTTTATTTTATTTATTTTTGAGACCGAGTCTCGCTCCATCACCCAGGCTGGAGTGCAGTGGCACAATCTCAGCTCACTGCAGCAACCTCCACCTCCCAGGTTCAAGCAATCCTGCTGCCTCAGCCTCTCAAGAAGGTGGGACTACAGGCACAAGCCACTACATCTGGCTAATTTTTTTTTTTTTTTTTTTTTTTTTTTTTTTGTATTTTTAGTAGAGACAGGGTTTCACCATGTTGGCCAGGCTGGTCTTGAACACCCGACCTCAAGTGATCCACCTGCCTCAGCCTCCCAAAGTGCTAGGATTACAGGTGTGAGCCACCACGCCCAGCCAACAATTGGAGTATTATTTGGAGTTATTAGAGTTGCTTATTATTAGGAAAAAGCTACACACCAATCAGAATGGTGATTATCAAAAAGTCAAGAAACAACAGATGCTGGCAAGGCTGTGGAGAAGTAGGGAAGCTTTCACACTGTTGTTGGGAGTGTAAATTAGTTCAACCATTGTGGAAGACATTGTGGTGATTCCTCAAGGATCTAGAACCAGAAATAACATCTGACCCAGCAATCCCATTACTAGGTATATACCCAAAGGAATATAAATCATTCTATTATAAAGATACATGCACATGTATGTTTATTGCAGCACTATTTACAATAGCAAAGACATGGAGCCAACCCAAATGCCCATCGATGATAGACTAGATAAAGAAAATGTGGTACATATACACCATGGAATGCTATGCAGCCATAAAAAGGAATGACATCATATCCTTTGCAGGGACATGGATGAAGCTGGAAGCCATCATCCTCAGCAAACTAACACAGAACAGAAAACCAAACACCGCATGTTCTCACTCATAAGGGAGAGCTGAACAATGAGAACACATGGACACAGGGAGGGGAACAACACACACCAGGGCCTGTCAGAGGGGGAAGGGGAGGGACAGCATCTGTACAAATAGCTAAAGCATGCTGGGCTTAATACCTAGGTGACGGGTTGATAGATGTAGCAAACCACCATGGCAAACTTTTACCTATGTAACAAACCTACGCGTTCTGCACATGTATCCTGGAACTTAAAGTAAAATAAAGAAAATAAAGAAAAAAGGTATATTTATTCTTTCAAGGCATCAAGAATCAGAAGAATAAAATAACCAAGATACTACGGCTTTTTATGACACGAGAAAGAGGAAAAGATATATGAAATAATGCAGTCTTAAAATGAGTTGTGGCCGGGTGCGGTAGCTCACGCCTGTAATCCAGCACTTTGGGAGGCTGAGGCAGGTGGATCATCTGAGGTCAGGAGTTTGAGACCAGTCTGACCAACATGGTGAGACCCCCATCTCTACTAAAAATACAAAAATTAGCCAGGTGTGGTGGCTTGTGGCTGTAATCCCAGCTACTTGGGAGGTTGAGGCAGGAGAATTGCTTGAACCTGGGAGGCAGAGGTTGCAGTGAGCCGAGATGGCCCCACTGCACTCCAGACTGGGCGACAGAGCAAGACTCCATCTCAAAAAAAAAAAAAAAAAAATCAGTTGTGGAGCCAGGCGCAGTGGCTCACATCTGTAATCTCAACACTTCGGGAGGCTGAGGTGGGCGGATCACTTGAAGTCAGCAGTTCAAGACCAGCCTGGCCAAGCAACATGGTGAAACCCTGTCTCTACTAAAATACAAAACTTTGCCAGGCCTGGTGGCAGGTGCCCGTAATCCCAGCACTTTGGGAGGTCAGGAGTTCGAGACTAGCTTGTTCAACACGGCAAAACCCCGTCTCTACTAAAAATACAAAAATTAGCCAGGGGTGGTGGTGCGTGGCTGTAGTCCCAGCTACTCAGGAGGCTGAGGCAGGAGAATCACTTGAACCTGGGAGATGGAGGCTGCAGTGAGCCAAGATCATGCCACCGCACTCCAGCCTGGGCGACAGAGCAAGACTTCATCTCAAAACAAAACAAAACAAAAAGATCCAACTATATATCGTCTATAAGACACGTAATTTACATTTAAGAACACACGGCCATGTAAGACATGCCTACTTACCCTTCCGCCATGATTGAAAGTTTCCTGAGGCCTCCCCAGCCACGCTTCCTCCACAGCCTGCAGAACTGTGAGTCAATTAAACGTCTTTTATTTATAAAAACAAAAAGAAAAGAACATACATAGACTGAAAGTGAAGGATGAAAAAAGATATTCCACGATGATGGTAACCAAAAGTAAGTAGGAGTAGATACACTTATATCAGATAAAATAGACTATAAGTCAAAAATTATCACCAGAGACAAAGACATTACATAATGATAAGCGTCCATTCAGCAGAAAGATATAATAATTATAAATTTATATGCACCCAACATCAGAACACCTAAATATCTAAATAGATAAAGCAAATAGTAACAGAACTGAAGGGAGAAATAGCAATACAATAGCAGTCAGAGACTTCAAGACCCCTCTTTCAATAAAGAATAAAACATCCAGACATAAAATGAATAAGGAAACAGGAAACCTGAACAACATTATATATGAATGGGCCTAACAGGACTGTACAAAATATCCCATCCAACAGCAACAGAATACTCAATTCTTCTCAAGTGCAAATGAAAGATTCTCCAGGATAAATTACTTGTTAGGTGCTAAAACAAGTTTTAACAAATTCAGGAATACCAAAATCATACCAAGTATCTTTTCTGACCACAATGAAATCAAACTAGAAATCAGTAGCAGAAGGAAAACAGGAAAATTCACAAATATGTGGAAATTAAGCAACACACTTGAGCAATCGGTGGTTTAAAGAAGAAATCAAAAAGGAGATTATGAAGTACTCAGACAAATAAAATTAAAACACAATGTACCAAAACTTATAGAATGTCGCCAACAATCAAAAGCAGTACAAGAGGGAAATGTATAGCAATAAACACCTCCATGAAGAAAGAAAAAGGATAACAAATAAACAAGCTACCTCTAAACCTCAAAGAACTGGAAAAAGAGAAAAAACACAAAGGCCAAAGTTCGCCTAAGGAAAGAAATAATAAAGATTGGAGCAGAAATAAATGAGACAGAGAATAGAAAAACGATAGGAAAAAATCAACAAAACTAAGACTTGGTTTTCTGAAAAGATAAACAAAATTGACAACTCTTTAGCTAGACTAAGAAAAAAAGAAAGAAAACTCAAAATCAGAAATGAAAGAGGAGACATTACAACTGATGCCACAGAGAATAAAAAGGAACAAAAGAGACTACTATCCACAATTATATGCCAATAATTTGGACAACCTCAAAGAATAGACAAATTCCCAAAAACATACAACTTGCCATGACTAAATCATGAAGTAATACACTGAACAGAACTAAAAACCAGTGGGGAGAGTGAATCAATAACCAAAAACTTCCCAACAAAGAAGCCCAGGAATAGATAGCTTCACTGGCCAATTCTATCAAACATTAAAAAAATAATTATGCCATTTCTTCGCAATCTTTTCCAAATAATTTAAGATAATGGAACACTCCAAACTCATTTTATAAGGCCAGCATTACCTTCATACCAAAGCCAGAGAAAGACACCACCAAAAAAGAAAACTACAGGCCAGTATCTTGGGTGAATACAGATGTAAAAATCCTTAACAAAATACAAGCAAACCAAATTCAACAGCATATTAAAAGGGGCATATCTTATGACCAAGTGAGATTTATTCTTGGGATGCTATGATAGTTAAATATACAAAACTTAATTAATATGATATACAGCATTAACAGAATGAAGAACAAAAACCATATTATCTTCTCAATAGATACAGTAAAAGCATTTGACAAAATTCAACATGTTTCATGATTTTTAAAAACTCTCAACAAGCTAGAATAGAGGGAAATTGTCTCAATATATTAAAGTTCAATGTAACAGAATAGAGAGCCCAGAAATAAACCCGAGCGTATGCAGTCAACTAATTTTATTTTTCTTTTCTTTCTTCTTCTTTTGAGACAGAGTCTGGCTCTGTCGCCTAGGCTGGAGTAGAGTGGCACGATCTCAGCTCACAGCAACCTCTGCCTCCCAGGGCTCAAGCTATCCTCCCACCTCAGCCTCCCGAGTAGGTGGGACTACAGGTGCACACCACCACACCCAGCATATTTTTTGTATTTTTTCTTCAATACAGGGTTTCAGCATGTTGCCCAGGCTGGTCTTGAATTCCTGGGCTCAAGTGATCCTTCTGCCTAGGCCTCCCAAATTACTGGAATTAGAGGCAAGAGCCACCATGCCCAGCCTCAGTCAACTAATTGTCAACAAGATTATACAATGGGGAAAGGATAGTCTCTTCAACAAATGGTGCTGGGAAAACTGGATATCCACATGCAAAAGAATGGAATTAGATCTTTGTTTTATACCACATACAAAAGTCAACTCAAAATGGCTTAAAGTTTTAAACATAAGACCCCAAACTGTAAAATACCTAAAAGAAAGCATAAAGGGAAAGCTTCATGGCATTGGTCTTGGCAATTATTTCAAAAGTATAACACCAAAAGCACAGGCAACAAAGCAAAAATAAACAAGTTGGGCTGTGTCAAAATAAAAAGCTTCTGCACAGCAAAGGAAACTGCCAACAGTGAAGACACGACCTATGGAATGGGAGAAAATGTTTGCAAACCATATATTAGATAAGGGATTAATTTCCAAAATATACATGGAATTCATACAACTCTATAGCTGTAAAAACAAACAAACAAACAAAAATTGATTTTTTTAATAGGCTAAGGATTTGAATAGACATCTCTCCGTAAAAGACATACAAATGGCCAACCGGTATATGAAAACATGCTCAATGTCACTAATTATCAGGGAAATGCAAATTAAAACCACAATGATATGTCTCCTCACACCTGTTAGGATGACTATTATCAAAAAAAAAAAAAAAGACAAGTGTTTCGAGGATATGGAGAAGAGGGGACCCTTGTACACTGTAGGTAGGAATGCAAAATGGTACAGCTATTATAGAAAAGAATATGGAGGATTCTCAGAAAATTAAGAATAAAACTACCCTATGATCCCGCAATCCTATTTCTGGGCATTTACCCAAAAGAATTGAAATCAGGATTTGGAAGAGATATCTGCCCTCCCATGTTCCTCGTAACACGATTCATGATAGCCAAGGGGTAGAAACAATCCAAATGTCCAAAGACAGATGGTTGTATGAAGAAAATGTGGTATATGCATACAATGGAATATTATTCAGCCTTTAAAAAGAAGAAAATCCTGCAATAAGCAACAACATGGATGAAACTTGAGGACATTTTGCTAAATGAAACTGCATGATTCCACTTATATGAGATACCAAAATAGTCAAACCCATAGAAGCAAAGAACAGACCCATGGATGCCAGGAGAGGGGAGAGAAGGAAATGGGGAGTTGCTAGTCAACAGGTATAAGGTTTCAATAATAAAAGATGAATACAAACTAGAGTTCTTCTGTGCAATATTTTGCCTTCAGGAACACTACTGTATTTACACATACATATCTGTTAGGAGGGTAAATCTCATATTAGGTGTATTTACTACAATAAAATTAAATTTTGGCCGGGCGCGGTGGCTCAAGCCTGTAATCCCAGCACTTTGGGAGGCGGAGGCGGGCGGATCACAAGGTCAGGAGATCAAGACCATCCTGGCTAACACGGTGAAACCCCGTCTCCACTAAAAATACAAAAAATTAGCTGGGCGTGCTGGCAGGCGCCTGTAGTCCCAGCTGCTCGGGAGGCTGAGGCAGGAGAATGGCATGAACCTGGGAGGCGGAGCTTGCAGTGAGCCGAGATCGCGCCACTGAACTCTAGCCTGGCCGATAGAGCAAGACTCCATCTCAAAAAAAAAAAAAAAATTAAATTTTAAAAAAAGATATAATTTGACCCAAAATTTTAAAAGAAATACAGAGTTGTGCCTGTGAACAATTCGCTGCAATATCTAGAAACTGGCATCTTTTATTTAGATATGTTCAGAGTCTTGTTTTTAGCTATTATCTGAGTTATCCTTGTTAGAGTTAATTTAGTACAAATTCAACTTTATTCTTGAGTCTAATGATTATACCTTAAGGTCACAGAGTGTCATTTGAGAATTATTATATTATGACTTCATATCTATCCCTAAAGATCTAAACTTCATTTAATAAGGCCCAGGGTAATGAATCTGGTGACTGGATAAATATTGAGCTGAAGCCTTGGTCTCCTGACACACCTCATTCCAATATCAACATTCAAAACACCAGCTTCCTTTTCTGGTTCTTGTCCAAGTTTTGAAAGTAATTATTTCTTTTGTTTCCTCTTTTCATAATATCCATGGACTTGGCCTTTGATTATTCCCTCTCCCAGCTCCATTCATTAAGATTCGTGGACCAGGCAATGCTGTAATTCCAGGTGACACACTCCTTTGAACGTGAAAGTAATGACAATTCACATGTGTACATTACTTTGCATATACAAAGCTCTTCCAAGAATACTATGATTTTTAATCCTTTTAACAGCACCCCTGTGAAACTGATATTATAATACACATTTGATACAGACTGGAAAATGGGGCATCAAGATAGTAAAGGGATTTGCCCAAGGTCATCCAGCTAATAAAAGGAGGAAGTAGCACTTCAACTTAAATATTCTGATTAAGTTCAGCTGACACTCAAAACAGCATACAAGTTCCCAAAGTGATCTTGTGTGTATTAGATGGTTCTTGTGTGTATTTTTGTGTATTACATGGTTCTAAATATGAAACTCCACAATCTACTTTGCCATATGCCTTATGGCAACCAAATCCCACATTTCATTGGTTGATTTCCTCTCAGTAGATTTGAACACACAGAAAAACAGTAAACCAATCAACCTAATGACTGTAAGCAAATGCTGGGATTATGCCTTCTATGAAAAATTCACTATTAGTTTCAAAGGTTTGGATCAGTCATTTTGCCCTTAATTGTTTGTCATAGATAGTGTGCCCTTAAAGATCAGAAAAGTAGGAAAGACTTTATGTAACGTTTCTCCACTATTTCTGGTTATTAAATTCATACACAATGTTAGGATGCTTTTTATATAGGAAAGCTAGGAAAGTTGTGGTGTGTGGATATCTTTCTAAGAATAAAATAGTGAAGATCGTTGAAACAAACTCTTATTCTTCATTTCATTTCTTTTTTTTTTTTTTTTTTTTTTAGATGGTCTTACTCTATTGCCCAGGCTGGAGTGCAGTGGCATGATCTCGGCTCACTGCAATCTCCGCCTACCAGTTTCAAGCGACTCTCCTGCCTCAACCTCTCAAGTACCTGGGATTACAGGTGCGTGACACCATGCCTGGCTAAGTTTTGTGTTTTTAGTAGAGACGGGGTTTCACCATGTTTGCCAGGCTGGTCTCGAACTCCTGACCTCGTGATCCGCTCCCCTTGGCCTCCCAAAGTGCTGGGATTACAGGCGTGAGCCACCGTGCCCAGCCCTCTTTTGGGTTTTTACAAAGGCTTCATTATGCATGGCTGGCTGATCAAAATCACTAGCCATTGATGGTCATCAACTCAAGCTTCAGCCTTCTACCCTCCCCAAAGGGTATTACCTTCTATACTGATTTTGTTGAGATTTTTCTATCAAAGGCATCCATTTCAGTTTTCCTTATTATTTTGTATTCTCCTTTTTATCTCAGTCTAGTTAAGGGTTTGTTAGTTTAGGAAAAATTTTTTAATCAACACTTAGTTTTGTTGATATTTTTCTACAGATTTTCTGTTCTCTATATGACTTACTCCTGCCCTGCCCTGATCTTGATTTTTTCCTTCCTTCTACTAACTTTGGGCTTAACTTGTTCTTCTCTTTCTCATTCCTCAGGGTAATGTTAGGCCATTCATTTGATATTTTTCTTTTTTCTTCATATAGATGTTTATCAATATAAACTTCTCTCTTACTACTGCTTTTGCTGCATCCCATAAGTTTTGGTACATTCTGTTTTCATGTTGTCTCAGGATACTTTTTGCTAAGTTGTGTTTTAATTTTCATGGGTCTCAATATGTTATTTAATTCCCTTTTGATTTCCTATTTGACCCAGTATTTGTTCAAGAGTATGTTACTCAGTTTCCACATATTTGTGAATTTTCACATTTTATTGCTGTTACTGATTTCTAGTCTGATTCCATTGTTGTCACAAAAGATACTTAGTGTAATTTGTTATCTTCTTAAATATGTTAAGGCTTGTTTTGGGACCTAACATATAATCTATCCTGCAAAGGGTTCAATGTGTGCTTGAGAAGAATGTGTGTTATATCTTAATGAATATACATTCATACAAAAATACATATTTTTTTAGTTTTTTGTCCTTTAACTTTTATAGTAGAATTAAAAGAGATTTACCATCATCATTATAGTGGTAAAATATACCGTTTTTTCCAATATTTACCTTTACCAATGAGTTTCATCCTTTTATTTCAACTTGAAAAATTCCCAATAGCATTTCTCGTAAGGCAGGTATGGTGATAAACTCCCTCAGCTTTTGATTGTCTGAGGAAGTCTTTATCTCTCTTTCATTTTTGAGAGGCATATTTGCCAGATATAGTATAGTTGATTGGTGTTTTGGTTTTTTTCTTTCACACTGTATATGTCATCCCATACTCTTCTGTCCTGCAAGGTTTTTGCTAAAATAAAATCTGCTAATAGTCTTATGGAATTCCTTTGTACATAACAAGCCACTATTCTCTCAATGCTTTCAAGATTCTCTCTGTTTTTAATTTTTGGCAATTTGATTATAATATATCTCAATGTAAGCCTTTTTTAATTCATTATATTTGTTGTCCACTGGGCTTCCTGGATCTGAATGTCTATTTTATCCCCCAGGCTTAGGAAATTTTTAGCCATTATTACTTTGAATAAGCTTACTATTTCTTTCTCTCTCACTTGTCCTTTAAGAACTTCCATAATGCATGTATTGGATTGCTTGATGATGTCCCATCAGTCCCTTAAGCTATCATCACTCTTTTTAATTCTTTTTTCTTTTTGCATGTCTGATTGGATGATTTCCAACTATCTGTCTTTGAGTTTGGTAATCTTTTCTTGCACATAACCTAGTCTTCCATTGAAACCCTCTATTAAAATTTTCAGTTCAGTTCTTATAGTCTTCAGCTCTATGACTTCTGTTAGTTTTTTTTTGTATTTCCTATCACTTTGTTGAAGTTCTTACTTTGTTCATACATAGCTCTCCTGACCTTGACACCATCTTTATGACCATTATTTTGAATTATCTGTGAGGTACATCACATATCCTTTATTTCTGGAGACTTATTTTGGTCTCTTTGTTTGGAACATATTTCCCTGTTTCTTCATTTTCCTTGATTCTCTGTGTTGGTTTCTGTGCATTAGATAAAACAGCCACCTCTCCCAGTCTTAACAGCCTGGGAAAGTCACAACATTATGGGTGCAGTCAAGACTTTTCCAGGGAGAAATTGTAAGCTGGGTGTTTTTGCCTGCTCACTCTGCACTAAGCCAGGAAGATTAGCTGCTGGAAGTACTCATACACTCTTTTAAAACCATGTCTTTTTCTCTGGCTATGAAGGATGCTAAGCCCCATTAGCTCCCAGAGTTAGGGGATATAAGAGCCAGTTCTTTGGGTGGGAGCTGTAAAAGCTGTGCTCAATGTGTGGAAGAACTCCTTCCAGGGATAGGCTGGACATTTAATTTTAATCCTATAGTGAGCTGAGGAAAGAAGACTCAGAAAGTGCCCTTAGCCTGGGCAACATGGTGAAACCCCATCTTCACAAAAAATACAAAAATTAGCCAGGTGTGGTGGCATGCACCTGTAGTCCCAGCTACTCAGGATGGGGAGGCTGAGGTGGGAGGATTGCTTCAGCCCAGGAGGTCGAGGCTGCAGTGAGCCAAGATTGTGCCACTGTACTCCACCCTGGGCAACAGAGAGAGACCCTGTCTCAAAACGAAAGAAAGAAATAAAAGAAAAAAGAAAGTGCCCTTGTGACCTTTTGGCCTCCCAGAGGATAATTAATTACCTACACTATTGGCTTTCAGGTGCATGCTAGTTAGAAACCCAACTCTCAGGCAGAAGCTAGGGAAGTGTGCAGTCAAAACTCTTCCAGGAACCTGAGTAACATAGTGAGACTTCGTCCCTACAAAAAAGTAAATAAAAATTGCCTGGGCATGGTGACCCATGCCTATAGTCCCAGCTACTTTGGAGGCTGAGGCAGGAGGATCACTTGAGCCAGGAAGATTGAGGCTGCAGTGACCCTGGGCAACAGAGCAAGATCCTGTCTCAAAAATAAAAAAATTTTTAAAAAGCCTCTTCCAGGGAGAAACTGGAGCTACACATTTTTGCCTACTTGTTCTGTGCTGCTATTACAGGAAGTGCTCACATGCTGATTTATAACTACTTTTTCTGTTCTCTCTAGTCCTCAAGGACTTGCAAATGATGAGTTCCATCTGCTTCCAGAGCCAGATGATTTAACAGCCAATCTCTTGGATGGCAACCATAAAAGCTGAGATGAGGCCAGATGAAGTGACTCACACCCATAATCCCAGCACTTTGGGAGGCCGAGGTGGAAGGATCACTTGATCCCAGGAGTTTGAGACTAGGCAACATAGTGAGACCCTAGGAGACTCTAGGAGTTTGAGCCTGGGCAACATAGTGAGACCCTTTCTCTACAAAATAAACAGTTGTTTTTTTTAATTAGCTGGGTATGGTAGCACAAATCTGTGGTCCTAACTACTGAAGAGGCTGAGATGATAGGATTACTTGGGCCCAGGAGGTCAAGGCTGCAGTGAGCCATGATTGTGCTACTGCACTCTAGCCTGGGTGATAGAATGAGACCCTATCTCAGAAGGAAGGAAGGAAGGAAGGAAGGAAGGAAGGAAGGAAGGAAGGAAGGAAGGAAGGGAAGGAAGGAAGGGAGGGGAGAAAAGGAGGAAGGCAGGAAGGGAAGGAAGGAAGGAAGGAGAGAGAGAGAAAGAAAGAGAGAGAGGGAGGGAGGAAGGGAAGGAAGGAAGGAAGGAAAGGAAGGAAGGGAGAGAAAGGAAGGAAGGAAAAGAGTTGAGATATTATATGTCCTCCAGACCCTTTACTCCTCAGAAAGAATCTGGGAGTTTAGGATTCACTCATAATTGCAAGCTATTGTGCGCAGGGTGAGGTTTGTGTCACAAGTGAGTTTCAACTTTTCACACCCATTTTGATATTTCAGTTTCTCGGTGTGTAGGAGTCTCTCAACTACGTTTTTGATTTCTCTCAGAAGAAATTGATCTAGGTATAGCTGTTTACTCAATGTGTCTGTGGAAAAAAGGGAAAGTCGGAAGCCCCTTATTCCACCTTCTCATTGACATCACGCCTATGGATTTTGATTTTGAATAACATAAGAATGACACAGAGCAAAGAAATAACATGATGAGTAATTAATATTTTAATATAGGATGAATTAAAATATGGAGAGACTTTATGATTGTATAATTATTTTTGAGGATCTACAATATAAATAAACATCGTGCTAGATGCATTAAGTGAACATTAGCATTTTTGTCCACCCAAAAGAGCTTAACTCATGTAGAAACAATTTGAGTACATCTGATATATGAGAATGGTACAGATTTGTGTGGAATACATAATAGATTAAAACAGAATATCCTCTATAATACTCTAGATCTTCTTTTTTTTTTTTTTTTTGAGACAGAGTCTCACTCTGTCCCCCTGGCTGGAGTGCCGTGGCTCAATCTCGGCTCATTGCAAACTCTGCTACCTGGATTCAAGAGATTCTTGTGCCTCAGAGTCCCAAGTAGCTGGGATTACAGGCATGTGCCACCACACCTGACTAATTTTTTATTTTTAGTAGAGACCAGTTTCACCACATTGGCCAGGCTGGTCTCGAACTCCTGGCCTCAAGTAACCCACCCGCCTAGGCCTCCCAAAGTGCCAGGATTATAGGCATGAGCCACCCCGCCCAGCCTCTAGACCATTCAATAGTAAATGATGTAGCAAAATTATCTTTTGACGATACTGAATTTTTATATCATTCAAGAGATATACAACTATTTTAAAATTTCAACAAACTCTTACAATATTGAAGACACATTTACCAAATGTAAATATCAAGATATCATCAAATACTTAATTGAAAACTTGAGTGGCTGCCATGTCTCTAAAAACACAGTAGAGGCTATATGCAATGTTCTTCATGAAACTCCTGATGAGCTGAGTGATGTCAGCAAGAGGACAGAATAAAAAATACCAGACTTCGTCCCCCAACAAAAAACAATTTGAAGCTACCAATAAATTAAAATAGTCCTGGGAGGGCTTAAGAGCCCCATTAAGAACCAGACACAACACAGTGATGCTAGAAAAGAGAAAAAACATGTTTCAGTTGGTAACTAGTCAGACATGAACAGGGCAGGAAAGGGCCGCCCCGCTCCCTACCGGGAATGTCAGGCGACCATTAGGTGATGGTCAGGCGGTTGTTAACTGTCTCTCTAAAATAATGATTGATGCAGCTGGCACCAGAAAAAGGCAGTCTTCCAGTAGATAGGAAAAACATGAAAATGATGATCAGTAGCTTCCCAGTGAGATTTCAGGAGTTGGGTAAGTGGGCTAACACATGCTCATAAGAGGCAAAATGATGGAGTTTAACTGCTCTATCACCTTCTAGGGACATTCAGCTGGTAAGAGAAGAATGCTTCAAGTGAGCATGCATACAACTCCAGTAAACACACTGGGTGCTCCCCTCCCAAGTGCTAGCAGGCCACTGCACATGTGGACAGCCCACCCCAAGGGAAGAATCAGGGAAGAAGGGAGGCAAGACCCCAGAAGTAAGCCAACAT
Organism: Pongo pygmaeus; assembly: GCF_028885625.2. NCBI lineage: Eukaryota > Metazoa > Chordata > Mammalia > Primates > Hominidae > Pongo > Pongo pygmaeus. The sequence continues at coordinate 15,554,914 of NC_072382.2, forward strand.
ATAAAACCCCAAGTCAAAAGGTCAAACCACACACTTGTCTTTCAAGTTGCCCACTTGGCCCTCTTCCAAGAGTAATTTCCTTTCTTTTATTCCTGCTTTAAAGCTTTTATTTTTTTTTGAGATGGAGTTTCGCTCCTGTTGCCCAGGCTGGAGTGCAATGGCGCAATCTCAGCTCACTACAACTTCCACCTCCCGGGTTCAAGCAATTCTCCTGCCTCAGCCTCCCAAGTAGCTGGGATTACAGGTGCCCACAACCATGCTCAGCTAATTTTTTATATTTTTAATAGAAACGGAGTTTCACTATGTTGGCCAGGCTGGTCTTGAACTCCTGACCTCAGGTGATATGGCTGCCTCGGCCTCCCAAAGTGCTGGGATTGCAGGCATGAGCCACCACGCCCAACCCTAAAGCTTTTTAATAAACTTTCACTCCTGCTCTAAAACTTGCCTCAGTCTCTCCTTCTGCCTTGTACCCCTCAGTTGAATTCGTTCTTCTGAGGAAAGAATTGAGGTTGCTGCAGACCCATACAGATTCACCACTGTTAACAAAGGCCCAGAAATGATTGCTGATGGTATTGGCTTAGCAGAGACATCTGGAGATGGCTAGAATCAAAAAGGAAGGGTAGGAGATATCTGTATCAGCCATGCAGTGGGTGCCATCGTGGTCCCCTATGGCCTGCTCTCTGGGGGACCCAAGTAGACTTTGCCATCTAGGAACTCAACAGTCTCTGTGACAGCCATAGACTATACACAACTTTCATAGTTGAGGACCCTGTAGCTATAGCCGTGTGTGTGTGTGTATGTGTGTGTGTGTGTGTGTGTGTGCGTGCGTGTGTGTGTGTGTAGTTATTGCCACCACAGATTCCCTGCACCCCACACAAAAGGAGGTGCTGTTGTATCATTCCAGGAACAAGGCTCCCACCTTCCCTCCAACCCCACGTATGTCCTAGACCTCAGAGCTACAGCTACTCTGTGTGCCCCATACTTCAGACCCCAGCTCCGTGGCCACTCTACATATACTCATGTTCCAGATGCTGACTCTGCAGCTGTTTTATGCGTACCCATGCTTCAGACCAAGCTCCATGGATTGTATCTATTTCTCTTTATTGGCATTTGGATGGCTACCAATTTTTTGCTATTATAAGTATCACTGTGATAAGCATGGTTATATATAATTCACTGTATGTAACTCATATTTTTCTTTAGGATTAAAATATTTTCAACCTCTAGATACACATTGGCAAATTGCATTTAAAAAACTTACTAATTTCTATTCCTGCAAGCTATTTACAAAGTGTTCACCTTATCATGGTCAACACTGAGCCGACTAGCTTGCTTTCTTTTTCTTTCCCTTTTCCTTTCTTCCTCTCTTCCCTCCCTCCTTCCTACTCTTTTTCTCCCTTCCTTCCTTCTTCCTTTCCTCCCTTCCTTCCCTCATCTCCTTCCCCTCTTTCCTTTCTTTTCTTTCATTCATTTGTCAACTTGATGGTTTACAATGTCAACTATTTATCTTGTTTACATTTCTTTATTAATTAAATTGATCTAATCACATACATTATAGCCATTCGCAATTTTTGTATATTTTTCTAAAGTGCTTAAAGAATTTTGCGACTGATTTTGAAGTCTGTATTTTATGTTAACACTCTAAAATGTGTGTAAAAATCATTTTGAAACTTTGTTAATTATTTTTATGTAAGTTTTATTATTATGGAATTCAGTAATCAAAATTTTGCTCTGTGACTTTTCCACTCTTATCATAAATTTTAAAATTTTATCCTGAAGTCATACAAATATCCATTCATATTTTGTTCCTGCTGCTTTATGATTTAAAATTTTACATGAAAACTATTTATTATTCTGGAATTTATTTTGTTGTATGCTATGCTACAAATCTTGAACTTTTCTACCAGTTGCTTTAGCACAATTTTTAAAATTATGTTTCCTTTTTCCATTGAATTGAGGTATCATCTTTATCACATACTAAACACACATTTACCCTAAGGTTTGATTATTGTTGGCTTCCTTTCATGTTCTATAAATTAGTCTGTATATTCCTACAATTGTTCCTACAATTCCACATTGTTTGCATCACTGGTATTTTATAACATTTGTATCATAATGTCATAATCTATTTTTTAGTTTTATTTTATTTTCGATTGACACATTACAATTGTATGCATTTATGGAGTACAATGTTATGTTTTGATACATGTATACAGAGTGTAATGAGCAAATCAAAGTAATTAGCATATCTGTTACCTTAAACAATTATTATTTGTGGTGGAAACATTCAAAATCCTCTCTACTAGCTATTTTGAAATATACAATACATTATTGTTAACTATAGTCACCCTACCGTGCAAAAGAACACCAGAACTTATTCCACCTATCTAACTGAAACCTTGTACCAATTGACCAATCTCTTCTCATCTTCCCCCACCATCCCCAGCCTCTGATAATCACTATTTTACTCACTTTCTATGAGATCAACTATTTAAAATCACTATTCTACTCTATTTCTATGATATCAACTTTTTTAAAATCACTATTCTACTCTATTTCTATGAGATCAACTTTTTTAGAGTCCATACATGAGTAAGATAATGCAGTATTTGTCTTTCTGTGCCTGGCTTAGTTCCCTTAACATAATGTCCCCAGGTTCACACGTGTTGTCACAAATGACTGGATTTTGTTCTTTTTATGACTGAATAATATTCCATTTTGTATATATACCATATACTCTTTATCCATTCATCCACTGATGGATACTTAGATTGATTCCATATCTTGGCTTTTGTGAGTAGTGCTATAATAATCACAAGAGTACAGGTATCTCCTCAACATACTGATTTCATTTCCTTTGGAAATATAGCCAGTAGTGAATCATATGATCATATGATCACTAATTTTTATATGTTGATTTTGTATCCCACAAAATCATATGCTGGATCATATGATAGTTCCATTTTTAATTGTTTGAGGAACCTCTATTCTGTTTTCCATAATGGCTATAATAATTTATATTCCCATTATGAGTGTGTAAAGGTTCCTTTTTCTCCACATCTTCATCTTTTGTTTTTTTTAAATAATAGCCACTCTAACGAGTGAGGTGATATCTAATAGTAGTTCTGATTTGCATTTCCCTGATGACTAGTGATGTCGAGCATTTTTTTCATATATCTGTTGGCCATTTGTATGTCTTCTTTTGAGAAATGTCTATGCAGGTCTTCTGTCCATTTTTAAATTAGGTTGGTTTTTTTCTGTTATTTAAGTTCCTTATATATCAGATGTATATTTTGGAAATATATTCTCCCATTCTGTAGGTTGTCTCTTCACTCTTGATCATTTCATTTGCTGTTTAGATGCTTTTTTCATTTGCTGTGATCCCATTTGTCTATTTTTGCTTTTGTTGCCCGTGCTTTTGAGGTTTTCTTTTAAAAAAAATTATTGTCCAGACAAAGGTCATGAAGCTTTTCCTCTAGGCCTTCTTCTAATAATTTTATATTCTCAGGGCTGACATGGAACTCTTTAATCTATCTTGAGTTGATTTTTTTATATGGTAAGAGATAAGGGTCTAATTTCATTCTTCTACATGTAGATATTGAGTTTTCCCAGCACCATTTATTGAAGAGACTATCCTTTTCTCAAAGTGTGTTCTTGGCACCTTTGTTGAAAATCAGTTGGCTGTAAATGTGTGGATTTATTTCTGGGTCTCATTCTGTTCCATTGGTCTATATTTCTGTTTATGCTAATACCATGCCATTTTGGTTACTATAGTTTTGTAACATATTTTAAAGTCAGGCAGTATGATGCCTTCAAAACTTTGTCCTTTCTGCTCAGGGTTGCTTTGGGTATTTGGAGCCTTTTGTGGTTCCATAAAAATTTTAGAATTCTTTTTTCTATTTCCATGAAGAATGTCATTGGTATTTTGATAGGAATTGCACTGAATTGGTAGATTGCTTTGGGAAGCACTGACATTTTAACAATATTAATTCTTCTAGTCCATAAAAATAAATGGAATATCTTTCCATTCATTTGTGTCTTCTTCAATTTCTTTCATCAGTATTTCATAGTTTTCATTGTAGATGTATTTCACCTCTTTGATTAAATTTATTCCTAAGCATTTTATTTTGTGCAGCTATTATAATTAGGATTGTTTTCTAGATTTCTATTTCAGATAGTTTTCCATTATCATACAGAAATGCTACTAATTTTTATATGTTGATTTTGTATCCCACAACTTTACTGAGTTTGTTTATTGGTTCCAGTGGTTTTTTGGTGGAGCCTCTAAGGTTTTATATATACAAGATCATGTCATCTACAAACACGTAAAATCTAACTTCTTTATTCCCACTTTGGATGACTTTTATTTCTTTCTCTTGCCAAACGGTTCTGGCTACAACTTCCAGTACTACGTTGAATAGAAGTGGTGAAAGTGGGCATCCTTGTCTTGTTCCACATCTTGAACGCTTTCAACATTCCCCCATTCAGTATGATGTTAGCTGTGGGTTTGTCAAATATGGCCTTTATTGTGTTGAGTTATATTTTTTCTATACCTAATTTGTTATCAGTAAGAGATGTTGGATTTTGTTGAATCCTTTCCTGCATCTGTTGAATTGGCCATATGGATTTTATTGTTCATTTTGTTAATGTAATATTTTACATTGATGATTTTATACACTGAACCATCCTTGCACTCCTGGGATGTATCCCACTTGATCATAATGAATATTTTTAATGTGCTGGTGAATTTGTATACTAGTATTTTGTTGAGGATTTTTGTATCTATTTTCATCCAGGTTATTGGCCTGTAGTTTTTTATTGTTGTGTCCTTGTCTGGTTTTGTAATTAGAGTAATGTGGGCTTCACAGAACAAATCTGAAAGAATTCCCTCCTCTTCAATTTTTTGAAATGGTTTCAGAAGAATTTTATTAATTCTTCTTTAAATGTTGGTAGAATTCAGCAGTAAGGCCATCAGGTCCTGGGCTTGTCCTTGATAGGAGACTTTTTATGACTGATTCAGTCTTCTTATTCAATATTGTTCTATTTGGATTTTATTTTTTTTATAGTTTAATCTTGGTAAGCTATATGTGCCCAGGAATGTATCCATTTTTCTAGGTTATCTAATTTATTAGCATATAATTGCTGATAATATTCTCTTATGATTCTTTGTATCCTCTGGTATCAGTTGTAATTTCTCCTTTTAACTTTTGATTTCATTTATTTGAATCTTTTCTCTTTTTCTTAGTCTAGATAAAGGTTTGTCAATTTTGTTCATCTTTTCAAAAAACTTTTGTTGATCTTTTGTATTTTTTTAGTCTCTATTTCATTATTTCTGCTCTGATGTTTATTATATCCTTCCTTCTATTCATTTTTTTTTCCTTCTACTCATTTTTGGTTTAGTTTGTTCTCTTCTAGTTCCTTGAGGCGCAACATTAGGGTTAGGCAGCATGTAGTTGGGTTTTATATAGATAGATAGATAGATAGATATAGATGTAGATATAGATTCAGCCATTTTATGTGTTTTAATTGGAAAGTTTAATTCTTTCACATTCAGGTAATTATTGCTAGGTAAGAACTTATTACTGTCATTTTGTTAATTGTTTTCTAGTTTGTATTGCATATCTTTTCTTTCTTCCTTTCTTACTGTCTTCCTTTGTGGTTAAGTGTTTCTCCCTGGCAGTCTGTTTTGATTCCTTTTTATTTTTAGTATATTGATCATAGGTTTTTGTTTTGTGGTTACCATAAGGTTTACAAAAACATATTCATAACATGTTATACTAAACAGATAACAACTTTGATTACTGATGTCACAATTTACATAATTTTATATTGCAAATCCCTTAAAAAGCATTTTAGTTATTATTATTTTGAGACAAGGTCTCACTCTGTTGCCCAGGCTAGAGTGTAGCAGCACAATCTCGGCTCACTGCAACCTCTGCCTCTCAGGCTCAAGTGATCCTGCCACCTCTGCCTCCTGAGTAGCTGGGACTACAGGCATGTGCCACCATGCCCAGCTAATTTTTATATTTATTATTTTTAAAGTCTTAGATTTTACCCTTAATACTAAGGATATAAGTGGTCCCCCTGCCATTACACTATCAGAATGTTCTGAATTTTACTATATATTTACTTTTACCAGTGAGTTTTGTACTTTTAGATGTTTTCATGTTACTCATTAGCTCCTTTCATTTCAGTTTGAAGAACTCCCTTTAACATTTTTTGTAAGGCAGGCCTAGTAGTGATGAACTTCCTCAACTTTTGTTTGTTTGGGTAAGTTTTTATTTTTCCTTCATTTCTGAAGGACAGCTTTGCTGGGTACACTATTGTCAGTGGACAGGGTTTTTTTTTTCCTTTAGTACTTTGAATATATCATCCTACTCTCTCCTGGCCTACCAGGTTTCTGCTGAGAAGTCTGCTGCTAAGTGTACTGCAAAAGTCCCTTTTATGTTGTTATTTTCTCTTGCTGATTTCAGCATCCTCTCTTTGTCATTTACCTTTGACAATTTTATTATAATACGTCTTAAGGTGGTCTTATTTTGATTAAATTTGATTGGTGACCTATGACTTTCTCGTACCTGGATAATTGTATCTTTCTCTAGGTTTGGAAAGTTTTCTGCTATTATTTCTTTAAATAAGTTTCTTACTCCTTTATCTTTCTCTACTTCCCCTTGAACTCCAATGACCCATACATTAGCTCTTTTGATGTTATCCTATAAATCCCATAAGCTTTCTTCATTCCTTTTCATTATTTTTTCTTGTTTCTTCCATGACAGTATATTTTCTGAAGGGGTGGACTGCCCCTCCACAACCTGTGGGTGTTTCTCATCAAGTGGGAAGAGAGACTGAGAAAAGAAATAAGACACAGAGACAAAGTATAGAGAAAGAAAAGTGGGCCCAGGGGACCGGCGCTCAGCATACGGAGGACCCGCACTGGCACTGGTCTCTGAGTTCCCTCAATATTTATTGATTACTATCTCTGCCATCTCGGAGAGGGGGATACAGCAGGATATAGGGTAATGGTGGGGAGAGGGTCAGCAGGAAAACGTGTGAGTGAAGATCTCTGTGTCATAAATAAGTTTAAGGAAAGGTGCTGTGCCTTGATGTGCACGTAGGCCAGATTTCTGCTTGACTTTACACAAACATCTTGGTGCATTAAAGAGCAGTATTGCCGCTAGCATGTCTCACCTCCAGCCAGAAGGCAGTTTTCTCCTATCTCAGTAAACAGAACATACAATCAGGTTTTACACCAAGATATTCCATTCCCAGGGAGAAGCAGGAGACAGATGCCTTCCTCTTATCTCAACTGCAAAGAGGCCTTCCTCTTTTACTAATCCTCCTCAGCACAGACCCTTTATGGGTGTCGGGCTGCGGGACGTTCAGGTCTTTCCCTTCCCACCAGGCCATATCTCAGGCTATCACATGGGGAGAAACCCTGGACAATACCTGGCTTTCCTAGGCAGAGGTCCCTGCAGCCTTCCACAGTGTATTGTGTCCCTGGGTACTCGAGACTAGAGAATGGTAATGACTTTTACCAAGCATACTGCCTTTAAGCACTTTTTTAACAAAGCACATCCTGCACAGCCCTAAATCCATTAAACCTTGAGTCAACACAGCACATGTCTCTGCAAGCAAAGGGTTGGGGCTAGGGTTACAGATTAACAGCATCTCAAGGCAGAAGAATTTCTCTTAGTACAGAACAAAATAGAGTCTCTTATGTTTACTTTTTTCTACATAGACACAGTAACAGTCTGATCCCTCTTTTCCCCACATTTTCAAATAACCTACCTTCGAGTTCACAGATTCTTTCCTCTGCTTGATTAATTCTGCTATTGATGCTCTCTACTAATATTTTTTAATATTCATTGTATTTTTTAGCTCCTAGACTTCTGGTTTTTTTTTTAATTGCAATATCTCTGTTAAATTTCTCTGGTAAATTTTTGAATTGTTTCTCTGTTTTCTTGAAGTTCCCTTTAGGGTCAGTCACTGGCATCTTATTTTGTTTGGTGAGGTCAAATTTCCCCGCTTACTCTGGATGCTTGCAGATGTGCGTCAATGTCTGTGTATTAGGTATTTATTCTAGTCTTTGCATTCTGGCTTTGTGCCTGTTTTACTTCAATAGGCCTGTCTAGAAGTTCTAAGCAGCGTGACTTGTGTTTCCCAAGCCTGTGGCTGTTGCAGCCACTTCAGCACTAGAGGGAGCCCTAAGCCCAGGTTCATCATAAGTTTTGCAAGGGCTTTGAGGTTGACACAGCACCCCAGCCAGGATGGACCTGAGGAAGATTGAAGGAAGGTACCTAGGCTGTATAGATAAGCTAGCCAGGGACCCAAGCCCAGAAGCCTGTCCCAGTGGCCTGGACAGACACCCCTCCCAGCAGTTCCCTGCACAGGCAGAACAGTACCCACATGTGGAAAGAGGGGCTGGAGCTGAGACTGGGCCCACTCAAGGGCCCCCATGGAACAGAGGTCAGCAAATCCATCCCATTGGCTTAGATGGGTGTGGGGCCAGACTTGAGACTGGGTCTCAGAATCTGCTGTTGGACAGAGACTGGAAAGCCCATTGCAAAGGCTCGGATGAATGGGTAACTCCTGTGAGATATGCGCAACTTTCCCTTTGGGAAGCAATTTCCCAGCAATAGTACTAAGCTGGGACCACAGCTGAGGAGGGGTGGAGCTGAGCCACAAGGCAACTTTCAGGTCCAAGCTGCCAAGACCAATGTCAGCAGGCAGATGAGCCTTCCCTGCTGAGGCACTGGTGTGCATGATTCTTCCTGAACCCCCTGGCAGATGGTTTTGGTGGTAGCCTCAAGGCCAGTAGGGGCTGTTGCCAAGCCCCTTGGGGAATGAGGCTGTTTCCCCAGGCTTGAATCTGGGAGCACAGTTGATGGGTCTGCCAACTGGGTATGGGTCTGCACTCTCAAAATCACCCTCCTAGGTCTTAGGCTCCATCAGGCTTCCACAACTTTCTACCTGAATCCTGAGGCTTCCACAAAGAGACCTTTGTCTGGATGGGTGAAGAATTCTTATTGTTGGGGGATAAAAGCAGGTGACCTCCTATACCACCATCTTGCTGACATCATTCCAACACTAGAATCTATTTATCTGTCCAGAAAATTTCCCATGATTAAAAGGTCTGTTGTTCTTCTTCAAGTAGGCTGTGGTGGTTCTATAAAATATGTCCACAAATTCTTTGAAACTCCTCCCTTTACACAGTGGAGCCTAATTCCTCTCCCGTTGAGTATGGGCTATACTTAGTAACTTATTTCTAGTACATAGAATGTGGCAGAAGTGACAGTGTGTGACTTCTGAGGGTGGGTCATAAAAGATATTGTGGCTTTAGCTTCTACCTCAGATTACTCACTGTAAAAGAAGCTACCATGTCCTGAGGACAATCAAGAAGCCCTATGGAGATGTTAATGTAGCAAGGAACTGAGATCTCCTATGAACAGCCAGAGAGGAACTGACACCTCTTGCCAACAGCCATGTAAGCGAACCATCTTGAGCACAGATTCTCCAATGCTAGTCAAGACTTCAGGTGTCTGGAGTCTCAGCCAACATTCTGACTGTAATTTCCTGAAACACTCTGAGCCAGAACCACCTAGCTAAGCTGCTCCCAGTTCCTGATCCCCAAAATCTTTGTGAGATAATAACTTATTTTTGTTTTAAGTGCTTGTATTAGTCCATTTTCACACTCCTATAAAGAACTGCCCGGGACTGGGTTAATTTATAAAGTAAAGAGGTTCAATTGACTCACAGTTCTGCATGGCTGGGGAGGCCTCAAGAAACTTACAATCATGGCGGAATGTGAAGGGGAAGCAACACACCTCCTTCACAAGGTGGTGGGACTCAGAATGAATGCAGGAGGAACTACTAAACACATAAAACCATCAGATCTTGTGAGAACTCACTTATTATGATGAGAACAGCATGAGGGAAACCACCCCCATTATTCAATTACCTCCAGCTGTTCTCTCCCTTGACATGTGGGGATTACGGGGATTAAAATTCAAGATGAGATTTTGGGTGGGGATACAACCAAACCATATCACTGCTAAATTTTAGGGTAGTTTTGTATGCAGCAATATATAATTAACAGCATGTTAGTGAACATAGCCCCAGTTGTCTTGGGAGTTACTGAAACGAACACAGAAACCACTGACATAGTTCACCTAGTGACATCTTCATTTTTCATCTCTAAGCAGCACATAAAACACAAACTTAAACCTTAAAATTTTTTCTCATTATACTACCAGAAATCATTTTTTATACCCCAATGACTCATACATACCACATACATACCATAGGCTAAAAAATGGTTCCCCAAATTTTTCCATGTCCTAATTCCAAGAACCTGTGAATATATTATTTTACATGGTAAAAGGGATTTGGTAGATATGATTAAATTAAGAATCCTGAGATGGGGAGATTATCCTGTATTATCCAGGTGCACACAATGTTATCACAGGATCTTTATAACAAAGGAGCAGGAGAATGGAAGAGAAAAGTATGACAACAAAAGCAGAGAGAGAAAGAGTTTGGAAGATTTATGCTGCTGACTTTGAAAATGTAGGATAGGGCTACAAGCCAAGAAATGCAAGCAGCTTCTGGAAGCTAAAAACAAACAACAAAAAACAAATTCTCCCTAGTGGCCTCAAGGAAGAAATGTAGTTCTGTAACCCATTTTAAACTTCTGACCTATAGAAATATAATTTTGTTACAGAAACAATAACAACCTAACACCTCATTTTATTATACTTCACAGATAATTGTGTTTTTTACAAATCAAAAAATTTTGGCAACCCTACATTAAGCAGGTCTATCAGCACCATTTTCTCAACAGCATGTGTTCACTTCATGTCTCTGTCTCAGATTTGGTAATTCTCACAATATTTCAAGATTTTTATTATATCTATTATAGTGATCAGTGATCAGTGATATTTAATGTTACTATTTTAATTGTTTTGGGGCACCAGGGACTGCATCCTTATAAGACGGTGAACTTACTAAGTGTTGTGTGTGTTCCACTGACTAGCTGTTCCCTCATCTTTCTCCCTCTCTTTGGGCCTCCCTATTCCCTGCGACACAACTATATTGAAATTAGGCCAATTAATAACCTCACAGTCACCTTTAAGTGTTCAAGTGAAAGAAAGAGTCACACATCTCTCACTGTAAATCAAAAGGCTAGAAATGATTAAGCTTAGTGAGGAAGGCATGTCAAAAGCAAGATGGGCCAAAAACTAGGCCTTTGGGCCAAGAAGTTAGCCAAGTTGTGAATGCAAAGGAAAAGCTCTTGAAAGGATTTTAAAATGCTACTCCAGTGAACATACAAATGGTAGGAAAGTAAAACAGCATTACTGCTGTTATGCAGAAAGTTTTAGTGGTCTGGATAAAAGATCAAACTAGCCACAACATTCCCTTAAGCCAGAGCCTAATCCAGACACCCTAACTCTCTCAATTCTATGAAGGTGGAGAGAGGTGAGGAAGCTGCAGAAGAAAAGTTTGAAGCTAGCAGAGCTTGGTTCATGAGGTTTAAGGAAAGAAGCCATCTCCATAACATAAAAGTACACGGTAAAGCAGCAAGTGCTTGATGTAAAAGCTCCAGCAAGTCATTCAGAAGATCTAGCTTCATCATTGATGAAGGAGGCTACATCAAACAACAGATTTTCAGTGCAAACAAAATGGCCTTATATTATTGGAAGAAGATACCATCTAGGACTTTCAACGCCTAGGTTCAAAGCTTCAAAGGGCAGGCTGACTCCCTTGTCAGAGGCTAGTGCAGCTGGTGACTTTAAGTTGAAATCAATGCTTATTTGTCATTCTAAAAAATCTTAGGGCCCTTAAGAATTATGCTAAATCTACCCGGCCTGTGCTCTGTAAATGAAACAATAAAGCCTGGATAGCAACAGCACATCCATTTACAGCATGATTTACTGAATATTTAAAGCCTACTGCTGAAACCTACTACTCAAAAAAAAAAAAAAAACTGGTTTATTTTAAAATATTACTGCTCATTGACAATGCAGCTGGTCACCCAAGAACGCTGATGGAGATGTACAAGATTAGTAGTTTTCAGGCCTGCTAACAGAACATCCATTCTGCAGCCCACACAGCAATTTCAACTTTCAAGTCTTAATATTTCAGAAATACATTTTGTAAGGCTATAGCTGTCATAGATAATGATGCCTTTGATGGATCTGGGCAAAGGAAATTGAAAACCTTCTGGATACTTCTGGATGACTAGATAAAGGAAAAGAACAAAACAAAACAAAACAAGACAAAAAAACCTGGAAAGGATTTACCATCCTAAACGCCATTAAGAACATTTGTGAGGCCAGGTATGGGCAGTGTGGCAAAGCTCTGTCCCTACAAAAAATACGAAAATTAGCCAGGCATGATGGTGCCTGCCTATAGCCCCAGCTACTTGGGAGGCTGAGATGGGAGAATGGCTTGAGCCCAGGAGGTGGAGGTTACAGTGAGTCGAGATCGTGCCACTGCACTTGTCTGCCCCCCGCCCGCAAAAAGAACATTTGTGAGTCATAGGAAGGGGTCAAAGTATCAACATTGTCATGGAAAAACTTAAACTGCATTTGTCCTCTGCTCTCACACCACAACAATCAACACAGAAGACTTCTGTGACCAAATATATGGGGGATTTTCCCCACCAACAAGCAGTGGAGACCAGCTGGGTATCCTCCAATTCGATTCTGACACTACCTGGAGATATGTCAGTTCCCACAGGTAAAGGGCTCAGTCCCCAAGATTACTCCCTCCTCCCCCCAGACACCAGTTGCAAGTCCAGGTCTCTGGAACTTCTGACCAACCAGCTTCAAGTTGAGGTTCCTATGACCCCCTCTTTGGGTTCAATAATTTGCTGGAGTGGCTCACAGAACTAAGGAAACACTTACATTTACCAGTTTATTATAAAGGATATCACGAAGGATCCAGATGAAGAGATGCATAGGGAGAGGTATGGAGGAAGGGACACAGCTCCCATGCCCTCCCCGGGTAGCCATTCCCCAGAAACCTCCACTTGTTCAGCTATCAGGAAGCTGTCCTCTTGGATTTTTATGGAAGCTTCCTTACATCAGCATTCCTTCCCCCAGGCCATGGGTTGGGACCCTCTCTGAAATAAGTCTTATGATCCACAATTATAAAAGCAGAAGATTAAAGTCCTGCTTTGGGGTAGGTGAAAGGAAGGCAGGTAAAAGGAAGGCAAGAGAAGGTCAAAGAGATTCTGTTTCCTGTGTATGAAAACCTATATGTATATATATTTCATAACACTACAAACATTAACAGGGCTTTGGAAGAAGTTGATTCCAACCCTCATGGATGACTTTGAGAGGTTCAAGACTTCAGTGGAGGAAGTCACTGCAGGTGTGGTGGAAATACCAAGAGAAATAGAATTAGAAGTGGAGCCTGAAGATGTGACTGAATTCCTGCAATCTCATGATTAAACTTTTAACAGGTAAGGAGGTGCTTCTTATGCATGAGAAAAGAGTTTGCTTAAGATAGAATCTTCTCCTGGTGAAGATGCTGTGAACACTGCTGAAATGATAATAAAGGATTTAGAGTATTATACAAGCTTAGTTGATAAAGCAGTGTTTGAGAGAATTGCCTCCAATTTTGAAAGTTCTACTTCGTGGGTAAAATGCCAAACAGCACCGCATGCTACAGAGAAACTTTTCCGTCATGAAAGGAAAAGTCAATCGAGATGGCTTACTTCCTTGTCTTATTTTAAGAAATTGCCATAGCCACCCCAGCCTTCAGCAACCACTGCCTTTATCAGTAAGCAGCTATCAACATCGAGGCAAGACCCTCCATCAGGAAAAAGATTAAAATTCGCTAAAGGCTCAGATGATCATTAGCATTTTTAGCAATAAAGCATTTTTTAATTAAGGTATGTACATTGAGTTTTTAAAGACATACTGCTATTGCACAGTAGGCTATAATATAAATATCACTTCTCACCATTTTACATAATAGATTCTCGATAAATACGTATTGAGTTGAATCCCCTGCAAAAAAAAAAAGTTTAATAGTTTGCCAAAGTATAACTTTCAAAAAGCTAAATAAAAATTATTATATTTCAATTATATTATGAGCTTGTGTCAAAATATTTATCTTATTAATGAAAAGAAACAGCAAGGTGGTGAAGCCGATTCAAAGGAGGATACAAGAAACTATGAACTATATAGAGTGGGGGAAAATGCTGAATTAAGACTCAAAAGTTAAATATAATATTGGTTAATGTCCTGTATGGCAATAAAACTGTCTCCTTTGAGATGATCTTACCCACCAAAATGAAATTATCTTCACTGGACAAAAATAATTTGCAACTTGTTAATCTTCTATAAACTAATATCTAACTTTACTGAGTCTGGGATCTCATTAATTAATAATAAACACTAAGTCAAACAAGGTTACCTCTCTGTAGAACTTTAAATGACCTTTAGGCAGGCTTGTTAGATAACGCTCTTATTACAACATTACAAGGCACACAACAATCCTTTTTCCTTATTTCCAAGTTTTGTATAATTTTTCTAAACGGACACATGCCCACTATCTATTAGTGAGCAATAAACTACTCTAAAACTTTGTGGTTGAAATGTACATATATATATAGCCACATGTGGTGGCACATGCCTGAAGGCTTGGCTACTGGGGAGGCTGAGGTGGGGGAATGGCTTAAGCCCAGGAGTTTGAGGTAGCAGTGGGCTATGATTGCACCATTGCACTGCAGCCTGTCTCAAAAAACAACAAACAAACAAAACAAACATATAATTTGTGGCTAAAAACTACAACCATTGTATTTTATATATATATACAATAAAGTATCATATATATATATAAAAAATACTTCTATGGGCCAGGAATTTGGGAGAAGCTTTGCTGAGTGATTCTTCTGCTCTTTATGGCATGGAATGGAGTCACAGTGTTTGGCTGGTAGCTGAGCAGGTGTGAAGAGTCCAAGACAGCTTCATTCACATACCTGGTGTCTTGACTGGGATGGTTAATAAGCTAAATACAGCTGGACCCACCTTCCTCTTTATGTAATTTCAGGGTCCTTCCATGTGATCTCTTCAGCAAAGCAGCCGGGTATTTTACATGGACTTACACTGCCAATCTTCTTAAAGGTGACCCAGAACTGGCAGAGCATCTCCACTTCCATATTCCATTAGTCAAAGCAGTCATAGCCCAGTCCAGATTCAATGAAAAGGGAACATAGATCCACCTCCTAATGGGAGAAGTAGCAGGGTGTGCTGGTTTGCACCTGTAATCCCAGCTATGCAGGAGACTGAGGCCAGGAGTTTGAGACCAGCCTGGGCAACATAGTGAGACCCTGTCTTTACAAAAATAAAAAATAAATAAGCTGGGTATAGTGGTGTGTGCCTGTAGCCCCAGCTATTCAGAAGGATGAGGCAAGAAAATCACTTGAACCCAGGTGTTTGAGGCTGCTGTGAACTATAATCACACCATTGCACTACAACCTGGGCAACAGAGTGAGACCCCATCTCTGAAAAGTAAATAATAAAAACTAATCAGTTAATTATTAAATGGGAGAACTGTCAAAGAATTTGTGGCCATGTTTAGTCCATCACAAATTTTGCCTTGTAAACAGTTATTTTCATTATATGGGTAATTCTTTTCCCCTAAGATGTGTTGCACTAAGGGTTCCCATTACTTTCTGGGAGGTTTGTCATAACTTTTTTCATTACATGAGAAATGACCCTGGGTGCAGCCCCCTACTCTTTTCTCCCTCTATAACCCTGCAAGTACTAATGGACAATGTGGGGTTTCAAAGTGTAGTCACAGAACTAGTAGCATCGGCATAATCTGGCAACTTGTTACAAATGCAAATTCTCAGGCCTGACTTCCCTCCTACTGAATGTGAAACTCTGGGGATGAGGCCCAGTCGTCTATGTTTTAACAAGCCATCTTGGCAATTCTAAATGCATGCTAAAGTTTGGAATCAGTGTTTTAGAGATGTAAGTTACTTGATGAAAATATCTGAAACCAGTCTCACAAGAAAGTAAATTGTATGTCATGTTTTTTTACATTTAGAAAAGAAACAGGCCAGGTGTGGTGGCTCACGCCTGTAATCCCAGCACTTTGGGAGGCTGAGACAGGAGGAACGCATGAGACCAGGAGGTCGAAGCTCAGTGAGCTGTGATCATGCAACCACACTCCAGCCCAAGTAACTTGCCTGGTTTAAAAAAAAAAAAAAAAGTAAAAAAGAAACAATGTATACCCTGTAAATACTATAATGGCTTACAGAACCTCCAGAAAGCACAGATGATGCCAAAGAAAGCTGGTGTGGTGGCTTTCTCTAATTGATGGCCTTCCTCAGCTGTCAATAACCTTTCCTATGTACTTGGCATACAGGAGACACCTCCCTTCTCCCACCCACTCAAGAGACACTTCCCAGAAACATCATACTTTATGTCTAAAGAATCACTTGTGAAAAGAACTTGTACCTTCTCCATCTTAATAATGGGCCTATTAGCAGCTCAAAAAAACCTATATATATATATATAGTTTTTTTTGAGATGGAGTCTCCCTCTGTTGCCCAGGCTGGAGTGCAGTGGTGTGATCTCAGTTCATCACAACCTCCACCTCCCGGGTTCAAGCAATTCTCCTGCCTTAGCCTCCCGAGTAGCTGGGACTACAGGTGGGTGCCACCATGCCTGGCTAATTTTTGTATTTTTAGTATTTTGTATTTTTAGTAGAGACGGGGTTTCACCGTGTTAACCAGGATGGTCTCGATCTCCTGACCTCGTGATCCGCTGGCCTCGGCCTCCCAAAGTGCTAGGATTACAGGCGTGAACCACCAGCGCCCGCCTAAAAATACATTATTCTTTTAAAGGGACTTTTAATCTCCCTCACAGACAGGTGTTGTATAAGACGAAATGGGAAATTTTATTGATCCTGTCTATGACATCTTGTTTTCTGCTCCTTTAATTCCTGCTCTACAGCATTTCTTTCCTTGTACTTTCTTTGGGTTTATTTTATAGCTAATTTATATTCAGCCTTCTCTATTTTCGTCCTCAGTCTCCCAAGTAGCTGCTGGGACTACAGGCACAGGTGCACACCACCACCACCAGAAATAATGCAGAGCAGCTAATAAAACAACTAACCCAGCTAATTTTTGTGCTTTTTGTAGAGACGCGGTTTCGCCATGTTGCGTAGGCTGGTCTCCAACTCCTGAGCTCAAGCAATCCACCCACCACGGCCTCCCAAAGTTCTGGGATTACATGCATGAGCCATCACACCCAGCCCCTATTTTCTTATATAAACTGTTTTGTCAGTGTCCTAAAAGTTTTGATACATTAATACACTTATCACTCAGTTGTAAATATTTTCTGCTTTCCATTACTTAGTCATTGAATTAGAGGGTTTTTTTGGTTTTTTTTTTTTTTGGTTTTTTTTTTTAAAGACAGTCTCACTCTGTCACCCAGGCTACAGTGCAGTGGCGCGATCTCGGCTCACCTCAAGCTCTGCCTCCTGGGTTCACCCCATTCTCCTGCCTCAGCCTCCCGAGCAGCTGGGACTACAGGCGCCCGCCACCACGCCCGGCTAATTTTTTTGTATTTTTAGTATTTTTAGTAGAGACAGGGTTTCGCCGTGTTAGCCAGGATGGTTTCGATCTCCTGACCTCGTGATCCGCCCGCCTCAGCCTCCCAAAGTGCTGGGATTACAGGCGTGAGCCACTGCGCCAGGACTTTTTTTTTTTTTTTAATTTCTGAAAATTTAAGACTTTTTTCCTAATCTGTTTTTACTATTGATATCTTACATAATGATCAGAAAACATGATCTGCAAGATCAGGGATCAGCAAACTCTGCAAAGGGCCAAATAGTAAATATGTTACACTTTACAGGCCACACTGTATCCATTGTAACCACTCAACTCTGATTTTAAAGCAACCAAAGACAATATGTAAATAAATAAGGTTGGCTGTATTCCAATAAAGCTTGCCTTACAAAAACAGGTGGCTGGCCAGATTGGACTGTGGGCCATAGTCTGCTAACCCTTGATCTACATGGCACCAAGTATTTCGCAATTATTAAGATGTACTGCTACTTAGTTTTCTTGTTTGTTTGTTTTTTTGTTTTTGAGACGGAGTCTCTGCTCTGTCACCCATGCTAGAGTGCAGTGGCGCGATCTCGGCTCATTGCAAGCTCCGCCTCCCGGGTTCACACCATTCTCCTGCCTCAGCCTCCCGAGTAGCTGGGACTACAGTCGCCCGCCACCACGCCCGGCTAATTTTTTGTATTTTTAGTAGAGACGGGGTTTCACCGTGTTAGCCAGGATGGTCTAGATCTCCTTGACCTTGTGATCCGCCCACCTCGGCCTCCCAAAGTGCTGGGATTACAGGCGTGAGCCACCGCGCCTGGCCTGTTACTTAGTATTTGATGTTTTATAATGTTCCATGCATGCTTGAAAACCAATAAATCGTCTTGTCCCTAGCCTGCTCCACTTCTTTGAAGTTCAGGCCTGGCCCATGTCAACATTTGCTTTTGTTATTTTGGCACAGTGATTAAGACACTGGGTTTTTAATAATCAGACAAATCTCAGCTGCTAGCTTTGCCACTTGCCATTGGGTGGTTGGAGGCAAATTTAATGTCGCTAATCCTCAGGTTCCTCAACTGTAAACTGAGAAAATAACAGTACCTACCTCATGGGGGGCACATAAGGAAGGATTCAATGAGATAATCCATTTTATAAAGCGCCTAGCAGAGTCCCAGGCAGCCTTCAATCGTTAGTAGTAGTGTTACCATCATGAGGCAGGTGTAATTATACCCATTTTACAAGAAACTAAGGCTCAGAGAGGTTTAGGTAAGTTGCCCAAAGTTTCCTAGCCAGTGGCAAAGCACAAGCTCCCACCCAGAACTTTTCTTTACAAATTCAGCGTTTCCGATACTCAAACTGAACCAGACACAGTAACATTTAGGGGATTTACTGTATGCCATTCTGAGGCGAGGCTGCATTTTAAGACGCCCAGGGAAGAAACGGATTGCGAAACCCACAAGAATTCATTCTTTGTGGTGCAAGTTTTGTCTGAAGGGAAAGGGGCAAAAAGGGCATGGAACGTGCTAGAGGTAACAAACCGCCCAACAGAATTCTGCAACCAGGGGACCGAAGCTTCTAAGCTGGACACATTCCTCTCTGGGTTCGATCCTCTAAGGAAGTGGCGTCACCCAGCGGCGCATCCCGGCCCGAAGACCCTGCTGCTGCGTGGCCAGCGGCCCACGGCCGTGCGGCCCTTCGAGGCTCTGCAGCTCCTCGCGCCTAATGAGCCTGGCGCTTAAAAATACCACTTTAGTTAAACCTCCCGGAACCTGTCTTCAGCATTTCAAACAAAAAAACAAAAAAAACGGGCGCCGTCATCACTTTGAGCCACATAAATCACAGCCCTGACCTGCTGTGGATTCAGCAGGCGACGAGCCGCTGAAAGTGGCGACGAAGTCCGCCCCTTTCGAAGACCAGCAACTTTCCATTCTTTTTTCCCTGCGCAAGGAGCAAATCGCAACGGGGAGACCTCCAAGCAGCCTGAGGAGCGAGTCGGACGTTGGAAAAACAGCCCGGGAATCTCATGTTTCCCAGCCCAGACTAAGCGCAGGATTCTTCAGAGCCACATCCTGTGACAATCACAAGGGTTTTCTCCGCCCCGCGGGTGACGGAGAACTCGTGACCGGCCCCTCAGCTCTAAGCCGAGCGCCTAGAGGGCGCGGAGAAAGAGGGGGCGGAGCTGCAAGCCCAGATCACCAGGCAGCCGAAGACAGGCAGCGCGTGCGCAGTCTCTCGCTACGGGACCTCCTTCCCGCCGCTGAGACTAGGAAGCGGGACGCCAAATCTGTCCCTGCGCAGCCGCCGCCGCCGGGCGCCGAGCGGGGTGGCCGCCCTGCCTGAGGCGCGCCTGCGCACGTCCCCACGCACGCTCCGGCGTACGGCGGCGGCCAGGGGTCGCGAGCCGGTGGAGGACCCGCGCGCGGAGGAGCCGAGGAGTCAGCGCGTTTTCCCTCCCTCCCCCTTTCCCCTCCCCGCTCCCTGCCCCCCTCCCCAAGAATGTTCCGCTACGAGGTGAGCTGTTGCGACCGGAAGTGACCCCTCCCTCTCTCCCGCGCCCCTCTCCCTCACTCTCTCTCCGCGCGCCGGTCCCGTGTTCCTGCGGGGCAGGGGGCGGGCTGCGGGAGTGGCAGGACTTAGCTGGACGCGACTGGCCTGGGGTCGCGGGTCTAATCCTAGGGCTGGGAGCTGGCTTCAGGGGTCGAGACAGTCCCATTAGTCGCCGCTGGGGAAAGTTGGCCTCCGTTTTGGGGTGGGGAGGGCCCGTTAAGTGCTGTAACCAGACCACACCCCCGCCCCCATCCCTAGAGGAGCCATAGAGGGTAGAGCACTGCATCTACCCGGGTGCTTTTCTTAAGTAGGAGTCACCCGGGAATTCCCAGAGCCGAGTTTCCCGCCCTGGACCCAGAACCACCCCCGACCCACCTCCACTCGAATTACACTGACACACACCCCATTCACACAGGCTACCTTCAGGTGAAGGGGGCCTGGGCTTGCCGTTGGACTAGGGCCCCAGCCCGTTTAGTAAAGAGGGCTCCGAGTTGGGAGGGGGGCGTGTCCTGCAGAAGTTCCTTCTGGGCTAGTGCTGGGAGATGTGGGTTTGGTGAAGGTCCCGGGAATGTAGCAATAGCAACAGACAGTACTGACCCTGTCACCAACTCACTGTGACCTTGAGTGACTCCTAATCTCTGGACGTAAACTTTCTGGATTTGTAGCACAAAAGAACTGATGTAAATGATCCTTACGAATTTTTAATTTAAAAAAGCAGTGATTTGGTAAAGTAGATATTTTTGATTTGGAAGGGAGTACTGCTGGAAGTTGCCTCTGATAAGAAGGCAGTGGCATGCCTATTGGCATGAGTTTGGAAGGGCTCTGGGGTGAGAATAATGCCCTTTGACCTAATCTTTCCTTTGTAAACAGGGTAGCTAAGAGGTAGCCAGGCAAGGTGTATCACAAACGTACCTACTGATAGAATATGGAATTCTGATTCTGAATTTTTGAAAATTGAAGACAAGTATACTTGATAGGAATGATCCAAGACCAAACCGAAAGGAAAACTTGGAGAATAAATCAGTTGAGTAAAATTGAAGTGAAGGGGGAAAATAGAACACACCTAGGATGTGACCTCTAGCCTTTGTTCGATAGTCTGTAATCTTTGCCCACTTTGATCATCACAACTCTCTGCCATAGTTGGTATTGTCCCTGCATTACAATTTAAGACATTGAGCCTTACAGCCTACCACAGAACCTTAGACACAATAGGTCCTTAAAAGGTATTTGATGAGTTAATTAGAAATTTTCTGAGTTGCCCATATTCACACTGATTGTAGGAATGGAGCCAGAAGTTGAACTTGTCATACCACAGCTTTTCCAGAGTTCATTTTATTGTGGTTGAAGACCTAATTTTCTGTTTCATCACTAGAGTTTAGGTTTATAGGGAAGATAAGAAAGATGGAAAATGAAGACAAAGCTTTAAAACGGAATAATAGTTGAAAAGATGACATGAATATAATGAGAAAGATGAGAATTTTGCTGGAAAAGATACATAAAGATACAAGAAAATAAAGGGTTCATTATTAGTTGTCATCACTATTCCAACCAGTGATGTAAGGGAAGTTGTGGGCTTAATTTCTTGGCTGCGTGAGGAATTGCTGTTTGTGGATTCGTGATAAAATAGAGAAATGGAATGCTGTGAGGTGGGGCAAGAATTAAATGAAATAAGGAATAGGAAATAGAAAGTGAAAGAAAGATGATGAAATCTTCCAGTGTCAGGGAAATTGGGAAGTAGAAAAAAAATGCCATCTTTACAAAAAGTTATAATGAAGCACTTACGTTCATTGAGAAGGTAGGATGAACATTTTTAGAACATTTTTAAAATGAGGGTGTGAATTTCATGAATAATGTCTTTTCTCTTTTTTTAGTCTTTGGAGGATTGTCCTCTGGATGAAGATGAAGATGCATTTCAGGGACTGGGAGAAGAAGATGAAGAGATTGATCAATTCAATGATGATACATTTGGGTCAGGAGCAGTTGGTAAGTGCCATCTTTCTCTTATAATATCATCTTAGCCTCCTGCTCTTTTCAAGTGTTGTCTTTTAGAAGTGCTTTATCTTATTAGGGGTAACCTTATTCACTAACTTGGCAAGATATTCTTCCATTCCTCATCTTAGTCAGAATAGTTCATTCTTCACTGAAAACAGCACCTATCCTGCTCCTCTGGGTCTCTTTTTGCCTCACCTATAAAATCAGGTATTCTGTAAGCCTTGCCCCTTCCAGCTATATGATCTATGAGTACAGGTTGCCCCTATGAGGGATTCAAATGTTTAGAGAAGTAAACATTTAAGAGAGATTTAAACTAATCCTAGATGAGAGGAATTTTTATTTGTATAACATATAGCTTATGGAAAACTAGTGTACTAGTAGAAAATTCAGATTCTAGGATGTGGGTATATGTGTTTTAAAATTTAGTCTATCACTAGTATATAACTTTGCAACTTATAGTATCTTCAAAATATAAAGCTTTTTATAGCAAGAATTTTGGGGGTCAAGAAAGGACTCATAAGTTAGAAAAGTATGCACAGATGAAATTTTGTCCATCCCTGGATATAGATACGTATTATTTATTTATTTATTTATTTATTCTTTTTCGAGATGGAGTCTTGCTCTGTCACCAAGGCTGGAGTGCAGTGGCACGATCTCGGCTCACTGCAACCTCCGCCTCCCGGGTTCAAACCAGTTCTCCTGCCTCAGGCTCCCAAGTAGCTGGGATTACAGGTGCCCGCCACCACACCCAGCTAACCAGGCTGGTCTCAAACTCCTGACCTCGTGATCCACCCATCTCAGCCTCCCAAAGTGCTGGGATTACAGGCCTGAGCCACCACACCCGGCCTACAGATACATATTTTAAGAGTTGGAAAAAGTTTAAAAACTAAAGAGCCAAACTAAGCTTACAGGCCACGGGGTTATAAATACCAAGATGGAAAATTTAGGAAGTAAGCTTATATGATAAAGTTTGAGAACACATGTTACTTAGAACAGGTGTAGAACAAGTGGAGTAATAAATTAAAATTTAAACTTTTAAACTATATACATATACATATATTTGTTTTGAGACAGAGTCTTGCTCTGTCACCTAGACTGGAGTGCAGTAGCGTGATCTCGGCTCACTGCAGCTTCTGCCTCCCCAGTTCAAGCAGTTCTCCTGTCTCAGCCTCTCAAGTAGCTGAGAACACAGGCACCCGGCTAATTTTTGTATTTTTAGTAGAGACAGGGTTTCTCCATGTTGGCCAGGGTGGTCATGAACTCCTGACCTCAAGTGATCCCTCCTTGGCCTCCCAAAGTGCTGGGATTACAGGTGCGAGCCATCACGCCTGGCCAAAACTGTATATTTTTAAGCAAATGAATAGCTAAGAGTCAATGCAGGTATGTTTGCTTAGACTTGGTGCTGGAAAGCAGCAATAACAGCGTTTATGTTCAAATGTATAAATATGTATGATTCTTTTGGAGTCGCAACACTTCTGTCTGTGCAACAAATACTCCAAGTTAAGTCATAGGGAAAAAGAGAAAATTTAGCAATAGTTGGTAATCCCAAGATGTTGAATATCAAAAACAAATAAGAGGCCTTAAAGTATTATAATGGTCACTGGTTTTGCAGTGACCTAATAAATAAATTAGACTGAGTTGAATAAACTGGCAAAAATGAAGGTGTTTTAGTATTGTCAGTCATTTGTAAAATTCATTAGAGAACTAAAACTTTGTTATGATTAGAAGCAGCAAGAAAAGTGTTGAAAGTAGAAGCTAGACTCATGATGGAAAGGAATCAAAGACCTTTTGGATTATAGGCATGCGTTAGGAGATGAGTTTGTCCAGGAGGATAACATGATCCAAGATGCTATTATCAATCCATGGAGATCACAGGCAAAGAGATGTAGGGTGGAATTACAAAAGCAGGAAACTGATGTGAATTGCAAATTATATTCGGAAGATAGTTCAGTGATAATCAGTAGGACACAATAAGCTATTTGTGGTGGCTCAAGCCCACAGCTCTCAGCACTTTGGAAGGTCAAGGCAGGAGGATCACTTGAGGCCAGGAGTTCAAGACCATCCTGGGCAACATAGTGAGACTCTTTCTCCACAAAATTTTTTTTGAAAAATAGCCAGGCATGATGGTATGTACCACTTAGGAGGTTGAGGCTGAGGCTGGAGGATCCCCTGAGCCCAGGAGTTCAGGGCTGCATCAGCTATGATGGTGCCACTGCATTCCAGCCTGGGTAACAGAGCGAGACCTTGTCTCTAAAAAGTTAATTATCAAATAATTTAAAAATAGAATACCATAGAAGCTACCAACATGTGCTTGTTCTAGAACTCTTTTAAAATACTGTACTGAATGTTAACCATTTTTTCAACAAATTCTTCAGTATTAAAATGAATTAGCTAGAATTGATATATAGACATTAAAATGAGGCAGCATTGTTCCATGTTCTCAGTTTTCAACCTGGACAGAAGAGGAAGAGTCATGCCTTCTCATTGACATCCAGAGTGCTATGGACAGTCTTTTTTTCCTGAGTTTCTATTTTTTCTCATAAGATGGGAATAATATTGCCTTAAAAGGATGTTAGAGTGTCCAGAACGGTATTTTATATGATGGGAAAGAAGAAAAGTACACACATGCTGAAAAAGCCATTAGGTTTACACAGTAAACGAACAGGTAGTACAAAGTTAAGGCAATTAAATAGCATATGATTAGCCCACTTTGTACCTTAGGGCCAAAGGGTGATTAGAAAGGATTTTTTGGCCAAGAAAGTTTATAATAATATAGAGAAAAGATTTCCAAAGGTGAGCCCTTTCCCTTGAGAGTGTAGTGTACTTGAATTGTAAAGTGAAGATCTTAATTCCTCATAACAGCTTGGTGTAAATACTATAAAAAGAAAATTGTTTTCCAAGTCAACCTGTGACTTCTTTGATACTCCTCTGCAGGTTGATATAAAGCTGGTATAGAGAGTTTAAATCAAGAGGTGAAATGTCAGACCTTTGACATTTGTTTTGATTTTATGATTTTTAATTCATATAGCGGGCATCTTGAATAATACCTGCTAGTACAGTAGACATTTTAGGTCACTGGCTACAAATGGTCACCTTTCCTTAAGAAACTAGTCTTCTGCATGAAAAAATGTTTGCATCATCTTAGAGCAATAAATAGTGTTGCAGTAATCCCAACTCCTTCTCTAAAAATAAAAGCTTACACTTAACATGGTGCTTATTATGTGCTAGGCACCATTCTAAATGTTTTATATATATTGTTAATCCTCATAGCAACCTTGTGAGATAGGTACTATTATTATCCTCATTTTAACCAGTGAGGAAGAGTGATGAGTTAAGTAACTATAGACACAATTACGGTAAACTACTAGTTATGTTAAATAGTTTTTGGGGAGTCTTTGGAAATCTCCTGCCTCCACTTGGAAGGAATCACCCTCCTTCCTACCTCTCTTTTATTGATAGCTACTATAGTCTTTAGAGATTGAGATTGCCTTAAAATTAAATCACTTCTACTTCCTTTTTATTTTGTTTTCATTCAAAACTCCCTGAGACAGGCTTCAGGGGTTATTACAAGTATAAGTTTATAGAAGCAGCCAGGAATTCAGTAACCCGTATCAGAGTATAAGTTAGTTCGTTATTACGGATAATCTCTTTCCCTTCATTTCTCTGTTATTCTTTTGCCTACCTTTTATCATTTTGATCAATAATGGACTCAGGTCAAGCACTGGCATATCTAAGTACCTATATATTTAGGTCATTTGAAAAAGATACAGGGTGAAATATTGTTTTATAGTAAGGGCACAATATCTCTAAAATACTACTTCAGATAATTTTTTACAAGAGTAAGAAAAATCTAAAATGATGATGATGGTATTTTATGGCATAGATTCCTTTGATTACATGTTTGAAAATGTAACAATCAATTCACCAGAGATCTATTCTCACAGAATATGGTGACTTAACCAATATTTTTAAAATATTATTATTAAGGGGAAATAGATTATCCATATTTGATAGGATTTGGTAAAGTTAGCAAGCATGAATACTGGAAGTAGTGATAGAAAAGCATGCAAATTAGAACTCTGCTGCATTAGAACAAATCCACTAACAAATTAACTTCTTAAATTTGGGAAGTAAATGTTTTTACAAATCCCTCAATTCAGGATGATAGATTCCCACTCTTGTGGCATTGCTAAGTTAGTAAAGTTGCAAAAAACAGTTTATCCTGTCTCAGCTTACTATTCCTTACCAAGGATGACACAAATATGAATGTCACATTTGGTTTTTAATTACATTATTCTTTAAATATTTTCTTTCATATGACTAGTCATTTAAATTAACACTGTAATTTTCATTTAAAGTGGATTTTTCCATTTTTTGGAGCACATCAGGATAGGCTTATCAGAGATCATCATCATAAAATGGCTACCTTAAATTCTTTTCTGTAAGATGACAGTTTAGAGGAAGAGTGCCACCTGACTAGTCACTCAGGTAAGAGGAAGCTGCTGGGTGGGAAAGAAAATACTACATAATTATAAAGAAGACCCATGTCCCGGAGGCTTAGGTAAGGATATTTTTATAGCTTTTGCCCACAGCCTTTATCCCAGTGATAGCACAGTGATCCACAACTTAAGGAATCCCTTACCACAACTAATACATAAATCTACCAAACTAGGCAGTGGGTCCTATGATACCAAAATTATGTATTTGAAAGTCCCACTTCCCTCACTCTTTGGATCACTAGTATTATGTGATACATCGTTGTGTGATTAAAAAAAATATATATATATAGCAAATTTTAACTGTTAATGTAATCTGATTCTAAAAGGAAATTAGTTTATTTAAATAGTCACATAAAATGTTAAGATATGTATGATGTTATTACAGTATTATTATATTGGAAAATTGTAAATAATCCAAATGTTTACCAGCAGGGGATAAATTACATTATAGTTTAGCAATAAAATGCAATCTTATGTAGGTATTAAAAAGAATGAGTTAATATCAGTAGTTATGCCTGTGTGCATGCATGAAAAGATGTCCAAGACATATTGCTTAAATAAAAAGAAACAAGTTAACTTTATAAACTTAACACAGCTTAAAACTGTTTAAAACTTAACACAGCTGTGGAATTATGGGGAACTTTCACTTAAGTTACATGTGTTTGTGGTGTTTGAATTTTTTAAACATGTATTTTCTCTGAAAGCAGAAAAAAGAGTCTCTGTTTCTGTGTTGGCTATAACCAGTTATCCCTGTCTGTTGAATTTTATAAAACATGTAAAGGATATAACCAAAAAGAGAATATCATATAACATATACAAAATAATGCTTTTTGTGGGTTAGAAAGTAGTGCATATTGAGATGAGGTAAAGGAAGAAATAAAATGAAAGGATTATTTAGGAGTAGCTCCAATGAGGAGGAAGTTTCGCATTTGAATACCTGAAAAGAAAGGCCGGATGCAGTGGCTCAAGCCTGTGATCCCAGCTCTTTGGAAGGCTGTTGCAGGTGGATTGCTTGAGCCCAGGAGGTCAAGACCAGTCTGGGCAACATGGGGAAACCCCGATTCTACAAAAAATACAAAAATTAGCCTGGTATAGTGGTATGTAGTTCCAGTTACTTGGGAGGCTGAGGTGGGGGGATCACCTGAGCCCGGGAGGTCAAGACTGCAGTGAGCCAGATCACGCCATTGCACTCCAACCTGGGTGACAGTGAGACCGTGTCTCAAAAAATAAAAATAAAGAATACTGAAAGGAGCAAAACTGTGAGTATAGCTTTCATGATGGAAGCAGAATGCAATAAGATTGGAGAGAACTGGAGTAAGATGTGATGGAAGTAAGGTCTAGCTCCAGAGCAGCTGATAGAGGGTTCTGAAGATTGTAATCTGTGCTGTAATGGGATTCCAAAACAGAAAAAATGATGCCAACATACCAAATGCAAAAACAACCTTAGTGTCAGTGCTACAGACTTTATAGTAGTGTGCAGTAATAGCAGACATAGTTAAAATAAAAGAGGAAATGCCCCTTCCTCTTCCCTAGCCTGTTTTCAGCACAGCAGCCAGAGTGATTCTTTTAAAAGTTAAGCCAAATGAAAATTTCCATTGGCTTCCCATTTCAATCATAGTGGCCCAGAATGAGCTCCCTCCTCATGACTTCATGACCTCATTTTCTTCTGCTCTGCCCACCCTGCTCATTCCATTCCAGACACAGTCCTCCTTGCCGTTTCTCAAAACCATCAGTCTCTCACCTTAAGGCCTTTCTTTATACTGACTGACCCTCTGCCTGGAACCCTCTTCTCCCAGATATCCAAATTGCTAACCCTCTTACTCTTTAGAATCTTTGCTCAAATGTCATCTTCTCAGTGAGGGCTACCTCTGACTATCTATTTAAATTTTCAATCTGCCTTTCTTCCTTTATATTCCTATAGCAGTTTCATCTTCTGGTATAGTATCTAATCATTATGCTTATTGTCTATCATCTCTCTCTTTCCTGCCTGCATGAAAGTGTTATGAAGGCAGAATCTCTGTGTCTTTTTGTACACCAGTGTATCCCATGCGTCTAAAACAGGGCTTGTCACATAATAGATGCTTACCAAATGTTAATTGAATGGAACGAATGGATTCAAAAGCATGTAAAGAATGTGGCAGTTACAATCTAAGAGAAAGTTGTATGCTAATGCTATGAGTTTTAACTTCCCTTTAAAGTTTTTGCTTGAAATGTCATAGAATCTCAAAACCAACTAGTAGTACTGTACATATCTATCACCAATTTAGGAAACAGTTTCAGAATATAGTTTGGACGTTATTGATAATGTTTTAAGCTATTAATTCACATGTTTGAATTTTATTCCTGGTATAAAGTTATTTGCTTTTACTTGTAAAAAGCACACTTTATGTGTCCCTTAGTTTAAACCTTATTTCCTGTTTCTAAGTGGAAACTTAACTTTCTACCTATCTTCTGGAATTATTCATTTGGTTAGCAGAAGAATTGTGTAGGCCGGGCATGGTGGCTCATGCTTGTAATCCCAGCACTTTGGGAGGCCGAGATGGGTGGATCATTTGAGGTCAGGAGTTTGAGACCAGCCTGGCCAGCATGGTGAAACCCCACCTCTACTAAAAATACAAAAATTAGCCAGGTATGGTGGTGGGCGCCTGTAGTCCCAGCTACTCCAGCTACTCGGGAGGCTGACGCAGAGAATCGCTTGAACCCGGGAGGTAGAGGTTGCAGTGAGCCGAGATCACGCCACTGCACTGCAGCCTGGGCAACAGAGTGAGACTCTGTTTAAAACAAAAAAAAACAGAATAATTGTGTAAAACTTTTTTGTACCACTATGAACTATTTCTTACATGAACTGTGTCATCTTATAGATGATGATTGGCAGGAAGCACATGAGCGCCTGGCTGAATTGGAAGAAAAGCTACCAGTGGCAGTTAATGAACAAACAGGCAATGGAGAGAGAGATGAAATGGATTTGTTGGGTGACCATGAGGAGAATCTGGCAGAAAGGCTCAGTAAGATGGTGATTGAAAATGAACTGGAAGATCCAGCTATTATGAGGGCAGTGCAGACCAGGCCAGTTTTACAAGTAAGTAAGTTACTCTGATTTGAGAACTATAGCAGACTAAAAATTAAAGTGAAGTATTGAACTTTGCCATTTTATTTTATCTATTCTAATGAGAGATTTACATATGCCATAGAAAATTGATAATATATTTCCTGATGATAGCAGTTCTAGAGATAAAGTTGGGGAATAATGTATATTCTGGAGCCCTATAATTTCATATTCTAAAGCAGCTTGAGGCTTTTTTGGAACCTTGTTCCCCAACAGCAGATAAGTCACCCAGAGAGTATACAACATTTCAGACTCTGTGTATGTTTTCCTTTTTTGTTAGCCCCAACCAGGAAGTCTGAATTCCAGTATCTGGGATGGATCTGAAGTTCTGAGGCGAATCCGAGGACCACTGCTTGCTCAGGTATTAAATATTTTCTCTTTATATAAAATTTATAATATCCAAAAATTTTAAGTTCCTGTCGTCATCCTTTCCTTACTGAAGGGGTTTATAGGTCTTTCATTTGCTAGAATTATGTCGACTACTGCATCCAGCACTTAGCTATGCCTTTAGCCTCCAGGGTAAAGGTTGCAAGGGAGCCATTGGAATTTAAATTTGTTAGTGTATGATTATGATTTGAATCACTTAAAAAGTCATTTCTGAGCCAGGTGTGGTGGCTCACGCATGTAATCCAGCACTTTGAGAGGCTGAGATGGGTGGATCACTTGAGGTGAGGAGTTCGAGACCAGCCTGGCCAACATGGTGAAACCCCATCTTTACTAAAAATACAAAAATTAACCAGGCGTGGTGGTGGGCACCTGTAATCCCAGCTACTCAGGAGGCTGAGGCAGGAGAATCACTTGAACCTGGGAGGCGGAAGTTGTAGTAAGGCTAGATTGCGCCACTGCACTCCAGCCTGGGCAACAGAATGAGACTCCGTCTCAAAAAAAAAAAAAAAAAAGTCATTTCTATGCAAAACTATAGGTATAGGGACAGAGAAGTCATCAATGTTTACTAGTGGTCGGACATGGCAGGAGGCGTTAACTGCAAAGGAACAATACAATGGAATTTCTGGGGAGTGATGCAACTGTTCTTGCTCTTTTTTTTTTTTTTTTGAGACCAGGTCTTCCTGTGTCAACCAGGCTAGAATGCATTGGTACAGTCATAGCTCTCTGTAACCTTGAACTTCCGGGCTCAAGTGATCCTCCCACCTTGGCCTCTTGAGTAGCTGAGACTACGGGTGCATGCCACCATGCCTGGCTAAGTTTTTTTATTTTTGTATAGATGAAGTCTCGCTGTGTTGCCCAGGCTAGTCTCAAACTCCTGGCTTCAAGTGATCCTCCCACCTCACCCTCCCAAGGCACTGGGATTTCAGGCATGAGCCACTTACCAAACTCAGAGAACCATATACCAAAAAGTGAATTTTACTATATGTGAATTAAAAATAAATAAAAAGTTAAAAAATTTCTTAAGATATTTTTGGCATCTGTAGAGATTACTAAAACATAGCAAGTTAGTTAATTTCTATTTTATTTTACTACTTCCTCAATTAGGAAATGCCTACAGTGTCTGTATTAGAATATGCTTTGCCTCAGAGGCCCCCCCAGGGTCCAGAAGATGATCGGGACCTTTCTGAACGTGCATTACCAAGGCGGTCAACTTCACCTATCATTGGCAGTCCTCCTGTTAGAGCTGTCCCCATAGGCACCCCACCTAAACAGATGGCTGTACCCAGCTTCACCCAACAGGTACCTCTCATTAACAAGCACACAGCCCAGGATATTGGGAATCTGGGCAAAATTATTTGGAAAATTGGCGATGTTGGGTGGAGGGTGGAAATTTTGGGTAGGCATTAGATTAGAAAGAAAAATAGCTAGTTAGAGGAGAAATTAGTACAAATAAGAGACACATTCCCTGATACCCTTTGCTGCTGCTATTGCTGCTGCCTTCTAATTGGGGGAGAAAAAAGGGTAGTTAGCCACATTTAGCACATATATCCTTTTTAAAGTGTTTTGCTGGCTGCCCAAAACATTGTCAGAGAGATAACTGAAAGCCGGGGGGAGTGGGAACACACAGCATTGTCCACATCCCTTTTTACCTTTAAGATATCCCTGCTTTCCCTAGAGCCTGTGCAGTCCTGTTCCATAGACTTTCCTCCACCTGAAACCAGCAGCTGAAAAGGAAGGCCAATTTGGAAGGTATGGGGGGAGGGTGGTGTTGGTATGGCCTAGTTAGGCTCAACATCCTATGAAATGGTGGAGTCACAATGTATCACAAAAGTGCTGAGCATGGCGGCCATATCACAGGGGCTTCAGAATAGGACTTAGTTAATCCTCCAGCTTTCTTATCATTCCTTCTCCCTCAGTGCTACCAAAATATATCCTCTTGGAGAGAATTTGCAAGTCAGAATATCTGCTGGTATCTCCCTCAGACAGCATGGAAGGGTGGGGATAACTGGAGAATTAGCTAAATCTTCCTCAGTTAATGCTGACACTTTACTTGATTTGTGAGAGAAAGTGGCCCAAGGTTCTGTATTTGAACCTGTAGCCATAGCAATTTGCTTAGAAGTAGGGCTTTGCATTGAGTTCTGTGTCTCTACCAGTACTTGAGGGGAGGGAGTGTAGGTGGAAGAAAAACTGATTTCATTGAGTGTAGTTGTATATATGTTTGTCCTGATAGATTCTGTGTCCGAAGCCTGTCCATGTTCGGCCCCCAATGCCACCTCGTTATCCTGCTCCCTATGGTGAGAGGATGTCTCCAAACCAGCTCTGCAGTGTCCCGGTATGTCACTTTAAGCCTAACAAAAATGTGCAGTATGTATTTTCTGATCACTATTTGTAAGATCACTGCCAGTATTTAGATTTGCTGACATCTCCTAAATTATACCTATTTTTTATAGTCTCCTTACTTAAATTGCTGGATCTAATTGTCCCCAGGTCAGAGAACAGTTGTTTCTTACATCAGCTCTTTTCTTACCTTTAAAAATCTAAACTCATTGTGATCATCTGGTTCCTACCGTTTCAGTCCCATGTTCTACTGCTTCTTTTTCATGTCACATGGTCATGGTGTTTTTATAATTTCTAGCATTACTCTTTTTTTCTATTCCAGAGCTTGACTCTGTAATTTGAGTTTTTTATATCCAAGTTTATACTGCATTTCTGCTGAGTTTCCTTATTATATTGATGTATCCCTGTTTTATAGCATATTCTTTTTTTTTTTTTTTTTTTTTTTTTTTACCTTAGAACTCTTCCCTCCTGGGTCACCCTTTTCCTCCTAGTGTTCCTCCTGTTCTCAGCCCCCTCCAGAGAGCACAGCTTCTTGGAGGAGCACAGGTAAGCCTGTGATTAGCCCTACCCGTAAAGAACTCTCTTACTTTCCTAAAGTTCATTAGATGATAGCCCCTTTTTTTGCTGTTAATCACTACTTTTATTTTTGCCTTTACTTTTTCAAACAAAGTTAATGATGAAAAACCGTATTCACTTTTCTGTAGACAAAAGCAAGGGGACTTGCTGATTGTCTAAATCTAAGATCTTCTTCCTCTTTGTAGCTACAGCCTGGACGGATGTCTCCCAGCCAGTTTGCACGGGTCCCTGGATTTGTTGGTAGTCCACTTGCTGCCATGAATCCCAAGTTGCTACAAGGGCGAGTTGGGCAGATGCTTCCCCCAGCACCAGGCTTCCGTGCCTTCTTTAGTGCTCCACCCTCCGCTACACCACCTCCACAGCAGCACCCTCCTGGCCCAGGACCCCACCTGCAAAACCTAAGGTATACAAAATCAATGCCACTGTTTATCAGTTATCAGCTAAGTCTCTTGATTGTGGATGTGTAGTTTTATAAGTCTCTTGATATTTGCTAACTAATAAATTTTAAGATGTTATTGGATCCTCAAGTTGGCAAACATGGAAATGTTTGACAATCTCCAGGCTTTCTTGTGAATCACATTTTTCTCACATTACCAGAGGGTATGGAATAGAGCGACAGATACTGAAAAGTCAGCTAATCTTCACACTAGCTAAGCTGTTTGCTTTTATCCTCTGGTTTTATGACAAAAGGGATTCAAGTTCCTGTTTCAGTGAAGATGTGTTTTATTACATATCATATTGTGGCAGTCAGGATTTTCAAGAGACACACTCTTGAAAATAGAGTAGCGGAAAGAGAGCAAGAATGTTCATGTGAGCAGGTTTTATTTTAAGAAATTGGCTCATGTGATTGTAGAGGCTGACAAGTTGGAAATCCATAAGACAGACCAGCAGGCAAGAAACAGGTAAAAGCTCAAGTTGCAGTCTTGAGTTTGAAATCAGTGTAGCAGGTCAGCAGTCAAGACACTCAACAGGATTTCTGTGTTCCAGTTTTGAGGCAGAATTCTTTCTTCTGGGAAACTTTAGTTTTGTTCTTAAGGCCTTCAACTGGCTGGATGAGCTCCACCCACATTATTGAGGGTAATCTCTTTTGTAAGGTCAACTGATTATAAATGTTAATCACATCTTTACAAAATACCCTCACAGCAACATCTAAACAGTGTTTGACCAAATAACTGGGTACTAAGGCCTAGCCATATTAACTATCACACATACATCTTTAATGACATTCCCACATAGTTGAAGCTGAGTACGTTAAACCTACTTAGAGACTTCTGTTAAACAGAAGCAAAAAGAAAAAGAATTATACTGCTTTACTCCTAATTCACTCAGATTTCATGATCACCCTTTTAGAACTTGGTCTTTGTAGAAGATATGTAAAAATATGACTATCTTTTGCTTCTAAAATGTCTCCTTAGAATAGACCCTTTTTTTTTTATGTTTTTGAGACAGAGTCTCACTCTGTCTCGCAGGCTGGAGTGCAGTGACCCACACCATCTCGGCTCACTGCAACCTCTGCCTCCCAGGCTCAAGCGATTCTACTGCCTCAGCCTCCCAAGTAGCTGGGATTACAGGCACCTGCTACCATGTCCAGCTAATTTTTGTATTTTTAGGAGAGACAGGGTTTCACCATGTTGGCCAAGCTGGTCTCGAACTCCTGACCTCAAGTGTTCCACCCGCCTTGGCCTCCCAAAGTGCTAGGATTACAGGCGTGAGTCACCGCATCCAGCCCGAATAGACTTTTGTGGTCCCTTAAGTTAACCTGTATGAAGTTATCCTGTACTGACAACATTCTTTAAAATTTCAAATCCTCAGGATGACCAAACTGAGAACCTCTTTTCCGTTTTTCTTAGATCTCAGGCCCCAATGTTTAGACCGGACACAACTCACCTTCATCCACAGCACCGTCGACTCTTGCATCAGAGACAGCAACAGAATAGAAAGTAAGTACTCATCCGATTCCTTTATGGCTTCTTAATTCAGCTTTTAATTTTGACAGTGTAACAACATACTATTTAGTTGTTTTGTTTTTTCAGTAAGTTTACTTCACATCCATAAACCTGGATGTATTATCAACACGTAAATATGAAAAGCATAATATTGAGTAAAGAAGCAAGGAACAGGATTATATGTACCATTTATGTAAAACTAAAAGGCACATGGAATAATACTGTGTAATATTTAAAGACAGACACACAAGTAATAAACATACAAAAACATTTCAGGGAGGATACATACCAAGGGCATAATAGTGGTTCCTCTACGAAGGAAGAGAAGCTGGAAACTGGGTCTAGAGGGGTACAACAGGGCCTCTGTCAGTGTAGCACTGTGTTATTTTAATATTACTTTAAAATATTTGAAGCAAATTCAACCAAATACATTTTTTTCTATTGGGTCTAGGTGATGGGTAAATGGATATTTATGTTAGTATTTGCTGGGCTTTTTCTCTGCATTTGAAATATTTCGTGATTTTTAATGAGTTAAAACAATTTATGTAGACTTCAGAGCTGAATCGCCTGTGTTAAAATCCCTTAGTCCACCACTAGATGTATGGCTTTGGACAAGTTACTTGATCTCTCTTGGCATCGATTTGTTGTTTTAAGTGGGAAAGAGAAAACTACCTACCTCACAGAGTTATTCTAGAGCTTATACAAAAGTCCATAGGTGAATATGCTTAGCATATGGTAAGGTACTCAGGTCTTAGTTTTATTTCTTCATTATTTATTACATAGCTCTTTCCTCTTAAATTCTATTAAGACTTAGTTCTTTTTCACTCCTCTTTTAAGAAAAGCAAAGGGGAATCTTTAAAAAAAAAAAAAAAACTGGCCTGGTTTATTCCTCTGTTGTTAAAAAAGCGTAATTAATTTGCCCACTTGGAACGAATGTGGTGTATGTTTTTCAGTCAGCATCGGAATCTCAATGGTGCGGGAGATAGAGGAAGTCACCGGAGCAGTCATCAAGATCATCTCCGAAAGGATCCATATGCCAATCTCATGTTGCAGCGGGAAAAGGATTGGGTCTCTAAAATCCAGATGATGCAACTGCAAAGCACTGATCCCTACCTGGATGATTTTTATTACCAAGTAAATACTCTGTGCTAGTTTTGAGGATAATAGTTTGGTCCCCTACACTGGTGAGGGTATTCATTTAAATATTGGTACAATTAAATATTTGTAAAATTTTCTTTTGAGGTACTTAGCATCTTGCACTATTCACTGTCAGTATATTTCTAGAGCTGAACTTGTGTTACTGTCACTGGCATAAATTATTTGATGGTAAACAACAGTCATGTTCTGTGCTTGTGTTACAACTGAAATCATCTTCTCGTGGTAGAATTACTTTGAAAAACTGGAGAAACTGTCAGCTGCTGAAGAAATACAAGGTGATGGCCCTAAGAAGGAGCGCACCAAGCTTATCACCCCTCAGGTGGCCAAACTGGAGCACACCTATAAGCCAGGTAAGGTCCTCATAAGAAAAATGCCCATAATAAAAGAAATTTGAGAAGCTGCTGATGTGATTAAATATAGACAAGTGTATATGTGGAAGGATATGCAAAGATGTTTCAAAGTGATTTTAAAAGTACCATTGTCCTTAATAAATGGAAAAATCAGCCTTCATTCAAGTCTGGACTGAACGCTTTGACATGTGCCTTTTTAGGTCCTTTTCTACTTGAGATTTCATGATTTTTTTAATGTGTTATAATTTTCAGTACCCCTAAAATAAATAAGGGGGAAATACTTTAGATTTTTATTGTGATAATTATTGTAACAAAGAGAGAAAGGATAGATTTTGATAAGGAGTTGCTTTAAATAATACACTGACTTTTTGTCTTTGTTTTTTTTTTTTTTTGAGAAAGAACCTTACTCTGTTGCCCAGGGTGGAGTGCATTGGTGCCATCTCAGCTTGCTGCAACCTCCACCTCCTGGGCTCAAGCGATTCTCATGTCTCACCCTCCTGAGTAGCTGGGATTACAGGCGTGTGCCACCACATCCAGCTAATTTTTGTATTTTTAGTAGAGACGGGGTTTCGCCATGTTGGCCAGGCTGGTCTCGGACTCCTGGCCTCAAGTGATCCACCCACCTCGGCCTCCCAAAGTGCTGAGATAACAGGTGTGAGTTACCACACCCAGCCTAAATGATACCTTGAGTTTTGCAGTAAGTTATTAGACTATGAGTAAGGGACAGAGGAAAGTAAAATTCTTCTTTGAACACTGCCTGCCTGCATTGCTGACTTTTTATTTTGTTGGAATTTTTTATTTTTTGTCTTTGCAGTGCAATTTGAGGGCTCTTTGGGAAAGCTTACCGTTTCTAGTGTGAATAATCCCCGAAAAATGATTGATGCTGTCGTGACATCTCGGAGTGAGGATGATGTAAGTGTCAACACAATTGTCTGTTTAAGAACATCTGATTTGTGACCACTTCTTTTGGGGTCACCATGGAATGAGATCACGCATGGTAGAGTTGTTTGTAGTCTAACCCGGGGCCTCCCACCTTGTCATGCATTCTAGTTTTCCACAGATGTGCTGCAATATTAACACCTTCATTTCTAAGGCAGCCAGGCAGGGACTAGGGTGGCAGGAGTCTTTGGATTGGGTAGCTCTGGCTGCAAGCAGCTTGTATTTACTCCAGTTTGATGTTTTAAAAAATTATCATTTTCTGTGTGTTTTAAGATTTTCAGGAAGAGGATCAGAAAAAATAATTTTGGGGCACTAGGCTTAGTACCTGAGTGATGAAAGAATTTGTACAACCCCCATGACACAAGTTTACCTATGTAACAAACACATGTACCCTATAACCTGCACGTGTACCATTGAACCTAAAATTAAAGTTTAAGAAAAAAAAAAGATTTTCATATTTCATATGATTTCCTTATCCTCTATTAAGATTACCCTTTGCCTATCTATGAATGGAATTTAATAGTTTGTGGATTGATTCAGTCAACTTTGACCTTTGTTCATACTAGAGTTGTTTTAGATTATTAACCTTCAGAGAATCAATTATCTTCTCAAAGTATTGTCACAAATGAACCTACAAATGCCCACTTGGTAAATTATTTTAACAGAG
The DNA here is from genome assembly GCF_028885625.2 of Pongo pygmaeus. NCBI lineage: Eukaryota > Metazoa > Chordata > Mammalia > Primates > Hominidae > Pongo > Pongo pygmaeus. The sequence continues at coordinate 15,592,984 of NC_072382.2, forward strand.
ATAAAGAATTTGCATTGAATAGTCTTCTCTTTTTTAGGAGACAAAAGAAAAACAAGTTCGAGACAAGAGGAGAAAAACCCTTGTTATAATTGAGAAAGTAAGTTTAGAATTTGTTGCTGTAGTTAGTTTCAAATATGGAACTGTCAAATGTATGTATACACTAGAACTGAAACAGTGAGCAATCAGTCAATGTTCTTCGGTTCTAATTCATGAATATATTGTTGGTAAGTGACTATTGTGTACCAGATAACTCTGGAAAGGATTATGGTATGTTTCACCTATTGGCATCATGGAAAGAACACTGCAGTTAAAGTTGGAAGTGTACTGGGTTTTTGTCCAAGCTTACTCGGTTAATAGCTGAGTGTCTGGGCAAATTACCTTTCTAAGCCTGATAAAATGGGAATAAAAATTACATTCTCCTACCTATGGATTAATTTAGTTCACAGATATTTACTGGGCACTATTCTGGGTGCTGAGGAAAATAATGGATATTAATAGTTGATTTGTAAAATGTAAATACCACATTGTAAGGCCATACACCATAGTGGTTAAAAGTATGGACTCTAGAACCAAGCTGCAAATCATGTCTTTTTCCATTTCTGAGTCTGTAACTTAAGGCAAGTTATTTAACCTTTCTATGCTGTCCTCAGTTTCTTTATCTGTAAAAATGGAGATGATAGTAGTAGTTTTCTCTTTGGATTGCTTTTTTTTTTTTTTCCTTTTGAGATGGAGTTTCACTCTTATTGCCCAGGCTGGAGTGCAATGGCGAGATCTTGGCTCACTGCAACCTCCGCCTACCGGGTTCAAGTAATTCTCCTGCCTCAGCCACCCGCGTAGCTGGAATTATAGGCATGTGCCGCTATGCCTGGCTAATTTTGTATTTTTAGTAGAGATGGGGTTTCTCCATGTTGTTCAGGCTGGTCTTGGATTCCCGACCTCACGTGATCCGCCCATCTCAGCCTCCCAAAGTGCTGGGATTACAGGCGTGAGTCACCGCGCCTGGACTATTTTACTGTCTTTGCCTGCTAGAATAGAGGTCAGAGAGAGACAAAGAATGGTGGTTTGAGGAATTTTTTAAGTTATTTCGTATGGTTTTCTACATTTAAAAAAAAAAACTCAGTCTTTCTATAATGAGTTTTTATTCTTTTGTCTTTATCTAGTAGTCCTGAACTGTGAAATTGTTTAACTAATACTGTGGTTCTGACCTAGCATGCTGTGGCCTGCTTTTGTCTCCCTTCTTAGACCTACAGCTTACTCCTTGACGTGGAGGACTATGAAAGACGTTATCTCCTAAGTCTGGAAGAAGAGCGACCTGCCCTAATGGATGAGAGAAAGCACAAAATTTGTAGCATGTATGACAACTTAAGGGGGAAATTGCCTGGACAAGAGAGGTAAGCATTGTGCTCTTTGAGGAAAACATTAACTGGACTCCTTCCTCGGTCATAACTGGATTTCATACATTTTTGCCTTTTAGGTACACTTCCCTACCATCTCTGTAAGCTCAGAATCTATCCTTTTAGCCTAACTCAAATGCCACTTCATTTAAAATATGAATTATCTTTTCCAGTGAGGAAAGAAAAAAAAAGTCTTTATCCTGAATTTATTCATTCAACAAATACATAGTATCTGCTGGGGACAGTGCTAGGCACTAGAGATATAGTGGGTAATGTTATTGGGTTTTTGTGCTTACAGATTGCACCTGATTTATGATTACTAGCATGTTTAACCTTGTAATCTTTATATATTTCCTTTATTACTAAGATCAGATGTACAAACATTTATACTTCCTGGGATTTCCACAAAATATATCGAAACCCTTCAGTCTTCCAATGGGGAATCCCTCACCTACCCATTATCTGCAAAAGCATCTTGCTAATGTTAAATGTTCTGTAAATCCTGAATACTTATTTGATGTATTCAAGAGAACTACAACTTCTAATAACTCCCTTTCTTTTTACTCGTTCAAGAGAATTGCTTATCCTTCTAAGCCAGGACATACACAAAACCAAACATAAGAATAAGCACTTTCTTTTTAACACACCTTGTCTGGAGTTAGGCTGACAGGGAACTAGTTGAATAAATGGTTTATCCATAGATTGGATGTTATGCAGCCATTAAAATGTATGTAGCTGAAATATATTTATTGACATGAAAATAAGTTGTTGAGTGAAAAAAGTCAGGGTACAAAACCATATGAATTATATGGGCCCGTTTTTTATGAAAGAAAAAATATATAATACAAAGCAAAATGTTGTTTAAAATGGTAACATTAATTAACTCTGAGTTGATGAATGTTTTTATTTTCTTTTTTCTTTTTCCTTTTTTTTTTAAGCTGTTGCTGTTAACCATATGGTATTTGTGTGGTTACTTAAAAGTTAAGAGAGGAGGCCAAGCACTTTGGGAGGCTGAGGTGGGCAGATCACTTGAGGTCAAGAGTTCAGAGACCAGCCTGGCCAACATGGTGAAACCCTGTCTCTAGAAAAATACAAAAATCAGCTGGTCATGGTGGCAGGCATCTATAATCCCAGCTGCTCAGGAGGCTGAGGCAGGAGAATCACTTGAACCCAGGAGGTGGAGGCTGCAATGAACCAAGATAGCGCCACTGCACTCCAGCCTGGGTAACAAAGCGAGACTTTGTCTCAAAAAAAAAAAAAAAAAGAAAAAAAGTTAAGGAAATTAGTGCATACAGTTGGCCAAGTTTTTTTAACCATATAATTTGTGAAATGATTATTTTCTACATTTGTAAAACCTGAAAATTTACTTTTTATTTGGTTGAGATTTGGAGAAGTGATTCCTACTGTTTTATAGTACAGGTTATTATAGAATGCAAATGAATGCAGTATATTCATTTGGTAACATCTAAGAGGAAAAAAATGAGGGTTTCTTAATTGTTCTTGCTGACCTAAGCTGGCATTTTTCTTCCTTGCAGGCCTAGTGATGACCACTTTGTACAGATCATGTGTATCCGAAAAGGGAAGAGAATGGTTGCCCGTATTCTTCCTTTCCTCTCCACAGAGCAAGCAGCTGACATTCTCATGACAACAGCCAGGAACCTCCCTTTCCTTATCAAGAAGGATGCACAAGATGAGGTGACTATGCAAGACCGGACATCTTTCCTTTGAGTCTTTATAAGTGATAAGATTTCTAGAATGCAAACTTATTTTCCTCTCCTCTTCCCTTTTGTATTTTTGTCTAATCTTTGGCTGTGTGATTTGATTATTTAAAACAAAGCCTTTAGTATTTCAGGCCTATATTTTTAATCGCATATTTGATGGAACAGACTATGTTTCTAAACATGAGAAAAACAACAGTTCTCTCTTACTTGACATAGTTGTAAAGATGTGGTCTGTATCAGGATTACTTGCGTAGATAATTCAACTCCACCCCAAACTGCTGAATCAGAATTTACAGAAGGATTAGGGTTTTTGTATCTTAGTCTCCAGCTGAATCTGATGTTCACTGAAGTTTGAAAACTTTTAGTTTTGGTTACTTTGCTAGATATAAAGTATCATTCATTGGTCTGTTATCAGTAGCTTAACATTAGCCTGTAGACTTAGTTAAATGGTATCCCACAGCAACTGAGCTAGTCCCCTTTTGGTTTGTTTTTTTTTTTTTTTTTTTTTTTTTTTGAGACAGAGTTTTGCTCTGTCACACAGGCAGTAGGGCAATCGTGTGATCTTGGCTCAGTGCAACCTCCGCATCCCAGGCTCAGGTGATTCTGCCACCACAGCCTCCTGAGTAGCTGGGACTACAGGCATGCGACACCATGCTCGGCTAATTTTTTTTTTTACATTTTGTAGAGACAGGATTTTGCCACGTTGCCCAGGCTGGTCTCAAATTCCTAGACTCGTGCAGTCCTCTTGCCTTGGCCTCCCAAAGTGCTGGGATTACAGGCTTGAGCCACTGTGTCCAGCCCGAGCCAGCCCTTTAAATAATTTTTATCATGATCTAAACTAGGCTGGAATTTTAACATGGTTATCACATGTACAAGTTAATTCTTGGTTAGAGTTTTTCTCTCCTTATCCTTGTCATAGCACACCTGAAAGATAAGCAAAATTTAGAATAGTCTTAAGTTCAAAATAAGAAACCGATAAAAGTGGGACAAAGGATGAATATTAGTGCAAGATTCAGAATAGTAGAATATATGGGAGTGAACCTGTTATAGACTACAAGTTGAGTAATAACCATCTAAGTAATGAGTCCCCAGAAAACACAGAATAGCAGAATACCTTATAAATGGTATGCTATGAAGGGGAAATTATTCTTTCATAGATCCTTGAAATGTTAGCATCTGCAGAAGAAATGAATGAGAAGTTTAGGTCTCATTGAAAAAAGTGAAGTGGGTTGGGACAAGTATATATTTAAAAGATTTGGCTGAGCACAGTGGCTTATGCCTATAATCCCAACACTTTGGGAGGCTGAGGCAAGTGGATCGCTTGAGGCCAAGCGTTCAAGACCATCCTGGGCAACATGGTGAAAACCTGTCTCTACTAAAAATAGAGAAAAAAAAGAAAAAAATGAGCTGGACACAGTAGTATATGCCTGTGGTCCCAGCTACTCAAAAAAAAAAAAAAAAAAAAAAAAAAAAAAAAATTCCACAAATGAAAAATTCGTTGGGGAAAAGTTCCAGTATTTGAGGTTTATCCTAGAAAATAGAAGACCAGACTAAAAAAGTAACAGCACCTTAGAGCATATAATTTGTAAGCAGTGTAATGGGCACTCATAATCCCACCAGAGCTCTTGTGTGGAAACAAGTTTGGGAGATATTTGCTGAATACTTCTATGTGCCGGGCACTATTTTACCTCCTAGAAATACAACACCTAGTTCTAGGTGCTAAAAGATAAGGATGCAAAAATGCCTGCTTTCATGGAGCTTACCTGCTAGGAGGAAAGCTTGGCTAAATACCGAGGCTGATTTTTACCTGTATGTTTTAAGGAGTAATAAACCACATCTCTAAATACCATTTTCTTGAAGTAATAGCTGGTTCTAGGTCTGAATCATGAAATGTACAAGATATCCTGGAATATCTGGTGCCAGAAAGCAAGGAAGTTAATACATTACTAGACTCCTGTCTAAAGGATACACAAACCAACTTCAAGGGACTCATACTGGCCAAAAGTGGAATAATTTTCATCAGAAAGAACAGTTACAGCAGTAGATTGAAATATATCAAATATATTTAATGAGTTAATAATGTTAAACATATATTGATCACCTTTGGAGACTACTAGGCCATCAACTCACTATTCAGAAAATTGGTAAATAAAGGAAAAGAAAAGCATTTATCCTACCTTTCCATTACAACCAAATGTCATGGTAATCAGAGAGTTGATAATACAAAGTTCTTTGTAGAAGAATTTTAGCTAATAAATACAAAAGAAATGATAAAATTAGAAAATAACTGTTTTTGCAAGCCTCAACAGAGAAGCAGTCAATCTAGACAGCGCTCATTACTGGCTGCTAAAAGCATTAGGTAAAAAGTGGATGGGGAACTTTACAGTGGTTGGAGCAGCCTGGCAACACCTGAACCCATTGATGAACTCTTAACACCTCTAAGAGTGGGACAACCAAGCACTGTGCTTTTTTTTTTTTTTTTTTTTTTTTTTTTTAAAAAAAAAAAAAGGAAACGAAGTCTCCCTATGTTGTCCAGGCTTGTCTCGAGCTCCTGGGCTCAAGCAGTTTCCCATCTCTGCTTCCTAAAATGCAGGGATTACAGGCATGAGCCACCATACCTAGCTCTTCTTGACATAATGCAATGGAAAATACACAGTTCTATCCATGACGTTTTCTCACATGTCCCTCCCACACCCTACTGAACCTGAATCAAATAAACCTGTTATTCTAACTATCCGTTTAGGAGGGAAACAGGATAGCAGAACCTGCTAAGTGACACTGCCAACATGCAGTTTGCCAAATTCAAACTATAGAACAAATGACCCAGTTTCTTTAACAGATAAACAACAAGAGAAAAGGGCCAGTGGCAGAAGACCTGTTAGAGAGATTTTAAAAACCTTACCAGGCAAATGCAATGTGTGGATCTTGTTTGAACCATAATTAGCACAATAATGGTTCTAATACAAAGTTCAGCTGCTAAAAGATATTTTTAAAGGCATTTGGGGGAATTTGAATTGGAAACAGATACTAGATGATATTTTAAAATTCTTTTCTGAGAAATGGTCTATGAAGAAAAATTATTGTTTATTTTGTTAGGTATGATATTGTGAGAGATTTTGTTAGAAATACAAACCGATGTATTTTGGGATGAAATGATGTGATACAGAAGGAACATAGATTTAATAAGATTGGCAAAATGTTGATAATTTGGTTGATGTTGAAATTGGGTGATGAGTACATGAATGTCATTATGCTGTTGTTTGTATTTTCATGTATGTTCTAAAATGACCATAATAAAAGCTTTTTTAATTTATAGTAGTAGACCACAAAAAATATTTTACTCCCCATTTGCAGTTACCGTTTAAAGTAAAACCAGCCATCACTTTATACCATGGGCATTGATTGTCTGGAAGCACTCTTGATTTCCTTTGTTGTGTTATAACCTAGTTATTTATATTAATAGTTCTTTATTTTAACTTTCCAGTTGGCTACATGACAAAAAGAAATAAATGACTAGAAGGCTGGAATTCAACAGCCTTGGGTTCTGGCTCTAGCTGTGGCTATGTAACTCCAAACACTGAGTTTCTGATCACTTTATAGATTCTCTAAAAATCTATAAAAATTGGCTAATTATTTCTTTTCTTCCTCATTGAGCTTTTATAAAAATAAAAGAAAATACAATTAAATTTGAAAACACTTCTTTTGAGACAGGGTGGGACCCACCCTGTCACCCAAGCTGGAATGTGGTTGTGCAATCATAGTTCAATGTAACCTTGAACTCTTAGACTCAAGCAAACCTACCACCTCAGTCTACTGAGTAGCTGGGGACTACAGGTGAAATTTTTTTATTTATTGTAGAGATGAAGTCTCACTACGTTGTCCAGACTAGTCTTGAACTCCTGGCCTGAACTGATCTTCTGCTTGGCCTTTAACCTATCTTGGAGTGCTTCTCACAGTATATTGAAAGGGCCAATTAACCCATATCTTCTCCGCTATACTTTAGATCCCTGAGGTTCTGTGTCCTTTTGCCAGTTGTTTTTAGCCCATGGTGCCTGGCACAGTGTAAGCATTTAAATATTTATGGAATTAGTTAAAATATTGATGTTTTAGCATAACTCTTGGTATGTATTTGGGAGTGATTTTTTTTTTGCACCTTTGGTTCACACAAGTCATGGTGTTTCCAATGCAAATTGAGATGAAAAAGTTTTCAGTAGATAGCTTAGAATTCATTGTTAAGACTCTAGTCATATCTGCCAGACTTGTGCCTTAAGTGGTTGAATATACAAATGAACATCCTTCCATCCATGCCCCTGATGGGGGGTAACTGAAGTAACACGTGCCAGGATATAATGCTTTTATTTGTTTTTTGTAGGTGCTGCCATGCTTACTGAGTCCCTTCTCTCTCCTCCTCTATCATCTTCCATCAGTGACTATCACCAGCCTTTTGCAACAGCTAATGAACCTACCTCAAAGTGCAGCTACACCAGCACCCTCCAATCCTCACCTCACTGCTGTGCTCCAGAACAAGGTGATCTTGCCCTTTTAACTCCTTGAACTTTGTGAAGTGTCTTAATTTGCATTATAGATTAAAATAATGGCTGCTGTATCTCTAGCAACTTGGGGAAAAGGCTTCTTTCAGTCAAGAGTTACATTAAGCTCCTAGTAACAGGCTAGAAATAACAGTGTTTTCAACAAAATGGGATTTTATGTGTCTAGTGTGAAATAAATTTGATTTAGTAGCTGGACAGAGTCATCAGGGATCCAGGCTTTTTCACTTTTCTTCCTCTGCCGTTCTTACCAGTGGCTTCCATGTTCATTATTCCTCATGGTCCAAGATGGCTGTGGAATTCAAGATTCAGCTTTACATCAAGAAGGACGGGTGGATGTGGAGGGCAAAAAGATGTGGACCAGCTGTCCATCTTCCTTATTGAGACCTTTTCCAGGAGTTCTAACCAGAAACTTCTACTTACTGTTAATAGCCAGGACATTGTCACATGGCCACACCTAAGTGCAGGGAAGGCTGGAAAATATCTTCTAGTTTATGCCATTGTCGTGACACATAAGAGTTCTGATAATGGGTAGGAAGGCATATTAGGCAATTAGCAGTCTCTGTCATAACACTATGAATAGTAGAATCATCCATTTCATATTTTATTTGCATCAGGTTAAAGATTCAGAGACTCCTAGGGGAAACATAATATGAAATAAAGAATATGAATTTTTAGTCCTTCCCTGCTACTGTCTAGCTTTGTGACCTTGGACAGATGATATCACATTGCTGAATCATTTTCCTGGTCTATAAGATGGAGGTGATGATGTAGACTTCATAGAGTTGTCCTGGTACTTAAATGAGATAACAGTTTTAAGTGGTTCGATATAATGCCCGGTACATAGTAGTTACTCATTAAGGGCCATTCTATGTACAGTAGAGATGAAGAAGTGGTCTCAAGGCCTCTTGCTCCTTTGCACCAGAAAACCTACCAAAGCATGACACTAAAGGGCAGTATATCAGAGGCAGAAGAGGTGACAGTGCCTCTGGGGTTCTGGAGTGATCAGGAATGTGCCTTTCTGTTATTTGGTCTCTTAGTTTTAATTTTAGTAAAGGCAGTAGTATTTTTTTTCTGAGAATAACATGAAAAGGGAGTTTTTTTGTTTTTTTTTTTAATCAGGATCTGCTCTGTCACCCAAGCCAGAGTGCAGTGGCAAGATCTCTGCTCACTGCAACCTCTGCCTCCTGGGCTCAAGCCATCCTCCCACCTCAGCCTCCCAAGTAGATGGGACTACAGGCACATGCCACCATGCACAACTAATTTGTGTATTTTTTGTAGAGGTGGGGTTTCACCATGTTGTCCAGGCTGGTCTCAAACTCCTGAGCTCAAGCTATCAGCCTGCCTCGACCTCCCAAAGTGTTGGGATTACAGGTGTGAGCTACTGCAACCGGCCATGAAGGGAAATTTTGTGGAAAAGTGAGTGAGCCTAGAAAGTTGGGATGAAATCCCAAAGTACTGCCAGCCTTCCTTTTATAATCCATTTATAGCTATGAGTCATATATTTAACCTAGACCTTCTTGTCCCTATTTGTATTTTCTTTTTTGAGACAGGATCTCACTCTGTCACCCCGGCTTCAGTGCAGTGGCACAGTCACAGCTCATTGCAGCCTCAACTTTCTGGACTCAAAGCGATCCTCCCACCTCAGCCTCTTGAGTAGCATGTGCCACAATGCCCGATTGACTTTTTTTTTTTTTTTTTTGAGACAGAGCCTCGCTCTGTCACTCAGGCTGGAGTGCAATGGTGATATCTTGTCTCACTGCAACCCCTGCCTCCCAGGTTCAAGCAATTCTCCTGCCTCAGCCCCCCAAGTAGCTGGGATTACAGGTGCCCGCCACCATACTGGGCTAATGTTTGTGTTTTTAGCAGAGACAGGGTTTCACCATGTTGGCCAGGCTGGTCCAGAGCTCCTTACCTCACGTGATCCGCCTGCCTCAGCCTCCCAAAGTGCTGGGATTACAGGTGTGAGCCACCACACCCAGCCTCCGATTGATTTTTATATTTTTTGCAGAAACAGGGTCTCACTATGTTGCTCTGGCTGGTCTCTAACTCCTGGACTCAAGCAGTCCTGCCTCCACCTCCCAAAGTGCTGGAACTACAGGCATGAGCCACCATGCCCATGCCCAGCCCCCTGTTCATTTTTTTTTTCTTTTGAGACAGAGTCTTGTTCTGTCACCCAGGCTGGAGTGCAGTGGCACGATCGCAGCTCACTGCAAGCTCCGCCTCCTGGGTTCAAGCCATTCTCCTGCCTCAGCCTCCCGAGTAGCTGGGACTACAGGCGCCCGCCACCACGCCTGGCTAATTTTTTGTATTTTTTAGTAGAGACGGGGTTTCACTGTGTTAGCCAGGATGATCTCGATCTCCTGACCTCTTGATCCACCCACCTTGGTCTCCCAAAGTGCTGGGATTACATGCATGAGCCACCGCGCCCGGCCCATATTTTAATCCTATGCCCCAAAGACTACATTTCCTGATTTTACTGTCCACTAAATAAAACACATTTTTATATGTTACTTTTTTTTTTTTTTTTTTTTGGAGACGGAGTTTCACTCGTGTTACCCAGGCTGGAGTGCAATGGTGCGATCTTGGCTCACTGCAACCTCCACCTCCCGGGTTCCAGCAATTCTCCTGCCTCAGCCTCCCAAGTAGCTGGGATTATAGGCATGTGCCACCATGCCTGGCTAATTTTCTATTTTTAGTAGAGACAGGGTTTCATCATTTGGTCAGGCTGGTCTCAAACTCCTGACCTCAGGTGATCCACCCACCTTGGCCTCCCAGAGTGCTGGGATTACAGACCATTTTTATATATTTCATACTCTAAAGCATGTTGCTGAATTTTAATTATAGATACGGTGTATACGTCTGTTTACCCTTTCTCTGTTTTTATTTTTTAGATTTTTATTAACATTCTCTCTAAGACTTTGTATTTCCAGACAGAGATGTGCTTTTTAATGAAAAGTTTCTCTTTATACCATGTTTATTTCAGTTGTCCTTATTTGTATATTTTCCTACAGTTTACACCTTGTTTCTTAATTCAAAATATCTTACTGTAATGCTTTTTTCTTATTTTTTCCTGATTTTTAATTTCTGTACCAAAATTAGTCTTCATTGACTTTCTTTTTTAGCCTATTTCAGTTGTCATAAATAGGAGAAAAGTCAAATTCTACATTATCTATGGCAAGGAAAAACCATCTTTTAACCTCAGCATGGGGAACAGAGAGGCATGTTGGACACCATGACTTTCCGTTTCTGTTGGCTGCGCCTGGTCACTGCTATGGCAGAATAAAGCTTGGAGAGAGACATAGCCTTTCAACTCATGTTTGTCTGATCTTTGCCTGGTTTTACAGAAGAGCACAGTAGTGAGGTTATTTTGATTTAGAGCTGTTCCCCATCTGATGCCAGGATCCCTTCAACAGTGGTGGAGGAGGTTTAGACGCAGTGTTGAGTTTGATTCCCTCTGTCTTTTCTCGTAGTTTGGCCTGTCACTGCTCCTCATCCTCCTGAGCCGTGGTGAAGACCTACAGAGTTCAGACCCTGCTACAGAATCAACGCAAAATAATCAATGGTCAGTGTGGACTGTTTCTTCTCTTATTTTAAGTTCTTTGAGGTAATCTTTTAAATTTTTTTCTCATAATATTATTATGGGTCTTCCCTGTCAGGACGGAGGTGATGTTCATGGCAACACGAGAACTTCTACGGATTCCCCAAGCAGCCCTGGCCAAGCCAATCTCTATACCTACAAACCTAGTGTCCCTCTTTTCTCGCTATGTTGACCGGCAGAAACTGAACTTGCTGGAGACAAAACTGCAGTAAGTTTGAAACAGGAGAGTTTCACATCTCACTAAAGTTGGGACTTTAGAAGTTATAGTTGGGAGGCTGGGCACGGTGGCTCACACCTGTAATCGCAGCACTTTAGGACACCCAGGAGGGTGGATCACTTGAGGCCAGGAGTTCCAGACCAGCCTGACCAAAATGGTGAAACCCTGTCTCTACTAAAAAAATACAAAAATTAGCCAAGTGCGATGGTGCATGCCTGCAATCCCAGCTATTCGGTAGGTTGAGGTATGAAAATCATTTAAAACAGAGAGACAGATATTGCAGTGAGCTGAGATCATGCCACTGCACTCCAGCCTGGGTGACAGAGCAAGACCCTGTCTCAAAAAAAATATATAAAGTTATGATTGGGGTGGAGGGGTGAATAAAACTGAATTTGGTGGAAGAGATTGACTTTCTATTAACTATTTGTGTATCTGTTAGATATAAAACACTGAACTGGGTACAACAGGGCCTTCATAAAAGATGACCAAATGCTAAGGGTAGAGAAATATCTCGGGTATTTTGTTATGAGAAGTCTTAGAAAGATGTAACTGTAATATGAAAGATTGCCTTGTGTTTTAACTCATTTATACAATTTTCCTTTCTCTCCTTTGTACCTCTAGGCTAGTTCAGGGGATACGATAAAAGATCTCCAAATGTGTCCTGTACGTCCTTTTGGCTGCCACCTGCACTGCTGCCATCACCAATGGAGTGTTTTAAATGAGGGAGGGAAGGTAGCTTTTTCCCCAAAGCAAAGTCTTGTGGGATCGATTCCTGTTTACAGGGATTGTCTCTCTAAATGTCAGATATTTCCCCACTGCTCTATGAAATTTGGCTGGGTGATACTTCTGCTGGTTTCTTTACCTTCTATGTTACAGTTCTGCATGTCCTACTTTTACTCAGTTCTGTTTTGCATTTTCTTTGCCCTAGAGACACAAGTGTGATCTCTCCCTTTATCCCTCCACTACTCCACCTCAGAGTAGATTGTAGCCTGCCAAAGGATTCCTTCCCTCATCCTATTAAAGTTGTTTTTTCATTGCCCCATATTAATATGACTATAGAAGAGCCAATTAAGTAGAAATCAAGATATACACACACACCCCATACATGTATTTATGTGGTCTTCAGAGGGTCCTTAAAGAATGAATTTTAGATTGAAAAATATTTAGTTGTCTCATTACCTCTTCTAAACACAAACCAGCTGATGTATTTTAATCTGTTTCTGTTCTATCTTGTAATTAATTTGGTGGGTTCTACTTGTTTTAACATAAATAAAGAGTATGCAGCACGTTTAATAAAATCAGAACTCTTAATTGGCTTATGCCCAGGTCTAGGCTGAGAAGTCCTTTTTCTTCTTCCCACCTTTATTTCCTTAGTTTCTGTCCACCTTAATCGAAACAGCACATGGTTATGTCTTTTTCCTGCTACAACTACAGGGTGCTTGAGCCTTTCCCCTCAAGTGCATTCGAAGTCACCCAGGATGATCCTCACTAGTAGCCTGCTTTGGCAGTGTGGCTTTTTGCACACTTGCCCTGTCTTCCTGAGACTACTTCAGTAAGCCATGCTTCCTTCTTCCCCACTTTTATTTGGTGTCATGAATAGAAACTTCCAAATGTAACCATGGAAGCTAAGTTTGGCCTGCTTTGCTTTTTAGTCCCCACGCCATGGGCAGAACTGCTGTCTTTACTACTTCATCTCACCCAAGTCCTGTTCTCAGGCAGCCAGGGGCCTGGGTTTGAATAATTGCAGGGCCAGCCTGCCATGATCTTTCTCACTTACTCCTCTCCCATTCAGCAGTCAACCAGACTAAGGAGTTTTGATCCCTAGTGATTACAGCCCTGAAGAAAATTAAATCTGAATTAATTTTACATGGCCTTCGTGATCTTTCTGCTGTTCTTACTTTTTCGAATGTAGTTGGGGGGTGGGAGGGACAGGTTATGGTATTTAAAGAGAATAAACATTTTGCACATACATGTATTGTACAACAGTAAGATCCTCTGTTAAAACCAGCTGTCCTGTTCTCCATCTCCATTTCTTCCCATGCTGTAACCCCAGGCTCCACCAGCTGTTCCCCAGTGATGTTACCTAGCTTCCCTCTACCATTATCTACTGACCATTTCCACTACACGCCTTTCCTACCTTCCCTTCACAACCAATCAAGTGAATACTTGATTATTATCTCTTCCTTACTGTGCTTTATCTTTTTTGTTTGGTTCTAATTAATGAAAATAAAAGTTTCTAAATTTACATTTTTATAGGGTATTGTAAATAAAAACAAATTGTATACTTAAAAATGAGTGCCTGCATTTCTACTTTGTTACCTCAGAATATGATTTTTATGTTTCTAGCATATTTAGATAGACTGTCAACTTCTTGATGTTGGGGATTAAAGATATTATTACCTATATTTTTACCTTTTTAATTTTGTTGCAAAGAAGACAAATATTTTTATATAATAACTTTTCTTTAAAAATCTAAGATGCTTTCAGTTTCTCCTCCCCCCATTTTAACTGTACGACAAAATTATAAATTGTAGTAGATAAACTGTAGTTTGTCTTCTCCATCCTGCCCATCTCTAGGCATTGAGGAATCTGTCCCCCTTTAAGAGACTCATGTAGCCCAATGAGGCATTCAGCTGCCTTCATGGATAGTATTTACTTAGTTCTGAGCACATTGTATTTCAAAACTCATCTCTTCAAAGGAGATGGGAAAAGGTTGGTCATTCTTTATAGTAAATTTATTTTTATTATTTCAGACTTGAGTGTCATTTTTACTCTAAAATGCTCAAGATAAAAGATTCAGCAAACACATAGAAAGGGGCAAAAAAAAAGTGGGGTTTTGTTTTCAAGACAGGGTCTCTGGCACTCAGGCTGGAGTGTAGTGGCACAGTAGCACAATCACCACTCACTGCAGCCTCGATCTCCCAGGCTCAAGCGATCCACCTCAGCCTTCCGAGTAACTGGGACTACAGGTGTGCACCACCACACCTGGGTAATTTTTATACTTTTTGTAGAGTCGGGATCTCCCTTTGTTGCCCAGGCTGGTCTTGAACTCCCAGGCTCAAGTGATCTTCCCACCTTGGCCCCCAAAATGCTGGGAGTACAGGTGTGGATCACCGCACTCAGCCTGAAGGTTTTCTTCTTTTTTTGAGACGAGTTTCTCTGTCACCCAGGTTACAGTGCAGTGACACAATCATGGCTCACTGCAGCCTCTACCTCCCAGGCTCAAGCAGTTCTCCCACCTCAGTCTCCCAAGTAGCTGGGACTACTACAGGCGGGTGCCATCGTGCCCAGCTAATTTTTTTGATTTTTAGTAGAGATGAGGTCTCGCTACATTGCCCAGGCTGGGCTCAAACCCCTGGCTCAAGGGATTCTTCTGCCTTGGCCTCCCAAAGTGCTGGATTACAGGAGTGAGCCTCCAAAGTTTTAAATGATAAAGAGACAGGAGATAATTTAACATTATTAGGTGCCTGCCTACATAAAGCTTATTTTTTTTCCTGATGAGGAGATGGGTTCCTTGAGGTTCAGTAGCTTGTGGAGGTGACGCAGGTAATGGGCAGCAGAGCAGGAGGCTCATACAGCATATTATTGCTGTAAGGAAATAAAATTATCTTCCAGTAAAAGATTTATTCACACCTCTTAACATGAAACAACGCAGGTGTTATTAGATAGCCCTGCTTTGTTAGAGTGGACTGGCCCAAGGATGCCCCTACCTTCACGGAAGACAAGATTCTAAATGTCAGACGTGAAGAAATCCCTAGCGATTATGTAGTCCAGTCCTCACAATTTGAGGAATCCAAATCTCTGAGAGTGCAGTGACTTGCCCGAGGTGCCACAGCTGGCTAGTAGTAAAGCCAAGAAAAAAACTCATATGTGAGGCCAGGTGCAGTGGCTCATGCTGTAATCCTAGCACTTTGGGAGGCTGAGGCAGGCGGATCACCTGAAGTCAGGAGTTTGAGACCACCCTGGGCAACATGGTGAAAACCTATCTCTACCAAAATTACAAAATTAGCCGGGCATAGTGGCACATGCCTGTAATCCCAGCTACTTGGGAGGCTGAGGCAGGAGAATCACTTGAACCCGGGAGGCAGAGGTTGCAGTGAGCTGAGATTATGCCACTGCACTCCAGCCTGGGGAACAAGAGCAAAACTCCATCTCAGTCTCAAAAAAAGAAAAGAAAAATTTGTACATGGGATTTTACTATGTTGCCCAGGCTGGTCTTGAACTACTGGGTTCAAGTGCCCGACTTGGCTTCCCAAAGTGTTGGGATTACAGGCATGAGCCACTGTGCCTGGTCACAAATGACTTAAAAGTCATGAGCCACTATACCTGGCCCTGGGCAACATAATAAAATCCCATGTACAATTTTTTATTATTATTTATTAAAAAATAATTTGTAAACCTCAGTAACTAATGAGGAAAATGTTAACTTCAAAAAAAATTAAGTGATGCACTAAAATAATTTACAAGAATATGGCACAGAGTTGAAAACTGATACTAATGCATGTAATGTCCTATGTAAGAAAAAGAAGAACCTGTTAAATAATACATAGGTAATAAACTCTAATGGGTAATAGGTACAGCCTTGTGAATAAACGTTCACAAAATAAAGTGCAAGTGAATAATATTAAGAACCTCACCCCGACTGGTAATCAGAGAAGTAAAAAGTAAATGTTTTTATCCTACCAAATTAATGAAAACTTTAAAAATAACATTAGTGAGAATTTGGGGCTGCCACTCACTGGCAGGGGTAAATGTCTACGTTTCTGGAAAGTGCTTTCACAGTGTGGAGCACTTCAAAGTATTCTTAGCCTTTGAACAATTACTTTGGCTTTAGAAATCTAAGAAAATATAACAAAGCAATGGTACTTACCACAGCTTTCCTTATTTTTATTTTTTGAAGACAAGATCTTGCTCTGTTGCCCAGGCTTTAGTGCAGTGGTGCAATCATAGCTCACTGCAGCTTTGAACTCCTGGCCTCAAGCAATCCTCCCACCTCAGCCTCACAAGTAGCTGGGACTACAGACACATGCCACCTTGCCCAGCTAATTATTTTATTTTTTGTAGAGACAGGGTCTTGCTCTGTTACCCAGGCTGGTCTCAAACTTGCCTTGGCCTCCCAAATGATTCATTAGAGGCATGAGCCATTTCACCCAGTCAGCTTTACTTATAATAGAAAAATTAGAAATAATCTAAATGTTCAATATTACAATAATGGTTAAGTAAACAATGATCCATGTGTTGTGGACAATTAGGCAGAATATTGGACTAGGTGCAATTGCTCATGCTTGTAATCCCAGCACTTTGGGAGGGAAGACTTTGCAAGACTTTTTCTCTGCAAAAAAATTTAAAAATTAGCCAGGCATGGTGGCATGTGCCTGTACTCTCAGCTAACTCAGGAGGCTGAGGCAGGATTGCCTGAGCCCAGGAGTTCGAGGCTATAATGAGATTCAGCCTAGGAGACAGAGCGAGACCCTGTCTAGAAAAATTTAAAAAGGCAGAATATTTAATCATGGAAACTATTTTATATGGTATGGTGAAAAAACATATATGCTTTGAATCCAATTTTTAAGAAAATGCATGTATGAAGAAAATATTGGAAAGATGTTTCTAAAGATTACTGGTATCTGTAGGTGATGGGATTATGGAGAACTTTCTTTTCCTTTTGGCTTTTCAATAATTTTCAAAATTTCTATAGAGAAAACGTATTGCTTATGTTCTTAGAAGAAAAAAATATTTTTCAAGAAAAAGTTGTTTTTGAAGAATTTAGTTACATAGGAAAATGTAAGAATATAATGCTAAGTAAAAAATAGGTTCTGTATATGTACATGACAATCTCTGTGGAGTAAAAAAATACATGGGAGGCTAGGCATGATGGCTCACGCCTGCAATCCTAGCACTTTGGGAAGCCAAGGCAGGCAGATCACATGAGATCAGGAGTTCAAGACCAGCCTGGCCAATATGGCAAAACCTCGTCTCTACTAAAAATACAAAGATTAGCTGGGCGTGGTGGTGCGCACCTTTAATCTCAGCTACTAGGGAGGCTGAGGCTGGATAATCGCTTGAACCCAGGAGGTGGAGGTTGCAGTGAGCCAAGATTGTGCCACTGACCTCCAGCTTGGGCAACAGAGTGATACCCCGTCTCAAAATATATAGATAGATAGATATAGATATTTTATATATATATGTCTAGATATATATATATATAGGCAAGAAGAGTGAAATCAAAGATGACCAAATAGTGGTTGCCTTTAAGGGAAAGGGCTGTGGAGGATTTTGTGTTTAGGTGATTGTTCCTGCTTTTTCATATTTTCCCAATTTGTCTTCAATGAGCATGTATTATAACCTTAAAAGGGGGATATTATCTTAAAACTGCTAAACATAGTAGCTATTTCTAGTGAAAAAATAAGTCTTAACTTTTTAATGATCACCATTCTGACTGGCGTGAGATGGTATCTCATTGTAATTTTGATTCGCATTTATCTAATGACCAGTGATGAGCAGTTTTTGTTTTTTGTTTTTGTTTTTGTTTTTTTTTAGATGGAGTTTCACTCTTGTTGCCTAGGCTGGAGTGCGATGCATAATCTCGGCTCACCACAACCTCCACCTCCTGGGTTCAAGCGATTCTCCTGCCTCAGCCTCCTGAGGCATGTGCCACCATGCCTGGCTAATTTTGTATTTTTAGTATAGGCGGGGTTTCGCCATGTTGGCCAGGATGTTCTCGATTTCCTGACCTTGTGATCTGCCCACCTCAGCCTCCCAAAGTGCTGGGATTACAGGCCTGAGCCACCACACCTGACCTCTGCTATGAACATTTAAGATGATATACCAAGTGTGGGATCAAAGAACCACTTTAACAAATCCCAAATACAGCTTCCATATTTACGCTAAATTGCATTTTTTCCAAACTGTGGCTGTTAAATCGCCCAAGTTGCCCTGCTAAACATTAGGAAGGACAAGACATGACTTTCTGAACTTTTTTTTTTGAGACAGAATCTCACCCTGTCGCTCAAGCTGGAGTGCAGTGGCACGATCTTGGCTCACTGCAACCTCTGCCTCCTGGGCTCCAGCGATTCTCCTGCCTCAACCTCTCAAGTAGCTGAGATTATAGCTACTGAGATTATGCCCAGCTAATTTTTGCATTTTTAATAGAGACAGGGTTTCACCATGTTGGACAGGCTGGCTTCAAACTCCTGACCTCAAGTGATCTGTCTGCCTTGGCCTCCCAAAATGCTGGGATTACAGGCATGAGCCACTGCGCCTGGCCAGCTTTCTGAATTTGACAGCCATCTACTTTTGGGGGTCTGTGAAGTTCATTGTGTGAGAAGCAGAACTGGGAAGACTGAAGGGGTCTTATATTTTTCCTCCCCTCCCAGCTATGCTTAAATACATTTAATATTGTGGTCTCTGAGAACTTAGTATGTGGGTTTTTAGGAAATAAGTCTTAGTCTGGGAAATCAGTATCTTAAAATCACCTAATAGCATTTTTACCTTCTTCCTTCTTGCATCAGAAGCACACTTGTGAATAGATTGCAGGTCTCATGACAGCCTCTGCTTTGCTTCTTATTTTGCAAATGTTGCATGTAAGGCTGTTCTGAGGAGCTTGTTTATTATTCAACATGACTCTCCAAGCTCCCAGTTCAGCCAAGTTCATTCTCCAAAGCAATATTAACCAAAATCAGACTTGAGATCTGTGAAATATCTAGCAGGGAGCTAGGTAATCAGTGACACATGTACTTTGCCAGTTGTGAATATAAAATTTCTTAAATTGCTTAGCTTGCACTACTCTAACAAATGAGAAACAAATCTGCATATAACTAACAAAAGGAAGGTTTCTCAAATTTGACCCCCCAGAAAAAACACTGCTAACAGTTTAGTGTATTGTTCTCCAAGTGATGTCTGCATGCACATGCATACATAGATAGAATTATAGTTTTACTTTTTTCTCTCTTAATACATCATGGGCATCTTTCTGTGTTGGTATATACAGAGCTATCCTGTTCTTTTCTTTTTGATACAGGGTCTTGCTCTGTTGCCCAGTCTGGAGTGCAGTGGTGTGATCATGTCTCACTAGACCCCCAACCTCCACCTCAGCCTCTTGAATAGCTGGGGAAAAAGGTGTGCACCACCATGCCTGGCTAATTATTTTATTTTTTGCAGAGACACGGTCTTGCTTGTTGCCCAGGCTGGTCTCAAACTCCTGGGCTCATTCAGTCCTCCCAACCTGGCCTCTCAAAGTGCTGGGATTACAGGCGTGAGACATTGTACCTGGTCCCCTGTTCTTTTTCATAGTTGTATAATATTCCACTGTGTGCCATTATGCCATCATTTATCTGATTGTTCTCCTGTTAATAGGATTCAATCTTCAAATACTTTTTTTCAGTTACTGTTGTTCATCTAACAGTAACAAAGGTAAACCCACAATGTCACATATCCATAGTTATTTTATAGTGTACAAAGAACACATTTGTGTTCCAATTCAGTCTTCTCTGTAACCTTTTGAAGTAGAATGGGCAACTATAATTGTACAGTACCAAAACTAGATCAGCAAGACCTTCCAGCTAGTAAGGTCTAAAACTGGGATTTAAACCTTAAGTTTTGAGCTCCATTTCTAGTGTCTTGGCTGCAAGAAGGCTCCTATTCCTGGACCCAAGCTTCAGAGGAGCAGCTGAAAAGCTGCGAGGCTTTAACATTGCATCTGCAAACTCTTCTGATTGGATTTTAATGCCTTCATTTGCAGTAAGCAGATTAGACAATTGCCTCTCAGTAATGTCGAAAAGGGAGCAATTCAGGTTGTAATTATCAGAACCAATTGCAATATATAAGGATCAGAGTCACAGCAATGCAGCTGTCAGGCATCTCTATGGTCTTTTTTATTTAAACATCATCTAGGGAGGAAAAAAAAGAGCTCCTTGCTTCCACTCTTCCTCATTCCCAGTATTTTGAAATGTATTTTTTACATTAGATATATTGTCACAGCAATTGTTTTTTTCATAAATTCACTGCACTAATATGGGAGCTTCACAAGTACAGAAATAGTCTGTCCTGTTCACGGCTGTACCACAAAGCCCAGCACAGAGTCAACACCTAGCAGACATCCAACAAATACGTGGTCATGAAATAGTTTTGTTATTAAGAAACAAAGCTGGCCAGGCACAGTGGCTCACACCAGTAATCCCAGCACCTGTAATCCCAACTTAAAATTCAAGGCTGGGCACAGTGTCTCATATGTGTAATCCCAGCACTTTGGGAGACTGAGGTGGGCAGATCACTTGAGGTCAGGAGTTTGAGACCACCCTGGCCAATATGGTGAAACCCTGTCTCTACTAAAAATACGAAAATCAGCCAGGTATGGTGGCTTGCGCCTGTAGTCCCAGCTATTTAAGAGACTGAGGTAGGAGAATCGCTTGAACCCGGGAGGCAGAGGTTGCAGTGAGCTGAGATTGTGCCACTGCACTCCAGCCTGGGCAACAGAGCAAGACTCCATCTAAAAAAAAAAAGAAAGAAAGAAAGAAAAAGAAAAGAAAACGAAACAAACTTAGCTGGGTGCAGTGGCTTACCCTTGTAATCCCAGCACTTTGGGAGGTTGAGGCAGGAGGATCACTTGAGCCTAAGAGTTCAAGACCAGCCTGGGCAACATAGTGAGACCCCCATCTCTACAAAAAAATTTTAAAAATTAGCCAGGCATGGTGGCACGTGCCTATAGTCCCAGCTACTTGGGAGGCTGAGGTGAGAGGATCACTTGAGCCCAGGAAGTTGAGGCTGCAGTGAGTTGTGATTGCTCCACTGCACTCCAGCTGACAAATGAGACCCTATCTCACAAAAACAAAGGAAGGAAGGCTGGAAGGAAGGAAGGAAGGAAGGAAGGTGGGCAGGCAGGAGGGAGGGAGGGAAGGAGGGGAGGGGAGGGGAGGGGAGAGGAGAAGGCTGGGCATGATGGCTCACACCTGTAATCCCAGCACTTTGGGAGGCCAAAGCAGGTGGATCATATGAGGTCAGGAGTTTGAGACCAGCCTGCCAACTTGGTGAAAACCTGCCTCTACTAAAAAGATAAAAAATTAGCTGGGCATGGTGGTGGCACCTGTAATCTCAGCTACTTGGGAGGCTGAGGCAGGAGAATCGCTTGAGACTGGAAGGTGGAGGTTGCAGTGAGCCGAGATCGCGCCACTGCACTCCAGCCTGGGTAACAGAGTGAGACCCTGTCTCAAAAAAAACAAAAAAAAAAGAAAAGAAAAGAAAAAGAAGCAAACAAACAGAGCTTAAAAAGATTATTCAGAGAATAGAGCTCGATGTAATAAATTAGTCTGTGTTTACAAGACTCATTTCAAAATACATTGTCACTCATTTTATCACAACAACCCCTAGGTCAGGAACAATTTGATAATATAAGTCAGTTAAGGTCTTGTATGTCCCACATTACTCCAGATACAGTGGTGACAAAGACAAATTAAACCCGTATTCTGGTGCAGTTTGCATTCTGAGGGGGATACTTACAGTGATAAGTGCTAAGAAAAGAACAAAGTGATTTGAGTGGGGGAGATGTACTTGTACTGTAGACAGAGTAGCAAGGAAGGCCTCGATAAGCAGGTGACATTCAAGCAGACATCTGAATAATGAGAAGAGACAGATATGCAAAGGTCTAGGAAAAGCATCCTAAGCAAAATAAAGAAGGTAGCCAAACCCCTGAGATGAAAATGAGTTTGAGTTCAAGGAACCACAGAAAGTCAATGTTGTTAAGAGTGAATGGAGTGGGGCAGAGAGTGACCACATATGGTCTTGAAGGGATTTATTCTTATTGCAATGGGAAATCTTTGCAGAGTTTTAAGTAAAAAACACAAAACGTCATATGACTTATACTTTTAAAAATCACTCTGCTGTATGGAGATGGAAATAAACAAAAAAAGGGAGCACTTATCAGAGAGCCTCATATTATCACTGGTCTACAGGATGAATCTGGGCCTTTAAAAGGCAAAGTGACTGAGGGAACAATTTTTTTAAACATAGATTTAGCAACAAGCAAAAAACAAATATTCCAATTTAAAAATGGGCAAAGGACATGAACAGATACTTCTCAAAACAAGACAGAAAAATGGCCAACAAACATGACAAAATGCTCATCATCACTAAACATCAGAGAAATGCAAATCAAAACCACAATGAGGTACCATCTCACACCAGTCACAATAACTATTAGTAAAAAGTGAAAAAAAATATCAGATGCTGGTGAGGCTGTGGAATGCTTGTACCCTGCTGGTGGGAATGCAAATTAGTTCAGCCACTGTGGAATGCAGTTTGGAGATTTCGCAAAGAACTTAAAACAGAACTACCATCTGACCCAACAATTCCATTACTGGGTATATACCCAAAGGAATATAAATCATTCTACCAAAATGATACATGCACACATATGTTCATCTCAGCACTATTCACAATAGCAAAGGCATAGAATCAACCTAGGTGCCCATCAACAATGGTGGATTGGATAAATAAAATGTGGTACATATACATCATGGAATACTACACAGCCATAAAAAAGAGCAATATGTTATCCTTTGCAGGAACATGGATGCATCTAGAGGCCATTGTTCTAAGTGAGTTAATGCAGAAACAGAAAACTAAATACTGCATGTTCTCACTTATAAGTGGGAGCTAAACAATGAGTACACATGGACATAAACTTGGAACAATAGACACTGGGGACTTCCAAAAGTGGGGGGAGGGGTGGACATGGGCTGAAAAACTATTGGATACTATGCTCACTTCCTGGGTGACAGGATCATCTATACCTCAGACCTCAACATCACACAATACACTTCTAACAAACCTGCACATGTACCCTCTGAATCCAAAATGAAAGTTGGAAAAAAATACATTTAAGACAACAGTTACTTTTGGAAGTGTTTAGGGGCATGGTATTGGGATAGGATGTAGAAAACTGGTGTTTTGTATTTCTTATGTTGAGTGGTGCATTGAGCAGTATTGGTTTGACTATTGTGCTTTGTAACTTTCACATATCATATGTATCCTCTGTATGTTATGGGCTAAATTGTGTCCACCCCCAAAACTCTTATGTTGAAGTCCTAACTAACCCCCATACCTCAGAATGTCACTCTATTTGAAAATAGGTTCTTTAAAGAGTGAATTAAGTTAAAATGTAATAGGCTTGTGTTTGAAGGAAGAAAACAAGAGAGAGAGAACATGTACATGATGTGTCCAAGATTGCAGTGAGTGAGCGGCAGACAAAGAAAGCCTGATTACAATCATTTTCCATCATTTCTCTATCCCACAAAGAATAAGTAGACATGTTGTGTGTGACTTCCAAAAATTCTCCCTAAGGGGAAGGCACTACACTTTTGTCCTCTTTACTTCCCTCTTCTTGCTGCTTAGAATGCAGATGTAATGACTGAAGCTCTAGCAGCCACCCTGGGGCGAAAGGTAATAACAGAAACAACATACAATGGGAAGAAAGAAGTCTGTGTCTGGCCAGGCAAGGTGGCTCAGGCCTGTAGTCCCAGCACTTTGGGAGGCCAAAGCAGGTGGATCACTGGAGTCCAGGAGTTCAGGACAAGCCTGGGAAACATAGCAAGATCCCATCTCTACTAAAAATACCAAAAAAAAAAAAAAAAAAAAAAAAAAATAGCCACGAGGCTGAGGTGGGAGGATCTCTTGAGACTGGGAGGTCGAGGCTGCAGTGAGCCAAGATTGAACCACTGCACTCCAGCCTGAGCAACAGCAACAGAGTGAGACCCTGGCTAAAAAAAAAAAAAAAAAAAATCTATGTCTCTGAAGACTTCATTGAGCCACCATTCCAACCTTGAGCTTCCTATCCTGGGATTTCTTTCCTGTGTGAGAATAAACTATTATGGGTTTAAACCAATGTAAATTGGGCCTCTGTTACTTCCAAATAAACCTAATCCCAATTATTATGAAGGACTTTTTCAGTCATTTGGTACAGGTTGAGCATCTCTAATCTGAAAATCTGAAATCCAAAATACTCCAAAATCTGAAACTTTTTGAGTGCTGACATGATGCTCAAAAGAAATGCTCATTGGAGCATTTCAGGTTTAGAATTTTCAGATTAGGGATGCTGAACCAGTAAGCACTCTATATATAATGGAAATATTCCAAAATCCAAAAAATAAAAATCAGAAATCTGAAATTCTTCTGGTCCCAAGCATTTCAGATAAGGGCTATTCAACCTGTATTAGAGTTCATTAAGTGTAATTAGACAAATTTTTTTAAATTTAATTTTATTTTATTTTACTTTATTTTGAGATGGGATCTCACTCTGTCGCCAAGGCTGGAGTGCAGTAGCGCGATCTCAGCTCATTGCAACCTCCACTTACCGGGTTCAAGCCACCCTCTCACCTCAACCTCCCAAGTAGCTGAGACGATAGGCACATGCCACCATGCCCGGCTAATTTTTTTTTTTTTTTTTTTTTGAGATGGAGTCTCGCTCTGTTGCCCAGGCTGGAGTGCAATGGGGCGATCTCAGCTCACTGCAACCTCCGCCTCCCGGGTTCAAGCAATTCTCCTGCCTCAGCCTCCTGAATAGCTGGGATTACAGGTGCCCGCCACTGCACCCAGCTAATTTTTGTATTTTTAGTAGAGACAGGGTTTCACCATGTTGGCCAGACTGGTCTTGAACTCCTGACCTCAGGTGATCTGCCCTCCTCCGTCTCCCAAAGTGATGGGATTACAGGCCTGAGCCACCGCGCCTGGCCTAAGTTTTGTATTTTTAGTAGAGACAGGGTTTCACCATGTTGGCCAGGCTGGTCTCGAACTCCCGACCTCAGGTGATCCACCCGCCTCAGTCTCCCAAAGTGCTGGGATTACAAACATGAGACACTGTGCCCACTGTTGAATTTTAAGTTATTACAAATTCTAGGGAATTCTAGAAGCTCTAGCAGCCACCTTAGGGCAAAAGGTAATAACAGAAACAATATACAAAGGAGGAGAAAGAAGTCTGTGTCTGGCCAGGCATGGTGGCTCAGGCCTGTGGTCCCAGCACTGTGGGAGCCTGCATTTTCTCTGTGAAGTGCAAAGCATGATTATCAGTTGTGAAACAGAAGGGTTTGTGTGACATTTGGTTTAATTTTGATGACAGAAAATATAATACATCTCGACTCCTAACTTAACTATTTGAATTGTTTTGTTTGTTTTCAGACGAGGTCTCACTCTGTTGCCCAGGCTGGAGCGCAGTGGCATGATCTCAGCTCACTGCTGCCTCCATCTCCCAGGCTTCCCCAGCCTCCTGAGTAGCTGGGACTACAGGCGTGAGCTACCACACCCGGCTAATGATTTGTATTTTTGGTATAGACGGGTTTTCACCATGTTGCCCAGGCTGAGCTCGAGTGATCTGCCCACCTCAGCCTCCCAAAATTCTGGGATTACAGGCGTGAGACATTGCACCCAGCACCTCGAATTGTTTGTTGTTGTTTTAAAAATGACTCCAAGGCACAAGTAATATCGGACTATAGCCCTATTCATATCTGTGTTTGAGTGTTAGCTTCACCTTTGCAAGTTACTATATTCATGAATCTCAGTTTCTCTCCCTGTAAAAGGGTGGTAGAACAAGTGGGATTATGACAAAAAATCAATATTTGTGAAAGTGCTTAACACTCAATAAAAGCTGGCATCCATTCATTATATTTTACCTCATATAAAGTCCCAGTATTTCCAGGTTTTTCTACGGTACGTCTAATGCCCTGAAGAAAGACATGTGGGTCCTCTTAGGGTTAGTTATGTTGTGCTACAAAGATAGTCTTGCATAATTAGTGATTACAGTCAGCATTTATGATTTACCATATGCCAGACACATTTCATGTATTTTCATTTAATCCTTCCCCAAAACCTTGAGAAAAAGATGCTGTTAGTACGGTCATAAGGAAACTGGTGAGAAGTTAAGTAAACAGCCCAAGATTGCATCACTTAGCCAAAACAGGATTTGAAGCGAGGTGGTCAAGATCTGTGGTACATCTATATAATGCAATACATAGAAGAAACTTAAATGCATACTACTAAGTGAAAGAAGCCAAATTTATTTTATTTTATTTTATTTATTTTTTTAAATGGAGTCTCGCTCTGTCACCCAGGCTGGAGTGCAGTGGCACGATCTTGGCTCACTGCAACCTCCCCTTCCTGGGTTCAAGCGATTCTCCTGCCTCAGCCTTCTGAGTAGCTGGGACTACAGGCACGTGCCGCCACGCCCAGCTAATTTTTGTATTTTCAGTAGAGACGGGGTTTCACCATGTTGGCCAGGATGGTCTCAATCTCTTGACCTTGTGATCCACCCACTTCAGCCTCCCAAAGTGCTGGGATTACAGGCATGAGCCACCACGCCCGGCAAGAAGCCAATTTTTAAAAGGCTTCTTTTCAAACTATAGTCAGCCCTCCATATCTGTGGGTTCTGCATCCACGAATTCAACGAAGGATCAAAAATATTCTCCCAAAAAGAGATGCTTGTGCCTGTACTGAACATGTGCAGACTTTTTTCTTGTCATTATTCCCTAAACAATACAGGATAACAATGATTTACATAGCATTTACATTGTATTGGGTATTAGAAGTAATCTAGAGATAATTTAAAGTATAAGAGAAGATGTGTATAGGTTATATGCAAATACTATATACCATTTTGTATAACAGACTTGACCATCTGTGGATTTCGGTATTTGCAGAGAATCTTGGAACCAATTCCCCATGGATACTGAAGGACAAATGTATGTGTGTGATTCAAACTACAAGACATCCTGGAAAAGGCATAACTATGAAGACAGTAGAAACATCACTGGTTGCCAAGAGTTAAGGAAAAAAGAGGAATGAATAGGTGGAGCAGAGAGGTTTTTTCGGACAATAAAACTAATCTGTATGATATTATAATCCTGGATAAATGTCATTATACATTGTCAAAACCCACAGAATGTACAATGCCAAATAAACACTAATGTAAACTATGGATTTTGGGGGGATAATGATGTGTCAGTGTAGATTCATCAATTTTAACAGTTACACCACTCTGGATGTTGATAGTAGGAGAGGCTGTGCATGGAACTCTCTGTAATTTCAGCTCAATTTTGCTGTGAATCTAAAACTGCTCTAAAAAAATATAGTATATGTAAAAAAAATCATGAAAGCAAAAATATCCAATATATTGGAGTCTGGCAGGTAAACCAGTATGGACTGAAAAGAGTTGTAAAAAGTGGGACAGGAAAGCAAGATTAGGACCTGGTAGGGAAGGGCCTTAGTTGGCAAAGTGAGCTATCAGGACTTTATCCTGTAGACCAGAGGGGGTCATTGAGGATTACAGAGCAAGAAACTCAGGTAAGGAACAGACTATTTTAAGAAAATCCTGGCCGGGCGTGGTGGCTCACGCTTGTAATGCCAGCACTTTGGGAGGCTGAGGCAGGCAGATTGCTTGAGCTCAGGAATTCAAGACCAGCCTGGGCAACATGGCAAAAACCTGTCTGTACAAAAAATACAAAAATTAGCAGAGCATGGTGGCATGCACTTGTGGTCCCAGCTACTTGGAAAGCTGAGGCATGAGAATCACTAGAACCAATGAGGCAGAGGTTGCAGTGAGCCAAGATTGTGCCACTGTACTCCAGCCTGGGCGACAGAGAGAGACTCTGTCTCAAAAAAAAAAAAAAAAAAGAAAAAAAAGAAAGAAGATCCCTTTGGCAGTTGTGAGGAGAATTCTGGAAGATAGACTAGAGGCAAATAGACGAGTTTAAAAGTGAGAAAAAAGCACAAGAATCTAGGCCAGTAAAGAAAGGGGTACATAAAAGATCATCAGTTTTTTGTTACTGACTGGATATTGGGATGAGGACAATGACTTCATGAGAAAAATAAAACACCAATTTTCTAAAGTTGTAATTATTTCACACATTAAGCATTAACTGAATCACTATCATGTGCCCGGTCCTATCAGTTATATCTCCAAATATATGTGGAATGTATCCACTTCTCTTCATCCCTATTTCCACCACATTCAACCAAGTCATCAATATTTCTCTTCTAAAAGATAGTAGAAGGCTGGGTGTGGTGGCTCACGTCTGTAATCTCAGCACTTTGGGAGGCCGAGGCGGGCAGATCACATGAAGTCAGGAGTTCCAGACCAGCCTGGCCAACATAGTGAAACCCCATCTCTACTAAAAATACAAAAAAATTAGCCTGGCGTGGTGGCAGGTGCCAGTAATCCCAGCTACTCTGGAGGCTCAGGCAGAAGAATCTCTTGAACCTGGTTGCAGTGAGCCGAGATGGCGCCACTGCACTCCAGCCCAGGTGACAATTTGAGACTCCATCTCAAAAAGAAAAAAAAAAAAAATGATGGTAGATGTTTCCTAATTGCTGTCCCTCTCCACTCTTGTGACTCCACACATCAGCCAGTGATAATTTTAAACAAGAATTGACGCCAGGCATGGTGGCTCCACTCCCAACATTTTGCGAGGCTGAGGCGGGAGGATAACTTGAGGCCAGGAGTTTGAGACCAGCCTGGGTAACATAGCAAGACCCTGTCTCTACAAAAAATAAAAAGTATCTAGGCATAGTGGTGCATGCCTGTAGCCCTAGCTATTTGGGAGGCTGTGGCAGGAGGATTGCTTAAGCCCAGGAGTTCAAGGTTGCAGTGAACCATAATTAATTACACCATTGTACTCTAGCCTAGATGACAGAGCAAGGCCCTGTCAACAAAAAAGACAGAGAGAAAGAAAGAAAAGACAGAAAGAAAAGAAAAGAAAGAGAGATAGAGAAAGAAACAAAGAAAGAAAGAGTGAATGAACTGGGGTCACTTGCCCTAATCCCTTTGATTGCTTCCTGTTGCAATGAGAATAAAACTTGAAGTCCTTATGAGGTCTTACAGCCCTTTGGGGTCTTCACTCTCCATGCCTTATGTACCCACCTCAGTTACTGCCTCTCTTTTCCTCCTCAGGCCTTCGCAGGAAAATGACTGATTTTAGCTACGGAGGAAAAAAAAAAAGAAAAGGAAAAGAATGACTGATTTATTTCCTTTGCTTACTCCTCCCCAGTCCCCAGATGGCAACTTAAACAGTTGATCCCTCTTTAAACAGGTTAGGGCCGGGCACAGTGGCTCAAGCCTGTAATCCCAGCACTTTGGGAGGCTGAGGCGGGTGGATCACGAGGTCAGGAGATCGAGCCCATCCTGACTAACACGGTGAAACCCTGTCTCTACTAAAAATACAAAAAAAATTAGCTGGGCGTGGTGGCGGGTGCCTGTAGTCCCAGCTACTCGGGAGGCTGAGGCAGGAGAATGGCGTGAACCTGGGAGGTGGAGCTTGCAGTGAGCCGTGATCGTGCCACTGCACTCCAGCCTGGGCAACAGAGCAAGACTCTGTCTCAAACAAACAAACAAACAAAAAATAAACAGGTTACACCTGTTGTCCTCCATATTACTGTGCATATGTGTATAATTACTGTACATATTTTTTCACTACAAATACTGTGTATATCCCTAAGATCCTTTACATTTCATGAGGAGCCAGAGCCTATTTGTACATTCACTACTTTGTCCCTAAGACTTGGCTCAGGCCTGAAGATATATAATAGATACTTGATACATATTTGTTAAATATATGAATATGCTAGGTTGTGTGCTGTCATGGGGGAAACAAAGATGAAATAGATACAGGTTATACATTAGAGAAATTGACCCTCTAGTAGGGAAGATATGATTGAAACATAGATAATTATAAGGCAAGACAATTAACCTCACAGGAAATTCTGCAAGTCCTGAGGAAGGGGCATTACGTCTAGCCAGGAAAATTCGAGGAAATTCTGTGGAGGGAGTTCACTGGGCATTTAATGGAGGGAAAGCATACACAAAGGCATCAGTTTGAGAAAGTGTAGGGTGAATGTGGAAAAAAATGTGTGGATCAATTTAACTGGAACACAGAGTACACCAATACAAAAGAGAGAGGCCAGGCGTGAGCCTATATACTTACCACATAGATTTAACAATTAACATTTTGCCATATTTGCTTGATAGGTAGGTAGGGAGGGAGACAGACAGACAGACAGATAGATATGTGTGTCATGCATTTCAAAGCCACTACTTGGTGGCTCATGTCTGTCATCCCAGCACTTTGGAAGGCCAAGGCAGGCAGATCACCTGAGGTCAGGAGTTTGAGACCAGCCTAGCCAACATGGTGAAACCCTGTCTCTACTAAAAATATAAAAATTAGCTGGGCGTGGTGGTGCATGCCTGTAATCCCAGCTACTCTGGAGGCTGACGCAGGATAATCACTTGAGATTGTGCCACTGTACTCTAGCCTAGGTGAGTGAGATTCTGTCTAAAAAAAAAAGGACTGGAAAGGAGAGGTGACATCAGATTGTCATGGGTCTCATTTGCCAGGCCAAGAATTCTGTTCTGTATTCCGGAGGCAGTGTTAGGTAACAACAGTAGGTCAAACTAACCTCTCAAAACCTTTTTTAAAATTATTATTCCAAATATACAATAAAAGTAGAAATAATAGTACAGTAAACACCTATATACTTACCACATAGATTTAACAATTAAGATTTTGCCATATTTGCTTGATAGCTAGGCAGGTAGGGAGGTAGACAGACAGACAGATGTGTGTGTATGCATTTCAAAGTATTTATCTTTCCTTGGTTGTGTGTGTGTGTGTGTGTGTGTGTGTGTGTGTGTGTGTGTGTGAAAGATAGGGCCTCACTCTGTCAGGCTGGAGTGCAGTGGCACAATCACAGCTCACTGTAGCCTCGACCTCCTGGGCTCAATCAATCCTCCCACCTCAGTCTCCCAAGTAGCTGGAACTACAGGCACATGCCTCCATGCCCAGCTAATTTTTTTGTTTTGTTTTGTTTTGCTTTTGTTTTTAGTAGAGACAGAGGTTTAACTATGTTGCCCAGACTGGTCTCTTATCTTTCTTTTTTGCTGAACCATTTCAAAGAGAGTTACGGATATCATAACTCTTCACTCCTACGTTTCTCCAAGCTGTAAAGATGTTTTCCCCCATGTCCAGCATACCATTATTACAATGAAAAAATGTAATTACTAACAACATCTGATACCAGTCCATTTTCAAATTTCCCCAATTGTCTCAAAAATGTCTAAAAGCCTGCTTTTTCAGAACCAGAATCCAATTAAGCATTTGACTGTATCTTTTTAAGTTTTTTTTCAAATTTAGAACAATCACCCCTGACCATTTTTATGACATTGATTTTCCTTGATCTATATGTCTTATCTTCTATAAAATAGTTGTCTTATAGAATGCTTCACGTTCTTGATTTATCTGATTATCTCCTTGGGGTTATGGTTCAACTGGTTCCTCCAGCCCAGTAAACTGGAGTTTAGATCCAAAGGCTTGATTAGATTCACTTTCAGTATTTTTGGCAAGAAAACACCATTAAGTGATGCTGTATACTTCATGCTGCAGCACACTGGGAACCTCATAAAAATGTTGGTTGTCCAAGGGTTACTGATACTAAATTGGATAACTGGGTTAAGGTGGGGACTGCCAGATCTCCCCGTTGTAAAAGTATGTTTCTGCTTTGTGATGGCAAGTAACCTGTGAGATGTGTTTGGCAACACAACTCACATGTTTGTAGCTGTCTGCAGTTTATCAAACACATTCAAACGCACTTAATCACAACAGCATCCCTGTAAGGTTTTATTCCTGTTTAACAGAAGTGAAAACTGAGACTTGGAGTGCTTAAATAATTTTCTCAAAGTAATAGACCCAGTAAGTAGCAAAAGCAGGACTCAAGCCTAAATGGATTAACTCTAGCTCAGTTAAAAAAAAAAATCCCAAATAGCCTACATCTAATAGGAGATTTTATTTTGCTCTACACATTCAGAGAAATTCACTAGTAATGAGCTATACAAATGAGCCCTGATAGTAAAAATTGCAGATTTTTAAAGAGTATTCTCTCTCCAGAATTCAATAAATACTTCGCTTCTTTTGAAACGATTTTTTTTTAAAAGGATACTTTAATTTATTGACACTGGGAAGCACATTGGCAAAGAAAGTCAATTTCTTTCACAGTATCTAATAGCTATTTCTATTGCCTGTTCAAACTAGCAAAATGTAACAGATGCTAGATTCCCCAAAGTATAGCGCTTTAGGCTACATTTGCAACAATAGCTTACATCTAAATGTTACTGAATTTGTAATCTTCACAAATGTGTGAATAGTCAGTTGATCAAAAATAACGATTTCCTGCTACAAGAGAACGCATAGCAGAAAATGTTCCCAACACAAAGATAATGTTTGAGATGATGGATATCCCAATTACATTGATTTGATAATTATACGTTGAATACATGTATCACAATATCAGATGTATCCCTGAAAATATGTAGAACTACGATATATCAGTTTAAAGATACAAAAAAAAAGATCTTCTGTTCAAAGTTAAGCATATACATGGCACGTATGATGCTAAAACCAAGGGCCTTTAGGTCTGGAAGAGACACATAAAGTCAGGTCCTCGCGAATCTACTTCTGAAGGGGACAGAATTGGTATAGGCATATGACAGTCTAGAATCAAGACACAAGGGGTGTGGAGCGACAAAGAGCAAACAGGGAAGGAAACTAAGGGGACCATGGATCCAGGAAGGGGCTGGAAAAGCTACTTCTGGGCACCCCTGGAATCTGGGTGTCCAGTTTCGAGTTAGAAGGGGGCCCTTCAAGAGAGCCTCAGGCGGGGGCTGACTGCCGAGAGTTACTCTGTCCTCCAGGTTCTTCCTAACAAGAAGCTACGAAGGTCTTAATTCAGAAAAACGGAACACGACATCACACCCACGTCAAAAAAACGCTTTTAAGAGGCCGAGTCACTTTCACCTCCCACCAACTTGCCAAAGGCTGAAAGCAGACGGACACGCCCCCAAGCGCTCTTCTCGGATTTCATTGGTTGCCCCGGCCTGCCCCTCTCTCATTAGGTCTCTCTCATTGGTCAGCAATGCCACATTCACAGCCAATTCTCAGAACCAATCATCTCCAACTATTGCCCCGCCTCTCCACCACGTGAGTGGCATAGGTGCCAACCAATAAAAAAAGAAAATAAGGATGTAAAGACGAGACTCATTCCCTTTTTCCTCAACTCGTTCAGTAAATGGTAGAAAAGGTGGAGCAGCTGATACCAACCACCAATCCATAAGGGCGGAAAAGGATGATAAGAGTGATGGGAGGGGGTGACGTGGCAGTGACAGGAGCATAAACTGAAATGAATGGCGGAAACATCAGCCAATCGGCGATCAGATTGGCCGGGCATTCCGCATTCTCCCGTCCTCCCTGAGCGCTGGAAACTTCAGGAAAGCACCAATGAGCTTCCCCAAAAGTCTGATTGGCCTTTATCTGAACCAATCAACGGTGGGTCTGGCGGACGCGTCCCACCCCAGGCTCTCACTGGGCGCTGTAGAATGACAGGCCCGAGAGAAATGCCAATGTCCGCGGGGTCTTCCTCAAGTGACACTCAGCGGCACCAATCGACCTCCTTCTTCCCGGCGGCCGAGCCCTCCTCCCCGCGGCTGGCCGGGCGGGGCGGGGCGGGGACGCTGCGCGGCGGTGGCTGATGCGGTAGCCGTGTGGGGCGCTCCGGGCGGCGACGGCGGCTCTCGTAGGCGGTTCCGGTCCTGTATCTCCAGGCGGCGGCGGCTCATGGCGGCGACGGAGCTGAGAGGAGTGGTGGGGCCAGGCCCGGCAGCCATTGCAGCACTTGGCGGCGGCGGCGCCGGTCCCCCAATGGTGGGAGGAGGCGGCGGCCGCGGAGATGCGGGGCCAGGCTCCGGGGCCGCGTCAGGGACGGTGGTCGCGGCGGCGGCGGCGGGAGGCCCGGGCCCGGGGGCCGGGGGAGTGGCGGCGGCTGGCCCGGCCCCTGCGCCGCCGACTGGAGGCTCGGGCGTCTCGGGCGCTGGGGGTTCGGGCTCGGCTCGAGAGGGCTGGCTCTTCAAATGGACCAATTATATCAAAGGCTACCAGCGGCGGTGGTTCGTGCTGAGCAACGGGCTCCTGAGCTACTACAGGTAACTGCTTCCGGGGCGCTGTCGCTCACCTTGCCTCCCCCATATCTGCCAACAGTCCCAGCGCCCGCATTACTGCCAGCCGGCACCGCAGCCAGGGTTGCCCCAGGCCCCTTTTCGTCATCTGTGCGGATTGACAGCCCAGGGGTCGGAGCCCACTGTCACGAAAGTGAAAAGCCCCTGGACGTACACCTCCCCTCCCCTCGGGTTGCCCACTCTTGGTGCCTAATCTTCCCTTCGCTCCCGGCCTTTCCAGTCAGCAGTTGTTTGGAGAGCGTCTGTTCTTCCATTGTATTTCCACCAGCACATGGGTGCAATTATTAATTCTGCAAGCAAGGCACTGGTGTAGGTACTAAGGGAACACATACAGCAGAGCAAACCCGAGGCACTCCTCCCAAGGAACTTACAGTGGAAGTCCCAAGTTTTAGCTGTCAGTGCCCAGTCTCCAAAACTCAAGGTTATTCGTAGCTCTTGATGTACCCGTCCTTGCTCCCTTCACATTCAGAAATAAGGGCATCACACACAGGGTGGCTTCGGTATTCCGTCCCCTTTCTGCCTTATCTCTCCAAGACTTTGCATATGCTTTGGCCTCTGGACAGCCCAGAATGGAGATGTGCACCCCAGTGCTGCTTTTATTTTTGCTTGCCCCACCTCCTCCCGTGGAAATGATTAAGTGTTTTATCTGGTATTTCTGTGATTTTTTGGTTAGTTAGGATTAACTTTTATTAAAAGAAGAATCCATGTCTTTGATATGATTACTTCTGTTCAACAAGGTTTATTTGGGACTGTTTAATATATATTTATGGTGACTCATAACCTGGCCATCACATAGCACGCTTTTGGGCTGAAAAGGATAGAGGAGTTAAGATAGGTGATTTGGGGACAGGGCGTAAACATTTCCTGAGGGCTGGACAATGTGTCTAGGTGTTTTATATACAGTGTTTCATTACAGTATTTTGTTGACTCCCAGCAACAACCCTAGGAGCTGGGAAATATTCCCATCTTACTGATGAGGAAAACAGACTTAGCATGGGCAGCTTTCCCGAGGTTTTGGAGGAGTTGGGATTTGAAACTACTTCTGTTCACACTAATCTAACCTAAAACTCAGGTTAGTGTTAAATGAATCGGTCAGTTACAGAGATAATTGCTTATCAATAGCAAGTAATTTTATGGATCATGCTTACTATATGTATTTTATGCAAAAAGTATAAAAGTCTCCTTTAAGGGATATTTTGCTTAATGACATTCCAATTGAAATATTTTTTTCCGGAGACCCAAAACACTGATGTTGAAGAGCAGCTCACTCTATATTTCTTTTCCTTCACCAGGAATCATTCTGCTACCCAGAGAGTTAGGCTGAACAAGTCTCTTTTCCATCAACTCCACTGTATTGGCTCTTAGAGAATTTTGAGGAGAAATTGAAGGTGGGAGTTGGAGGTTGTTGGCAGGAACACATTTTTACCTGTCCTCTTACAGGGCAAAATGCCTTAGATAGCTCATCCTCACTGCTTAATCAACAGTTGTGAGTAATAGTATATTTCATTTGCATCACTGTATTCAGAATTGATTTTAATTATAACCCTTTCTAACTACTTATCCAGGACCATCCATTTAAACTTAGATTACAAATCTAAAATTTTAATTTCCCCAGATTTTTCTCTCATTCAAGTTCATGTTTTCCTGTTATTATTGACCATCATTTTAATGTTTAATTGATTTATATCCTGACTTGTGTCGCAAGTCAATATTAATACTGTTTTTGCATTTTCAAAAATTGTATATCACCTCAGGGCCTTCATATGTGGTCATTTCTCATCCAAGTTCTTACCAGATCCACTTTCCAGGCCAGTTGATTCTTTGATCAGTACTAGTGTTGATCAATAGTGATCTTAGACACTAATAACTTATATGTTGCTGTCTCTTTAAGTATTTGTTACCACTTTGAACTTCTCCCTTACAAGAGCTAGTGGTACCTGTCTGACTACATATAAAACTCCTTTCAAAACATACCAAACCACATATTGGGAAATATGCCATAGGCCTGCCCTAGTCAACTTAGGTGGTCCCACCCATAAACAAACCAGCGGTATCCAGAGTTATCAGTCTGTGCACTACCCTCAAAATTGCACTGAATTACTTCCTATCAAGCATACTGGCAGTTTATTTTTTCCTGCAGGATTCTTCTGGTCCTCATCTTCCTCCAAGAATTATTTAGACAAGTTGTCATTCCTCCTGCTTTTCATACCTCCAAAACCTGCAGTTTCTTATATATGCTATTTCCAAAATACTGTTTTCCTTTTAAGTGGTCCTAGACCCATCCTCGGATGAGCTGTCCTAATAGGCCTTGGCAAACCACTTCCTTTACCTATCCTGGGCTTCCTTACGTACCCAGTTACTTAGATGTCCCATTACTTAAAACCTTATATAGAATCCCAGCTCTCCCAGAAACATTGTGACAGGCCATAGTATTAGTTTTCCTGGCTAGCTTCTAGAGATTGAATTACTATTTCAGCTAGCCTTTTCAGGGAAGAGCTTTCTGGCCAGAAAATACCACCTAATATTGTAGTACCTGAAGAACCTATCTTGTACCCTGAGATTCATGTCTTTCCAGCTTCTGCACTAATCATTTATAATCATAAGTGTATCTGCCCAAACCCAAGAGCTCCGAGATCAAGTCTGCCTTACTCCCAGAGTTCCTTGGTATTTTTTAAACTGCTACAGACTTTTTGTAATTTGAGAAACTTCTTTAGTTTACAATGATGACCCAGGCAGAAGAGATTCCTAAGAAGTGGTTTCTGAAAAGCTCCAATAAGGAGGAATGTGGAAGAAGGTCCAAGTAGTATACTTGGAGTAGAAAACATGAGCGAGCTGGCCTGTCAGCTGTGCATCTGTAATTTAGCCTGCATTATTCATAATGTAACTGAAGCTTGGGGGTGGGGAGGTAAGAATAGAAAAAACGGATTCATGTTACAGTGTGGCAGGTGCAGGAGATGGAAAATGGCCCAGTCCATTGAGACCCCTCTGGCCTTCCCATATTATTCAAGTGTGCATTTGGGGAAGGAAGAACAGTTCATGTGAGAAACTGAACAACAAACCTGTCTTCCAGACTTTCTCAAACATACCAAATCTTATGGGGTGTGTGCCATTTCTGGCATGCAGGAATTCTGGATATGCCAGGTGTGTTTGGCTGCTTGACTCCACTAAAAGGGAAATGGCTCTGCTTTGTACTGTGGCAGTTGGCAAAGGACTTTGACCTCTGTGTTCCAATTTGGACAGGGAAAACTGCAGTCTCAACATGCAGGTTCCTGGGCATAATCAGCGGGTGTTAGGGAAATGACACAGTTTGTGTTAGACACTCGATTGTGCTAGAAGCTTGATATTTTATGTGAAGCTTGGTATTTTATGTGAAGTGTCTTATAGGTTGTTGTCACCAAGTAATGCTGTAAAGTTCAAAAGTTAGTCTATTAATAGAACTGTCAGTCATTAGAGATCGGGAAAATTTTTACACCCAGTTCTCTGAGAGCAGATCTGCTGAATCTTTCCTAGCTATTAATAGACGGCTTAGGAGTTCCCACCAGTAGAGTATGGTGGACCTTAGGAATGAACATATTCCAGAAAGATTAAAACACTTGGTGATTCCTTTTTACTTCCCCAGAAAGCTAGTTATTCTTATTTCATATCATTCGAACCATAGCCAATATTTAATACTCTAAACATTTAAGGGTGCTTTTTTTACGCTTCTGCGATATAATTCTAAGCATGGTGTAACATTGGGCTGAGTTCTCATTTGGGCTGAGTTACAGTCGGGAGTGAGATGGTTTGGTATATATAAAATGGAGCTATTCTTAGGAAATGAGACTGTTGCATGAGGTTATAGGGCAATTTATAATTATAACTTGCTAAGTAAAAGATAATTCCTGACTGCAAAAGGGCATGAGGGAACTTATTGAGATGATAGAAATGTTCTACATCTTGATTGTGGTGGTTATGCACTTGTGTACATTTGTCAAAACTCATTCAGTTGTACCTTTAAAATTGCTAAATTAACATTGCATGTAGTTATACCTCAGTATAGCATATTTCTTTCTTTCTTTTTTTTTTTTGAGACGGAGTTTTGCCCTTGTTGCCCAAGCTGGAGTGCAATGGTGGGATCTCAGCTCACTGCAACCTCTGCCTCTCATGTTCAAGCGATTCTCCTGCCTCAGCCTCCTGAGTAGCTGGCATTACAGGCACACACCCCCACGCCTGGCTAATTTTTTGGATTTTTAGTAGAAAAAGGTTTCACCATGTTAGCCAGGCTGGTCTGGAACTCCTTACCTCAGGTGATCCGCCCATCTCGGCCTCCCAAAGTGCTGGGATTACAGGCGCCCGGCCTGTAAAGCCTATTTCTAAAAAGAAAATGGTAAGAGGGACAGCAAAGCAAAAAAAAAAAAAAAAAAAAATCTGACTCAGAAACAACACTTATAGGCTCTGAAAGGAAATCCCCACTAATTGTTTCTTGAATTTTAGGGACCCGTTTGAGGGACTAGAACTTGCTGATTCCTAAGACTATCACATTTTCAGGGAGCTCAGAGTTATGAAAAGAAATGGAATGTGATAAAGGATAAACCGTCAACTTTCTGTTTAAATTGTCTTTATCTTGTTATTACAGATCAAAGGCAGAAATGAGACATACCTGCCGTGGTACCATCAACCTCGCCACAGCCAACATCACCGTGGAGGACTCCTGCAACTTCATCATTTCCAATGGGGGTGCTCAGACCTACCATCTGAAAGCTAGTTCAGAAGTTGAGCGGCAGCGCTGGGTGACGGCCCTGGAACTGGCCAAAGCCAAAGCTGTGAAGATGCTGGCAGAGTCAGGTCAGGAGCAAAGAACACCTGCCTGGGGAACTTTCTTTTTGCCCCTTTTATGCACAGATTTTGTCTGTCATCATTATGCTGTGTCATTTGATTATCACCTATTTCCTAGAGGTCTCAAGCTTCTCGTCTTCATGCAGTATTTCTGCTGGAGTGATAGTTCTCAATCAGGGTTGATTCTCCTCCCCAGGAGACATTTGGCAATGTCTGGAGACATTTTTGGTTGTCACAGCTGAAGGGAGGGAGGTGCTATGGCGTCTAGAGAGTAGAGGCCTGGGATGCTGCTGAACCTCCTATAATATACCAAACAGCCGCCAAAACAAAGAATTATCTGACCAAGGTTGAAAAATTCTGTCCTAGAGCATAACAGTTGTTCTTTTGCCTTTTAATTGGCTACCTTAAAATTTTGAGAAATAATTATTTTATTGGTGGGCCAGTCTTGGGAATATTATACCTCAGAATTTGGATCTATTCATGCTTTTTCTCCTGATACCTTCTTACTTAACTCTTTGTTAGTTAAGTTGAAACAATTTTAGTAGACTGCCAAAAACTGTATATGTGATATTTTCTATGAAAAATCTTCATTTTGCTGCATTGGTTAACTAAAAGGAGCAGTCAAGTTACGTTTTGATTATTCTTCAAGGAAA
Organism: Pongo pygmaeus; assembly: GCF_028885625.2. Taxonomy (NCBI): domain Eukaryota; kingdom Metazoa; phylum Chordata; class Mammalia; order Primates; family Hominidae; genus Pongo; species Pongo pygmaeus. Next base: position 15,632,964 of record NC_072382.2, read on the forward strand.
ATGGTAGGATTTTCCCCTGCTATATTGATAGTTTAATCATATTGAGCTTGTTTACCTAGAACTGACAAAGATGGTCATCTGCTGACTTTGTTATCTTATCTCCTGTCATTTCCCTTACTGTATGTTCATTCATCAGTGAAAGGAGAATTCATTAGTTTGTAAATTGTTTGGTAGTAAGTTATATTTTGACTTTGGCCCCGTCTCTCTGTCTAGCAGAAAGGACAGGTCTTTTCTCTTTTTTTTTTTTTTTTCTTGCTTTTAGTGCCGACGTTAGCTCCTCCAAAGGAAGTGACACTGCTAGAAAAGCACTTTGCAGTTACAAAGTGTTGAGTGTGAGAGGTACAACATAGCTTCTGTACTTGACTTATTATTGGAGAGCTATTTAAAGTGAGTTTTTGCATTCTTTTCATGGTGGCTTTAGTCATAAAGTTTCTGAGCTCTCTTTCAGAAGACAGATTAATGGCCTTTTTTGTGATGTGGACTTTGTCTACAAAGAGCTAGACTGTGATTCTCAACTCATTTAATACAGGTCCCATCAGTCACCTATCAGATGATAGTGAATTTGCAATAATAGTTAGCTTGGACTAGATAGGAATCCTCAAGCTAGAGTTAAAGAGCTCAGTAATTAATTCCCAATTCCAAGAGCCTTTCAGCTTTTCCATTCTGTCTCGTAGGTCAGTGGTTTTCAAACTTCAGTGTGTGTCAGTTACCTGGGCAGCTTATTAGAAAGGCAGATTCCTGGGCTTTGCCTCACACCAGCTAAATCAAAGTCTCTAGGGGTGGGCCTAGAGACTCTGCCCCTTTAAGAAGGACCTGGGGTGTTTGTGGTGCAGGTGATCTGTGGACCACACTATAGAGAAACCATCTGGTAATGGCAAGTTTTGAGGGAGTCAGAATGCACACAGCATGAGGAATGTTGCTTTGTTTCTGGACAGAGTAGGTAGGGTTCCAACTCTCACTCCTGGTTCTGGAATCATATAACCTTTCTTTTCATTCCTACAGATGAATCAGGAGATGAAGAGTCTGTCTCACAAACTGACAAGACTGAGCTGCAGAATACCCTTCGGACCCTCTCCAGCAAAGTAGAGGACTTGAGCACATGCAATGACTTGATAGCTAAGCATGGTACAGCTCTGCAGCGTTCCCTCAGTGAGTTGGAGTCCCTGAAGTTGCCTGCTGAGAGCAATGAAAAGATCAAACAGGTCAACGAACGAGCCACACTCTTTAGGATAACATCCAATGCCATGATCAACGTGAGTGTAGATGGTGTCTGTGTTGCTTTTTGATTCATTCCGTCTTTGAAACATAATTCTCCCCAAATGCCTAAAAATTGTAATTGATAAAGCACAGAACATTAGGGCCTGCTTCACTGCTCAAGGACTTTAAGTTACATTGTGTACTGCATGAAATAGAACAGGCTGTACAGATTGAATGACTTTCATGCTCTGCTCAAGTGATCAGGAGGTCTTTGCTTCAGCTGGGAATCAGGAGTCCAGGGTTCCTTCACTGACTGCTCTGCAACCACTAGGACATCTGATCAGTATTAGCTGAGTCCCTTAATTTCTCTAGGTCGTGATTTTATTTATTTATTTATTTATTTATTTAGTCTCATTTCATCTGTTGGAACTAAAAGATCTCCCTGAATCCCTTCCATTGTCATGTTCTTTGAGCTTTAAGTTGGAGTCATCTCCTTACTTTACTAATGCATTCAGGCATAAAGGGTGGTAAGTGGAGGCTAGATCAGGTGCTAGTGAGAACCTTATAATACTAGTTATTCCCATCTTTAGTCCTCGAATTCAAGGATAATTTTGGTGGTAAGACAAAATATTCAACTTTGGGCACCTTTCTTTAAAAAGAGTGGTAAAACTTCAGCCTCCTTATGACTCCTAACTTGGGTGGCTGTTGTTGGTTTGCAGAGCATTTTAGCTGCTTGGGTGCAAGACTCTGAGTAAACAGGGCACCCATGGCATTACCAATGTATTGATATGTATGAAATGAATACATGGTTTAAACAGTGCTGCTTTTCCTCTACTGATTCTCGCCTGGCAGTTGTTTTAGTTACCTTCTGCATAAAAACATTCAAAGGCTTTTCATAAGTGAGAAGAGTACTCTGTGAGAAATTATGCAGGGTAGATTTTTTTTTTCCTGATTAAATGGGGTGACATTACCTCTCTAGTGCCAGACTTTCCCATGACCATGGAAAAGTATCGTTTTTCTCATTTAACCCCTTTCTTACTTAATAGAAAGTTGGATAACCTTTATTTTAACATCATTTTTCTGAGGTGTTTAGCACTTTGTTCAGTGCTGTGATTCCCAGAAGGTAAAAAGACAAATTACTTTCTCCACTTAGGGACTGCAGGAAGATTATCTCCTAGGACTGACCAGTCAGCCAGTCAGGGTGCTTGTGTTTCTCATGTCTGGTGGTGTATTCCTGGAGACTGTGTGCCTGGTTTTCCAGTCCCCTTGTGATCAGGAAAACCTCATTAAGTCATACAGTTAATTAAATAGTAAATACATATACTTTTTAAATAAAACAACTCGGCACAGTGCTCTCCTGAGAGTGAATGCCACCTTTTATCCAAATCAGGTGAACACCCCAATCCATAATTTTTTTTTTACCCTGATGTAAAAATTTTGCTAAGTAAAGCACCCTTTTATAAAACTAAAACTTTAGTTTCAATTTTTCTCTTGAAAACGTACTCATCTTTGTTCCTTGGGGAAATTCTTCCCCAAGTCCTAAGTGTCCAGAGTTTGTGTTAAAGGGAGTGATCTCTTGGAAGTCAGAGGTGAGTTCTGCTTTCATTCTTTACTCTTTTGCTGCACTGGCTGTGCCCTTTTCCTAGCCAGTTATTGCTTAAAATACACTTTTTTATCCCTGTGTTGTTTCCTTTGTACCTTTTAGATGATACTAGCAAGGCCTTAAGTATAATACACATGTTAAAAATTAACATGCTAGAGCATCACAGCTCTAAACGGGCAAAGTTATATCAAAGGAAGAATATGTTTCACTCAATTACTTCTTTAAAAATTAATTTAATTTTTGATTCAAGGGGCACGTGTGCAGGTTTGTTACATAGGTATATTGCGTGATGCTGAGGTTTGGGCATCTAATTACCCCGTTGCCCAAGTAGTGAACGTAGTACGCAACAGGTAGTTTTTCAACCTTTGGTTCTCTTCCTCCCCACTTTTGGAATCCCTAGTGTTTATTGTTTCTATCTTTGTGTTGGTGTGTACCCAGTGTTTAGCTCCCGCTTATAAGTGAGAAGATGTATTTTTTTTTTCTGTGTCTGCATCAATTCACTTAGGATATTGGCCTCCAGCTGCATTCATGTTGCTGCAAAGGACATGATGTTGTTCTTTTTTATGGCCGCTTCAGTTTCTTGACTGCTTAGGATAGAGCTTTTCTAACTGTCAAATTGAATCTGACCAGAGAAGTAAATTTGACACTTTTAGTATATTCATCTGCCATCTATTGAGCATGAGCTGTGTTCCACGAACTGTGCTAGTGGATATTGCTGAGGGCAGATATGGTCCATGTCCTCAGGAAGATCACTGTTTAGTGAGGGATGGAGAATTAAAGGGATCATTATGGACTATGCTAAGTGACTTGATAGAAATGAGCACAGGCTGCTGTGGTATAGCACTTTGGAAGTATTTGGCTCAGACTAGGAAATTTCTCTAATTTCCTCAACTAAATTCTGAAGGAGCAGTGAGAGTCTTCCTATGAAGAAAGGCAAGCTAGAGCTTGGGGCCTGGAGTCCAACAGCCTTCATGACCTATCTGTGTAACTTGAGGCAACCCGCATCCTGTCCAACTGCCTCTATGACCTATGTATATAACTTGGGGCAACCTGCATCCTCTGTGACATCAATTCCTTATCTGTAAATGGTAATGATACTAGTAGATACTTCAAAGGCTTGTTGAAAGGCTTTTGTCAGATAATTGATGTGAAGTGCTCAGCAAAGTGCCTGACATACGATTGTCTCTGGCAAATTTTAATTACAGTCAGTATTACTAAAAGGGAATGAGGCTAGGCATGGTGACTCACACCTGTAATCCCAGCGCTTTGTGAGGCCGAGTCAAGTGGATCACCTCAGGTCAGGAGTTCAAGACCAGCCTGGCCAACATGGTGAAACCCCATCTCTACTAAAAGAAATAAAAAAATTAGCCAGACATGGTGACTGAGGCACGAGAATCACTTGAACCCAGGAGGCTGAGGTTGCAGTGAGCTGAGATCGCACCACTGCACTCTGCCTGGGCGACAGAGCGAGACTCTATCTCAAAAATAAATAAATAAATAAATGAAATAAAAGGGAATGAGGGAGAAGCTTTGATCCAGGTAGTGGTATGGGATATTCAGATCCATCCCTTTCCCCAAAGTCTGGGAACTGCTGGTAATTGACTATTAGTCGAGCAAAGAAGTAGCTAGCTTGAGGCTTGGGAGGAGTTAATTGTGGGGGAGAGGAAGGAGTGCAGATCATACCAACTAAGCTTGGTAGTAGTGGATTAGAAGATGAGACCAATTTTGATGCAGTCACAATTTTTTTTTTCTTTTTTTTTGAGACGGAGTCTCACTTTGTCACCCAGGCTGGAGTGCAATAGTGTGATCTCAGCTCACTGTAACCTCCGCCTCCCGGGTTCAGGCAGATCTCCTGCCTCAGCCTCCCAAGTAGCTGAGACTACAGGCGCACACCACCACACCCGGCTAATTTTTTGTGTTTTTAGTAGAGATGGGGTTTCACCATCTTGGCCAGGCTGGTCTTGAACTCCTGACCTTGTGATCCACCTGCCTAGGCCTCCCAAAGTGCTGGGATTACAGACATGAGCCACTGTGCTCGGCCTTTTTCTTTTCTTTTCTTTTCTTTTTTTTTAGAGATAGAGTAATCCTCTCTCATCCAGGCTGGAGTGCAGTGGCATCATCATAGCTCACTGCAGCCTTGAGCACCCAGGCTCAAGTGAGTCTCACTGCGCAGCCTCCTGAGTAGCTGGGACTACAGGCAGAGCTGCTACACTCAACTTTTTTTTTGAGACAGAGTCTTGCTTTGTCACCCAGGCTAGAGTGCAGTGCACAATCTTGGTTCACTGTAACCTCTGCCTCCCAGGTTCAAGCAATTCTTCTACCTCATCCTCCCAAGTAGCTGGGACTACAGGCGCACATCACCATGCCTGGCTAATTTTTGTATTTTTAGTAGAGATGGGGTTTCACTATGTTGGCCAGGCTGGTCTCGGACACCTAACCTCGGGTGATTTGCCTGCCTCGGCCTCCTAAAGTGCTGGGATTAAAGGTGTGAGCCACTATACCCAGCCTCTTTTTTAAATTTTTATATCTTTTTTTAATTTTTATATAGAGATGGGGTCTTGTATGTTGTCCAGGCTGGTCTCAAACTCCTGGTCTCAGGTACTCCTTCTGTCTTGGCCTTCCAAAGTGTTTTACATACGTGAGCTACCATGCCCAGTAACTAACACCTTATTGAATGTTTATTGTGAGCCTAATATGGTTCTAAGTGCTTATATGTAAAACAACAATTCTTTGAGGTAGTTACTCTATTGTTATTATTTGTTTATGGAAAAGGAAGATGAGGCACAGAGAGTTTAAATAACTTACCCTTATTTGTATAGCTAGATAGTGGGATGGATCTGTGATTTGAGCCCCACCGGTCTAACTCCAGAGTATGCACTCTGTACTGTTTCTGAGTATGGAGGATGGAAAGACATGTTACAGATTTTTAAAATATTAAAGAAGAATCAATAGGACTTGATAACTGGCTGTGAGGAAGGAAGCAAAAGTAAGAGAAGGATGCCCCTTAGTTTTCTGGCTTGGACAACTGGGAGGGCCCTGAAAGTTGGATTGGGGAACATCAAAGGGAAAAGCAGAGACAACATAGGAAACTGATGAGGCTGGGTGTGGTGCCTCACACCTGTAGTCCCAGGTGTGAATCACTTGAGCCTGGGAGTTGAAAGATTAGCCTGAGCAACATGGCAGAATCCCACCTCTATATTAACTACAAAAGTTAGCTGGGCATTGTGGCTCATGCCTGTAGTCCCAGCTACTTGGGAGGCTCAGGTAGGAGGATCACTTGAACTTGGGAGGTTGAGGCTGCAGTGAGCCATGATTGTACCACTGCACTCCAGCCTGGGTGACAGAGCAAGAACATGTCTCAAAAAAAAACGGAAGGTGATGAGTTCACTTTGGGATGCATTAATTTTGAAGTTACTTTGAGCCATTGAATAGGGAGTTGGATATTCCATTCTGAATCTCAGTAAGTGCCGGGCTAGAATTACTGATTTAGTAACCATTAGCCTATGGGCAGTGGTTGAAACCATGGGAGTAAATATCCTGTTTACCTTTTAGCTTCTCTGTAACAGGGAATAGATTTTTAAGCTTACGTTGCTTGCCTCCTTCCTTTATTTATTTATTAAGCAAACTTTATCAGGTCCCTATTATGTACAGAGCAACTAAATTAGGAGCTGGAGATCTATATATGAATAAGCTCAAAAATATGTCTTTAAATTGCATATGATCCATCTGGAGAGATAGAAAATCAGTCACGATACTGCTGTGCATGTGTAAAATAGAAGTTTGTGCAAAATGCAATGGAAATGTGGAGAAGAGACTCGCTGCTTATGAGACTGGTGGGGAGATGTCACAAAGCAACATTTGCCATAGATCTTAAAGAAAGATTTGCCCTTTCTTAGAAACAGGGGATAGGGATGGACATTCTAGGTAGAGTGAATAGCATATGCTGAGGTAGGCAGGCCTGAAAGAAATCTGTGTCCACGGCTCAGCACGGTGGCTCATGCCTGTAATCCCAACACTCTGGGAGGCTGAGATGGGTAGATCACTTGAGTCTGTGAGTTTGATACCAGTCTGGGTAACATGGCAAAATCCCATCTCTACAAAATACAAAAATTAGCTGGCCATGGTGGTACATACCTGTAGTCCCAACTGCTCAGCGGGGCTAAGGTAGGAGGATCACCTGAGCCCAGTGAGGTTGAGGCTGCAGTGAGCTGTGATCTGCACTCTACTCCAGCCTGTGCCAGAAATCTGTGTGCAAGAAATGGTGAGCAGTTCAGTGTGGCTGCATTGTAGGGTGCAGGGCTAAGTACACCTGCCTGGCAAGGAGAATACAAGGCAGGTGATGGCTGTATTGTGAAGGTCTCTTTATGTTCATAACCAGTAGTTAGTATTCGATCCTCATGTTAGTGGGGAGCCAGTGGAGGGACTTGATATCATCATATTTGTGGGTTTTTTCTCTAAATCTCTTCTTTGATTTTTCAAGTAGGCTTCTAATATTTTTCTTTTTAACCCTTCTTCCTGCACACTGAAAGCTCCTAATTTTTAAGGTCAGTTGTTTCTCTTAGTGACCAAAATAAAAACCAAATGAGTTTCCCCATACTTGGTCTACCTCAGTGTACATCCTCTGTTCTCAGTGTCTGAATTTGTTGAAAGCAGTTATCCTGTGTGTGCTCTCATCCTTCTTTCAGTCAGCAGTTCTCTACTTTTGGTGCAGTTCACATACCTGCTCTTTTTGATGTTGCCACAGATACTTTGTCTAGGTTTACTGCTCACTTGGCATTTGTTTGGTTCTCGTGACCAGGAAAGTGTAAAAGAACCATGACAACCATATTTACTTTTTTTCTGGGTTTGACCTTGATTTCAGCATGGAGCTAGCTGTCCCTGATACCTTGGCATAAAAGGGAAAGTCTTTCATTGTAATTTGCCAGTTAAAAGTTCCCAGAATAAGGTTACTCAATGGGCTTGCAGAAGCCTGAGGGGAAACTCTGACTAGTTGAGGTGACACAGTCAACGCTTTCTCCATACAGGCCTGCAGAGATTTCCTCATGTTAGCCCAGACCCATAGTAAAAAATGGCAAAAGTCACTACAGTACGAAAGAGACCAGCGTATCCGACTGGAAGAGACCCTCGAGCAGCTGGCAAAGCAGCATAATCACCTGGAGAGGGCCTTCCGAGGAGCCACGGTGCTGCCGGCAAACACTCCTGGCAATGTGGGTTCTGGTAAAGGTAAGACTCTTAGCTCTCAGGTAGCCTGGTCTAAGGTGAGCCAGATGGTTTTCTGCAGTTGGTAGGAGAACTCCAACTCTCCACAGTCAGTGACTCATGTGAAATGGAATTGGAACCCATTGATTTATTCTGGATTTTCCACTGCTTTCTACCATTTTTTGCTGTGTTTGTAGTTAGTATTTAAAAGAACTTGCTATATCAGACATTTGGTAAAGACAACCAAAGTCAATAAATGGGGCTTTTCTTCTTGTAGATCAGTGCTGCTCTGGCAAAGGGGACATGAGTGATGAAGATGATGAGAATGAATTTTTTGATGCGCCTGAGATCATCACCATGCCTGAAAATTTGGGCCACAAGTAAGTTATCCTTGATTGTTGAAGAAAATAAACATATCTTCACCATCGTATTTTACCATCATATTGTAACCATCAAAAGGTTAAAAACATTTCAGTGAGAATATTATAATTGTCAATATTGAATCTGGGCCCTTTTCTCTCTTTTTTTTGGTCTCAAGATCTGTTTGTAGCATGGGCCCTTTTTCTTAAGTAAGTGAAAAAGTGTCAGCTTTTTTACATAAACAAATTCTCCAGAGATATTTAAATTCATTCCTATTCTAAATGTCATCATTTGATCACCCATCAATAAGTTTATACAGTGTACTTGGCATTCTGCTTTTTAAAGAAATGTCCAGGACCAAACTCTGGTTCTGGTCTTTGTTCTAATTCTCCTGTGTTTCCCGTCTGTACAGACGTACTGGCAGCAATATCAGTGGGGCCAGCAGTGACATCAGCCTTGATGAACAGGTAACTCTTATATGGGAGATGTCACAGGTGAGGGACGTGGGTTGTGATTCCCAAGGATTTTTTTTTTTTTTTGTGAAGTGCTAAGAGAAACTGATTTTTTTTTTCTTTTTTTAGCACGGGGGAAGGGAAGGTTATAAATACCAGGTTTTCTGTTCTTTGTGGGTGGTTGAATGGCTTTGTTTTGCTCTCAGTACAAGCATCAGCTGGAGGAGACCAAAAAGGAAAAGAGAACCAGAATACCATACAAGCCAAACTATAGCCTCAATTTATGGAGCATCATGAAGAACTGCATTGGAAAAGAACTCTCTAAGATCCCCATGCCGGTAAGGTTCTTGCACACTGGAGCTGCTGCCAGGAGTTCCTCTCAAGCCTCAGTGGGAAGAGTGCTGATATGACAGCCCCACCCACTTGTGCGGCAGTTTGGGGCATGGTCTTTTTTACCTTTATAGTCATAAACTGTTCCATAAATTTAGCTGCTTTAATTTTGGCTCTGGATCTGATATGTTCCCAGATCACCTAGAATCAGATGTATATGTTCAGTAACAGTTATTTTTGAGCAAATTCCTATGCTAGATGCACTGGGGACATGCAAAGATAAATACATTATAGTTTCTGTTTTCAAGAAGCATGTAGTTTAAAAGAGACAGACATGAAAACAGGTAGAAAACATTATTTTCTGTGATAGTATTATGGAAAGTACAACACAAACAA